>NC_064633.1:310029767-311279767 GCF_023864275.1 Schistocerca cancellata | reverse complement strand
ACCCTCCTTACACCAAGCGAGGCGTCGTTCGGCATATACCAGCGCGATGTGTGGCTTGTGAGCAGTCGCTCGACCGTGAAATCCAAGTTTTCTCACCTTCCGCCTAACTGTCCTAGTACTTGCAGTTGATGCTGATGCAGTTTGGAATTCCTGTGTGATGGTCTGAATAAATGTCTGCCTACTACACATTACGACTCTCTTCAACTGTCGGCGGTCTCTGTAAGTCAACAGGCGACGTCGGCCTGTGCGATTATGTGCTGTACTTGTCCTTTCACGTTTCCACTTCACTATCACGTCGAAAACAGTGGACCTACGGATGTTTAGGGAGTGTGGAAATCTCGCGTACAGACGTATGACAGAAGTGACACCCAATCACCTGACCACGTTCGAAGTCCGTGAGTTCCGTGGAGCACCCCATTCTGCTCTCTGACGATGTCTAATGACACAGATCGCTGATATAGAGTACCTGGCAGTAGGTGGCAGCACAATGCACCTAATATGAGAAACGGCTGTCTTTGGGGTTGTCCGGATACTTTTGATCAGATAGTGTACTTATGGTTTCAAGCATCAAGTAAAGTAGCTCAATACGTTAACTACAAAAATATTGACACACTTCTGCACGGGCTCTTTTCGTTAACCGTAGTACGTCTGGAAGATATTCCATCTCAACCTACAAAAGTACAGGCGTGTCTGGGAGTGACTGAGGTATTGCATCCACACTTCTGCTGTGGAGATCGCGAAGGTCAGTTGCAGGCAAGGCATGCACAATATCTCTCATACAAGCCAAGAGGAAGAATTCCGCAGAGGTTACATCCGAAGATCAAAAAAATGGTTCAAATGGCTCTGAGCACTATGGGACTCAACTTCTGAGGTCATTGGTCCCATAGAACTTAGAACTAGTTAAACCTAACTAACCTAAGGACATCACACACAACCATGCCCGAGGCAGGATTCGAACCTGCGACCGTAGCGGTCTCGCGGTTCCAGACTGCAGCGCCTAGAACCGCACGGCCACTGCGGCCGGCCTATCCGAAAATCACGGTGGGCACTTTTTTGGTCCATAACGTCGCATCCATCGATGTTGAAATGCTCGTTCCAGGAAGACACGAACATATAAACTACAGTACGGTAGTTCACCATCCTGCTGGAAGATCACATTTAGCCGAAGGGGAGGAAGCTGAGGAACTGTAAATTGCTCGAGTACAGTATGTCCACATAAACAGTTTCCGTTACTGTCTAACCGACGAAGAAGAATGGTCTAACTACGCTGCCTTTCAACAGCACTTACCACGCGTTCTCTCGCCGACTCTGGCATGCTCTCGAAAAACTGTGAGTCTCCAACGAACCCCAGATGTGTTGAGTGCCGATTAACGTAGTGGCTCCCTTTGAAGTTCAACTGGAAAATTTGTTTGGAAAGCAGTGGAGGCTTTCGTTTCCGCGTACCACACCGTTCGTTGGGCTCTCTCTTGAGTTGTAACTAATTTTTGTACTATTTAGTACCTAAAACAAAACAAAAGGGATTGTTTGAAGAAAAACTACAGCAAATTCACTGTTTCTTTACGTGCAAACCGCAAGTATATATGACTCAGTTTTCTTTCAAATGCCTTGTAAATCAGTGAGGCTTCAAATATCGTGTATTTAACGGTCGAGGCAGTCGCCAGTCACTGAATACCAATTACACTGGTAAACAAAGGGCCTCTACGCTAACTTACGCTCAGTACGTTTGTTAAGACACTAATAAAACCAATACGCAACAAAAACGATTATAGAAACATTGTCAATTCACTTAACGTGCCCCTGTTGACCTGCACTTGTTTCCTTCATATACAGAACAATCAGTCCAGGGTGCCTGTGAGATACAATTAGTGTCAGTGGTTCTCAAGTTGCAGAGGATAGCGCACGAGACTGCTCAGTCTTTGTCTGGGGTTCTATCGTTACTAGCATCCTAAGTACAATTTTTGCATTTCACTCTTGTTCGGACGTTCCGCTAAACCGTCTCTGACAGCCTCTTGAATTCGGGCGCAACGGCTTAAATAGGTAAGTGCAATGCTAATTAAATCCGATATGGCACGACTTCTCGATTTTTTCTTAACAATTATTTATCAGCATAGTGTACCCTACAACACACTTACAAGCTTTTCACGTGGTTTCTGACGACCCAGTAGATCAGGAATAGCTGTGGTTCACAACAGTTCCTTGGAGAACGCCAGACATAGTTTCTGTTTTACTCGCTGGCTTTCCATCAGTTACTACGAACTGTGACTTTTCTGACAGTAAACCGCGAATCCGTTCGCACAACTGAAACGATACGCAATAGGCATACCCCAGTGGTTCCACATTTTAATGCTACTACCTCTAATCAACAACAATTCAAAAACAACTGCATCATCAATTCGATAGGCAAATGATACTCATTTTGATATGTGATGATTCGTCTCGAAAAATGTTGCCCATGTTCCCTGACAATTCCAAATTTCTTCATGCCGATTTTGTGATTGTGTAGTTATATATTCCTACTAAAACCGTGATAGGTAGGAATGTGTTAAGCGTAGCACTGACAAATCATTTACACGCTGGTACACACCCTCCCCTTCTTTCAATAAATCTCAGACTTCAGTCTGCTTTTTCTGTGGCGAAATGTATGTCGTCGTTTCAACTAAATTGGATTAAGTGCTTGACTAATTTCACTGATTCCAGAAATTGATCGCCCGTCGTGAATTCTATCTACGCGAATTACAACGCGTTTATTCAGGCTGTGGATATAGTTTACAGACTTTGCACCAAGCGCCGCCCCACTTTTCGGGTTTACTGCATTTCTTAACGTTTTTCCAATGGTGTGTTCTCCATTTAACCCCGTCAGTCCAAAAAGTTTCGAGCTTGGTTTAATAAAAAGTAGAGAAAAATTTAGATGGTGATTTTAATGCTTTAGCTGTTCTACATAGACTCCCCCCACCCCCCCCACCCCACACACACACACACTTGGCACAACATACAGAACGTTCATACAACCACGTGAAGCTGTCAGGAAAGTTCTTTTCTGGGACGTTCTTCAACTCACGCATCACATTGGCTTGAATACCGGTTCTGTCGTCAAAGCGTTGACCCTTCATGTCACTTTTTGCACTATTTTGATTTGTAGTAGATTCATACTGATAAAACCAAATCTCGTCATCAACGCTGATTTTTTCCAAAAAAGATTTGTTCGGATTTTGCATTTCTACGAAGTCGCAGCTGGCATCCATGAGTTGTTCTTTCTGTTAGTGAGTCAAGGTGTGCGGAACAAACTTTGGACACACTTTTCTCTTCTTCAATACATACCAGAGAATGTCTTCAACACTTGATTTAGGTATGTTGCTCCATTGTGATTTGTGACACAACACTGACACACTAGGGTCACACGTCCACTACTTAACACTGCCTGCTCACAAGTGACTAATGGAACGCCGATGTGCTGTTTACAGTTGTCAGTTCCAGCTGCCAGCGTAGCTACTGAATTGACGTCGCTTACACGCCAGGAATAAAAAACAGTTTGAGAATTTTCTGGACGGGTTGTGTACGTGAGGAGGATCAATGTTATTGAGCTGGATCTCACGCTAACTGCGAAACCCGCCGTGTTCCTGCGCGACGGACACACGTGTTCGGCAGAAGCCCTAGGCGGCCGCCGGCTGATACACGGGTAGCTGTCGCCTTAAAGGGGAACGTGCGTAGCTCAGCACTACGCTACACGCCCGAGTGGTGGCCTGCAAGAACCCAGCATCCTGAGCAGACCATCAGCGCAGCTGTAGCACTAGCGAGTGTCGATTGTAAAACACGTGCGATACACACAGTAGGTGCATCGAAGAGTATGGATCCCGGGCTGGGGCGGAGCAGCCTCATATTCGGCGTACAGACATACACACTTACAAGGGCACAGGCAAACGCACACACCTTTTATCTGACTTGCCATGTAATACTAGCTTAGTGTCTGCTGCTTCCCTCACGAAGACTGTCTGTACCAAATTTAATGGATTTTTCTTTACTCGAATTTCTGTGTTGTTGAAAAATTGCAATATCTTCTAAATTTTTCATGCTAATTAAGGCCGCAGAAGCACGATCTTTTTCGAATGTACTTCTGACAAAAAAGCGATTCAGTTATCTTGAATCCGAGGTTTTTGCTATAATAGCTCTTGCGTTCTTGTGGTGACATTTCCATAGAAACTTTCATTCCCTAACACATATTTCTTTATATCTAACCGAGAAGTGAAATGCCAATTGTAACTGATTTATCTTTAAAAAATTTTTAATATAACGAAATATTTTCGTAAAAATTTTCATCTCTCATTTCACCCCCTTAGTGACTGAATTTCCAAAAAGAGTGAAACACGTATTTTTTTATTTCTTAAAGAGAAGCCAAATAAAATTTTTTATAGATTTAGCTTAGAAAGTGCTTTCCTAATCAAACAGTTTGACAAAAAATTTTCTTCTCCTATTTCACTTAGGGGTTGAGTTTCCAGGAACACGGACACACGTATTTTTTATTTCTAAGTGAGAACTCAAATGTCAATTTTCATAGGTTTACCTTTAAAAATCTTTAGTAGTTCTTTAATAGTGCTTTATTTTCAGAAAAACTTTCACTCATAATTTTACCCCCTTTGTGGTTGAATTTCCAAAAACAATGAAACACGTATTTTTTTCGTTTCAAACTGAGAAGCGGAATATCAGTTTCCGAAGTTTTAGCTTTAAAAATGTTTTCATAAAACATTTCGCCCCCTATTTCATCCCCATAGGAGTAATTTTCAAAAAATGCTGAAACACGAGTTTCTTTATTTCTACCCGAGAAATCAAATACCAGTTTTCGTATATCTGGCTTCAACTTTACCTTATTAGCGATATATTTTCAATAAACTTATGATACCCTATTTCACCTCCTTAGCGGTGCAATTTCGAAAAATCGATTTTTAAGCGACGCCTACAGTATAAGATAATCACTGTCTCCAAATTTCAATTTTCTATACGCTGAAGACATTGCTAGCCTCTATGAAAATGAGGAAGAGTGGAGAACGTGTTGAATAGAAAGAACATTCTAATGAACACACACTTTGGATTGAGAATAGACTGAAGAAAAAGGGAGAAAGTAATGAGGAGTAGCAGAAATGATATTAGTGATTGACTTAACATCAAATTTGGTGACTACAGAGCAGAAGTGATCAAAGCAAAATAAACCATGAGAGACGAAGAAAGGAGGACATACAAAGCAAACTAGCAGAGGCTGTGAGAGCAATCCTGACCAAGAGAATTCTGCTAGTATCAAACAAAAGATTTAATTTGAGCATGGGAAAACTCGAAAAGAAGAGAATCGAAGTGTTTGAGGTATGATGCTTTAGAGTGATGTTGAAAATCAGATGGAGTGATAAGAAATGAGAATCCGCCACAGTAGCTAGTGGTCGGCGTGGTTCACTGCCACACGTAGAACCTGGTTCGATTCCCGGTATTGTCAGGGATTTTTCGTTGGTGGGACGACTGGAACGGACTGGACTCTTATACGTAATGTCAGTTCAGGAGCTGTGTAGTTGCCCAAGCAGCAGTGGGTCCACGTCACGAAAACTGACAAGGCCCGCCGGAGCCGTGTGCTGACCACACGCCCCTCCATAGCGTATCCGGTGACGCCATTGATAGAGAATGACTCGCCTTCACGAAGAATTGACATTCTCTTCTCTCTCCAGCATTTCCGAACATAGGCAACTCATACACCATTTCTCAGCCGCAGCAGCAGAGCGAGGGAACCATACCATTCGACGGCCCAGAAGTGACTCATTCCTCTCTTCTCAGCAGACGCACCTGCTCCCGTCACATGATCGTTCGACATCTCTGCATCAGCGACATTATCGCAAAGAAGTGCCAACCCTTGTCACAATGTATCTAGATAATAATAATAATAATAATAATAATAATAATAATAATAATAATAATAATAATAATCATAATCATAATAATATCGAGTGGCCCAATGGCGAGCCTTTTAACTGGACGCCACTTCGGCGCCTTGCGTGATCCTAACCTATCCCAATCACACAACCGGGATAGGGGGGATCTAAAGTTTAACGTGGAATCCGTATCTAGTGCCGTTTCTGGAGCACTCTTCTCATCAGTGAGAGATGAAGGGCAGGTTAAAACGAAGATCGAAAAATCCGCGGTCCGATCGAGATTCGATCACTCGAGCTATCGGTTACCACGCATGTGCATTGGCTCAAGGCCATCAGTTCCAACGTGTTTGTGGATATTTCAGCGATAGATTTTGATCAGTGATTTTGTGAGTGCCAAAATATGCGAGTTGAAAGGCAAATCTTTTGCTTGCATTAACTCAGAAGCTTTCATGTTCACCACCAATAGACCGTAGACCATAGATTTGATACCTTTATTCGTTCCTGAGAAAAAGGGGTCTTAACAGACGAACGGACAGGCGCACAACCAAGTGATTCCGTAAGGGTTCCGTTTTTAACGACTGAGATGCGGAACCCTAAAAGTGGTATCAGTGTGGGAGGAATCATCCAAAGAAACTTACACACGTTTCTGTAACAGAGAGATGAATTCACCAAGTGACCCTGTGAATTACGTATATTGCTGACTGAAGTATGTTCTTATCAGACCACATCACATCACTCACAGGCAAAATTGTCCAACTTATTTCGAAACACAGTACCATACCTCAACTACAGAGAGAACGTTGGGAAATGAATCACTTTTCAAAAACTTTTCGTTACTGTTGCTCGGATCCAGCACATTCAGCCTTAGAATAGGAGTACTCCCCAAACAGTCGACAAGCGAAAAGCTATCTTGCAACAGCCAATTAAAGAAATATAAGAAAGAAAAAAAAGCAACACCAAAACCAATATTACAGCAAACAAACAGAAAAATTCCAGAAACGTTGTTTACAATGTTACGAAGGCATTTTCCAGTCTCTCCTAACCTTTCACGAGCGAGACATCTGCCACAGCGAGCGCTGACTCAATACAAATAAGTTAAGTAAACATTCTGAGCCGTTCGGTGAAAGGCAAATTTGCTTTGCGGTAAAAGCTGCTAACTTCCACCGTTAAGCAGTTTCCAATGGAAAATAGGGTAGACACGTAAGGAATATCATAACTTTTGCTTCTAGAATGTCGAACTTGACGGTTCAGGATATCTGCAACAGCAGTAATTGTTTGGAAACAAAATACAGTTTTTATTTTCTAACGCCACGACCGGTTTTCAGTAGTTATGAGCTGTCGTGGCGGTACACATATGATGTTTAAGAACGAATCGCCATACTACACTCCTGGAAATGGAAAAAAGAACACATTGACACCGGTGTGTCAGACCCACCATACTTGCTCCGGACACTGCGAGAGGGTTGTACAAGCAATGATCACACGCACGGCACAGCGGACACACCAGGAATCGCGGTGTTGGCCGTCGAATGGCGCTAGCTGCGCAGCATTTGTGCACCGCCGCCGTCAGTGTCAGCCAGTTTGCCGTGGCATACGGAGCTCCATCGCAGTCTTTAACACTGGTAGCATGCCGCGACAGCGTGGACGTGAACCGTATGTGCAGTTGACGGACTTTGAGCGAGGGCGTATAGTGGGCATGCGGGAGGCCGGGTGGACGTACCGCCGAATTGCTCAATACGTGGGGCGTGAGGTCTCCACAGTACATCGATGTTGTCGCCAGTGGTCGGCGGAAGGTGCACGTGCCCGTCGACCTGGGACCGGACCGCAGCGACGCACGGATGCACGCCAAGACCGTAGGATCCTACGCAGTGCCGTAGGGGACCGCACCGCCACTTCCCAGCAAATTAGGGACACTGTTGCTCCTGGGGTATCGGCGAGGACCATTCGCAACCGTCTCCATGAAGCTGGGCTACGGTCCCGCACACCGTTAGGCCGTCTTCCGCTCACGCCCCAACATCGTGCAGCCCGCCTCCAGTGGTGTCGCGACAGGCGTGAATGGAGGGACGAATGGAGACGTGTCGTCTCCAGCGATGAGAGTCGCTTCTGCCTTGGTGCCAATGATGGTCGTATGCGTGTTTGGCGCCGTGCAGGTGAGCGCCACAATCAGGACTGCATACGACCGAGGCACACAGGGCCAACACCCGGCATGATGGTGTGGGGAGCGATCTCCTACACTGGCCGTACACCACTGGTGATCGTCGAGGGGACACTGAATAGTGCACGGTACATCCAAACCGTCATCGAACCCATCGTTCTACCATTCCTAGACCGGCAAGGGAACTTGCTGTTCCAACAGGACAATGCACGTCCGCATGTATCCCGTGCCACCCAACGTGCTCTAGAAGGTGTAAGTCAACTACCCTGGCCAGCAAGATCTTCGGATCTGTCCCCCATTGAGCATGTTTGGGACTGGATGAAGCGTCGTCTCACGTGGTCTGCACGTCCAGCACGAACGCTGGTCCAACTGAGGCGCCAGGTGGAAATGGCATGGCAAGCCGTTCCACAGGACTACATCCAGCATCTCTACGATCGTCTCCATGGGAGAATAGCAGCCTGCATTGCTGCGAAAGGTGGATATACACTGTACTAGTGCCGACTTTGTGCATGCTCTGTTGCCTGTGTCTATGTGCCTGTGGTTCTGTCAGTGTGATCATGTGATGTATCTGACCCCAGGAATGTATCAATAAAGTTTCCCCTTCCTGGGACAATGAATTCACGGTGTTCTTATTTCAATTTTCAGGAGTGTAGATACGGCAGAGATAGCGAAACCATATTTTGTAGTATCACTCGGCATCTTCATACGTCACGTGGTGGGCGTAGCTCAGATGCATACATCTTTGATCCCAGAAAACATAAACAGTAGACGCGAGTCAAATATAAGCTGACTCACGTGTGTATTTAGAGAGTAATGAGCATAAATATTGTGAACTAATATAAAGACGTAAGTAATTTAGTTGAAATTACAGGAAAAGTTGTTGTATATGCTTAGTTGTTACACAACGTATGCAAAAAAAAAATTCAATAAAAAAAATGCGCGATCACACACACACACACACACACACACACACACACACGGAGTGCACAAAAATATCGAGCACCATCCAAGAAAGTATGCTTAAACATAAATGCAAATGCTAGCTAAGCCTGCACGTCAGACTATTGAATTTGACCACGAATGGCACACGTTGCAACTGTCAGCCTTGGTCAGAACAGCGTTCTTTGTAGCTGTGCGTGCATTATGTCGGAGCTCAGTGCATGCGAACATGGTCAAATTGTTGGTGCTCCTAAGGTGCGTGCTTCTGTAACCAAGGGAACGGAAGTGTCTGGTGTTTCAGAAGGCGCCATATCACAGATTTACAGCGCATACACAGAAAGCAGAAGAGCATTCCCTGCTAAGACACAACGTTGACGAAAGTGTGTGTTGACTGGTGGTAACGGACGATCATAAGTGGACGGCAGATGCAAAAATCACTGCAGAATCGAATGTTGTCTTGCGAACCCTGTTGGCAATAAAACAACATGAAAGAAGTCAGGGTGATCTGGAACTGCAAACACACACAAATCTGTGATGAAATGCTCCTGACAGGAAACGTGGCACCGAAGTCATAAAACCTGGACTATGGTGCAATCAAAGAAAATCATTTAGCCGGATGAGTCTTGTTTCTTACTGTTTACAACTTCTTCCCGAGTTCACGTCGCAAGAGAGAAACTCTGCAGAAACTTTGGGCAGCCATGTCGTGGTCTCCTGCCAACGGCCTTGCCCCAGTGGCAATGTCGGTTCCCGTCAGACTACCGACGTTAGGCGCTGTAGGGGACTGATGACCTCAGATGTTGAGTCCCATAGTGCTCAAAACCATTTGAAACATTAGGCGCTATCGGGTTGGGCTAGCACTTGGATGGGTGACCATCCGGTCTGCCGAGCGCTGTTGGTAAGCGGGGTGCACTCAGCCCTTGTGAGGCAAACTGAGGAGCTACTCGACTGAGAAGTAGCGGCTCCAGTCGCTGACATATGGCCGAGAGAAGGGTGTGCTGACCACATGGCCCTCCATAACCGCACCTGATGACGCCTGTGGGCTGAGGATGGCACGGCGGCCGGTCGGACGGAGTTTAGTTTAGTTTTATGTCAAGGTATTTCATAGGCCCCATGGTTACCCTGCAAGGGCGCGTTACTGTCGAGGATTAAGTGACCATTATGGCTAATCAGGTTGATCCCATGGTAAGATGTATGTTTCCTAGTAATGATGCTGTGTTCCACGTCCAAAGGATGCCGATTCTCTCAGCTCTGATCGTCCAATACTGGTTTTGTAAGCACAGTGGGGGAGGAGGAGATTAGTGTTTAACGTCCCGTCGACAACAAGGCCATTAGAGACGGAGCGCAAGTTCGAATTAGGGAAGGATAGAGAAGGAAATCGGCCTCGCCCTTTCGAAGGAACCATCCAGGCATTTGCCTTAAGTGACTTTGGGAAATCACGGACGCGGGGTTGGGTCAAATGGGTCAAATGGCTCTGAGCACTACGGGACTTCACATCTGAAGCCATCAGTCCCCTAGAACTTAGAATTACTTAAACCTGACTAACCTAAGGACATCACACACATCCATGCCCGAGGCAGGATTCGAACCTGCGACCGTAGCGGTCGCGCGGTTCCAGACTGGAGCGCCTAGAACCGCTCGGCCACACAGGCCGGCACGCTGGGTTAAACCTCCAACATCCGGAATGCGAGTCCACTGTGCTCACAGCGCTACGTCACTCGACGAGAGCAGAACCATTAGTTGTTAATATAATCTGGCAACTACAGCCACCCGATCTCAATATTATTGAGCTTTTGTGGTCAACTTTGGAGAGAGGGATGCGTGATCGCTATCCATCTCCATCATCTTTGCCTGAACCTGCCACTATTTTGCAGGAAGAGTGGTACGAGATTCCCATGGAAACCATCCATTGCGAGACGACTGGAAGCAGTTTTGAATATCGACGGTTGTCCTACAGCGCAAGCAATGTTTTGTATTTTTGGTATTTCCATATTTTAGTCCACACACACACACACACACACACACACACACACACACAGAGAGAGAGAGAGAGAGAAATGGACACTACTGTCGTAGAAATAAATTAAAATAATTCCATTCCCCCTATTCGACAAAGATTTTCGGGAAGTTTCCCTAGGTCATCAAGCAAATATTGAAACTGGGAATGTCCTTATAGAGAATCCAAACGGGCATTCTCTCTGCCCCAACCCCAGGCCGGTGGAATATTTGGCTGAAAATTATGAATTTCTGCACCAGCCCGCCCTGCTCTCACACAAACTGGAAATGTAACATGCAGAGCCACTGACACAGGCGTTCCCCTGCAGGCGGTAGTAGCATCTGTGTAGAATTCGAGTAAATCGGACCTGGCCTTCGCCTCGTTCCGTGATCTGTTCTCCACATGCTTAGTTTATTCATATGCTCCCGCTGATCACGTTGTGTTTGCTCGGTACTCGTCTCCAAGCGGTGTTCGGACGCTCCCCCTCCCCCACCATAGATTGACTCGCGCGTCGAGTTTCGACCCTACTTCCCGGGTTCAACTCAATTGTCATGTAGTCAAGAGACCGTCGCTTAGAATTGTAATATTTTGTACCGACTGTGAAGGTCCCGCGGCGTAGTGCAGATGCAAAACACACATAAACAAACACATAAACACACCATCGGTCCAAAAAGATCCGAGAGTGATTTTTAGGTATCGTGTACAAGGCGACGACAGCGCAGTAACAACAGAAGCAGCTTGGGCTAACAACTGCAAGCAGTAAATGAGCATTCGGCCAGTCAGTTGTAAGCAGATAGCGTCAAGAGGTGAACGAGCATCCGCTTCAACTGCTTTGTGTCACCAACCGCAATGGAACAAGTTGTTATATATGCTTAGTTGTTACATAACGCACGCAAACAAATGTGCGGTATTCAATACATTGTTGAGAACGTTGTGAAGTAGAGAAAAGCGTGTGTGTTCCGCACACCTTGATTCCCGAACGAAACGGACGACGTTTCGACGCTTGGGATGAGTTGATGGAAATAGAAAACACGGAAAATTCTTTTCTCAGAAGAAATATCACAGAGGACGAAGCTTGATGTTATCAATTCGAAACTACCGCAAAACGACAGAGTACAGAAATTCTCATGAAGCGTTGACGTAATCGACGTTCAAGCCAATCCCTCGCTCGTGTTGAACTACATCCCAAAGGAGGAATTCTCTGACAGCTTCACGTGTTATATGAACGTACTGCTCACGGTTCAACCTATTAACTTCTACCGTTGACCTGGAAAGTAAACACTGTTCTTGGAAGCTTATACCTGTAATATATGAAATTTTTTAATATTAGCTTTTATTGTAAGGCCATAAACAGTGAAACAAACCCCCAAACATCGAACACTTAAGTTCGCGATAGCACCACAACCTTAAATTTAAGGTTATTTCATTGTGGTTTGGTATAAGTTCCCTTAAATTTATGCAGTATCGAATGATCCGTTTTTGATTTCAGATAACTCCTGAGGGGCTACACTGCACGCAGTCTGCGTACTTCAAACTCTCAGGCCCTTGATCAAACCATAATTATATGCCACTTTTTATATTGAAAATCTAAAATATAGTTCAAAGTATGATCAGTCATGTTTCCCAAACAGATCCTTTGTATGTTTTTTCATTTACTCAAAGAGGATTTCCAAATTTTGCTTATTCGAATGAAACTTCGCGTCAATAACAGGGTGCATTGCTACGGCGACACAATCATCGTCTCTGTACTGTTCTTCTGCTCAACACAGTGCACAGTTATGCATAATGTGTTCACATGCTTCCGCATTTAGCGTTTGCTTTAGCACAATAAGGGGACCATACGCTAATCAGGAGAAACATCCGCATATCCAAACTCGTTCCTCACACAGCCTAAAAGTGTCGCTCAGCACTGACATAGAAATAAGTGGCTTACAAGGAGTCGCTCGACCATCGTACCCCAATCTTTTTAATTCAGTACGCACAGTCATTGTTGCTGGTAACACTTTCGAGCATTCGAGTGATTCCTTCCGATGATTTCACGTAATTTCCCACAACCACCTGCGGCGGGGCGGGTTGTGCTCTCGCTACCATTTAAACAATCTGTCCACCTGCCTGGACAGGCTTCAGGTTGTCTTCCCCTTCACTCTGCGATGGTAGATAATGATTTAGCCGAAAAAAGCACCGTTGAAGAAAATTTGACTAAATCCCTACCACGCAAAGGCCACATAACTCCAGTCCACGGGTAGTAACTGAAAGTCAGTTCAACTATCGAGCGTTCGGGAATCTTGCATTTCCTTTTAGTTGGTTTATTGTCTTTTAAACAAACTAAATGGCTATCAAGTCCGTATTTAACATCCCGACATCAATTATGCAATGTTACTGATTACAGCAAGTTCACACCCAAAAGGAGCCGGAATATATTTAGCCCGACCCGATATTTTAAACGTCCTAAACAAGTCACTGGCCCATGTCCACTTGCGAGTTAACGGATTCAGTCGTTCAATAGGCTTCTTGTGAAGAAGTGCTCTTCACAATGTCTCGTAATTTGCACGAAACGCGCCACGCGGAGTTTATGGACGACTTGAAATGCTCACAGGCGAAGTATCCTAGAATAAATGACTCCGAAAGCTGAAACTTTCACAAAACACTGCAGTCGCTTATCATCAACTACACGAGCACCGATCAAACGCGCGGATTCCTATATTTTGGTACAGTGCGATTTAACATGGTGTTTACCGGAAGACTACTTCCGAGCGATTATCCTGAGTCCTAGATCTGAGGCACAAAGCCCAACTCAAACGCAGCGGAAACGCTGAAATTCTGTTGGCTAGTGTGTTAAGCAGCCAATCTCAAGCACTTCTATACTCGTGATATTTCTAATGTCAGCCAATCAGATTACCACAAATAATGTAGTCTAGAAATTTCGTAACAACGAAACTATATAAAATTTAATGAAAACAAAATACGATTGCTTTCCACAAAATAAATTAATTATAAATTTTATACTCAACGCCTCTTCTGGCTGTCTTTTACAAAATCAAGCTCACTCGGACATACTTCACATATTCCCCTATTGCACAACAACTTTCTGACACATACCTTTACATAGTTTTAATACAGTACCACATTCTCACTTTATCTATGTCCTTCATACATACTCTCAGTCTTTCCAAAACACTTTTTATTACGTCAGAAATGTGTGGTAATAAAACTAGATTAGGTTATATGGACTTAGTTATAGTTTCAATTGATACTATAGACGAATAACTTACAGTGCCCAACTCAGTTTGACAATGCCAACACCGTTATTATAATTGTTTTCAGCCATAATGGCTATGTTTGTGAACCGTGACTGTGTGGGATGATTATTTATTTCAAGTTTCTGCTACCAGTCACTTTTTATTTTATGCTTAATCTAACATAATGCAACGCGTTTCGAACATGTTCTGTTCATCTTCAGGCGTTTATACATACACACAAACAAAGAGAATTGATACTTAAAAATAAACAGTCTTAAACTCAAGACATGTTTTAAGTAAATTTAATCTAATGTTTCTGTATGTACGAAATACTTTCACAACTTGGCTGGTTGAATTACAATTAGAAGCCTTAGGTAAAAATTTATACCTCCGAAAGTATGGAACTTACTGATTTGAAATTTTAACAATATGGTTGTATTATCTGTAGAATTTGGTATACGAAGTATGAAAAAGATCGAAAAAGATCGATTAAGATTTAATAGTAGTTCTTTAGATTCATAGAACGTGTAACGTATTCCACGCAGCATTAGTCAAGTATACCGCTCGCCTAGCCCAGTAGCCATGGTCAGCTGTGCGAGCCTGAGAACCAAAATCGGCTCCGCGGCAAGCTGCGCGTTCAATTCAAGATGACAACTCGTAATAATTTGTTACGTCACACACCGTCCGCAACATTCGACGGTTCCTGCCCATCAGTTGAAGTGTCCCTGATGGACTTGTTACGCATGTCACGTCCAACTTGTCCACACTCAGCTCAGCTGAGAACCTGTTCAGCTGCTACTGCTCCTCTGCTTACAACGCGTTTTTTTTCCCTTTATTGTATTTCAATTCCCCATTGCGGTGGGCTGGCAGCAGCATATGCGCTGCTCTTCAGCCGAAAGACATAGAACATACAATAGAAGACGTTTAAAAATATACAAAAGAGAAAACATGGTGAACATAGATATGAAAATGGTGGAACATCATGGAAGGCAATAGAAAAAAAGGGGTGACTGTAAAATGGAGATAAAAACCGTAAAGAAGTAGTGCACACAAAAAAGCCATATACTGGGACAATTAAAAGAACACAAGGCACAGTATGACCGGAGCATGAAAGTATCGACGGATGGCGTAGCACATAACAAACAGTGACAGTGACACTAAGTACAAGGCCTGCACACAATTAAAATCACACCTCTTGACGCACAGCAGAAACAGCACTAAACACAACACTGACGTGGCACACTGACGATGATCAAAACGGAGGATCTGCCAGGTGCAAGGAGATGAGGGAGACCGGAAGAAGGAAGGGAGGGAGGGGAAGAGAGGGGGGGGACATGGGTGGGGGGTACGCTGAAGGGGGCCAGGTAGGGAGGAATATGGGAAGGAAAGAGGCAAGGATGGGGTGCAGGGTCTCCGGGGGGGGGGGGGGGGAATCTGCTCTCGGAGAAGGAGGGGAGAGGAGAAAGGGGACCCTAGGGAGCGGGGGGGGGGGGGGGAACAAGGCCAGGTTATAGTTGGAAGGAAGGGTAGATGTCACGGCAATGTTCATCATCCGGGAGGGGGAGATGCTGGAAATTGCCACGATGAAGGAGATGGATGGTGTGGAGGTGGAGAGAGGTAGGGATATGGCGATAGAGGCGCGGTAATGGGGGGGGGGGGGTGGAGAGGAAGGAGGAAACCAGAGGGTGGGGGGGATCATGCCTGCAGACAATGTAATGCGGAGATGTTGGAGAAACAGGAGGAGCTGGGGGAAGGGGATGAATTCATACAGGAGCCATGTGGGGGAAGGAAGGCGAATATGGAAGGCAAGGCGGAGCGCATGGCGTTTGAGGATTTGGATGGCCTTGTAAAGCGGGTGGGTGAGGAGATCCAGGCAACACAGGCATAAAAGAGGATAGTACGGATGAGGGATTTGTTGGTGTGCAATCCCCATGTCAGGCCAGACAGGAGTTTCAGAAGGCGGAGGTGGGAATGGGCTTTCTACTGGATGGTCTGGAGGTGAGGGGTCCAGGTGAGGTGTCGGTCGAGGGTGAGGCCAAGGTATCTCAGGGTGGGGGTGAGCTGGATGGGACGACCATAAAGGGTGAGGTAGAAATCATGGAGACGAAAGGAGCGGGTGGTGCGGCCTATGATGATCGCCTACGACGCGTTAGTCCGTACTGCCTTTTATAACGACAAGACCGCCCCTCCTGACATCTAGTGGTCCATCTCTAATGCTTTTGACCGCCTCTCCTGACATCTAGTGGTCAATCCCTAATGCTTTTGACAGGATAGTGTACTAACAGCAGGGGGACAGTAAGGCAGAACAGTAGACAGTCGTAAGCCCAAATACTTTCTGTGATACCCTTGAACTGCTGGATGGTACACACGCTGATGCAGCGAGCTGAGCTGTCTAAGCCATTAGGTAGTACACGGAACCGGCTTCCTCAATGGTAGTGTGTGCCGCTGGCTTGGCGCGCTCGCTCTACTGGGCCGCCGCTGCAGCTGGTGCTTTCATCTCGTGCGTAACGGGATTAGGCGCGGCGGTCGCCTTTGTCTAGCGAGCTGGCCGTTCGCCACACACGCCACGCGGGATCTAGCCGTCGCTGAGACGGAGCTGCAGGCGCACCGGCAAGTGGATGGACGCTCCGTGCATCTAGGGCGGCGACCATGCTGTCTGTCCATGGCCAGCAGCGTCCCTGCTGTTTTTTACCTGCTCCCGTAACTCGCCTGAAGCCCACTTCGCACTGGCCACCAAGTTACGTCACATCACGTCAAGGTTTCCCGGGAAGGAGGTTTTGATGATGTCGACGTATGCTAACATCGCAAGTTAACCTTTTCTTCGCAGCGCTCTCTCATGTTAAAGTTGTGGATTCCGTGCTTTTCTTTCTTCTTAATCTTTATTTCATTAATACAAAAAAGCTTACAAATTAGTTTTATTGCGCAGATCGCAGTTGACGCATATCCTGATTACTGGTTTCAGAAAAGCTATATTGCCATCTTCAGATCATCGGATACGTGAATTACAAAGCCACTGTGTGTGGCATACTGCCATCTGACCATTGGAAACATAGAGGTAAACTCACAGAAAAGATGGTCCCATGAAACACCAATACCACTAAAATAAAAGGCATAGCTGTACCAGCAAGACACATAGATGTCAAATACGAGGGCTGTCCAGAAAGTAAGTTATGATCCGTGGCGAAATGGAAACGACTATGAAAATCCGATAAAGCTTTGCAAAGATGTGTTGGGCAGTGTCTCTAGTATGACTCTAGGTAGAATTATGTCGCTCTTTTCGTTCCTGAGCTCTTAGTGAGCGCGTAAAGAAGTTATAGAAAATAGTGTCTCCCGCCAAGTACGAGGGCCTGGTCAGAATTTCCCCCTGAAGCTATGCAACCAACATTACATAAGCGTCGTGCGGTTTCTTCTTCAAGACAATTCTCAGCCTCATTCTGCAGGGGCAATGAAGATGTTCCTGCATCGTTTCAATTGGAAGTGTTTGGTTACCCACGATACAACCCGTAATTGTCTCCCACTGAGTTTCATCTCTGCTCAAACGAACCGCTGGCTATGAAGACAACATTTTGGCACTGACAACGATCTTTAGGCCAGTGTAGAGAATTGATGGAAACCACTGGCGGCTGCTTTCTATGATGAGGGTATTGGAAAGTTGGTACAACCCTACGACGAATGTCTGAGTCAGAATGGCGACTACGTAGAGAAGTAGCTGAAAGGTGTAGCTAACTGTTACAAATGAAACATTTCTGATTTTCACTGCGATTTTCATTTCGCGATCAATCGTAACTTACTTTCTGGACAGCCCTCGTACATCATATAGAGCACATACGCTGCTGAGCCAATTATCAACATACACACACCTGTATGTGCTCTATCTGACGTATTTGACACGTCTGTGCCTTGCTGGTACAGTTATGACTTTTATTTTAGTATAATTAATGTTGCATTGGAGAATCTTTTCTGTGAGTTTGGCTCTGGGTCAAATGGCTCTGAGCACTATGGGACTTGACTTCTGAGGTCATCAGTCCCCTGGAACTTAGAACTACTTAAACTTAACTAAACCAAGGACATCACACACATTCATGCCCGAGGCAGGATTCGAACCTGCGACCGTAGTAGTCTCACGGTTCCGGACTGACGCGCCTAGAACCGCAAGGCCACCGTGGCCGGCTCTGTGAGTTTACCTCCATGTTTTCAACGGTCAGGTGGCAATGTCCAGCATTTAGTGGGTTTATAATTCACATATCCAATGATCTGAAGACGGCTAGTAGACAAGATATGTATAATCTGCGCTCTTGATAGTGATATTTCTACTTTGGCACCTTTTTTTGCACTGACACAGAGATCGCTCTCTATCTGAAAATGCCAGGTAATTATTTTGTCACTTGTGCTTTGTTTTCGTGGTAAATTGCAAAATGTTCAATGGCGACTTACACAATACTTACACTCTGTGTTTTTCCCCAAGCAAGGTCAGACATCACAAAGCGATAAATTATTTCGGGTTTACAATAACAGAACAGAGCTGACCTCCACGCTGTACGTAAATAAGAACATAACTTGAACATGTACTTTTCACTAATAACATTTTATTTGAAAAACTCAGCTCTGATGGAGAAAAACACAGTTTTTATAAGTTTTTTGTTACGTAAACAAAAAAACAATGATAACGTAAACACGCACTATTTCTTCCTTTATAATATTGTTAATGTGTTTGTAGGTATATTGTGGTATACATAGGGATGCCCTCGTGTATATTTCGGCCACGACAACCGCGTATATTAACTAAGTTGGAGTCCACTGGAAGCCTGTAAGCCACTGGAAGCCATTGAATATTCAAGCTGTAGAAAGGACAGCAGTCACTCGCGAAATCCATAATTTATTGAAGACCTAGATTTAACATAACACAGTCACCATCGGTGCATGACCGAAAAGTCATATAGGTCCCAATGTGTCAGAGCATAACATTTAACAAAATGACACTGGCCTTTACATGACAGATTCAGAACCACCATCTGAAGGTTTCTCTATATTGTGTCTGCCACGTAAAGCCTAGTGTGGGTTTGTCATGCATTATGCTCTGAGGGGTTGGGACTTATATGACTTCGTCGTAATGCACCGATGGTGACTACGTTATAATCGAAACCTAGGTATGCAATAAATTACGGATTTTGTGACTTGACTGCTGTCCTTCCTTCAATTTGACTTACGTATACCTCACCAAGGGGTTGTTTGTAAATACAAGAGGAGAGGTACTATGTACAGTCAAGCCCCAGCAGCCGGCATATCGTCCGGGGTCGCCACCTCGTCACTTTGTGGAGTGCAAGTCTCAGCTACAGCGCCGCAGTCGAGGCCGCTATCTTACGCCCGCGCGATTATGTGCTCAGCTGATGGTGCGCACGAATCCTTCCGTAGGTTCGCGCATCGGTCGGCGCTCCTCCAAGGGATGTTCCAAGCTCCGAGCCATCAACAGCTGCCTCAAGTCTCCATTACGGAGCCCGCCTGCTGCTGCCCGCCAAAGTACGGCGCCGCTTTTATCCTGAGCGACGTCCAATGCTGTGTTTTCGCCAACCGCCCCCAGGGATGAAGATGGGTGCGTCTTCCGCCACGGGGGCGATGGTAATAGCAGACAACAGCAGCCGACAGTGACCACTTGATTAGAGTTTTCCTCTATGCGGCAGCACGAGGAAACGGAATTTACTACAGTCAGTACCGAGCCAGGATGTGCATCGGACCTTCGAAAAAGCAACAACTCCTTTGACAATATCCACCGCACATGAGGACGAGACGCCTGATTGCAACAAGAATGCGGCGCGGATCGCTCCGAGATGTACAGAAATGGTGCCAGTGAGGTACCGACAAGGATGTGCAGCCATGCCGACTGCAGTGTCGAGTCAGCTGCGCCAGGTTTCTCGGTTGAGGACCCGTGGTGAAAACAGCCCGATCGAGGTGGTCCCACATATTCTCTAATGGGTTTAAATCCGGGAAATTTGGTGGCCAGGGGAGTACAGTGAGCTCATCCTCGTGCTCTTCGAACCACACACGTACACTGCTTGTAGTTGCCATAGTGCCGAGGGCAAACGAACTGGTGGGTATGGTCCCCGAGGATAGATGCATACTTGTATTGATACATTGTTCCTTCCAGAATGACGAGATTACTCACAGAATCCCACGAAAACACTCGGGGCCTTCCGACAATTGTTGCATGGTGTTTGCCACCTGTCCGATGAAGTATAAAACGTAATTATCTCTAAAAAGGCCACTCACTGGACGTCCAGTTGTCGTATTGGCCTGTGAATTCGATGAACTCCACTCTGGCGCCTGCTACGGAGACCCTTACGCAGCGAGGTTCGTTGAACGATCGTTGAGGACGCACTGTTGGTAGCCCTTTAGTTTATGTCGGCGGTCAGTCCCCCAAAAGTTGCACATCTGTTCTCCCGTGCACATCTTCACAGCCATCGTTCATTACTGTCATCTACTGCTCGTGGTGCACCACACTTGCATCCGCGCCGTTTTTGGATAGCGCCATTTTGCCACGCAAATTGTACTTCACCCACGGCGGCACTCGAACAGTTTATAAAGTCAGCCGTTTCGGTAATGCTTCCTCCCGTGGTCCGAAAGCTAATAATCATGCCCTTTTGGACGTCAAATAAACAGCTCCGTTTCCGGATTACGAAAATGCCTGCACAAATGTGAATTTATACATTTCATTACGTGACAGGGCTTACATGGGATAATCACTCAATAAACTTGAAAATGGTTCGTAACTGGATCAACCCCATTGTTAGAATTAAACTGCAATATAATTGGTAATTGGAGCGTTTGGCTTCAGCTTAGAAAAAGTACATGTCTGTTGTCTCTTTTTCATTCGACACACAGAAGTGAATATTACATAGTAAAAAATAAGATGTAATACGATTACATATTTTTCAAGGATGGAAACCAAAATCGCTGAGTTCAAAATCTGAAGAGAAGAGAAATTTTTCTCGTAATGGAAGCTTGATAATTTTAAAATCTTAAGAAAGAAAAATTTTTCTGGTAATTAGAGCTTGATACCTGGTTGCCGATGGCACAAGAAGACCGTTATTTGTTGTTGCTTACCTGAAACAAAAGAGAAAGGAATCCTTAGAAGTACTTTTGCAACACATTAAGATACTTAGTCATAAAACAAATTCCAGTACAAAAATGATTTCATATCTACGAGACATGGCTTTGCAGTGGAAGACTATTTTTTTTTAAATTTTAGTAACACCATTATGTATCTTGAACAGCAAACAATTCGTAGAAGATGGATCTTCATGATTCGAAATACATAGCATAATACCACGAAACACACATTTCCTCATGCGCTCTCGGTATATGCAATATTACTGTTTCCAAATTCATACAGCCATTATTACAAACCAATGGACTGATTTCAACTGAATTTGGTATACATATCCCTTACAGTCAGGCAACAATCGCTGTTGCGGTAAGAACCACCTACCATAGTTCAGGAGATACAACGCCATAAACATTGAGATACACGAAAAATGCCGCGTTATGCATTAAGTTTTAATACATTTATTGTTTACTACTAAGACACTCTTACAGTCTAGTAAACTTACGGTTCAAATGGCTCTAAGCACTACGGGACGGTCGGCCGAAGTGGCCGAGCGGTTCTAGGCGCTACAGTCTGGAACCGCGCGAACGCTACGGTCGCAAGTTCGAATCCTGCCTCGGGCATGGATGTGTGCGATGTCCTTAGCTTAGTTAGGTTTAAGTAGTTCTGGGTTCTAGGGGACTAATGACCTCAGAAGTTAAGTCCGATAGTGCTCAGAGCCATTTGAACTACGGGACGTAACATCTGAGGTCATCAGTTCCCTAGACTTAGAACTACTTAAACCTAACTAACCTAAGAACACCACACACATCCATGTCCGAGGCAGGATTCGAGCCTGCGACCGCAGCAGCCGCGCGGTTCCGGACTGAAGCGCCTAGAACCGCTCGGTCACAGAGGCCGGCTAAACTTAAGGAAATCCCTGACATCTGGCACCGCTTTCGACATTTATCAACGGCGAGGTCCAATCGGCTGTAGACGAAAACAATAGCCGCCTATAGAGCTACGAAGAGGCGTTGGTATAGAAACGTTTACAGAATCGCATCGTGGACACGCGAATCAGCTTCGCCCAGTTTACGGAAACCACCCGCATTCATGTTTCTTAATTTGGATGCTGTACTTACACATTTCTATATTACGAATATTTCTTTGTTAGACTGTTTCATAATTTCGAGGTCCGCCTCCACAACTGACGTTAGCGTGGCAGAATGCCCTATGAGGATCCCGGGTTCGATTCCCGAGCTGGAGGGAGATTTTCTCCGTTCGGGGACAATGTGTTGTGTTGTCTTCGTCATTATTTCATCTTCATTGACACACACCAGGCGATGGGAGGCCCCAGCCAAACGTACATTTCATTCTATAATTTCAAAGGTGTTTTCTCGAATACATGAAAATGAAATCATTTCGATATTTCTTTACAAACACAGGTCACTATTTGTTTTAGTTTCTAACAGAAAAGTGGCAGAATGAATATCACGGCTATACCGTGATTGTCGGATAGTTAAATCATGAAATCCATTTGGTCTCTTTTCAACAGCTTATAGATTTCCTCAATATACTTTTCGAAGCAAAAACTTCATTATCAGGGCTTCAGTTCGGTATCGAAGGCCTTTCATTATGATGTCAACTATCCACAATCACGTATCTGTGAATATTCGTTTTGCTGAAGATAATGGTTATGCAAACATACTTGACGTATCACTGAATTTCGCTCGTTTCTACGGATATGAAATTGTATCGAAACAACTTTCTCACATTGTATGAATCTGTTAAATAGAAGCTTAAGGCTATATGCTTGAACGTGTTTACACATACAGAAGCTTTTGCTGCACAGGGTATATTTCAAAAGAGAGCTGGAAATTTAATAGTGGCAACACTGTCACAGAGACGCAAAGTAGTGAAATCGAATAGTGTTGCTCATGCCACATATTAATTACATCCACCTACTGCTGTGGCCTACTCCACCAGACATCAAGGCACCTAGAGTATCAGCAACCAAACTGACATCCTGCAGCCGCGGGTTGCCCACTTCACAGGAACACCGAATACTACACACCTGACAGACAATATTGATGGACGGCCACAACAACAACACAGCAAAGACACCAGAGGCCACCAGGGGCCACTACCGGCCCACATAAACATAAAGAAGAGGTCGCTGCAGATCCCGGAACTATTTTCACACGTCAAACCACGTGATGGAAAATAGTTCCAAGGAACTCATCCGCCCAAGAGCTATAAAGGCCGGCGCTCGGCCGCACATCGGCAGTTCATCAACCGCCAGCCGACGTGGATAGCTGCCGCCTCGGCAGCCCAGCTTGGATCTTCTCGCTGATATCTGGATTAGGCTTGGTATATCGGAGAAGTCTCTGGCGGAGACTAGCAGCAAATTATTTCAGTTGTTTTCTGGTATTATTATTCTAGTATGTAGTTGTGATTCGAAGACGGATCACTGTTTTGTGTTGGTGTAACACTTGGAGAATTTGTTTTGGTTAATGGAACAGTCCAATAAATTGTTTTCGGACTTTGATCGTTAGTTTCTTCTGCTTACGCAGACATATCACCTACCTTATCTCAGCGCAAATACACTCTCTCTTCTCACGCCACACGAATGCACAGTTACGGGAAGAACAAAATCTCGAGTAGCGAACTGTCGAAAGTACTGCTGTCCCGTTGTTTTCGAACAGAACTGAATAAAAATTGAATGCGCCAGATAACGTACAGTAAGACTGTGTCATCAAGATCTTCAAGAGACTTTCAAGGAATCTGCACTCCATTAGAGAACAGTGGCAACGAGAGACGCCCAAGTCTGGCAGCTATTCATCAGCCAGGTCGTCCCTGTGTCAATGAGGAATTCTCTGATGATGTCGATTTACTCCGCAGTAATCGATAAACGGTACGAGAGCTAGCCCGAGAGAATTAGCGCGTACTGCTGTGCAACTTGGTTCGTGAAACATGCTAAGCAGTCTTTCAAGGGATAGTTTGAAGTTCTCTTCAAGCATTTGCCAGTTCAATTGTTCTAGTGTCTCTCTGATGATCTCCCAGGGGTGAAACAACTCCGTGACCATTCGTGCTGTCAGTCGTATTTGGTATGGCTCTCAGACACTTCAGCAATATTTTGGGATGGGTAACTCGAGCGTTTTGTAACCAGTCATCTTTGCAGGCTGCGACTCCCTAATATTCTACAAAGAAGTCTGCGATCTGCTTTACCTCCATCGTGAAAAGTGATCGGCACGCAAGCGACAGCATGCGCTACCTAATATGTTCCGAAACGCCGCGCACAGAAGCGTAACTATGCTACAGTATAGAGTCAAAGTATGAATATACACAACTCCTCCTCCTCCTCCTTAGGCAAATGGAGCAAATCGGTTGGTTTTGCTATGCATTTGATGTGGTCTACGGTGGGCCTTAAGAGGCTTGTGGAAGTACCATTAACTCATGGGCGGTACCTTAGAAAACAGCCAAAAAGATTTTTTACGTTTTTTTTTGTTCCAAGAGGCAGAGAGTGATATTTTTATAATATATTCCTAAGCTCCTGATCTTGAAAAACACTGAAAGTTTTCTTCATATTTTTATCCGTATCCGAGATACAGAGATTCAAAGTTACCCTACCTTTACACGCAAAAATGCACAAATATCTAGTGTGAGGTGAAAACGTAGCACGGAGAAATATGCCACATGAAGTCCCCTTATCATCAGAACGTTTCTCGAAATCCCATGTTGTAATAATGAAACACATACAACATTTCTGTTCGCATGAATCTTGTCTGAGATGTAAATTTATATAGTTTTGCGTTATTTCAATTCCACATAAGTAAACTATCAAAATATTACGGACCATTAAAGTTCTTTTAATATTCGTGACATGCCCTGCTGTACCAGTCAAAAGAGGAGAACCAGCGGAAAAAGGCGAATATCTTGCTTGTAAAAAGACACTGAAAAGTGGTGTACCAGCTACCTCATTCCACCTTCCTCAGCATCTTTCTCTAACCACAGTAATATTGCACTCTCACCACCAAATATTGAACACCATTCCCGTGTCCGTCGTGAACGGGAAACACACTGAACGCATACGTCATTTTTATTAATTTCGTAACAGATTTCGAAACATCCGACACATTTATCTTCATCCCAGTCATCAAAGTTATTTTCGTAATCTTTAACAATGTCAACGTCCGATGAACACGGTGAGATAGTTGCAGTATTTTTCTTTTTTAGTTTCTTCAGAGTGTGGCCGGCCAATGTGGCTGAGAGGTTCTAGGCGCTTCAGTCTGGAAACGCGAGACCGCTAAGGTCGGAGGTTCGAATCCTGCCTCGGGCGTGGATGTGTGTGTTGTCCTTAGGTTAGTCAGGTTTAAGCAGTTCTAAGTTCTAGGGGGACTGATGACCTCAGATGTTAAGTCCCATAGTGCTCAGAGCCATTTATCTTCAGTGTGTGTTGTGTGTGTGTGTGGCTTTTTCTGTTTCCTTTCTTTTCTTATCCATCTTTTACCTTACAGTTTCAATACTTTCAGCAGATGATGATGATGATGATGATGATGTTTCGATTGTGGGGCGCTCAACTGCGCGGTTATCATCGCCCGTACAAGTTCCCAACCTTTGCTTAGTCTAATATCGCCACTGCATGAATAATAATGAAACGATGAGGACAACACAAACACCCAGTCATCTCGAGGCAGGTGAAAATCCCTGACCCTGCCGGTAATCGAACCCGGGACCCCGTGCTCGGGAAGCGAGAAAGCGTCCGCGTGACCACGAGGTGCGGACACTTTCAGCAGAGTTGAGCCATTTGGATACAATTGCTGTCTTCGTCTTAAAAGTCATGGTTTTGTCAGTTGAAGGAATAGGTGATATTTCATCCAATAGTTTTGTCTGTGTTGACTTAGGAGTAGTCAGTTCTGAGGTGGTTATCTTGGAAGTTTAGGTTCAGTACAAGTGGAGTCCGAAGTTCTACCAGTGAATGAATTTGATTTGTAGAGATAATTCTGCTCTTTTGATGCGTTTGGGGTCAGTAGGCCCTTTGATGAGTTTAGAAGTGGTTGGCTGGCCTGAGTGTGAGATTATGCTCTACCATTTGTTGCCATACACTTATCTTCCGAGAAATAAGAATAGTCTGGGACTGCTTTTATCTTCAGTGCGATTATTCCATAAGCTTTGAGGCTAAATTTAACTGCGCTCCCTCTCTCCCACATTAAAACAAGTGTTCCATCTCTCCCAAATAACACTGGTCCATGTGTTCTGATTTTATGGGAGAGAGGAACCACCGCGACTTCTACACGACTGGCCATTAAAATTGCTACACCAAGAAGAAATGCAGACGATAAACGGGTATTCATCGGACAAATATATTACACTAGAACTGACATGTGATTACATTTTCACGCAATTTGGGTGCATAGATCCTGAGAAATCAGTACCCAGAACAGCCACCTCTGGCCATAATAACGGCCTTGATACGCTTGGGCATTGAGTCAAACAGAGCTTGAATGGCGTGTACAGGTACAGCTGCCCATGCAGCTTCAACGCGATACCACAGTTCATCAAAATGGCTCTGAGCACTATGGGACTTAACTGCTGTGGTCATCAGTCCCCTAGAACTTAGAACTATTTAAACCTAACTAACCTAAGGACATCACACACATCCATGCCCGAGGCAGGATAAGAACCTGCGACCGTAGCGGTCACGCGGTTCCAGACAGTAACGCCGAGAACCGCACGGCCACTCCGGCCGGCACCACAGTTCATTAAGAGTAGTGACTGGCGTATTGTGACGAGCCAGTTGCTCGGCCACCATTGCAGACTTTTTCAGTTGGTGAAAGATCTGGAGAATGTGCTGGCCAAGGCAGCAGTCGAACATTTTCTGTATCCAGAAAGGCCCGTACAGGACGTGCAACATGCGGTCGTGCATTATCCTGCTGAAATGTAGGCTTTCGCAGGGATCGAATGAGGGGTAGAGGCACGGGTCGTAACACATCTCAAATGTAACGTCCACTGTTCAAAGTGCCGTCAATGCGAACAAGAGGTGACCGAGACGTGTAACCAATGGCACCCCATACCATCACGCCGGGTCATACGCCAGTATGGCGATGACGAATACACGCTTCCAATGTGCGTTCACCGCGATGTCGCCAAACACGGATGCGACCATCATGATGCCATCAACAGAACCTGGATTCATCCGAAAAAATGACGTTCACCCAGGTTCGTCGTTGAGTACACCATCGCAGGCGCTCCTGTCTGTGGTGCAGCGTCAAGGGTAACCGCAGTCATTGTCTCCGAGCTGATAGTCCATGCTGTTGCAATCGTCGTCGAACTGTTCGTGCGGATGGTTGTTGTCACGCAAACGTCCCCATCTGTTGACTCAGGAATCGAGACGTGGCAGCACGATCCGTTACAGCCATGCGGATAAGATGCCTGTCATCTCGACTGCTAGTGATACGAGGCCGTTGGGATCCAGCACAGCGTTCCGTATTACCCTCCTGAACCCACCGATACCATATTCTGCTAACAGTCATTGGATCTCGACCAACGCGAGCAGCAATGTCGCGATACGATAAACCGCAATCGCGATAGGCTACAATCCGACCTTTATCAAAGTCGCAAACTTGATGGTACGCATTTCTCCTCGTTACATGAGGCATCACAACAACGTTTCACCAGGCAACGCCGGTCAACTGCTGTTTGTGTATGAGAAATCGGTTGGAAACTTTCCTCATGTCAGCACGTTGTAGGTGGCGTTGTAGGTGGCGCCAACCTTGTGTGAATGCTCTGAAAAGCTGATCATTTGCATATCACAGCATGTTCTTCCTGTCGGTGAAATTTCACGCCTGTAGCACGTCATCTTCGTGGTGTAGCAATTTTAATGTCCAGTAGTGTATATGCAGGCAGCGAACTGTTTGGCCATTTTAGGTTAGTTTCGTGCCTACTTATTTATCAAGATCGTAGTAGATAAAGAATACATAGATATTGTGCAATCTAAGCATAAATACCAAAATTATGTAACTACACGATAAAACTTTTCGGCTTACCGGAACAGAGAAAGTTATTTTCCTCCAGAACTGAAACGAAAATAACATATCCACTTTCCCACCACGTTTGTTCACGAAAGAGCTTCCTGAAAAGTAGCGGCAGCTGCTCTCTAGCGGCGCGTTTGTGAAATACGCTACTGGTCTGTCTCATCCGGTGGTCCAACTCTCCCTACTAGACGATCGTGGATACGCAGTATTCCAGACCTCTCCAGCTGAACAGTTCCGTTCCAGTGGTCTGAGACGGTGCTGCCGCTGCCGAGATAGTATCGGCGCCCTATGAATTTTTATTTATTCGAGAACCTTTGCGCCTGACGGCTGCCTCTAGTGTTCCATTCCACGCGAGCCCTAATCTCTATTTTCGCGGGTCCAAACACTGCAACGACCGCGACACGCCTCTGACAAGGCCGTGACCCCCAAATACCTCCAGTGGCGCCGCCACTGCTGCGGCCACCGCAGGCCGTATCGATGGCAACAATTCAAAGCGAGGCGGCGCTAACTGCGGGCTAGCATGCCACGCCCCAATAAGGCCGACCCACCAGCTCCTGGGGCCGCGCAACCAGCTCTGCCAGCGATACCGTCACCTTTTCTTCTTTGAAACTTATTTTTGTATCTGGAAAGCACGGTAACAACGCCAGATACGCGAAATACACAGAGATAAAGCTACGGAAACACAATGGGTTCGATAATGAGCATTATACTATGGCCCGATTTCATGAATCAGTTCCCGGGCAGTTATTCTGCACACCGGGGCGGTGCGTTAGACACACGTAATTGAATGAACTTCGAATGGCGAATGCTTACTCGTTACAAAGGGACTACCCGTGCGTAAGCTAACTGCGCATCCAATCAATAGACAAACTGAAATCTAATTTTACAGACGTGAAAACAGACCGAATTTGGTGTAAATACTGTGCAGGCTGGCAATGTATCTACCTGCTAAACACGGAATATTCATCTCGTTGGGATTGGAAGCTATTGTTCACTGCTTTTTATTTTTCGAATTAAGTTTGTATTTTTAAGAACCAAGGACATCAACACACGGGAAAAACAGAGAATTTAGGGAAACAGGAACACATTTAAAGAAACACTGCATGTCCCATACTACCACACAGAAATAAAAACATCCACAAGGAGGGTAAAATACAAAAGCAACAAGGACAACAAATATCACGCAGCACAAACAACACAATATAGAAAAATTTCTACATTAACAACACCTTTAAAGACAAATTTAAGAAAGTGGTCATCTATCAATTAACTTGTAGTCCATGCTAATCTGTTTACACAGGCCCAGCGTGGAAATATTTTAAAAAGTATGTTCTGTGAGCACCTCTTCCAGATCATCTCATCGGAGAAATCCAACACGCGAATAATCGGCAGATGCGCTACGAAAACTCACACCAAACATTCAAAATTATCTACATACCGGACAAACACGCAACGATGAGCAAGTGTGCGGTGATAACAACAGTCTCTCGATGACTAGCAAAATCTCGTTTTGGTATGTGAAAACGTATGATACTATATGAGGGTGCAGCAAAAAAATGTGAATAAGATGTACACAATTACAACCGAAAATAAAATTACAGATGTCATGCACAATAGGACACAAAACGTATGTACCGAACAAGTAACACTGTTACCCTCGGAAAACTGTTCAAAAATAAAAATTCTATGAGGAAATTCTTCCGAATACTTCACAAATAACATGTTGTCAAGTCATAAAGACGCATACCAGCAAGCCAACCTGGACAATTCCATATTCATAATTAATATAATTTTAGGTGAGCAATCTAAATAAAATAAAAGTGCAGACGTTGTAGGTTTAAGGCCTGATATACAAAACCAATCACTAACTTTGAATAACACTTATATAGAAGTACAACAAGATCTACTGAAGATAACACATACGTATCGAAACAAGTTTGGGCAAAGAACAGGGGAGAAAAACATATTATGTTTTGCAGAAGACTGAATTTTAAACATCGGATGAGCTACTCAGTACATCGACGCGATTTGTGTGCTCCAGTTTCTTCACTAGATTGAATAGATGGAGGTTCTAAAACAAAAGCACATCTCACGGATTAATTTTGGATCCCATCTTATTCATTTTTCGTCTCACAGCCGCACTCTTCTTGCTGGTTTAATGCGACCCGACATGATTTCTCCATCTGTGCCAACGTCTTCACCTCTGAGACACCTGTAAGAACAAACATTTACTGACCAAGGCATCCGGCACCCCGCACGACAGATTATCAGACCATTCGTCCTAGCCATTCTTTTTTATTACGTCTACTAAACGTCAGCTTACCGTTGTTTGTTGTAAACAGGATAGCTCTGATACCGTTAAAAAATTGTAACAGTTTCTGGTGTCGTCCATGCTTTCACTTTCCCCAATATGTTAACTTCACCACCTTGCATAGCAAAGGGAATACGTAATGAACATCTTAGAAATACAGTTTTCTGTTGTGTGGATTTTAAACTTCGCATCTCATAAACCTAACGGGCATTTAATGTTGCTCGCCACAGAATGTGATATGAGTTCGGCAAGTGACAGATGTTTGCTCTTCGTATATTTTACAACAGATTGCTGCTCATTTCAGGATAATCAGTACAATTGCTACTAGGTATAATTTACACTTTAAGAGAAAAAAAAAGAAAAAACGCACAACGAATGATTTATCCGAATGGGACGAAAATCGGTAGATGTGATGGACAATTTACAGGGTGATTAAAAAAGAATACCACAACTTTAGGAATTTAAAATTCTGCAACGACAAAAGGCAGAGCTAAGCACTATCTGTCGGCAAATTAAGGGAGCTATAAAGTTTCATTTAGTTGTACATTTCTTCGCTTGAGGCGCTGTTGACTAGGCGTCAGCGTCAGTTGATGCTAAGATGGCGACCGCTCAACAGAAAGCTTTTTGTGTTATTGAGTACGGCAGAAGTGAATCGACGACAGTTGTTCAGCGTGCATTTCGAACGAAGTATGGTGTTAAACCTCCTGATAGGTGGTGTATTAAACGTTGGTATAAACAGTTTACAGAGAATGGGTGTTTGTGCAAAGGGAAAAGTTCTGGACGGCCGAGAACGAGTGATGAAAATGTAGCACGCATCCAGCAAGCATTTGTTCGCAGCCCAGGAAAATCGACTCGCAGAGCTAGCAGAGAACTGCAAATTCCACAATCTGTCCGTAACTACCTGAACGTCAACTACCCGAGGCGATGGATCGGCCGCCAGGCAGCTCGTGACAGAGCACTTCATCACTGGCCTCCAAGAAGCCCTGATCTTACCCCCTGCGATTTTTTCTTATGGGGGTATGTTAAGGATATGATGTTTCGGCCACCTCTCCCAGCCACCATTGATGATTTGAAACGAGAAATAACAGCAGCTATCCAAACTGTTACGCCTGATATGCTACAGAGAGTGTGGAACGAGTTGGAGTATCGGGTTGATATTGCTCGAGTGTCTGGAGGGGGCCATATTGAACATCTCTGAACTTGTTTTTGAGTGAAAAAAAAACCTTTTTAAATACTCTTTGTAATGACGTATAACAGAAGGTTATAGTATGTTTCTTTCATTAAATACACATTTTTAAAGTTGTGGTATTCTTTTTGAATCACCCTGTACATTGTACATGTACAGGCAAACAAGATATTACAAATTCAGAAAAATTGGACGATCTTTTTAGGAGAAGGAGTTTTATAAACTGAGCAAGTCAATTATGAATTTGTCCACCTGTGGTCCCTATGTAAGCAGTTATTCGGCGTGGCATTGACTGAATGAGTTGATGAACGTTCTTCGTACGGATATCGTGCCAAATTCCGTCCATTTGGCGCCTTATATCATCAAAATCCCGAGTGGGATGGAGGGCGCTGTTCGTAATACTCCAAACGTCCTCAATCGGGAAGACACCCGACGACATGGCTGGCGAGGGTACGTTTGCGTTGGTCATCGAGGCTCAGTTCGAAGCGGAGCTCGTCAAAGGAAGATAATTCTACCCCACTCAATAAGATTCCAGGTCGAAAACGTGTCTGGTGAAGCGCCGGGCAGCGGTGGAATACCAACATGAATGTCGCCCGCCATACGGCCCGATCACCAGTAGTGATTGTTTGGGGTGCCACTTCATTTCATAGGAGGACCCCTTTGGTTGTCAACAGCGGCTCCCCTCCGCCACAGAGGCACGTCGACGTTATTCTGCGCCCCGTTTTGTTGCCCTACATGGCAAGCCATCCTTGGCTTACATTTCAACAAGATAATGCTCGCCCGCATACGACGAAAGTTTCTAATGTTTTTCTTTGTGCTTGCCAAACTCTACCTTGGCCATCGAGGCCGCCAGATCTCTCCCCAGTTGAGAACCTTTGGAGCATTATGGACAGGGCTCTCAAACCAACTCGGGATTTTGACGAAGTAACGCGTGAATGCGGCAGAATTTGGTACGATATCCCTCAGGACATTCATCAACTCTATCAATCAATGCCAAGCCGAAAAACTGCTTGCATAAGGGCCAAATGGCTCTGAGCACTATGGGACTTAACTTCTTACGTCATCAGTCCTCTAGAACTTAGAACCACTAAAACCTAATTAACACAAGGACATCACACACATCCATGCCCGAGGCAGGATTCGAACCTGCGACCGTAGCGGTCGCGCGGTTCCAGACTGTAGCGCCTAGAACCGCTCGGCCAACACGACCGGCGCATAAGGGCCAGAAGTAGACCAAGATCTTATTGACTTACTCAATCTGTGAAGCTCCAACTCTTGAATAAATAATTATAATGATCTGTTTGTCTGTACATGTTCATCATCACATCTACCGATTTCCGTCCCATTCGGCTATCTCCTTCTTGCTGCGTGTTTTATTTTCTCCTCCATTTGAGTGCATTTCCTCCTCTTAGAGTGTCGAGACGCAAGTATATTTTGTAGCTGCTGGTGAGCTACCAATTGCTCACTTTTGCTCTGGAGAGAGGTAGCACAGGCTAAAATTGCTCCTACATTCTCTTTCAAATCCTGTTACAGATAAATTCAAACGCCAATAAAATCGTAATTCCCCAAGCTCCCCTGCCGAGGCCACCTGAAGAGTATTTCTGTTCCTCCTCCTACAACAATATGGAGGCTAAAGGCACAAAACGTGAAGAAAGACAATATTCGACCTGCGATCCACTTAACCCGAGGAAGCACTCCGACCAGAGTTCCAAGAACTCTCTCCGTGAATCGATCGAGTACCGAACGTCTTAGGGTCTGACAATAGGCGAAAATCAGAAGCAACGTTTTTAGTTGAAGCGATTCAGAACAATCCCGATCCAAACTATTGTACGAAACTGAGTGTTTCACTTTCGTAACTCGAGTTTTCTGCAACTACTTTGGAATTTTCTTCATGGTATGTGCTGCATTACTATCAAAGACTACAAGAAGTCAGAAGATTCTAATACTGTTTCACACAGCTATTATTGGCCTGCGGTTCGTCTGGTACAAGATTTGTAACCGTGTTTTAGTAGTCGTGCACCAGGAGCCAATTAATGACAAACAAACATTGTACAGGCCAAAGATAAACATGCCCAGAGAGGAAGAAGTTAAAATAAATCAAGAGGAGCCTCTTATAACTTCAGAGAGTGAATTCATTCTGCGTCGTATTTATTTGGAAGTTGTGCGAGCACTTCTTAAGGAGTTGTCAAGAACACTAACCAAGAAGGTCTACCGAGGCACACCTTGTCTTAACGTGCAGACGATTTATTACACAACCCTCATAAACACAAGAATCCGGGTCCAGTAAATAAGTGAAGGCCTCTAGACACGACAAAAATAAACGCGAGAGGTTCAGAGTGCCACCGTCGGAATCAGTACGGACTGCCGCAAAAGGTGTGAAACAAGGTAACAAACATTATGTAGAGGTTGCACCTGTTTACGCATTTATCCGGCTCCAGAGAACAATAAAACATAATATAATTTAAAACTACAATCTAACATTATTTATAGTCAATTTCACATATCATGAGTGCAATGTTCGCCGCCCATAATGGCACCGTCATTCGCTACACACAAATCTTCCGTGTCACAGGGTTCGCTCAGATTATTGGAAATCAACAAATGTTTGCAATCCTGCTTTGCCCCACATTCACGAAATTCATCACCGCTGATACACCAATTCTTCAAATTAGTCTTGCATCTTGTCACCCCTGTTTTCAGTCTGTTGAGGGTCTTGTAATTGCCCTGTTGGGGATTACAGTAACCTCAACAGTTGCATCTTCCACCACAAAAGATACTACAAAAGTATGCATACAGACGGGATAAGACAAGTGTTAGTGTTAGAAAGGATGTACATGAATTGAGGCAGCATAAATCACAGCGTACAAATTATCCAGACTAAATTCATCCAGTATTTGAAATTGTGAGCACTTGGCAACTTGCTACAAACTTTATAAATGATTTCAAACCATTACGAAACTTTTTCTCGACGAAACCCTCCAAAAATGACGAAAGGAAAAGAATTTTATCGTTCCTGCATTTTCGCTATTCATATAGTAAAATTTCAGCATGCCAGGCATGACGTTTTAATTTATTACTTCTTATACACACTTAAGTTTTGCGGAGCGTATCCAGATATACCACTGAATGTACCTGCAAAATTATATCACTGTACGGCACACAATTCAAGAGATATGACGTCATAAGCATTGAGATCCGCGAGAAAGTAACTTTTGGTTAAAATGTAGCCCAAGTTTCCCAAACTCCACTCATCCAGTGTTTGATGATGAGAGCACTTAGCGACTTTTAACAAACATTAAACGTCATTTCAAACCTTTCCCAAATTTTTTTCGCTTACATTGTAAGTAGGCTGTTTATGTTTTCTTATTGGCAACGTTACGTAGCGCTCTGTATGAAAATCACTGGCTGTGCTGTGTGCAGTCTGTGGCTAGTTTGCATTGTTGTCTGCCATTGTAGTGTTGGGCAGCTGGATGTGAACAGCGCGTAGCGTTGCGCAGTTGGAGGTGAGCCGCCAGCAGTGGTGGATGTGGAGAAGTGAGATGGTGGATTTTTGAGAGCAGATGATCTGGACGTGTGTCCATCAGAGACAGTACATTTGTAAGACTGGATGTCATGAACTGATATATATATAATATGACTTTTGAACAATATCAAGGTAATACAGTGTTTGTTCTCTATCAAAATCTTTCTTTTGCTAACTGTGCCTATCAGTAGTTAGTGCCTTCAGTAGTTTGAATCTTTTATTTAGCTGACAGTAGAGGCGCTCGCTGTATTGCAGTAGTTCGAGTAACGAAGATTTTTGTGAGGGAAGTGATTTGTGAAAGGTATAGGTTAACGTTAGTCACGGCCATTCTTTTGTAGGGATTTTTGAAAGTCAGATTGCGTTGCGCTAAAAATATTGTGTGTCAGTTTAAGCTCAGTCCTGTATAAATTTTTCTAAGGGGACGTTTCAACATGCTTAACGTCGAATATTTCAACACATTAATTCATTTTTACCACGCTTTTGATGCTGTCTTATACATGGGAGTCTTTAATGATTCATGGTGGTGGAGGGTGGGTGGGGGGAGGGGATTCAGTGGTGTATATGGGGTCTCTCTTCTGTATGACGTCGGACGCATTTGTTATGATTTTGCGAAAGATATTTGCATGTTCATTTCCGAACGGCGTAAATGGTATCACACCAATTAAATACCGTCACCATATGTTTCAAGCGGCGTGCAGCGTCAGCGAAAAACGCCGGTTTGTTTCCCGTTGTAAACGAGATTACTTTTACTTTGAAGGACGAATTTTACATGCTTATTCGATAGAGCAGTCCCCAATTAGTCTAGTGCTACATTCGATTTATCGCCATGTATTACAAGGGAGAGTAAAATATGAGCAATAGGCAGTACTGCAGTAGCGACCCACATCGCTCTGACCCACACTGACGACTACCACCGTGCAGCAGCGATGGTCAGTCGCTACTGGAGTAACGCACTAGACTAATTTGGAACCGCTGTATCAAAATGGGACGCAAAATTCCGCTTTAAAGGTCATTTTGTTTGTGACGGGAAACTTACCACCGTTTTGATGTGACCCTGGGCATCGCATGAAAGACGTGATGAGCAGAATTTGGTGTGACTCCAGCAACACATCACAATAAGGAAATTGCAAATATCTGCTGAAAAAAAGAGAAAAATCGCCTGACGATTCTTAGGAGAGACACGCGGTATATATTGAGTGATATAATTTTCATGAGTTATAACTTCTTTAATTTTTCTGTAATTTTGAGATTATTCATCGAATTTTATGTATCTATAACCTTCCTAACTCTCCGGCTAATTAGGCTTTCTTATATCACTGTGTACCCAAAGTCCCTAATCTGTGGGGAAAAGGCATCTACTCCGAAGAATAATGCAAAACCGAGAGTAGCAGATGAAGTCATAATCGAATTGCCACTGCTCAGTATTTTAGCAGTGACGATTAGAAACAAAGTTCGGTTAAATTTAAAATTTTAATTACGTAAACTAGTTTCTTAATTAACAGTAGTTACTGGAAAATTTGGAAGAAAGGAGAAGTGTCAGCCAATAGAGTTCTTCATCTATATCTAGCGAAAAGGTCATAAAAGTGGAATAAGAGAAATATGAGACAACAAGGCCTACCAACAGTCGTTCTTTCCGAGGGTCATTTGAGACTGGAACAGGAATGAGGAGAACTAAGAGTGGTTCGCCAACAGCAAGATGGCGTTATGTTTTGGAGCATAAACAAAGTACGATAGTTTTGCTTTTCCGTGCATAAAATTAGCTGCATGCCGTCCAACAAACGTGAGTAAAGAACAAACTAAGTAACAGCCTAGTACACACCAAAACTGTGCCCACAAAACTACCGCAATCCCAAGTGTATAACGCTGACATACAGTAGTTCACCTTTTAGTATTTGTTTACTAGCAGTCGCTCACACAGTTGCAGATAACATGACGTATGCCGGGAAAAACGGCAACAGAGAAAGCACAGAAAATATGCCGCAAACAGCGACAACAAATCTTAAAAACATGGTACAACGTACAGTAAATAAAGTCGTATGAAAGTATACACAGAAAACTATATTCCAAAAACAACAGTGAAAATGTAGTAAAGTGTTAAACTGTTTGCATAACTATGCAATTTTCTGCATGTTTTAGATTTAATGGACCCACTGATGATGGCGATATTTGTCGCAGAAACTAATTTGGGGAATAAATAAGTAAACAAAAAAATGGTTCAAATGGCTCTGAGCACTATGGGACTTAACAACTGAGGTCATCAGTCCCCTAGAACTGAGAACTACTTAAACCTAACTAACCTAAGGACATCACACACATCCATGCCCGACGCAGGATTCAAACCTGTGACCGTAGGGGTCACGCGGTTCCAGACTGAAGCGCGTAGAACCGGTCGGCCACATCGGCTGGCAAATAAGTAAACAAATAGCAAAAAAGTGTTTTGTATCAAAGTGGACTCACAATTCCTACATTGTTGTATTTTCACAGCTGAAGGTTTTCACCATGAATTTCAACGACTGTGTAGTTGTTTCCCCACCTATATGCATAGATGTTAAGCCAGTTTGGAACAGCCACAGTGGACTGTTCTAACAAACACAGCAGGGCACAAGACAGGGGTGCGGTATTAGGAAGCCCCAGGGATGCGCCAGGCCAGACATAACGCCTCAGTAGACGTAAACAGCATTCCGGGAACAGCAGCCCACCGAGAAAGCAGTGGGAGCGTAGGTGTCTACGCCAGGCGCAACACCTAAACACGGCTGACACTACACAGACGCCTAGGGGTGCTAACATTTCACCTCGCCCATTCGGATGGAGCCTTACCTACCCAGTGGGTACCTGGTGCTCCATCGTTAGGAACAGAACAAATCGAGTCTTCGGTGGTTAAGAATCTTTCTAGCGCTTCACTTATAGTGACTGTATTTTTCAAACGAAACACTACTCTGTATGCAGTTCCCTTTTCCACAGTGAATAATGTTAAGCCCAGCTTCATAGCGACGATTCGAAACCTGTATGGTTTACATGTCGTGATTGACGACAGATAGTAAGCAGATGAAGCCCACTTGTTTTCCCCGCTGAAACTTGGTGGAATTCTGACAAATGTATTCGTGCAGAACACAGTACGAGCAAATCGTCACAGCACAAACAAGCTCGTCTATTGCTACAGCAGCCTTGCATCTGTTTGGCGCTACGTTTACGAATTTTCTAGTAAAATCATAGATGTGAAGGATGGGTGGAAGGAAAGGGAGGAAGATACTCGTGCATCTTCATGACGAAGGTACGTATTTTGCATTTTCACAAAAGTTATGAACCGTAAAGCACAATTATTTCTAGAAGTAATCCTGTTCACCTTACATATCAAAAAAATCTGGTAACTGTTGCCTTTAATTAAAGTAGTTCTAAGAAGGACTGTGCAGCAGCTAGAACGGCTACAGCCGAATAAAAATGATTCTGAAATACGAATATGTGCCTGTTTTACAGTCCATCAATGTTATTTACCTGTAAAACTTGCAGTCTAACAACTCTGTCGATGCAGAAGCGCAAGCCACTGTAGGAAAAATACCGTGGAACAGATAATTATGACCAGGACATTCACAAGAATCGTATGAGGTGATTTTTTGGGAAAAAATTCAACATTTGCTTGAATACCACGAATCTTACTCCTCCCTACTCAACTCCCTAGCTTCCAAAAAACTCTGCTTGGAGGGGACGAAACACTGCTGTAGCGAATGTGACACACGAGTTATCGGTTATCTGTCTCTCTCTCTCTCTCTCTCTCTCTCTCTCTCTCTCTCTCTCACACACACACACACACACACACACACACACATACACACAGAGAGAGAGAGAGAGAGAGAGAGAGAGAGAGAAATCCAGAGTACCGCAGTACTTAGTCTTATTTCCCAAAATATAAGATAGTCTGTTGCAGTTTCTTGTTTTACTTATCGTCGAGGTGCACATGTGGAGCTCCAGTGAAGCTGACAGTTGTGCTCTGTCGTCTATGATCGGGAAGGCAGTGTGCCCCTGACCAGCAATATGATGTAGCGTCGCTATAAAAGTAGCGTTGCTGATTACATCTGAATACTGCAAGGTCGTTATGTTGGAACGACACACAACTTAGCTACAATCCAAGGGATTTTACAGTGTGATCAACAAACGTAAGTGTACAACAGGTTATATTTGTTATTAGTGAGTTAGCTGGCCATGGAAAAGTTGTAGTGCAATTAAAGGATCTTAAAATATAAGTCATTTCTGCTAGTAACAGATTTTTATTTGCTCTTACTGACGAACACAATTCACAAAAAGTTGAAAAAGGGCAACGTTTTCTAAAATCTCAGTTGAATTTACACAAAATGACGCTAACACTGTAGGGAGATACCAAATAATATGGAAGACTGCGTGGTGAAGCGCAAGAAGATCTCCTTTTCTGGACAGCTCGCGAATTCAAAGTTATAGAATCAAAATAATGAATTAAAAGTCAAAGTGGCAACTGAATTTGCGTGTCAGAACAAGTAAGTAGCGAGATACTCAGAACATGGACTGCGCTACTGCGGACTGCGACATATTCCCCAAAACCAGCAAAGCGTGTGCCCACCAGCACCAGACAGCGGCCGGGAGACGAATCTTAGACCTCCCTACTCAACTCCCTATCTTCCAAAAAACTCTGCATGGAGCGTACGAAACACTGCTGTTGCGAATGTAACATACGAGTTATCGGTTATTACACACACACACACACACACACACACACACACACACACACAGGGAGAGAGAGTAAGCGAAATGTAGAGTACCGCAGCAGAAACTTCTCACCATTGGTATAATAAAACGCACATTAACAAACATGAGGTTGAACGGTGGCAGAGACCACACATCCGATTGGATACACCAAAGTAATTTGGAACGAAAGCAACTGACTTTCTCACACTGCCGGCCGGTGTGGCCGAGCGGTTCTAGGCGCTACAGTCTGGAACCGCGCGGCCGCTATGGTCGCAGGTTCGAATCCTGCCTCCGGCATGGATGTGTGCGATGTCCTTAGCTTATCCGTACAATGTAAGCTTTCACGGCCGGTATTGTCTTCACTTAAAACTTCCGGGCTGATAGGGCGTGGTCGAAGTATAAAACTCTCTCCTAACGTTTCGTCTCCGACTGCGGGAGAAATCCTAGGAGGTAAAGCGGCGAACTGCGAAGAGAACTCGAGGAAGCGCTGATTATATAGGCAGTGCAGAGGGCGCCACTGTCGATCACGTGGCGTCGGCTATTAGATTGTCTCTGGTAGTACCAACATTCTCGATTGAAAGTAATCGATCGTCACGCTTGCGGTGCAACGCTAACATCCAAATTTTATCCAGTTTGACACCTTCGTCTTTCCTGTTACAATTATTACGATGTTTATCAATCTCGATAGCCTCTCTATACAAGCGTGCATAATAATGCGAGGTTTTTCATATGACGCTCGTCTCGCTGAATTTTATTTCATGATCACCTTTCTGGTAAACATGTTCCGCTACGGCCGATTTATCAGTGTGACCCAGGCGGCAATTCCTCTTATGTTCAACAAGACGGGTGTTCACACTTCTCTTTGTGGTACCGATGTAAACGTCAGGAGAGAGTTTTATACTTCGACCACGGCCTAACAGCCCGGAAGTTTTAAGTGAAGGTCCTTAGGTTAGTTAGGTTTAAGTAGTTCTAAGTTCTAGGGGACGGATGACCTCAGTAGTTTCAGAGCCATTTGAACCATTTTTTCTCACACTGCACCGTCTCATCCTTTGACGATCATGCAGAAAACGTAAAAAACGTTGTGCTCAATTATTCTCCGGGGATGGCAGTGGCGACAAGGCATCCTCTGCCCTCAGCAAGGACAGGCACCGGCTTTGCCCACAATGAGATTTACTGACTGCCTTCTGCCAACAAACAGCAACCTCAGACCACACCAGAATGCACCCACCTAGCGAGAAAAACGCAAGGCTTTCCTTCCTAGTAGATATGTTTACAATACTTACCATAAAATAACCAAGGAACTGTGGCAGACAAATGAAAAAAACATCGGTTAGAAATATGTGGCAGTAATATCACAAAGCTATAAAAATAAATCGATAAATCGAAATGGAACAGTATGCACACTTGGCAAGGCCAACATGTGAACATATGGTATTTTCAATGGATTTTCACTCAAGTAGTCCGATATTAAAAGGACAGTGACTACATCATCAAATCTCCGCCATGAGCTACTCCATTGTGTTATATTTTAAACACTCCATATTCACATTTCGATGACTGATAACAGAACAAATGACAGCAAACAACTACAATTTAAAGAAAATTGACTGTGTAAGTGCTTCGTGCATTAACACACGTTTTCTGAAGCGAATTTTTCGCTTTTGCGAAGTATCTCCTTAATTAAGACGTTGAATCTTCTGGTAACAACTTCCTGTTAGACGTACTGTTTTTTCAGAGACTTGTGCTTCCGTAGTCCTTAGATTCGTTGGCCTTGAAACATCGATTGTAGATAATATATTTGCCTATAACTCTGTGTTTCAAAATCACTTTTATTCGGTTTTAGACGCCCCAGTTGTGTTATTGCCCTCGTAATATACAGGGTCCATTCACATTAATGTGATCAACTGTCAAAAGTCTGAATAATCAACTTCTGCAGCATGAACAACTGCGGGTAGAAAGCCAATGATGTTCTGCAAGATACCGACAGGTATATGCAGCAATGCTGACTCCAGTGACGTGGCCCATTGCGCTAGATTTCTCGGTTGAGAATCTATGGCACTAGCAGCCCGATCGAGGTGGTCTCACAGATTCTCGATTGGGTTTAAATCTTCGACCATAAATATAATAGACTGGCCCTGACGTCATTTTCGTGGCTCCAACATCTCTGGGCTAAAGTCACGTGAATGTTGGCAAAACATGGTGGTTTCTTGTTGCGCTTATGGCTGTACTCAGCGTTTTGTCGGGGAAAATGGCATTACATTTCACGTGTGTTTCTATGACAGTGCAGATGCGTTTATTGAAATCTGTTGAAGTGACTTTTATATGTTTTTTTTACACTTGAAATAGAGTATCAAGTAAATTAAAGTGTTGAAAGTGATGCCTGTAAAGTCAGACTCATATTAAATTTTGGAAACTATCTGTGATAATTCGGTTACAGAAGTAAATATAACTGTTTCTCGTTCCTACTCATAGGTTCCCTAAGGATGAAAATCGAAGGCAGCTTTGGATACAGGCCCTGAAACGGAAAAACTTTAAGCCATCGGCACATAGGCGCCTTTTTGTATATACAAGTGAGATTATAATATGGTAAGAGCACCTATAATCGACACTTGAAGAGAATTTTTTTCTACCTTCTAATACTATTAAATAAATGTATGCTCCAAAATTATTTTCTGAAACTTCAAAGTCTCACCTTTCATCTAAAATATCATTTTTTTAAACTGATAGTTTAAACTTTTGTAAAAATAGTAGGAACTGAACCCTTGAAGTGCACCTAAAATTGATACTCTAAAATGGACCTGCTCCTAAAGTCGACAATTTTGGCACCTATAGTTGACATAATTCCTATATCCCATTTTCTTTTATAAAGTGACTAGAGCTCAAAACGCGGCGAATCCAATATTTAAAGTTTTGACACTCTTAGTGTTTAAAAGAATTTTTACGACATTTTACTTTAATTGATAGTTTATAGTAATTTCGTCCCACTGCCCACCAGAGGGGCGTTCGATGTATTTGTTAGATTTTATATATGATACTGTGGGCAAATCCAGGTCAAAGGTAGTTCTGCCATAATTTTTCGCAAATAAAAAAGGAAGCGTTTGACAGTCAATTGAGAAATGTGGGTAAAATACGATACAAACATAGGATGGCAGACCGCTGATTTGAAATCCCGCCACGTTTTGCCAACAGTCACGTGGTTTATGTTGGAGCCACACCAGCCCTATAGCTTCTGCACAGCAAGGCCAGTCTACTAGTATCTATGGTCGAAGGTTTAAATCCAGTGAGTTTGGTGGCCAGCTGAGTAGAGTAAACTCATCTGGTGCTCTCCGAATCACGCACGTACACTGCGAGCTGCGTGGCACGTTGCATTGTCCTGCTGGTAGATGCCATCGTACTGGGAATAAACAGCTGCATATAGGGGTGGACATGGTACTTAAGGATAGACCAATACTTGTGTTGTTGATTTATTGTGTCTTCGAAAATGACGAGATCACTTATGCAATACCACGAAAATTTTCCCCAGACCTGTTCCAGACTAGACCCTTCCAACGATTGTTCCAGGGTATTTGCCTTGGGTCCGATGGAGCATAAAACGTGATTCATCTGAAAATGCCACCTTTTGTCACTTAGTGGACGTTCAGTTGCAGTATTGGCGTGAGAACTCAAGCCTTCGTCGCCGACTAATAGCTGTCAGAATGGGTGCATGAAACACCAGCCTGCCGCTCATACGCAACAACGATCGATGAACTGTCACTGAGGAGACACTGATGGTAGCTGTGGCTGTTCTGTATGGTAGCTCAACAGCTGCACGTCTTTTCGCCCGTACATGTGTCTGCAACCACTGTATAGCCCTGTCATCAATGGCACGCCGTGCACCACAGTTGCAGTTTTGGATAGCGCCGTTTTGCCATGCACGGTATACTTGAACGACGGTGGTAAGCGAGCAGTTTACAGACTTAGCCGCTTCTGAAATGCTTCCACTCTTGCCCCGAAAGCCAATGATCATATCCTTTTAGACATCAGATAGATCGCTTCGTTTCAGCTTTACGATGATTGCATTGTTGTCCGAATACTCCCGATGCGATTCGTATACACTCCAGTTCTAGTGCTGCCACGAGCCGTCTACGAGTGGTTATCGCACGTTGACAGCGAACAGGTGGTGGTCACATTAATGTGTCTGGACTGTGTAGATAGTGGATTCCTTTATTTAGGTGCTAAATTTGAGTCACAAAATTGCGAATGACCAGAAAGTTATAAGTTAAAGGTTTATCTCCTTAACCATTGCAATAAATCATCTGAGATTGACTGGAACTGCATATTCTCTCCAGCACTATAGGGTGCAAAATTAAACAGTAATAAATCTCCATCACTCAGTGTGTAAGTGTTATCCACCACTTATGAGTAGGCTAACTCAGAATGTGATTAAAGGAAGTCAATCAATGTATGTTAAAAGAAGCATTTCTAAATAAAGTTTTTTGCTAATTACGTAAACACCATTTTGGGCCCTACTTATGGAAGAATAGAGATAGGCAATTGCCGCACTGCAGCTGAATTTGATTGGTAGTTAACTATTTATTAATGGCTATTACGGAAATATTCAATATCAATTCTGTGTTGTACTGTACATCTTGACTGATTTCATATCCCCAAGGGCCCTAACTCAATAGGAAACTACGATATATGTATATATTTACGTAAGTGTGAATGTCAGAGAAAATGGGACGCTACGCTGAAAAGCAGCCGTGCACAGAATATGCTAGTAGAAAGTGCGTTAGTTCTTTCGTGGATTTTCTCTGGGGATGTTTCATTTTGTGGAGTGCTACGTTTGTGACCTCTGATATAATATTCCTTAGTAGTCAAGAAAAGTACAGCTGGGTCACGCAAGTAGGAGAAGAGACAGAAAGAAGACTACAGTAAGTCAACTCCGGCCGAGTAGATGGGTCCGGGCTTTTCTCATTACAGAGAGAGGCCTGCCAACTATTCCACCTGAGGCACTCGCTGGCTCGAGGTCCCTCCCACAAATGGAGCAAGTCCTCGTGCATTAGACGAACGAAGTCGGCCCTGATGATCGAAGAAATTTCACAAATAATTTTTCTTCACTACAACCTATTTAGTGTCCTGGTGTCAAATTACACTCGGAAATTACAAATGGATATAAAAATAATGGGATATATTCTAAGGAAAAGAACAAAAACAAAAAAGGGACGACGCAGCACGAAGAAATTATTCAAATTAGAAGGTGATCGGTGTATGTGGTATACATGTACAGACAAACATATGACTACCATTTCAGAAAAACTGGATCATTTATTCAAGAGACAAAGCTTCAAAAACTGAATAAGTCAGTAAGGCATCGGTCCAACTCTGGCCCTTATGCAAGCAGTTATTCACTTGGCACCGATGGATAGAGTTGTTGCAAAAGATACTAAGCAAAGGCAAATTTTAAGTTCGAAGTTGAGTTTCAGAAATTCCATCTCCAACCTCAATGCACTTTCAATTCTGTTGACACCACCACGAGTAGCTCTGCTGAGGTCGTCTTGGGGTTGTTTCATAAGAGCAGCGCTACTCGTACCTAACCAGTTCGCCTGGTTTGTTCACGTTTTCTTTGTTCACTTCGCCTTCAATACCATACCAACAGGCAAGAATGGTAAGGGAAATGTTACGCGACTAGAATGTGCAGGGGCTCCGACGTAATGGAAGAACATGCCCTCTCTTGTAACCATATGAACCTCTTCTAGTAATGCTGGAAGCTCACTTTCAACAATGTCCAGTTAATGGAACGCAGTAGGGCGTTGCAGTAACACAACACGCCCAAGCAGCTGATTATCTATCATACACCACCACAGCGTTTGCAGAGAAACGTTCTTGAAAATGTGTCTCAAATAAAGAATTTGGGTTTTCGTCAAACTGCCGATGTGAATTACGAGTGTTATTGATAAATAAAAAATATACCACTTACAATACAAGGAGATGCCTGTTTCTTTTAACTTAACGGAAATCACTTACGCAATTACCGGAAGAAAATCGGTATGATGTATCCATCGTACAGTGGCTTGTGGAGTACGTATGTAGAGAAAGGTGTACTGCAGAACCCTAACAGGTGGATATCGTTACAGTAATGGTTGTCGACCAGTTCATCTGGACAAAATTGACAAACGAAAGTGTGCTGCGTACAAAAGCCGCACGGTTCAGCCAAATTCCACAACATCCACGGACTGCATTTCTGACACACACACACACACACACACACACACACACACACACACAGACAGAGAGAGAGAGAGAGAGAGAGGGGGGGGGGGAGGAAAAGAGACACGGGCAGGGGGGACGTAAAAAAAGAAAAAAATAACGAAAAAAAGAGAAAGCCAACTGCACTGTAAAATTAATATCACGAACCCAGTGCAACGGCCAGAAAATATTTTGTCCGGTGCTCGCAAACAGAATCAGCGCACGCATCAATGAAGCCGACAATTGCGTTAGCGGCCGTGACGACTGGACGCAACGCGACGCCTGTGAACAGCGCGAAATCACAGGTTTGCCGTCCCTACCGTTTCAGTCGCGAGCTGATCGAATTCAATTTCGCTACGGCGTGCGTTCCCTACACACGGCTGCTAGCGAAATCCACCTTTATGTACGACACAGAACGATCTGTTCTACGTTCCCGCAATCCCACAACGTGTACGAATAACCTAGCGGTAAATCGTATTACTGTAGCGGAACGGGTACTTACAATGTTAACTGAGAATTCAGCTTCAGCACCCGTTCAGTTAAGAAAGGGTTGGGAGAGGGGGCGGTACTTGTTACGCTCATGACTATTCAATACTTAAACGAGAGTTTCTTTATGGGCCTATGATTGTAGAAGACATCGGCAAATACCATAAGTAATTCGCTTCCCTAAACAGCGCCACAGAATACGATGACAGCGAGTAGGAAAATGGTTCTAACGAAGATAGTGCTGACGAGTGCACTATACGGCGCGGTAGTGAGTTATGGGAGTAGCGAGAAAACTGGGAGTCCTGAGAGGGAATCTGGCTTCGTAGTGAGTACTTAGGGGAACCACGGATGTTTTCGCGTAAAACTCAGCATTTCCTTTATTAAATATTAGTTGTTAAAGTCCACTTTTGACATTACAAATACGAGGAGGAGTCTAGGGGTCATCAGGGCGGTTTATGTGAGTCATCAGTATTCTGACTGGTTTGATACGGCCCGCCACGAATTCCTCTCCTGTGCCAATCTCTACGTCACGGACTAGCAGTTCCGACCTACGTCCTCAATTATTTGGCGGATGTATTCCCGTTTCTTTCTTCCTCTACAGTATTTGCCCACTAGTATCATGGAAGTCATTCTCTGAGGTCGTAACAGATGTCCCAGCATCCTATGCCATCACCTTGTCATTGATTTCCGGATATTCCTTTCCTCTCCGACTCTGCGCAGAATTTCATTTCGTACCTTATCAGTCCACCTAATTTTCAACATTCGCCTGTAGCATCGCATCTCAAATGCTTCGACTCTCTTCCCTTTCGGTTTTCCAAAAGTCCATGTTTCACTACCACACAATGCTGTGCTCCAAACATACATTCTCACAAATTTCATCCTCAAATTAAAAAATGGTTCAAATGGCTCTGAGCACTATGGGACTTAATCTATGGTCATCAGTCCCCTAGAACTTAGAACTTCTTAAACCTAACTAACCTAAGGACATCACACACATCCATGCCCGAGGCAGGATTCGAACCTGCGACCGTAGCAGTCGCGCGGCTCCGGACTGAGCGCCTAGAACCGCTAGACCACAGCGGCCGGCCCTCAAATTAAAGCCTATGTTTGATACTCGTAAACTTCTCTTGGGCAGGAATGCCCTTTTTTGCCAGTGCTACTTTGCTTTTGATGTCCTTGCTCAGTCCGTCATTGGCTATTTTGCTGCCTAGGAATTCTTGACCATCAGTCTTTACGTTAATTCACGCTCTTCTCATTTCTGCTACTTCTCATTACTTTCATCTTTCTTCGATTTACTCTCAGTCCATATTCTGTAATCATTAGACTGTTCATTCCATCCAGCAGATCATACAATTCTTCTTCACTTTCACAGAGGCTAGCAATGTCATCAGCGAATCGTATCATTGGTTTCACCTTGAATTTTACTTCCACTCCTGAACCTTTCTGTTATTTTCCATCATTGCTTTTTCGATGAACAAGAGTGGCGAAAGACCACATCCCTGTCCTATATACTTTTCAATCCGAGCACTTCGTTCTTAGTTGTCCACACTTATTATTCGCCCTTGGCTCTTGTAAATATTTCCAGCCTCTGTGGCCGAACGGTTCTAGGCGCTTCAGTCCGAAAATGCGCTGCCGCTACGGTCGCAGGTTCGAATCCTACCTCGGGTATGGATGCGTTTGATGTCCTTAGATTAGGTTAGGTTTAAGTAGTTCTAAGTCTAGGGGACTGATGACCTCAGGGCTTAGAGCCATTTTTGTTTTGTAAATATTGTATATATTGTATATTGCCCGTCTCTCCACTAGCTTATCCCTATTTTTCTCAGAATTTCGAACATCTTGAACCATTTTACATTGTCGAACGCTTTTCCCTGGTCGACAAATTCTATGAACGTCAGAATTGCGTCTCTGGTTCCTTTACCTTTCTAAACCAAAACTCATTATCATCTAACATAACCTCATGTTTTCCCATTCTTCCTTATATTATTCTTGTCAGCAACTTTGATGCTTGAACTTTTAAGCTGATTGTGCGATAATTCTCGCACTTGGCAGCTCTTGCAGTCTTCTGAGTTGTGTGGAAGACATTTTCCCGAAAGTCAGATGGTATATCGCCAGACGTGTACATTCTACACACCAACTTGAATAGTCGTTTTGTTGCCACTTCCTCAAAGCTTTTAGAAATTCTGATGCGTGTTATCCATCCCTTCTGCTTTATTTCATCACAAGTCCTCTAAAGCTCTCTTAAATTCTAATACTGGATTCCCTATCTCTTCTAAATCTACTCCTGTTACTTCTTCTATCACATAGACTCATTTCCCCTCATAGAGGCCTTCAATGTACTCTTTCCAATCATCCGCTCTCTCCCCTGCCTTTAACAGTGGAATTCCCGTTGCGCTCTTAATGCTACAACCTTCGCTTTTAATGTCACCAAAGATTGTTTTGACTTTTCTATATGCTGAGTCAGTCCTTTCGACGATCAATGTTTCTTTCGATTTCTTCACATTTTTCATGCTGCCATTTCGTCTTAGCTTCCCAGCTCTTACTATTTATTTCATTCCTCAGCGACTTGTATTTGTGTATTCCTGAATTTCCCTGAACATTTTTGTACTTTCTTCTTTCATCGATCAACTGAAGTATTTCTTCTGTTACCCACGGTTTCTTCGCAGTTACCCTCTTTGCACCTATGTTTTTCTTTCCAACTTCTGTGATTGCCCTTTTTAGTGATGACCATTCCTTTTCAACTGCACTGCCTACTCAGCTATTCCTTATTGCTGCATCTATAGCCTTAGAGAACTTCAAGCGTGTCTCGTCATTCCTTGTACTTGCGTATCCCACTTCTTTGCGTACTGAATCTTCCTGACTAATCTCTTAAACTTCAGCCTATTCATCATCATTACTATATTGTGATCTGGATCTATGTCCACTCCACGATACGCCTTACAATCCAGTATCTGATTCTGGAATCTCTGTATGACCATGATGTAATCTAATTGAAATCTTCTCGTATCACCCGACCTTTTGCAAGTATACCTCCTCCTCTTGTGATTCTTGAACAGAGCATTCGCTATTAATAGCTGAGATTTATTACAGAACTCAATTAGACTTTCTCCTTTCTTATTATTTGTCCCAAGCCCATATCATCTTATAACCTTTTCTTCTATTCCTTCTCCGACAACTGCATTTCAGCCCCCCCCCCCCCTAATGACTATTAGATTTGCATCTGCCTTTAACCACTGCATTACCATTCCAGTATCCTCATGTATTCTCTGTGTCTCTTAGTCTTCAGCTTGCGACATCGGCATGTGTTCCTAAGCTATCGTTGTCGGTGTTGGTTTGCTGTCGATTCTGACGAGAACAACCCATTCACTCAACTGTCCACAGTTAACCACTCTCTGCCCTACCTTCTTTTTCATAATGAATCCTGCTCCCGTTATACCATTTTCTGTTGCTGTTGATGTTACCGTATACTCACCAGACCAGAAATCCTCGTCTTCTTTGCATTTCAATTCACTGATCCCTACCATACTTAGACTGGGCCTTTCCCTTTTTACGTTTTCTAGCTTTCCTGCCACGTTCACACTTCTCACATTCCATGCCCGGACTCGTAGAACGTTTTCGTTTCGTTGGTTATTTAGTATTTTTCTCATGGTCTCCTCCCCTTTGGCAGTCCCCTCCAGGAGATCCGAATGGGGGACTACTCCGCTATCTTTCGTCACTGGAGAGATTATGATGACACATTTTTCAATATTACACGTCACATGAACCGTGGATACACGTTATGTGCCTTTAGTGCAGGTGTTTCCATTGTCTTCTGCATACTCATGCCGTTGATCATTGCTGATTCTTCCACCTTTAGGGAGTTTCCCACACCAGGGACAAGACAGTGCCTTGAACCTCCGTCTGATCCTCCGCTCTCTTCGCAGAATGAGGGTGACTTCTTTGGCCGGAAGCCTTCGGCCGCCAATGTTGATTATTAATCAAAACTTAGGAGGTGGCGGGTTGCCAACTCGAGACCGTGGACGTTTTGATTACTAATCAAAGAGGTTAACCCTAGACCAGAGATCTTATCGGGGCTTTAATACCATAATATCGCTATGCGGTAAACCAGTTAACTCATTAAACAAATAAATAAATATCGTTAAATTCCCGAACATGCACGTATAACTAGGAAATCTTATGATAAAAGCAAAAGATTTCGGCCAAGCACTAATCTCGCCGGTCGTCGGTGACATTTACTCGGAGCCTGTTTGTACGTTATAGTCAGTTTTACATGCTCTCGAAATTAACAAACTTTGTGATATGAATCGTTCCATACTGTTAAACTGTGACTGTTTTACAGTGTTTGTTAATAGACGCATCGTAATTGCATCACGGCGCTTATTTCAAGTAAATTAGCTATCGCATGTCCACTTACAATCACAGGTAGCCTGCTTGCATCTTCTGATATATCCAAGGCACGACAAGAACTGCTTCGAGGGATAACATCTACGAGAGATTCGCCGAAAACGGATAAGAGCAGAGTTTCGCTCTACCAAAACTAAGGTTCAGTAGTTCGGTATAGTGCACAAATGAGTGGTAAATGGTAGGATTACCAGCACTGATGGCACTGGTAGGGAAAGAAACATAAATGAATGTGTGAGAGAAGAGTTCTCTTTGTCTGTTTCTTTGACAAATAATCAGAATTGCACATAGTTCTTTGTTAGCCCAATGTGTATTTTGTTATCATTACAAAATATAAATTGCATTTTGTAAGTAATAAAAAGTAGCTCCTCGCGTAACTTCTGTAACCAAAGCAATTACTTTTGATGCAATTACCGTTTACATCGACAAACACAAAAAAGTTATAGAATTATTGTTATTTTGTAATCAATTGAACATTCTTCATCATGACAGAGTCAAGAGTTCTCTTTTATTATTGACAAATGCGAAAGTTGCTTGTGAATAAGAGAAACATGTTTTATATAACTTCGACGAACTGTTGAAGCGATGTTTTGTGTAGTTTTATTTTGCCGTTTTCTATTATATCTTTTTGTTGAGGAAATTGCGTTTACTAGCGCTATATGATGTATCTATTTTGTTTTCTGTATTTTTACTACAGTTCCCTCCGTTCCACGTTACAGAGCAACAATTTTCGAATAATACCTAAATTAAACAGTGAAAATGTCAGCCTTTATATAAATAGTGTTTATTCTCAAGTAACAGTCAGGAGAATAACTATGTAGAACAAACATGTTACGTAGTTTACTTGGCCCTTTATATATCCCCACTTAGTTTCTAGACGACTCACCGCTCCCAGTTTTTAGGGGAATCTGCTGATCGTATGCATAAAGAAAGTAATCGTTGTGAGGTAGCGCCTGAAACGTATGCAACACGTCCTACATACAGGTAACGCGGGTACGACCTTAACTGACGAAAGCTATCACGAAAAATAACATAGTCTGTGCTTACTTATGGTAGTCTCTGGTAATCTGCGGTAGTTTTACAACTTTATCAGCAGTTCATGATGTTGGAATTATGGAGCTTTTAAATTCAACTTTCAGGTCTGCTAGAAGTGATGTAGCGGATTATAATGTATAACGCTTTTATTTTTCTTTCTTTGGATCACAAAGGTTCTGGACATTATACACAGACCACAGGACTTCAGTAACCTACAGTAGTTTCACAACTCTAAGTATATGTAACATTGTCAACGTTATGAGGTAGGGGAAGGCATCTTTAACGAAGGAGAACAAAGGAGAACGAGGAAAGTTATTACACCGGAAAAGATTCTAAGTGCGGCGTGAGTAATCGCTGATGAAGCGGAGCCCGCGTAAAGCAAACGACCATGTAACAGCCGCGACTCTGCAGCTCACGAGGCCGGTTTGCTTGAACGTTCCGATTACACGCCGCTTACGATGGCGGTTATTCCCGCCGTGGCATATAAAGATGGCGGAGTGGAGGGACGTGGAAACCAGCGAAGGAGGCGTGCTCGTTGCGGAGGCACTTACCAGCTATCTACGACGGGCGCGGCAATTTTCATTAAAGGCGGCGGCTCAGCTCCCGGCGACGGGAGGAGGAAAGTCTCTGGCCAGAGATAATAGCCGACGCCGTCGCCTCGTTTGTTTTTGGTTTTGTGAGAGCTGCCAGGCAGCGGCGACGAACGCAATCCCACGCCGCGGCAGACGAGGAGTCGCGGGCCGCTTAATGCCGACCAATTTGTCACGCGGACCTCGGGCAAAAGGAGAAGCGGAAATATTTACCGCGGCCGCTGTTCTCGTCAGAGCTGCTCGCTGTTGTTCATTACCCGAATGTAATCTCCAGCTACGCCTGTGGCACCTAGGCAGGAAGCCAGAAGGTTGGATCACGATTTGAAATGCTGCACGTTGGAGAGGCAATTCATTACAGCTCTGAAAGAGGACACTTAGACAATTTATGCATTTGGCACGGAGGAAATCTTCGACAGCACACAGCACCTTATCTGCAGAGATGTGGAAGAACTACAAGAGCGTAGGTTTCCGTGGCCTGAGTGAACTTCAATAAAATAATTCTTCAAAATCAGGTCCTCTACGTATGGTAGAAACGATGGGATGATGCCCAAACGGCGAGGCGCACCGATGTTTTTATGCCAAATATAAAAGATAAACTGCCAGTGAAGCACCTGATTGCCTCAAGAAACATGCCACACTTCTTGACTCCGTAGGTCCATCTTTTTTGAGATAGTTGCGGGACATCGGTTGTTCAGTACAGACTGTCAAAACAAACACTTTCAGCCCTCCAAGTTTCCAAACTGTTATTTTATTGGGTTACCAGTTTCAGCGATTTATTTGGTAGAGGTATGTTCCAATGAGAACAACCTGCTGAGGTCATCTGTCCCTAGGCTTACACACTACTTAATTTAACTTAAACTAACTTACGCTAAGGACAACATACACGCCCATACCCGAGGGAGGACGCAAACCTCCGACCGACCGGGGGTGGGGGCGGGGGGAGCCGCGCGAACCGTGGCAAGTGGCAAGGAGCCTTAGACCTCACGGCTACCTCGTGCCGCGGCGATTTATTACGCCATCTTCAGGCCCCCTGACCGACGTGCAGGAATATTCCAACCTCGGTTCCGGTCAAAATAGGAGCCAGCATTCAAAGACTGGCATCTGTGGATTTTTGATACAGCTGTTCCTTCAAACACCAATCATGTTTGATGTCTGAAGTGATCGCTATCCCATTGGTTGTCGTTTTCCAGTAGTCCTAGGTGTTGGCGTGCTTCCCTGTAACTCTAACATAAGCAAACGTAACAGTCTTTAGTTCTGTGAAACTTGATGGTCCCCATCTTTCGTGTAGCAACATTCATAGATATAAACAGTAGACGTTGTTCGTATGTACGGTGTATGTCCGTCCTAGTGCACCGGTTTTCATGGTTCCTGGATGATCTTCTACTGGAATTCCTTGTTTTCGTCATTGAAAGACTTTTCTTGTTCTTTTCCGGGTAGAGACGTCGACATATAGTAATGTTTTCGCAAACGATCCGTTTGAACCGTTGGTAAATTCTGTTTTGTTGAGTTCTGAGGTGGCCATTCTTGTATGGTGATGAAGGCGGTAGGCGGTGTGTCGGGATGGCCCGTCGCCTCCTACCTGTGCGACGCGAACCGGCAGCTCTCCTCGGTGTGCCGCACCTGTGCAGTGAAGGCCCGGAGCGGTCTCCACGTTGACAGGTCGCCGTCTGTTGCAGTAGCCGAAGCAGCGTCATAGCGGTGTCAGCAGGCAAATGTTGACAATGGACGGAAGAGCCACACGGCCTATTGCTTCTGCGCTGTCTCACCGACTCCCCTCCTCCCTCGATTTCTAAGCTCAACTACTCCACGAAATTTTCCTCCGCTGAACTTTGTCACTGGCAGACTAAATTTGCAGTGCCGCCCAATGACAGATCGCCGTTTCATGACAACGAGCCCCCCCCCCCCCCCCCCCCACTGCACGGTGGAATTTTCCTGCCTTACTCACAATTTACTGTCATGGCTATTTCCAACGTTGGTCGAACATCGTTTCAATATTGTTCTGCATTCCTAAGTTGCCATGAAAGCAGCCACACAACACAGCCACGGCTATCTCTGCGTATGGTCTGGACAGTCTCAAGTTCGTGCTTCGACGAAGAACTTGCTGGTGCTTATGATTTATAAGCAGTGTCCTTCCTATACAGAAACAGCTTCTTAAACACACTGACTTCTTACGTAGTTCTTTAGTCTCAAACACCTCCCTGTGCGGGTTCTTGTCGATTTTTGTGTATGATCCATCCCAGAGCCTGTGGGGCGCTTGAATTCTCTACACCTTCTCGCTTTTTAATGGAGGTAAAAACGGCTTCTCTAAGCAAGAAGAATTCCCACCTTTACGTGTGCATTCTTGACGCTCCATCCCAGTAGCCGGAGGGGTCCATCAGTTGTCGGTAGGCTTCTCATTGTCCACAAGGCTCTTCGTAAGGCGTCCATTCTTAAGCAAGCTGAGGGCAACCTCTTGCCTACTCCCTGTGTGTTTGAAGACTGGCTCCAATGTCCGCGTCTCGAGCACTCGCCACATGGAGTCCGCCTCTCTCCTCGGCCTCTGACTTTGTGCGCCAGGGACCAGTGGCCTCCGGCGGAGGTATCACAAAATGTACATTGGTATTTGTTTTCTGTCTCGTTCAGTACATTGTTATGTTTGCACAAATGCACATACATACACGTACAACAGTTAATAAACACTACAATATGCGTATAACAACGAATCAACTGAAAAATACGTGTGTTTATCACATTCACCTCTAAGCGTTACCGTACTGTTGCATGTTAAACTATCTGCATTGCCATGTGAATTGCCTGCTATGAATGTTCCAAACATCCACACTTGACTGTATTTCAATTACTTTCCAAGATGGGCGGATTGAGAATGGACACAATGTCCGAAACTAGTCACCACCAATAAGTAAAGGATATTTCTCAATGCAACATACGACGGAGTTCTAACCATTTACTTCAATAAAATTTCGTTATTTGGTATCCTTCCTGGTACTGCATGTTTAGCGGCCGGCAGTGAATTCAAACGATTAGGTATGCTACAGTAGTTAATCAGTGATTTCGGGAAAAAATTTGTCCGAGTTTTTGTAGCCAAACGAAGAGCGGTAAATGGACAAAGGGGTATCAAATTGACCAGCGTGAGGTCTAGTTTCGCAAATAAACATTTAGTCGCTTGAAAGTGCTAGGACAATTAAGAAAACAGTAATTAGGGATTTCAGGGAAAAATGAAATATCTGCTAACTATATTAATGAAGTGTCAAGAAGTTTATCTCTTGAAGTCTTAGGTATCATGCACATAAAAAGTTACAGCGGTGTAGAAATTGTGAAATCCTTTCTTTCATGTTTCGATAAAAAAAATTAAATAGCAAGTTACAGCATAAACTGAAATTTCTCTGCTTTTTATTAATCTACGTACCGTTAACAATAATAATAGAATACCGATCGGTATTTAAATATATAATATTTCTACTTTCTGAAGAAAACTTGAATATAAAAAATTAAAAAGAAGGGTAAAATGTTCTGTGAAATGATTTCCCTAGAAATAAAAAATTAAAACAGATTAAAGAAACATTTGATGCTCCTCATTTGCCTTAAGTGACTTCGAGCATCATTCAAAGGCGAGTCATATGTTCCTCTAATCTATTTTACTTCTTACTTTTAGGCAAATTATTTCTCAAAACATTTGTGATTTTTTTGAAAAATATTGAAAATAACTTATGTTTTACAGAGTTATTGCAGTTTGAGGTTTCGCTACTGAAAAGACAGAAATTGACTACCGAGACGAAAGTGCAAACTACGTTTTAAAGGTGTACTAGAGTAGGGACCTATTTGTGCTGTCGGTTTGAGAATAAACAGTACCTTTTTCTTTCGTACCATTGAAATTTCCTGGAGAGGGAAATACAAAGTAGTGATGAACCTGACCAGACCCGAGTGCAGCGTTTTGTAATAAAATTTTTCTTCGTGTGTAAGGAGAATGGAGGCAAAAGAAAACAAACGCCCGCTGCCCCGAGCGGGCGGCCGCTTTGCAACCGAAGAGGGGCGGAGCAGAAGGAACGGCGCATAACAGCGGACCGCTACTCACCTGAATGAACATTCGCGCGGGCGGCTTTTGTGCTGCGGAGAATAAATTGAAGGAAAAGAATGCACAGGGGAAGAAAGGACGCGGGGGCAGCGCCTGATGTGAATAAGACACGGCCCTGGGGGGCGACTGCATGAATATCAGCGTCCGTCACAATGCGCGCCTGATGGATGGCTTACCCGCGGCAGCAGCGCGGCCGACCCCAGTTTGTTTGCGCGGCAGGTGTCTGCCAGCCGAGAGGCAATGAGAGCAACCGAATCCAAAATAGCGTGTCCGTCCCTCTCACAGAACGTACTTCTCCCACCCGACCTCTGCTATTCTACAGGGTATTCATAAGAGCCTCCGGAGTTTCAGAAGACGACTGTGCGAAATCTATTACACATAGAGAATAATGCCACATATCCGTGGATGGAACATCGCTCCAAATTCCGATTCGTAATAGACATCATAATGAAGTTTCACCAGGGGACTCGCGTGTCAGGACTTGTAGATAAATCGTCCGCTCCGTACTGTTGCATCAAATTAGTTCGCGCCCGGAGATAGGCAACCTAATGAACAGGTTTCCAAAGCGAGCGGCTGTTGCGCCTTGCCAGGCAATTCAGGTCAGTGACTTCGATGAATTGCATTCACGTATTGCGGGGCCGCCTGAACTTGCGCTCGCAACGGCGTGATTTACAAAATTTTATGCTAATTAGCACGGGAACGGTGAAACTTAACGATTTTTTTCTTAACAATTAGATCTCAGCACAAACTAGCCTGCAACACCCTTACACGCTTTTCACACGGTTTCTGATTACCTTGCATATACATAAATGATTTAACGGACAGGGTGAGCCGCGAGGGATTGGCTGAGCGGTCTAAGGCGCTGCAGTCATGGACTGTGCGGCTGGTCCCGGCAGAGGTTCGAATCCTCCCTCGGGCTTGGGTGTGTGTGTTTGTCTTTAGGATAATTTAGGTTAAGTAGTGTGTAAGCTTAGGGACTGATGACCTTAGCAGGTAAGTCTCATACGATTTCACACACATTTGGATAGGGTGAGCAGCAATCCGCAGCTGTTTGCTAATGTCTGTGGTGTACGTGAACGCATTGTCCTTGTGTCACTGTAGGATGATACAAGATGCCTTAGACAAAATTTCTAGCTGGTGTGATTTTTAGATTTGTGGTAAGCTCCTATGGGACCAAACTGCTGAGGTCATTGGTTCCTAGGCTTACACACTACTCAAACTAACTTATGCTAAGGACAAAACACACACCCATGCCCGAGGGAGGACTCGAACCTCCGACGGAGTGGAGCCTCGCGAACCGTGGCAAGGCGTCTCAGACCACGGGGCTGCCCCAAGCGACCTAGCTGGTGTGATGAACAGTAGCTTGCTCTGAAGGTAGAAAAATGTAAATTAATGTAAATGAATAACGTCAACACACCCATGATGTTCGAATACGGCGATAGTAGTGCGCTCTGTGCTGGATATGTTACCGGTAAGTTCGAACAACACACCATTGTTACGGAGGGAAGACGACGTTCTTTTTGAAATATACCATTCAGAAAATTTATAGAACCAGCGCTTGAAGTTGACTGCAGAACGATTCTAATATCGCCAATGTACATGTGACGCAAATGAAAAGAAGGTAATATTAGAGAAATTGAGGCTCGTATAAAGGGACGTAAACAGTCGTCTTCCCCTCACTAATCTTGGTACAAGGTATCCTCAGCCACGCACCGTACTGTGGTTCAGTTTATGTACGTAAATGTAGATTTCAAAAGTTACCAAGCAGGATTAATAGAACAAAGAGAGAGAGAGAAAGAGTGAGAGAGAGAGAGAGAGAGAGAGAGAGAGAGAGAGAGGATCCAACGAAGAGCAGCGCGTTTCGTTTAGTAGGCGAGAGAGCGTTACGGAGATGCTCTGCATAGTGCACTGGCAGTCACTACAGGTATGTCGTTATTTATCACAGAGAAGGTTACTGCTGTAATTTCGAGAGCACACATTCGAAGACGAGAGGTCGGTCAACTTATTTATTTCCTCCTGCACACGTCTCGCGAAATAAAGGCTACTAGAAAATCATAGAGATCAAGAGTTCATACGGAAGATTATGATCGTTCTCTCATGTGCCATTGACGAGGCCAACAGAAAAGGAGGCAAACGTTAATGGTATCAGTATTAGACGCTGTAGGCTGGATACGGAGACCTTATCTATTCATTCTCCGGTTGTGGTTCTTGAATACTTTCAAGAAACTCACAGGGGTGCTGCTTTCAAAGTGCCTTGCTGACCGACCCCTCCTTTCGACATAACTCCTCACTAGCGTCCTTGATGAGAGATGAAATTTTGTACACACACATTCGCACACGCTACACATCGTATAGTAGCTTGCAGAGCGTAGATGTAGATGTTTGTTGGTAAAACCTGACCGTGCGATGTGCTATAGTAAAAGAACATATACAGGGCTATTACAAATGATTGAAGCGATTTCATAAATTCACTGTAGCTCCATTCATTGACATATGGTCACGACACACTACAGATACGTAGAAAACCTCATAAAGTTTTGTTCGGCTGAAGCCGCACTTCAGGTTTCTGCCGCCAGAGCGCTCGAGAGCGCAGTGAGACAAAATGACGACAGGAGCCGAGAAAGCGTATGTCGTGCTTGAAATGCACTCACATCAGTCAGTCATAACAGTGCAACGACACTTCAGGACGAAGTTCAACAAAGATCCACCAACTGCTAACTCCATTCGGCGATGGTATGCGCAGTTTAAAGCTTCTGGATGCCTCTGTAAGGGGAAATCAACGGGTCGGCCTGCAGTGAGCGAAGAAACGGTTGAACACGTGCGGGCAAGTTTCACGCGTAGCCCGCGGAAGTCGACTGGAGACCGACAGCGCCGACTTCATCTTTCAACAGGATGGTGCTCCACCGCACTTCCATCATGATGTTCGGCATTTCTTAAACAGGAGATTGGAAAACCGATGGATCGGTCGTGGTGGAGATCATGATCAGCAATTCATGTCATGATCTTCACGCTCTCCCGACTTAACCCCATGCGATTTCTTTCTGTGGGGTTATGTGAAAGATTCAGTGTTTAAACCTCCTCTACCAAGAAACGTGCCAGAACTGCGAGCTCGCATCAACGATGCTTTCGAACTCATTGATGGGGACATGCTGCGCCGAGTGTGGGAGGAACTTGATTATCGGCTTGATGTCTGCCGAATCACTAAAGGGGCACATATCGAACATTTGTGAATGCCTAAAAAAACTTTTTGAGTTTTTGTATGTGTGTGCAAAGCATTGTGAAAATATCTCAAAAAATAAAGTTATTGTAGTGCTGTGAAATCGCTTCAGTCATTTGTAATAACCCTGTATTTGGTGTATGGTTAATAGTAACTGCTGTTGGTGCTCTTTGGACAGAACGACAGATGGAACTCGAAACGTAAATTAGCTGGTGAAATGGAGCGATACGGATTGGATGGCAGAGAGTGCGAGTGCGTCACTACACAGTTTTATCTCTCATCAAGGACACTAGTGGAGAGCTACGTCGAAAGGAGAGATCAGTGAGCAAAGTGCTTTGAAAGCAGCTGCCGTGGGGAATTCAAGCCCCTGATCCGGAGGATCAAAGATACACAAGCTCTCCGTATCCAGCCCAGAGCGTCCAAATCAAGTTCCAAATTATACGTAGCTGGAGAGCAGCGTCTAATATCCAGGAGTAAAATCCATAACTTACTTTTATTGGTCAACAATAGATTACAGATACTGAGATGAATGAAGCAGATATAACCCACAAAGCAATGTACTCATTAACGACGTATACTCACGTACATTGTACTAATGCCACGGCAGAAATAAACTAAAATGTTCACAATACGATCATACCCGAAGAATACGGAAACTAATCTCTTTCTATATGAGGAAATGTCCTTGCTGATTCACTGACTCGTCGCTGCTAAGGGCAGAAACTTGAAATTAGAAGAGGGTGTTTATCTTATACCGAAGGGATTATTTACAAAGGTATTTTTCGAAATTTCATCTGTAAGGGAGGAAATAGCAGACGAAAGTTTTTTTGAAAACATAACGCCATGCCGACAATCTTGAGCTCAGAACTACGAAAACAAGTATTTGATTCCTCGGTGAGGAATAAGGAATAGCATAAGTTTAAACATTTGTGAAAATTTAACCCTAAGGGCGTGCAACAGTAGGTGTCAGTTTAAAAAAAAAACGATATTAATGAACTACTGAAGCCTCTTTAAAGCTAAATCTATGTAAACTGGTATTTGGCTTCTCAGTTACAAACGGGAACGCGTTATGCAGGTCTTGGTGTCACTCGCGTCCATCTAGAAAAGTTTTTACTGAGTTTAACAAAAGCGATGTTGGCCTGATATATTCGACGATGCCCTTTGGCTACACTGACTAAAGGATCCTTCTAAGAAATACCAAATTCAGATAACCGGGAGATGCCTAAATAAGGCGAAATTCGTAGTTGAAAAATAAAATTGCAACCAAGACTGTTTTCACCCAATACTGTTAAGCACTGGTTTGTTGTATGCCACATATGGATTGGAAGAATAAAAAAATACTTGTTTTGCTGTTTTTGGAAATTCAGACCCAAGCGGGGTTAACCAGGGAATGAAATGTTTTATGTAAGTATTTCATTATGAAAACATTTTTGAAGCTAAATCTATGAAAATTTGAATCTGGCTTCTAGGTTAGAAATAAAAAAAAACAAGTGTTTCAGTGTCTTTGTAAATCCGACTCTGAAGAGGTGAAATAGAAGACGAAACTTTTTATGATATTATTTCGTTACATTTAAACAAAGACGGCGTTGATCTTATCCTGTAGGCATTATCTAAGAGGGGTATAATAGGGGATGAAACGTGTTTGAAAATTCGTCGCTATTAAGGAATTTTGAAGCAAGAAACACGAGATATTGACATATGACTTCACGATTAGAAAAAAAATCATGTTTCAGTGTTTTCGGAAATTCAGTCCGTAAGAGGGTGAAAAACGTATGAAAAGTGCTACTACGAAAATATTTCCTTTTGGAAGCACAATCGTTTTTTGGTCAAAAGTACATGTAGAAAAGACCATGCTTCAATGGCCTAAATTAGCATGAAAAGTTCAGAAGGTGTTGCACTTTGTGAACTAAAGCAAAGAAAGCTACTTAACAGTCGCTACGACAAAACTACGTAAACCTGACTAACCTAAGGACATCACACACATCCATGCCCAAGGCAGGATTCGAACCCGCGACCGTAGCAGCCACGTGGTTCCGGACTGAAACCCCTAGAACCTCTCGACCACAGCGACCGGCCTCGCTCGACTAGAGTGGCCAGCATGTTCTCCAGACATGAATCCTATCGACATGCCTGGGATAGATTGAAAAGGGCTGTTTATGGACGACGTGATCCACCAACCAATCTGAGGGATCTACACCGAATCGCCGTTGAGGAGTGGAACAATCCGGACCAATAGTGCCTTGATGAACTTGGGTATAGTTTGCCACGACGAATACAGGCATGCATCAGTGCAAGACGAGGTGCTACTGGGATTCGAGGTACCGGTGTGTACATAAAAAAAATGGTTCAAATGGATCTGAGCACTATAGGACTTAACATCTGTGGTCATCAGTCCCCTAGAACTTAGAACTACTTAAACCTAACTAACCTAAGGACATCACACACATCCATGCCAGAGGCAGGATTCGAACCTGCGACCGTAGCAGTCCCGCGGTTCCGGACTGTAGTGCCTAGAACCGCTAGACCACCGCGGCCGGCTTGTGTACATCAATCTGGACCACCACCTCTGAAGGTCACGCTGTATGTTAGTACAACATGCAATGTGTGGTTTTCATGAGCAATAAAAAGGGCGCAAATGATGTTTATGTTGATCTCTAAAAGTTTTAAAGTGAAGTTGTGGTAAGATCTTATGGGATCAAACTTGCTTAGGTTATCGGTCTCTAAGCTTACACACTACTTAAACAATCTTAAACTAACTTACGCAATGTACAACACACTCACCCATGCCCGAGGGAGGACTGCGATGGGGGGAGCAACGACACCGTGGCAAGACGCCTAGACCGCGCGGCTGTCGATCTCTATTCCAATTTTCCGTACGCGTTCCGGAACTCTCGGAACCGAGGTGATGCAAAACTTTTTTGATGTGTGTAGATACCACGCTTAAATGTGATCCCTCGTTGGGGAAAGTCCGTTTGAGATAAGGGAATTCAGTATCGGGTGTAAGACTGGTGCTAATAACTATACAACCCGTTATCCGATTTTTTCCTTCTTTTTTAACTGGCTATATGAAACTACAATAAACCCGTTGGATTTTAATTATCATGTTAAGACTGGAAACCATTTAGAAAGTAAGTAACTCTTTTATAGTGTGTAGATTTACACAAGAGCAATGGGCGTAACAATATACAAATTCAATATAAAAAAATCTGTGCAGACTGTACAGTCGACGCGGACTAAACAGCGGCCGCTAAGCTAGTAATAAGCATATGCTCACAGGTGTCATATTCCCTTCTAAACTACCTCCACAGAGCAACGACAATGTTTCCATCTGCGATCTGCCACTGAACTACTTCACTGTTTTTAACCGTACTCTATGAGAAGTAGTCGCTTCTTCGCGGAATCTGTTTAGGTCTCTACTTGTATTTCAATTTTATTAATGTATATCTTTATTATAATAATACAACGGTATTTATTTCGCTCGGAAACCAGTAGATGTATTTCTTTAATATAATAATACTACGGTATGTTTCACGCTCGGAAACCAGCAGTTCACGTTCGGCAGTGTCGAACAAGCTATCTTCCCAACGAGCATTGCTGCGCAAAAAATGGTGAATTTTGAAGGTCATGAAATCAGTTTCATAATAAGAAACTTTATTCTCCTCATCAGCTAAAATACAGGGGCACATTAATACGCAAAACGTCTATCAGACATCGTAAATAATTACTGATTAATATTACACAAAAGTCTCAAGTTAAATATGCCATCTTTCGATGCGACGTGTTCTAATACAAATAAGCCACACTCGAGAAGTTGGGGTGCGGCTTATAACAGCCACCTTGTCTTTTCGCATACCCTTGCTGCAAAAAATTGTGCTCATTTGCTACAGTACAACTAGAGCTTGTAACCGAAACAGACAGCAAGATATTTTATCATGCAACAACGCAAACTCTATTGGTTGTCTGCAGTTTAGAGTCGCAGACATGGGGCACTGCTTATAAATTGAGCCATGCTAGTTTTGGGTGCTTTTAAGGGACGTCTAACGGCTGAAAGAAAAGATGAACTTTCTATGTAAAGGACCGAACTTGTTTTAACACCCAGAGGAATGACTTCAAAAATACGGGTGCTAGATGTTGCCGTAAACAAGTCCTTTCAAGGGAAACCTGCGAAAAATGTATTCATATTGGCTTCTGGAAGAAGACTATGCTTGTACACCATCGGGTAAGATTAACAATCCGTAAGTCACCCTTCAGTGCGAGTGGATTCTTGCTTCATAGTCCTCCATATCATCAGATTGGTTGTTTCGGGGAAGGAGACCAGACAGCGAGGTCATCGGTCTCATCGGATTAGGGAAGGACGGGGAAGGAAGTCGGCCGTGCCCTTTGAAAGGAACCATCCCAGCATTTGCCTGGAGCGATTTAGGGAAATCACGGAAAACCTAAATCGGGATGGCCGGACGCGGGATTGAACCGTCGTCCTCCCGAACGCGAGTCCAGTGTCTAACCACTGCACCACCTCGCTCGGTCCCATATCATCAGACTCTGCCATCAAGGAGCTCCTTGGTTTGCAGTGAGGATGACGTACTGTGGTTCAAAATGGTTCAAATGGCTCTGAGCACTATGGGACTTAACTTCTAAGGTCATCAGTCCCCTAGAACTTAGAACTACTTAAACCTAACTAACCTAAGGACATCACACACATCCACGCCGGAGGCAGGATTCCAACCTGCGACCGTAGCGGTCGCGTGGTTCCAGACTGTAACGCCTAGAACCGAACGGCCACAACGGCCGGCACGTACTGTGAGGAGAGAACGAAGAGAGAGAGTGATGAAGTAAATAACGGTACTAATAGTAATGAGCGTGAATAAGACAAAATATGATAGCGGTATGTTAGGTGCGTAAGTGTTGTGTCGTATGTTAGAACAAATTGCCACGGTACATAACGACGACTTACTTGTAAGTACGAGTGAATTTCTGGTAATTTTTCTCCACTCACTCAGTGTACGGATTACTTTCGTGCATTTTTTTATTCATGCGGTAGTTTTTTACATGGCTTATTATCGAAACAATGCGGTATATACGTTACCCATAGCATAAAGATTATTGATTTACCACGGCCTTCTTTTAACAGTCTGATTCGTGTAAACCAGAATAATTTTAAATACGTATGCGTCTTAAAAATGAAAAAAAGAGAGGCGTAATCAAACTTAAGTGTGCAGGGCCTCAAATATATTTGTAAGAACACCAATTACTCTCCTAAAATCATTTTACTCGTAGCTATTGTTGTTAAAATATATTTATGTTAAATACTACTATTTGTCGGAAGATTTTCAGTTAAACTTATTAAATTAAGATTACTTTTCGTGAAATCATTTATATGACTTCAGAACTCAGTAACAAAATGCTAGGGACACATTTATTCATTTACGTTTGAAGCATGTTTGCTGCATTCGTATAACTAGGACGAAGTAACTAAATTCGGTACACACTTGTACGTCAGGCCTCATACTCCAAAGACAGAAAAGACAATTGTGTGCATTCATTTTCCTCCCTTCGTGAAGCGCTACGAAAGATCAAACAGAACTTCTCCAAACGTAGATATACCATACGGGGCGGTTGTAGGTGACATGTAGACCGCCCGCAGAGCAAACCGCTGCAGCTGGTAACATAAGAAGAAGGCGACGTCCCGTAAATGCAGTACAAACTCCTCTAGGTGCAGGTTTCTCAGGTTTCTGTTACTGACGGCGGTGAATGAAAGCTGCTTTACAAAATGTAATGGTTCTTTTTTAAATCAACATAAAAATGGTAGAAATAAGGAAGACTGCTATCGACTCCTAGAGTTCAACCGGGACACTTCCGGTAGCTGGTTTTTCTGTGTTAACTGCAAGCTTATCACAAGAGGAGATCATAAATATTGGAACATACCAAACACACTCCCCTTGCGATTTATCCTCATCCCCCCCTCCCCCAATCCAACCATTATATGAGAAACGGCAACTATTTGTCCTCCTCAGGAACCACATTTCTGCGGTTTGAATTTCATTTCGATGGTCTATCTCCTCCGAATGTGAAAATATTTTAGTGTCACCAACCTACATAGACAGAAAAATCATCAAAACAAAATACGGAAATCACAGCTCGTACAGAAAGATTTAAGGGTTGATTTTTCCCACGCGCTTTCGGAGAGTGGAACGGTAGAGAAATAGTATGAAGGTGGTTCAAGAACTCTCTGCCAGACACTTATAACTGAATAGCATAGTAGTCATGTAGTAGAACAGAGTACCCAATTTAGACGAGCCGTAATAGCAATAAACTTGGAAAAGAACTATTATTCTGCACTCAGCATAGCCCAAACTCTAAATACAAGGAAAATATAAAATAAATCATAAACAATCCAATCAAGAAAAAATCTCTCTGAAAGTGAAAAATTCTCAGCTCCCAAGAAGAAAACATTGCAACGTCAGAGACAAGTAGCATACAGATCAAAAACGATATGTCTTAGAAAGGGGATATAAGGGATGTAATTATTGTTTACAATTTGGTGGAAAAGCGGTACGAAGTAGTCTTACAAAATGAGTTATTTGTTACATTAAAGGATGCTCCTCCTTCGATATACCGCTGTTGATGGATGAAGCAATGCGAGAAATGAAGTTGCCTACAAAAGAATGCGATCAACGGAGAAGCTTGAGTGAATGGAGAACACACTAGGTGTGTGGATTCAGCGCCCTGGTCACGTATAAACTGCAGTCGATTGTCAGCTGCGCACTTCTTCGGCGACGGATCACAGACACCCTTAACGAAGTGCCGCCGCGCTTGCATTTCGCTCGTCCTATCTGAAAATGTTTTCTCGACAGCAGCTCTGGGGAATTCCTGATGTAACTAAAACACAATTACTATGTTTCACAGCCACGCTGGAGCGTAAAGTTTGTCCCACTCGCGGCTGTGCGGATTAAGTTCGTAACTCAGGACTTCCTCTGGATGGCGTTGTTTCGCCGCCGCGTTCCGCAATTAAACTTGGAACACAACTTTCTGCATTAGTTAAATTTCTCAACAATGTGACATTTTTCAAAGCTCGGAGAACGTAAATAAGCGTCTGCAGTCAATGTATTAGAGCGACGTTTCTCCAGTTTCCCTGCATTGGCGACAACCCAGTTTTCAGTCACAATTTTCATCGCTCCACCCTTCGCACCTCCGTCATTCGTCATATATATTATAATGTGTGTTTGAGCATTTTACGTAAAAGCTACAAAGTTACAAATCCTACAGTTTACTAAGAAGTAAATCTGAAACTTCTTGGCAGATTGAAACTGTGCGCCGGACCGAAACTCGATCTTCGGACCTTTGCCTTTTCAGGGCAAGTGCTCTACCAAATGAGCTACCCACGAAACACCACTCACGACCCGTCCTCGAGTTTTACTTCGATCAGTACGTCGTCTCCCACTTTCCAAATTTCCCTGAAATTCTTCAGTGACTCTTGCTCGACTAGCACTCCTGTAACAAAGAATAGTGCAGAGACATGGCTTAGGCACAGGTAGAAGACGAGGTACTGGCGGAGGACGGGTCGCGAGTCATGCTTGGTTAGCTCGGCTGGCAGAGCAGTTTAGTCTTCCAGAGCTGACATCTCAACAAGCGTGCGTGTCTCGTACCGATCACCTGCAATTGCAAACATTACACACGTGCTTAACATGGCTTCGTGAATGCACACTTAAGACAGAATGTTCTTCAAATGTGGCATTTATTGGTAGTTCTTTATGTGACTTAATTAACAGATACAATGTGCAAGTTACACAAAACGTGGACGCGACCCTACCATCCCTATGTCACTTCTGCTTTTGTGGAACCACAAATTTAGTGCATATATTTATTGTCCCCCCTCCCCCACAAGAACCATGGACCTTGCCGTTGGTGGGGAGGCTTGCGTGCCTCAGCGATACAGATAGCCGTACCGTAGGTGCAACCACAACGGAGGGGTATCTGTCGAGAGGCCAGACAAACGTGTGCTTCCTGAAGAGGGGCAGCAGCCTTTTCAGTAGTTGCAGGGGCAACAGTCTGGATGATTGATTGATCTGGTCTTGTAACACTAGCCAAAACGGCCTTGCAGTGTTGGTACTGCGAACGGCTGAAAGCAAGGGGAAACAACAGCCGTAATTTTTCCCGAGGGCATGCAGCTTTACTGTATGGTTTAATGATGATGGCGTCCTCTTGGGTAAAATATTCCGGAGGTAAAATAGTCCCCCATTCGGATCTCCGGGCGGGGACTACTCAAGAGGACGTCTTTATCACGAGAAAGAAAACTGGCGTTCTACGGATCGGAGCGTGGAATGTCAGATCCCTTAAGCGAGCAGGTAGGTTAGAAAATTTAAAAAAGGAAATGGATAGGTTTAAGTTAGATATAGTAGGAATTAGTGAAGTTCGCTGGCAGGAGGAACAAGATTTTTGGTCAGGCGAATACAGGGTTATAAATACAAAATCAAAAAGGGGTAATGCAGGACTCGGTTTAATAATGAATAAAAAAATAGGAGTGCGGGTAAGCTCCTACAAACAGCATAGTGAAGGCATTATTGTGGCCAAGATAGACACGAAGCCCACGCCTACTACAGTAGTACAAGTTTATATTGATCTCTGCAGATGTCGAAGAAATTGAAGAAATGTATGATGAAATAAAAGAAATTATTCAGATAGTGAAGGGAGATGATAATTTAATAGTCATGGGTGACTGGAATTCGGTAGCAGGAAAAGGGAGAGAAGGAAACGTAGTAGGTGAATATGGATTGGGGCTGAGAAATGAAAGAGGAAGCCGCCTGGTAGAATTTTGTACAGAGCACAACTTAATCATAGCTGACACTTGGTTCAAGAATCATAAAAGAAGGTTATATACGTGGAAGAAGCCTGGAGATACTGACAGGTTTCAGATGGATTATATAATGGTAAGACAGAGATTTAGGAACCAGGAATTAAATTGTAAGACATTTCCAGGGGCAGATGTGGTCTCTGACCACAATCTATTGGTTATGAACTGTAAATTAAAACTGAAGAAACTGCAAAAAGGTGGGAAATTAAGGAGATGGGACCTGGATAAACTGACTAAACCAGAGGTAGTACAGAGTTTCAGGGAGAGCGTAAGGGAACAATTGACAGGAATGGGGGAAAGAAATACAGTAGAAGGAGAATGGGTAGCTTTGAGAGATGAAGTAGTGAAGGCAGCAGAGGATCAAATAGGTAAAAAGACCAGGGCTCTTAGAAATCCTTGGGTAACAGAAGAAATATTGAATTTAATTGATGAAAGGAGAAAATATAAAAATGCAGTAAATTAAGCAAGCAAAGAGAAATACAAACGTCTCAAAAATGAGATCGACAGGAAGTGCAAAATGGCTAAGCAGGGATGGCTAGAGGACAAATGTAAGGACGTAGAGGCTTATCTCACTAGGGGTAAGATAGATACTGCCTATACGAAAATTAAAGAGACCTTTGGAGAAAAGAGAACCACTTGTATGAATATCAAGAGCTCAGATGGAAACCCAGTTCTAAGCAAAGAAGGGAAAGCAGAAAGGTGGAAGGAGTATATAGAGGGTCTATACAAGGGTGATGTACTTGAGGACAATATTATGGAAATGGAAGAGGACGCAGATGAAGATGAAATGGGAGATGTGATACTGCGTGAAGAGTTTGACAGAGCACTGAAAGATCTGAGTTGAAACAAGGCCCCTGGAGTTCCATTAGAACTCCTGACAGCCTTTGCAGAGCCATTACTGACAAAACTCTACTATCTGGTGAACAAGATGTATAAGACAGGTGAAATACCCTCAGACTTCAAGAAGAATATAATAACTCTAATCCCAAAGAAAGCAGGCGTTCACAGATGTGAAAATTACCGAACTACCAGTCTAATAAGTCACGGCTGCAAAATACTAACACAAATTCTTTACAGACGAATGGAAAAACTAGTAGAAGCCGACCTCAGGGAAGGTCAGTTTGGATTCCGTAGAAATATTGGAACACATGAGGCAATACTGACCCTACGACTTATCTTAGAAGAAAGATTAAGGAAAGGCAAACCTACGTTTCTAGCATTTGTAAACTTAGAGAAAGCTTTTGACAATGTTGACTGGAATGCTCTCTTTCAAATTCTGAAGGTGGCAGGGGTAAAATACAGGGAGCGAAAGGCTATTTACAATTTGTACAGAAACTAGATGGCAGTTATAAGAGTTGAGGGACATGAAAGGGAAGCAGTGGTTGGGAAGGGAGTGAGACAGGGTTGTAGCCTCTCCCCAATGTTATTCAATCTGTATATTGAGCGAGCATTGAAGGAAACAAAAATTTGGAGTAGGTATTAAAATCTATGGAGAAGAAATAAAAACTTTGAGGTTTGCCGATGACATTGTAATTCTATCAGAGACAGTAAAGGACAAAGAAGAGCAGTTGAACGGAATTGATAGTGTCTTGAAAGGATATAAGATGGACATCAACAAAAGTTAAACGAGGATAATGGAATGTAGTCGAATTAAGTCGGGTGATGCTGCGGGAATCAGATTAGGAAATGAGCCACTTAAAGTAATAAAGGAGTTTTGCTATTTGAGGAGCAAAATAACTGATGATGGTCGAAGTAAAGAGGATATAAAATGTAGACTGGCAATGGCAAGGAAAGCGTTTCTGAAGAAGAGAAATTTGTTAACATCAAGTATAGATTTAAGTGTCAGGAAGTCGTTTCTGAAAGTATTTGTATGGAGTGTAGCTACGTATGGAAGTGAAACATGGACGATAACTAGTCTGGACAAGAAGAGAATAGAAGCTTTCGAAATGTGGTGCTAAAGAAGAATGCTGAAGATTAGATGGGTAGATCATATAACTAATGAGGAGGCATTGAATAGGATGGGGGGGAAGAGAAATTTGTGGCACAACTTGACCAGAAGAAGGGATCGGTTGGTAGGACATGTTCTGAGGCTTCAAGGGATCACCAATTTAGTATTGGAGGGCAGCGTGGAGGGTAAAAATCGTAGACGGAGACCAACAGATGAATACACGAAGCAGATTTTGAAGGATGCAGGTTGCAGTAGATACTGGGAGATGAAGAAGTTTGCATAGGATAGAGTAGCATGGAGAGCTGCATCAAACCAGTCTCAGGACTGAAAACCACAACAACAACAATTTGGTTGTCTGCACTGTGTACGAATGTCGCACCAGTTTGCGTGAAGTTGTTTACGATAATGAACACGAGGCTGCAACCTGCAGACAGTCAAGAATTTTTTATTTGTATAGGGATTGTAAATTATAACTAATATTCATTATATACAAGTATTTACAAGCTTGCGCCCCCATTGTAGTTCTATAACGTCCCACATCCCCCTTCCTTATCTCCTGTTCGGGAACGCACATTGTAGAGAGAATTGCTGCCTTAGAGATGAGCAGTGTGGAACTATTAGTGGTAACGTAGTAATGTGTGTAAGAGCAGATATTTTTATTGGTGACTGAGAACAGTGTACTGAGCAACATGACATCAGTATTTACTTCATTTGTAGGCTAATAGTTATAGGTATTAGCAGTAGTACATTTTTAGGTTGGTTACTACTACCAAGACATGTGGCAAGAGCAAGCCATTAATGGTTATTTTTCCCCTGTGCAGCAAGTCAGGTGTTTAAGTGTTGACACCTGGACACAAAACGGTTACCTTTACTTGTGGTGTCACCGCCAGACACCACACTTGCTAGGTGGTAGCCTTTAAATCGGCCGCGGTCCGCTAGTATACGTCGGACCCGCGTGTCGCCACTGTCAGTGATTGCAGACCGAGCGCCACCACACGACAGGTCTAGAGAGACGTCCTAGCACTCGCCCCAGTTGTACAGCCGACTTTGCCAGCGAAGCTACACTGACAAATACGCTCTCATTTGCCGAGACGATAGTTAGCATAGCCTTAAGCTACGTCATTTGCTACGACCTAGCAAGGCGCCATTACCAGTTTGTATTGAGATTATATAATGTATCAACAAGAGCGATGTTCACCAATTGTGGATTACAGTTAAGTATTCTACCAGTTACTCTTGTTTGGCTAGTCTTATTTCTCTGACCTGTTCCAGACCTCACGCCAGCCTGCGTGAGCTTATAGCGTGCATTTCGGCATCCTCGCACAGTGACTTGGCTGTCTTGCCAAGTCACAACATTACTGACCGGCAGAGTCCACTTAGTGGTGCAACTACGTGTTGTGGGTTAGCAAGAGAGCCAACCCAGTTTGATAGGAAGCCGAAAGGCACGCGTTATAGCTCACACAGGCTGGCGTGAGGTCTGGAACAGGTCAAGGAAATTAGACTAGCAAAAAAAAAAAAAGGACGTAGCTGTGGAATACTTAACTTTAATCCATAATTGGTGAACATCGCTCTTGACGGTACATGTTTTACAGCATCAGTAGTAACTGGAAATGGCGCCTTGCTAGGTCGTAGCAAATGACGTAGCTGAAGGCTATGCTAACTATCGTCTCGGCAAATAAGAGCGTATTTTGTCAGTGAACCATCGCTAGCAAAGTCGGCTGTACAACTGGGGCGAGTGCTAGGAAGTCTCTCTAGACCTGCCGTGTGGCGGCGCTCGGTCTGCAATCACTGATAGTGGCGACATGCGGGTCCGACGTATACTAACGGACCGCGGCCAATTTAAAGGCTACCACCTAGCAAGTGTGGTGTCTAGCGGTGACACCACACTACGACTATGCTGAAAACGTCAGGCAGTAAATTACTTGATCCGGTGGTGGGAAGATATTTCGACAGAGACAAAAACAACCAACACACTGATGTTTGTACAAATTAAGATACCAAAAATAAATATGTAACACTTATACCTGTTATATACCTTGTACATACAGACAACTAGTTTTGGCAAAAAAGTGGTCCAACTAAAACATTCATATTTCTTTACGTACTACACGAATATGTAATAAAAATGGGGGTTCCTATTTAAAAAACGCAGTTGATATCCGTTTGACCTATGGCAGAGCCATCTAGCGGGCCAACCATAGCGCCATCTGGTTTCCCCCTTCAAGCTAGACGAGTTTCGTTCTTTGTAGTTTTTTCGTTTGATGCTTATTTCGTAAGATATTTGGCCCGGTCACTATCAATGGACCAATCACGATGTGTGCAAATAAACATCTCTAGTACGAAGATTACATTATTCAACGCTCTGATAACTGAAATGCCTGTCTTTGTACAATATTTGAGAGCCAATATTCGAGAAAGACTGGACAATACTTCTGATATATCCACACAACATTGATGGAAACGGTAAGTGTTCAAGCAAGGACATGTTGCTTGAATGCTCCATGCCTTTTGGATATGTTGCTTAAAATTTCACCCTTGTGCGAGCATATTTTCAGCATTTTCCGCCCAGAATAAAAACATATTGCTGTTGTTGTTGTTGTGGTCTTCAGTCTAGAGACTGGTTTGATGCAGCTCTCCATGCTACGTTATCCTGTGCAAGCTTCTTCATCTCCCTGTACCTACTGCGACCTACATCCTTCTGAATCTGTTTAGTGTATTCATTTCTTGGTCTCCCTCTACGATTTTTACCCTCCACGCTGCCCTCCAATAGTAAATTGGTGATCCCTTGATGCCTCAGAATATTCCCTACCAACCGGTCCCTTCTTCTAGTCAAGTTGTGTCAGAAATTTCTCTTTTCTCCAATTCTATTCAATACCTCCTCATTAGTTATGTGATTTTCCCATCCAATCTTCTGCATTCATCTATAGCACCACATTTCGAAAGCTTCTATTCCCTTCTTGTCTAAACTACACTCCTGGAAATTGAAATAAGAACACCGTGAATTCATTGTCCCAGGAAGGGGAAACTTTATTGACACATTCCTGGGGTCAGATACATCACATGATCACACTGACAGATCCACAGGCACATAGACACAGGCAACAGAGCATGCACAATGTCGGCACTAGTACAGTGTATATCCACCTTTCGCAGCAATGCAGGCTGCTATTCTCCCATGGAGACGATCGTAGAGATGCTGGATGTAGTCCTGTGGAACGGCTTGCCATGCCATTTCCACCTGGCGCCTCAGTTGGACCAGCGTTCGTGCTGGACGTGCAGACCGCGTGAGACGACGCTTCATCCAGTCCCAAACATGCTCAATGGGGGACAGATCCGGAGATCTTGCTGGCCAGGGTAGTTGACTTACACCTTCTAGAGCACGTTGGGTGGCACGGGATACATGCGGACTTGCATTGTCCTGTTGGAACAGCAAGTTCCCTTGCCGGTCTAGGAATGGTAGAACGATGGGTTCGATGACGGTTTGGATGTACCGTGCACTATTCAGTGTCCCCTCGACGATCACCAGTGGTGTACGGCCAGTGTAGGAGATCGCTCCCCACACCATGATGCCGGGTGTTGGCCATGTGTGCCACGGTCGTATGCAGTCCTGATTGTGGCGCTCACCTGCACGGCGCCAAACACGCATACGACCATCATTGGCACCAAGGCAGAAGCGACTCTCATCGCTGAAGACGACACGTCTCCATTCGTCCCTCCATTCACGCCTGTCGCGACACCACTGGAGGCGGGCTGCACGATGTTGGGGCGTGAGCGGAAGACGGCCTAACGGTGTGCGGGACCGTAGCCCAGCTTCATGGAGACGGTTGCGAATGGTCCTCGCCGATACCCCAGGAGCAACAGTGTCCCTAATTTGCTGGGAAGTGGCGGTGCGGTCCCCTACGGCACTGCGTAGGATCCTACGGTCTTGGCGTGCATCCGTGCGTCGCTGCGGTCCGGTCCCAGGTCGACGGGCACGTGCACCTTCCGCCGACCACTGGCGACAACATCGATGTACTGTGGAGACCTCACGCCCCACGTGTTGAGCAATTCGGCGGTACGTCCACCCGGCCTCCCGCATGCCCACTATACGCCCTCGCTCAAAGTCCGTCAACTGCACATACGGTTCACGTCCACGCTGTCGCGGCATGCTAACAGTGTTAAAGACTGCGATGGAGCTCCGTATGCCACGGCAAACTGGCTGACACTGACGGCGGCGGTGCACAAATGCTGCGCAGCTAGCGCCATTCGACGGCCAACACCGCGGTTCCTGGTGTGTCCGCTGTGCCGTGCGTGTGATCATTGCTTGTACAGCCCTCTCGCAGTGTTCGGAGCAAGTATGGTGGGTCTGACACACCGGTGTCAATGATTTCTTTTTTCCATTTCCAGGAGTGTATTCATCGTCCACGTTTCACTTCCATACTTGGCAACATATTGCTACAGTCGAATAAACGTATGAGTAAAGTAAATGTAAGATTCCGCTTTCTGGCCCTAGACAGCATAGTCGGTCCCGACCGATCGCCTTGTCGGCCTCGCCCTAGGGCGGCTTCAGATGCGGTGTTGAGGGATATGAGGTCAGCGCACCGCTCTCCTGGTCATCGTCAGGTTTCTTGCCCCTGGAATCGCTACTAATCGGTCAAGTAGCTCCCAAGTTGTCGTCACGAGGCTCACGTTTTCATTTCTCCTGCCAAGGAAAAATCCCTGACGATAATCGAACCCACGTCCCGCGAATGGCAGTTAGCGCCACTGACCACTCAACTGAACAATGGTGTGAGTACTTTGCGGCCACTGGGTGTGACTAAAGGTTACTGGAACTTTCTGCGCGGAGGTCTTTCACAGAATGTCCAAAGGACGTTCATATGCAGCTCAGCTGGGATTTTCGCTACGTCATTGCAGACAACTTGCAGTATTGTTAGTCCACAATCACCGTATTGCGTCTATCAGTGCTCAAGGTCAACGATTTGAGCATTTAATGTGACAGTCTGTGGGAACTTGTCTCCTGAACACATGTTGTTGTTTTCTGCATTGTTAGTTTGTTACCATTTCACCACGTTCACACATGTTATTTGGTTGATCTCCTCTTCGAAATTTCTTTCCAATAGCTCAGAAAAAATACATAGAGTCATTTAAAAATACCGGTGTCATGATCTGACAGCTACAAAGGAACAAAATTACTTTCGTACTTCGAAAAAATAGCCGCACTGTTCGTTACAGCTTACCGAAAACAGCTTCTCTAAATTTTCACTAGTTTCGAATGGTTTAACTTAACTGCCTCATATTGTACGAGTATTATCCCCATTTTTATGAAGACTCTGATCTAATTTTACATTACATTGCAGAAATTTTTTCTCTGGGTTCACAAGAGCTAATTGATGGTCCTATAGCAAAGTGAAATTAAGCTACAAGACGATCACCTCAAAAATAAAACAAGGGTAATAGCTCGTACTCGAACTAAATCAGGTGGAATTGATTATATAAGCAGACTGAAGGTATGAATGAAACTTTCTACCGAGCCCGAGATTGGAACACATGGCACAATGGCTTTGCACAAAAGCACGGAGTACCCCAGCATACCTCCCTCCACAAATCAAATTCGCATTCACACCTCACCCCTCTTGGTATTCCCTCTAAACTCCAACAGCATTGCAGAGGTCCGCCAACTGTATTGGAATAGCGCCTCAGCATTAAACGAAATGGAGATCCTGCCTGAAACCCAGGCACAGGTACTTGAATCAAAAGTAACTGTGTTGTTTCAGAGATCTTTTCAAGTCTTACACAGCTATGATGTATATATGCATATACATACATCATAGATGTCTGAGACTTGTAAAGGTCTCTGGAATTATATAGTTTTATTTGAAACTGATTAGTGTATTAGACTACGAAATGAGACACTGAAAGTGTAAGACAAGTTTTGCTGGTTGAGGAGCAAAATAACTGAGTCACAGAAGTAAATAGGATAGTAAATGTGGACTGGCAGTAGCAATAAAAGCTTTCCTGAAAAAGAGAAACAGATTACCATGAAATATATTATTACACTTAGGGAGTCACTTCTTCCTTGTAAGGAAGCGAGATTTAGATGACAAACAGCACAGAGAAGAAGATTATAGATGCTTTCGAATGTATGCTGCTTAAATAGTTACATTAAATAGGTAACAGAGAGGTACAGAATAGAATTTTCTATGGATTTCCCCATTTGTGGGCTGCATCGGGTTTAGAATGATTACCCATTCGTCTCTTCTCCACTTATATACGTCTCTAATAATCTTGTGTCACTAAGATCCCTACAACTTCCATTATAACAAATGGCGAAGAATACATATGGTTCAAGGTCACATCTTGAATAATAGCCCTTTGATAGCCACACCATGACTCACAGCCAGGTAAGCAGAGTCCATGACATGAGTTATCATATGTGGATGTTTTATGAAAGAAGGTTGCCCACATAGCCTTTCTCAAAGGATGTATTTTGATAAATTTCAAAAGATTTTCTCTGTTACTATAGTACAAATAAAATTTCCTGACGTTTTTGTGAAAGTCCATGGAGATCTACTGCAACTAATTCTACAAACGTCAGGAGTGTATACAGAAAGGTGAATCAACGATGATGCTTTTGCAGGTTATCCAGGATTAAAGACTAAAAATTCACAAAAAGACAAACAAGGAATAATAAAACTCTGTTTTTAACAGAACTCTCTGCATGACATGGGGCATCGTCTTCTGTGTAGCTACTTTTCAAGTTCCTGTAATTATGGGGCTTTCTTTGGAATAAGTTACTTGAAATAAACTTTTTCTTCTTCAGACAAAGAGAACTTTTCAAGACAAAAATTAAAAACTCGATTTTTTGACATTTATTTACGTACTCGTCCCCTGATGAAACTACTCCACACTGTGAGCAGGTAGTATGAATTCTGCAACGTCTGGCCATGAAACAGTGTGTGCCGTAACTTTTCTGCTGCCAGACTCTGCGATCTTCAGCGGTAGTCTGGCACTGGCCCAGGCAGAGTAGACGAGACTCTCTCTGTGTGTGTGTATGTGTGTGTGTGTTCGCTGGCCTGGGCGGGCGCCGCATTTAATTTCCTGCCGCGGCAACCGCAGGCTACCGGAGCAAGGTCGTCTGCAGCCTCCGTGGCTGCTGAAGCGCTGCAGCGGGAGCACAACACGCAGACGCCAGCGTGACCCACCTGACGACTCTGACATCATCTCCCTGGCGCTCAATAAAGACTCCCACCAACTCCACTGAAACGTGGCTGTTTCCTTTGACTGCTACACACCGTAGACTTCGTCTTAGTTGGACTTGGCTTTTTTACATCTCATCTCGGTAAGCTAGACGACGTTACCCTCAAAGCTAATTTCCTTAGTTGGCTCAGTACTGCCTGTTCTAGAACCTTTGCCTCGCTTTGACCTCTGAAATATCCTCCCAGTTGTGCTAGCCCTGCGCGGTATTGCAGTCGCCTCAGCGTTTCCAGCGGCAGGATGAAGGAAGGTTTTATTCGCCTTGAAGAGGACGGTCTAGACTTTCCCTAATCCTAAATGGCTTGTGGTTGGAGCCCAGTAGACTAGCTCACAGAGAGAGTAATTTTCTCGGTATGCTCGTTGCAGGAAAAAGACATTAATGTTCTGCCAGGAGGCAGCATCTCACACAACCACTGTAAGCAGGAGCAGGTACTAACCAGTGACAAAACATACAATGTTGAACGTCGTTAAAATAATAAGAAATCAAATAAGGTTCATATCATCTATTTATAGAATTTAATGTTACGAAAACGCGACCTGTCTTAGTAACTAGGTCCCAAAAAAATCCGTGTTGTGGCGCAGAGTGTCATACGGGACCGACCGACCGTCGTGTCATCCATCGGCAATGGCGTCGTTTGGATGCGATATGGAGGGCCATGCGGTCAATACACCGCCCTTCTTTCCGTTATGGGCTTTCTTCACCCTGGAGCCCCTGGTTTTCAACCAAATAGCACCTCAGTTGGCATCAAGAGGCCGAGTGCACCCCTATACAATCCTCCCACCAGTGAAAAATCCCTGGCACTATAGGGAATCGAGCCCAAATCATCTGTCTAGCAGCTAGACATGCTGATACTTAGCTGCGGAGGAGGGAAACTAGGTGCCTGGTCATTTGCAATGACACTAAATAAATAATTCTTCTCTTGATTCTTACTGACTGAACGGTCTATATGTAAAACAATTTCTTGGAGTGGTTGGAAGCTCTCGATATAAAGATGTAGGTCTTAAGCCCTCGTGGGATGGGCACCTGTGCACCATCAGGGGCGAAGGTTTTGTACTCATTACGTGTTTCAGAAGTCGACGGTAGATGATCCATGGTGATGTTCAGAAGTCTCAGAAAATTCGAAGTGACGTCTTGGGCGTGGAAGTGGTATTCTGCTTAGGAAATTTCCCGCTTTTCTCGGCGAGTATTATGTAGTAGCAAGTGTGGACTGGAATGGTAGAGAAAGAGAGAGAAAGAGAAAGAGAAAGAGAAAGAGAGAGAGAGAGAGAGAGAGAGTTCTCAGAGCAAAGCGTTGAGCCATTAGTTAGCTAGAGATGGTTTGGGATAAAATTGACGGACTAGGCTGAGTTAACTGATAATTTTATATTTCATTTCTGTCAAGCCAATTTGAGAGTGGTGTTTTTGAGTGACTTTCTTTCCTAGTGACTTTGAAATGTGTTCCTGTCTTGTTGTTACTGTGATTCGCAACGGCAACTACTAATAGCCAGTTGAAGGTGGTGAACTGAACTGAGAATGGTCGAACCACCGAATCTTTCCTGACAGTAGACAGACACGTGGGGGTGGACAAAGATATGGAAACCATGCCTAAATACGGTGTCGGGAAGTTGTTCCCATTCGAAACAGCTTCCAGTCGTCTCAGGTCCTGTATGGCTTCAAATTTTATCTTTGATTCTTAGTGTAATACAGTGGCAGATCCCTAACGATGATGAAAGTGGATAGCGCTCACGCAATATTTTCTCCAAGGAAGACAACAAAGCTCGATGCTATTGAGATCTGGTGACTGCGATGAGCAGGGCGGATGCGACAGTTCATCTTCACGCTCACAAAACCAGCCCCGAACTATGCGAGCTCCCATGAACAGGGGCACTGTCGTGCTGGTACACGGCATCATCACATTGTACCTTGGGATGCACCTGATCAGCGAAAATGGTCATATAATCCTTGGCAGTAATGGTACACTGCAGAGTAACCTTGGGGCCTGCGAAACTCCACAACATGGCTGCCCAAAACTCACCGGAACCTCACCATCTTTCACTCTTGGGAGTGAACCCGACCGGAAGCTGGAAACTGTGTGAAGCATGATTAACCCGACTAAATATTTTTCTTCCATAGATCCTAGTCCAGGCCGGCTGGGGTGGCCGAGCGGTTCTAGGCGCTACAGTCTGGAACCACGCTACCGCTACGGTTTCAGGTTCGAATCCTGCCTCGGGCATGGATGTGTGTGATGTCCTTAGGTTGGTTACGTTTAAGTAGTTCTAAGTTCTAGGAAACTGATGACCTCAGCAGTTAAGTCCCATAGTGCTCAGAGCCCTTTTTTTTCCTAGTCCAGATTTTTTGGCTTTGGAGCCAAGTTTTCCTGTTACGGGCTGTTTTATCACTGATAGAGTTTCGGAATTACAGATCGCCTTGTAATTCCTTGCTTATGGAACACCCTTTGGTGCTGGAGGGGTTCGCGAGTGCGATATTCAGTTACGCAGTATGTTTTGCACCTGTCGTTCTCTTATTTCTCGTCAGAATCATCTTAACTGAATCTCCGTCACGTACACTCATCACACACATTCGTTAGCGCTGTGACTTAGCGGATGGTGTTTTTCCCATTTCCCTGTACGCAGTATAAATATTTGATAAGGTGCTTCTTGAAGCACCAAATACTTCCTCTACCTTGGTTATGGAAGCAAGCAGCACAAGGAAGCAATAAAGTGCCCACGTTCGACTTCATTTAGCTCCGACATAATGCCTTCACAAGTACACAGAACACTGTCGTGACCACAACTGGCACTTGCAACGTACTGAGGACATTGTAAAGGTTGGACCAGAAGTCACGATCAGAAATGTTTAACGTACTGAAACAAGAAGCAACACGAAAGGGAAACAGGAACACGAAACGACTCCCTAGCTCTACCAAAATTGTGTTTAACAGAAAAACATACATGCAAGAATGGAATAACAAATAACTGTATGTTCTCATATACTTCTTTCATATTTCAAACTCTCTCTGCATGCTGACCATCAATGCGGTGCAGAGTCGGATTCGCCGCCATGTGCATCTGCTTTCCCGGCGCAGCATTTTGGGAGTGATCATTCTCAGGACTGTCTTTTACCCAAACACAAACGTTCCTTGACCGGGAGCTAAGATACACAATGACGCATATAAACATTGACTGATTTCATTATCGTTGTTATATTTCTTGGGTGCTCCACCGCATGGTGCGTCTGTTACAAACCCAGTTGCAAAGTTTCTCGAAGATTAGCCTCCGTTGTGGCTTCTTTTTTGGACAAACTGAAAATGTTTTCCCAATTTCATCATATGCCTCATCTGTTCGTTCTTTTTCAAGCACCTTTACGCTAAGAAGAAGAAGTTCTTCAATTGTGAATTTCCTTGTATCCGCCATTACAGCACATACACTCCTGGAAATGGAAAAAATAACACATTGACACCGGTGTGTCAGACCCACCATACTTGCTCCGGACACTGCGAGAGGGCTGTACAAGCAATGATCACACGCACGGCACAGCGGACACACCAGGAACCGCGGTGTTGGCCGTCGAATGGCGCTAGCTGCGACGAATGGAGACGTGTCGTCTTCAGCGATGAGAGTCGCTTCTGCCTTGGTGCCAATGATGGTCGTATGCGTGTTTGGCGCCGTGCAGGTGAGCGCCACAATCAGGACTGCATACGACCGAGGCACACAGGGCCAACACCCGGCATCATGGTGTGGGGAGCGATCTCCTACACTGGCCGTACACCACTGGTGATCGTCGAGGGGACACTGAATAGTGCACGGTACATCCAAACCGTCATCGAACCCATCGTTCTACTATTCCTAGACCGGCAAGGGAACTTGCTGTTCCAACAGGACAATGCACGTCCGCACGTATCCCGTGCCACCCAACGTGCTCTAGAAGGTGTAAGTCAACTACGCTGGCCAGCAAGATCTCCGGATCTGTCCCCCATTGAGCATGTTTGGGACTGGATGAAGCGTCGTCTCGCGCGGTCTGCACGTCCAGCACGAACGCTGGTCCAACTGAGGCGCCAGGTGGAAATGGCATGGCAAGCCGTTCCACAGGACTACATCCAGCATCTCTACGATCGTCTCCATGGGAGAATAGCAGCCTGCATTGCTGCGAAAGGTGGATATACACTGTACTAGTGCCGACATTGTGCATGCTCTGTTGCCTGTGTCTATGTGCCTGTGGTTCTGTCAGTGTGATCATGTGATGTATCTGACCCCAGGAATGTGTCAATAAAGTTTCCCCTTCCTGGGACAATGAATTCACGGTGTTCTTATTTCAATTTCCAGGAGTGTATGTTTAGAGCGGTATCACTTTGGTAGCAATACAGAACACGACATGCCGTAGAATTCGTCAGAACCACAAGCAGAACGACGCGATCGCATGCCGTATTTTCCTGGAGTGACGACTCCATTGTTGTTATCTGAGTGCCCTCTACCTGGTAACAAACGTATTACGGACAAGGAAACTTATTTACAACCCAGAATAAATTTCCGGATCCATGTTATTTCGGAACTATATGTTAAGTTACTTGGGTACTTTCCGATTGTGATTTCTAGCCCACCGTGCACAGGTGCCGTTCGCGGTCAAATACAACAGCGCAACCCTCAGACTTGGCTAGCATCTTTATTTATGTTCCTCTTGTTATTTCCATATTTTTGTCCAAACCCTGTAGCTGCAGTGCTTTTCATAACTGACTTTCGACTCGTGTAGTTTAACCTAATCTTGCGAATTAAAGCGAGGCTCGTGACGCTTAGATACTCGCATATTGCTTTGGTAATGTAGCAGGGAAGACAATTAATCTGGGTTCGCAAATATAGGTTTCAATTTAAATTGGTGGAGCTATATGGGGGGGGTAATTGTTTCGTGTGCTGCATATCACAAAGAGTACTTAGATCCAGTGTGTGACCGCGAATGTGACTTGGTGTAACGGCATGGAAGCACCGAAGAACGGACGAAAGGAACGTTTCAAGTTGTAGATGCATCTAAAATAAATGCCACGTTCATTCCACGTCGCCGTTTAACAATTCCAGAGTAATCAAAACACTGTCAGACAGGAAAATTACGTAACAGATTATTTAAGAATTATTTTCAGATGAATAATATTTTCTCACATAATCCGTGGTTGGAAGTGAACTAGTGAGATACATCTCTCTTATCTCCCGCGTCCAGTAATGAGGAGGTGAACACACTGACCGCCAGAGTAATTCCACTCCAGTGGAGTAGTACGGACAGTGGCTTCGAGAGGCCTGTACACCGAAGCCACTCTGAAAGGAAAGTACCATGTCCAGTCAATAAGGTCACATGCTTATAAAAGTTCCGTCACAAACAGTGCGACACAAATTTGGAATTGTACTCCACATAAGATAAACATTATTTCATCATTCCCAGATTTTAGTAAAACCCTAAGGCCATTCTTACTTGATCACTGTTCCTACCCAGTAGCAGAACCTTTGCAACATGTGATTTACGGAACATAAAAGTAATGGAGCAAAAGATCTTAATACAAGTAGCGCAAGCTGTCCCGTAGATTAACCACACGAACAAACTCACTCCTCAAAAAGAAGTTGAACTTATATTTATATAACATCAAATACTGTATCATATAATAACTAATAATAAAACATCAGAACCTATTAAAAACGCGGATGTTAGGGGAAAAAAATTTCAACGTAGCGGTACGCGAACCACCAACGTTATCACGCATCATATTGACAGCCAGTAACGCTACTCACTACGCTAAACCAACGACACAATGTAAACAAACAATCCTAGCGTCTTCCTTGTTGCTAAAAGCTTTAATCGTAGCTATGGTACTAACTGACTTTTAATTATAACAAACTGTACCAAGAACAATGCGTTTTTGGTGGATCCTCAGTGAGTCGTCGCCTTCAAATGGCATACTCTCATAATACGCAAGTTACAATAATTCTTTTGCCACGAATATGTTTCTCATTATTTTACTGCAACGAATCACACGATTAACAACAGTTTTTCGAGTGATGCTCAATTTGCTGGTGCTCAGAAACGGCATATATACACATAGGCTTGAAATGAATGCCAATATGGCGCCTAACAACTCTGCGCTGAAGGGAGATGGCGTGCATGTGACGTAGGTGGTTTTGTGCCATATGATTGGTCAACACTCAGACGCACGCTCACAATATCTGACATGCTAGATATTGCCCTGCACATTTGAAAAGACTCCCGAACGTGCTATTCGACGCTATGACGTCAGAAACTCGGCACGCTCAACGCTCGGGTGCACGGTCCGTGTGCCGACGGCTTAAAGCCGTAGGCACACGGACCGTGCTGTCTAACGTTAACGTTGAGTGTGCCAAGTTCAACGCGCTGCTGAACGCTCAGGAACGATGCGACGCACTCCAGCGGCAGTTGTGGGATGTTTCCACTTCGTAAATCACACCGTTTACTCAACAGGCGCGAGTAAAATTCCCACGTTAGCTTTATTAAAACACACCTTTCCTCCATTGTTCATTTCCTGGTCACGTTGTTCTACATGTAATATACACAAATAAAAACTTCAATATCGATGTACATGTTTTAAGACAAAAAGAAAAGTACCATGACCAATCAACAAGGACACAGACTTACAAAAGTTGCATTACATACAGTGCGACACAAATTTGCAGTACTTCTCCACATAAGATAAACACTAGTTACGGAACTTAAAAGGAAAAGGAACAAACTATCTTTATACAAGTAGCGCAAGCTGTACTGAAAAAAAAACTTATATCGCACTACGCTAATGCGACAACAATTCGGTTATGGCCAATTCTAAGATGCCGCCACTTACTAAATGTTTAATCGTAGCTATTTTATTAACTGAAATTTAATTATAACAGATTGTACTAAGAACAATTTGTTTTTGGTGGATCCTCAGTGTGTCGCTACCTTCAAATGCCATACTCTCATAATACGCAAGTTACAATAATTCTTTTGCCACGAATATCATGTGTCTCATTTTATTGCAACGAATCACGCAGTTAACAACGGGTTTTCGAGTGATTCTCAATTTGCTGGTGCTCAGAAACGACATATATACGTATAGGCATGAACTGAATGCCAATATGGCGCCTCACAGCTCAATGCTGAAGAGAGATGGCGTGGATGTGACGTAGGTGTGCCATCCGATTGGTCAACGCTCAGAGGCACGCTCAGAATATCTGACATACCAGATATTGCTCTGCACGTTCGGAAAGACTTCCGAACGTGCTACTCCACGCTATGACGTCAGGAACTCGGCACGCTCAACTTTCGGGTGGACGGTCAGTGTGCCGACGGCTTTAGGGTGAATGTGGTAACGTGGAGAGAGAAGGGAGGACGAGAAGGTGGGCAAACAGCGAGGGGGAGGGAGGAGGTAGACACGGGAGGAGATGAAAAAAGTGGGGAGAGGAAGCAATAGACAGAGACGGGGAGGAGAAGGAGATGGACTTATAGAAGATTGGAGTAAATACGTACCCAGGCAACGCGGAGTTCTCCGCTAGTCTCTGACAAAAAAATCATTCCAATTCTGGCCCCTCCGCCACGTTTCCAGTTCTGGACTGCAGAGCGTCTGGAAGTCCGTCGTTATTGTAAACTGCCTCCCCGAGACGTGCCGCCCCCTCACCTCGCCGGCGGCGGCCACGTGCGACGGCCACGTGTCGGCCCGGCCCGGCGCTAAATATACCGGACACTGTCGCGTCTGAGGCCGCGGCCGCTGCCGGAAGGCGCCCACGGCAGCTCCGGACCAGACGACGGGGCACCGCTGACAGGGAGGCGCCACGCCCTGAGGCTCACCCGTGTCCACCAGCTCTGGCGTGCTAGTCGGGGGGCGACTCGGAAATAACTCCCAGCAAAGGGCTTGGATCAGTACGCTTTCGTTCTCCAAAAAACCTGTACAAGTACGGGTAGGTCTCGGGATGTCAGGGTTCCATATAACTTCTATTATGTATAAATATATACGGTTTATCCATATATAAATACTGGCAAGATATCGATCCCCGGAATGTCAAGATCTTCGAGAAAGTTTCAAGTTTAAATTTCAGTATAATTTCGCATTCGGTATACTAATTTTTCATTTATTTTTTAATTCTTGAGTTACATTAACATGCAGATGCTCTGACTTTCATGTGATTTCTACATCTACATATACATGGTTACTCTGCAATTCACACTTAAAGTGCCTGCCAGAGGGTTCATCGAATCATTATCATACTACTTCTCTACCATTCCACTCTCGAATGGCGCGTGAGAAAAAGGAACACCTAAATCTTTTCGTTCGAGCTCTGATTTCTCTTATTTTATTATGATGATCTTTTCTCCCTAGGTAACAAAATATTTTCGCATTCGCAAGAGAAAGTTGGTGATTGAAATTTCGTAAATAGAGCTCGCCGCAAGGAAAACCGCCTGTGTTTCAGAGATTGCCACCCCAACTCGCGTATTATATCAGTGACACACTCGCCCCTATTGCGCGATAACACGAAATGGCTGCCCTTCTTTGCACTTTTTTGATGACCTCCTTCAATCCTACCTGGTAAGGATCCCACACCGAGGAGCAATATTCCAGCAGAGGACGGGCAAGTGTAATGTAGGCTGTCTCTTTAGTGGGTCTGTCGCATCTTCTAAGTGTTCTGCCAACAAAGCGCAGTCTTTGTTTCGCCTTCCCCACAATATTATCTGTGTGGTCTTTCCAATTTAAGTTGCTCTTAATTGTAATTCCTAGTTATTTAGTCGAATTGACAGCCCTTAGATTCGTGTGAATTATCGTATACCCAAAATTTATCGGATTTCTTTTGGTACCCATGTGGGTGACCTCGCACTTTTCTTTGTTTACTGCCAAAAAATGGCTCTGAGCACTATGGGACTTAACATCTTTGGTCATCAGTCCCCTAGAACTTAGAACTACTTAAACCTAACTAACCTAAGGACAGCACACAACACCCAGTCATCACGAGGCAGAGAAAATCCCTGACCCCGCCGGGAAACCGGGCGTGGGAAGCGAGAACGCTACCGCACGACCACGAGCTGCGGACGTTTACTGCCAGTTGCCACTTTTCGCACCATACAGAAATTCCCCCTAGATCATTTTGTAATTGGAATTGATCGTCTGATCATTCTACTAGACGGTAAATTACAGCATCATCTGCAAACAACCTAAGGGGGCTGCTCAGATTATGACCTAGATCGTTTATGTAAATCAGGAACAGCAGAGGGCCGACGACACTACCCTGCGGAACGCCAGATATCACTTCTGTTCTGTTCTATTCTGTTGCGATTAAAGGTACGATTCGACAGAAATCTCCAGAGAAGAAAACGTATAGCTGACCATGGCGCCGTTGTTGTAACCAAATGTCGATGTCGGAACCTCAGCCCAAACAATGGAGGTGCAGCCCTCAATAAATTATCAACATTACAGATGCTGTACGAGACGTAGGCGAAGACTCTCAAGGAATGTTTGTATGAAGAATGATATTATGAGAAGGAAAGTTGCCACTCGCCATATAGCGGAGATGCTGCCTCAGCATCACCGCGCAACTTTCCTTCTCATAATATTGGTACATTCCATCCTGGATTTTCCATTGTTTGATTTTTGTATGTAGAATGAGCACCTCATAAAGAACCTCCGACTTCGCGCGATAGTCGGGCGACCTTACGCCTATCACCGCTAGATGGCAAAGGTAACTTTTTCACAATGGCAGGGGACCCTACTTCAGCGTAGCCCACATAATTAGAACAAAATGATTGATCGTATACAAGAACCATTATCGTGGTTAAGTCTACCTGTTATTGAAAAGGAATCCTAAAACCTCTCGAAAAACCTCTCATAATTTCCTGAGAGTTTTGCCGGATTACGAATTCAGTATAAATTTGCCATGGAGAAAAATATTTTTTACGTGATATTATTAGAAATTAACGAATTTTGGATTTTTTCCTTTTACTAGTACTGTGAAACCAATTTTTCGTGAAATTTCATGATTGTACTTCAACAAGAAACGCCTTGTGGGTCTTAATTAGCGAGTTTGGGAGTATAAAAAATGGCCGTATATTTTTATTGCATTGACTTAGAAGCTTACATTTTTTACACCGCAAAGAGACTGAAGACCCTGGTATGTGATATCATTTCAACTCGATACTTCTACCCGCTCCTGAGAAAAATGGGTCTTAACAGTCGGACAGACAGAGAGACGGACAACTAAATGACTCTATAAGGGTTCCGTTTTTGCCAGTTGAGATACAGAACCCTAAAAGAAAAATACCAAAGATAATGAAGATCGAACCGTTAAGGCGTTCGAACGCGTTCAGTACTACTGGCAAAATTTCAACATATTGACCATTTGAGGGACTTATTTACCTTTTCTCAATACCAGAAATACTAAAGAGCGTACTGATAGCCCAAAAAATAATCTCCGTATTTTCAATATGTACTGAGCGTCTGCGGTCGAATGTTGGCGGCGTGACAATATTCGCCTTTCAGATGTTGACAGAGCTTTATGACCCGGTCACGCTGATTCAGTGTGCACAGTCTACATTTTCAGTTCGTCTTTGTCCTAACCGTAGTTCAAATATAATTTTTCAAGTAGCGTTTGAACAAAAAATTGTAATTGGCCATTGCAGAGTTAGTCATTTAATTTTCCACTTTATGACGGTGACTGGCGAATTCACTATGGGACAGTTTTCTTTATGAATTTGAAAACACAGCATTTGCTTGCTGAATTACACAACAATGTGGAAAAACGCTTCCTCTTCGAGAAGTACGCCATATACAGGGTGTTTCAGAGTCTTTGCATCTAGGGGTAATCGACTGTGTCATGGGGAGCAACTTTAACTTTTGTTAGAGACAAGATGTTCGGTTACGCTTCTCGGTAATTCTAGTGGTCCTTTTGCATCGATGATGCCCCTGAGAGGTGTCTGGGTGTTACCATTCTGGGGTGTCCACATGCCTCGTGTGGTGTCGTCTATAATCCAGTCATGTGCTCCGAGTGAAAGAGGATATGTCCAGCAAAATTAAATTCCTTGATTAGTTTCCAAAACATATTTTTATGCTTAGGTTTTCTTGTCGTAAATCACTAACATTTTACCGCGGTAGATAGTATGCAGCACACAAGGTAACTACACCTGGCTAGTTCAGTGAAATTTCGTCGTCCCAGGGCGAAGGAATACTAAAAGTCGCCAAGAGTCGCCAGCAAGCATCAGTAAACGTTTCATCGATAACGAAAGTTGCTGCCCATGACTTAGTATATACTCCCCAGGCCGATGATGCTAAGATTATGAAACACACGGTACACGCAATGACTAGTACGAGCTCTGCCAAACGCATGTCAGTCTCACTAAATTCTCACAAACATAGAAAAAATTTTACGTCAGATACCCGAATAACAATTTTTCTTATCGTATTTGCTGATACTATATCTCCAAATTTTAAGCATTTGAATGACGCACCTGTCGTCATAAATCGCAAAGCTACCCATAATCTTTCGTCGACTGCGACTGTCTCTCTCATTAACGTATTCTGTCTCTCTGTTTTATGTCGTACCATCGCTAATAAGTTGCTGTACAACGCAGGATCCCACGATCGCGATCGCTGTTTTGCATTCAGTCAGTAAATAAACATGCGACATGGCACTCATTTGCCGCCATTCACGAATCTCTTCTATTTCATTTTTTCTATCGTCCTTGTAATCTATAATTAATACAAGTGTGGAACACTCTTTCTCTTGAGTATTCGACAACATTTCTACCTTCTTAAATCCCGTTGCCAACTAACGTCCGACAATATTAACAAAGTTGTTAATGGTATGAGAGTCGCTTCAGTATACGAGATTAAGCTGTGCACAGATGTGTTGGTTAGTGTCTCTACTATGCCCGTCAATCCCGTCACTTCGACCTTTCCAGTTTTGAGCGCATAGTGAGCGCGTAAAGATTCCCACAACAATAGTGTCTCACGCCACGTACGAGGCCCTGGTGAGTGATTTCACCTGACGCTATGCAGCCCACATAACATAACTGTCACGCATTTTCTTCTTTTCTGCACGGGCAATGAAGATGCTCTTGCAGCGTTTTCGATGGGAAGTGTTTGATCACCCACGATACAACCGTACCTAACTGGCTCTCCCTAAGTTTCATATGCGCTCACGTGAACCGCTGTCTATGAAGAGAACATTTAGGCACAGACAACGAGCTGTAGACCAGCGTAGAGAATTGTCGGAAAGCACAGGCGGCTGCCTTTCATGGCGAGTGCAATGGAAAGATGTGTAAGTCGGAGCAGCAACTACGTAGAGAAGTAGCCCTAAGATGTAGCTTATTGTTCCAAACACAACATTTCTGATTTTTACAGTGGTTTTCATTTCGCGACCATCCGACCTTACTGTCTGAACACCCTCGAACTGAAGGTTTGACGAACTTGTATAGTCAATAAAAATTGAACGTGTGAAGATCCCTTTAGAACACTCCAATGCAAGGTAATTCTGTTTACGAGTATGTTGAGTAGGCCCGCAAAATAAGAGTGTCTGAAAAATCGAGAAATTAGATATTCTTGCCACCTGGGGCGGTGTCTTAAACCAACCACTAAACTGAGATAGTTGTACCACTATCAGACGTGAACTGAATGTTCCATCCGCGTACACTTCCTTTCCTGTGCTGCTGCGGTCACACTCAAACCCATTAATCCTCAAATAATTAGTCTTGCAATTGAGGATAGCGTCCTGACGAACTTCTTTGATGGGCGCAGCTGCGTCGCATGGTTACAACTCGGTTGTGTACACGTCTTTATGGCAAAGTCTGTTCATAATTCTAAGATGGCTATTAATTTGCCTGCTGCCGTTTGCGATTCGCAGATGAAATCTGTCAAAAGCGCTGCCAAGTGTCAGGGATTTACTTACGCTGACTCGACTGTAGGAGGGCCTTAGTAGTAAAGAATAAAACTTAATGAATGAGGCGACATTTTTCACGCATCTCAGTGTGTATTACGTCATATCTCTTAAACTATGTATCGTACAATGATATATTTGTGTAGATACATTCTGTGGCACATGTGGATGCCGTCTGCTAAATATGTTCCGAATAGAGCTAGTAGCAAAGAGCTAATAAATTTAAACGCCATGCCCTATGCGGCAGTTTTCCACGCCTCTCAGAATTTATGGCGTTGTATCTCCTGGTAATGGAAGAGGATGTAGATGAAGATGAAATGGGAGATATGGTACTGCGTGAAGAGTTTGACAGAGCACTGAAAGACCTGAGTCGAAACAAGGCCCCGGGAGTAGATAACATTCCATTAGAACTACTGAAAGCCTTGGGAGAGCCATTCCTCACAAAACTCTAATCTGGTGAGCAAGATGTATAAGACAGGCGAAATACTCTCAGACTTCAAGAAGAATATAATAATACCAATCCCAAAGAAAGCAGGTGTTGCCAGATGTGAAAATTACCGAACTATCAGTTTAATAAGTCACGAATGCAAAATACTAACGCGAATTCTTTACAGACGAATGGAAAAACTAATAGAAGCCGACCTTGGGGAAGATCAGTTTGGATTCCGTAGAAATATTGGAACACGTGAGGCAATACTGACCCTACGACTTATCTTAGAAGAAAGATTAAGGAAAGGCAAACCTACGTTCCTAGCATTTGTAAACTTAGAGAAAGCTTTTGACAATGTTGACTGGAATACTCCCTTTCAAATTCTGAGGGTGGCAGGGGTAAAATACAGGGAGCGAAAGGCTTTTTACAATTTGTACGGAAACCAGATGGCAGTTATAAGAGTCGAAGGACATGAAAGGGAAGCAGTGGTTAGGAAGGGAGTGAGACAGAGTTGTTCCCTCTCCCCGATGTTATTCAATCTGTATATTGAGCAAGCAGTGAAGGAAACAAAAGAAAAATTCAGAGTAGGTATTAAAATCCATGGAGAAGTAATAAAAACGTTGAGGTTCGCCGATGACATTGTAATTCTGTCAGAGACAGTAAAGGACTTGGAAGAGCAGTTGAACGGAATGGACAGTGTCTTGAAAGGAGGATATAAGATGAACATCAACAAAAGCAAAACAGGATAATGGAACGTAGTCGAATTAAGTCGGGTGATACTGAGGGAATTAGATTAGGAAAAGAGACAAAAATGGTTCAAATAGCTCTGAGCACTATGGGACTCAACTTCTGAAGTCATTAGTCCCCTAGAACTTAGAACTAGTTAAACCTAACTAACCTAAGGACATCACACACATCCATGCCCAAGGCAGGATTCGAACCTGCGACCGCAGCGGTCTCGCGGCTCCAGACTGCAGCGCCTAGAACCGCAAGGCGGAAATGAGACACTTAAAGTAGTAAAGGAGTTTTGCTATTTGAGGAGCAAAATAACTGATGATGGTCGAAGTAGTGAGGATATAAATGTAGACTGGCAACGGCAAGGAAATCGTTTCTGAAGAAGAGAAATTTGTTAACATCGAGTATAGATTTAAGTGTCAGGATGTCGTTTCTCAAAGTATTTGTATGGAAGTGAAACGTGGACAATAAATAGTTTAGACAAGAAGAGAATAGAAGCTTTGGAAATGTGGTGTTACAGAAGAATGCTGAAGATTAGATGGGTAGATCACATAACTAATGAGGAAGTATTGAATGGGATTGCAGAGAAGAGAAGTTTGTGGCACAACGTGACTAGAAGAAGGGATCGGTTGGTAGGATACATTCTGAGGCATCAAGGGATCACCAATTTAGTATCTGAGGGGAGCGTGGAGGGTAAAAATCGTAGAGGGAGAAAAAAATGGTTCAAATGGCTCTGAGCACTATGGGACTTAACATCTATGGTCATCAGTCCCCTAGAACTTAGAACTACTTAAACCTAACTAACATAAGGACATCAAACAACACCCAGCCATCACGAGGCAGAGAAAATCCCTGACCCCGCCGGGAATCGAACCCGGGAAGCGAGAACGCTACCGCACGACCACGAGCTGCGGGCGTAGAGGGAGACCAAGAGATGAATACACTAAGCAGATTCAGAAAGATGTAGGTTGCAGTAGGTACTGGGAGATGAAGAAGCTTGCACAGGATAGAGTAGTATGGAGAGCTGCATCAAACCAGTATCAGGACTGAAGACCACAACAGCATCTCCTGAACTCTGTAGTACAATGGTATAGTTTTGTAGTTGCGTTTACCATCATATGTCATCATATGTCATCATATATCACCTGAACTATGATATTCAGATGGTTCTTACCTCCACAGCAATTATTGCCTGACAGTAGCGAATATGTGTAACACGTTTGGCTGAAATCGTTCCAGTGGTTAGGAGAAGATGTGGAACATACACACATGCATACATCCATTTTTATAGTATGTTGTGGATATCAGCAAGTTGCAAATCAGTGAACGTCCACTGCAGATTGAAAATCCATTCTGGAAACTGCGTTGCTCTTTTATCTATTTTGAGAAATGCTTTCGGTCTGGACTTTATTCTCTGTTAGTGCCACCTTTCGTTATTATCTAATAAATCGTGTTCAAATCAAATTACAGTAATTTTCTACGTGTGAACAACACGAGATGTTTCCCTGGCAGTAGTGGTATTGCCAAAGAGACCCTCTTTGCCCCACAAAGAGACAGACACAGAGACAAGAGCGACAGACAGAGAGACAAGAGCGACAGACACAGAGACAAACAAGAGAGAGAGAGAAGAGGTATTCAAAGCGAGCGCCAGTCGCGTCCGGACATCCTAATTGCAGCTTCCGCCAACACGCGCATCTCTCGGCCGATCGCGCCTCGCCGCTCGCAGACGTAAACAAACGGGCGCCCGCGTGCCTTTGAGGCTAATCTGGCGCCGCGTATATCATCGCGGGCGATTCACCGCAACTTCTGTGGAGCCGCCGCTTCGAAAATAGGAACAAAGCACCCCGCGATCCAACGCCAACTCCAACAAACAGCTGCATCCGGCGGGAAAAAAAATGTATTCGGAGAGGTGTGGGCTTGCAGTTGTGTTCTTTCAGAACACACACGAGTTCGGTAGATTACTAAACTCACTGCTTCCCCGTATCATAATGAAACCAGCCAGGCATTCATCATCATTATTACAAACACACTGACAAAGTTACAATGGAGGCCTCTTCGGTGAACTTCACTGATGAAATCTGCTACCGGTGCAGAAGCTAGAAGCAGCGTTTCGGTAAGTGCCTTACTCGTCATCTCAAGGCTACTTGCCTGAAGATGATGAGACCTCGTCGAAACATTTTCTCAAGACGCCACTGTTGAGATTTAAAAACAGAATTTTTTTTCGCGAGTTGTACTGCATAGATTTTGGCGTAGCTTTTAGTGTTGTTCGCTGGCGTGATGCGGATCGCCAGTTCAAACCCAACCACCAGTAATTGTTTAATATTTAGCAATTATCATAGCTAGAAGGGTCTAGAAATTTCTTATGTTTGAAATGTTTGCATATTATGTTTGTATAAACAGCAGCACGTACGCTGTCGTGCAGACTGATAACAGGCTGCCTGAAATCCACTCCAGTCGAAAGGCTTTCCCGCTTCGCAGGAATAGCACTACATCCTGTTCGAAGAGAAATAACCACGGATGACGAAAGAAAGCAAGTGGAGCAGGAGAGAACACGTCATCTGTACCGGCACGAACCGCACCGGCAACGGCTGAAGTCAAGGAGGAGTTTCTAAGAGCATCGATGGCACTTGGAACCAACGCTGAGAGACTTGGTAAAAACTATGCAGGGCTACGAGCTATCTCCCCTTGGCTGGAAAAGAGTTTAAAAACTCTGCCGTCTGGCTATGATGAGAAAGGGTCGACTTGGAAGTTTCTGAACAGACCGAGATCTGGAATTGGGAGATCAAAGATTAATTTGGCCAGATGTGGCTACACTGATCAAGATGATATTCAGTGTGAGTGTGAAGAAGACCAGACTGATTACCATATGCTTCAATGCCGACAGTGTCCAGCCTCCTGCACAGAAGAAGGATCTCATCAAGGAACAGAAAATGCTTTGGCAGTGTCCAAGTTTCGGTCAAAAACAACACAGTCATAAAAGTGTATGTAAACCGTATGTTTCTGATGCGTGAATAAATAAAAAAAATGTACGTTGGTGTTGCTAATAAACGTGCTTTCAGTGCTAAATTTGTACTTTGTTGACGACCCTGCCCTCGAATAAACCGAATTTCGTACTGTTCCTCTCAAAGCCATTATTCCAGTTCCTCAGAAGAAATGTCTGTCAGAAATACTTGTCATTTTAATTCTCGTATTCACCAAATCCGTTACGGATAATGCCATGCACTCATTGCGTCATTATTATCATGCGAATTACATAAACGAACAATGCTTCCTTTACCGAATAAATATGGCCCTGTAAAATATTTTCACAGACCTTAGAATCTCCTTTTTCTTCCAGTGCATTCAAGACTCCATTGAAAAACTACCGATATTATAGCCCTAATCATTACGGAACCTCCACTACAACTCATACCTGGAAAAAGCTAAATTGTACCATCCGCTTGGTATGTTCCCTAAATAAATGCATTTTATGCTATCGGATCACATTACCGACTCTAACTGATTTTTGCCGGGTTTAGCCGAGTGGTCAAAGGCGCTGCAGTCATGGACTGTGCGGCTGGTCGGGCATGGGTGTGTGTGTTTCTCCTTAGAATAATTTAGGTTAAGTAGTGTGTAAGCTTAGGGACCGATGACCTTAGCAGTTAAGTCCCATAAGATTTCATACACATTTGAACGTTTGAACTGATTTTTGTCTACGTTTAGAGCTCATTTGGCTTGCACTCGGACGTTTTTCACGAACTGTGGCGTTGGCAAATGTACGACGATTATTTTGTCTGCGCATTTCCCGATGAACAGGTTTCGTCAGCACTGTGTTCTCTAGACGCCCAATAAGCTTACCAGTATGTTTTGTGACATTAGTCTTAAAAAAAACTACCATAACGCTTAATGAATATAGGTCGTGTTTCTTTCGCTGTCCTACGCAGCAGACGAACTGAACTCTGTATACTACTATGATGCTTGTAGCTGATCTAAGGCACCTGAACCCGTTGCGTCGTCCAAGCCGACACCGATCATTTCCTCTTGTAAGTATGCACAATATGAAATAAATGTAGCTGTCTAAAGAAGCCTAACCCGGTATAAGGTAAAGAAAAATAGCATTCTACGAAATAGCTTCTCATGACGCTAAATTTCATCAAGATACATAATTTACAACAGACGTGGAATTCAACGAACCGAAGAGAAAGTAGACCACAAGCTGGGATTGTCCATGCACGGAGAAGAAAATCGGCCGTGTCCTGCTCATAGAAACAATACTGACACAACTAATAACAATATTAATTACGAAAGTACACTGCTTACCGCGCATCGCAGGTGAGTGAACGCCACGGGTGTCAGCCACGCACAAGCGTTGCTCTTACACGCTCTCGTCGTAATAATTTCTGCCCAGTAGTTCGCAGTGAACAGCATAATACTTGAATACTAGCGTGAACATTCTTTTTTATGCTTTTGTAGTGGTGGTAGTGGGAGTTTTAGGACTGGGTGGAGCTATGAATGAACAAATGCATTAGACCATTTACTGACATATCACCTAAAATCCTATTTTATAGAATTTCATTAAAATGTTTTTAATTTTGAATCAATCACTTGGCTAGTCAAAACATCAACATTAAGAATTTACTGACAAGGTGATGCTTTCTGAATAGAAGCCAAATGAAAGAGACAACAGCGAGTTGTTTAAACTCCCGGTGATTGCGTAGTCCCAAAGAGTAAAAGCGGCAATAATCAAACATATTAAAATCAGACCATGAATTTATACTGCTAAAAAAAAAAAAGAAAAAAAAAAGAAACAGAAAGCGAGACAGAATTCCGCTGTACAAAATATGCAATATTCAGCAATCCACCCATATTGTGAAAATGGTTGTATGTACATTGCGTTTATTTATGTTACACATCTTTTAAAACACTGGACACATTTCAACCGAACTTAGTACTCATATGACTTACTGATTGGAAAGAATCGCTGTGGGGTATGAACCACCTACCTATCAAAGGGGGTGGGGGTGAGGGTGGAGGTGGAAAAGCAGCGTCCACGACGCGCGAGTACATTTACCTTAGTCATCCAGCATTTGAGAACGAGAGCACTTAGCGACTAGAAATGAACTTTACAAACAATTTCCAACCTTCACGAAACTCTTTGCCGCTGACGACCCCAGTAAAGGATGAAATGAAAACGTTTATAGCTTTCTACATTTTCGCTTTTCATGCAGCAAAACTGCCGCATGAAGCATAACGTTCAAATTTATTACTTCTTTGCTACTAACTGTATTCGTGACACATTTTGCAGGCAGTATTGACATATTTTACTGGAATGTACCAGCAAAATTATATCATTGTACGATACATAATTTAGAAAATACGTCCCAAACACTGAGATTTGTGACAAACTGCCGCATCATCATCACGTTTAAATTTACTACTTCTTCGCTATCAACTCTATTCGCAACACATTTCGCAGACAGTATCCACATAACCACTGAATGTAGCTAAATAAATAAATAAATAAATAAATATACCATTGTATGACACATAGTTCAGGAGATTGTTGTTGTTGTGGTCTTCAGTCCTGAGACTGGTTTGATGCAGCTCTCCATGCTTCTTCATCTCCCAGTACGTACTGCAACCTACATCCTTCTGAATCTGCTTAGTGTATTCATCTCTTCGTCTACCCCTATAATTTTTACCCTCCACGCTGCCCTCCAATACTAAATTGGTGATCCCTTGATGCCTCAGAACATGTCCTACCAACCGATCCCTTCTTCTGGTCAAGTTGTGCCACAAACTTCTCTTCTCTCCAATCCTATTCAATACTTCCTCATTAGTTATGTGATCTACCCATCTAATCTTCAGCATTCTTCTGTAGCACCACATTTCAAAAGCTTATATTCTCTTCTTGTCCAAACTATTTACCGTCCATGTTTCACTTCCATACATGGCTACACTCCATACAAATACTTTCAGAAATGACTTCCTGACACTTAAATCTATACTCGATGTTAACAAATTTCTCTTCTTCAGAAACGCTTTCCTTGCCATTGCCAGTCTACATTTTATATCCTCTCTACTTCGACCATCATCAGTTATTTTGCTCCCCAAATAGCAAAACTCCTTTACTACTTTAAGTGTCTCATTTCCTAATCTAATACCCTCAGCATCACCCGACTTAATTCGACTACATTCCATTATCCGTGTTTTGCTTTTGTTGATGTTCATCTTATATCCCCCCTTCAAGACACCATCCATTCCGTTCAACTGCTCTTCCAAGTCCTTTGCTGTCTCTGACAGAATTACAATGTCATCGGCGAACCTCAAAGTTTTTGTTTCTTCTCCATGGATTTTAATACCTACTCTGAATTTTTCTTTTGTTTCCGTTACTGCTTGCTCAATATACAGATTGAATAACATTGGGGAGAGGCTACATCCCTGTCTTACTCCCTTCCCAACCACTGCTTCCCTTTCATGTCCCTCGACTCTTATAACTGTCATCTGGTTTCTGTACAAATTGTAAATAGCCTTTCGCTCCCTGTATTTTACCCCTGCCACCTTTAGAATTTGAAAGAGAGTATTCCAGTCAACATTGTCAAAAGCTTTCTCTAAGTCTACAAATGCTAGAAACGTAGGTTTGCCTTTCCTTAATCTTTCTTCTAAGATAAGTCGTAAGGTCAGTATTGCCTCACGTGTTCCAGTATTTCTACGGAATCCAAACTGATCTTCCCCGAGGTCGGCTTCTACTAGTTTTTCCATTCGTCTGTAAAGAATTCGTGTTAGTATTTTGCAGCTGTGGCTTATTAAACTGATAGTTCGGTAATTTTCACATCTGTCAACACCTGCTTTCTTTGGGATTGGTATTATTATATTCTTCTTGAAGTCGGAGGGTATTTCGCCTGTTTCATACATCTTGCTGACCAGATGGTAGAGTTTTGTCAGGACTGGCTCTCCCAAGGCCAATGGAATGTTGTCTACTCCAGGGGCCTTGTTTCGACTCAGGTCTTTCAGTGCTCTGTCAAACTCTTCACGCAGTATCATATCTCCCATTTCATCTTCATCTACATCCTCTTCCATTTCCATAATATTATCCTCAAGTACATCACCCTTGTATAGTCCCTCTATATACTCCTTCCACCTTTCTGCTTTCCCTTCTTTGCTTAGAACTGGGTTTCCATCTGAGCTCTTGATGTTCATACAAGTGGTTCTCTTATCCCCGAAGGTCTCTTTAATTTTCCTGTAGGCAGTATCTATCTTACCCCTAGTGACATAAGCCTCTACATCCTTACATTTGTCCTCTTGCCATCCCTGCTTAGCCATTTTGCACTTCCTGTCGATCTCATTTTTGAGACGTTTGTATTCCTTTTTGCCTGCTTCATTTACTGCATTTTTATATTTTCTCCTTTCATCAATTAAATTCAATATTTCTTCTGTTACCCAAGGATTTCTACTAGCCCTCGTCTTTTTACCTACTTGATCCTCTGCTGCCTTCACTACTTCATCCCTCAAAGCTACCCATTCTTCTTCTACTGTATTTCTTTCCCCCCGTTCCTGTCAATTGTTCCCTTATGCTCTCCCTGAAACTCTGTACAACCTCTGGTTTAGTCAGTTTATCCAGGTTCCATCTCCTTAAATTCCCACCTTTATGCAGTTTCTTCAGTTTTAATCTACAGGTCATAACCAATAGATTGTGGTCAGCGTCCACATCTGCCCCTGGAAATGTCTTACAATTTAAAACCTGGTTCCTAAATCTCTGTCTTACCATTATATAATCTATCTGATACCTTTTAGTATCTCCAGGGTTCTTCCATGTATACAACCTCCTATCATGATTCTTAAACCAAGTGTTAGCTATGATTAAGTTGTGCTCTGTGCAAAATTCTATCAGGCGGCTTCCTCTTTCATTTCTTAGCCCCAATCCATATTCACCTACTACGTTACCTTCTCTCCCTTTTCCTACACTCGAATTCCAGTCACCCATGACTATTAAATTTTCGTCTCCCTTCACTATCTGAATAATTTCTTTTATTTCATCATACATTTCTTCAATTTCTTCGTCATCTGCAGAGCTAGTTGGCATATAAACTTGTACTACTGTAGTAGGTGTGGGCTTCGTATCTATCTTGGCAACAATAATGCGTTCACTATGCTGTTTGTAGTAGCTTACCCGCATTCCTATTTTCCTATTCATTATTAAACCTACTCCTGCATTACCCCTATTTGACTTTGTGTTTATAACCCTGTAGTCACCTGACCAGAAGTCTTGCTCCTCCTGCCACCGAACTTCACTAATTCCCACTATATCTAACTTTAACCTGTCCATTTCCCTTTTTAAATTTTCTAACCTACCTGCCCGATTAAGGGATCTGACATTCCACGTTCCGATCCGTAGAACGCCAGTTTTCTTTCTCCTGATAACGACATCCTCTTGGGTAGTCCCCGCCCGGAGATCCGAATGGGGGAATATTTTACCTCCGGAATATTTTACCCAAGAGGACGCCATCGGAGATACGACGCCATAAACATTGCGCTGTGTGAAAGTAAAACTGCAGAGAGAAATTCGTTAGAGATACAGGTGAAATATGTCTTCAAATACCTGGGAAATACAATAAATTGATGCGAAGTATATTTTACATGTGTGCACACGGGTAAATCCATGGGTAAAATAGCCATCCCAAACCCCTGGAATGATTTTAACCAAATTTGGTACACATATTAGTTATGATCTGGAAATCGTGTGGGGGTAAGAACCACCAGCCTCCTACTGGGGTGAGGGAGACAGAAGAGGGAGAAATGGATAGGGAGAGGGGGAGGCGGAAATGGACAGAGAAAGGGAAAAGAATGAGGAGTAGATAAAGGAAAAAGGAGATACAAAGAGGAGAAGGAAATAGAATTAGAGGATAGACGGAGAGCAGATGAGAGAGAGAGAGAGAGAGAGAGAGAGAGAGAGAGAGAGAGAGAGAGAGAGAGATGGTTCAAATGGCTCTAAGCTCTATGGGACTTAACATCTGAGGTCATCAGTCCCCTAGACTTAGAACTACTTAAAGCTAACTAACCTAAGGACATCACACACATCCATGCCCGAGGCAGGATTCGAACCTGCAACCGTAGCAGCCACGTAGTTCCGGACTGAAGGGCCTAGAACCGCTCGGCCACCGCGGCCGGCCAGAGAGAGAGAGAGAGAGAGAGAGAGAGAGAGAGAAAAGGGCGGGGGGGTGTTAGAAGGAGATGGGCAGAGAAATGAACAGGAGGTGATGGAAAGAGAGCGGGTGGGGTGGAGGGGGTGGACAGAGAGGGGGGGAGGAGATGGACAGAGAGAAGGCGAAGGAGGAGATGGGCAGTGAGGGGAAAAGAGGAGATAGACTAATGGAAGGTTGAAATGTATGCATAACCGGACAACAGTGGGTACTGATCTAGTAATTAAAGTATTAAAACAAACAAAAATTAACTGATACAATGAATGCAAATGAAAGCAGAGAAACAAATAAAAATAAGCCAGTAGAATAAGCAGGGAGTAACAGTATCAGTTAATAGACATCGTACCCCTGATGAATTATACACTGCAAATTAATCAGAATTACCACCACGCCTGACGTATGACGAACGGTCTTTTACTCAGATACGTACACAAAGGCAAGACTAACAGTTTAATTTATGGAGCGCAGTTAGATGGATCTGCAATTGTACTAAAGCTTCTGCACACAATCAGTCCTATAAACATCTAACGTAAATTAATCAAGCCAAACTCATACAGGACGACTGCGTATGTCCACCATGCGATTCTACCTTTTTCTTCCTGCAAAAAGAACAGCGTTCATGCAACAGGCAGACTTCCAGCATGTGCTGGAGCCTGGAGGGAGCTGTACCCTAAACAGGTAGTGCTCGAGCAGAATAACTTGGCCCGTGCACAGACACGCATTCTCGTTCTCAGCGCTAGGGGAGTCCACCTCTCTGTTCCGAAGGGGCGGCAACCATAGTTGCCTCTCACCTACTGAGTTGCGTGCTGCTTCTGTTATGAACGAAACATTCTCTGCCTGTCTCAGCTACACTTTGGGAACAGAGGCGTGTACACGCCAGTTGCACTGTAACCTTTCTCAAACGGCAATTGTTCTCACGCATCTCATAACCTCATCCGACAATTCATAGTGAACTGTCGGCCATTTCATTAACAGTCACAGTTATTGTAATATTTCTACATTTAGTAAGGTAGTGTGAGAAATTTGACTGACTACAATGAAAAATAGGGATCACTATGAGCTCGCTTTTGGTGCATGTTAGATCACATATTGCTGTGTAACGTACTGAATTTTCTTTTCAACTTGAGACGAGATATATATGCATCGCCATCCCCTAGAAACTGGGCTGTCAGGAGTACATTCACTTCCCAACGGGTATGCAAACGACACAATGGAAGTGAAATATTCATAACATCCCTAATATCTTTTAAATGGTTCGGTGTACCGAAACAAATTTTTAACAAATAATAGGTTGCAAAGTGGAGAGTATTTTGACACAGCCAACATGTGAAACTTTCTCACTGACTGCGACACGCGTGTGACTACAGATTTGTATCGATGAAATAAGGTAAATTCTTTGAAGGGCCATCAATAGATGGTGAAATGAGACTTATTACGGGTATGTAAGAACATAAATGAAGAAATCACACTTTTATTTTTATACCGAGCATCGGTTTTTCATAAGCTATTGACTTTACTTATTGTTAATTATTTGGTTAATGTTAGACTGTTTTGTTGCAATTGCACCTGCATTAACATGTCAGTGAGGTGAAATTAAATAACCCTGGTATTTTTTGGGGAAAGACTCTAATTTTAATAAGGCAACAAGAGAAAGAAAAGAAGGTCTACAAGACAGCGAAAATAAATCGCTCCCTCTGTTGCACTTTCAGCGTAATCCTGTACCCAATGTGTTTTTAATAATAAATGGTTGACTTGTCCAATAATTTGTCACCCTAGCAGACGCGCCAGTTGTGGCTTACAAGTTCTGCAAGATGTACGTTTGCGTGAAAGTTTAAGCTGCAGAACTATAACTCTCCTACCGTACTGTACCATCCACAAAGGCGCCCCCTACCGCTATCATTTTCCTCTCCTCTAAAGCGCCGTAAGAACAGCTACGTGACATGTAATACTGTACACACAACTCTAGCCTAATTGCAGTTTTTGCTTTTCAATAAGTGCACAGCATAGGTTGCTTTCGTGAACCCACGCTCGTCGTGCCGTACTTGTTTCCATTAAACAGTATATTCTTTTCCGCAGTCATCAACAAGCCAGCGACCACCGAAAAGTATCAACGAATGCTTCCTGTTTGGTGGTCAACGTTCGTCTCTCTGTAGTATTCGATATTCTTTCCTTACTACACAACGGCCTCCCATACCGGCTGTAGACGGTGCTGGTGTAGCGTCAGTCCCACAAGCATCGCTGGTGCAACCTAAATATAGAAATATCTCAGGAATTATGACTGTTATTGAAATGACAGGCAGTTCACCTTGAATAGTCGGATGGTGTTATGAGATACTAGGAACATTTGCTGTTTGAGAAAGGTTATAGTGCAACTGCCGGCCGGTGTGGCCGTGCGGTTCTAGGCGCTTCAGTTTGGAACCGCGTGACCGCTACGGTCGCAGGTTCGAATCCTGCCTCGGGCATGGATGTGTGTGATGTCCTTAGGTTAGTTAGGTTTACGTAGTTCTAAGTTCTAGGGGACTGATGACCACAGATGTTAAGTCCCATAGTACTCAGAGCCATTTGTACAGTGCAACTGGCATGTGCGCGCCTCTGTTACCACAGCGTAGCTGGCAGGTTCCCCCATTTCATTCGATGTTCAGATGCTATTCCAGTACAATTGAAGAGCGTCTCGAATGACTTTTGGGTTTAGGGGTAATACCAAGGGAGCTGAGAAATGAATGTCTCAGCTTTGCTCGTTTCTTCCCGAAAGTATTCGGTACAGCGCCACATTTCATTTAGTAACGTGGTGCATGTTTCCGTCGACACGACTTCCCTCAGTTTGGTAGTTGTGGTGTCAGCGCTGTTTTCCCTTCCCTGTTTGTTCATGGTGTAAGGGAAGATCACAGGTCCAGCGCTTGTTTGCGAAAATGGCTCTGAGCACTATGCGACTTAACTTCTGAGGTCATCAGTCGCCTAGAACTTAGAACTAATTAAACCTAACTAACCTAAGGACATCACACACATCCATGCCCGAGGCAGGATTCGAACCTGCGACCGTAGCGGTCGCTCGGTTCCAGACCCGCACCACCACTCCTGTGTGTGATGTCCTAGGGTTAATTAGGTTTAAGTAGTTCAAGGTCTAGGGGACTGATGACCTCGGATGTTGAGTCCCATAGTGCTCAGAGCCATTTGAACCATTTTTGGTGAGGGAAGCGTGAAACCAGGCGAGAGAGCTACGCCACTCGTACGAAGGTACGTCTGGCGTGTCGATTTCTTGTTCGTCCTTGTTGTAAGTGCTTATAAATTTCATCATCTCTCGAACTGCCTTCTTCCATTTTTTTAATTATTTGCAGCAGTTTCAAACCCATTGCTTATCAAATTTGAAATTCCATATAGGTGTTCTCCTAATAACTCGGCTCTTAGCAAACGATACCGTCCGTCCCATCTCAGTTAAGAGGGACGAGAGCAGGAAGTCGGGTGTCCAGCGGGCAGATCCGCTGCGCAACGAGGCCCCCTGACAGACGCGACGTCTCGCGCTGCAATGTAAACACGGCCGACCGGCGGGACAGACAGCAATTACGGCGCGTGTTTCCGTGACGCGCGCCTTGTCCGCTGCGCCAGTAATTCCGACGTCGGCTCTGGCGCCAGCAACAGCGCCGCGTACTGGAAAGACAGCTGCTCCAGCTCGAGGCTGCATTGCGCCAGATCTGGCGACGGCTCAAAAAATAAAAGAAAATGTACAGGGATCGGCAGTCTGTGACGTTCGAGGATTCTAGGCTGGATCTTTACCTATGCGCAGACATTCTCTACTTTCGTTCAACGTCCTTCTGAGCCACAATTTTTCCATATTAAACATTTTACGAAAGAATAAATAAAGGCGGATATCTCCGTGTTAAGCCCCTTTCATCGTTTTTATTTAGACTTCAACGTCAAACCTGCTTTGAAAGTGAGGTTATGAGAGACCGTCCAATTTACAAAAAGTTGGAACATAATAGTCAGGAACTGACAATTACCGTGGAGTTTCCGTATCTCCAGACTGGCGGAATTAGAACAGGTCTGTAACTTTTAAATGATTACAATAACTGTTAAAGGAACCATCTGAAGTTGCTTAGGAAGCTTTTATTTATATATTTAGTGAGAACTACTTTCAGACGGCTTCTCCATTATCAAATCATACATAGCAATGAAGGTTTAACAAAATTCAAAATCTGTTCGAAGGTCGATAACATTCCATGTACATTAAGTCTCGCATTACAACCAGATGTGCATATAAGTTACAAATATACAGACCCTTTTGTACAAGATCTTCTATAAACCATCTCTTTTATATTTTTTAAAATATGTTTTAATATTTTATATTTAACGTCTGTATTTACATTGGTTTACTGTTCCGTTCGTATTTGATGTACAGTAAGTATATAAATAAATTACGTCCTTTTGGCACACCAAGCCCACACTATACGAACGCCTTATGTCAAGTGATATTTTGTTTTAGTTTGTTCTGTAATTGATTTGCCATAATCCTCTTCTTGTTCCCCTCTGTGATAGTTTTGAGTAAGCCGTGTGTAGTCTCACAGTTTCTGTGTACTTCTATTTTTATATTTTATAACATGTTTTTCAAATAGACCGATCACAACTTTTTGAGACTGATTTATACCAATGATTTTTGTAAAGTGTATTACGCTGCTGCTACGGTCGCAGGTTCGAATCCTGCCTTTGGCATGGATGTGTGTGGTGTCCTTAGGTTAGTTACGTTTAAGAAGTTCTAAGTCTAGGGGACTGATGACCTCAGATGTTAAGTCCCATAGTGCTTAGAGCCATTTGAACCAGATTAGGACACATGAACATTGACATATGTAGGTTCGGATCTGGCCCTGAGTCGTGCACGGATAGCCAAAGCGGTTAAAGTGCTGGCTTGTGTAAAGTGGGAAATCCGGGTCCGAATCCCAGTCCAGCACAAATTTTCGTTCCATTATACAGATGATGGTTGTACGCGTTCGCAAATGCGCATACACTTTATGTATTTCATGATGGCTGTCGTACCTGTTCCTTCAGACCATTATGCATGTCTGAAGGAACACTGCATCGCACTTCTTAAAAACACAGGCACTGCGGTATCGTAACAGGCTTTTAAATCAAGATTGCTCCAAAATCCTGTTACCGACAATTAACTATCGCAAGATGTGCCCTGGTGGAGCCCATGTCCCACTTTCAGCCTTGGAGGGGGGGGGGGGGGGGGGGGGAAATGTGTCTGTGAATATTACAGATAGCCTGATAGCTAAAACAGTCACCAGTATCCTTTGCGTGTTATCCATCTAACTAACGCCTCCCATCTCCCATGCAAAAAAAAAAAAAAAAAAAAAAAAACTGCTTTCCAGTATTTCACATGGTCCAACGGCCTTGCCGCAGTGATAACACCGGTTCCCGTCAGATCACCGAAGTTAAGCGCTATCGGGCTGGGCTAGCACTTGGATGCGTTACCATATGGTCTGCCGAGCGCTGTTGGCAAGCGGGGTTCATTCAGCTGACCACATGCCCCTCCATATCCGCATCCAGTGACGCTTATGACCTGAAGATGACACGGTGGCCGGTCAGTACCGTTGGTCCTTCATGGCCTACTCCGGAGAGAGTGTTTCATATGATTATTGATTGAATTTAAAAATTTCAAATTCTGTCATAATCTACTTATTAAGAGGTATAATCCAACGTTAAAAGTTTATCACAATAAGTGAAGTATGAAAGTTAGAAACTATATGTATGTCTTGAGGCAGCGTAACTCGTGGCGCACAAATGACCCAGACTATATTCGTCCAGTGTGAAAGCACTTATCACTTCCAATAAACTTCACACATAATTTCTGTGGTTCTGTAGATCGATACCACACCAGTGGCATAGCACGCACGTTCCCGATAGAGGACAATAGTGTCAGCGCAGGGACCCAGCAGAGCCAATGATGCGCGCCCACTGAGCCATGCCGTCAGTCTCTCTGACTACGACCGCCCTCTGCCGCCGTGGTATTGCCTGAGGCAGCTACACGGTCAGTCTCAGTCACAGCTTTGTCTTAGTCACCCTTCGACAGTCCAGAAGTGCATTAGTAGAGGAGACTTGCACTGTGCTACGATCATTTGTTAGCTTCTTCTAATAGCTGGACTTTCCTGCTGTTTGTTCTTTCGTTAAGTTTTCTCGCAATGTTTGGAAACAGCTAAAAATTAAGTAAAACTTCGCTAATCAGTTCTGCTCCTGTGCATCATCCCCACGACAACTGCTGCTGCACCACTCTGTAGCCTACCTCTCCCTAACGTTGTGTACGAAGATTTACACAACAATTTTAAACCTTCACTAAACTACTTCTCCCTGACCACGCCCACAAAATGATTAAAGAAAATTTTATCGCTAAGTATATTTTCGTTGCTCGCGTGGTGAAATTTCAGCTCCGGAATTTACTTCTTTTCTACTAAATCTATTCCCAAGACTGTTTACAGACTATATCCACATATAACACTGACTGTATCTGCGCAATTATATCACTGTATGAAACACACCGACAGAAAAAAATCGCAACGCCAAGAAGGACTTGTGTGATGTAAGCGAAAGTTGGAGGGCATGTTTCTACATCTGAAACATGAAGCCTAATTAGATTTAGCGCCAGTCACTTAAGAGCGTCGCTCGTAAAGCCACTGTGAGTTAGTAAATCAGGTATGTTATAAGTACACACTGTAACGGTAGTGAGCCTCAGTTTCCTTTGAGATTGGGCATGATGATGTTAGTCCAGAGTGCTTTTAAGGTGACAAAGACGCCATCATTAACACCTCGATCATTTTGAACGAAATCGTGTAATCGGGCTACGAGAAGCTGGATAGTCCTTCTGCGATACTGCAGAAAGACTTGGCAGGAATGCAGCCACTGTACATGATGGCTGGCAGCAGTGATCACGGGAATCAGCTGTGGCAAGGAGGCCGGGCTCTGAACGGCTACGTGGCACTAACGAAAGTGAAGACCACCTTGTTTGGTGTATGTCCCTGTCGCATCATAATGCACCTGCAGCAGCAATCTGAGAAGCAGTTGGCAGCACCGTGGCACAACGAACTGTTACAAATCGGTTACTTCACGGACAGCTCCGAGCCAGACGCGCTGTAGCGTGAATTACAAGGACCCCAAACCACCGCGACTTGCGACTTCAGTGGTGTCAAACGAGATCTCACCGAAGGACAAGGTGGAGGTCTGTTATGTTTTATGATGAAACCCTGTTCTTCCTCAGTGCCAGAAATGGCCGTCCGTTGGTTAGGAGGAGGTCAGTACAGATACTGCAATCGACCTGTCTGCATGGTAGACACAAGTGACCAACACCTGGATTAATGGTCTAGGGCGAGGTTTCATATGACGGCAGCCGTTATTCCACGCACATTGCCTGCAAATTTGTCTGTAATCTGGTAAAGGAAATGGGCATTTGACGTGCCCCTTGCGGGGCAGGTCCGACCGCCTTGGTGCAGGTCTTATTACATTCGACGCCACATTGGGCGATCTGTGCACCGGTCGGGGATGAAATGATAATGAAGACAACACAACACCCAGTCGCTGAGCGGAGAAAATCCCCGACTCAGCCGGGAACTGAACCCGGGCCCGTAGGACGGCAATTCGTAACGCTTACCACTCAGCTATCGGGGCGGACTGTCAATCTGGTGATTCGATCTGTTGTGCTGTCATTCATGAACAGTATTCCAGGCGGCATTTTTCAACAGGATAACGCTCGCCCACATACCGCTGTTGTAATGCAACGTGCTCTGAAGAGTGTCGACACGTTGCCCTGGTCTGCTCGATCACCAGATGTCTCCAGTCCAACACATATGGGACATCATCGGAAGACAACTTCAGCGTCATCCTGTATTGACCGATATATGTGCCCACGTCGTGTTGTGCCGACTCCACTGTAGCTTGAATGGATTTTTAAGTTTGTTTTATATGCCCGTCTCCAGGGTTGAGCAGTTATTGCCCGATGACGACACCCAATATAGTTTGTTAAAGCGGAGTTCGCCGTTATTAATTATGTTTTTCAATTTAATTTTATTACTCGTACCGAGACTCAACGTTCCTTTGCTTAACAGCGCGTCGTCAAAATAAGTATGAAATGCTAATGCCCTTGCAATACATAATGTCGGCTATTGAGTTAAAGTTCGTACCTATTTTGCCATTTTAGAGAAGAGAAACCTTAAGCGCTTCTGCTTCTACAGTATCAGTATCAAATGTTCATTAATTTCAATTGACTTCCTATCTCACTTCAGTATTTAACACAAATTATATATCCATGTCATTTCAGAGATATTACGTCGGTTCCACGCTAACGGGATAACACGTAATTGCCATTTAACATCACTTTTATTAATAATCCTTTTTCTTATGACGTAAATATTAATGAATGATTACTATCTAGGAGGAAAGAGGGATTGATCCTAATCATGAGATAATAACTTTTAATGAGCCCGCAATCGTTAATTAAATAAAAAGTCACGTTCGAGGATGATATGCGAACAACTTTCGTTACGTCCGTTTTCACGGATCTGTCAAAACTAATCCTGTCGCCCACAATTCAAATTAACACTGACGTTAACCCCTTTTGTCGGAACATCGAATCGTAACTATTATGTGAAAGTTTATTCTAGTCCCCGAATTAATTCCTTTCAGATACGCGCACGACCGAACAGCAGAACGGAACACAAACGACTTGTTTTAACAAAAATGGTTCAAATTGCTCTGAGCACTATGGGACTTAACATCTTAGGTCATCACTCCCCTAGAACTTAGGACTAATTAAACCTAACTAACCTAAGGACATCACCTACATCCATGCCCGAGGCAGGATTCTAACCTGCGACCGTAGCAGTCACGCGGTTCCGGACTGCAGCGCCGAGATTGTTTTAACAACGCAATGACGTTACATTACGACAATGTCCGCCCAATGCACATCTCTCTGACTTTATCTTTTCTACGCTGCTTAATTAAATTATTCCTAATTACAATTTATTCAGCTATTTAACGAAAACATCTAACAAAAAATAAAATAAATTTATCGCAACGTAAAAGATCCGTTAAACCGACCAAATGCAACACGCACGGAACTCCATCCCATGAACTGACATCCGGCACCTGTACAAGGCAATATGTGCAAGATTGCACGCTTACATTCAACATTCGGTTATTAATGTTCCACCATTTCACTTTTGCAGTGGCTTACCTCACTTACCTCACGCATACATTCACCGTGACCTTGTAATGTTAATCACTTAAATATATTTATCTACACAAATGTATTCTCGATATTTCACGGCTTTACATTAATTATTTTTGGTGTTGTGATATTTTGTTGTGTCAGTGTATTTAACACCTTAATTACTTTGTGAAGTAATCGGAAGTGTGAAGCTCTTTCATACATGGTGTTAGGTTCTGTGAAGAATTGTTAAGCTTGGGAGGGGGGGGGGGGGCTGGAAAGAGAGGAAGGGGGGTTAGTAGTAGATTTTAAATACAGATCTGGTCCCTAGCTTCCGTGCAGCGTGTGCACAGCACGGCAGATGGGTGGGTTGCAGGACAGGAGAGAGTAGTGCAGAGGCGGCCATGAAATATGGACGGCGCCTCCGGCTGAATTAAGCATTCGCCGGCCGCCACCTGCGCGACTATTTTCGGCCTCGCGGCGCGGCGGCCCGCGACGCGGACGAATTCCATTCTGCCGGTGCCGAGGACGCGCTGTTAACTTTAATGATGGAATTTTCTGAGAGGGCGCATCATTTCCTCCTCGTTCCTCCCGTCATCATCTCGTGCCCGCAGATCCTCTCCCCTCACCTCGCGCCCTCTATCGCCGACAGCAGATGGCGATCCACAAATCAGAACGACCCTCTTTAGAGGGGACTCAGTCTGCCGGAATAAGGGCACGAGCGGGGCTGGGCTGGCGCCGGATCCCGCGGATAATGGAATGCGAACCCGCCTCTCTGCCCGCCTCCAGTCGCAAGGTTTGCTATTCTCGGCCGCCATACGGCGCGACCCGTGCGCTTTGAGAGAGGAGGGGTTGAGTATTCGCTGGCGCGGAAATACCATTATTAATAGCGAATATGCATTTTCCAGTTCATCGGCTGTTTCAGACCTGTTGTAGCATCAGACAATAAGCCGGTAATTTCTTCCGTAATGCACTGTTGCGATTCATTTTATCACCCTCCCACACGAAAGCACAACTGATCGAGAATGATTTCCCGCAGTTAGTTAGAGATTGGATCGTGTCCTTCAACTTGTATGCGTTTAAAAACGAAGTCATTTCTGTAAAAAAAAAAAAAAAAAACTTGTATTTTTACAAGGAGACCAGTCTACCTTTCAGATTATTGTATTTCTTTGTATTTGTAGGCTGTCGAGTTCAGATCTCAAAAACCAACGATTTGAAAGGCCAGTCCCTCAAAACTGTTCGATGCAGCTCCCGAACATTATCGAGAAAATCACTTCGCAGTTTTCTGAGGAATTTGAGAAACTTTAATTCTCTAAAATGTATGTAATTTTTGCGACAGGTAGCGTGGCTCACTCGGTAGCGCTTGGGAGCGATAATCGGGTAATCAGTGGATTTCTGGTTCAAATATAGCTATGGTATACTTTATTTATATTTTGTTCATTTCGAATACCTACGTTTTTTAATTTATTAATTAATATTCACGGTTCATGTAGATGAAGATGAAATGGGAGATATGATACTGCGTGAAGAATTTGACATAGCACTGAAAGACCTGAGTCGAAACAAGCCCCCGGGAGTAGATAACATTCCATTAGAACTACTGACAGCCTTGGGAGAGTCAGTCCTGACAAAACTCTACCATCTGGTGAGCAAGATGTATGAGACAGGCGAAATACCCTCAGACTTCAAGAAGAACATAATAATTCCAATCCCAAAGAAAGCAGGTGTTGACAGATGTGAAAATTACCGAACTACCAGTCTAATAAGTCACGGCTGCAAAATACTAACGCGAATTCTTTACAGACGAATGGAAAAACTAGTAGAAGCCAAGCTCGGGGAAGATCAGTTTGGATTCCGTAGAAATATTGGAACACGTGAGGCAATACTGACCCTACGACTTACCTCGGAAGCTAGATTAAGGAAAGGCAAACCTACGTTTCTAGCATTTGTAGACTTAGAGAAAGCTTTTCACAATGTTGACTGGAATACTCTCTTTCTGAAGGTGGCAGGGGTAAAATACAGGGAGCAAAAGGCTATTTACAATTTGTACAGAAACCAAATGGCAATTATAAGAGTTGAGGGGCATGAAAGGGAAGCACTGGTTGGGAAGGGAGTGAGACAGGGTTGTAGCCTCTCCCCAATGTTATTCAATCTGTATATTGAGCAAGCGGTCAAGGAAACAAAAGAAAAATTCGGAGTAGGTATTAAAATCCATGGAGAAGAAATAAAAACCTTGAGGTTCGCCGATGACATTGTAATTCTGTCAGAGACAGCAAAGGACTTGGAAGAGCAGTTGAACGGAATGGATAGCATCTTGAAAGGAGGATATAAGATGAACATCAAGAAAAGCAAAACGAGGATAATGGAATGTAGTCGAATTAATTCGGGAGATGCCGAGGGTATTAGATTAGGAAATGAGACAGTGGTGTCACCGCCAGACACCACGGTCCGTTAGTATACCGTCGGACCCGCGTGTCGCCACTATCAGTGATTGCAGACCGAGCGCCGCCACACGGCAGGTCTAGAGAGACTTCCTAGCACTCGCCCCAGTTGTACAACCGACTTTGCTAGCGATGGTTCATTGACAAAATACGCTCTCATTTGCCGAGACGATAGTTAGCATAGCCTTCAGCTACGTCATTTGCTACGACCTAGCAAGGTGCCAGTACTAGTTACTATTGATACTGGAGTCATGTACAGTCAAGAGCGACGCTCATAATTAATGTATTAAAGTTAAGTATTGCACCAGCAACGTCCGTTTTTCTGAAGTCTAATTTCCTAGTCCTGCTCCAGACCTCACGCCAGCCAGCGTGAGCTAAAACGCGTGCCTTTCGGCTTCCTCTTAATAATACGGTGTTGGCTCTCCTGCCAACCCACAACAGAGACACTTAAAGTGGTAAAGGAGTTTTGCTATTTGGGGAGCAAAAAACTGATGATGGTCGAAGTAGAGAGGATATAAAATGTAGACTGACAATGGCAAGGAAAGCGTTTCTGAAGAAGAGAAATTTGTTAACATCGAGTATAGATTTAAGTGTCAGGAAGTCGTTTCTGAAAGTATTTGTATGGAGTGTAGCCATTAATGGAAGTGAAACATAGACGATAAATAGTTTGGACAAGAAGAGAATAGAAGCTTTCGAAATGTGGTGCTACAGAAGAATGCTGAAGATTATATGGGTAGATCACATAACTAATGAGGAGGTATTGAATAGGATTGGGGAGTAGAGAAGTTTGTGGCACAACTTGACTAGAAGAAGGGATCGATTGGTAGGGCACGTTCTGAGGCATCAAGGGATCATCAATTTAGCGTTGGAGGGCAGCGAGGAGGGTAAAAATCGTAGAGGGAGACCAAGAGATGAATACACCAAGCAGATTCAGAAGGATGTAGGTTTCAGTAGGTACTGGGAGATGAAGCTAGCACAGGATAGAGTAGCATGGAGAGCTGCATCAAACCAGTCTCAGGACTGATGACCACAACAACAACAACAACATTCACGGTAAAATGGTGAAATGGTCACAAGGGAAAATCCACACTTCATCGCTACCTCGGAGATGCTGTGTCCCATCGCTCGTGCGCCGACTATAACAGCACGTTCAAACTCCATCAAATCTAACAACTGCGCCAGACACTTGTTGCCGTATACAGGCCTTGCCGACCGCAGTAAAGTCTCCTGCCTGTTTACATATCTATGTATTTGAATACGCATGCTTATATCAGTTTCTTTGAAGCTTCAGTGTAGTTTGACAAACACTCAGGCACCCAGTTAGATCATCTGCTCTTATCTCTAGAAAATGTTTGGGATTTTCGGTACAGCGGGTGAGCCATAGAAATCAATATCCCATACGGTGTTCTTACATTATGTTTCCTTTAGTCTTGTAAAATTTATGTTGCTTCCGATGGATCTGGTTTATAACATTCATTTCTGTCGACTGCCCTCCACGTTATTTATACTCTCATGTAAACATGAATTCCAAGCCAAAGTCCATTTGGCTCTACGGTGTCACGTAACAGCCTCCGTTTAATCTGTGACCGAAACTACTTACGACATATATGATAACGTCAAAGCTCTGATTAGAGCGTTTCAACTGTCACACAGAATAACTTTTAAGATAAGGAACGGAAATTTGACACGGAGTACATTCCTTATGTGGAATTTTAGAGCGACTTCTGCCAGGAAATCTGAATCGACAGGAATTCAGCGCCTCCTTTTCTTCGAAGAAACTGTGTTGTGCATATACGAATCGATTTCAACCTTCCTCTATTAACTGAAGAAAGCTCTTCTCTCTACAGGGACTCAAAATATTTATAGCTATGAATCAAAAAGATGGGATCAATGACTTTAAACAGAGTTTTTCTGTCTTTTCAGTCTGCATTCGCAGATATGATGGTCTGATCTGGGAGGAGGGAGTTCATGTTAGTGTCTCGTCGAATGACGAAATAGTTATTTCACCAGTAAAGGCTCCTGACATACTTTTTACTAGTAAATATACTGAAGCGCCAAAGAACCTGGTATAGGCAAGCGTATTCAAATACAGAGATATGTAAACATGCAGAATACGGCGCAGCTGTCGGCAACGGCTATATAAGAGAACAAGTGTCGGTTACTGCTGCTGCAATGGCAGGTTATCAAGATTTAAGTGAGTCTGAACGTGGTGTTATAGTCGGCGCACGAGCGATTGGACACAGCATGGCCGACGTAGCGATGAAGTGGGGATTTTCCCGTGCGACCATTCCACGAGTGTACCGTGAATATCAGGAATCCGGTAAAACAGCAACTCTCCGACATCGCTGAGACCGGAAAAAGATCCTGCAAGAACGGGACCAACGACGACTGAAAAGAATGATTCAACGTGACAGAAGTACAACCCTTCCACACATTTCTGCAGATTTCATTGATGGGCCATCAACGTCAGCCAGTGAACCATTCAACGATACATCATCGATATGTGCTTTCGTGTACACTTGATAACAGAACGACACAAAGCTTTAAGCCTTGCCTTGGCTCATCAACACGAACATTGGGTTGTTGATGACTGGTAAAACGTTGCCTGGTCGGACGAGTCACGTTTCAAATTCTATCGGGCGGATGGACGTGTAGGGGTATGGAGGCAACCTCATGAATCCAAGGATCCTGAATGGCAGCAGGGGACTGTTCAAACTGATGGAGGATCTGTAATGGTGTGGGACGTGTTCAGTTGGAGTGATATGGGAACCCTGATGCGTCTAGACACGATTCTGACAGGTGACACGTACGTAAGCATCCTATCTGATAACCTGAATCCATTCATGTCCATTGTGCATTCCCATGGGCAATTCCAGCAAGACAACGCGACACTCCACACGTCCAGTATTGCTACAGAGTGGCTCCAGGAGCTTAACACTTCCGCTGACCATCAAACTCCCCAGAACATCATTGGGCATATCTGGGATGGCTTGCAACGTGCTGCTCAGAAGAGATCTCCACCCCCTCGTACTCTTATTGACAGTACTGCAGGATTCATGGTGTCAATTCCCTCCAGCACCACTTCAGACATTAGTCGAGTCTATGTCACGTCGTTTTGCGGCACTTCTGCGTGCTCACGTCGCCCCAAACGATATCAGGCAGGTGTAACAATTTCTTTGGCTCTTCCGTGTATATTTTCTGTCACTTTGGTTGGAGAAGGTTTTTTGGGTTGGAAAAGGCGGGAGGGTGATAACTGGCGTCCCGTGTCCCTCGCTGTGTACGTCGTTCTTAACGGATGTTAATAAGTCTTTACCGCAGTTCATCCTCAGCAACTTAATAGCTTACTAAGGCCTGTTGTCTTACATTAAAATAAAGTAGGCGTTCAGATACACTGTATTCACACGCCTCACGCCTTATGTTCTCTTTGACGTAATCCCTTCCATTCCTCTTATTTGTGACACAACGAATACAGATAATTTTTAATATGGAGATGAAGTAAGTTGGTTGGTGATTTGGGGGAGGGGACCACACAGCGAGGTTATCGGTCCCATCGGATTAGGGGAGGATGGGTAAGGTAGTTGGCCGTGCCCTTTAAAAGGAACTATCGCGGCATTTGCCTGAAGCAGTTTGGGAAATCATGGAATACCTAAATGAGGATGGCCGGACGCGGATTTGAACCGTCGTACTCTCGAACGCGAGTCCACTTGCTAACCACTGCACCACCTTGCTCGGTGGAGATGAAGTTGTTTGTGAAGGAGCGGGCCTTGATAGATACGTAAATCACGCTGCCGTTTATGAGCACAGAGTCGCCTACTGCGAATTTTGCTAATTTCTGTGTTAGTGCAGTTCTCCATAATACACTGTACTGGGAAGGTCGCTTCATATCTGCATACTACTGCAGCTACCTACATCCACATAGACCTGAGTATTGCAGTCAAGCAGCAGTGTCCCCTATTTATGAACTACACTGCCGGAAAAAACTCCAACACCAAAAAATAATTAATGCAGAGTAATGAACTTTCGGGAAAACATCTCTCTAAACAACATATTTAGGTGATTAACATTGCAAGATCACACGTTAATGTAAGCGCGAGATAAGCCATTGCTGATATGAAATGCTGATACATTAATAACCGATGGAACCGCCAGAATATTGAATGCAAGCATGCAAAGGTGCAGGCATTGTGTTGTACAAGTGCCGGATGTGAGTTTGTGGGATGGAGTTCCATGCCTGTTGCACTTGGTCGATCAATTTGGTGACGGTTAATGCTGTTTGTGGATGACAGTGGGTTCCGTCCGATTTTGTCCCATATGTGCCAGACTGGAGACAGATCTGGTGATAGAGCTGGACAAGGCCACATGTCCACAGTCTGTAGGGCATGTTGGGTTACAACAACGGTATGTCAGCGAGCATTATTCTGTTGGAAAACACGCCCTGGAGTACTTTATATGAATGGCAGCACAACGGGTCCAAACACCAGACTGACGTACAAGTTTGCAGTCATGATGCGTGGGATAACCACAAGAGTGTTCCTGTTGTCATACGAAAACTCATCCCAGACCATGACTCCAGGTGTAGATCCAGTTTGTCTAGGCCGCAGACAGGTTGGTTGCAAGCGCTCACCAGGCCTCCTCCTAATCAACACACGACCATCACTGGTACCGGGGCTGAACCGGCTTTCATCGGAAACTCCAATCCGCCTTCTGTCGCTTGACACCACTCAAGTCGCAAACGGCGGTGGTTTGGGATCAGTGAAACGTAAATTACAGCGGGTCTGGGACGGAGCTGTCCTTGAAATAAGCGATTTTCAAAAGTTCGTTGTGTCACTGTGCTGCCAACTGCTGCTCAAACTGCTGCTGCAGATGCAGTACGACGCACCACAGCCATACGCCAAAAACGACAGTCTTCCCGCTCGGCAATGCCACGTCGCCCTCCCTGGTCATCTAGCGACCGTACATTACCGTGACCACCGCAGCTAGCAATCACGTACGGTGGCCACATTCCTGCCAAGTTTTCTAATACACTCCTGGAAATGGAAAAAAGAACACATTGACACCGGTGTGTCAGACCCACCATACTTGCTCCGGACACTGTGAGAGGGCTGTACAAGCAATGATCACACGCACGGCACAGCGCACACACCAGGAACCGCGGTGTTGGCCGTCGAATGGCGCTAGCTGCGCAGCATTTGTGCACCGCCGCCGTCAGTGTCAGCCAGTTTGCCGTGGCATACGGAGCTCCATCGCAGTCTTTAACACTGGTAGCATGCCGCGACAGCGTGGACGTGAACCGTATGTGCAGCTGACGGACTTTGAGCGAGGGCGTATAGTGGGCATGCGGGAGGCCGGGTGGACGTACCGCCGAATTGCTCAAAACGTGGGGCGTGAGGTCTCCACAGTATATCGATGTTGTCGCCAGTGGTCGGCGGAAGGTGCACGTGCCCGTCGATCTGGGACCGGACCGCAGCGACGCACGGATGCACGCCAAGACCGTAGGATCCTACGCAGTGCCGTAGGGGACCGCACCGCCACTTCCCAGCAAATTAGGGACACTGTTGCTCCTGGGGTATCGGCGAGGACCATTCGCAACCGTCTCCATGAAGCTGGGCTACGGTCCCGCACACCGTTAGGCCGTCTTCCGCTCACGCCCCAACATCGTGCAGCCCGCCTCCAGTCGTGTCGCGACAGGCGTGAATGGAGGGATGAATGGAGACGTGTCGTCTTCAGCGATGAGAGTCACTTCTGCCTTGGTGCCAATGATGGTCGTATGCGTGTTTGGCGCCGTGCAGGTGAGCGCCACAATCAGGACTGCTTACGACCGAGGCACACGGCCAACACCCGGCATCATGGTGTGGGGAGCGATCTCCTACACTGGCCGTACACCACTGGTGATCGTCGAGGGGACACTGAATAGTGCACGGTACATCCAAACCGTCATCGTTCTACCATTCCTAGACCGGCAAGGGAACTTGCTGTTCCAACAGGACAATGCACGTCCGCATGTATCCCGTGCCACCCAACGTGCTCTAGAAGGTGTAAGTCAACTACCCTGGCCAGCAAGATCTCCGGATCTGTCCCCCATTGAGCATGTTTGGGACTGGATGAAGCGTCGTCTCACGCGGTCTGCACGTCCAGCACGAACGCTGGTCCAACTGAGGCGCCAGGTGGAAATGGCATGGCAAGCCGTTCCACAGGACTACATCCAGCATCTCTACGATCGTCTCCATGGGAGAATAGCAGCCTGCGTTGCTGCGAAAGGTGGATATACACTGTACTAGTGCCGACATTGTGCATGCTCTGTTGCCTGTGTCTATGTGCCTGTGGTTCTGTCAGTGTGATCATGTGATGTATCTGACCCCAGGAATGTGTCAATAAAGTTTCCCCTTCCTGGGACAATGAATTCACGGTGTTCTTATTTCAATTTCCAGGAGTGTATATCACGGGAGGAACATACAGTTTCTCGTAGCCCCAGTACACAACGTCCAATCTCGAAGTTGAACTAACGCTCACGACCGTTACTACGTGTATTTAAAGCAAACCTGATTTTTATCGTCATAGTGGCGCTACTAGCGCCACTCTTAAGCCACTGGTGGGAAATTTTAACATACATCATCTTTCAGATGTAGAAACAGGGCTACCAACTTTCGTTTATGTCGCACAACTCCTCCTTGGTTTTGTCAGTGTATCTATATAATAACTGTCCGCAGCTCGTAGTCTTGTGGTTAGCGTTGCTGCCTCCGGATCATGAAGTCCCGGGTTCGATTCCTGGCCGGGTTGGCGATTTTCTCCGCTCGGGGATTAGGTGTTTGTGATGTCCTGATCATTTCCTCATCATCATTTGTGACAGTGGCTAGATTGGACCGTGTAAAAATTGGGAAGTGGGACGGGCGCTGACGACCATGCAGTTGAGCGCCCCACAAATCGAACATCATCATTTACATAATAATTACGTTTGTACGGAAGTCTCGGAGAGTGAATGCTACTCGCACTTACCCGTTTCTTTCCCCTTACAAATGTGAGATTTGGTATTTAGCAAGTTTGATATTTCCCCTCTTCGTATAATCGCCCGGCACCAGTTCTTACACCATCTACATGTTGTTGTTGTTGTGGTCTTCAGTCCCGAGACTGGTTTGATGCAGCTCTCCATGCTACTCTATCCTGTGCAAGGTTCTTCATCTCCCAGTACGTACTGCAACCTACATCCTTCTGAATCTGTTTAGTGTATTCATCTCTTGGTCTCCCTGTATGATTTTTACCCTCCACGCTGCCCTCCAATACTAAATTGGTGATCGCTTGATACCTCAGAACATGTCCTACCAACCGATCCCTTCTTCTAGTGAAGTTGTGCCACAAACTCCTCTTCTCTCCAATCCTATTCCATACCTCCTCATTAGTTATGTGATCTACCCATCTAATCTCAAGCATTCTTCTGTAGCACCACATTTCCAAAGCTTCTATTCTCTTCTTGTCCAAACTAGTTATCGTCCATGTTTCACTTGCATACATGGCTACGCTCCATACAAATACTTTCAGAAACGACTTCCTGACACTTAAATCAATGCTCGATGTTAACAAATTTCTCTTCTTCAGAAACGCTTTCCTTGCCATTGCCAGTCTACATTTGGTATCCTCTCTACATATAGACCCTAAAGCGACCGCCAGTGTGTTCCTTTAAGAAGGTGACAATTTTTTTTTTATCATGGGTTTTTAATTTTTTACTGTATGGATTTAGATATAAATCCGGGACTACTCTCTAGGAGTACATGTGTGAAGTTAGACTCTTCTGGGTTATTAGGCCGCGTCATCTTTCTTCTAAAATGTTCGACGTTTAGACCCCTCTGCTGGGATATTCCTCAGGATCTTTCGGTGTTCACTACTGCTAGAACACTGTCAGAGACGAGTGTCGTGTCCATTTATAAAGGGGGAGTTTTCTGGCGTTCGTGCTGGAGAAGTGATAGTATTGGTTAAAATTCATATTGCTACCATTGGTGGGCCATAGTCATAGGCTAATATTCCCGCTCTGATGCAGAAGAAGGAGCGTTGGTAGCTCACCTCCTGTGGATACGATTGGCGGTCCATCGTCATTGGATACAAAGGAACTATTCCACACTTATGCTAGAGAAGGGTTATTGGTTGAAATGCCTGCTACCACTATTGGTTGGTCGTCATCAGTGGCTAGATTCGAAAAAAAAAATGGTTCAAATGGCTCTGAGCACTATGGGACTTAACATCTGAGGTCATCAGTCCCCTAGAACTTAGAACTACTTAAACCTAACTAACCTAAAGACATCACACACATCCATGCCCGAGGCAGGATTCGAACCTGCGACCGTAGCGGTCACGCAGTTCCAGACTGAAGCGCCTAGAACCTCACGGCCACAACGGCTAGATTCGAAACGGACAGAGCAAGAGAGGGGGAATGTTTACCCAAAATATTGTTGTCCGCCGAGGTGACTTGCAGCGCGTTGTTTATGCCGCTCAAACACCGCGGCCGCGTATTTACTTCCTTGATGGATGGGAGCCACGACGCCGGAAGCCTATAGCCGTCCTCTCTATTGAAATTAGATGCATTCCTAGAAATTTCAACCGCTTCTCGGACCTTTCTTCTATAAATGTTTGTTTCTTTAGCCAGTACACGTACGCTACCGCCGATTTTGCACTTTGTTATAGCCGCATGTGCCGTTCGTGTTGCTTAATGCGTTCTTTAACAGTTCTTCCCGTTTCGCCTATATATATATTTTGCCGCAGCCACATGACACTTGATAGACGCCTGCATTGTGGAGATAATCAGGTGCATCCGTTTTCCGTCGGAAAAATTCTTTTATTTTGTTTTGACTAAAGAAAGATGTCTAAATACCATTTTTCTTTAAAATTCTGCTTATGCGGTCAGTGACCCCAGAAACGAATAGTAACCTGACGGAGTGAGAAGGCGGTTCCTCGTCATTCTTATTAGGGGTATAAATATTCCGCCTAAAAGCCCTGTCGATTGAATAACTATCATACCCATTTGCCTTCAATGTCCTCTTTAAAAAATTCAACTCCGATTCCAAGTTGTCGTCATCGCTGATACGGAAGGCACGTGAGGACAGAGTGCTGAGTACTGCTAGCTTCTGCTTTGTTCCCTGCTATTCCACCGGGCTCTACGGCAGGTGGTGCTCTCTTCCGTTGTAGGAACAACGGTTTGTGCCTTCATGCGCGCTCCCGCCGGCACGGCCGTCGGACACATCCACGCGGGCGGGTTGTTGGTTCAAGGCGGGCGCGCAGCCACGGTGCGGGACAAGGGAGTCGCAGCCACGTGCAGATAAAGGGGTGCAAGCTGGCGTGGCAGCGCTCCGGCCGTATACATTATGAATGAGCGCGGTATGGCAGTGCGCAGCGTTCTTGCGCGGGCACGGCGCCGCGGTTAGCACAGCATCTGCAAGTTAAACTACTGGCCCCTCCTCCGGCTCTGCCGCCCCCGCACCTTCTTCCTGCTATCCTCAGATATTGAATGGGTAAACACGATGACCAGCCGCACTGCGCAGACCGGAAGCCGCTAAAAGCCCGGCCGCGGCGCCGGTCCCCGAGCACCGAGCTTGCGGTCGCCCGGCAACTACTCCCTGGCCTTGAGGCAGCGGCGGCTACTGCCGGCGGCCACGGTGGAATCTGCCGGTATACACTGCGCTACACTACCAGCACTCGTTTCGTCTACGATCCGCAAGACATTCTGTGTGGCGGAACGTACTTGAGCAACTACCATTTCCTCTCCCCCCCCCCCCCTTTCCTTGTTCCCTCTGCGAATGCTGCGTGACAAGAAACCGTGCAAGATTACTTGGCTCCTGTTGCAGAAACGCATTCTCGTTCTCAGGGCTGGGCGAGTCCATCCCCTCTTATCCGAAGAGACGGCTACCTCAGTTGCCTGTCACCTACAGAGTCGTACGCTTCTTCTGTTATGAACGAAATATTCTCTTCCCGCCTCGGCTACCAAAGGGAAAAAAAAGGAAAAATTCCCTCACATCTCATAGCCTCATTCACCAGCTTCATGATGAACAATCCATCATTTGGGTAACCGTTGCTGGCCGCTGTGGCCGACCGATTCTAGGCGCTTCAGTCCGTAACCGCGCTGCTGCTACGGTCGCAGGTTCGAATCCTGCCTCGGGCATGGATGTGTGTGATGTCTTTGGGTTGGTTAGGTTTAAGCAGTTCTACGTCTAGGGGTCTGATGACCTCAGATGTTAAGAATTTTGTAAACCAGATTTGACACTAGGCTTCTGCCGGACCTGAACTCATGTCTGTTCGAGTCGGCCTCTTAATTTACATTCCACTAAGCAGGAATGTAGAGGCCGATCACGAGAACATTATAATAACACGCAGACTGTCATGTTATTAATACTTTTAACGAGTTACAGTTTTCTATCGTAATTATCATTAATATTCTTGTATGGGCCCAATAAAACCACGCGAGGTACAATCCATCAACGTCGCTTTAGATGGTTGGCTTTCCTTTGTGTCCAGACTTGTTTCATCCTTTCCGAATGAAGTCTCTTTCCTTCATCAGACCACTGTGTTCCAGTCCGTTTTGTAATTTCTCTCTGACCAAATTTTCCAATCAAATATCTTTTGTCTAAATGTTTTTCTATCTGTAACGTCTGCCTGAATTATTCCGGCTACTTTAAGAACCTCCTCAATCGCAGCGATTCATTTAACTGACTCAGTTTGACCTTCTTCTGTTTTCGTAGAATTCTACTATTTGTTTTGTTAACCTAGTGGGTGCCTACCCTTTAATGTGCAAGTAAAATTTAAGTCTTCTTTTTTTCATGTCACCATAAATGTCTGTGTAATCTTTAATTTCCTCACTACTTCTCAGCCTATAAGTTTCTCCATTACGAATTTCAGGGCCTAATATTTTCCTAATAATATTTCTTGCTTCCTTTTGAATTTCTTCAGTATCCTTCTGTTTATTTAAAATTAAAGTATCTGCTCCATAAAGACATTCAGGATTGATTACAGTGCTGTAACGCCTAAGTTTACTGAATTTAGAAAGTGATGTTTTGCGTCAATCTCAATGCAGTTTCCATTTTTTGACAGTGATCTTCGTTTGCAGGTTTTTCCAGACCGTTTTCTTATGCGATTTCCCCCAAGTATTTAAACTGAGAAACCCTTTCATTTTTCCATATTTCGTGTTCAAAAACTTGGTGCTTGTTTGTTGCATGTCACATATTCCGTTTTTTCCGAATGATATTTGCAGTCCGAATTTTTCCGCAACTTCTTTAAGAATTTCAATTTCTTTTTGAGCTGTGGTAATATCCCTAGTTAAAATTGTCGGATCATCTGCAAAGGCGAGACGATCTACCCTAATATTACTTCTATCTAACTTGATTGATTGATCTATAGCCCGCATCTCGTGGTCGTGCGGTAGCGTTCTCGCTTCCCACGCCCGGGTTCCCGGGTTCGATTCCCGGCGGGGTCAGGGATTTTCTCTGCCTCGTGATGGCTGGGTGTTGTGTGCTGTCCTTAGGTTAGTTAGGTTTAAGTAGTTCTAAGTTCTAGGGGACTTATGACCACAGCAGTTGAGTCCCATAGTGCTCAGAGCCATTTGAAACATTTTTGATCTATATTTTGACTCTACTTTTGCTCTCGCCATTCTGTAACTACGTTTTCCAAAAAACAATTAAAGTAATGGGGAGAGTCCATCTTCCTGCCTGTCACCAGTCTTTATATCAAATCGTTCAGAAAATTTTCCCATGACTTTAACTTCAGAGCTAGTGTCAGTTAATGTTTCCTTAATCAGTCTTAGAGTTTTATTATCTAGTCCCTGTTCCTTTAAAATTTGCAAAAGAGATTCACTATCAACTGCGTCGTAGGCCTTTTTAATTATTAGTCGTAATTAATGAAATCTATTTTGTGAATTTTTCTGCGGATCATTTTCGAAACTTTGGGACGTCAAATGAAACCACTACAAATAGAGGTCACGTAGTGCATATTGTCAAGTGTTTGCAATTAGTTCACTCATAAAGTTGCAGTTAATCTTAATATAAAATAATTTTAACAGATTTCCCTTACCAAAATAGTAAATAAAAGCTGAAATATAGAGATATAACTATATTCACTATAAATATTGAGCGAGGCTCCGGTTTTAATCTGTACATAATTTATGTCGTATGTAGAACAAAAGGAGTCCTAGCAGGGAGCGAAGATTCTAGACGATAGCGGGTTCTATAATAGCCTTCTTGTCGTTTTGTGCAGCTTCAATTAATTGCATGAGCGACATGTGTTAACGCAAACGAAAAGGAGTGACTCAGACATAAAGTAGTTTCTGGTACGACGGATATAAGATTTATATGTAAAAATGCGGAAAAGCACTTGCTGATTTTAATAATGCACGTGCCTTCGCGGGGACACTGTATTCCAGCTAACACGGCAGCATTCCGTAAAGAATAAGTAATAAGTTAGACTACATAAAATTAGCGATTAGAGTCGGTCTCTGTAATCGAAACGGACGAAAAACCTGTCACTACATTTTCACCAAGAAGTAATTATTGTTGCGGATTATGCAGAGATACCAGCGAAGCCGTAGGATATCATCTGCAAAAGAGTTACTACTTCACACCGACGTCTAATGATAGGACATGTGTTACGGCGTCAGGGAATAGCTACCATGGTACTAGAGATAGCCGCGGACGGCATAAACTGTAGGAGAAATAAGAACACATCCACCGATAGTTGAGGGAGTTGAGTGTACGTTCTAATCTGAGGAGAATAGATTAGCACAAGTGAGAAAAAGCGACGCAGGATGGATCAAACAAGACAGAAAACCGTTGAACAGCCCCTCACCAAAAAGATAAAAAAATAAAAATGAAATAATATAAGATAAAATAAAAATTGGAAACTGTAATATAGGTAAATGTTGCAGCGTGTTTCTGTTACGCATGACTATGTATCAAGAGAGAAACCCTCACCGGTTTTTTTTCCTCATATCCTTGATTGTCTAGTACACAGCATGTTGCGAAAGGATCTGAAGAAGAATCAGGGCAAATTCCTGAGTGTCTCCATTGTCTGTCCAGGAACTATAGGTTCATTCAGGGTGACAGGCACAATTAAATTTCAGACTTTCCAGTTCCAAGAAATATATCTGCCATTTAGCCGAATGAACTTCGAGCTGTAGCAAGTGGCAGCGCTGCCGCGTCTGCCCGAAGTTGAGACAATGAGATATTTGGGCCGAGGGCAGCTCTGGAAGCGAGACCGATGTTGTGGTTGCGCAGCTGGCAGATGCATATCTTGGGCACGCCGTAAGTCATTTCAAGACAAGATTATTCAAGCGACTGACTCTTCGAGAGAACATCATCCAGAATGCCTTGGCCTTAATAATATCAAAGTAACTTATTCCCGCACGCTCTGACAAGAATTCCTTTATTAAACCTTGCAATAGTTAATGCTACAGATGTCGGTTTAGGGAAGACTTGAAATCTTCAATGACAGCAATCAATAATGCATTTACGGACTTAACTTTTATAAGATACAGTGCGTATGCATTTCGCAGCATTTTTATAACATACGTACATATTGTAAAGTGATAAGAAAAATGTTGTGAATAAATGTTACTCTGCGTCTTATTAAACCTGCCCCTGCATATCAGCAACACTGACTGGCAACTACCAGCTGCTATTAGAGCCGACCAACAGGCCACAGCAGGGACAAAACGAGCTCGCCCACAGACTCACAAACAATCTGCCAACATTCCCTCACACTGTGCTTCCGATATATGACCTATCGGACACAAGATCGATAACAAACCTAACTGTTGCAGGTTGCTGACGCTGAACGAGGACTCTGTACCAGCACCCAGCGCCAGCCGCCGAGCAGCACAAACGCTCAACGTCAAGGTATCGACATGCATGATACCCACTACTAACAAAGCCTATACTTGCACAACCTATCGCAGGCAGCAAGACAACCGCTACTGCTCTTACCACCCGACCTAACATTCGCAGAGGCTTTTTTCCCTTGGCTCTTGCCTTGGCACTTTTTTTCCTCTGCCCTTCAAACCGCTACCCTTCGTCAGATTTCGACCAATCTATCTCCAGATGAGCGCGTATTAATGGTTAATCCTAACCAGACGTACGCAAACATCCCAGTACCCACATCCTGCGACACCTCACTTTAGTGAACACTAACCCTTATGCAGAGATGGCAGTAGACCTTTTGTGTTGGCCATCATGCCGGTGTGGGCGTGGAGGGGCTCCACCTCTATTTAAAAAATATATATATATTAAACCTATTGAAATTTCTTGTTGTCTGTGTGCCGTCACGTCTTCACTAAAGCTTCTTTTGATGATTGATTCTATCTGATTGTATATTGTTAATTATGTAATGATTTGCAGTTCGTCACATTTGAAGTAAAATTAGGCGAGAAAGGAAAAATGTTATTTGTTTCATTCAGTCTCCAGAAGCCATCGTAATATATTTGTAGATTTTGTTCCTTGCTTAGAATACCAACGACAACGTTTAATCTATTAAGTCCGCAGCTCGTGGTCTAGTGGCTAGCGTTGCTGCTTCTGGATGGCGGGTTCTGGTTCCATTCCCGGCCGGGTTGGGGATTTTCTCTGCCCTTGGACTGGGTTTTTGTGTTGTCATCATCATTATCATCATCATCATCATCATCATCATTCGTACCAGTCGCTCGATTGGAATGCGTGAAGAATTGGACTGTGTAAAAATTGAGACTTTGTACAGGCACTGATGACCAAGCAGCTGAGCACCCCACAAATCAAAACATCTGCGTCAGCAATAATCTATGTAAAGTATTCCAGTAAGACACAATCAATGCCTTTCTTGTTCTGGAGGAACTGGAGCAAATTGACCTACTACAATATATTGGAATACTTATTGATGATAAGTTCACACTCAGTGAACATATACAGCACGTCAGACACGGTGTTATAAAATCAACACATGAGTTATCAACATCACCCAGACTTAACCGGGGAATTGGTTCCGAGATTCTAAAAATCTTCTACCATCGTTATCATATGCACCTCGAGTACGGACTAACGCTCTAACAAGGCAGTGCAATTACAACAAGTACAAATATTAATTACCATCAAGATTGTCAAAGCCTATGCGAAGCACTATGTATTCTGTCGGTTCCAGTACTAAAAATTATTAAAATAAAAGAACTAGTGAATAAATAAAATGAAATTAAAACTGGAAATACTAAAGAAACATTACACATTGCAGTTCATCATAAAAACTGGTCTTATCCGGCTGATATTGTCACTTAAACGAAAGATAAAACAAGAGGCTCAACTTGATAAAAGTGTTCACTGCAGGAGTAAATCTAAACAAGGAGTAGGACCAGGCACAGCAATTTGCATCAACAAAAAGCCAACATATCTGATGGGATGTAAACTGTGAAACGACTGCTTAATCGAGCAGAGTTCTTTACCATTTAATGTTTCTCGGAAAACTAAACACAATAAATGGCTTACAAAGAACGGTTGTAAGACGATCGGTAGTAAAATAACATTACATTCTTTGAGGATCCAAACCATCATGACGGCCTACTTGAAGAAATAAGATTATAATGTTGCAAAAGAAGAACTTTAAACGATTTAAAGGTCACTAAGCTACACAAGGAAATGAACTTGCATACCAGCCGGCGAAAGACGCGTTCAGATCGCAATAGGAAGATAGCTATATCAAACGCTCCAAACCCTTTCAGAGACAAATGTCACGAAAAAAAGCAGCATTGGAAGAATGGGAGAAAGAACGGCAACAGACTACAAAAGGAATCACAACAAAAGAATGCTTCAGTCTAGAACCGCGCTGCTTCTACGGTCGCAGGTTCGAAACCTGCCTCGGGCGTGGATATGTATGATGTCTTTAGGTTAGTTAGGTTTAAGTAGTTCTATGTATGCGGGAGTGATGACCACAGATGTTAAGTCCCATAGTGCTTAGACCCATTTTTGAACAAAAGAATATTTTCCAATTATGCAACGAAGACTGACAATCAGATTAACAAGGAAAACCAAAGGCTTACTATCATCGAACTAGAATGACCAACGACGCTATGTGCCCATGTACTGGAGATAAGTAAACTGTGGACTACTGGAATGTAGCAACTTAGACAGTCATAGAAACACTACTGAAAATTGTAATAATGAAAGGTGGAAACTGACTAGCTAGTAAGAATGAACTGGTACAGTTTTTTTAATAAAGAAAGATTGCGATAAATTCTGTAATTCAATCAAATGTTCTAAAATGTTATGATTTTCGCTCACAAAATTGCAAAACAAACTCTGGAATAATTTTAATGCAGTAAACATTGTAAGCGACATTACACAATATAATATTTAAAATACGTTTCTTTTGTCTGCAACGCAAGTCGTAATTAAGTTAACCAACACATGTAGTACAATTCTATCAAATAGAGCATATTAATAATAGTAACAATAACAATACCTTCACTGCACGATAGCAAAATGGTTCAAATGGCTCGGAGCACTATGGGACTTAACTTCTCAGGTCATCAGTCCCCTAGAACTTAGAACTACCTTAACCTAAGTAACCTAAGGACATCACATACATCCATGCCCGAGGCAGGATTCGAACCTGCGACCGTAGCGGTCGCGCGGTTCCAGACTGTAGCGCCTAGAGCCGCTCGGCCACTCCGGCCGGCGCACGATAGTTATGAGAGTGTTACCGACGACATTGCCAACCCAATTTTACGAAATACCTTCACCCATGAAGACGAAGTAAATATTCCAGAACTCGAATCAGGAACGGCTGCCAACATTACTTAAAACTAAATGCTCTCGGTGCAGCCAAGCAACTTAGATTATTTAATGAAGGCAAGTCTTTCAGTCCAGATTATATACCAATATTGTTTCTTTCGGAGTATGCCGATGTCTTAGCTTCGTATATAGCGTTTTTTTAACAACCGCTCGCTCGACGAAAGATCAGCACCTAAAGACTGCACAGGTCTCACCAATACACAAGAAAGGAAATACAGGGTGGGACAAAAAAAAAGTGTCACGGACGAGTGGATACGATTGAACGTGGATGTATGCATTTAACCACACCCCGTGACGCGCACACCAAGTGTACGTGCTCTACGTGATTCACACCGATTCAGAGCACTGTACGGGAACCGAGCGGGGTGGAGCAGTGGTTAGACACTGGACTCGCATTCGGGAGGACGACGGTTCAATCCCGCGTCCGGCCATCCTGATTTAGGTTTTCCGTGATTTCCCTAAATCACTCCAGGCAAATGCCGGGATGGTTCCTCTGAAAGGGCACGGCCGCCTTCCTTCCCCATCCTTCCCTAATCCGATGAGACCGATGACCACGCTGTCTGGTCTCCTTCCCCAAACCAACCAACCAACCACTGTACGGGCTGTGTCGATATAGTAGAGTGGAGAAAGCCAAGGGAGACGATGGTACTCACAGTGGAGCAGAGGGTTTCACGCGACAGCAAAGTCGCGGAAACGGAGTGGTCAGTTGTTTGCTGAGAAGTTTACTGATGTCAAAGAGCCAGCAAAGAGAGCTATGCAACTCTTAGTCTGTAAATGGCGTTAGGCAGGATCTGTTTTGAACAAGTTAAAAAAACAGTCCGAAACGTGCACGCACACCAGAAAATGTAGCTTAAGTTCGCCATAAAATGCCTACCAAATCAACCCGATGCCTGTCAGAAGAGACTAGCATATCACGTCGATCATGTGGACGGATACTCCACCTGGACCTTGCACATGTTCATGCCTTAAAACCAGCATATGCTCCACTACGCCTCCAGTTTTTTGAGTGTCTCTTCACTGAGATAATAATGAATGGCTTGGACATGGGTGTGTTCTTTATTTCTCATGAAGCCTGGTTTCACCTGAGCGGTTACGTCAACTCCCATAATAACAGGTTCTGGGCAGCGGAGAATTCGCATACCTTCCACGAAAAACCATTTCATAATCAGAAGGTTGGGATTTGATGTGCAGCGTCTGCACGCCGCATTATTGGTCCCATCTTCTTTCATCAGATGCTGACTTCGAAGCGTTACACTGCCACCGTTTTGAAACCATTTTTAGCAGAAGTAATAGAGGAGGAAAAGACCTAAAGTTACTTCCAAAAGTATGGAGTAACTGCTCTTACAGCCGGCCGAACATCGGAGCATATTTACACAATCTTCGTGCTTGTCAGAGTTGTTAGCGAAGAACAATCTGGTTGCGCCCCTAGCTCGCCACCCACGCCGTCCGATATGTCACTGTACAATTACTTTGTGCGGGGAGCCGCAAGTCTAAGATGTATCGCAACAATCCCCGTAGTCTCCAAGAATTGTAGCAGAACATTTCGAATGAAATTGCAGCAATTCTAAAAGTCCAGCTTCGATCCACCTTCAGCACTTGATGACCAGAGCCCAAAAGTGCCAAGAGATGAATAATGGTCAATTTCAATATCTGCTATAGTCAGGTTAGTACTGTATTTACATTCCTTTGCTGTATTTCTTTGTAGTCTGGAACACTGTTCTCTGAGTCACTTTTATAGAACTGGTTTTAATCGATTTACATGTCAGCAATCTATCTTAAAGAAATACAAGAAAAAATAGTTGTGAATGTCTTCACATTGTGAATATCTTAAGAGAATGGTGTCATTAAGTGGAAAAGCCAATTTCCTGTTGTACACTTGTCTTTTCCTGTGAAATCCATCTATGAATGTAAATATGAACTCAAATAAGCATCATACTGCTTCGCAAAATTTGGTTTTTGAGATTTTAGATTATGAAGATATCGAGTATGTGGAGCCGGCCAATGCAGCACAGTTGATTCAATTAAATAACAAATTTAATATAATTTTTGGATATTTCTTAAAAGAAAGACACTTCTCTCAGCGTAGTGAGTACTTACCACAGGTAAAACAGAAATTTTACTGTTCTTTTACGTCTTGTGTGCCCACAGAGTCAAGGGAAAAATCAGTCCGCCAACCGCTTCACTCACCTGAAACAAAAGAGAAGGGTATTTTAAGAATCTGGGCAAGAGTATGTATTAGATGTTTGAAACCGCCAAATCACGAAAGCTATTTCGTGCAAATAATTTTTGGATTTAGTCGGAAACCTACAGAATGTGCAACACCCGAAAAAAAAAAAAACCAGTTTCAAAGACAACGTCTTACTCATCATCATTACCACAAGGAATTATCGCTATTAAATCGGATTTTATAGCCAATTAGTCCAAGTGACCATCTACGTCCAGATAATTCCATATCATATGGCTTCCTGTTTCAAGCTAGAATATGTATTTTAATATTAATCGACAGCTTTAGCGGTCTACAACACCTCTAGTTATCTTTTAACTTTTGAAATAGGTTTTTCATTTTCTTTAAAGCTAGCTTTTGACTGTAAAATGGGGAGAAATTCCCAAGCTTCGAAATGAGGGCGCTTTAGAGCTGATAAATTTCTGAACTAGGTTCACTATAGTTAAGTGTCGGAGACGTAGGAAGCTCAAAAATCGCATGGCCATATTCAAAATCTTTGTTCTTAACTAGCCTTAGCATGAGACTGGATATTATCAACTCACTCTTACCATAATTTAGTTTACAAATTGTTGCGTTCTCCTTTTTATGTTTCTGTTTTCTGATTTGTTTCATACTCCTGTAGGGTCTCGCTCTAAATGGGATTTCTGTGTGTGTAAATGGTTGTAGAATTTCTGACTTACGATGTAAATGGCAGCGTCAAAAATATAGACGAACATGTCAAAACAAACTACTGAGTGTGTTGTAAAATGAGGAATTCATCGCCAGATGTCTCTTCCGAATAGCTAACGTTTTACTGTATTTTACGTGTGAGCGGAAGTGATAAATGATTCTGACACGTGCGTATATCTCCACCAGAGTCCCAACTGCCATTACAATCCCATCACGTCATTCTTTTTGTGCGCTTATCCTTCCTGCTGCACCAAACGTCCTCGGTAGTCAGTTTTGTATATTCTGATTTCGGTCTGCCTCTACAATTTATCTCATTATATTACTCCATCACGCAACTAGTAGGCGCTTTAGCACTTGTTCCTGTGATGGGAATGCCGGTTCCGCAGGCAACACATCTGATAAAAATGATAAAACCGTACTACCACCTAGGCTCCCCTGCAGTAATTTTTTATTCTTTTCATCCACCATTAATTTCGGTCATTTGGTCCATTTCAAAGTGGTCGTATCGTAACGATGAAGTACCATCATTAGTTCAAGTTGGAAACAAAACTGAACATTAATATTCTTTGGCTTTTGCAAATCACTCTCTGCGGTTGGTGGATGTGACGTCACATAATGGGCGATAGCAGGGCTCGGCAAAGAAAGGCGCCAATATGTTCTGTCCTTGTCGGTCATGAGGGCAGTAGGTATCCTAGGTCAGCTGCGTGATGTAACACAAGAACTTAGCGTCAGTGAGACTACTTTGGCCTATCACGACTAACAATTTATAATCATTTACAGTATTCGAATATAATTGCTAGATTTTTTTAAAATTATTGCCAGATCACAAACCAACGCAAGCCTGCATGTCTACGCTACAAAAAATTTCTGCTTCAGTGTTTTAGTGAAGGCCTCAGAACGACCGGCACGGCGAAAAGATAGACTGAACTTTGTTTATAATCATATTGCATTTTGCCAGTCGTTTTGCTTTTCGATAAGCTTTTATTTGTAACACATTATTTCAAACGATCGAAGTCTTACAGCCCCTTCTTCTCTGGGTTTCCAGTTGTTTGCGTTTCACTTTATTACAGTTCTTTCTACGTCATATTATATTCCGCAAGCCACCCTCCGCTATTTAACGGAGGGTACTTCACATACCAGTGTCACTTTTCCTGCTCCAGTCGTGTATGCTTCCCGGGAAGAACAATCGCTGGTAAGCTTGCCTGAGATCTCAAATCTCCTAATTTTATCTTCATGTCTTTTCGCGAGATATATGTAGGAGGTAGCAAAATACTGTGTCTCTTCTAGGAATGCACTCTCTCGAAACTTTAACGCTAGACAAACGACGATGCACAACGCATCTCCTGCACCTCCTGCCACTGTAGTTGGTTATCTCTCTGATGCTTTCGCGCTTGTTAAATTAACCTGTAAAGAAACACGCTGCTTTTCTTTGGATTTTATGCTCCTAACAATCATGTCTGGTATGGATCTCAGACTGAGGAGCAGGATTCATCCAATGAATCTCAGTCTGGCTTCTGCCTTACTCGCGATTAATATTAAGTGGTCGTTACACTTCAAATCGCTCTGTACGCACGCTCCTAGACATTTTGTAGAAGTAACTGTTTCCAATGATTGTTCTGAAATGTTGTCATCATACAATAAAGCATTTTCCCGTCTTTGTATTCGCAATACGTTACATTTGTTTGTGTTGAGGGTCAATTGACACTTCCTGAACCAAGCGTCGGTACTACGCAGGTCTTCCTGCACTTCGCTACAATTTTATCGTGTTGCGACTTCTCTGTATACAACAGCATCATATGTGAAAAGCCTCATGGAGCTTCCGACATTACCACTTGGTGATTTATATATACTGTGAAGAGTAACAGTCATACAACACCTCCCTGTGGCATGCCGGAACTTACTGTTACGCCTGATGACTTCTCTCCGTTCAGAATGACATGCTCTGCTCTGTTCGCTATAAACTATTCTGTCCAGTAACACAGTTGGTGTGATATTCGAGCCGGCCGGTGTGGCCGCGCGGTTCTAAGCGCGTCAGTTTGGAACCGCGTGACCGCTACGGTCGCAGGTTCGAATCCTCGGGCATGGATGTGTGTGATGTTCTTAGGTTAGTTAGGTTTAAGTAGTTCTAAGTTCTAGGGGACTGATGACCTCAGATGTTAAGTCCCATAGTGCTCAGAGCCATTTGAACCATTTTTTTTGGGTGATATTCGAACACTAATGTTTCGTTCACTATGCGACAGTGCGTAACTGTATCGAATGCCTTCCAGAAGTGAAGGTACACACCTTCTACCTGGGAGCCTGCATCTGCTACTGCTTTTTGGGTCTCTCCGACGAACGGAATGAGCTACGTTTCATGATAGGTGCTTCCGGAACTCATGTTGGTTGCTACAGAGGAGATTTCCGATCTCCAGAAATGTCATAATACGCTAGTATACACGGAGTTCCAAAATTCAACAGTCCGACGTCAGCGATATAGGTCTATAGTTCGACGACCCTTCTTGAAAACGGAAATTACCTGTGTTTTTTCGCAATTATCAGGAACGCTTCGCTCCTCAAGAGACTTACGGTACACTGTTGCTAGAAGAGGGGGAAGTTCTTTCGCGTACTCTGTGTTGAATCAAACTGATATTCCGTCAGGTCCAGTGGCCTTTCCCCTGTTAAAAGATTTCAGTTGCTTTTCTTCCTTGGATACTTATATCGAATTCTGCCATTTTTTCTTTAGTGCGACGATTTAATGAAGGAAGTACAGCGTGTGATCATTCTCTGTGAAACAGTTTTGGAAAAAGACGTTTAATATTTCGGTCACTTCTGTGTCGTTCTTTATTTCAGTTCCATTATGGTCACAGAGTGTCTGCACAGATGGCTTCGATTCGTTTACTGATTTACATGGGATCAGGACTTCTACATCACAAAGGAAAAAAGAAAAACAAAAAAATCATTGAAAACGGACCAGACGTTCGGATTGGAAGGGAAGATCGTCTACAATCTCGGCGTTTGTTTTTCAAAGGTTTAGGGAAATTATTGTAAGCCGCGATATGGACTGCTGGACTGGATTTGAACCGCCGTCCTCCAGAATGTGAGTCCAGTAACTTACCTACCAGTGCGCTACCTCGATCGGTTCCAGACACAGTTTCAGTACATGTTAGTACAACATGTTTCAAATATATGAGTGTTCTGAAAGGGACAACACATTCCGTTTTGCAGGCAGTTGAAGCTGAAGGCGGTGCCTGCGTTCTGTCTACGATGTGTGATATAAAACACATGAGTCCATTTACTATCGTTCCCCAGAGGCGTAACACGGAATGCTCTGCTAACAGTCGTGTAAATTTTACCTCACTGGAACTCTGTCCAGTGTACTGCTTGCCGCAGCGAACTCAAACGTCATCAGCACCACAGAGCGAGTGTGCTACGCGCTGCTGGGGGAGGTATGGCTAATTCTATTACAAGTTATTGCACACACAAGTGACCAGGTTATAGAGCATATCGGAAAACCCGTTAAAACACAAATGGAATCGGTAACCATGAACTCCATTTCGATGGAATAAAACGTTAACGAAACAAAACTCCGATTTTGGAGCCGTTCGCGGCAGCAACGACGTATAACATCTCATCGCCTTCAGACCGTCTTGTACCTGAGTTGGAAGTCAACCTTTCTAAAATATTCACCTTCTTCGGGAGATGATTATCTCCCGACGAAAAAGATGATGAACATCTTCGAAAGCTCGAGTTTCCTCTATTCCTCTAATTCCGAATAGGGGAGAATCTAAATGAGGCCAAGTCAAGCAGAAGCAACGTGTTAGGTGACAGAAAATATAGCTGCATCTCCCACTTTTGGTCTATTCTTATGCAGAAAAAGTCGTCCGTCCTTGTGTTGCGCGCTGCGCGGGATTAGCCGAGCGGTCTCAAGCGCTTCAGTCGTGGACTGTGCGGCTGGTCCCGGCGGAGGTTCGAGTCCTCCCTCGGGCATGGGTGTGTGTGTTTGTCCTTAGGATAATTTAGGTTAAGTAGTGTGTAAGCTTAGGGACCGATGACCTTAGCAGTTAAGTCCCATAAGATTTCACACACATTTGAACATTTGAACCTTGTATTGCGTCGTATGAACGACAATTAAAGTCCACAACATAAATATGTAGTGGTTTCTTGTTGAATACCTCGAATATTTCGTTAACAGCTATAGCCTTAGGTAACGGAAGGAACATTTCAGAGAATAACAATATGACAAAGAGAAATTAATATCTAGGGCGCTGCAATCATGGACTGCGGGGCTGGTCCCGGCGGAGGTTCGAGTCCTCCCTCGGACATGGGTGTGTGTGTTTGTCCTTAGGATAATTTACGTTAAGTAGTGTGGAAGCTTAGGAACTGATGATCTTGGCAGTCAAGTCCCATAAGATTTCACAGACTTTTTTTTTGCCGTCTTGGTAGCACCTGAATTTGTTCTAACTGCTGAGATATGAAAGCAAATTTTTAATAGTACTATGTACTTGTCTGACGTCATGCGAAAACTCTTGGAAAGAGGAGGAAATGATAGGAGATTTGTTAAGGTGTGGGTGTAATTTTTACAAAAATGCGAGTAATATGCTAATTTTAATCTTTTGTCGCTGATTGGGGTAGTTTTAAGCCTATAGTTTGATGGCTTCTTTGAGATTCCTACCGTATTCAACATAACGTGAAAGAAAATCGAACTGTTCTTCACTACTAAAAAATTCTAGCAGTGTAGCGAATGCAAAGACACTAGAATCCATTCATAATGACGACTGGTACGCCTAGCCTCCGGCATAGAAGCGAGCCTGTTCTGTGATGTTAACGCCTTCAGCGGAGGATTCACAGCGTGTCGCCACCTGCGTTCTCTCCAGCGTGTAAAAGTACCTAGCTATTTTTGCGATAATTTCACTGAAAAAGTAACCAAAGTTTTTAAGCTTAAAATCATTTCAGCGTGGTTGCGTGATACCTTGTGTCTGTGAATATTGTGTGACATCACTCGGCTGATCAGCAGTCTGTTTTGACCCGCTCTTTTGTCGGACGCGGAGAATGGCAGGAAGTTGCCTTCAGAGTCCACTGGTCGCACTGCGAGGGACAACAGCCGCTGCCGGTGTTTGAGCCACGCATACTGTTCTGTCGTGTTGTGCTCTATGTGTGTCACATCCGCCTGGTTTCGCAACAGCAGGCTGCAGAGCGCCTGACGTCATGTTCTGCTCTGTCACCCGAGATCTCCCGCGGTCCTCTGCGGGGATCAGCCTGACGCTGCAACCGCGCGTGTGTTCCAGTTTAGCACAGTTGCACAGGACGGGACCTTATTCTAAGGTACGAGTATATTTGCAGTAACTATAGTGAGATTACTACGGAGCACACAGTCTCCAGCGCCTTGACGGAATACGACTACGAAAGAAACGTATGCGCATCTGACGAATAATGTAAAAAAATAACCACGAAGGTTTTGGTAGGTTTTGCATGGATTTCCAAAGTAGCATCCCTGTCATGAAGTCACCAGTTAGAGAAGAGATGGGTGTATCTTATCTCTAGTCAACACATACACTTACAGCCGGCCGGAGTGGCCGTGCGGTTCTAGGCGCTACAGTCTGGAGCCGAGCGACCGCTCCGGTCGCAGGTTCGAATCCTGCCTCGGGCATGGATGTGTGTGATGTCCTTAGGTTAGTTAGGTCTAATTAGTTCTAAGTTCTAGGCGACTGATGACCTCAGAAGTTAAGTCGCATAGTGCTCAGAGCCATTTGAACCACATACACTTACATCTCGCAGGGTACGTGGCGGATAGTCCTCGGCCTTCTTGCGATTCCGTGACGATGTTAAAAACTCTCAGGGATGATGGAGAACGTAAAGATATTCATCTTTAGGATCTGCAGCTCTTGTCCTTCCTTTCCGGGTTTGCAGTTAAATTGTAAGTTATAGGTTCCCCCTTTTTGCAAAAACACTGTTTTTTTCTTTTTACATAAACATGTTACAGCACCCCTGTGTCATCATCAGTGGGTTTTTGTTTATTGAAAAGTGTAAAAAGCGAACATGTGTTATGTTGTAACTGCTTTAGCAAAGTGAGACCTAAGGAAAGTATTTGGTGGTTTTGCTTCTTACCATAATTTTGCATTACACGGTTTAGCAGGACTAAGTCTTTTTTTAAAAATAAATGGATGTGTTAACTCGCCAATGAAATTCACATTTACATCGTTTGGTTTGCAGATGACAAGCTGTCAGTGCAGGACACCATACTGTTGGTCCTGCAAAACCATACAATGTAAAATCACGGAAAGAAGCGAAAAGAACAAAACCTTTCTTTAAGCCTCTCTTTTTTAAATCAGTTACAACTTAAAATACGTTCTCTTTTTATATTTTTCAATAAACAAAAACCCACCGATGATGGCACAGAGATGGTAGAACATGTTCTGGTAAAAATAAAAAAAGTGTGTTTGCACAAAAGCGGAACCCATATCCTATAAAGTAAATGTATCCTTTTGAGAAAAGGGACCGTCTTCCGGAAAAGGCCGAGCCAAAAGTTAGCAGCGAAAATCCTTCTGGTACCTGTGGCAATGGATATCTTCCACTGCAAGCTCTTCGCTCTCCACATTTTTAAAGGATGTAGTATGGGCCAAAACAAGAAAAAAGAGTCGAGTAAACAACGGTGCTAAAGTGCATACGTTAAGAACTGTAAGCACTTGTTCATCTTCTAGTGAAGAAGGGTGCATTGTTCTTAACGTATGTATTTAAGAGCCCATATTTACTGGACTTTTTTCTTGTTTTGGTACCTCAGAAAGTCGCCTACCCTACAATCTTAACAACAAACGTGCCTCTACCAGAACTGTATTCCACTTTCAGGGCTGTCAGAAAGATTTTCACCTGTAACTTCCAACTCGATCGTTTCTGAACCAGAATCGCTTACTTCAGATTGATACGTGTACCCTTGTTTACCATCCCTAAAAGCTTTTAACATCACTGAATCAAATGTTCAAATGTGTGTGAAACCTTATGGGACTTAACTGCTAAGGTCATCAGTCCCTAAGCTTACCCACTACTTAACCTAAATTATCCTAAGGACAAACACGCACACCCATGCCCGAGGGAGGACTCGAACCTCCGCCAGGACCAGCCGCACAGTCCATGACTGCAGCGCCTGAGACGCTCGGCTAATCCCGCGCGGCATCACTGAATCACCCGGTATGTAGAAGGAAGTATCCGTATATACTGCTATCATTCTTAGGAATGTACACTCTCGAGAATTTAACAGTAAACCGCACTGTGATGCACAATGCCTCGCTCGTGGCGTCTGTCATAGGACTTGGATGAGCATATTTGTGAAGCTTTCGGGATTAGAAAACGAGTTGAATTGAAACACGCTGCTCCTCTTTCTATCTTGTATATTTTCTCTCAGTCCCGTCTGTAAGAGTCTTAGGCGGAGGCCGAAGGTTTTCAAACACAGGTCGTTCGTGAGTGGACTAATCTCCTTCAGATTCCTGCAATCTGACTCCCCCTAACATTCTTTTTAGTCGTACCACTTCAAATGCATCCAGATATGTAATGGTTGTCTATGGTATTATTCGTAAATGGTGTAATAAAAAAAACAGGCCCTTACGTCAATTTATGCCAATATCTTACATTTCTGTTGAGGGTCAGCTGCAGCTCCTGACATCAAGTGTTCATTCACTGCAGGGGTTTCTGTACGTCTTTACATTTTCCCACCATTGCGTCTTTTCTATATCTCATAGCGTCATCCGAAATCAGCCAAATGGAGCTTGGTTATACTGTGAACACTAATAGCTGCACAAAATACATTCGTCAGAAGTTACTTCTACGTATGAACGAAAGCTATGTTCTATCTGCTAAAAGCACTTCGGTTTGACGCTTGCCAGACCATATTAATGGAAATGTAAACATCATCAACTCAGAGGAAAATAACAATATGGATCCTACTTCCGAACGTCGCAAGTATGTAGAAATCTGTTAGTGTAGAGCTGAAAAACAACTGAAGACGCTTAATAGAAGAAAGACCGTTCGACCTGATGGGATAGGCATTAGGTAGTGCACACAACAAAAAGTACTAGAAGTCAGCAATCTGTGTGATTGGAAAGAGGAACAAGTAGTTGTTATATTTTAAGCAGGATCACTGAACCGATGAATAGAGCTAAAGCCCTTTTTCTCTAATACCAATTGCCTGAAATGTTATACAACTATTTTGTGTTTGTGTATGATGACTTTTTACAGAACGAACACGGTTCCTTAACAATCGACCGTGCAAAACTCTATTTATTCAGATTCTTCACAACGAGAGAAAGACTGTATTTTGGGGAGCACAATTTCATCTGGTGTTTCTTGACTTCCAAAAAATTTTGGCTAGAGTCCGAACGATGACCTATTAATTACATACCTACTTACGAAATCTCAGATTGAAGACTTCTGGTAATGCGTATTAAATCAGAATGAAATTTTTGCATTTTCGCAGCATTTTTTATTTTACATTATTTTTCAGGTCCGTCTTGATCACACAAACTTTTACAAATCGCTATTACCGGTTTCGGCTACTGCCATGTAGGCACATAGTAAGTGCTTATTATGTGCCTACATGTCTAGTTGACGTTGATACTACATCAGAATATTTTATGATCTAAATACGGCAGTAGCCGAAACCGGTAATAGTGAATTGTAAAAGTATGTGTGATCAAGGCGAACCTGTAAAATAAAGTGCCAAAAATATGATCACGGACTCATTTTCAGACTTTATGTCTTCAATTGATTTTTTTTTTTTCCCCTGAAGAAAGACATTCGTGGTTGTGAATTTACTGCGGATAAAGAGGTACACGTCTGGGTAAAATCATGCGTCCGAAGGCAACCGCAAACATTTTTCCATGAAAGCACTGACCATCTTGTCTCTCAGTGGAATAAATGTATTAACAGTTATGGCGATTACTTCCTAAAGAATAAACAGTTTACTTACTTTTTTTCTATCCGTGTGTCCATATGAATGCCCCTTATATGTAAAAGAAATGGCTCTATGCCTAGTCATATTTTGAGATATTGTGTTCAAAGAATATAAATTTAGATAAGTAATGCGCCTCAGCCGTGGGAAGGCCACACAAGAGTTTTATTAATGCAAACCGCCTCACTGAGCAGATAGCATTTGTCTATCGTAGGCTACATGTTCGTTTGCGGTAAACCGACGGAACACTGTCTACCGCTATCTTTTTAAATGTAGTAGTTTCCATTGCATGTACAGTACGTAAAGAATTGTATACGTTGTATAAAACTGCGTCTAGTTTGTTTCTCTCTATTCTTATCTCACTTCACCGCCATAGATAAGCAGCCAACGTGTGTGATAGTCAAGCGGAGGGCTCGGTTTTAATTCGCGTAACTGCCAGATATTTTACCTTGCTGGGAGGATGGGAACTGGGTCCATTCAGTCTCTTAAGCCTAAGGTCCACTGAGGAGCTACGTGGCTGGGAAGTACTAACTCCGGCCGACAGAGTAGCGTACTGAACCCACGCCCATCCGTCCCGTATTCCCGTCACACGACAGAGCATTACACGGCGGCCGGTCGGTATTTCTTGGTCCTCTGGGCAAGATCGGGGAGTTATTTATTATTATTATTATTATTATTATTATTATTATTATTATTATATTTTGGTAAGAGCTTCAGCCAAGACGCCTGAACTTGCATGGTGTAACAAAATAAATTGCAATCAGACTAAACGATATGTCAAGACTGTGTTACTTCGTTCTTAATGGAGATAAAGTGTCAGAAGTGGAAGCAACGTCTTATGTACCACAAGGTTGTGTGACTGGACTTTTACTGTCCACAACATACATACGCGACGCTTCAGACAACGTTGTCGGCTATCTGAGGCTATTACCATACGACATAGCTGTATACACCATCCGTCCAAAACAAGCTTCGAGACTGATTTTATTCCTGACGTTCGAGAGAAATTACCGCAGTAAGTACAGTGGCAGCTTGCAGTAACACCTGTAAGCAAAGGTTGAGTATGCGACCCGTAAGTCATGGGCAGTTAGTGTTAAGCAGCGGACGTTTGGTCGCACGCTGTCAACGTGGTAGTGAGTTGATTGAAATGCACGACGCCGAAGTTCTTTTCTAGGAGAAAGTGACTTGGGTGACGAAACGATGTTAACAACACGAACATCCTGCAAATCGACGTCGTGCAGAAATTCATGTACACGGTCAGAGCTTTCACGACACCACGGATCGTCAAGTCATCCTCAAGCACGAGTTGAACGACATCCCGAGGTGGACTTTCCTGACGGTTTCAAATGGATGTATGAACATTCTGCGCGTTGTGCTCAAATGGAAGGAGACTATGCAGAACGTCTGAAACATTAAAACCATCATCTTAACTTTTCTCTATTCTTTTATCCAGGCTCGAAACATTTAGAACTGGCCCATGAACTGACTCCAAGGAGATAACACCGTGAAATGCAGGGAAAGATAAGATGATTGGCGCTTGGTGCATACTCTGGCAACTACGTCCACAACATGAATAATTTTATTGTATTTAAATAGAACTCACGATCGGCGATCATTTCTGGGATCAGTCAACTTCGTCTATTATTTAAACTCAGTTTAATCGAAATGACCACAGACATTGCCACAGGAAAAACAGACTGAAATCTCAGATTTATCGGAATAAGGGCAGGGGGTACCAGCTTGTATCTGATTTGACAATGCTACATTTCGAAACACTTGCATACCTGAATACGATTTTAATAGGAAGACGTAATATAGAGCTACAAAATCACAAAAATCTACAGGAAGGAATTTTTAGATATTAGGGAGCAGGGGAACCATTTTTGGATACGAATCACCATTTATCAGAATGAGCACACTTTGCCTATCAAATTGATGGTGCACTTGCTTTTAGGTTGTTGATGATTCAATGGTAGCAGCAGTAAAGTGTGATATCACGAGGGTACTCCATGGAATATCGCCTCAGTTGTGTGACTAGATTCGCGATTTCCTCTCACTAAGGTCACAGTTCGTAGTAATTGATCGAAAGTCATCGAGTAAAACGGAAACGGTATCTCGCGTTCTCCAAGTTAGTACTATACGCCCCTGGTATTCCTAGTCTACAGGGTGGTCCGTCTGAAAACCTTTTAAGCATGTTGCAGGGTAGGTTGGACTGAGAAATAACTGTTAAGAAAAAATTCGTTACGTTGCGCCGTTTTCGAGTTAATTATATTCAAGTTAGCCAATCGGGCTGTTGCATGCGCAAATTCAAGCGGTTGTCAGTGACGGATTTGTCAAAAGTCTTCTCCTCCAGTTGCTAGAAGCGAACAAAGGAGCACATGGGACGGAAATAAGGATAGAATCGAACCTAAGCCAAAAGAAGAGCGGTCTAGTGCTCTATCATCTACCTTATGAGAACAAGTGACTAAATTTATCTGGCGGACCGCTTGAATTCGCACTCGCAACGTCCTGATAGGCTAACTTAAACGCTAATTAACTCCGAAACGGTGCAAGTATCAGACTGTTTTCTTAACAATTATTTCTCTGCATATCCTACCCTGCAACACTCCTACAAGCTTTTCAGGCTCTTTTGACCACCCCGTAAGTAGCAGACAATTTGATCAGTGTGCTTAGATTGTTAGCAAATAATGTTGTCATTTACCATCAAGTAAAGTCATCAGAAAATCAAGACCAACTGCAAAATGACTTAGAAAAATCTGTACGGCGCGAGACATGGTAACCGACTCTGAACAATTAAAAGTGTGAGGTCATCCACACGAGCATTAAAAGGAATCCTTTAAATTACGGTTACACGATAATTCATACAAATATAAATGCTGGAGACTCAACTGTAGACCCAAGGATAACAATGACGAAAAATTTAAATTGGAACGATCTCACCAAATGTTCTGAGCAAGGCGAAACCAGTCACCTTTTATTGACACAACACGTAGAAGATGCAAGAAGTCTTCTAAAGAGACTGCAGTCATTAATACAAAGGCATTTTTCCCTGTGACGAGATATTTTCACAAAATTCAATCACCAACGGCCTTCTTCAAATTCTAAAATATTTTGTTGATCCTCAGGGAAAAACGATCATCGAAATAAAATAAGAGAAATCCCAGCTCGCACGGAAAGATTTAACTCTTTGTTCCTCGTTTGTTAGACAGGAACGGTGGAGAAACAGCTTGAAGGTGGTTCCATGAATCCTCTGCCAAGCACGTAATTGTGAGTTGCAGAGCACTTATGCACATGCAGATGTAGATATATTGTAGAAAAACAGACATTTCAATGTGTAACGTGCTCTATGTACAAACTTCACACACTCATTTCGTTTTTTTAACCTTCTACTCACGTATAACACTGCTGCTTCCAACGACTTTACATATGAAGTTTGTTCAGCGTAGTGCACGTCGGGCGATAGTTTTGGTGCCATTTGCACATACCCAACATGCGTTTCGATGTGAAGCCCCTGCACGTGTACTGCTCTTAAAGATGCAGCTTTGACTGCAAGAAAGACAAATCTGAAGCTTGTTGCCAGTAAACCATCTAGTACCTAAGAACATGGAAACCTGCCGTCTAACTACCAAATCTCCAGTGTTCCTTGTATTCATTTTATAAAACACTAAGGACAGATAAGGAATTAGAACGTCACCGACCAGCTGGCGATGCAGAACTGCATACCCTTCTTCCCCTGCATTCATTACCGAAGACGATTTACGTTTAGGGCACACAACGGCTGGGACACTCACGAAATAATTAATACGAGAAAACTGTGTATTAATTGTGTGTGTGTGTGTATGTGTGTGTGTGTGTGAGTGAGTGAGTGAGAGAAGGGGAGAGAGAGAGAGAGATGAAAACGCTAAAGACTTCATCAAACGTGTGAAAATATGTTGTCTGATTTATCAGAGCTGTCAGGAACATGCATTGCAGGATTTGCCATTTAAAGAACTACGGAAACAACTCATTATGATTGCTGTCATTGCAGAGAAATCAGTAACTGAATACTAAAATATTATGAACACGATCGTGTGCTGGCTTTTTCCGTATTGAAATGTCTCACAAAATGTACTAATTCTTCACACTGTGACCAATATGTGATACGAGTACTGTCACGATGAATTAATAAAACGAGCCGCGATCTCATTCACGCTTTTGTCTCTCAACTGTGGAGATAATGTCGTCGCGCTTTGTCGGATTTTCAGCAACCCAGAAAGTTACGAGTGGAAAGGTGGACACGGGTAATTCCGCGAGATTAAGGCCTGATTTACGAGTTTTGTTTGACGCATCGGAGAACATATGATTAGCTCTGAAGAAGCGCCAGTCAGACTATCTGGGCATCATTCGCATTTTATTTGCTTGCAGACAGTCCAAATACTCGGAAAAAACTGACGATGTCCATCTCCAGATAGGTTGCCAGGATTTAGCATAAATCATTATGAGATCGATACATGCTAATCTGTTGTACGATAATATTCACGATCATCATGTATTCATCATGCAACAAATAATCGATGCTATGGGAAAATAATGTGGAAACGTTAGAGTACCTCGCATTCACTTATTGTACAAAAGCTTTCGACATAGTAAAAAGACAATAGCTATGGAAAACACCTTCTGAGAAGGGTTTTCCGAGCCATACCACAGACGTTTTATAACGCATGTATAGACACACCGCTGTAAGTAAGTAACCAAGGGGTTAGACAAGGCGGCAATCTGTAACCAATGTTGCTCACTTTTTAATTGAGAATATGGTTAGAATATGGAAAGGAAAAGTACCTGATGGCATTAAGCTAGCATCCTATGAGCCATAGATCATGCAGTTTAAGTAACCTCTACATGTACACAGTGGCCCAAAATATACATACACTGTTAAATTGCTCATAACTTCGAAATTCACTAACGGAAACATCCCATTTTCGTTGGAAGTGTAGCTTCAAGTTATTGAAATCACTATAGGCGTTCAAAGTGGTCACCATTAACATCCACTCATAGGCTATGCCGCTGAACTGCTCCACGAACTACCAACAGAAGCGTCTCCAGTTAGATGTCTGCACAGGAATGCACGATGCATTCTCGAACTTCGTCCACTGTGCGCGGTTTTTGTCGGCGAACGACGTCCTTTAGTGTTCCCCACTGCTAAAGGTCCAAAGCCTTTAAGTTTGGAAAACTTAGTGGAAGCTCAACAACACTTCTTCAGCCTATCCACAGTACGTGTAGAGGTTATCCCTGAAACGATTATGGTAGTTGGGTGGTGTAATGTCCTCCTGAAAGTAAACCCTATTTTCGCCACACAACCCGCAGATGTCAGGTAAAATGTATGTCCCGACCTTCTCTAGGTACACTTAAATGTCACTCGTGCCGTCCCAATCAAACTCCGATAAGACAGACCGTACCACACAATCAATGCCGGTAAATTCACGGCTTTGTCCACACTGACGTGCGTACTGGAGGTGGCCCTGCAGACACAGTTGTTACGATATACTGTGGCGCTGTGTTTAAATTGTGACTCATCAGATCAAACAGTCATCTCTGCAAACAATTCATAGTTGCGCACCATACCACTAAACCACCCGCAGTACTTCATTCCAGGATCAGGATCGTCCTCGTACATTAAGCTTCGCAGTCGCAAAATGCGCTGAAAACGTGAGCGACTCAGCCCGGTTTCACGGGCACATTGCCTCAGAGACTCGTGTGGTGCGCGAGTGTATAGCTGTGACAGAGCACTGGAGTTCGCTGCACTTGTTGCTATTACGGGTCATCCAGACAGGTGTTTGTGTACATCTGTAACGCAACCTTAGACGTCTCGAATGCGTGCTATTGTTACGCGTGTCGGTGGCTCTGTTTAACACTCATATCGCCGTTGGCGCTGAACCGCATTAATGTTTTCGGACTTAATGCACCACTTCAAAACTGCCTTCTTTTATTGAAAATCAGCCTTGCACCAGTGATGCTTATTCACGTTACTGAAAACGAAGCAAAACCCGATCACAAAAAAAGGAAATCAACACCTATTTTGCATCTGCCAGAACAATAAACTGTGGAACTACCAAAAATGAGACGCTTCCGTCAATTAATTTGAAAGTTGTCGACAATTAAACACTGCAGCCACTTTTTTGGGCCACCTAGCATTTAGTACAATGAAAGTCCATTTCCTTTCAGCTGTATTTCATTTTTATGCTTATCACGTTGCAGACAATCGACTTTAAGATAGTATTGTCTCATCTTCAGGAACCCGTTAGACATGTTTTACCAACTAATGTCGTAAGCACTGCAATTATTGTTCCACCAAGGAACAAACCTATAATACGTCTGCTACACTATTTGATACAAATTATCAAACTGTGTCTAGATCGCATTGTTTTACAGAATTTTGTTCCTGCTTCTCTTCTGTAGTGCCTTCCAGCATCTCAATGTTAACATCGTCGAAAAATTAGGATTATTGCTTTCAGAAATTTTGTTTAGAGAGCAAACGCCTTTCTAACAGTCATCTTCTTTAAATGCAATAAAAATAAGTTGACTATAACAAAGAGAAAAAACCCAAACAGTACCTTGTTCGGTATGGAAGCAGTTGCAAGATTCACTTTTTATTGAAATTAAGACTGGTTTCGGTTTGCTTTAACCATTTCCCAATTATCTAGATGAGTAAAACAGTAGTTTCTTGAAAACAGCATAGAAACCATCTCAAGATTACACATATACGTATAAGATAGTACAAGATTAGTGGTGAGCATCTTGAGCATGGTAATATTAAGAAGTGATATGAAAAGGAACGATTACATAAAATCTTTGCCGGCCGCGGTGGCCGTGCGGTTCTGGCGCTGCAGTCCGGAACCGCGAGGCCGCACCGCTCGCAGGTTCGAATCCAGCCTCGGGCATGGGTGTGTGTGATGTCCTTAGGTTAGTTAGGTTTAAGTAGTTCTAAGTTCTAGGGGACTTATGACCTAAGATGTTGAGTCCCATAGTGCTCAGAGCCATTTGAACCAACCATAAAATCTTTATTATGGAAAGTGAACGGAGACTTCGAAATTTGGAAGAATTCTGGGAAAAAACAAGGCATCTCTAAAGACAATCTCATACAAGACGTTTTTGCGACCAATTCTAGAATATTGTTCCATTGTTTGGAGTCCTTATCAGTTGCGCTTGAGTAGATAGAAATCGACTTCCGAAACGCGGCGTAGGATCGTGACATGTCGGTACAGTCCATACGAAAGTCAAATAGAAATGCTCAGGGAACTTAAATGGCAACCTTCAGAAGAGAGATGACGCATCTCTCGCGAATCCCTGTTGAGTGAATATAGAGAATCTATATCCGAAGAAGACCGATCTTACCGCTGCCACAGTCGTTTATGTCATAAAACGACAATGAGAACAAGATAAGAGATATCAGGCCACGTACAGAGGCAGTCAGACAATTATTTTTCCCTCGCACATTGCGCGAATGGAATAAGGAAAGAAAGGTTGACTGATACTGGTTCTATGTACCCTCCGCTAGGCATTGTACAGTGGCTTGTGAAATATATGTGTAGATTTCTTCTCGTGGAGGCAGCTATTTGCCAAATTTCCATAGTACTTTCAGCTGTTATTCATGAAAATCAGTTTTTTAAAGTTATATTTCCTTGTTTATTTTGATATTTACCTCATATTACATTGATGGAATAAATGTCGCAGCACCAAGAAGGAGTTATGCGACATAAACGAAAGTTGGGAGGCATGTTTGTTCAAATATCGCGCCAGTCGCATAAGAGTGCTAGTACTAATGCCACTATGAGGATGCAAATAAGATTTGCTTTAAATACACGCTGTATCGGTCGTGAGCTTTAGGTACCTTCGAGACTGGACGTGGTGAGTTGATATTAGTCAAGAATGCAAATCGGTTACTCCAAGGACAGCTCCGAGCCATACGCGCTGTAGCGTGCATTCCACCGACCCCAAATCACCACCGCTAGGGCCTTCAGCGGTGTCAAGCGAGAACTCGTTAGAGAGCAGGGTTGAAATGTATTGTGTTTTCTGATGAAAGCAAGTTCTGCCTCGATGCCAGCGATGCCTTTTTGTTGATTAGAAGAAGACCAGTTGAGGCCTGCAGCCAACCTGTTTGCGTGCTACACACACCTGGAGTCATGGTCTGGGGTGTGATTTTGTATGACAGCAGTAGGATTCTCGTGGTTATTTCTCGCACACTGGCTGCAAATTTTTACGTCAGTCTGTTCATACGACCTGCTGTGCTGCCATTCATGAACAGTATTCCAGGAGGGGTTTTCCAACAGGATAACGATCGCCCACCTACCGCTGTTGTGATTATCTACAGTGTGGACACGCTGCCTTCGACTGTTCCATCACCAGATCTGTCTCCAATCGAGCACATAAGGGACATCATCGGACAACAACTCCAGCGTCATCCAAAAATGGCGTTAATCATCCCCGTATTGACTGACAGAGTGTAACAGGCATGAAACTCCATTTCACGAAGACATCTGACGCCTGTACAGCACAATGGATGCACATTTGCATGCCTGCATCCAATATTCTGGTGGTTTCACAGTTATTATTGTACCAGCATTTCACATTTGCAGTGCTTTATCTCGCGCTTATATTAACCTGTCATCTTGCAATGTTAATCACTTACACAAGTTACCTAGACAAATCTTCGTCGGTGTTCCTTTTTTCCCATCAGTGTACATACAACAGATTTCCGGAGAATATTCTCTCAATTTTAGGCGCGGCGATTGCTTGTGGATGATTGGCGGCTGTCACTGAGAATGACAATAGAACAGTTGAAGATAATCGAATATAGTGTAAGCACTAATGTTCACGAACATTCGGAGATGTTGTGGATACCCAACAATGCGCAATCACGGTGCTTCGAAAGATTCCGCAAGAAGCGGTTCCTGACGGTTTCCAAGAGCTTTACACCGATGCCAGCAGAGTTTTGTAGCTGGTGGTGATTACGTTGGAGGTCAGGAAAGGTATTTTCTTTGTTACTCGTGTTTCCTTTATTTTCTGAGACCATTCACCGAACTTTTCAGACGCACTTTGTATTAATAAAATATCCCCGAACAATCTCCGAAACTTTTTCGGGTGCCTTCAGGTTCACACTGCACAAAATATGATGTGGGTTGTTTTTAATTTTTACGCCACTGCACAATGGCAGTACAAGCGTATGAAGGCAGACTCGTGAGGAATCCGGCAACGCCGGCAGGGCATATCCGACACGCGATCCTCTCGTCTCGCAGCATCCCACCGCGCCACGAACGCTGGTGCCAAGAGACTCTACCATTTGCGACCGCACAATGCGCCCCTAGATTCTCTATCTTCGGCGAGGACTCTACGGGCGCTGCGCGTGACGTCACCGGTCCCCATAAAGAACCCGGCGACACCCTCGGCCCGCGGCCCGACAAGATTTACTTCCTCTCCTCACGCCGAGTTATTATTTCACTTCCCTTTCTGCCGCAGCGGCTCCACCTTACCAGATTTTTCTTCTCCCTTTTCCGGCCTCCAGACCTCGTGTAAGTTTCATCCCCTTGTCAAAGGACGTGAGTAATAGATATCAGTGGGTGGCAAGGCAGAGGGAGAGTAGCACCAGGCAACTTGCCAGGCCCTCATTTCTTAGCTGCCCGTCCTCCACACTAACACGTTTATCTTATTTCCTTTGTGCTGCTCTCATAAGGCTATGAACACTTTAGGTACAAACAAGCGATGTCGAGGATTACATGTAACTGATACTTCTCCTTGTAACCCGTATAAGATATAAGGGGTGGACAAAAATATGGAAACACCACAAATACCATATTACGATGCTTAAGACGGCACAGGAAAACCGTTAGCATTCAAAACAGCTTCCAGTCGTTTCGAAATGGATAAATGCAAACCCTGTATGGTTTTAAAGGAAGTCCTGCATCCTTCTTCCTGTAAAATAGGGCATGTTCGAATAACAGTAATTGAGGTGGATAACAGTCACAGTAGCCACGGGATATGCGACAATTATTTTTTGTTTTCACAAAACCAGTCTTGGATGATGCGAGCAGTGTGGTCAGTGGCCCATCGCCTTGGAACACAGCTTCACAATATTGGAGAACAAACATTGCACCATGGGATGGACCTGATCAGCGAAAATGGTCACTTAATCCTGAGAAGTATTGCAGCCTTGCAGAGTTTCCGTGGTTCCCACGGTATACCATGAGATGACTGCCAAAAATCACCATTTCATTTTTGGGACGTAAATTCAGCCAGAAATTGAAAACAAGTCTCATCCGATCAAATTACGTTCTTTCATTGCTTCATAGTACAGGCTTTATGACTTCTGCACCATGTTTTTATGTCACAGCCATTAGATTCACTGATGAATGGTTTTGGAAAGCCAGATATCCCTGTAAATCTCTTCTTATGGAGCGTCCTTCCTGCTGTTCTATAAAATTTCGAGTGAACTGGCGGATGTCTGTAACTTGCTGGTAATATATTTCGGCGCAGAATCGTCTTTCTACCTTCAGGTGAGTACTAACGAGGAATACATTGAGCTCCCCTATTTAAGAACCCGTCGACACAAGAGTGATGTCCTGCGTGGCATTGTGCATGCGCTACTTGAACGCATGCGCATTTTATTTATTTATTTCATTAACAGTACAGAGTAACCCACGCCTTGAAATGTAAGGTGGGACGGATGCTTCTGAATCTAATAGCAAAGACTTCTCATTGTTACAATCTTATTGGTATGCAGTTGTTAATGTTTTTCTTTTTCATAATATAAATATGACCGTCTTTTAAACGCTTATACAAAATGGTTCAAATGGCTCTCACCACTATGGGACTTAACATCTGAGGTCATCAGTCCCCTAGAACTTAGAACTACTTAAACCTAACTAACCTAAGGACATCACACACATCCATGCCCGAGGCAGGATTCGAACCTGCGACCGTAGCAGTCGCGCGGTTCCGGACTGAGCGCCTAGAACCGCACGCCCACCGCGGCCGGCGAAACGCTTATACCACTCGTAAACTCTTGTCTTAGTCATAGCAGATTCGCCAAAAGCGACAGTCAATATTTCGACGCGGTGCTGCACTTTATTTCATTTTTGAAGCAAAATTTAACGTAAATTCTTTGTTCCACATATTTCGAAAGTAAAAGTTCGCCGAGCACTCGGAAACACGTATAACCACTTCAACCATCAACAATAAACTAAATATTCAAAACAGTTGAAAATGCAAACGTACATCGTGATCATGTGTAGTAACAAGATAAAAAAAATAGAAAATCGGGTGCATAAAGCTCTCAAAGTTAAAAAATTCCTCTTACTTTTTGATCACACCTCGCAAGCCCTCTTCCGAACGGTTTCCTGGGTAGAACGCATGTACATTGTTATTTATCTCCGGTAACATTAAATATAGAAGAACGGTTTTTAAAGTAGAATTTTACGTGTCCATTCGAAAGAGCCGTCCGTAATTAGTCTAGCGGGGTATTTATTTATCGATGTGTGTCAGTAGGGACAGTAAAACAAGAAAAATAATAAAATAAAGTAAATGAGCATTTGGAGGCTGCGTATCAACACATAAAAAGGAGAAAAGAATAGAAATTACGAAGACTAGACAAATTTGGGACCGCTCCATCGAATGAGTACGTAAAACTTCTCTTTAAAAGTCATATTCTATTTTGAATTATGCTGTCACATTTACATACTTGTATAAATTTTGTAACAATCAAATATCAATTATCTGATCATCGTAAAGCTCAGTTTATTATACTGGCATTAATTTCATTACATATCTGCTCTGGTTCGATTGTTACTAATCGATACTTGAACACATGACATAAGCAATTCTCATTTTGTAACTCCAGAATACCTTCCACAAGAGGAGAAACCAGTTTTTCATTACAATTTATGTAAAAAAAACACATGTACATGTTGGATACATTTTCCAACTAATAATCCGTAATACACGAAACTTTATGAAAGATACTGTTGAGAAACAGATTTTGCGAATTTCAATACCAAAAGCTAAAAGCAGTGTAACACTTTATGTTGCAGTTCAAGAGGAACGAATTAATTCGTAATTCTGTGATTTCAGTGTGCATACACCAGCAAGTTTTTGATCGTAGACCATAACATTTCTGTTTGTAATAATATATGACGTAACAGCGTTTGTTATAACGATATACAAGTGGTGGCGAATCAGTCATCAGGATCTTAATTTTCCGACAGTTTTTATGATCTAGTTTGATTACAGTTCGGTAATCATATTACGAAATAAACATGTAATTCCGAAAGCGAAATACCGTGTCAACTTAAATTTCTTGAAATTTCTCTTGGCACTACCAAATTATTAAGTATACTACCAAGAACTCAGCAAGTTGCAGCAGATTTTGGTGTAGCAGATACTCGCAAATTCTTTTAGAGCCACTGCAGTATCGGAAATCGCCGAGAAACGAAGATGAGTGTTTGCTATTAACTGTTACGCTCTGCCGCCTTTGAAAATCTCGCAAACCATTTGGAATAAGGCATATACACTTATGAAGATTGTTGGCTTCAAATAACCGATTCTATCACATCCCAGAAAACTGACCATTTCTCCTGGGAAGCTCTGTATATTATGAGGAACTGCAAACCGCTATCCGCAAGTTTAGCCTAAGGCGTCAAGAATATACTACGAAGATCTCTTCTAGTAAGGAAGACTTAATGGCACAAAACTGTTGAGGCTTTCGTGGCCACTTATTGACCTATTGCCTGTTAGCTTTTGAGGCGGGATCTTCGGCTGATGTTTGTCTAACGATTTGACGTTTCGCCAGCGCGAGTGGCTAGTATTGTCAAAAAATCACCCTCCAATCCTGGTGGCGGAGATATATCCGTTACATTGGATACTGCATTCCTGACTCGATGTTTCCCTTTAATTTACAAAATTTCGGAAGCTGTAGTACGAGACAGTTCTCTCTCTCTCTCTCTCTCTCTATCTATCTATCTATCCCTTGCACACACACACACACACAAACAAAATTTTAATTTTATAGTGAAGCAGGGCGAGTCAGTACGTCCATCTCTGTACTGTGTTGTGGAAGGGAGTACTGCATGATCCTGTCCGCTGATCCTTGAACCGTAGGACAGTGACCGTACCGTCATGAAGCCTAAGTGCCTCAACTAGAACAAAGGGTCCGACTTTTTTTGTTCTATTCGCGGCATTTGAGCCCAAGCTGCCGTGGCGACCGAGACATCCGCTTTATATTGCCTCGCTGGCGACGTAATTTGAGGAAATCCTCTTCTTTTTGCAGCCAAGAATTCGCCGTTAGACCAATAACGGGCACCTAGAAAGTCGCGTGATTCACCAGTCCTCCTTGCTAACTTCTTTTCTCTTCCGTTGCTCCGAAATTATTGGAATTCTGGTGGAGACATTCTGACAGAGGAGTGAAATAGTTGTGAAAAAAGGAGAGCACAAAATACAGCTCTGCCAAAGAGAGGTCGCGTAAGGTAGAACTGATTTCACCCCCGACCCGTCGCAGACATTGATCAAGCACGGCAGTAAAAAGTATGCCAGCCTCTCCCGTTAAAGACAGCCATTTTTCAGACTGTACGTTCCCGCACGACAACCATTAGTCCTCCGTAATTCAGCAAGTACAAATGACAACGACCTGCGCAATGCAAACCGGAATAATTACAACTGCGTTACATTATGGAGTAAACTATAATAAAATCTGGTTGCGTGCAACGTATTTCTCATGTTTTGATGACATTGCCTGCGTCTACTATAAGTTTTCCGTAAAAATTATCTACAAATGAAAATACTGATTTTTTTTTCATAAACTCTCCTCGTGTAACGTGAGTTTTAGATACCGTATTCAACTGCTGACCAATACTGACTGTTTGTTGGTCCTGTGTTGCACATGTGAACAGCGCCGTGAAACAAAAGTATAACCTTAGTGAAATACTGAATCTGAAACAATGAAACAAATCTAATTAAATGCCAAAAGTAACTAATTGTGTACTCAGTGTAAATTATATAAAAGAAACTCAATAACGAAGTACATTATGAAAGTTGCCTGACAAGTGCAATTGCTGACTTGAAAGATCCACGAAAATAAAATATTGCTCTACTCAGAAGCAAGGTAAAAGTTTAAGATCACCTCCACAGCTCACAGTAAATTAATTTGCTTTATTAGCACAACACCTGTAATTCTCACCGTTTCTACACAAGAAAACTAAGTGAGATCTGCCCCGCAGTAAAATTTGTTTTTGCTTGTGAGAAATAATCTCTGGCTTCGTGTGGCGCAAGGTGCAATGCACGATAAAATATTCAAAACTTTCCTAAGAATGATGGAGGAGGGTTTTACTTTAAAGAAAGACGATCTCAAAAAATCAGACTGTACAACATAAGAAGACCCTCACTAAAAATTAGAGGCATTCCAACTAATTGCGTTCTTTGTAACAATGAAAGAAATAGATCAAATTAACGCTAATCATGAATTTTATTAGTTATGTGAGTGATAAAGATTTTCTTCAATTAATAATCCTGACAAGCAAACATTTCATCTTGAGCATGCATTGGTTACCTTGAATAATTCCTCCAAAAAAATCTTCTCCATCAATAGGATCAGTAACTATGTTTACAGACAAGTTTACATCTCCGTAATAAAGTATTCCAGGTTCACAAACATCAAATCTCTATCCCTAAAAGCTCAACTGCTCGGTACTATGCCTCAAATAAGAATGCTCCAGCGCTTCCCAACTGACAGGCGCGCAAGCCAACCACAGATAAACGTGGACACAGAGTCAAAGATCTTATTCACCACTCGTGCAGCGTACTCATTAATCTTTGTCCCACTACCGTAAAGGCGACTTATTTGCAGTGACAGAAAACAAATGAAAATATTACACTACGATAAACATGAAAGTTTTTGATTTTAACTATCAAAAATTGAAAAAAATTTTAGCCTGGTTAAAGACGTATGGAAATGTAATAATTTTTTCATAATGCGGGGCCACAGTCATAATATATTTCTTTAAACTCAGTACCGCCATTAGACTATTGTATATTTACTGTGTTACATTTACACTTACACAATCATGATTTCGACTTCAAAGTGCCATTATCAAGTGATTTAAGTGTTACAAATTGCCTAAGATGGCATACTGTCGTATTAAAATACCCTATTAGACATACTGTCTACGAGTCGATATTTCTGCCAGAGCCTACTGCTTTGTTTCTAATAGTGTATTTTAATACGACAGTCCGCCATCTTACGCAATTTATAACACTTAAAACACTTGATAAGGGCACATTGAAGCCGAAATCATGATTGTGTAAAAGTAACACTGTAAATAAACAACAATCTAATGGCGATACTGAGTTTAAAGAAACGAATGGAAATATGTAATGCTCCATCTCCGACAATATTACCGTTATCTCAACTTTTCTCTAAAAACTGCAAGGCAATATAGAGAAACTTTGTCATCTTTATCATAAAATCAGATATATAGCCGTACAACTCGTATTATGAAAACCCTTAATCTGACATGTCAGTATTCAAAAATTTTCTGGAACCTCCCGCTATCGGATGTGTCAGTATCCTGACAGAGAACAGAAAAACATAAATTAATTACTCTTCCTACAATTAATGAAAAAATCAATTCTCTAGTATTTGACTGCGAATTTTAAAATATTCTCTAACATCTTCTGTTATACTGCAATGCTCCTGGACGCAACAGACAACTTACCTCGTCTTGCTGCTGCAACTGTGTAACCAGTAACATGCTAAAATAATTCAAAAGAAATACTGCAATCCATGTACAGTGCAATGCATGGTTGCAACTACTGATGTAGCTACTCCTATGTCTTTTTTATATATAGAAATTGAATGATGAAGAGAGGTTTGATCAACATGTCGTAAGCGGTGTACAAAATAAAAAGAACCAACAAAAACTTTTAATTTACTATATTCTGAAAATGAAGATTCATACATTGACAAACTTTACTCAGACCTCTCTTTTCCTTGAACAGTTTGAAAATTTTAATTGTTCACAATGTCTATAATCAATAATCAAGTATCTCGTCACAACAAAGATACGAATACTACTCTCAATGTATACATACACAAATTCCAGTGCGCAAGTAAGCAACAACTACGTGCAGCAAAAAGGGAAATTACCAAAAATACTCAATTAATACCAAAGTCTCCTCCGGCGCTACTAGCACGGTCATGGCAGGCTGTGACCTCCCTGACGCGTGGCTTCTTTCCACGTCAGGCATCATCCAAATACTCCCAGCATGTGTTCGATCGCTACAACTCGCGATAATAATATCTTAGAACCAGAGTTTGTGTTTCCACGTAACAGCAGAATCTGTGGCCAACTTTCCAAAAAATGTGAACGTCCAACTTTCAAACAAATAAAAAGACACAAAAAGTATATTTCATTAGAGCTGTCTAAAGTGAATTTCCAAAATACTAGACACTTACATAAGACTTCTTCACACATTGAAATCGATGTAATAGTGACCGTGCAGTTGATTCACAACATTAAAAAGGTGTTGCAAAGCGGAACACGAGCCTGAAACCTTGCCGACGGAGCAATCCATTCTCTGCTCACGCCCCCGTCCCCTTGCCTTCCCCCCCCCCCCCCCCACCCATGTGCACGCTTCAAAGCTTGTGTCAATACGCGGGAGAGCTTCTGTGGAGTTTCGAATGTAGGAGTGAGGTATTGACGTACAGTCGGCTGTTGGGCGGAAGATTCGTTTTGTAAATATCCAATATTTACGTCTTCCAGCTTATTGTTCCTGAACGATTCATTTCTCCTAAGTAATGCCAACGTACTGTCATCACTTAAAGATATTGTATAATGAGCGCCATCAGTGACGATTTATCCATTACAATCATTTTCACCTAAAATGCAGTTGCATGATTTCACTGATGGTTCAGTACAGCACTCTGCTAATTTAGTTAAATCTTCTGGAATGAACCAAAAAGAAGAGTAAGGATGGTGGCTAGGATCTAGAGTGGACAGAGTTCCTTGCGAACGCAGCAGAATCTGTAGATTTTCACTGAAATTTTCAGCAACATTGGGATAGCGTTGCTTGCACGAGACAAAATTTCGATTTTTTCCCCGTAATTTCAAATATTTACAGCCAGGTAAAGACGTGTCGAGCAAAGAAATGCGATTTTTCCGGATGTAGTTATGCTGCAGGAAACGGTTTTCGGACGTAAATTCTGTGTCCCCTATCGAAATTTGGATCTGGTACGGGTGAGTTTTTCAGAGTGGCCACAGTAAATAAGAAATGCTACAGGCGAAGTGCAAAAATAGAAATTCGTTGCGTTGAGATACTGAGGAAAAGCTCGTTCTTTTCGTAATAATAAAACGAAAATAGTCTTTCGTACTGACAATCACCTTCGAAATAAAATGCGAGTAAGGAAAGAGTAGTTCATAATAAATACTTACAGTCAAGTGTGTATAAGATATGAGATAAAATGTGGCGCCTGTCTGAAGGACAAAGATGCAGATCTCGTCCGCTTTAGACAACACTGTAATGCTATTAGCATGTATCACAAGCCCGATGTAAGTCGTTATGGTCTTAAACGAAGCCATTAGGACACAATTGAAGAGTTTGCAATTTTTACCAGTTAAAGTACCTTACAGCTGTTACGTTAACGATTTCTGTAACAAAGCTATTTCCAAAGTATTTTCTGGTATGTAATGATGAAAGGACATCATTACATATGATACATGCATTAAGTGGAAGTTTGTTTTGTTGACGTTGCTGTATAAAAAATTTTCCTGTGATGCTGTAACGATGTTGTAACGAGAAATTTTTGCGTACGAAAGCAGTAAAGCATGCTGCTGTGGTAATGGAAGTCACTAGCACGCCGCTACAAAAATCTACTACGGGATTACTTCCAAAATATTCTCTCTCATAGTCCACATAGATTTTTCACACTGACTCGAACGTGCCTGTTGTAGTCTTACGGCATACAGCTTCAAGAAGAGCGTATCCACCGTCCATTACTGCACATATCCAAAGGGCCACATCTTATTTCAAGGTTGAATTCTGCATGCAAAGTGACTTTGTGCCCTTTCCAGTACTCAGTGAAGAGAAGCAAAGGAAAGAGTGCACGCTCAAATTTGAACAATTCTCTCAAATTACCATCAAAAAGCTCGGCCACGCAAGCTCGTAGAAAGAGAGAGGATTAGCTGTGTACCTTTTTTATTTGCAATTTTCAGGGCAGATGAAACTGAGGCTAGAGTAACAACCTTATTATTTCGCTTCAGCTTCATAACTGCAAAATTTTCTCCCGCCATTTTCTTCACACATTTGACGCCGACACCTTGAACTAAATAACAGTTCATCTCTTCGTGACTAGATGTTTCTCTAATGCAATGGTGGATGCTCTGAGAAATATGGCTACCTGAGACGGCCTCAATATCCATGTTGTTCAGACGTTCCTGAATGCACCTCGGTGAACATATCTGTTTGATTAGAGACGTGTTGGATGCGTCATACAATTTATTATGGCATGACCATGAGTCATCCTTCACTACTAGTCATCGTCGTCATCAGGAATTGCACTATGGACATAACTGATCATATGTTCGACGAACATTTTTCAGCGCCGCGAGTGCTGGAATAGCATTCAGCCGTGACTTCCTGAAATTCATAACGATCCATTTTGTCTTATATGGTGATCATATAGTTGGTTGGTAGATTTAGGGAAGGGGACTAAACACGAGGTAAGCGAGATCAGGGAAGGACAGGGGAAGGAATCGGCCGTGCCCTTTTAAAGGAATCATCCAGACATTTTCCTGAAACGATTTAGGGAAATTACGGAAAACAACCTAAATCAGGATAGCGGACGCAGGTTAGAAATGACGCCCTCCGAATGCGAATGCGAGTCCAGTGCGCTAACCACTGCGCCATCTCGCTCGGCGATCATGTGGCACACGTGTGCACTTTTAACTGAGATGACCTGCTTCATGGAACTAGGCAAGCATTTCTTTAACACATTCGACATGAAGGTTCCAGTCCAACATCTGTTCACCTTTAATGAAGTTTTACAGTCGACAAGGGACCAGGCACAGATGAAGGATGAAGGGCACCGATCGCTTCGGGTCCACCAACTCTACAACAGCAGGCGAAACGGACATCGCATTGAAAGAGGGAGGGAGGGGGGAGGGCTTCCCTGGGTTGATAAAAAAGTTGACCATTAGAGGCAAGTAACAACATGTTTTTAAAACAATTGTAAAATTTATGATGTTATGCTAAAAGGAGCACTTTTTGCAGTTTTCTGTCGATTTTTCGTTCCTTTTAAATATAAATTTGATTACAGACACGTTACAACAATACTGTAATCGTCTAGAATGAAATGTTCACTCTACAGCGGAAGTTTCAATACTGTAATTATTGGAGGCTATTTATAGTCCGGCGGCGACGCCCACCAAAGAAGAGAGATTCTTGAATTTGTCGAAGTTACCAAATGGTTCAAATGGCTGTGAGCACTATGGGACTTAACTTCTGACTTCTGAAGTCATCAGTCCCCTAGAACTTAGAACTACTTAAACCTAACTAACCTAAGGACATCATACACATCAATGCCCGAGGCAGGATTCGAACCTGCGACCGTAGCTGTCGAAGTTACACTATGTGAGACCCTACCAGATGTTAGTACATCGGTTTTAATCTGTGTTCACTGTATGTACTCATCTCTATTTAACAATGGAATTAATAAACAGAATAATTTTTGCAAAAAGTTGTGTGGCTACTACTGTACATGTCAAGAACCTAGTCAAATACATCGGTCAAACTCCCCACAGATAAGTATCGTTTCAAACTTGATTTCATTGTACGTTTCTATTCTTTATTATTGCCCCTCCGTGATGTAAATTTGAGATTTGTTCCTAGTAAAACACTTGCTGTTTGCAAAGTCCGTTTTTGTTCATGATTATGATTTTCTGTAAATTATCGTAATAATAATCTCCCGCTCCTCGAGAATAACAGTCTAATTTCTATCTTCTAGATCACAGAGGTCTGTGAAATCTGGTCACTCTTTCTGCAGCACCCTTCATTACCTGCACTGGTGGACACAGGCATAATATTCTGCATTACTGAAATCTTCCTGATGAGAAAAGTACACAAAAAAGCCAAAAAGGTGCCATGACTGCGTAAAATTCACAACTATAGTAAAATGCTCTTTCATGTGGAACTACAGGTACTCATCTGAACTTTCAGTTTACTAGATATAATTAAAAAAAAAAAAAAGAAAACAGTGCCTTCATCTATCACATCCATGTTCAGCTCACGAACACGACAGCGTATTATCTTCATTGCTAGACATCCGGATAAAGTTCATGGTGGTTTTTTAAATTTGTGGAAATACAGCGAAAATTGAACTGTCGTAGAACAGAATATGACAAGACTGGAGAACACTTGGCTGACACGTTGCGAATGTTGGCAACAGTGCGCGAGCACGTGGCCGGAGGACAGATTACGCCGGTCGTATAACAAAAGCACCGCATTTACTGCCGCGGGGCTGGTCGCGTTTATAGGCGGCCAATAAGCGCGTGGACCGGCGAGTCCATATGAGCTACCGAGGCGCCGGCGCTGCTTTGTGACCCATAAATCCACCGTCTGGTTAGGCGCGCGGAATCCGCCCTTTAGCTGCGGAGAGCTGCCTCAAGGGGCCATCACGGCAGCGGGCGCTAAACAAGGCTGCAGTCTCGGCTTCTCACCCCAAGGCCCTTATTGTGGCTGCAGTTACTATTTATCCAATCGATTATTTATTTATTTACCGTTTTAGGTAATGAAAGATTGGCCCTTCAGCTTAAACTCGACAACCAACATATTTTTACTGAAAATATTTAAATTTTGATAGGTAATTACTACTACATTATTATTTTATTGTGTTTGTTTGCGCATGCTCAATGGTAATGAAAGAAAAGACTTCTGAAAAAATTATGCAGAAACTAGTTACGTTTCGAATTCGATTTAAACTTGACCCTTACAAACACATTTGTCACGTTATTACGTGAAGGCCAAATACACAATACGATTTAGCTGTCGATTTTCATCGAAATGTCGTACAGTCCGCGCAAAACAACGTGACCGGTAGATGCACAGTTGGCAGGGCATGCGTAGACAGCAATACTGGTGGGGGTTACGGGCAGGCGCTGTGGGGGAAATGCCGTCCTAGACTGAAGCCGACGCTCACACGTTTTGTAAATATCAACTGTAGCCCCACCACGCTCATACTTATATGCTGACCATTCATAAAGATCTGTCATGTCTTCTTTCGTTAATATCTAAAACGAATTCCGCTGAAAATGCAGCAATTTATTTTCACCTGTTTAGTTAATCATTTGCGACTTTCAGAGAAGCACCATGAGTGGCGAATTTTGAGTAAAACTGACACAGTTCCATCGTTTCCACGTTAAAATTTGCTTCTCTTAGCAGAAACACAGCGGCGTTTACACAGTGTCAACTCACTAACATCTTGTGTAGTTGTGAGAAAATTCTGAAACGGTGGTTTATTACGTGAGGGACTGAGGAGTCTATAGCTTATGAAAAATGATGATAATGATTTTGGCTGAGGGGGCGCTCGACATCATGGTCATCAGCACCTGACGAAAAGTCAACATGCAAATCTCATGGGTGGAGATGAAGGCTGTCCCCATATGCGGACCAGTTTATAAAGTGTATTAAAGTCTGCCGCCCTTCTCCACCAATTTACGGATGAGGCCCGACACTTCACATAATTTTACCACTCTTGTAACACTGGTATCGGTATCTGCGAGGATGGTGAGCAGTTCTCCAGCGAGACCGAGGGCTGCCCTAACATCAGTGTACAGGACACACGAAGCCAAAATATACTGAACTGAAAGCGGCACGCCACCAAACTTCACAGAATGGTGGATCCTCCCGTCGGAGGGAGGAGGAAGCCACGTGTGAGAGGGCTATGCCCGATGCGCAGTCTGGTAAGCAAAACCTCCTTCCAGCGGCGAGGCTGACACGAAGTCTGCCAAGCTTTTGTGGTCGGTTTGCGTGACCGCAGTTTGTTGTCCGACACCTGCAGTCGTTCAGTCTCCCACTGATGCGTGATGCATCTGTTATAAAATGAGATAATGGCGTGCAACGGGATGGGACATTGATGGACAGCACTTCCCCAAAATGCTTCTTTGGCAGCTTTGTCAGCCATGTCGTTACCCTGCATCCCAAAGTGGCCAGTTACCCAGCAAAAGATCACCTCCTTGCCACGGTGTTGGAGCCGCTGTAAGGAGTCATGGATGTGCTGAATCTGCGGGTCTGATGGATACATTTGGCGAAGTGCTTGCAGTGCACTAAGAGAGTCGGAACAGAGAAGAAAACTCGTACGGTGATGTCTGTGAACCCTCTCCAGTGCCCTCAGAATGCCATATAACTCCACATCATAATTTGTAAATTGTTCTGGAAGGCGAACTATAAAAACCCTATTAGGGAAAACAGTAGAACAACTGAGAGCATTCTCCTGCTGGGATCCATCTGTATAAATAAAGATAAAACCGTAGTATGTACTTAAAATAGACGAAAACAAAGTTGTACAAACCAAATTTGGTGTACAACTTTTCTTGTACTGTGTCAAGCTTAAAATCAATTTGGGCCTCTGAAGACACCAAGGCGGCGGTGCGCTCATCCCTGGGTGTGTATTTTTATGCCCGAGAAATCCAGATCCTTCAGACAGTCTGTAGCACGTATACCAAATGGCTTGGTCGCTTGTGGCCGATTCCTGAACAGTCTTTCGAAGTTTGGTTGAATCACTGAACTAAACGCCAATGACTGAAGCGACGCTGAGATTTTCAGCGCCTGTCGAGCCAAAAGGATACGTCGCCGAATCCAGAGTGGTAGCTTACCAGGCTCTGCACACAGACTCTGAACTGGGCTGGTCCGAAAGGTTCCAGTCGATATCCGAATGCCTTCATGGTGGACAACATCTAACATCTACAGGTAAGAAGGACGGGCCGATCCGTAGACCAAGCTGCCATAGTCTAAGCGTGATCGAACAAATGCCCTATAAAACTGCAGGAGGCGGGACCTGTCAGCTCCTCATGTTTTTCCACAAAGGCATTTCAAAATGTTCAACGATCGGAAGCCCTTTGTTCGTAGGTCTTTCAGGTGTGGGAGCCATGTTAATTTCGAGTCAAATAATAAAACCAAAAAGCGCACAGTGTCTTGAAAACGAAAAATACGGTTCAAAATGGTTCAAATGGCTCTGAGCACTATGCGACTTAGCTTCTGAGGTCATCAGTCGCCTAGAACTTAGAACTAATTAAACCTAACTTACCTAAGGACATCACACACATCTATGCCCGAGGCAGGATTCGAACCTGCGACCGTAGCGGTCGCTCGGTTCCAGACTGTAGCGTCTAGAACCGCACGGCAACTCCGGCCGGCGAAAAATACCATTCCCCATTGTAAGCACTGGTTGGTTAAAACTCCGACGAGCATGGTTAAAATTGACACACGTAGTCTTCTCAGGTGAGAACAGAAAACCAGTTGTCTGGGCCCAGGTTTCCAGCCTCCTAATGGTCAGCTGTAGCTGCCTCGTCGTCGTTGTAAGATCAGAGGAAGAGTAGAGCAGGGGTGCGCCTCGAATCTGTCATCGCCGACCGGCCAAAAGGGGCAAACACTGTAGACTTCCCCTTCCGAAGAAACAATGAACTTGCCCTGCGCTGTGGACAAAAACTGATCACTGCGCGTCATCCACCGTATCCTGCGCAGTCTCTACTGCGTGCAAGCGCTTTTGTAGACAACTTTGAGGTTATTTCCCCACTTAGCAGACCACAAAAAAATTCTTGTGTCACACTGTTCGACTCGACTTGCCATACGCCACGGCGGTACGGTGTAAACAATTGTCATTTACACACTCTTTGGAAAAAATAAGTGGGGACGTTGGATTCAAATGCTAGTTTAAGGGTTATAGATTGCTACAGAACAGAAAGTCGAGGCGATCCGCTACAAACCAAAGACGGATAACGGAAATAAGGTACTCCAAGGTGACCAGAGCAGTACTGAGTACTGCCTTTTTTTGGGCAAGTGGGAAAACTATGAGGGTTCTCCTCTCTTCGCTTGATCTAATACGTCACTCGGTGTCCCCCACGGATATCGTTAGACACCTCTCGGTACCAAGGCACGCGAAGGCAGTGGCCAAGAGGAGCCCTGGAATGGAACTATGATTATGAAATGTATTCGCAGTTGCGAACCACCAGCTGTATAATGGAATAGCGACGATGAAAATTTATGCTGGATTAGGACTCGAAGCCGGACTTCCCGCTTTACGCAACCGGCCACCTTCTTAACCACTGTGGTTATCTGGGTTACCCGTGCACAACTTACGGCCAGACCCAGACTTCCATATGTACTGGTTGCTTCGTCACAACCAGCAGTCGCACAAAACTGTGTATACCCGTACGGGTGTTGCACATTTTAAATGAAAGTCGCTGCCTGACTACGGCGGATACATACGATATTGCATTGCATGTATTGTTGACAAGTGCCGGCCGCGGTGGTCGTGCGGTTCTAGGCGCTCCAGTCCGGAGCCGCGCTGCTGCTACGGTCGCAGGTTCGAATCCTGCCTCGGGCATGGGTGTGTGTGACGTCCTTAGGTTAGTTAGGTTTAAGTAGTTCTAAGTTCTAGGGGACTGATGACCACAGCAGTTGAGTCCCATAGTGCTCAGAGCCATTTGAACCATTTTTTTGTTGACAAGTACGATGCAATATCGTACAGAGCTATGATCAGTTGCGTCGGATTTTCACCGACAAGTGCATAATTTGTCTCAGGCATGTACTACAACTTATTCAACAAGGAGCTGAGTGAGTCACAATTTTGGGTCAGTATCGTGTACCGTTGTCATATGCCTCTCGCCGTTAATGGGGACTGTACACTATCAGGGTAGGAAACTTCAAAGTACTGTTCCGCCCAGCAGTCGCAGTTCCGTCTTCCAGAACTACAACAAACGGGCTCATAGCGTCGACCTCGCGAACATCTTCCTCCAGTAGGTACGAAACAACCGAATTAAATAGCTTCCGGTATCTGCTTGTAAGCCTGAGACTTTTCTGCTATCTATCACACACATATGAAAAAGACTGAGGAACTGTCCAGGCCAGTCCTACACAAAGAAAAGGATGTTTAGTTACGTTATAATCACAGTTTCAATCACGTATTAGGGCAGTAAACTCATCTACGATTCCAGTTGTAGTAATCAGAGGCCTATTGCATAGTTAACTGACAAGCCGATAAACTTAATCGCAAATTCATATGTTACTGTCAAGTTTCCTCAACCACCTGGGCTCACCAATGTGTTGCCTAGGCATGGTATCATCAGATGGAGGGGACGGATCATTTTTAATTTCAGCCAGATAGTTAAACTCAGAAAGCCACAAGATGGTGCCACTGGTAAAGCTGGCTACCGGAACGACATACTCTCGGAGCACTCACACCCCTACGCTTTCTGTGCGTGCATAAAACCTTCCAGAGACGCTTTCCGTTCGTGAATTCTTGTCTTGTCAGATCATTTCGTTACAGGTATTATGAAGTTAGTACGGAAATTGGCGTTGTCTTTTCGCCCACTGTTGTTCCTACGCGAGTAAGTGGTTTACGCTGTCAGTTGCCAGTACCAAGCACTCACCGCTGAGAGACGAAATTGTGGCCGGCCGGAGTAGCCGAGCGGTTCTAGGCGCTACAGTCTGGAACCGTGCGACCACTGCGTTCGCAGGTTCGAATCCTGCCTCGGGCATGGATGTGTGTGATGTCCTTAGGTTAGTTAGGTTTAAGTAGCTCTGAGTCTAGGGGACTGATGACCTCAGAAGCTAAGTCCCATAGTGCTCAGAGCCATTTGAACCATTTTTGAACGAAATTGTGACTCCTAGGTAGGACAGTAATTTTAAGGACCCTGCCCTTATGGTGCACAGTTCACAGAAACGATGAGAGGCATCTGACACTGGAACACCACACCGACTCAAAACTGTCACAGACTCTGCTTTTTGTTGAAAATATTGGAATGCATAACATAGACAAATCATGCACTCATCTGATCAAAGTTCCATTCCAAGCTATATACTGCCCACATTCTTTGTGCACCATGGTACCGAGAGGTATCTAATATTGTTCATAAAGGAGGCCTAGAGACCAATTCGATCGTGTGAAAAGGGTGTTGTACCTACATTGCTTTCCTATTTCTCTAGGGAAAAAACAGGCAGTGTGCAGTATTGTTCTATTCTCCTGGGGGTACCTTATTTCTGTTAGCGCTTTTCTGTCTGGTTAATAGCTGCTCGCTACTATTTTATGAAGTGGTACGAATTGTCGCGCTTGCCGTTATTCGTGACCGTATCCGGTACATCTCATTCCCAACAAGGATTTCTCTCGTTGGTTTCTCCAAAGAGTTCATATCTTTTTACTAAATATAACTCTATAGTAATTGGACGGCTATAACACTGTGATTTATTGTGTTTCTTATGTTATTAACTTTTTTCTACGGGAGAACGGCTCAACGACGAATAACCTAGAGTTGTGAGGTACTGTCGTTCCATTGTGTAACTAAGCTACCTCGCATTTAATCTGTTCTTAATGATCGATAGACACTGCCGGAGAAAAAACAAAAAAAAAAAAAAAAAAAAGCAAATACAAGACCGCCAACTGCTCAGTAATACCAGAGTACAATACGTACATACTGAGGGGCTGTAGTGTTAGGAATTTATTTGTCAGGGTCATCGGCGACCAGTCGGTCTATCTGTGGGGCCTCTTTTTCGACTCTTCAGGAAGTACCTGTGCTGCGTTTGGAGATGAACAGCGTTTGCAACATTCATTCTTGGCTAAAACCACGGTCCAGCTGCTTCATCGCCCGCCATACGGTTGGCCGCACCAACAGCTGCCACCGAGGCATGAGGGCGCTGCCGCCAATAATACGCAATCATACCCTCTCCGGCGCTCCAGCGGCGGATCTACTTCAAACATATGTGTTTGTCATTTCGTAGCACTTACAGACTTTAGTCGGAGTTAGTCATATATGTAACAGCCACTGTATTGAAGACCGACTGCATTGTAAACTTTTGTATCTCTATGTATTTCAACATTCAAATCTACTGTTAGCAATTGACGCTGCAACTACCAAAAACAAAGGTATGTATTACATTTACTATTTGGCATTAAATGTTGAAGAAATTAATATCTGAATTTTCTCGCCACGAACTGCATCTGCTCGTGAAGCCACTAAAGAACCACAAAGCGTACAAATGAAGTTTCAGTGCCAACGAAGAGTAAGGCTACTTCAGCCATTGTGGACAGACGGTGTATCGATGAATTGCTGCACATGTTGGGCATAATATATGGGTGGTGTGTAGCTGCTTACAACGGTGGTCTGTGGAACATTCACACACCTGCAGACCTCGTTCTGCACGTTCGCTTGGTACAGACACGAACATCGTCCAGGAACGAAATCCAGACACATGTTGCACCTGCTGCGACATGAGGGACCATTGAGAACCATTTGCTTGGAGTAAGGTGAAGATTACGTATGCCTCTGGCCAGTGCCACTGACACTGTGACGCCGCCAAGCCTGCCTCAAAAAAATGTGTGTGAAATCTTACGGGGCTTAACTGCTAAGGTCATCAGCCCCTAAGCTTACACATTACTTATCCTAAATTATCCTAAGGACGAACACACACATCCATGCCCGAGGGAGGACTCGAACCTCCGCCGGGACCATCCGCACAGTCCATGACTGCAGCGCCTTCGACCGCTCGGCTAATCTCTTGCGGCCCAAGCCTGCCTGCTCAGGTGTAGTGAAGGAGTTGACTGGAAAGTGCGATGACGCTGTGTTGCTTTCAGTGACGAGAGCAGATCTTATCTGTATGCGAATGATGGACATACACACGCATGCCGTAGACCTGGTGAGCTAGCTCTTCCAGAGTGCATTCGCCCGCGACACGCAGGTCCCACGCCAGGCTAAATGGTGTGGGGAGCCATCAATTACAAGCCGCGTTCACATTTGGTGTTTCTGTAGGGTAAAGTAACCAGTGCCCAGTACATTGTATAAGTTGTTATCCCCGCCCTTTCTTCCAGAGGAGTGTGATGTGCTTTTTCAGAGCAAGGCACGCCCACATACGGCTGCTGTGATGCGACATGCTCCTTCGTGGTGTACAATAACTGACCTGGCCAACAAAATCACCGGACTGTTTCCAACTGAACAGGTATGGGACGTGATGAAGCGGGAACTTACTCGTTCTCCAGGACCTGCAAGAACCTTAGCCGCACCTCAACAAAAGGCGCAAGTTTATCGCAGGATGCCATTCGGCACCTCTGTGATCATTTGCATTCGAGAATACACGCCTGCAGATGATGGGCAAAGTCGTTCATCCTTGGGAACTAGTTCACTAGTGATCGCTCTATTTTAGTAACCGCTCATTTTTACTCGTTCACCGTTCACTGTGCTTGGTATATGGTTCTTATGAAAAATTGAAAATTAGTAGCATAGGTGACTGAAGATGGAAGGCGCCCAGAGGGGGCACTTACCTCCCCTCTGGAGTACAGAGTTTTTATTCATTACAGATTTATCACACACTTGTAATTTTCCTGATTCTCGTATAGCCGACTGTAGCGTTATGTGGCTGATCGCAGTGAAATAATATAAGGTGGCGCACGAAAAACCGGCCCAGAGTACAGACTGCTCGCCAATTATGCACGATTTGTTGACCGCTACGAGCAGAATAGATAAACATGTAATAATTAGGCAGTGAAGAAATAACAGATAAGCTAATGCAAACAACTTCCAAACAATAGATGACGACTGGTAAGCGCCAATGAGCAGTCTAGTACTCGGGGCCGATTTTTCGTGTGCCACCCTGCACCACTGAATTAATATTGTAGGAGTTATCATATTCCCTTTACAAGATGACACCATACACTCGATTACGAAGCGCGGGCTTCATTCTGTTGTAAGTCGGTCTGCCTTCCATAACAAATGAACATGCTCTTTTACCTTGGATCAAAAAAAAAAAAGACGGAAAATGGCCACTCGTGTGTGCCGTGCCGACGTCCTTTGCATGTGTAATAACAAAAAAATCTTGCCTTTTTACAAGTATTTCTTCTGCTGTTTATCGAAATAGGGAAGTAAGCTGATACGCTGTTTTGTTACCTGAAAAGATGTATGTATTACATACCACGTAAAATGGTTCAAATGGCTCTGAGCATTATGCGACTTAACTTCTGAGGTCATCAGTCGCCTAGAACTTAGAACTAATTAAACCTAACTAACCTAAGGATATCACACACATCCATGCCCGAGGCAGGATTCGAACCACCGACCGTAGCGGTCGCTCGGCTCCAGACTGTAGCGCCTAGAACCGCACGCCCACGCCGGCCGGCCATACCACGTAATTTTTATGTAATTTACGTAATTATAAAACACATTTTTATTACCGGTCGTGGACGCTGATTGAATACTAAAAGAACCAGATGTTCAGAGTCCAAAAAAGGTTTGAAACAGATCTAGAACGGGCGTGTGAAGCGAACGAAACGAACAACAACAACTCGATACTGAACTATGAGCAGCCGTCAGTGGAACTGCGACGAAGTGGCCACGGGAAGGAGGACGAGTCCGGCCGAGCGAGACCGAGACCGAGACAGACGGGAAAGAGACCGACGGTGGAACGAGACCGGCCGACGTGCCGTTGCGGGAACGAGACCGACCGTTTCCCGTTCCCAATAACTATAACTAGAAAGCCGCTACCGAAGTGAACTATGAAAGACCGTTCCATAGAATTCTTTCCTCGCTCGTTCCGTTCATATTGGTGAACCGTTCCTTTGGACCCGTTAGTTCGCGAACGACCCATCTCTAGTCCAGAGGATTGTACACTATGTATTGATGCGACTGTACGGGCGCCCTTTTACTGAGACGTATGTGTTTCATCTGATGCGAATGTGTTACCATACACTCCTACACCGGACTCATCAACAAAATGGCTTTGTCCTTGAAGGTGAAGCATTTTTAATTTTTTATTTATTCGCTTATTTATTTTTATTTTGCGGGAGTGTACAGTGATTCCTATAATTGCTTGTCTGTAGCTTTCGCCCTGTCCCTTTTCAATACCATTTAATCTGGCAACACATACACGTCCAGTACGAAAAGGAGTCCGATGTCTCCACGTTCAGTGGACGGAATACTTGCAGTTAGGAATTCTTTTACCTGCTAACAGATATACTGTAACAGTAATACAGCTGATTCATTCACTTAATTTCCATCTCTTCAAAATACAAATTCTATATGCTGACATGAATCCGATTGTGCTTGTTTTGGGAGATAGAGCTAAATGTTTCTGTTTCGTAGATGTCAATTTTTTCGCAGAGCAATTTTTGCGTTGTAAATTTACTTTTACATTTTAAACTTGGAATATTTACAGGAAAAACTAAGTTATAGCTCATAGTACACATGCTGTAGTAAATACCAGTTTCATCTGGACAAGGTGTTCGCTCTATTCTAGTCCGTCGTTTTCATTCCTTGGAGCGTCGAGAGGGGGGGAGGGGGGGGAGGAAGGCGAAGAGGGAGGAAACCGGAGACCGGAATAAAATGCTGTAACTCGTTTTAGATCCGTGGATACATTTTAGTACGGACGGACTGCGTTACTTCCGGAACAATAACGTTGGGGGGGGGGGGGACAGCGACCATAAAGTCGCACAAGTCCGACTTCATAAAACTGCGATGCGATTGCCGGGACGGCAGCGTTACATTTTCGCGAAAACGGTAGGCGGACGGAACTCATAAAAGCTATTTCAAGCCAATGAATTTTATGGGGGGGAAGCGCGCGTCTTAAAACACGCCTATAAAATGGGTGGGCGGACACTGGAGACACTGCCATGTAACTCGGGCGCACACGCCGGGAGCCGGCGTAGAAGGCGCTGCAGCGGGGACGCCTGAGGACGGCCGCTCTGTTTCTGCCGAATTTATGGCGGGGCGGTTCTGCCTAATGGTGGGAGTCCCCATGGGCGGGTGGAGGGACGCAGCTCCCGTGCCTGACCCCAGCTGTTGCGTCTGTTAAAACCCGCGTGACACTTCAGCTGGACTAGTAACATCTATGTAAAGCTTCCATACACATTGTACCGCAGGGTTCTATTTCGGGTCCCATTTTTTCTGATATAAGTAAATAATCATCTGTTTGCATTGACAGAAGATGCTTATTTTGTCCTTTGTGCATGGTAACAGAAATTAAGATCCAAATAAAAAAAAGAGAGAAACTTACACTGACGGGATAAAAATAGTAACCAAAAAGATAACATAGAGTAACGAAATTTCAAGAAAATATTTGTTTAGGTAACATAAGTAAGCGATTAACATTGCAAGATCAACAAGGTAATGTAAGCCCTAGACAAGCCATTGTTAATGTGAATTCTGGTAAATTAATAAGCGGTGTAACCACCAGAATGTTGAATGCAGGGGTGTAGACGCGCATTCATTGTGTTGCATGGGTGCTGGATGTCAGTTTGTGGAATAGATTTCCATGCTTATTGCACCTTTTTATTTATTTTTTATTTTTATAATCACTAAGGTTTTGTTTATCTCTTTCCAAAAATAATATTATTCAACTAATGGTATTGTTACTATCAGCACATATCTGATAGTGTGCTGCACTTACTACTGTTGGCCTCTAAGTGAAAATGCTGAATTAAAAAAGAAACAATGAATTCTTCAACATATGTTGGGAAATTCTTACAATATTAATATGATGATAATGTGAGAACAGAAAGGCAATACCACAGCGAAGCATTTTAGGAAATACTTAAAATAATAATACACGATAAATAACAATGGCTGTCTTTCTATTTATTAGGAGGCCTTTTACTCTTGATCACAATCAATAAAATAAATTTGATCTGGTCACTCACAGTTTAGCTTTTCTTCATCATTACCATTCCCTTCATACTGCTTTTCTTTCTCTTCTTTTCCTTCCTTTCCTGGCTCTGATACATGTTTTTACTCTTTGTAGACTTTGTGGTGAATTTGGGATGGGGAGGATGAAAATGAGAAGCTTTTAAAGATCATTGTATTTTGCCAGTTTCATAGAATTTGATATGGTTGTTTGTTGAAGTTCTGGAAATCTTTGAATTTGTCTGCCCTATTTTTTCGTAGGTTTAAGGTCTTTTTTGGCAAGAACCATGGTTGCACTGAGAAAGTCTTTAAAAAGTAAAGTAAAAGGATTTTTTCAGAATGAAATTTTCACTCTTTAGCAGAGAGCGCACCGATATGAAACTTCTTACAGTTGCAGTACGATGCGCCACAGCCATTCGCCGAACAAAATGGTCTACCCTCTCGGGAGAGTCACTTGGCAGTCCGGAGCCCGGTCTTCTTGCGACCGTACATTATCGTGATGACCGCTGCCAGCAATCGCTTACAGTGGCTACTTTCCTGCCAAGTCTCTCTGCAATATCGTAGAAGGTACATCCAGCTTCTCGTAGCCCTATTAAACGAACTCGTTGAAAATCAGTGAGGTGCTGATAATGGCGTCTTTCTCGCCTTAAAGGAATTCTTGACTAACATCAAATCACCAAGCCCAATTTCAAAGGTAACTAACGCTCACAACCGTTACAGCGCGCATTTAAAGCAAACCTGATTGCATCCTCGTAGTAACGCTACTAACGACACTCTTATGTGATTAGCGCGCAGCTTTAATGGAGATGGTCTTTCAGACGTAGAAACATGTCTACCAACTATTGTGCCGCACAACTTCTTCTTGGTGTTGATATTTCTTCCCGTCAGTGTAGTTACAGGAAAAAGTTAATGTCAACAGATACAGCAACTTTTCAGCTATTTTTCTACATAATTATCACCCGAATTGAGGCACTTGTCATAACGTGGGATCAATTTTTGTATTTCTATGTTCGAAATTCTGAGAAAAATAGGAGGGATATTGGGAAAGGTGGGTGAACAAAGATCAAGAGGGAACAATAAGACTGACCAAAAACGAAGTGCTGAGATTGAATAGGGTGTTAGGCTTGAATACGGTCTTTCACCCCTACTGTTTAATCTACCCATCGAAGAAGTAATGACGGAGATAAGAGAATGGTTCACGATTAAGATTAAAAGTCAGGCTGAAAGAACATCAGTTAAAAGATTCGCTAATGACTTTGGTGCACTCGATGAAAGTGAACACGAATTACAGGCTCTGTTGAATGGATTGAAGTCACTGAAAGAAAATCGAAACAAGAAGTAATGAGAAGTAGCAGAAATGAGAATACCGAGATACTTAACATGAGGATGAAATTTGGAAGAATGTGGGCTTGGAGCACAGTGTTGTACTCCTGTCGTAATGAATCATGCACACTGGGAAAACCGGAACAGAAGAGAATCAAAGCGCTTGAGATGTGGTGCTACAGAAGTATGTTGAAGAGCAAGTTTACTAACAAGATACGGAGTGAGGAGGTTCTCCGCAGAATCGGTGACGAAAGGAACGTAGGGAAAACGCTGACAAGAAGGAGGGACAGGGTGATAGAACACGTGTTAAGGCAGCAGAAAATAACTTCCATGGTACTATAGGTAAATGATGAGGGTAGTAACCGTAGGAGAAGACAGAGATTGGAATACAACTAGCAAATAACTGAGAACGTATGTTGCATGTGCTACTCTGAGACGAAGAGGTTGGTGGAGGACAAAAATTATTGGCGAGTCGCATCAGAACAGTCGTAGAAGTCTGCCGCCTGGGAATTGAAACAGCTTGTGACAATTTTCTCCGGCTCTTTTTCAGTCTGGAAATGCTGACTGTGAAGGACAGGAATTTCTTGGGGAACGTGAATAGACGGAAATTGCCCGGAGCAAGACCAGGTTGATTATCAAATAGCTCCCATCCAATCTCCTTCAGAACAGTTTGTAATGTTATGTGAGCCTCAATGCCCTTTTTTTTAACTAATTTGAGTCTGATTTTATTCTGAAAAGCTCAGTAATGTATGTAAATAGCGTAAATGTAAATTTGATTCAAAAAGTACTTCAAGTGAAGTGAAGCGCAGCTGGACAACAAGAAACTCTTTAGCGCACAATCCCCGCAACGATAGTAGTTGTGAATCTTTGAGTATGGACTAAAAAAAAAAATAAAAAAAAAAAAAAAAAAAAATAGACTGTTAATCTGTATCTTGTGGAATTGATATTTTAATGATAAAATCGAGTAAAGTATGTGTAAGAGTTGCCAAACATTTATGTATACAAATTTTCTGGAAGTGATGAATAGAAATATCTTGCTTTGGAAAAGGACGTGAACTTCATTGTCGTCGCCGTCTATCAATCGACAGAATTGTAAGTGTACAAAGTTCACTAAAGTACAGGAAAGGAAATGCATTCTCTATAGTTTTCATTCAATCCATAACAACCTCTCATAATTTCTTAATTACAGTAACTGGATTATGTTCTTGTACAATAGTATGGTGCTCAACTCCACTGACCAATTTTGTTGTAGCAGAACGTGTAGTTTGAAGGAAGTTTGTGTGCCAAGCAATCTCCTTTTCTCACGAAAAGCAGATTACTGTTTGATCTTATTTTCTTACAACAATGGTCCCTTAGGTATGATAAGCTACGAAAACTTGGGCTCAAAGCTATCCACAATACGGCCAAGTAACCAACAGAGTCGTATTTTAAATGTTAAAGAGAAATAACTTCCTCCAAATTATAATACGTCAACAACTGGTGCAGAAGCTGATCATTTAAGCAGGCAACAACCAAAATTCAGGTACCAGTTACGACTTAAAGTAAAGTCTCAATCAAAATCAATCTCTCTCTCTCTCCAAACACATATATAAATATTCATATTATTAAGATAAAAGTCATTTTATGAGTTGTTGTGTGTCCAGTCGTGTGTAGGCAAGCGTTGTCATAGGTCGCCGCTACATCTGCACTGAGCATTTTACTTCTCTTGTATTGAATAGCCCGCCGTAGGTTCCGCAGTAGCCAGCCAGCGTTCGCTGTTTCACTCTGGGCAGGAAGGCAGTGAGTAGAATGCCCTTGCTGTCCCAGAACACACCGTACACATCACCTTCTCTACCGACATAATCTTGAACGGAGCTGCACTGTGAAACCAATACATCGACTTCTGCTTGGTTTCCGTAGTAAAGTCTCATCGCTCGTGACATCCCCGGCGAGGAACTCGTCGTCGTCGTCAACATACTACCGCGGCGGAAATATGGATGCTGCGGGTCTAGTGAAGCAGGGGATACAACCCGTCGGCTTTGACCAATGACGTCATACATTAGTGATTGATAGGAATGTCTTCACTTCGAGGCATAGATAATAAAACAGTTCTGTGTTCCGGTTAAGCGCTATCATTGTACATTAAAATAATTATTCGTAATGATATTGAGGTAATTTGGAGTATTAGTTTGTTATTGTAGAACAATTTTTAGTGTCTTATTTTCATTATAGGAATGGATTTATCTGTTTGTGGGTATGTAATTTTCGTTACTGTCTGTCTAGGCGAGCTTCAGTTATTCCTCGATATTTCCGTGTGGTAAGTTCCCTTTTCAATTTGCTTCTTTCACTGTATTTCGCTATTTTGACACATTTCACTGTTTTATTCCACCAATATGAGTATTTTCGTGTTGTGAATTACGTAATAGAAATTTCTCAGCTCTCGATCTTCTATCGTTTCCCAGCACTAGTATCAGTACGACATTTTCGAATGTATACTTGCTGTATTGAAGACGAAACCTCCGACATAACTAAAATTTGTATCCCGTCCTTCACTTCGCCTTTACACTGACACTTTATATGTCAATTGGCGAGCAAGATACAAATGTTGCGTATAGCTATATAGCTCAAGTAACAAATGGTATACTATGAGCATACCACGCAACAAGAAAACTGTACCACATAGTGAAGTACGGGATAAAAATTGTACATGTGTCGTCTTCTTGTCTCCGTTCAATTGAGGTGCAGGTTGCAAATGTAACGTATGTCTATTTCCACCTTTTCGGTACCAGTGTACATACATAGAGGTCAACGGAAGTCTGGTATACATATATTACATACGTAGGTCCTTCTGTCATCAGTAGTACTGATATGTACGTAAGAAAGGACGAAATAAACAACACACCTACAATTTGTATCCCGTGTTCCACTTAGGGTTTACTGAAGCGGAGGATACATCGTTCAACTGAAGAACAGGACAGTAATGCTAGTGAAAACGAAGAAATCGACTTACGACAAACTCGTATTCCGTACTGCAGTTAAGCAACACACTTCGAATGAGCTTTTAATTTGTATCGGGTGTTCCATTTACGGTTCAGTGAAGCAGGGGATAGATAGTTCAAGTGAACAATAGGATAGCAATGCTGGTTGAAACTAAGAAATCGACGTACGCTGAACTTGTATCCCGTACTGCACTTAAGCAATACAGTTCGAAAGAGTTTCGAGATACAACTTAGATACATGTAACGTGATGTATCCTTTGCTAGTAATATATTTCATTCATTTCTTTCCATTGTATTTTGCCAAGAAATACTAAGATACAAACACGCGATATCGTTAACGTGAAAATACTACTGGCCCTTATATATGTCAAGTACAGTTTTTCTCTCTCGCATTCCTTTGTTTCTGAACATTCTTCTCAGCTCTTTCATCCTTGTAATACATGCTCTCTGGCCAATTCTGACGTCATTGGTCAAAGCCGACGGGTTGTATCCCCTGCTAAATTAGACCCAATGCTGCTTCTATGGGACGTATTTACTGTTTGAGTTCATCGGCAATCATCTGGCACAAACATTTTTGTGTAGCAGGTCCTCAGTAACAGTTTTATGCCACAAGGATCGCTAAATCTGCAGAAAAGCGTGGAGCGACGGATGTCCGCAATGCGCTGACGCACCAGCTGCACAAGGTCCTCGCAGGTGAGGCGCAATTGCTCACGGCCGTCCTCAGTACGAACACTTTGCCGACCTTCGGAATATTGGCTACACCTGCGACGTTTGCTCACGACCTTCGGCCCGTCCGCCTGACACGTCCGTCGACGAATTTCGATCGGCGCCGTGTTTTACGTATTAACAAACTTGATCACAGATCGAACTTCGCAGTCGGAGGGAGAAAGAATAAAAACCGCAATCTTCATCCAGTGTGGCAGCACTACTGACAAAAACTGAGACATGAGCGGCTGTCATAAGATCTGCTAAAAAAATTTTATAGTCTTGATCGTACTAAAACATAAAGTTATACCTGTACGCGCAAACTAAGTTGACGCCCGGAGCAGCGGCTTATGGGAGCGAAAAAATGGTTCAAATGGCTATAAGCACTATGGGACTTAACATCTGAGGACATCAGTCCCTAAGACTTAGAACCACTTAAACCTAAGGACATCACACATGGCCGTGCGGTTCTAGGCGCTTCAGTCTGGAACCGCGTGACCGCTACGGTCGCAGGTTCGAATCCTGCCTCGGGCATGGATGTGTGTGATGTCCTCAGGTTAGTTAGGTTTAAGTAGTTCTAAGTTCTAGGGGACTGATGACCTCAGAAGTTAAGTCCCATAGTGCTCAGAGCCATTTGAACCATTTTTGACATCACACACATCCATGCCCGAGGCAGGATTCGAACCTGCGACCGTAGCAGCACCGTGGTTCCGGACTGAGGCGCCTAACACCGCTCGACCACGGCGGCCGGCTATGGCAGCGACTGTAAAGACATTTCCCATGCACAGTCACTCCCATCAGCCACCACGCCGAGCCTCAACTTTGCGTATGTAGTACTTGCTCCTTACCGTTTTCTGTTGACTAGCAACCCTCCTCAGATCATGCTCGTTAAAGAATCAGTACCTAAATACAATGCTCACCACATTACCGTTAAACGTGAACAGAGCATTTGAAGTAATCAGACGTGATATATCACAGGGTTCTGTTTCGGGGCCACCCCCCCCCCCTTTCTTAAGCGTGACACTATTAGTAGATTAGTAGCCTATAGAAGCCTGTGATCATGCAGTAATGGCTAACGCCATAACAGAATAAAAACCAAACCCACAAACTCACAAAATAGTAAACCTCACGGCATTCATTCCGTCCAAACTCATTCTCAGTCAAAATCCAAACCTAAATACGAGTACACTGTGATGTCATAACAGGTCCTCTATCATACAAAAATCAAAATTTTAAAAAAATGTTAAAATTTGCTTCCAAACTAATCATAAACTGCAATAAAAAGTAACCCTTCATACAAAATCTTCTCACTTTGGGCAATCATCTATGTCACACGCTCGAAACTATGAATTTATCTTTATCCTAGGGCAACTCCACCGCAAACAAATGAAGCATGTCGGAAAGAATACTTTAATCGAACCGTATACGACGGTTATTGAATGTTTTGAAAATAATTCACTGCCCGACACATCATACTAATTTTCAACGAAATGACGATTTCAGCTGGAATAGCCTTTCTTGAGACGATGAAATACAGGCCGGCTGTCTTTCATGTTGTTTGGTAAATATGTGATATTTATTGAGGTTCGTCGCCTTTTAAACCAACGTGGCTAAGATAAATTTGTGTTTGACATTCAAGTTGCAATCTTTCATAATCATCCAGATCCTTTTGCTTCAGTGAATGTTGATTATAGTTGACAGAGAAGTCACCGTGAAACTAGCCTCGGCTTTAGGGCGCTAGAAAAATAGCTAGGCGAGCGAGACCAGTAGTTTTATTTAAGCTGTTACAAAAAAATTAAATACACATGTTGTAGTTTTTGCCGTAAAACAGAGAACCAACTGTAAGTTTATACTGTGTTTTACAGAAGTAAGACGAGACTCACTCGTGGTCCCACATGGAACATGTTTGGGTTAAGAATAAAACAAAGTAACACGTTGTGTTTTGAATAATGCCGAGTTATTGAACCCACATTTAAAATAAAACACCAATGAAGGTAACAAGAGTTTCTTTCCTCAGCAAGATGATTAAATATGGGGCGATTTAGGTGCCCCCAAATATTGGTTTTATGCAACCTTCAACACCTTCAAAAAGCATACGCGAGATTTTCATATTCTCTTTCTTGCTCCCTGCAAATTGTTAGTCCTACAGGGAAAATGAGTGTGACCTTTTTGTAGGAATTTTAATGTAGCTAAATTTTTAATGGTATACGTTTCCACTGGAGGCCACGGTATACGAGTTATTCAAGAAAAACGCGTTTGAAGACTACTTTTGTACATTTTTCTTGAATAATTGGAAAACTATGGCCTCCATTTAACTACATTAAATTTTCGAAGAAAAGATCCTGTTCATTTCGGGACTAATAGGTTGTGTGTAGCAAGGAGAGAATATGAAAACCTTGCGGGTTGCATAAAACCTGTAGGTAGGGGCAGCTGAATCGCCCTATATACTCAAGTTGAAGCGCTTACTAAATGCAGTCAGTGTCTTAAGAATCGCGTGCACAGTACTTTACTACATAGGTGTTTACCGACACGAGAAACAGAAGATGTATGAAACTGGAAGTGTGATACGTCGCCCAGCATCATGCTGAAAGGTACGAGGGACGGCAAGTTAATGTTCACTGAGTTGCTACTCGTACGAAATAAAACGCAACACGTCCCAGCCGCTCTTCGGTAACGGTGCTCACAAGAAAAATATTTCCCGCGACAGAAATCCCCGAGCGACAAAGTTGCCTTTTATCGCGATATACGGGGCAGTTTCCAATACGAAGAACAAATCGACGGCGCGCTTGGTGGGCTATTTCTCGCCGTATCTGATACGCGGCGCAGGAGCGCGGCTATCTGCGAGGGTCTGGTCTACGGGGAGAGAGAACCGTCTCCGGGAAGTGTACTCACCCCTCTCCTCCCGGTCCTCCCCCCCCCCCCCTTCTCTGCCCCACGATACTAGGCGCCAAATGAAAGGGCGGGCAGCAGACCGCACCCGCCGTCCTAAATTTGAGCGCCGGCGAGTTCGGAAATCGAATCCCGACAGCGCCAGTATCTCACGGTGACCGCCGTAAAGTTGGAAATTTAAGTCCGCAAGCTGCTGCTGCGGGCCTCCGAGTGCGGTCTACAGCGGCGGACGATAATGAAATCCGGTATCACGCATTGTGGCTGCCGGAGGTTGTATTTCGTAGCACTTGTTGTCTTTTTTCCGCTTTTTGCGTATTTTGCTCTAAAGGCAAGCTCCGTTGTTAATGCTTCAGCAGTCTGCGTTGGACACGCGCCTGACAAATGAACGGGCGCACAGTATTTATTGCGTTCGAAGAAGCAACTGAGATTACGAGATAAGTTCTGTTTCAACGTTACGTAACTTCAGCGTTTCTCAAAGAGTATACTATACGATGGATCACTTCGGAAAAATTAATTTACGTAATCAATTTCTTGTTTATCCAGGAACAGGTCTGTAGTCTTATTTCACGCTGAAATCTGCTAACCATTGTATCGCAATCTAAAAAAGTGACCTTTAGACGCGTTTTTCTTGAATGACTCGAAAACCGTGGCCTCCAGCGAAAACGTATCACAGTACAAAATTTAACTACATTAAAGCCGCGCGGGATTAGCCGAGCGGTCTGGGGCGCTGCAGTCATGGACTGTGCAGCTGATCCCGGCGGAGGTTCGAATCCTCCCTCGGGCATAGACGTGTGTGTTTGTCCTTAGGATGATTTAGGTTAAGTAGTGTGTAAGCTTAGGGACTGATGACCTTAGCAGTTAAGTCCCATAAGATTTCACACACAGTTGAACATTTTTTGAACTACATTAAATTTCCGACAAAAGAGTCCTGTTCATACCGCTAGAGGAGCGAAGACATTATCACGCAGCCGGCTGGTAAATTGGAGTTGAACTGTGGAAATTTGTTTCAGCTACTCTTCGACACTGAGTGTGTGCAGGGTGCAGGGGGGGGGAATGGGTATACACCAGGAATGTAGACACGAATCTGCAATAACTACATATCTTAATATTTTCTCCGTTATAATTAAAATTTTTTCACTATTCCTCGTACCTGAATCATTGCAGCAGGGTAAACGTTATGCTGTAGTTGCGGTAACGGTTAGCCATTGACGAAGGGAAACGATTTTCGGATTTGCGAATTCATTCGTTTGTTTGTTTCTCATATTGATAGACACGAGATAATTTGAACATACGTTCTGAATAAGGTGCAGTATTGGGTGCCATGTGGTCAAGATATCCCATATTCAATTTCGCGTTTATTTTAATTATAGTGTTGTTGTCTTCTTTTGGAAGGCTTTTTATCTGCCAAAATCGCAAGGAACGATACGATGATTCCTACTTTCGATCTGTTAAATGGCCATCTTAAGACATAATAGAAAACGCGAGACGCTTTTTCATAATCATGTTTACAATTCTAAACCCAAAAATTTTAGAATTACAAACATGATTCTGACAAAACACCTTCTTTCAATAATCGATTTATACACTTATTTCTATTATGTGATTGAAAATGGCCATTTACTGGCCGAAATTTGTAACCATTGAATCCTTAAGTGCGATATTCACAAATACGGTTTTCCAAAAGAAGACTACAACACTTCATTTAAAGATGGCTTCCATAATACTGACAATGTCAGGTAATTATATTTTACTTATTATTTAACGTATTGAACATTAAACATTTGTACTGTAGAGATGGATGAAATAGTTATTTTGCGATTCAAGTTCTTTTTAGCAGTTGTTAACAACTGGCAATCGTCTGTGCTGCGACTGACCGAGGGAGAAAAGAGCGAGCAAACGCCATATTCGACTCCATAACTCCGAATTCTGTGTGCAGTATCTGATGGTTTCTGTATTATATTTTACGTGCAAGAAAGTACTGCATTTCGTCGCTAGTGCAATCTTAAAATAAATTCTATTCTACTTTCCTTCTCCTGTGGCCCTGAAAAGAGCCATTTAGATGTAAATTTGATTCCTTGTGTGCTACAGCCAGGAGATCTTACTCTGAAGGCAGGTCTGGCCGCCACATCACTGTCGCTCGATCAACACCACGCAGGGGTCACTTGCATGGTATTATAAGGTTACACCTGTGGACATCAGCAGTGTTGTTATCCTGGTTTCCGCAGTGGTAAGACAGAACTTCTTGACTTCTCTGTCAACTATAATCAACATTCACTGGAGCAAAAGGATCTGGATGATTATGAAAGTTGCAACTTGAATGTCAAACACAAATTTATCTTAGCCACGTTGGTTTAAAAGGCGACGAACATCAATATTTACCAAACATCATGAAAGACAGCCGGCCGTTGTGGCGGAACGGTTCTAGGCGCTTCAGTCCGGTACCGCGCTGCTACTACGGTCGCAGGTAAGAATCCTGCCTCGGGCATGGATGTGTGTGATGTCCTTAGGTTAGTTAGGTTTAAGTATTTCTAAGTCTAGGGGACTGATGACCTTAGATGTTAAGTCCAATAGTGCTTAGAGCCATTTGAACCATAAAAGACAATACCAAGTAGCACGCTAGGATTAAATATAAGAGGCGACCAAAAAGTTTCCGTTTGAGGCTGTTATAGCAGCGTATAAACGACGAAGTGTGACTCCAATGCTGTTATATAAGCACCGACAAGTAGGTTAGGGTTTACTGTGGCATTCGTGTCTTTCCCACGAGCGAGTGGTAAATGCCGAAACGTGAACTATGGCGACCGTATTACCAAATTCATTGAAATACGACCAACGTGTCTTCTCATTCCTTTCTTGGCTGCCCTGCCGGAGGACTAACACCGGTAGACATCCATCGTGGAAAGAACGAAGTGTAGAGGACAGCATATCTGTCGGAAACCACCATTGTGGATGGTGCCTCACGGGGTGCTGCTGCCGCATGATAAGGCGCGTCCCCATATCGCAAACGCAATATAGGAATTACGCCAACAAAGTAGGAGAGACTCGAGCAGCCGCTCTATAGTCTTTGTCTTTCTCGATGTGATTAACACGCCTCCAGTCCCTTAAAAAAGGCCTTGTAGGGTCGATGATTCCTGCCGGACGAGGATGTACAGCGGCAGTTATGGACTTCTTCACGCATGAGGACATGGTGTTTTACCGAACGGTTATCTTCAACCTCGTGCATCGGTGGGGTGGTTGACTCAATCGCCATGGCGATGTGGCCTGATTGGCATACAGATTCTGGACTGGCGGTCTTCAAACGGAATCTTTTTGATTGCCCCTTGTAATATTCCGACGGTAACTGCCTGCTGGCTAGGCAGTAGCCGCAATACATCTCCGTCTGGGGATCTGAGGCTGCGCGTATCCTGTGAGGTTTTGTTGTACTTTAAAAACAGGAGTTATTGTTATCACCGGTTGCTGTGTTCTTCCTCCTGCCGCAAGTTCGAGTCCTCCCTCGGGCATGGGTGTGTGTGTTGTTCTTAACGTAAGTTACTTTAAATAGTGTGTAAGTCTAGGGGCCTATGACCTCAGCAGTTTGGTCCCTTAGGAATTCACACACATTTCAACATTTTTTGTGGTGTTCTTAGTGCGTTGTTTTTCAGCAATATTATACCCGCGCAACACTAAGAAGCCAACAATAGTAAAAAAATCCTATTTCAAGCCTAGCATGTTCATAAACAGTCGAGGCAATTTGGTTTTGGTTGATGAGATGATGATTATCGTGATTAGTAGTTTAGGATGCTGAACGGCGATGTTATCAGCCCCCTAAGGTTACGAGTCAGAAGTCGTATATTCAAAGATGGAGACGCTGTTACGATATAAAACTGTAGCTTGGAGGGGGGGGGGGACGAAATAAATATCGGGGAAAATGTCTCCGACACACACACTACGTGAAAGGTAATATATGACAAAATATCGTATACTGACAGGCAGTAGTTCCATAACGCTTCACTTAGAGAGAAGTAGGTAACCATTTTCCACCAAGGAGTACAAGCATGGCTGTAGGTATCATTTTCTTCATATTTCCCTTTTCTTGCTCGTTCCCAGGGCATCACTCTGTCGAGAAACAGACGCAAGTTTCCGCATGTGAATAACGACAAAATAAGACAGTTCCATACTGTAGGATTGTGTGTCTCAGAGAGCATGGCACGTAATGTAGGTCTCAAGAGTCCGCAGTTTTCTGCGTTCTGTGAGCTAAACATAAAACGAGTCACCAATGATGACACCATTTTGAAATCTACCGCACTTTGATTCAATATTTCTTGATACAGGTTTTCGATGTTGCAGTTCCCTTAAGCTGTAATCTATTTTACACGAGGCGGCCGCATTTATTATTATTATTATTATTATTATGTGTCTGCGTATATAGTGGAAACCGTTCTACGCCGTCACTAAACAAAAGATCTGAGACTGGATTAATCCTAAATCACCAACCCGTCGTAAAATTTAAGATTGTAGATTGTAGCACTTCGCGGTTCCCCCGAATCTCGTATGGTCAATATAGAGCGTAAAACTGAACGTTTTGTATTTATTTTGTATGTGACACAGCATTGGAGATCTTATAATTATAATTAAGTAGTGCGTAAACTACAGATTATGACTTCCCTTTGCCGGCCGCGGTGGTCTAGCGGCTCTAGGCGCTCAGTCCGGAACCGCGCGACCGCTACGGTCGCAGGTTCGAATCCTGCCTCGGGCATGGGTGTGTATGATGTCCTTAGGTTAGTTAGGTTTAAGTAGTTCTAAGTTCTAGGGGACTGATGACCACAGGAGTTAAGTCCCATAGTGCTCAGAGCCATTTGAACCATTTGACTTCCTTTGAACAGAATATGTAATAGTAAAATTTACGATGGTTTAGTAACAATTTACCACTTTCTCCCCTTTAATGTTCTAGGATTAATAAAAATAGAGAAACGTTAATATGATGGCTTTAATGCTTCGTGTGCTCTACATAGGTTCCCCCATTTGAATTCAAAGCGCAGATCGTCCATGCAACTATGTGGATGTGTCAGAAACGTCTTTCTTTGTTTGTTGTTAAAAACTCGCGCGTCTCATTGGTTTAAATATCATTTATACCGTCAAAACTGTGACATTTCAGGCGAATTTCTGCTCTTTGTCGTTCAGCAGTAGGTTCGCAGTGATAACACCAAGTCTTGTCACTCGTGATGATTTTTTCCAGACAATAATTGCCCAAGTTTTGAATTTCAATCAAGTTACTGCAGGCAACCCCGTGTCATTTTTGTTCCAGAGTCGAGGTGTGCGTAACAAAATTTGCACACACTTTCTTGTTCAAAATATTCTGGACAGTACCTTGAATTTTTGAAGTAGAAATTTTGCTCCATTGCGATTTGTGACACAATAGCGTTGACACGTTACGGTCTAACGTCCACTACCTTACTCCGTCAGCTCACGACTGGCTGGTCCAGTGCACATCTGCTGTTTACATTACTTGTTAATTCAAGTTGAGCTGGTGTCACTTATACTCCGGGAATAAAATGAATCTCGGGGCCTGTTTGGACGGACGGTGTATCCTTCTGCCTTTCTTTGTTTTATTAATACACGCAAAATTTCGTTTCTTAAAAAATTCCGCCTCCTGTTAAAGACAATGTTTTATCACTTATTTCTTCTTTACTCAAACATGATTCGCGAGCTCCGTGTCATCTCCTGCGGCTCTCGTTTCATTTATTTCAAGACTGAACTGATAAGATACAGTTATACCGGTAAGGCACTTTGACACAACCTGTCAAGATGATAAGCGACTGAGTGATCAAAGGGATACTATACTGTACCGGGAAAATTGTGTGCCAGACAATCGTTTACTGCAATACTTCTGCGAATGTGTATCTTACCAGCGAACGGGAATAATAGATACTAATCCCCACCATTGGCGATCGCTGGTTGCTGTCAATATGGAACAAGTGAACTGTTGAAAAACATTTGAAACGAAATCCATTATCAAGTACGAACGTGGTCCAATCTCAGTGCTCCAGTTTTGGATCCTTGGTGGGTGAGCGGACAAGTTCGCTTCCGGTTGGTCATAGGAATTTGTTTTCCATGTTTCATGGAATATCACCTCTTCAAATTATTTGAAAATGTCAAAGACACCACGTTTCATATTACGTGTTAAATTGAGCGAGTCTGTGAATAAATTGTAGGAAAGTACAACTAAATCGCCTCCTATAGGATTATAATTAGTAAGACATTGTGGTTTTTAACGTGGCCTTCTGACTTACTGTGTCCTACATATTCCCGCGAACACATATCATAATACATCAGCTTCGGAGAGAAATTCATTGTAAACGTGGAAATGTAGATTACTCATGCCATGAATATTAAAACAAAAGAGGTTCATGTATTTGCTCATAGGTAGTCTGGTAGAAATTTTGATCATGCTCGCAAGTTACCCAGTTATTACTGAACTCATAGTAGTGAATACAGAAGAATGCAACCAATGATTATGTTCTGCGACTGTTGTCTCAGGTAGCCGGCCGGAGTGGCGGAGCGGTTCTAGGCGCTACAGTCTGGAACCGCGCGACCGCTACGGTCGCAGGTTCGAATCCTGCCTCGGGCATGGATGTGTGTGATGTCCTTAGGTTAGTTATGTTTAAGTAGTTCTACGTTCTAGGGTACTGATGACCTCAGAGCCCTTTTTTTTTTGTCTCAGGTAGTGCTTAAGTTGATTACGTTTTTCATTACGTCATCAGTAACTGCAGAGTCACTTTGGAAGCCGTGTTTAGTGTTCATCTGCTTTCCGGAAACAACCGAACATCTGCTACTTATGAAGTAATAATCACTTCTTAGCATGGAGACAGTTGGCATCCAATGCAGCGGAATTGTCTTCCATCTGCGTCGGTTCCTGGTCTTTTGTTCCAGGGAACATATGGTAGCACTGAACTTTTTTATGTACCGCAAATGATGCACTCTCTTATTAATGTGAGAATGACGTCTTCCGCACCCGCAACTGTTGGACAACAGCTGCTGGCGTGCCCACAATGCTCTTGACAGTAAAAAAACGGTTTCCCCCTGTAATGTCACTTACTCATGATATGTCTGATGACTTAAGGAACTGGTCAATGGCTTTTTGTACACCACCAGAGGAATAAAAAAAAATCATTTGGCATCGCTGTTAATTTTTATACTAAACAGAATGTAATCCATGTTTACTCTTACGTTATTAAGTCTGCTATATACGTTTACACGAATAAAATCTTTATTATGAGTTCTGCAATTGTATTGTGTGGAAAAATGTGTTTCGCATCAGTCTAAATCGTTAGATCCCATTATATCTATTAATTGCTCACTGTCTGGTTAACTGTAGTACTTGGACCTGGTTCTCTATGCAGGGTGTCGGAAAATTCCCGTTACAAACTTCTAGGACTTGTAGAGGGCAGTGAGCGGATAATATTTTGTACAGAAACCCATGTGCAGAAACGAACCGTTTCTGTACTACATCCATCTGAAAACATGTTGGTAACGCGGCCACTTTCAGAAGTAACTGAATAAGCGTGACCCAGCATAGCAGTTGTTACGCAATTCCACTCATTAACAGCCAGAGAAATTGCTGGTGTACTCGTTGATGCGGTCTCATCAATGTGATGCAGTACGGCTTCTTCCAGTTCGGGAGCGCGGAGTCTCCTTGGAGCACCACAGTCATGCGTGCTGACGGTGAAGCTACCCTTTCTCGAAGCCCTTTCGTAATTGTGGCGAAAAGGGTGTGCGATGGAGTCGGAGTTTGTGGAGAACACTCTTGATAACGGCGACGAGCAGCTCTTCCACTACCGTGAGCATACACGGGAAACTCCCCCTCAGACAGTGTCGGAAGTTCCATGTGGCTTTTCGCGGATGATGCTGTAGTACACAGATAAGTTACAGCATTAGAAAATTGCAGCGAAATGCAGGAAGATCTGCAGCGGATAGGCACTTGGTGCAGGGAGTGGCAACTGACCCTTAACACAGACAAATGTAATGTATTGCGAGTACATAGAAAGAAGGATCCTTTATTGTATGATTATATGATAGCGAAACAAACACTGGTAGCAGTTACTTCTGTAAAATATCTCGGAGTATGCGTGCAGAACGTTTTGAAGTGGAATGATCATATAAAATTAATTGTTGGTAAGGCGGATACCAGGTTGAGATTCATTGGGAGAGTCCTCAGAAAATCTAGTCCATCAACAAAGGAGGTGGCTTACAAAACACTTGTTCGACCTATACCTGAGTATTGCTCATGAGTGTGGGATCCGTACCACGTCGGGTTGACGGAGGAGATAGAGAAGAACCAAAGAAGAGCGACGCGTTTCGTCACAGGTTTATTTGGTAAGCGTGATAGCGTTACGGAGATGTTTAGCACACTCAAGTGGCAGACTCTGCAAGAAAGGCGCTCTGCATCGCGGTGTAGCTTGCTGTCCAGGTTTCGAGAGGGTGCGTTTCTGGATGAGGTGTCGAATATATTGTTTCCTCCTACTTATACCTCCCGAGGAGATTACGAATGTAAAATTAGAGAGATTCGAGCGCGCACGGAGGCTTTCCGGCAGTCGTTCTTCCCGCGAACCATACGCGACTGGAACAGGAAAGGGAGGTAATGACAGTGGCACGTAAGGTGCCTTCCGCCACACACCGTTGGGTGGCTTGCGGAGTATAAATGTAGATGTAGATGTAGACACCCCTCAGATTTAGTGGTAAGAGGGCCCAGGGGACAGCCCGTCAAAAGCTGAACACAGATGAAGCATGGAAATACGAAGAACGTGTACTGAACTGCGGGAAAAAAAGAAGCAAAACAGGAACAGTCAACGGTCCAAGAACAAGAAGTGCAATATAGAGCTGCCTGTAACAGCAACAGCGTCGTGGATAAGTGGTCACTGTGTTGGACGGCCAAGCGGGCGTGCCGAGTTCAAGTCTCCCTCATTCCAATTTTTTCCCGCTGTTCGCTGTATTCAAATTTGTGTCTGTGCCGTGGTGTAACGTCCGTTTGGAACAGCGAGTTTTAAGGTAGCGACTTATAACGACAGTTGATTCTGCACAACTACTCTATTAGCAACCGAAACAAAGTGGCTTGCGGCGCTGCAGTCATGGACTGTGCGGCTGGTCCCGGCGGAGGTTCGTGTCCTCCCTTGGCCATGGGTGTTTGTGTTTGTCCTTAGGATAATTTAGGTTAATTAGTGTGTAAGCTTAGGGACTGATGACCTTAGCAGTTAAGTCCCATAAGATTTCACACACACATTTGAACGAAGTGGCTTTCTAATGGAAACCGCAAAAGTTTGATGACATGGAAACAAGTCAACCGAATCCTCCACCGGAAAACACGCCTGGCATCTCATACACTGCATTAATGACAGTACATCTGTCATATGATGGGAATCTCTTACCGACGCACCTAATTTGTACGCCTGGTAAGTGAGTGACATATGCCTCCTTACCCGGTTTAGTTGTTCGTATGAATGAGAATGTTACCACTCCCAAGGAAATGATGAAAACATAGTAGTTTATTATATAAGCTGCAACAAATGAACGCAAAAATTTCACAATCACACAGTTTCTTTGTGCTCTGTCAAAACACATGTTTTTATGAAGTTGCGTTCCGTTTTGGAAGTCTTAACTCTTGAATACCTTTGTGGTACTTTAATTCGCATCCGTTTATTTGATGCTTTCATTTTTATGAGATGTCTATGTGGTATATTGCTGCTCTCACTATTCATCACATTTACTTGCGACGATATGGTATTCTTACCACATGCTCATATTCTACGAGAATAACGAGTGTATAGAATGCCAGTTGCCAAGACTACAGAAAGAGAAAAAACATTTCAGTGACCGGGCGGACAGTTAATAATGTTGTGAAAAATAAATAACTGGAGGGAATTTTGAATAAGGCTCGTCCGATTTACAGTCTAACACAGTGACCACTTAATCACGACGCCGCAGTTGTTCAAGTTCTCTCGATATTGCACTTGTTAAGCCTGGACAATTCACTATTTTTATTTTGCTTTTTTTTTCACAATTCAGTACACCTTCTTCCTGTTTTCATGCTTGATTTGTGATGTGATCAGTTTCTGACGAGATATCCACTGTTCCATCTTACCAGTAAATCTGAGGGGGTGGGTGGTGGGGGGAGGGGGGTTGGGATTGGGAGTTTCCTTTGTTAGCCGTTCAAAAGGATCATGTCAGTATATTTCGCAAACTTGTAATCAACCATTTTGCTCTAACATTTACAGACACTTGAATGACGCTCGAACCAGGTCAGAGACGATAGACATCAAATGACATCAGTCGGTACGACGTAACCATGTCTTACAATGAATACTGTGTCACATACCTATCAAACATGTTTTCAAACGACTGTAGCACGGAAGCGGTACGTTTCTGGGCATGGGTTCCTATTCAAAATATTATCTCACTCTCCTCTAAAAGTCCTAGAAGTTTGTAACGAGAATTTTCGAACATCCTGTGTATAACAACTGTGCACTCATAGACACTGGTTTTAGTTTGCTGTCACATACAATGCTGCACTAAACAATATGGAAAATGAATAAACCTTAGAATTACGAACAATAATGCAAGTGTTACTCATATGGTCCTGCTTATTCCGCTTGCTTTCTATGGTTTCGTATGATGTGATATTGTGATGTTATCCGCCTGGTGTACATACAGGGTTGTACATGGAGTCCGGGAACACATCCAATTATTTATGGTACAAGAACCAAACCATCATACACATGTCATTTTGAAGAGAAACCCTGAAAGCTTTTTTTTTATGTGTACCGCCACAGCGTAGTTTGGTAATTTGCCAATAGTCAGCACTAGTCGCTGGCGAATTCAGGTGCGAAGCGAGCTTTCTCTGTGTCAGAGTTAAAAAAAAAAAGTATGCTACATTTGTTCTACCGATGTTTAGAACGAAGTACGATAAGAAGCCACCGACAAGGAAGGCCATTTACCATGGCACAACAGTCTAGATACGAGTTGCTTGTGCCTGGCAAAGAGAAGCGGACAGTTCCCAGTGTGAGTGAAGTGAATGTGGAGCGCGTATGAGAGACATTCATAAGGAGTCCACAGAAATCGGTGCGTCGTGCGTCCCGTGAACTCGAAATGGCTCCAATGACAGTGTGGAAAGTCCTGCAACAGAAGCTGTATATGAAACAATTCAAATTGGAGCTAGTGCAGAAGCTCAATGACGACGACAAAGACAAGCGTTTTGAGTTTTGTTCGCAGTTGCAACATTGAATGAGGATAGAGATGGCATTGTTGATTGCCTAATTGTTAGCGATGGAGCCACTTTTCACACTAATGGGAAAGTGAAGAGGCACAACTGTCGAATTTGGGGTACAAAGCATCCACACGAATGCACTGAATTTGAGCGTGATTCCTCAAAGGTAAATGTTTTTGCTGGCTTGTCACGTCGAAAACTACGGGCCATTCTTCTTCACCAAGAGCACTCTCTCTGCATATTCCTACTTGGACATGTTGCAGCAATGGCTGATGCCTCAAATGCAATCGTACTCTCCGTTCATCTTTCAGCAGAATGGGGCTCCACCCCATTTTCATCGTGAAGTTTGTGGTACCTGAAGACGGAGCTGTCACATCGATGGATCGGCCTTGCTACAGAAGGGGACAGCTGTTTCATGAAATGGCCTCCCCGGTCACCAGATCTCACTCCGTGTGACTTTTTTCTGTGGGGACACATTAAAAATTTGGTGTACGTACCGCCTATACCACGTGATGTAGCAGAGCTCCGGGAGAGAATACGGGAAGCGACTGCCACAGTCGACGATGCCATGATGGGACGGCTATGGCAAGAATTCGATTACCGTATTGACGTCTGCCGGGTCACTCATGGTTGGCATATCGAATGTTTGTAAATAGAACTTTCAGGCTTTCTGTTCAAAATGCAATATGTATGGCATCTGCACAATGTTTAGTTCTTGTGCAATAAATAATTGAAATTGTTCCCGTACTTTATGTACACCCCGTATTTTTATTAATTTCTCACTGTTTTTTATCCACTTTTTGACACACAAGGACTGATTAGTTGCTGCTTAATTAAAGGACAACAGTGTGCTACTATACCTCACCAAAACAAAATTAAGTACTTTCACGGCTGACAATTACAAACGGTTAAATGAAAGAAGATTAACGACGATGGAGATCGCTATTTTAGATATGTCTTCTGCCATCAGGGAAAGTTGTGGTACAAACAGAAAAGAACTCCCAAGTGAAAGAACATCAGCGTACAATCTTACTTTTGTAACATCCGAAATATACATAAAGGGTGATCAATCCTTTCAGTCCTTAACGCAACCACCCAGTGAGAATTTTTTTCTCCCGCTGGCAGCCAGTCCGCAGCGGTGCTGGCGGGGAACATATTCCCCTCCGCTGCGAGGCCTTTGTTGTGTAGAAATCTTGCACAGGTAGCACGTGTTCGTTAGGCTACACAATGCAGTGTATTGAGTGAAAGCATTTCAAGCTAAATGCCAAAGTACAACTGTTCTATTCGTTATAGGGTACTAGTTTATGATTCATACGTGCGTACAGAATCTGCACGTGCAGTAAGGAGATTATTTCAAGAGGAGTTTCCCTGAAGTGTATGTTGCAATTCACCGACTGATAAATAAATTTCATGAAACAGGAAACATAGACAACCAAGTATAGTACTCACAGAAGGAAATCTGGACAACAATTTTAATCATGGCTGTGAACCAGCAACTGTACCAGAATACGATCCGTATAATACAGCCAACCGCTTGCAAAAAGACTTAATGTGATCTGGTTTTGACACCGACCATGAATATCTTCATCAGAAAAACCACAAAACATTACATACAAAGAATACAAAACCCTAAACATAGAGGAAAACCAAGAACAGATATTTATCATATCAAACAAATTTACGAGTTAATCTGATGCCACCTCCAGCGCCTGTTTCCTCTAGCAGCCCTTAGCGGCGTACAGTATGCTACGTCTTGTAGCTCTGATTTTTACTGAAGAAGTACCATTGTTACGCCAGTTTCAATACCTGTACTTTTCATATGGTTTTAAAAATGATTTTAAGAAGTTGTTTTCTTTGACGAGAGCATTTTGCTGGTAAATTTGTTTTCATCTGTCACTTCATGTGAATACAGGCACCTCATAAATTTTTTCGGTACAGTAACCACCTATTTACAGTTTTTCTTTATGTTAATGGTTTTGCAATATTGATATACACTAAAGCTCCAAAGAAAGTGGTATAGGTATGCGTATTCAAAAACAGAGGGATGGAGTTGTTTAGCAACGAGGTCATCGGTCTCATCGGATTAGGGAAAGATGGGGAAGGAAGTTGGCCGTGCCCTTTCAAACGAACCATCGTGGCATTTGCCTGGGGCGATTTAGGGAAATCACGGAAAACCTAAATCAGGATGGCCGGACGCGGGACTGAACCGTCGTCCTCCCGAATGCGAGTCCAGTGTGCTAACCACTGCGCCACCTCACTCGGTCAAAAATACAGACATGTAAACAGGCAGAGTACAGCACTGCTCTCGGCAACGTCTATGTAAGACGAAGAAGTGTCTGGCGCAGTTGTTACATCGGTTACTGCTGCTACAATGGCAGGTTATCGAGATTTAAGTGAGCTTGAACGTGCTAATACAGTTGGCGCAGGAGCGATGGGACATAGCAACTCCGAGGTAGCGATGAAGTGGGGGTTTTCCCTTACGACCATTTCACGAGTGTACCGTGAATATCAGAAATCCGGTGAAACATCAAATTTCCGACATCGCTGCGGCCCGAAAAAGATCCTGTAAGAACGGGACCAACGACGACTGAAGAGAATCGTTCAACGTGACAGAAGTGCAACCCTTCCGCAAATTGCTGCAGATTTCAATGTTGGGCCATCAGCAAGTGTTAGCGTGCGAGCCATTCAACGAAACATCATCCACATGGGCTTTCGGAGCCGAAAGCCCACTCGTGTACCGTTGTGACTGCATGACAAAGCTTTACACCTCCCCTGGGCCCGTCAACACCGACATTGGACTGTTGATGACTGGAAACATGTTGCCAGATCGAACGAGTGTTGTTTCAAATTGCATCGAGCGGATGGACGTGTACGGGTATGAAGACAACCACATGAATCGATGGGCCCTGCATGTCAGCAGGGACTGTTGAAGCTGGTGGAGGCTCTGTAATGGTGTGGGCCTGTGCAGCTGGAGTGATATGGGACCCCTAAAACGTCTAGACACGTCTCTGACAGGTGACACGTACGTAAGCATCCTGTCTGATCACCTGCATCCTTTCATGTTCATTGTCGATTCCGACGGACTTGGGCCAGCAGAACAATGCGACACCCCACATGTCATAATTGTTACAGAGTAGCTCCAGGAACACTCATCTGAGTTTAAACAATTCCTCTGGCCACCAAACTCCCCAGACATGAACATTAATGAGCATATCTGTAACGCCTTGCAACATGCTGCTCAGAAGTGATCTCCACCCCCTCGTACTCTTACGGATTTATGGACAGCCCCTCCAGCACTACTCCAGACATTAGTCGAGTCCATACCACGTCGTGTTGGAGCTCTTATGCGTGCTCGCGGAGGCTCTGCACCATATTAGGCGGATGCACCAGTTTCTTTAGCTCTTCTGTGTATAATTGTGTTTGTTTTTCCTGATGAAGGCACCCATTGTTGGTATCAAAACTACTTCAACTTGGATCTTGTCGCAAACGGTTGGCAGTATTACACAATTCAAACTCTCGATAACATCTGGAAAGGTCTCACAGAAAATCAGTTCGACGGCTTTGTCAACAAATGGGAATTCTCTACGGCTCTGTTCAAACGGCTACAGAGTTATTACTCTAGAAAATAACTGCAGTGCAAGAACTTAAACTAGGCGACCCAGCAAAAAAGTTGCAGCTCTGTGAATGAAGTATGAATAGGGTGCATGATAGAGAAACTGATCCTGATCTAACTTTCTTTTCGGACGAATCACGGCTCCACCTGACTGAATACGTTAATTCACAAAATAACCATTATTGGTGTTCTGAAAAGCCAAACGCAATATAAGAGGAATCCCTGCATGAGCAAAAAGTAGGATTGCGGTGCACTATTGGCAGTGAGAGAGTAACAGGCCCTATTTGTTTTTTCAGGAAACATTTTGCGGCCTTTTTTCGACTATTAACTGAGAGAGAAAGTGCTTTCGCGACCTTTCAGCAGAACTCTGCGGCGGCACACACAGCCGGCTACTCATTACAGGAAATTATCCTTAAGGGTTACCACTAGCAACATAGGCCTCCTCGTTCTCTCGATTAAACCACTGTGATTTTCATACGTGCGGGCATTGAAAGATGTGTACAAATGAAATCCACACACTTTCGATGAACTTAAAACTAATATTTGTCAGGAAACTGCTGCCATTTCTCAGAGGAAACTGCAAAGAGTAATCTGCAGTTTCCTATGCAGGTGTCAGAAATGAATGAACAAGCGAAGGGAGTCAGTTCCAGCATTAGGTTATACCGATTTCTTTCCACGCCATTTAACCTGACTGTTAAAACGACTGAATATAACCAGTTTCTGAAGTAAACGATTTTCGTTTTTTTTTTAATTCCGAATATTTCCTGTAATAAACGTAGAAATCGATCAAAGATTGAAAAATTTTTAGTCTCTTGGTTTCAAGATACATAGAATCAAAATATTAAATTAAATAGTCAAACATAATAAAACTTAGTTTGTCCATCGTTCGCTACTTTTCTCGAAATGTGATAAGTGGATGAATACTACAAAAAACCATTACTGTTCTCCTATTGATTCTAAGGTTTTGAGGTTCTTCTCAAAAATCATGTTGTAATCTGGGATAATACAACTGTTTGGGTATTATGAATAGTCAGTGCTAAAGGGTGAAAACTAAGAATTAATAATGTTATTCGTGGTAATTTCTTCGTTTTCAAGGACTGCAAGCAGATAAAGGCCAATTATGTAGGCACACGCAGCAATCACCTATTTGCTGTTTTTACTCTATATTATGAATTAATCGTTGTTAAGTTTTTTCTCTTTTATTATTTCATAGAAATGGCAGACAAATCTTCAGTCTTTTAAAGCAAATGAATCATTGTACTTCATTGCTACGTAACTTCAGAAAAATATTTCCAGACTAGGTTTGGTGCCATTCAGCTCTACAACGGATGTCCAGCAACGACAGGGAGAAAGTACCGTATATATCAGGTGGAGCCTAGTCTTGCACACTGTACGTACCACACGTGTCTTAAGCCACGACTCATGGCAACAGGGACATTATTGCGCACCAACGCTGTACTTAAGCCATGAGTTTCCTATTCGTTTCTGTCTTTCACATTTTCTATAACGACACAATAGTATAAACCAAATCAAATTTTACGAATAAAAGTTATTCCTTTTTTTAAAAAAAAAAAGGTTCACTTAAAAGCGAAAAATTTTAGAACTTCTGCTATGGTTAATTGAAATGTCGGTTTTTTATTCGGTTATTAGTATAATATTAATAGCACTTGTTACAAAAGAGGCCAAACAAATACCGAAAAATATCGGTTATTTAGAATTAAAATACCGGTGTCGACTTTAACCGGTCGCTTATTCCCATCCCCATCTCGCCGGCGGGCCGCACGTCGCAAAAGCGACGATTGATCACCGTGCATATTCTATAAATTATCACGTTTTGCAATATAGCTGCAACAGACTACGACTCTCTATGATGAAATTACACACTAAATATTTGAGACTGATATTACGCGGTGTTGCTAAGGGAAGCGTCATTCTATGCGCTAGGAACTGACCTAGGACACTGAAAGCAAGAGAGTGTCAGAAGGGAATGTGACATATCACTATACGCAAACATATCCTTCAGCGGCACACGGAACGGTACGACGGGAAAAAAAGAAATTGTATACTGTGAGGCTGAATTTACAGTTGGGACACCAACATTCTTTCTGGCAAACACACAAAAACCAAAAACAGTGCGGAGAGCACTGTGGAACGTTAGTCTCACGAGAGATTACGAGGCCACACGCAGAGGTACCTGCCAGGTTTCATGAAGAAATGACGGCGTAATAAAAAGTTAGGTGTTATTACGCGCGCAAATAATTCGCAGGATGTGAATTTTGAGCGCTGGGTGTGACGCGCAGGAGGCTGAAATGAGCTCTGACCATCACTGCGTCGTCCGTGCGACGCAGCGAGCGTGTCCGGCGCAAGCGCAGCGTCCATTTCCCCTGCCGGCGGCCACCGCTAAAAATTAGCGCGACTTGACACGCAGCGCGAGGCGCAGGCTTTTTATATTGCCGGAGAGCGGAAGGTGGTTTTGTACAGCGCACACCTGTCTGCTGTATCGACTAGTTGACACTTTAAAGTTAATAAAAACACCGTTTCTCACGTCACCACTGACATGTTTCCACAGCGGCGACTGTTCGACCAAAATCTCTCAGTAAGACGACTGTTTACTTAAACGAGCAAGAGATACGTAGCCCGATACAATGCTCAAAGGAGATCAAGAACTGACCTGCTTAAGGTCAACTTGACACGAGGAAGACCCTAAGAATCTGATAATTGTGGCTTTGGTATAGGCCTATTGCTGCGAGCGGATTATCGTAAACTATGCGTGTTCCTCTTGCCAAGTGTACATACTGTTCCGTTTCACCGTGTTTTAATATTTTAACAGAAACTGCAAATTTGCAATTCCATAACGAGTAAGGGAAGTACACTCATATTCAGAAAAAACACCACCTTGAGTACAGATCGAACGTTCATAGCAGGTAATGATCATTAAATCAAGACCCTAAGCTGTCGACAGGCGTTGATATACATCAACGGGGACAGTTAAAAATGTGTGCCCCGACCGGGCCTCCAACCCAGGATCTCCTGCTTACATGGCAGACGCTCTATCCATCTGAGCCATTGAGGGCACAGCGGATAGTGCGACTGCAGGGATTTATCCCTTGCACGCTCCCCGTGAGACCCACATTCCCAACTTAATGTCCACACACTACATTCGTATTGCCCCTGACTACTACACTCATTACTCGCGGTAGGCAATCTTACATGTCGGAAAGAACAGATACCATCTTCATATACTTAAGTCTAACCGGCCATTGACCTTCTTCTTCTGTGTGGATGCACACGCATTGCCCGAACTCCTACGGTACTCGGCAAGATTGTCTGCCGCGAGTAAAGAGTGTAGTGGGCAGGGGCAATACGAACGTAGTGTGTGTGCATTAAGTTGGGAATGTGGGTCTCACGGGGAGCGTGCAAGGGATAAATCCCTGCATTCGCACTATCATCTGTGCCTTCGATGGCTCAGATGGATAGAGCGTCTGCCATGTAAGCGGGAGATCCCGGGTTCGAGTCCCGGGCGGGACACACATTTCCAACTGTCCCCGTTGATGTATATCAACGCCTGTCGACAGCTTAGGGTGTTGATTTAATTATCATTTCATTCTAGAGAATTGCATGGTCACTGATGGTATCTGTTCTTTCGGACATGTCCGAAAGAATAGATACCATCTTCATATATTCAATGCATGTGTCCTGCTGCCTAGAGGGCACAGGGTCCGCCGTGGGCCCTGATAACTTGTTCCATGCGTGACGGCATCGACACGTATAAGGCGGGAATGGCGTCCTGTGGTATAGCCATCCATGCTGCATTCACCTGGTTCTAAAGTTCATCTGTGGTGGTTGGGTCACAGCACTGCACCCGTCGTTTCACCATACCTAACACAATTTCGATTAGCGATAGGTCCGGTATCTGGAGGGTCAGGGAAAAAGGCGGACTTCCTGTGACACCAAGAAGGCACGTGTTTATGCAAAAACATGTGGTCATGAATTGTCTTGCTGAAAAATGACATCTGGGGTGTTGTGCAGAAAGGGTATGGTTACGGATCGCACGATGTCATTCACGTAGGTCACACTTGTCACATTGCCTAGGACACGCACGGACTGTGATCTGTCGTTGTACCCAATAGCACTCCAAACCAAAAGGCCTTGAGTTGGAGCTGTATGTCTTGTGCAAATGCAGTCACTGTCGTGCCGCCGCCGCCCCCCCCCCCCCCCCCCCCCACGTCTGCGGGGAAACCAAAATTTGGCCATCTTTTTTAAATAAACAGATCCTAGATTCGTTGGAAAACACTATCTGACGCCATTCCTGCCCCAGTGACGTCTGACATGTTTTTGCATGTTGTTGTTGTTGTGGTCTTCAGTTCTGAGACTGGTTTGATGCAGCTCTCCATGCTACTCTGTGCTAGCTTCTTCATCTCCCAGTACCTACTGCAACCTACATCCTTCTGAATCTGCTTAGTGTATTCATCTCTTGGTATCCCTCTACGATTTTTACCCTCCACGCTGCCCTCCAATACTAAATTGGTGATCCCTTGATGCCTCAGAACATATCCTACCAACCGATCCCTTCTTCTGGTCAAGTTGTGCCACAAACTTCTCCCCAATCCTATTCAATACTTCCTCATTAGTTATGTGATCTACCCATCTAATCTTCAGCATTCTTCTGTAGCACCACATTTCGAAAGCTTCTATTCTCTTCTTGTCCAAACTATTTATCGTCCATGTTTCACTTCCATACATGGCTACACTCCATGCAAATATTTTCAGAAATGACTTCCTGACACTTAAATCTATACTCGATGTTAATAAATTTCTCTTCTTCAGAAACGCTTTCCTTGCCATTGCCAGTCTACATTTTATATCCTCTCTACTTCGACCATCATCAGTTATTTTGCTCCCCAAATAGCAAAACTCCTTTACTACTTTAAGTGTCTCATTTCCTAATCTAATTCCCTCAGCATCACCCGACTTAATTCGACTACATTCCATTATCCTCGTTTTGCTTTTGTTGATGTTCATCTTATATCCTCCTTTCAAGACGCTATCCATTCCATTCAACTGCTGTTCCAAGTCCTTTGCTGTCTCTGACAGAATTACAATGTCATCGGCGAATCTCGAAGTTTTTATTTCTTCTCAATGGATTTTAATACCTACTCCGAATTTTTCTTTTGTTTCCTTTACTGCTAGCTCAATATACAGACTGAATAACATCGGGGAGAGGCTACAACCCTGTCTTACTCCCTTCCCAACAACTGCTTCCCTTTCATGTCCCTCGACTCTTATAACTGCCATCTGGTTTCTGTACAAATTATAAATAGCCTTTCGCTCCCTGTTTTTAACCCCTGCCACCCTCAGAATTTAAAAGAGAGTATTCCAGTCAACATTGTCAAAAGCTTTCTCTAAGACTACAAATGCTAGAAACGTAGGTTTGCCTTTCCTTAATCTTTATTCTAAGATAAGTCGTAAGGTCAGTATTGCCTCACGTGTTCCAGTATTTCTACGGAATCCAAACTGATTTTCCCCGAGGTCGGCTTCTACTAGTTTTTCCATTCGTCTGTAAAGAATTCGTGTTAGTGTTTTTGCATATTCGTCAGATATAGGCGGGTAAGTGGACGACGCGCATGTAATCCATGCCGTAATAAACGGCGACGCACTGTCACCCCCGATAGTGTACGATGTCTTACACTGTTCCGCTGTTGCACCAGAGCTGAGAAGGACCCAGATCTGTCCTGCAGTGGCATTCGGATGAGGGGTCGATCTTTTTTGGGGGTGGTCTGGGTCGTGAGACCTGACCCATCTGGTCATTTTCTAAGGCAGTCCGTGAACCGTTCGCCACACTCCCGTCCGTGAACCGTTCGCCACACTCCCATTGCACTGCCGGAACACTTCGTTCCACATAAGCAGCAATTTCCCGGATGGATGCATCACATTCTCTCATGCCAATAACGCGCCTTTCTTTAAACTCACTGATCTGATGGTACAGTTCGCGTATACGTCTGCGAGCCATCCTGCACGTCTGCTCGAGTCACACTGATCCATTACTTTCGGTTTATAGCGATGAGAGCCTCAGACACAATTTACCGATAGGTGGTGACCTAGAACCCACGCGCAGACATGGTTCAAATACTTGTCGTTACTGCAGACCATACTAACGTATACGTCCTGTGAATGTGAACATTCTATGTGTAGTCATTCAAGGTGTTCAACAACTTCTTCTACGGGGAATATAATACTGTAAGAAATGCGTCTGTTAACATATACTGTTTCAAGAAAATATCAAGGTTTTTTCCAAATAATACTTCGTTTATGACCTTTGTGGCTCTGCTGCCTATTATTATCTGTTATACGTTATTATTAATCCTACAACCAGTTCTTCTAGGGTCTCTAGGTTCGTTTACCTTCTAACATCGATTGCACACAAATGCATTGTTTTACACTGAACTCGATGGGTGGTAGAAGACATACACACAGTATCCGATCAAAAGTGTCCGGACACCTGTTAGAGGACTTTAAAAAAGGGTTTGACGGTTTGAATCTGCTGGGAACAGTTTGAGGGAGGTGCCAGAATGGCTGTGGGCTGAAGGCAGGCCATTCGTCCTCGAGAACCTAAACCAGAGTTGGTAGCCATATTGGACGCTGCAGTTACATTCCTCCCAAAAGTGTTCCATTGGCTTCAGGTATGGATTCTGGACAAGTAAGCCCATTTCAGGAACGCTATTGTCTACAAATAACTGCTTCACCGATGCTGCCTTATGGCAGGGTACATTGTCATCCTGATATCTACATTCATCGTCTTCGAACTGTTCCTGAAATGTAAGCATTACTCAGCGCTGTGAAATGTAATCTAATACTTCCACATTTGGCGTCTTCTCAAGCGCGATAAAGGGAACACAAGCTAACCATGAAAAGCCTCCAAATACCGAAACACTGCCTCCTCCGTATTTCAATGTTGGCACTACACTCGATTGCAGGTAACGTTCTCCAGACATTCGCCACACCCAAACCCTTCGTTCGGACTGCCACAGAGTATAGCGTGATTCATTACTGCAAGTCACTCCTTCCCGTCATCCTATCTAGTGGCGTTGCTCTTTTACACCAACTCAAGGGTCGCTCAGCTTGACTAAAGAAATGTTTGGCTGATGAGAAGCTACCCGACATTTGTACCCCATACTCTGTAACTCACTACGCACTGTGCATTGTGCTGATTAGGCTGCTGTTAGCACTATGGAGTTGGCGAATGATTCCTTCCCCTGACTTCATGCGATCGTTAACAATGTACTATCCGCAATTCTCGACGGTCCTATGCGTCATTACATGTTATCTGCCTGGCCTTGGTTTAGTTGCAGTTGTTCCTTCCCGTTTCCACTTCAGAATGCCATTACCAACAGTCGACTTGGGCAGCTTTAGATGGGTTGAAATGCCCATTACAAAGTATGCCCCAGGTGACACCCAGTGAGTAGTTCACGTTTGAGGTCACTCAGCTCTCCTTCCCTTGGAAGTGTAGACGGGGCTCTCTAGTAATGTCTGCCACCGCGTGGCTTGCGTAAGAATACCGTCGATGCGCGAAAACACGGAGGAAGCTGATATCCGAACTACATATTCGTTTACAGATTTAAATCTACTACATTTACGTACTCGTGCGTACTCGGTAAGCCACCATACGGTGTTCCACTCGCAGATAGCGCAAGAGAAAAACGATTATCTACACTCCTGGAAATGGAAAAAAGAACACATTGACACCGGTGTGTCAGACCCACCATACTTGCTCCGGACACTGCGAGAGGGCTGTACAAGCAATGATCAAACGCACGGCACAGCGGACACACCAGGAACCGCGGTGTTGGCCGTCGAATGGCGCTAGCTGCGCAGCATTTGTGCACCGCCGCCGTCAGTGTCAGCCAGTTTGCCGTGGCATACGGAGCTCCATCGCAGTCTTTAACACTGGTAGCATGCCGCGACAGCGTGGACGTGAACCGTATGTGCAGTTGACGGACTTTGAGCGAGGGCGTATAGTGGGCATGCGGGAGGCCGGGTGGACGTACCGCCGAATTGCTCAACACGTGGGGCGTGAGGTCTCCACAGTACATCGATGTTGTCGCCAGTGGTCGGCGGAAGGTGCACGTGCCCGTCGACCTGGGACCGGACCGCAGCGACGCACGGATGCACGCCAAGACCGTAGGATCCTACGCAGTGCCGTAGGGGACCGCACCGCCACTTCCCAGCAAATTAGGGACACTGTTGCTCCTGGGGTATCGGCGAGGACCATTCGCAACCGTCTCCATGAAGCTGGGCTACGGTCGCGCACATCGTTAGGCCGTCTTCCGCTCACGCCCCAACATCGTGCAGCCCGCCTCCAGTGGTGTCGCGACAGGCGTGAATGGAGGGACGAATGGAGACGTGTCGTCTTCAGCGATGAGAGTCGCTTCTGCCTTGGTGCCAATGATGGTCGTATGCGTGTTTGGCGCCGTGCAGGTGAGCGCCACAATCAGGACTGCATACGACCGAGGCACACAGGGCCAACACCCGGCATCATGGTGTGGGGAGCGATCTCCTACACTGGCCGTACACCACTGGTGATCGTCGAGGGGACACTGAATAGTGCACGGTACATCCAAACCGTCACCGAACCCATCGTTCTACCATTCCTAGACCGGAAAGGGAACTTGCTGTTCCAACAGGACAATGCACGTCCGCTTGTATCCCGTGCCACCCAACGTGCTCTAGAAGGTGTAAGTCAACTACCCTGGCCAGCAAGATCTCCGGATCTGTCCCCCATTGAGCATGTTTGGGACTGGATGAAGCGTCGTCTCACGCGGTCTGCACGTCCAGCACGAACGCTGGTCCAACTGAGGCGCCAGGTGGAAATGGCATGGCAAGCCGTTCCACAGGACTACATCCAGCATCTCTACGATCGTCTCCATGGGAGAATAGCAGCCTGCGTTGCTGCGAAAGGTGGATATACACTGTACTAGTGCCGACATTGTGCATGCTCTGTTGCCTGTGTCTATGTGCCTGTGATTCTGTCAGTGTGATCATGTGATGTATCTGACCCCAGGAATGTGTCAATAAAGTTTCCCCTTCCTGGGACAATGAATTCACGGTGTTCTTATTTCAATTTCCAGGAGTGTATATGGCACCCTACGAGCCCTAACTTCTAGTATCTTATCTTCGTGGTCCTTAAGTGAAACGCATGTTGGCCGCAGTAGGCTCGTTCTGCAGTCAGCTTCAAATGCCAGTTCTCTAAATTTTCTCAATCGAGTTCACTGAATAGAGCGTCGCCCTCGCTCCAGGGATCCTCATTTGAGTTACGGAAGCATCTCGGTAACACTTGCGTGTTTTTCGAACCTACTGCTAACAAAACTAGTAATCTGCTCCTGAATTGCTGCGATGTCTTTAGTCTGACCGGTGCGGATCCCAAACACTCGAACAGTACTGAAGAATAAGTCGCGCTTTACACATGAACCACGTTTTGCTAAAATTCTACCAACAAACCGGCAAAAAATTCCACCAACAAACCGAAGTCAGCGATTCGCTTTCCCTACTACTTTTGCTAGTTCCATTTCATATCGCTTCGCAATGGCACTCTCCAATATTTGAACAACGTGACTGTGTCAAGCAGGACACTATTTATGCTGTATCTGAAAATTTCTAAAACCATGCAGATTCGTGGACGTAAGCTTTTCGGCCTCTAGGAAACTTATTATCCTCTAACTCAGAATATGTTCTACAATTCTTCAGCAAACCACCCGCCAGGTTAGCCGAGCGCGCTAACACGCTGCTTCTTGGACACGGGTAGGCGCGCCGGCCCCGGATCGAATCCGCCCGGCGGAGTAACGACGAGGACTGGTGTGCCAGCCAGCATGGATGTGGTTTTTAGGCGGTTTTCCACATCCCCCTAGGTGAATACCGGGCTGGTCCCCACGTCCCAGCTCAGTTACACGGCTCGCAGACATCTGAATACATTCACACTATTTCATGGATTCCACTAGACACAGACAATTGGGGTACACTAATACCGTCCTCGGGGGTACGGGGTGGCGGCAGGAAGGGCATCCGGCCACCCCTTCAACTAACATTGCCACATCCGATTAACCATGCCGACCCTGCGCATCTGCGGGAAAAACGGCACAAGCGATAGAAAGAAATTCTTCAGCAAACAGACGTTACGGATATTGGCTGTAATTTTTAGGGTCCGTTCTTTTACCCTTCTTATATACAGGACTTCAGCTTTCGTTTTGCTGTCTTCAATTGCCATACCAGACTGGCCAACGACTGACACCTGCTCTTGTTTTTCCAGTGACTTGGAACTTGGTGAGTTGGACAAGATGTTCGCAATAAATGCAAGCTAAGTAAAGAGTCAATGCTGCAGAGTACTCTTTGTAAAACGAAACTGAGATTTCATCCTGACCTGGTGTCTTGTTTCTTAACAACTCTTTCAGTTGCTTCTCTACACTACGGATGCTTATTACTGTGTCGTTCAAATGAGATTCTGTGCGATGATCAAACGGCGGTATATTTGTACGCTTCTACTGCGTGAACGATTTCTTAAACGTGGAAGCTAAACTTCGGCTTTCGTTCTGCTGTCTTCAACTGCCATACCAGACTGGCCAACGACTGATTCTACGCAAGCCTTAGACCTGCTTAGCGATTTTACATAGGACCGTAATTTTCTTGGGTTCTGGGCCGCATCTTTTCCTAAGGTATGACGGTAGTGGTTGTTGCATGCTTCACACATAGATATTTTCACATAAGCACGAATCTTTACAAACTTCTGCTTGTCATCATTTTTCTTTTGAACCGAGAGGCAACAGCCTTTGCTTCCTCAACATTTTCTGAATTTCGTTGCTAAGCCACGATGGATCTTTTTCGTCCTTAATCCGCATACTGAGCACATACCTGTCCAGAGCACGATTTAAAATTAGTTTAAAGCTTGTGCGTAGTAATTGGTGAACGGCGCAACCAACCACAAATACAGTAAAATGTTTCTCTTTTTTTTGTTTCATTGCCATAACCGGTTTCGGGCTATCATGCCCATCGTCAGATGGCTAATGTTTTTCGCTACATTGATCTTTCGATCAATAGCATTTCGTCTGCTCCACAATACGTTCCAGTACATGGCGATTTGTTCTGATGTGGTCCACGTGGTTATCTAGATCGTTTTTTTTTAACTTGGGCATAGTAGTCCGAAACCGGTTACGGCAGTAAAATAAAAGGTTTAAGAAGTGTTTGTTGCTGGTTGTGTCATTCATAAACTAACATCAACGGTCGCGGAGGTCACTAGAACCAACGTGGGCAAAATAACATTTGCCCATAATTCCTCTGTGTCCATCATATTAGAACTGAATGGCTGCAAATGTGTATCTGCTCTTTCTAACAGAAATACTCTCGTAGCGTTCCTGACGGATTTATTTAAGTTTCGTAACCATAATCGCTATGATGGCATCATTATCACTATTCCTCGTCTCTACACTGACGCCATCGATAAGGTCCGGCCTGTTTGTACCTACATCGTCTGTTCCTATTGCGTGTGGTTGACGTGTCTTGTTAGATCTATGTTACTAAATGGATAGCTCGGGGCACACTCCCAGTTGCAGGCTGCGTATCTAACGACTTCCAGGGCTAACGAAAATTTGATTTTCAGTATTTGATATAGTTATTGACCATATTTAAAAACTCAAGTTGCTGCCATAATCTACTCATTATAGATATTATCTTACAGTTAAAGCTGGCCGGAGTGGCCGAGCGGTTCTAGGCGCTACAGTCTGGAACCGCGCGACCGCTACGATCGCAGGTTCGAATCCTGCCTCGGGCATGGATGTGTGTGATGTCCTTAGGTTAGTTAGGTTTAAGTAGTTCTTAGTTCAAGGGGAGTACATCTACATCTACATTTATACTCCGCAAGCCACCCAACGGTGTGTGGCGGAGGGCACTTTACGTGCCACTGTCATTATCTCCCTTTCCTGTTCCAGTCGCGTATGGTTCGCGGGAAGAACGACTGTCTGAAAGCCTCTGTGCGCGCTCTAATCTCTCTAATTTTACATTCGTGATCTCCTCGGGAGGTATAAGTAGGGGGAAGCAATATATTCGATACCTCATCCAGAAACGCACCCTCTCGAAACCTGGCGAGCAAGCTACACCGCGATGCAGAGCGCCTCTCTTGCAGAGTCTGCCACTTGAGTTTGTTAAACATCTCCGTAACGCTATCACGGTTACCAAATAACCCTGTGACGAAACGCGCCGCTCTTCTTTGGATCTTCTCTATCTCCTCCGTCAACCCGATCTGGTACGGATCCCACACTGATGAGCAATACTCAAGTATAGGTCGAACGAGTGTTTTGTAAGCCACCTCCTTTGTTGATGGACTACATTTTCTAAGGACTCTCCCAATGAATCTCAACCTGGTACCCGCCTTACCAACAATTAATTTTATATGATCATTCCACTTCAAATCGTTCCGCACGCATACTCCCAGATATTTTACAGAAGTAACTGCTACCAGTGTTTGTTCCGCTATCATATAATCATACAATAAAGGATCCTTCTTTCTATGTATTCGCAATACATTACATTTGTCTATGTTAAGGGTCAGTTGCCACTCCCTGCACCAAGTGCCTATCCGCTGCAGATCTTCCTGCATTTCGCTACAATTTTCTAATGCTGCAACTTCTCTGTATACTACAGCATCATCCGCGAAAAGCCGCATGGAACTTCCGACACTATCTACTAGGTCATTTATATATATTGTGAAAAGCAATGGTCCCATAACACTCCCCTGTGGCACGCCAGAGGTTACTTTAACGTCTGTAGATGTCTCTCCATTGAGAACAACATGCTGTGTTCTGTTTGCTAAAAACTCTTCAATCCAGCCACACAGCTGGTCTGATATTCCGTAGGCTCTTACTTTGTTTATCAGACGACAGTGCGGAACTGTATCGAACGCCTTCCGGAAGTCAAGGAAAATGGCATCTACCTGGGAGCCTGTATCTAATATTTTCTGGGTTTCATGAACAAATAATGCGAGTTGGGTTTCACACGATCGCTGTTTCCGGAATCCATGTTGATTCCTACATAGTAGATTCTGAGTTTCCAAAAACGACATGATACTCGAGCAAAAGACATGTTCTAAAATTCTACAACAGATCGACGTCAGAGAGATAGGTCTATAGTTTTGCGCATCTGCTCGACGACCCTTCTTGAAGACTGGGACTACCTGTGCTCTTTTCCAATCATTTGGAACCTTCTGTTCCTCTAGAGACTTGCGGTACACGGCTGTTAGAAGGGGGGCAAGTTCTTTCGCGTACTCTGTGTAGAATCGAATTGGTATCCCGTCAGGTCCAGTGGACTTTCCTCTGTTGAGTGATTCCAGTTGCTTTTCTATTCCTTGGACACTTATTTCAATGTCAGCCATTTTTTCGTTGGTGCGAGGATTTAGAGAAGGAACTGCAGTGCGGTCTTCCTCTGTGAAACAGCTTTGGAAAAAGGTGTTTAGTATTTCAGCTTTACGCTTGTCATCCTCTGTTTCAATGCCATCATCGTCCCAGAGTGTCTGGACATGATGTTTCGAGCCACTTACTGATTTAACGTAAGACCAGAACTTCCTAGGATTTTCTGTCAAGTCGGTACCTAGTATTTTACTTTCGAATTCACTGAACGCTTCACGCATAGCCCTCCTTACGCTAACTTTGACATCGTTTAGCTTCTGTTTGTCTGAGAGGTTTTGGCTGCGTTTAAACTTGGAGTGAAGCTCTCTTTGCTTTCGCAGTAGTTTCCTAACTTTGTTGTTGTACCACGGTGGGTTTTTCCCGTCCCTCACAGTTTTGCTCGGCACGTACCTGTCTAAAACGCATTTAACGGTTGCCTTGAACTTTTTCCATAAACACTCAACATTGTCAGTGTCGGAACAGAAATTTTCGTTTTGATCTGTTAGGTAGTCTGAAATCTGCCTTCTATTACTCTTGCTAAACAGATAAACCTTCCTCCCTTTTTTTATATTCCTATTAACTTCCATATTCAGGGATGCTGCAACGGCCTTATGATCACTGATTCCCTGTTCTGCACTTACAGAGTCGAAAAGTTCGGGTCTGTTTGTTATCAGTAGGTCCAAGATGTTATCTCCACGAGTCGGTTCTCTGTTTAATTGCTCGAGGTAATTTTCGGATAGTGCACTCAGTATAATGTCACTCGATGCTCTGTCCCTACCACCCGTCCTAAACATCTGAGTGTCCCAGTCTATATCTGGTAAATTGAAATCTCCACCTAAGACCATAACATGCTGAGAAAATTTATGTGAAATGTATTCCAAATTTTCTCTCAGTTGTTCTGCCACTAATGCTGCTGAGTCGGGGGGTCGGTAAAAGGAGCCAATTATTAACCTTGCTCGGTTGTTGAGTGTAACCTCCACCCATAATAATTCACAGGAACTATCCACTTCTACTTCACTACAGGATAAACTACTACTAACAGCGACGAACACTCCGCCACCGGTTGCATGCAATCTATCCTTTCTAAACACCGTCTGTGCCTTTGTAAAAATTTCGGCAGAATTTATCTCTGGCTTCAGCCAGCTTTCTGTACCTATAACGATTTCAGCTTCGGTGCTTTCTATCAGCGCTTGAAGTTCCGGTACTTTACCAACGCAGCTTCGACAGTTTACAATTACAATACCGATTGCTGCTTGGTCCCCGCATGTCCTGACTTTGCCCCGCACCCGTTGAGGCTGTTGCCCTTTCTGCACTTGCCCGAGGCCATCTAACCTAAAAAACCGCCCAGCCCACGCCACACAACCCCTGCTACCCGTGTAGCCGCTTGTTGCGTGTAGTGGACTCCTGACCTATCCAGCGGAACCCGAAACCCCACCACCCTATGGCGCAAGTCGAGGAATCTGCAGCCCACATGGTCGCAGAACCGTCTCAACCTCTGATTCAGACCCTCCACTCGGCTCTGTACCAAAGGTCCGCAGTCAGTCCTGTCGACGATGCTGCAGATGGTGAGCTCTGCTTTCATCCCGCTAGCGAGACTGGCAGTCTTCACCAAATCAGATAGCCGCCGGAAGCCAGAGAGGATTTCCTCCGATCCATAGCGACACACATCATTGGTGCCGACATGAGCGACCACCTGCAGATGGGTGCACCCTGTACCCTTCATGGCATCCGGAAGGACCCTTTCCACATCTGGAATGACTCCCCCCGGTATGCACACGGAGTGCACTTTGGTTTTCTTCCCCTCCCTTGCTGCCATATCCCTAAGGGGCCCCATTACGCGCCTGACGTTGGAGCTCCCAACTACCAGTAAGCCCACCCTCTGCGACTGCCCGGATCTTGCAGACTGAGGGGCAACCTCTGGAACAGGACAAGCAGCCATGTCAGGCTGAAGATCAGTATCAGCCTGAGACAGAGCCTGAAACCGGTTCGTCAGACAAACTGGAGAGGCCTTCCGTTCAGCCCTCCGGAATGTCTTTCGCCCCCTGCCACACCTTGAGACGACCTCCCACTCTACCACAGGTGAGGGATCAGCCTCAATGCGGGCAGTATCCCGGGCAACCACAGTCGTAGTCCGATCGGGGGATGCGTGGGACGAGCTGGCCGTCCCCGACAAACCCCCATCCGGACCCCCACAGTGATGCCCATTGGCAACAGCCTCAAGCTGTGTGACCGAAGCCAACACTGCCTGAAGCTGGGAGCGAAGGGATGCCAACTCAGCCTGCATCCGAACACAGCAGTTGCAGTCCCTATCCATGCTAAAAACTGTGCAAAGAACGTCTGAACTAATCTACAGAGAGCGCAAACAAAACGACACAAAATTGAAGCGGTTATTAAAATACAAGATTGCCTAGTAAATGCAGTAATGCTGCCACTTGTGCACTGCTGACACACTGCTCGGCGGCGGAAGGAGACTACGCGATTTAACACTATTCGAGTACTAAAACGTGATGCTACAACTCTCAAATACTATAATACGCCCGAAATTTATGAATTAAACAATGCAAGTACCAAAAACACGCAAAGAAATTAAGAATTAAACTATGTAACAAATGAGTGAGCTAGGAGTATACGACTTGCTGCTGCAGCTGCTTATCCAACGGCGGCAGAAGTTAAGTCCCATAGCGCTCAGAGCCATTTGAACCATTTTTTACAGTTAAAAACTGTACATATTTTGTGAGGCAGCATAACTCATTGCGCGCAGATTACGCAAATAATATTCATGCAGTATTCGAGCAACAGAGCACCTAGCAACTTACACCAGATATCACACATAATTTCCGACTTTTCCGAAACTTTCTCTCGCTTACATGCTTAAGGTCAAATATTTGATACATTAGCTCATTTGTAATGTAATAAGACGTTTGAAGCTGTTTCATACACAAGAGTTCAGTTTTCTAAGGAACTGGGTTTGGAAGGTTTACTGGTATCATCAGAAGCGGAGAACATTTGTCATGTAGGAAGAGTTTCTGCGAACTGGCACTGCGGAAGTGAGTGGTTTTCATTCGCCACATTGTGGTACGCGCGATTTAATATGCATAGCGGCACTCCGCCCTGCAGGGCATGGCTGTTTGGTGATGCGGCACGGTTGTCTCCAGATGACGCGACCTGGATTTTCTAGACAGGCACAGACACACAAAGTGTTTCTCTCTCGCTCTCCCTCTCTCTCCGCGCCTGTCGCTATATAAGATCTTCGCAATCCGTTTCTCGGAACTGGAGAAGTATCTTTCGCCTAGTTCGTGCTCAGAATCATGTCGGCATATAAAGGTGGCGGCGGCGGAGGAAGAGGCGACGCGACGCGGTGTGGCACGGGCCGGCGTATAACAAACTCCCGTGAGGGGAGCCAAGGTTGCAACCGATATTTCCAAAGGCGAAGTTGGCGCGCCCTTTCATCAAAGTTGTCGGCGCTGGCTCCGGCAGAAGCCGTAACGTTGCGCCTGCTGCCGGCTGTCGGCTGCAAGTTGGTCCGGGGGTCTCCAGACGCGCCGTGCACGCTGGCGAGAACAGGGGCGGGGGCTGGGTGCGCCTTATAAGCTCGGTGCGAGGCGAGGGACTCGCATCCAGCAAGACCGACCTACTGTCGGCCACGTTTAGGGTCCCCATACGTTTCGTGATAGCGACTAGGGTGTGTCAAACGACACTCACAATCGAACGGCTTGGAAATTATCCGATAAGCCGCAGCATTCCATACGGTATCGACTTGTTCGAACAATGACGTGACGTTTGACCAGCGCGGCGAGAGTGCAAGGGACTACTAACTATCCACAAAAATAAGCTATGGCTCCGATTAAAATCTGATAATTTTGTGAAACATTGGAGGAAATACACTACTGGCCATTAAAATTGCTACACCAAGAAGAAATGCACATAATAAACGGGTATTCATTCGACAAATATATTATACTAGAACTGACATGTGATTACATTTTCACGCAATCTGGGTGCATAGATCCTGAGAAATCAGTACCCAGAACAATCACCTCTGGCCGTAATAACGGCCTTGATACGCCTGGGCATTGACTCAAACAGAGCTTGGATGGCGTGTACAGGTACAGCTGCCCATGCAGTTTCAACACGATACCACAGCTCATCAAGAGTAGTGACTGGCGTATTGTGACGAGCCAGTTGCTCGGCCACCATTGACCAGTCGTTTTCAATTGGTGAGAGATCTGGAGAATGTGCTGGCCAGGGCAGCAGTCGAACATTTTCTGTATCCAGAAAGGCCCGTACAGGACCTGCAACATGCGGTCGTGCATTATCCAGCTGAAATATAGGGTTTCGCAGGGATCGAATGAACGGTAGGGCCACGGGTCGTAACACATCAGAAATGTGACGTCCACTGTTCAAAGTGCCGTCAATGCGAACAAGAGGTGACCGAGACGTGTAACCAATGGCAACCCATACCATCACGCCGGGTGGTACCCCAGTATGGCGATGACGAATACACGCTTCCAATGTGTGTTCTCCGTGATGTTGCCAAACACGGATGCGACCATATTCATCCGAAAAAATGACGTTTTGCCTTTCGTGCACCCAGGTTCGTCGTTGAGTACACCATCGCAGGCGCTCCTGTCTGTGATGCAGCGTCAAGCGTAACCGCAGCCATGGTCTCCGAGCTGGTAGTCCATGTTCGACCATCGCGAGCAGCAATGCCGCGATACGATAATCCGCAATCGCGATAGGCTACAATCCGACCTTTATCAACGTCGGAAACGTGATGGTACGCATTTCTCCTCCTTACACGAGGCATCACAACAACGTTTCACCAGGCAACGCCGGTCAACTGCTGTTTGTGTATGAGAAATCGGTTGGAAACTTTCCTCATGTCTGCACGTTGTAGGTGTCGCCAGCGCCGCCAGCCTTTTGTGAATGCTCTGAAAAGCTAATCATTTGCACATCACAGCATGTTCTTCCTGTCGGTTAAATTTCGCGTCTGTAGCAAGTCATTTTTGTGGTGTAGCAGTTTTAATGGCCAGTAGTGTAGCATTAAATCCTACCAACTCTGATGCTGATTTTGAAGTAGAGGTAACACATACAGACGAATATGCTGTCCGTCAAAAAATAATACTTGATTAAACCCAGTATAGTATTTTATTTGTTTACGACAGACGCTAATGATTTACGATCTACTTTGCAAATGAGCAACTCAAACCCTGTTCACACAGTGGAAAAACACACAGAAACGATACCACATTTTAATCATACAGTTTTGAACATGGCTATTATTCAGCAACCGTATACTGGTTTCAACATAGGATTAAACAGTCTACCAGTTGCACATAAACGGTAGGTACATTGACCTAGGTTTCAACGCCTACTAGGGGTATCTTCATCAGAATAATGTTGCTAAATCGCAGAAGTACACTGCTAAAAAACAACAGGCAGAGTTTGGAGCAGCTATGCTACTGTCAAAAGAGGTGTATAGTGTTCTAGCGTTTGCCACGTGTGCCCAGCTGGGAAGAACATCAAACTGAGTCTGATGCTGTTCCCAGCTGGGCACACGTGGTAAAGGCTAGAACGTTATATTCTACTTTGCTCCCAATTCAGACCATTGCTTTTTAGTGATGCAATTTTACGATTTAGCAACATTTATTCTGATGAAGACACCCCTAGCACGAGTCGAAACCTAGGTCAGTGTACCCACCGTTTATGTGCAACCGGATGGCTGTTTAATCCTATGTCGAAACATTTTAATCACTTTGAAAACAAGGCGGAAATATTCAGATGAAACAAGACAGGTAATTAATAATTAAATGCTGAACAAACGAAATAGGTCGTAATAAAGTAATAATTTTTATCACGAGACTGAATGACAGCGGAAAAACCCGTCATGCAGACAGAACCAAAAGACGTCAATAGATCGCGGGACGATCGAAACATTCAGAACTGGATAGAATCACGATTGCAATCATTTAGTTTTATATTTTAGTTGCCCTTGTTACGCTTGACCTTCATCCCAGAAGGTATTTCAGACCGTGTTGCACAATTCTTTTTATTATTAAAATCAACAATGCATTAAAAACGCTAAGACAGATCGTTGCGATGGCACCAACAAAAGTCACTAGATTGCGGGCCGATCTAAAGATCGAACAGAACCCGAGATTTCCGGAATGGTGACGTAAACTTCTCGAATAGTTCGAGGTGAGTTCAGACGTGGCCCTAGTAGCTACTGGTAGCTATTCTTAGCAAAGCCGAGACATCCAAGGCCCAATTCACACAGAAATGGCGTGGTACGGACGCCTGGTGGCGGTGAATGAGGGACGTGGTACCGACGGGACGTGAGCAATTCACACTGAACGGCGGTGTCAGAGAGACGCTGGACAAACGAAATAGGTCGTAATAAAGTAATAATTTTTATCACGAGACTGAATGAAATGAATTCGTAAATAAAGGTATGAAAGCAAAGGACATTCAAGCCGATTTCCAGAATACACTAGAGGACTCAACTGCTTTGTATTCAACTGTTGCCAAGAGGACAAACAAATTTAAATTTGGTAGGGAGAGCTTAGATGATGGCTGAAAAAAGGGAAGAAATATGGCACACTCGTTGTAACGAAAGAACTGAACATATATCTCGAACATTTCCACCCGTTTAACAGAAAGCCTCACAAGTGCTTCTATACTGCTGTAGACAAAGAGAAGGACAACATTCAGAGTAAATACATGTTTTCTGACAACACAAACCACAGAGAGCAGTGACCTGATTGTATATTTAAAAATGAACAGCAAAGATAGCAATAACGTCGCAACTGTGGGCTCTTGCCACTCGCCCCAACTGTAGGGTCATGCCACTTGCCCCAACTGTGGAGTCTTGCCACTCGCCCCAACTGTGGAGTCTTGCCACTCGCCCCAACTGTGGAGTCTTGCCACTCGACCCAACTGTAGGGTCGTGCCACTTGCCCCAACTGTGGGGTCTTAAAGTCCTTGATATGTGAACTGTATGGGCAAGTTGACATACGTCACTGATAACTAACAGCCGCGATTCGGAGCCAATCTGAGCGACCAAGGCTAGCAGGAGCGGTGTTTATATTCGCTTCTTCCAGGTGTCACTCTTGGCGCGACACAATTCAATTCGGAGCTCCGCTGGCCGCTGTTTCCTCGCCGCCTTCTCTGCTCTTGCGTTCCGCATCTTCGTTCCGGCACTTGTGGTTACGCCAGAACACCAACTGGACAGAATCTGAGACGATAGCCCTCAGGAGCACATCCAGCAACTCTGTCTGTTTAAAAATGATAACATTAGGTGCCTGTGTATCTGCGGATAGTAAGGTTACAAACACATGACAGTCATTATCTTGTCACCTTCTTGAGACTACTCATTATAGTTAAAATAAATTATAAATATATGTAATCTATCTTTAACACATGAAACGTCGATTAAGGCGAAGAAGATCACCGCTTCACTCTGAATGCGTCTAGGAACAGAAGGGTGGTACACTATTTGCTGCGAGATATTTTGATGTTTCTCAAATGAACAACATGGAGAAAATCCTCTGGTAATTTGCCATTACAGTCGTTCACTATTAAAAATACGACGGGCTCCCGGATTCTGCCAAAATTGCAATAGAATTGGCGAGTTATTTTTGTCTGAATTATTAACCCTTTCTTATTTGAAGAAGCATCAACATTTATCAGTAACGGCTATGTTTCTCTTGTCGACGGGGTTTAATTTTGTTTCTTTCGTCAAAACACAATATAATTCGGACAAAATCATCTTTCATTAGCTATTACGAAATAATTCTGAAACAGAGTCTTATAAAAGAAGCAACTGGCGACAAGAGAGGTCAATAGCTTACGGAAAACCTCAATGTTTCGGTTTCCAAAACGTAAGTAAAGAAGCTTCGTGTTTATTTGCGTACTAGCAAATTATCTTCTCAATAACCGTCGAAGACTCTGAGAAAAATTACAGCTCTGGGTTGTAAAAATAAAATAAAACCATAGCTTCTGCTATATCTCTGTAGATAGGAAAGTTCTGTACGTTAACCAAATAGTGAAATACTCTCCTCTCTGCGTGCTAGCACTTGCCAAAATATCGTATCGATATCTCGAAAGGTTTAGGATATTTGTAGGATGTTGTGAATATTTCATTCTCACGGGCGGCCGTCAGAAGTGAACGCGGTGCACAAATTCCATTTTCTAGGGACTGGAGGGACAGAGATCTCCCCTAAGTCTGAAGGAAAATTCAATATTTCAGCTAAATTTCATTCCCAGCAACGTGTGGTGTAATATGTAATAAACGCAAAATGGCTGCAACTCCTGTTTTTCATTGCAGACTTTTCGAATTCCGCGCAGTCTCGTACTTAGATGTAAATATGATGTTAATTACAACCATCATCGAAATTCTGAAGACTTCACCATGAAGCTGACATATAAAGCTGCCTGCAGTAGAATATCATCCAACGACACACAGTTCAGGAGTCAGACGCCATAAAAATTGAGATGCGTGACAAACTAGCTTTTGCTTAAAACGGAGCGTAAATTACCCCCACTATAGCCTCATCCAGAAATTCATAATGGGAGCACTTAGCGACTTGCTACAAACTTTATTTCAAACTTTTTCTAAATTCTTCTTGCTTGCATGCTTTACGTCAAATATTTAACGCGACAACTTATTTGAAATTTAATAAGATGATTAAGGCTGTTTTATATAGGAGAGTTCGATTCTTTGAATTGTCGGAGTTTGGGGGTTTGCTGATAACGTGGAAGCCCTTCAGACTGTTGTAGACGACAAATTTTGCTCAAATCTCGGATGTCTGCGAAATGCATATTGATTAGACTTATACAGTAATTCTAATTTAAAATTTTACTATAAGCGCGTAAATTTTACGTACATCGGCACACTGGGTTTAATGTGTCGTCTTGCAAGTGTGCCTCCGGCTTTCAACACCAGCGAAGAATTTGCAAATACAAGCCAAGTGGGAAAAAGAACGCTGCACACACAACAAAAGATATATGGGGTGAAACGAAGAGAGAAGCGCTTTAAAGCTGTTTTCCAGATTAAGCTGAAGACACTTTAAGATCCTATGCGGCTTCGTCGGAGCACATCGAAGACCGAGGGCGGATGCTGTGTAACCGGAAGCCGCACGCGAAATATAAGCGAAGTAGCGAGACTAGAATAATTTTATCTGCGGTGGACCCGGGCCAACCCAGTGAGCCAAGCACTTACTTACAGGAGTGGAGAAAATAAATCGCACCCAGGCGCGGCTTGCAGTTATCATTACTCATTTGTTGCGCAACTAGTTCCCCGCTCCGTACCTGCTGTCACATGGACCCATTCATAGTGGATTTAGATCGCTGCTGGCTGTGCTTTGTCGTTGCGCCACATCGAACTGTGAAATTCTTAAGACGTGAAAAGACATGTTAAAGTTTTCTCACTTGCAGAGAGAGAGAGAATGGGGGGGGGGGGGGGGAGGAGAGGGTAAGGCAAGAAGCACTTTAACGATCGCAAACTGCTGCTCTCTGAATAAGGAATTTGTAAAACACCGTCCACATAGTGTTATCGGCAGATCAGTTTCAATGCAAATGATTTTGAATCGCAGCACACACTTACAATTAAGTTCTGCAGGCAAGAAATTGATACGCAGCCGTGAAAATATATTAAAAAAAGCTCAAGTCCCCCGGTTCAAACCAAGGTTTTTGCAAAGTTTAGATTCCTTGTAAGGCCAAGATCGGTACTGATAATCACCAGTCAAAAATTCGCAAGTGAAAACACGTCTGACTCAAACCGAAATGATTAGCCTGTGGCTACAGGAAAAAAGAAATCTGAAATAAGATGGATCTCAAACTACAACCCACTCATCATTAAAAAAAGTGAGTGTAATATTACGCTGCACATGTCGACGATCTCATCAATTTAACTCTCCTACACATGCCAACAAACAAAAAAAACACACACACACATACTAGGCGCTAATATTTCTTTTAGGGACATCTTTTCTGATAAGTATAAAAATGACTCCCACGACCGAGTTCCGACAAGGTTTTCAGATTTCTCTTGGCCGAAGGACCAAACTGGATTTCCAAAAGGGAGAAATACCTCCACATAAAGCGCTTTCCTGCAAATCGAAAGGTAACTACAATTTCACGCAGTCATTTGACACGCAACCCTAGCGAGTGCAGTAGATCGCAATTTTGGTCGTGAGAAAATGGGAAACTGCTTGAAATGATCCCCTTTTTTCTGCATCCCATAGAAAGCATTCCTCTGTCCTTCGCACAGGGCTTTTGGCTAAATCTTTAAATTTTATGAGTCCAATGAAAGCCTCAAAAACTGTAGGCTTTCAGTCAATCAGCAGTGTGGCTAGAGACTGACTGCCTTTCATATTGTTTCTGCCTTCACATCTACTGCAAACACTTCTCTACTAATTGCTGTCTTCCTGCAAAACTTCTTGCTAGTACTATTTTCCATGAAGCCATCCAGAAATAACAGATGTTGGGAATCCTTACCTGTGTGGTCTGCAAGCACTTAAAACAACTCCCCGGTAATATTAAATTACGGGAAATTCAATTTCCACTAAATTGGAACTAAATTTCCATAGAACTGGCCTCTGCGAGTCTCAGACAGAAATACACTGAATACCGGTCTCTCGCGTCAATGACAAAGAATTTCCGGTCTTACTGCAGCCTCTCCTCGCGATGACGGCAATGAACACTTTCCCTGAATTACGATCCGATCACGTAACTGACTGAAACGGAAGCAACTCCCTGAGGTTCAAAATGGCTCTGAGCACTATGGGACTTAACTTCTAAGGTCATCAGTCCCCTAGAACTTAGAACTACTTAAACCTAACTAACCTAAGGACATCACACACATCCATGCCCGAGGCAGGATTCGAACCTGCGACCGTAGCGGTCGCGCGGTTCCAGACTGTAGCGCCTAGAGTCGCTCGGCTACCCCGACCGGTCAACTCCCTGAGGCCTAGTTCAACAAACTGACCCTGTGCAGCTAAAGTAGCATTCTATCTCGATCGATATCTGGTCGATTGCTTCTGCATAAAAGTGCTTTGGTTCCCTCCTACTGTACTGTGCTGATACCTGTTATAAAAATGGAGGCCGCGCGGACTGGCTGCGAGGTTAGAGGCGTCATGTCACTGATTGCGCGGCCCCTCCCGCCGGAGGTTCGTGTCCTCCCTCGGGCATGGGTGTGTGTATGTGTGTTGTTCTTAGCATAACTTAGTTTACTTAGTGTGTAAGTCTAGGGACCGATGACCTCGGCAGTTTGGTCCCTTAGGAATTCACACACATTACAACATTTGAACATAAAAATGGATGTACGTACGTGCGTGTGTATGTTCCACATCTTCTCCTAAACTATTGGACCGATTTCAACCGATCTTGGGACACGCACCCCTTACTGTCAAGAAACAGTTCCTGTAGGGGGAAGTATCATTTACCTCTCACAGTTTAGGAGATATGACGTCATAAACGTGAAACGCTGCCGCCTCATGCATGAAGTTAAATTTATTACTTGTTTGCTACTAACTTCATTCGCATCACATTTCGCAGACAGTATCCACATATGCCGTAGAATGTACTTGCGGAAATATATCATTTTACGACACACAGTTCAAGAGGTGTGACGTCATCAACATTGAGATGCCTGAAAAATGCCCGATCATGCATGACCTTTTAATACATTTATTCTTCACTACCAAGACACTCCTACAGTCGACTCATTATTTATTTTAAGATCTGACACCTGGCAGCGCTTTTGACAGCTTTCAACCGTGAAGCCCGAACGACTGTACGCGAAAACAGTAGCTATGAAGAGGCGTTGTCATAAAGTCGTTTACAAAATCGCGTTGTATACACGCGAAGCAGCTACATCCAGCGTACAGAAACTGTCCGGAATCATGTCACACCGAGCCTACTGTACAATTTCGAAGATTTTTTGACGAATACTTGGAAACGAAATCTTTTCGATTTTACACTACAAACACAGTCCATTTTTTGTTTTCGTTTCAAACAGAAAACTGGAAAAATTAATATCCGTGCAATGCCGGGTTTGTCAGATAGTAGCTACAATAAGAAACATTTCATTATTTGTAATTACGTGACATTGTCAGACAGAGCGCAATCTCTAAATCAGTGTAAATGTAAATGCCGTGTGGCTAGGACCTCCCGTCGGGTAGACCGTTTGCCTGGAGCAAGTCTTTCGAATTGACACCACTTCGACGACTTGCGTGTCGCTGGGGATGAAATGATGATGTTAAGGACAACCCAACACCCAGTCCCTGAGCGGAGAAAATCAACGACCCAACCGAGAATCGAACCCGGGCCGTTAGCTATGACATTCCGTTTCCCTGACCACTCAGCTACCAGGGGCGGTCTAAATCAGTGTAAAAAAGCTTTCATAATAGGAGTTTTATTGCCCAGATCGCTGTTGATACATATCCTGATTACTAGTTTCAGCAAAGTTATTCGCCATCTTCAGCTCTTCGGATAAGTGAATCATACAACCTCTACGTGTGACAGATTGCCGTCTGGCCACTGAAAACATGGAGGTAAACTCACAGAGAGAAGACACTTCCGTGCACCACTAAGTACATTAAAATAAAGGGATAACTATATCAGCAAGGCAAAAAGGTGTCAAATTCGTCAGATAGAGCGCATCCATTGCTATCACATATATATATATGTGTGTGTGTGTGTGTGTGTGTGTGTGTGTGTGTGTGTGTGTGTGTGTGTGTGTTGTTTTGATAACTGCAATATGGAGCCGATGTATCTGACACGTCTGTGGCTTGCTGATACAGTTATGACTTTTATATTAATGTATTCCGTCTTCCATGGGATTGTCTTTCATGTCTTCAGTGGCCAGATGGCAATGCACCACACGTGGGGGCTTTTAATACACACATCCGATGATCTGAAGACGGCACTAGTACTCTGATTTTGTGGATTATAAATGGTTTTGCGAAAACCTGCGGCTGTGAAAACAATAGGTTTGCTTATAAATAACTTTTCTGCTACCAGTCACTATTTTCCTTTATTACTGCCGTACATGACGTGTTTCGGGACATGATTCCCATTTTGAAGCGTGTTTCCTTTTTGTACTATGCCGTTTTTAAGTAATGTTTTCGATGTGTGATGTGCTTTGTTTTGTTATTATCGATAATTACTTTGCACTGACAGTTGTGTGTGATGTTTAACAAGTGTGAGACTATGCACAAATGGACGATAAGCCAACAAAATAAAGGAGAACCTCACACATCGAAACATTACGTAAAAATGGCATAGTACAGAGAGAAATATACGAATGGAAATCAAGTCCCGAAACGCGTCGTGTATGAATAAAAGAAAATCGTGACTGGTAACAGAAAGTTATTTATAAAGAAACCCATTGGAGACGGCAATATAAATTTCCTTAAAGCAGTAACCAGGAAATATGTATCAACTGCGATGCGGGTAATAAAACTTTTATTTTGGAAGCTTTTTTACATTTCATTATCTGATATCCTTTACAGTGTTGCAGTTTTTATTGGCCCTCAGCGCCAGAATTGGTTCAGCCCTTGTTCTACGACGCCAGACGAAACACTGCATTCCGGCGGCTGCTACTGCACTTATAGCTGCAAGGAAGTAGTGCGTGGATGACACACGGCGTCGCCGCAAAGTACGTCAATCGCCCGCGAGTGCCCGGCGCCGCATCGCTGGAGAGCCACGGTGTTTGTGCGCCCCAGCTGCCGCTCCATCCAGCATTCCCGTGGAGCAGCACGGAAGAGCGGCGACAGCAGCGCGGCTGGCCTAGCAAGGCCCCGTCTGGCCCTCTCCGGCCCGCTGGAGATGAGAAACTTGGGGCGGCCGCATCTCATCGGCGATATTAAAGCGCCCAGCGGACGGCCAAGTTGCGGCCGCGTTTGTTTTGTTCGGCCATGTGACCTGTCCTGCTTCCCGAAGAGCTCGCGTCACCCAACTTGCGAGTCAGAGGCGAACGCGTACGGTTTTATCTTCGGCGGGCGGAGGAAACTTCTCGCCATATTTCCCTGCGGCGACGCTTATTGTATTGCTATTATTGCCGTTTCGCAAGTTTTCAGTACTGCCAAGTTTTTCAGCACTGTAGGACGAGTTATTTACGTTTCTTACTTCTTATGAATTGCAGTAGTATGCTCGTGAACTTATACAGCATCCATAATACGAATATGATACATTTTTTGATAAGGAGAAACATTTTCACTTCTAACTATTCTTTTTTTTGTTTTGTTGTTTTCTGTTAAAAGATTTCCGTGTATAAGACATATTTTTCAGACCAAAGGCTCCACGCGACGTCAGGAGCCAATTCATGGAGCCACTATGTAACTGCAGATTCTAGTCGCTACTACACCGCGGATCCGTTAACAGACTCTAAAGTCGTGGGCAGCTTTTGGTGTGAAGAAATAAGGGCGAAACTGGTTACCAGAATTAATTTAAAAAGCTGTTTGTACTGCTTTTCATTAAAACCCGACAATGCTTCGCAGTGGCTGAATACATATGGGAATTGGATATATGTCCTAATCTCCTTCATCTTCCTCTCTGTTTATCCCTCTTTACCTCCATCCTCCCTTTTTCCATCTCCTCCTCTTCCTCCCTATCTCTGTCCATCACCTTCCCCACACTCTCTGTACATTTCTTACGCCACACTCTATACATCTCCTCTTCCTGCATATCTATATCCTCCTTCCCCTTCTTTACATTCGTTTCCTCCCGACTTCTCTGTCCAAATTCTCCTACCCCCTCCATCTGACCTTAGCTTTTGTTACTGCAAACGGAACCTTGATAGGGAATAGAAGCCAGAATGGATGGGTAATTCGATTGGAATCATTAGTACACGGGGGTACGAGGGAGACCTTTCCAGCTGCTGCATCTGTGAGGATAGTAGCTTTAATCACAGTAGGTCGCATGGTTTTAATCTACGAACAGGTAGGCCGGCCGGGGTGGCCGAGCGGCTCTACGCGCTACAGTCTGGAACCGCGCGACCGCTACGGTCGCGGGTTCGAATTCTGCATCGGGCATGGTTGTGTGTCATGTCCTTAGGTTAGTTAGATTTAAGTAGTTCTAAGTTCTAGGGGACTGATGACCTCAGAAGTTAAGTCCCATAGTGCTCAGAGCTATTTGAACCATTTCTTTTTACGAACAGGTAGGATTATAACGTTAGCTATAAACACAACTTTCATGTTTTCTGTTAAAAATAACTTCGAAAAGGAAAACAAAACCGCATCTTTTCACAACACAGCGTGATCTTTCTAGCAGCCGGTTTTAGCAGAAAGTATTTATTGGGCAACGTGTCTGTATGTCCAGCGATGTTTCGGGCGTTTTACTGATGACTGGTGTCATTTGTTCGAACTAAAATTAGATGAGTGCTTACATCATATCCTGTTACCAAGAACTGACAAGCAATTCACTCTCGCAACACAGAAAATATTAACACCGCCGATAACACTCTAAAATACCGCCTGCAATTGTATTCCTTTTTGGAAAAATATCAATACTGAGAGAAGAATTTGTTGATGTTGTGGAACCATGCAACAGCATAACTGTCACACTGAACGTCACATTCTTTCTTATCAAAACATGTGACAGCAGAATTGACAAACCGATCGTCACATTTCTTTCACTGAGATTTTCATGCAGAAATACTATCCAAATTTTCTTTTCCGTTGGATTTTCCAAAAATGTTCTGTCATACGAACCTTCTCCTGACAACTACGAACACAAAAAATGAACAGCTAAATCTGTCGGGCCATTCTCAGATGATTTTTCATAAATTCTGCAACCGATTTTTATTTATGTAAACTAAGTAAAACTTATAGTTAACGTGAGAGATTTTTATTACAATATTAAGTATGATCGCTGTGGTTCCATAATGAATCAAAAATTATTCTTTTATTTGCTCACGAAAAGCTAATATCAGCCTTACTGTTATATGATCGTGGTGAAATTTTAGTTCATTCAAGGGTAAATAACCGATTTTTTTTCCTTCTGCAAAATTCGTAAGGGCTACGGAATACAGTAAGAGTATGTGATCTCTCAGGGTTTCTCGGCACGACTGACAAATAGGGAGTTTCTGGGAGCTCAGCCGAGTTGTAAGAATAATGTATGCGATAACACTATAATAGACTTGTGCGCAAAACTTCAGAACGAAAGTAAGTTTCGCATGCTGTGTCGCTGCTACCTAACGTAGATCGAAGAAACTTGGACCATACAAAGAAAGAACCGATGCAGTATAGCACAAAAGGTAACCGAAAGAAATACCAACTGAGACGAACACAAACGACACTTTCACACAAATATAATAATTACACTTACGTCATTGCCGTTCATGATCGTACCCTGGACACTGCAAAAGGCGAGATAATGCTCTTAATAGGGTGTGTGATCACCACGGATGACAGTGCATACTCTGCAACACGCTAACATGCTGGCCGCCAGCTTGGTTAGGAGTTCTTATGGAGATCGTTCCATTTCTACACCGGCTTGGTTGACAGCTGTTGAATGGTCGCTGGTGCACGAGTAAGTGCTGCAGTACGCCTCTGCACCGCATCCCACACATGTTCCATGCGAATTAAGTCCGGGGAACCGACAGGCCAATCCATTCGCCGAAAATTCTTTCGTCCCAAGACATACTCTGCTTGCCCTTTTCGATGCAGTGGTGCATTGTCACCCACAAAAGTGAAGGCAGGGCCGAATGCACCACTGGAATAACGCGAAGGTGCAGTTTCATAATAAAGTTTCATAATAAATACACCCTTGAGTGTAGGATGTTGAAAGATTTGGAGGACAGTATGCCTATGACACATTATGCCTTCCCACACCAAACATGTGGACCACTAAAACGATCATGTTCGACGTTGTTCCTGAGTGCGTTACGTGTTCCGATCTCTCGCCGTATGAGCATTATGTCCAGCACTGTCCAATCTGATCATTTATGTTTTCCCAGTGTTATGTTGTGGGGAGGCATAATTTGGCATTCCCGTACTGACCTCCAAATCTTTCTACATCGTGTCCTCCCCAGGCACTGTTACTATGACACTGTACTTCTTCCCCATGTGCATTTTTCGAGGATGCATCCTCCCCTGACTTCATTTTTATGGATGACAGCGTGCGACTGCACTGAAAAAAAAAAAAAAAAAGGTTCAAATGGCTCTGAGCACTATGGGACTTAACTTCTGAGGTCATCAGTCCCCTAGAACTTAGAACCACTTAAACCTAACTAACCTAAGGACATCACACACATCCATGCCCGGGGCAGGATTCGAACCTGCGACCGTAGCGGTAGCGCGGTTCCAGACTGAAGCGCCTAGAACCGCTCGGCCACTACGGCCGGCTGCACTGAAAAGCTCAGGCGGAGGGAGTTCTTGGAACGAGAGTATATTCGGCGAATGGACTGGCCCGCATGTTCCTTCGACTTCAATCGCAAGGAACAAGTGTGTCCTGTTGTGGAGAGACATAGTGGGAACAAGTGTGTCCTGTTGTGGAGAGACATAGTGTAGCACGTGCACATACACATGCACCAACGAACATTCAGCAGCTGTCAATAACTCTGGTGGAAGGATGAAATGCCCTGCCATAAGAAATCCTCACCGACATTTCTGACAGCATGGGTGCACGTTGTAGAGAACGCTTTGCGCCCTTCCTGATCACACACCCTGTTAAGAACCATGTGCCGCCTTCTGTAATGTCCAGGGGACCATCAAGAATCGCGGCGACTTCAGTGTCCATTCCGTTCACTTTACAGCGCATTTCTTCCGATTAGATTCTATACTATACTTCAGCAGTTCTTTCTCTGTATGGTCAAGTTTCACCGATATATGTTACTTGGCAGTGACACATCATGCGAAAATTACTTTCGTCCTTAAGTTTTACATACCAGAGTAGTAGTGGCAGTAATAGCAACAATAGTAATTTTATTCATCCATTGATCACTTTTTCAGGCGCATCGGACATGTCATGGCATTAAAGACTGATAGTTTGACAATGATGTGGCAGGCAGTAGGCCGTGGAATGACAATAGAATCATCCCGGCATTTGTCTAAATATGAGAAGAACGACGGTAAACTTAAATCAGGGTGGTCGGATGAGGGTAACAGCCTCCAGTTTCTTGAATACGAGACCAATCGCAACCCAAATCATTTTCTTTTTTTTTTCTTCTTCTTTCTTTTTCTTTTTAAATCTTTCATTCCACCTCTTAAGGAGATGGTGGGCTGCAAGAGAGCATAGATTTTTTAAGTCAATGGTTGTAATTTGTGCTGTTGTGACACCATTTATTTAAGACAATTGGATGCTTAATTAATATGTAGTATTTTTAATTGCATATGGACGGGCAGTTGAGAGGAAGATGTTCAACACGTTGCCTTCGCTCCAAATTCCGGCATTTGACTGACGGATAAACCTTTCGGTCGAAAAAACACCAAGTGAGATCCATTGCCTGTTGTTAGGCTTACATATTTTCTATTTTTCATGCTTTTTACGTTTTATATTTTTAATACTTTTTAGTGCACAATGGAAGGCAGCTTTCTTTATAGTATGTTTGCAAAAAAAAAAAAAAAGTTTGCGAAAGTATGGTATGTGGATTGCAGCAAACAAATTTCTGTTAGTACTGAACTCAGATATCACAACGAGCCATAAAATTTGGAGCACCTCGATGTTTAGCACGTGACCACTAGAGACCATAGAAAAGAGAAAGTCAGGAAAACAATAGCTCCTGGGAAATAGACTCGAGAACATAGACTACAACTAAATGACGAACTGTATAAAATTAGGAAAATTAAATCATCATTAGAGAGTAGATAACTATGCTTCCACAGACACGCAAAAAACAGTCGTAAAAGCCAGAAAGAGAGCTAGGAGAATTCTGCAGAGAAGGAAAGTTCTATCAGATAAAATAATGTTAGGAACAAAAGGACGTGAAACGGATATCGATGGATACCGACATCGACGAGCAGGAATAGGACAAGGATCAGTGGAGTGCAAAACAGCATGAGTGCGTTGTCATAGACCCAATATTATTATCATACAGTCAAACGCTCACTGACTGGGTAATCTAAAATCTTGGCTTCGGAAGGTCTTTGACAAAATTCTTGCACCCGGCCGTTGTAACCGAGCGAATCTAAAATCTTGGCTTCGGAAGGTCTTTGACAAAATTCTTGCACCCGGCCGTTGTAACCGAGCGGTTCTAGGCGCTTCAGTCCAAAACAGCACTGCTGCTGCGGTCGCAGGTTCGAATCCTGCCTCGGGCATGGTTCAAAATGGCTCTGAGCACTTTGGGACTTAACTTCTGAGGTCATCGGTCTCCTAGAACTTAGAACTACTTAAACCTAACTAACCTAAGGACATCACACACATCCATTCCCGAGGCAGGATTCGAGCCTGCGGCCGTAGCGGTTCCAGACGGTAGCGCCTAGAACCGCTCGGCCATCCAGGCAGGCGCCTCGGGCATGGATGTGTGTGATGTCCTTAGGTTATTTAGGTTAAGTAGTTCTAAGTCTAGGGCACTGATCACCTGATACGTTAAGTCCCATAGTGCTTAGAGCCATTTGAACCATTTGACAAGCATGCATCACACTGCAGGAAAAAAAATGTCACGTTAAATCAGAAAATTAAAGCTAGACTTCGGTATGGTTGATGACAAAACTATGTAATGACGTATATTATCAGCATTTTTCTACTTCTGAGTGTTACATGAAAAATATCCTAAGCAGACGTAAAGCAAAATTTTGCTTTAGATTTTAGGAATGCGATTATTATATATTTTTTGAAACGTTGACAACACCTCCATTTTTCTCACTCTAACAACTAGAACACTTTTGTCATGACAGTTACGAGCTATTTCTATTGCTTTATTGGTTTAAACGTCAACCTTAATGAATACTTCACGCCATAAAGCCAGAGGTAAAAAATTTCCAGCAACAATTATCGGAGTTGGTTTTTGTGTTTTTGGTGCTTCAGTGTTTATTGCGTGCTATACAGATCCGAATTACGAAAATTACGTAAAATACATCCTGCAGCTGTCCATATGTAATTTCTGCACTGTTAAACGCTTCTCAGAAATAGTTATATCAATGGAACTAGTACGTAAAAATGAATGATAGCTCTATGTGTTTGGTCAAATGGAGCAGCGCGATAGACTTCTTCGGCCCAAGACGAGAGAAGAAGCAACGGCTTGCATTTTAAAAAGGAACGTCCCGTATTTTCTCATTTCCTGGCAATCGTCTGCTGGCTCTTGAACGCAGCAGACGGGAAGAAAAAAAGAGCGGGAAGGCATGGTAGGAGGAGGAAAGAAATGGTAGGGGGAAATGAGCATTTAATTGGAAAGAAGAGGGGTCAGAATTTCTCATTACAACAAAGTAATTCCGAAAATTTTATCGAAGTTCACGTACTGAAGAGAAGCAACGCATAATACTTTTTGCGAAACGTGAGAGATATTAAAAAGCAAGCCTCCTGATGTGGGCGAGTGAACAAAAAAAGGAAGAAGCGTTTGAGCGTTTGTCACGTGTATGTGAAATCACACTAAGAATCGTGTTGGTAAGTCGGACAAATTAAGTTCCAGTTACGGTTTATGGAAATCACAAAAGAACTCATCTGCTGTCCAATGAAAGACAATACCTACAAGGGGTAATCTGAAAAACGTCAACAACTCATGCCACGGTATGAATCACTGCGTTCTTGGGCGTAAAAAAAAGAGAATGGAAGAAGAGACATTTTATAGGTTCGTCTTTATGTTGCATACTAGTAGTCAGCCAGAAGACTAATTCCTAATTTGGGAGTGTGTTCTACTCTTTATGAGACGACGAAAAGATTTTTATCATTTTAGTCGTTATGCGTCCAAAGGAACCTCAGGATAATGTAAGTAGAAGGTATAGACTCTAAAGCATTTGTGGAAAGTCATGAGTGACGATTTACATCGGGGGCATATCAGCACAAGACTATACGCTACCTTGGAGGTTAAATACCTAGCCAACTTCTCTATAGGCAGTATCCGTCTCTAAACAAATGCTGCAATGATAGTTAAACGGAAGTCGCAACGTCAAAGAGAATAAGAAATGGTGGAACTACCTCCGACTATTCATGAATTATTGGAAGAATCAATAGAACATAATATACAAAAATGAACGTTTGTTTGTTCGTCTTATATGGATTCCTGCATCATTCAGCCGATTACGACGAAACTTTAGTGAGGTGTGCTCATGCCCACGAAGGTTTATGTGGAGATAAGAACCACCTTGCACCCTAAGTGTGGGGGTGAAAACGGAGTGGAACAGGAACTCAAGGACGCCTGGAGCCATTTTAATCAAACTTCGTATATGCATGATTCATTATTAGTATAAAAATACTGCGGTGATAATGTACCCGATCCAAGCCTGGCCGCGCGGGGAAGCCGCGTGATCTTAGGCTTCCTGTCACGGTTGGCGCAGCTGTCCCCGTCGGAGGTTCGAGTCCTCCTTCGGGCATGGTGAGTGTGTTGTCCTTAGCGTAAGTTAGTTTGAGTTAGATTAAGTAGTGTGTAAGCTTAGGGACCGATGACCTCATCAAGATCTTACCAAAAAATGGTTCAAATTGCTCTGAGCACTTTGGGACTCAACATCTGTGGTCATCAGTCCCCTAGAACTTAGAACTACTTAAGCCTAACTAACCTAAGGACAGCATACCCATCCATGCCCGAGGCAGAATTCGAACCTGCGACAGTAGTGGTCACGCGGTTCCAGACTGAAGCGCCTAGAACCGCAAGGCCATACCAGCCGGCTAAGATCTTACTACAAATTTCCAAATTTCCGAGCCAAGCCTAGAGATGAGAAGACGTGACATGTAAAAATATTCGATAATGACCGATATTAGTATCAAATCCATATTTTTGGGGGGTTGTTACACTTAGTTCCGACAGTCACGACGTTGTTTCACCTCTAGAGTCGGGGGTAAGGGAGGGAGGGTGGGAGCTGCAAATACAGCGACATATCAGCACATCTCTGCAACGCATCAAGGAATTTATCAAAAACTGGAACACATATAACCGTCTAAAAAGAATGTACTGTGACACTAAGACACCATAGCACCCCTACGGCTGAGGGTTTGGCATGAAAGCCGTAAAATCGAAAGGTAACTCAGAAGCGTCCAGAGCAATTGCAACAAAATTTGTATATGGATGACATATTCGCGTGAAGAGACTGTGGGAGTAAGATGCCCGCATTATCACTGAGGGTGGGAATGACGAGGGGAAGAGAGGACATGTAGAAATATCCGAAAAAGAGTCAGTAATTTTTTCCTGTAATTAGCTGACTTGGAATACCTTTACAGTATGAAGAGCCTCTCATTCGCGTTATTCAATGTTTCGGAACCAAAGATCCTGCAACACGTTTCAATTACCAATTACACAGATACACTTAACATCCTATCAAGAGCCGCACGATGTGAAACAGCGGAAAACCAGACAGCTGCCAGTGATAGTACTTTTCCTCGAAACGACAGACGGCTACCGGCAGAATTATAAGTTTCCTCAGAATTCAGATGAAACTGCAGGGCGAAATTCCCTAGAGATACGGCTGGAGCTTGAGAACAAATATGTTAAATGTATGTGAACTATACACTGCAGGAAAAAAATGCGACACATTCAGCGACAAGGTAATTTTATCGACAAGTGACAGATACTTTATCATTGTAGGAGTATATGTTAATAAAATAAGACCACGTGATACACGTATGTTACAGTCAAGGGTGTCTAAACATTGTATCATTATACAGTATACCCTCTTTGACGGCAACGCATGTGTCTATTCTCGCATACAAACTATCGTAAAGGTACCGGACGACATGCTGAGATAGACTGTCCTAAGCATCTTTCGCTTCATGTTGCAATCCAGCATGGTTCTTGCTGGCCCTGGAGACTGAATAGGTTCCCGCTTCAATATGTTCCGTATGTATTCAGCTGGCGATGGATCAGGTGATCTTGCTGGCCAAGATAATTGTAGTTCATCACGAAGAGCACATAGCGTCGCAGCACCCGTCATGGATTTGCACAGTCCTGCTGAAAGAGTTCATAGTCTTCGTCTCTATGAAATGGCAGTATCAGAGGGATAACAAAAATCAAATGGCTCTGAGCACTATGGGACTTAACATATGAGGTCATCAGTCCCTAGAACTTAGAACGACTTAAACCTAACTAACCTAAGGACAACACACACATCCATGCCCGAGGCAGGATTCGAACCTGAGACCGTAGCGGTCACGCGGTTCCAGACTGAGGGATAACAGCCTGTGCAATGTAACGGATACTGGTTACTATAGCGACCACGTGTTGTAACTTACAGGCCTCCTCACCATAAAGCGTGGTAGACACTTGCATTCTGGAATGGGCAGCTCACCAGCTCTACACCGTACGCAAGTAAATCCAGCACTCGCACACAAACTTAACCTAATTTTATCACTGAAGACAAGAGCGCCCTCCCACTCTCCGCTCGAGTCTGTAAAGTCATCAGAGAAACCATGCTTGGCGGTGTCGTGGTCGTCAGCGGTAGCCTGGCCTGAGGCACAGGTGAATTTAATCCTGCTGCAATGGTCTCTCATGATACGGCAGCTGTAACATACGGCCGGATTTCGTCCCTGGATGACGTTCGGTCAGCAACGGCTGCTCGTCGATGTTGACGTGCGTCTGTGCTAAACAGACATCCAGTTCCCTGGTCTGCAGCCGTGGAAATGTTCCATAGACCATTGTTGAGAGCAGCGACGCACCACCGCGACATGGTGACCAACACATGCAGCAGGCCGACGGTATGTCCATGCAGCTCACCACAGACCCAGTCCGCCCCCGGTAGCTGAGTGGTCGGCGCGACGGACTGTCAATCCTAAGGGCCCGGGTTCGATTCCCGGCTGCGTCGGAGATTTTCTCTGCTCAGGGACTGGGTGTTGTGTTCTCGTAATCATCGTCATTTCATCCCCATCGACGCGCAAGTCGCCGAAGTGATGTCAAATCGAAAGACTTGCACCATGCGAGCGGTCTACCCGACGGGAGGCCCTCGTCACAAGCCATTATTATACCACAGGCCCACAGTGTGATCCCGTTCAAATGGTCGAAGTTGTTCAACAAGAGTACGTACTCGTTGGTGGGGCATGGTAATGCCCTAGACTGGTTGTTGCAAACACTGTTCACCTCTAATCTCAGCATGATTACTGCCTGCCAAGTCCAAACAGGGCGTGCACAGACAGGGCCACTGAACGCCATCTAACCGCCAATGGCGGTAACAAGCGAATCCCTAACATTCCAATCCCTCAGTGTGCACATATTATACCCCCGTGCCACTGAATACAGTCCTTGAGGGTGCTGCATTTTTTTTCTTGTAGAGTATGTGTCTACTTTGTATATGTGTGCCTACTTACAAACAAATCACACGAACTGCAACGTATGTTGGGCACAGTTTTTAACAAATAAATCTAAAGAAACTTTTTTTTTCACTATACACGAACATGGCCTATACAGGAACATGACCTATAACAAACAACGCAAATAGGTTTGCCTGCACTGAAACCAAAATACATGCGATATGCGTGTATTGTGCAACAGTCCATATAGTACTCCCTTCTTTTCTCAGTGTTCACAGAAGAAAGGGAATGGTAGCCCTAAGCTCAGCACCTGCGTGACGGCCCAAACTAAATAATCGAGCAGTCCAGAAGCAACTCACATGTTCGCTAAAGAGCTTCCACGTCTCAGGTAGTCGTTATAGTTTAACGACTCCCCGAGATTTGAAAGCTCAGGACGTACGAACATGTTGATAAATAGATTAAGGTTGCAGACGCCTGCGCCTATTAGTAGGAAATTTGCTATGTAACTAGACTATCCATCGTTTTGTCAAAGAAAATACGCTTAAATGAATTAGCGGAACCATACTACGTCTGGATATTTTAAACAAAAGTTACAAAAAATGTTTGCCAGAATAGAATGGAACGTTAAATTCCAGGAAAATCATTTTGTAGTTTCAAATTCACAGAAGAATCATAGTAATGGCTTAAGCAACGCAACCATTGGGCCATTAAGGTCCTTCGTAATGTGTAGTTCATGATACAAAACAGCTTCCGTCACGTACCCATCCTTAAGACTGGTTTACCATAATACCAGATTGACGCAGTGTTCCTTGGTTTTTGGCTGATCGATTAAACGACCTTCCTATCGATTGGGTTCAAAGTTAATATATACCTCAAGGCGGCGCGCTTCGCCTGCGCGGGCGAAATATTTATTCCTTAACTTAGCATTGCTCTATGGCGAGGGAAGAAATGTAAGAAAATCGGTATGTGGCCGGGTTTAGTGGCGAGAAAGGATAACAGACGACTTGTATGAAGTGTGTGCAATGAAACAGCATGTATTTTGAGATTCATACGTTATATGTAACGTTAATGTGGAATTTAGTAACAGCCGTAATACAGTCTGGAGCATTTCAAAGGTAAATTCGCCTATTTATTTTTTATCAAAACATTCTGTGATGGACTGTAATGTACAACAAGCTTGTATAGGACTTCGAACATTTGGTGGTCGATGTTTGCTGTAGAACCTGCTTCAATAACTTGGTCAAAAGCACAGACAAAGTTTCCTCTGCTACAAGAACTTATTTCACTCGCAATCATCGAATGACCAAATGCGAATGGCAGTATCCCATTTCGAAAACATCCTATAGAAGTTTTCTTTCTCTTACATTTCAAGAACTTTACAGGCGACCGTCAAAGTCGGCAGCTGCTTGTTCATCATGAGAGTACATTGTCTACGTGTACGAAACTACGTACGCTGTGAGGGTAATCGACGCCGCTCTGGAAACTGATATTGTCCTTTACAGACATACAAACAGAGACAATACCACACTAGTTCAATAACAACGAGTTTATCACCAGCTTAAAAACATTAATTTCATCTTTTGAGCCATAATATTATATACGTAAAAATGGATTGCCTTGTTTGGATGATACGTTAAACGTTAGAAAAATCCTGTTGTTTGCTGGGGATAAAAACCCATTTCTTTAACATTTGCAGTATTTCTTGTCTTACGCTTTACCCCTTCTCTGCTGTCAGTGTCAAGTCACTCATTATATTCTCCTTTTGGAGAATATAACTGTAAATTCACTCTATCTGACATTTAATTTAGAATTTCTGTTGCAGTATAGAACTTGAGGATTTCTCGTGTGTTATTTAAGACTCTCCTTTTTTTCGTTATACCCCAACGAAGGGCATTCCGCTTAGGAATAACAATAATAGTGTCCTTTAAAAAAGCAAGTACACAGAGTAATGTCTTTTTTCAGAACGGAAGTTAATTATGGAGGTCATAAAGCAACAGTTCTTCAATGGACAAACAACACAGACAGTGGACAATAGCTGACTGGAGGCATGTGGTATGGGTTGATGATTCGTGATACGGCCTATTTTCGAATGATTTAAAGCTGCACGGCCTGCCCAATGCGATGTTCAATCCTTACTGTGTCGAGAGTGTAGTTTGAACTGGAGGGAATTCTGTCATGTTTTGGCAGTAATTTTCGTCCTATGATTCACGTTACCGTTAACGAGTACGTGGAATCATTCTGCAAAATTTTCTCGGTGACCACGTGTTGCGTTTTTATTTAAATTTACTTGTGATCATGATGAGTATGCTGTATGCGCTCTCGTGGACAATGACTAACAGTGGCATAAGGTACCCTCCGAAAAATAAACACCGTCTGATGGCGTGCGGATTAAGTACGTGGACGCAGATTTAGATGCAGATGAAACGAGCCAGGTGACTAGACCACCCCCCGCGCCGTATTTCGTTCTCCGGCGCTGCGAGTCCAGACGTACGCGAGGTACAGTGGAGCGGGAGTAACGTATTGGGACGGGGGTGGACCGTGATGTACAGGGTGCGGCACGCGTCCGGCCCCGCTGTGTATGTGCGGCGGAAACAAAGGACGTCCTCTTTCGTGCACTCTCCCAGAACAGCCGTTAACGAGGGCATAAAGATACCGCGCCGTACAAATCATGGCCCGCCACCGTGCCGTGTGGTTTCCGAGCTGTGTCCTCCGAGGAGCCCGAACCGTCCCCGCACATTTATCGCGGCTTCTGCTGCGAGAAATAATTCCCCCCGCGCCAGGGAAACACGGAGGTGGTTCCGAGGCGGGGCGATTCATTAAGACTTGCCCGCCGCCTTACCAACTGGGGCGCGCATCCGGCCACCCACGCCGGGGTTGATAGCGCGCTGCTGTCCGCACGCTGAGCAATGGCGCCTTGTGGGGGAGGGGTTGTCTTCCGAGTCGCCCAGGGAAGCGTCCTGTGCTTGGGGCTGCTTCCACGCTTCTGTGGGTGCTAGGTCGACGCGCTTCGTCTTTCCCGTTCCTCGCTCGTGTTTTCTTTTCCTTGTGGGGAGCACTGGATGGTAACATTGGCATAGTACATACTGTGTCACACTACTGTAAGCACAATAGAGGTGAAGCGCTTAGAATGCCTGCTCCATGGAGTACGTGGCAGAGCAGTTATGTAAAACTTCCAAGCTACCTGTAAAATTTATTCAGGTTAGAGAAAAACGAAAACATGAATAAGTCGCGAAGAATGTTTGAGTAACACGACCAAGTATGGTATATTTTAAGTCAAATGTCATCATCATCAACATCATCATCATCATTTAAGACTGATTATGCCTTTCAGCGTTCAGTCCAGAGCATAGTCCCCCTTATAAAATTCCTCCATGATTCCCTATTCAGTGCTAACATTGGTGCCTCTCCTGTGTTAAGTCTATTACTTCAAAATCATCCTTAACCGAATCCAGGTACCTTCTCCTTGGTCTACCCCGACTCCTCCTACCCTCTACTGCTGAACCCACGAATCTCTTGGGTAACCTTGCTTCTCCCATGCTTGTAACACGACCCCACCATCTAAGCCTGTTCGTCCTGACTGATACATCTATAGAGTTCATTCCCAGTTTTGCTTTGATTTCCTCATTGTGCACACCCTCCTGCCATTGTTCTTATGTACTAGTACCTGCAATCATCCTAGCTACTTTGATATCCGTAACCTCAACCTTATTGATAAGGTAACCTGAATCCACTCAGCTTTCGCTCCCATACAACAAAGTTGGTCGAAAGATTGAACGCTGCACAGATAACTTAGTCTTGGTACTGACTTCCTTCTTGCAGAAGAAAGTAGATCGTAGCTGAGCCCTCACTGCATTAGCTTTGCTACACTTCGCTTCCAGTTCTTTCACTGTGTTGCCATCCTGTGAGAATATGCATCCTTGAGACAGTCCACCTGTTCTAACATTGTTCCTCCTATTTGGCACTCAGTCCGTTTATATCTCTTTCCCACTGACATAACTTTCGTTTTGGAGATGCTAATCTTCTACCATAGTCCTTACATTTCTGTTCTAGCTCTGAAATATTACTTTGCAAACTTTCAATCGAATCTGCCATCACAACTAAGTCATCCGCATATGCGAGACTGTTTATTTTGTGTTCACATTTCTTAATCTCACCCAGCCAGTCTATTGTTTTCAACATATGATCCATAAATAATATGAACAACAGTGGAGACAGGTTGCAGCCTTGTTCTACCCCTGAAACTACTCTGAACCATCAACTCAACTCAATTTACCGTCAACTCTAACTGATGCCTGACTATCTGTGTAAAGACCTTTAATTGCATGCAGAAGTTTGCCTCCTAATCCATAATCTCGTAGAACAGACAATAACTCCCTCCTCGGAACCCGGTCATATGCCTTTTCTAGATCTATAAAGCATAGATACAATTCCCTGTTCCACTCGTAACACTTCTCCATTATTTGCCGTAAACTAAAGATCTAGTCCTGACAATCTCTAAGAGGCCTAAACCCACATTGATTTTCATCCAATTTGTCCTCAACTAATACTCGCACTTTCCTTTCAACAATACCTGAGAAGATTTTAGCCACAACGCTGATTAAAGAGATACCTCTGTAGTTGTTCAAATCTTTTCTGTTTCCATGTTTAAATATTGGTGTGATTACTGCTTTCGTCCAGTCTGATGGAACCTGTCCCGACTCCCACGCCATTTCAAATGTTCAACAGAAAAATACAATCGGCTGTGCCATATCAAAGCGTAATAGTACCGCTCATGCTCTCAATGCACACTATCTGATCAAGATATTCAGACATCTCCATGTAACACGAAACTGACCACTAGAGGCCACGAGAGCGCACCAGCCAGTAGAAAAGGAGGCGGGAAGTAGAGAACCAGTAACATCACAATAGGTCGATTAGAAGAGCTCAGTGACTCCCAGCGTGAGATACCTACTGGATGTCACGTGAATAACAAATTCATAGGGAAAACTTCAACCTTCTGATGCTGCGCAAGTCAATTTCTATGATGTGACTGCGAAGTGGAAGCGGAAAGGAACAAAAACAAAACCATGCATACTGTCAAGGACCGTCGACCACTGCATGGAGTGGCTGTAAAAAATCGCACGAAATCAGAGGGAGGAATCATTCGCCAGTTCCAGAACGCTACCAGCAGTCCAGATAGCACTGTGACTGTGCACAGGGAATTACAAGAGAATGGGATGCAATGGCACCACATAAGCCACACATACCTGTACTCAACGCTAAGCGACGATTCAGGTGGTGCAAAAGGTGATGTCACTGGACAGTGAATTACTGAAGACGAGTGATTTGGATAGACGAATCACGCTATTCCCTACGGCAGTCCAATGGAAGTGTTTGGGTCTGTTAAATGCATGGAGGAAGTTAAGTGGCATCATGTACAGTGCCAGCAGTCAAGACGTTTTGCGTAGTTCTACAGCTACATACATGCTTCACAAGACACTGTACGCTGCGTGCTGGTTTCCCTGTACCAATGGTAGTTACTTCCGTTCCTGCCTAACGAGAAGAGAGAGCGAGATAATAACTTTTGTCTTTATGTCTCTGTATGAGGCCCAATTTCTCGTATGTTATTTTCGCGGTCCTTACGCGAAATGTAAGTTGGCGGCAGCAGAATCGTTCTGCAGTCAGCTTCAAAGTTTTAAGTTTTCTCAATAGTGTTCCTAGAAAAAAGGACGTCGCCTTCACTTCAGGAATTCCCATTTGAGTTCCCGAAGCATCTCCGTAAGACCTGCGAGTAACGAATATAGCAACCTGTCTCTGAATTGCTACGGTGTCTTCCTTTAATCCGACCTGGTGCAAATCTCTAACACTCAAGCAGTACTGAAGAACAGGTCGCACTAGCGTCTTTCCCTAAAATTCTGCAAATGCATCGTAGTCGAGCATTCGCCTTCCCTACAATGATCCTCTCATACTTGTTCCATTTCATATCACTTTCAACGTTACGCACAGATATTTAAACGATGTGACTGTGTTCAGCAGCACACTACTAATGCTGTATTCGAGCCTTACGAGTTTGTTTTTCCTACTCATCGACATCAACATACATTTTTCTACACTAACAAGAAATTTTGTCGAAGTCACCTTGTATCCTCCTACAGTCACCCAACGACGGCGCCTTGCCGTACGCCACAGCACAATCAGCAAAAACTGTCTACCAGATCATTTGTATGTACATGGAAAACAATAGCGGGCCTATCACAGTCCCCTGGAGTCCTCCTGACGAAATCCTTGTCTCTGATGAACAACCATCAGAGGGGATTATACGTATCTAGTTCCTTTGTTACAAAGATTGTGTTCAAATTTTGCCTGTATACTCAGCCGCCACAAAAAAATCCACACATTCTCCTATACTAATTTAAATCTATAAGAAATGACATGATGAAAGGCCATCAGTCTTGCAGAATACATCACTATCATTTAGGTATATTTTCGTCGATATGGTTCTGTTTCGTACAGTCCAAATTATTTACGAAAATATGGGGGCATCATTCAATAAATAACACAATTAAATACAATTGACCACAAGTGTGATTTTAAATATATCTTTCGTTCTAAGAGAGAGTTGTGGTGTGGCCCCCTTATGGTGGTTAAGAAAACACTAAATGCGGAAGGTTATGGACACATTTCACAGCTTCAGTAGAGGATCGGTTTGGAGACGATAGCTCAATGTATGAGTATGATAATTCATCCTGTCATTAAGCAACAACTGTGAGGCAATGTTTTGTGGACAAATTCCTTAAATGGAATGGCCTACCCAGAGTCTCGACCTGAACCCAATGGGAACACTTTTGCGATGAGTCAGAACGTTGACTACGCTCCCGATTCCAACTTCCAGCATCACTAACTGCTCTCTTTTCCCCCATGGACATTCACACACCTAATTGAAAGTGTCCCCAGCAGAGTTCAATAAAAGTAGCAGAGTTCAAGACTAATAGAAACACTGCTCCACGTTAATTTCCATTAACAGGTGTCCGGATTAGACAGTATACTTAAAATGGCTAGAGTAGTGGTTACAACATGGGAGGAACAGGATAATTGACACCGGAAGAGAATGAGTCTCGATCTTTTAATTTAGCATTACATGACTGATTTCCCTTAAGTGAGCTTGGAAACTCCAGAAAATATGGCAATTGTTTAGTATCCTTTCCGCCTCTCTGTTTCAGTGTGGTCCCTACTGCCAGTTTTTACCGAATGCAAGTTTTTTCTGAAAAATACTGCACGGAATAATAATATCCATACTTTTATATGGCAGCGGAACCTGAAGAAAACAAACAAAGAGAAAAAGAAAGACAGCTGACCATTTAAAAATGTTAAAATGTAGAGACTAGGTCAAAACTGCAATGCTGCAATAAGTGTAAGATTAAATATGTGTTTCGTGAATGATAAAACTTAGGACTTCCAACAGAGATGGTATTAATAGATTTTACAACTAGAAAACCTTCAGTTGGCGTGACTACCTGCAGACTACAGAATACACATCAATAGGAAGAACAGGCGAGAGTCGACCGTGGAAAAGCCAGACCGTTCAATCGGAATAGGCAAAATTGCCTAAACCGTGAGAAGAAAGCGATGGCCGAGGCAGCGTAGGCGCATTTATTCGTTTCCAGTTTAAATTAATTTGAAACACGAGAGGCCCTGATAATGGAAGAGAGCCTATGAAGTCATCTCTTATTAAATAAAATTTACAGTACGCGAAAAAAAACCGAAATTTCTGTATTCATTTACATTTTTCTCTTATTTTTGGACAACTAAACTTCCTGCTTTAGTCGTAATATTAACCAACTGCTACATACACTCATGATATTTATACAGCTCTGACCTATGAAAGATAATTAAATGAAACGGAGATTAATCCTGCTCATTGCAGAATCTGAGGCTGGCCACTGTGGCCGAACGATTGTAGGCACCTCAGTCTGAAACCGCGCTGCTACTACGGTCTTAGGTTCGAATCCTGCCTCGGGCATGGATGTGTGTGATTTCCTTAGGTAAGTTAGGTTTAAGTAGTTCTAAGTTCTAGGGGAATGATGACCTCAGATGTTAAGTCTCATAGTTCTTAGAGCCATTTGAGCAGAATCTAAGGTGTCAATACAGGTATATAAATGATCCGCATCCTATACGGGTGGGCATAATGTCTATAGAGACAACTTTTGAAAAGTAATACTTGTTTATTTGTTCAAGCCACAGTTGATATTTAGTAATTCTCGAGAACATTTCTCGTGAAGAAAAACATCGGTCTGGTTACAGTACTTCAAAAATGTTTTAAAAATAGTCTTTACTGCTGTCAAATGTTGCCATCATGACAGTTTTTACTCCATTTTCAAAGTTGGCATTTAGCTTCGGCAACTCCAAATCCGGTCATTGCGACCATCTTCATGTTTAGAACACGTTTTTAACGTTCAGAAAGTCATACGTGTTGACAAATGTGTAGCTCAGTTAAAAAGATCTTCCTCACTGCATAATGTACTGAATATATGTACTACACTTATAACTTATGTAAAGAATAAGTAAACATGAAAGTGCTGCTGTGAAAAACTGTGAATCTAAATCCAAATGCCTCAAAGCAAATAATAACAATAAATCAAATAATTATTATAATCATTGTCGTTACAGGCACCAAAGATATCTAAACCAATTCAGTAAACATTATTATTTAAAAAATAAAATAAAATAAAATTCAATTAAAAGTAGCAGTAATAGTTGTAATATCAGCATGACGAAAATGAGACTAATTTGTGATTAAGAGGCATTCATTGACTTTTATGCAGATAGGCTGAGAGGACCACTTTATAGGTGAGTTAACTCATGAATTCATGTTATGTAAATAATAAGTTACCCTACGGTAATTATGGAACCTGTTTTCTTCATTTTTATAACAGCACAAGCAAGAGGTTATGACTATCATCCTTATGTGAATTGTAGAACATACACGAAAAAATTGACGATATCTGTTTTTTTACAGGAAACTCGCCCCTTGGGAATGGTTGGTTACGTTGAACACCAACTTAACACAAAATCAGATTCATGTACGCTGCTACCGACCACAGTTCTGTCGTCACTTCGAGTACGTGTACAAGTGAAGTGTGAAAACTGAAACTGCCGATTAAACGGTGAGACAATACTCTCAGCTACGCGAAACGCAGTGCAGCATTGCGTGAAAAGAATCATCGGGACGTGGGAGAACAGGAAAATAAGGAAAACGAAGCGTTTGAAATGTGGAACCACAGAGTGATGTTGAGAATTAGATAGCCTGATAAGTTGACAAATGAGGACGTTCTCTGCAAAATCGGCAAGGAACGGCATACGTGTAAAATACTGACGTGACGAAAGGACAGAATGACAGGACATGTTTTAAGACATCAAAAAATAACTTTCTATATTAATTGACCGAGCTATAGAGTGTAAAAACTGTACAGGAAGCTAGAGACTGGAAAGTATCCAACAAATAACTCAAGATGTTGCGTGCAAATGCTGTTCTGAGTTGAAGATATTGGCACAGTAGAGGAAGTCGTAATGGACCGCATCAAGCGAATGAGAGGACTGATGGGAAAAAAGAGAAAGAAGTGAAAGGCAAATCGAGCCCTTCTCAGTTCTAACATCAACAATTTTCTGACTTCGTAAGATTTCATTCTGTAGCTTAAGTGTAAAAATATTAAAAAGGAAAGCACTTCCTAATGTTCTGCAAAATTGTATTTATTTCGTCACGAACACGCTTTCGGCTTCTCAGGCCATCTTCAGGTGACAACTGAATGTCGCAAACGCAAATAAACATGATGTGCGACTTATTCAGATATCATTTTTACAGGAAATACCTAAGTGACAAAGTGTTTACATAGGATACACAAGAAAAATATCAGAATAATTACAGTAATCAAAAATGGGGTAAACAAAGCTTTTATGTGGAGATACATGATAAATGGAGATAAATGATGAGAAATAAAACGAATTTACAGTTTGAATCTAGTATTTGTAACGAAAAATTAATTTAACAAGGGAGAAAATGGAAACTGAGTTTGATAGTTTAATACTAGGCTGGCATTCTGTGTCACGTGTTTGTTGATTTCTATTATGTCCAGTATGGTAACCTTTCTGCTTTTTTGAAAGAATGTAAAAGTTCACATTCTACATCATATGGATGGTTCTCTGCAAAAAAGTCATCAGCAGAGGTCGAATATTTTTTCTTTAATGGGCAGGTTCTCTCAAGTCCACGTAGCCTAACTGCCACAGCTCTTCCTGACTGAGCAATATACGCTTTTTTACAATGCTTGCAAGTGATTTTATGTATACCGCTTTATAACAAAGTTTGCATTTTTCTTTATTATTGAATAAAAATTTTGTTACGGTATTGGTATTATGAAAAGCAGGTCTGTAGCTGCGAGACTTTAAATATTTTGGGAGATTGTTTGAAGTGTTGCTAAGATACAGAATTTTGCATCAGACTTTGAAACTATTGAGTGATTGTTGTTGGCCAGTGTATAGACGTGGTGAAATTTTATTAATTTTCTTTTTTCATAGAATACCATGAATCACGCCAGAGCTGTATCCATTGCCGGAAGCAATTTGTTTGACGGTTTGTAATTCTGTTTGAAAGACTGATTTGGATAACTGAACAGATATAAAGTGATACACCATTGAATGGAAACCTGTATGTTTGTGGCTTTGTGGATGGTACGAGCGTGCAGGGATTACTGTTTCAGTAGCTACGCTTTTTCTGTAAATGCTAAATAGGTGTTTTCTTGTAGTAAAACCTATATTAAGGTCCAAACATTTTATAGAAAAGACTCCCAGCTCCATTGTAAACTGAATTTACCACTGTTGGGAGCTTAAATGCTGTAGTAATGTATCAGCTTTCGTGGACAACTGCGTTTACGTCTTCGCGGATATCACGATCAAAACTGTCGAATTCGCTCGGATGCAGAACATTAGGAAATGTTTTCCTTTCTAATATTACTATCATGTTCTGCCAGGCACAGATTGAAAATTCAGTAAAATATGTTGAGATGAATGAATAAGAAATATGCGCCTATAGTCACGGTCATATACGCGTTATATGAGAATTTTCGGCTGTCAGCATATCTACTTACTCGGCGTAATACAGAAGCGGAGATAACGCCGTGAATGAGAATCTACGAAGAGAGCCGAAGCTTGGCATTACCTTGATGGAAAAAAAATCTCCGCGTCTTGAGACATCAAAGGTGCCGTGATGGGACAGAAATCTCGTCTGCGTGACATTATCGGAAAGCTCTTTGATCAGCGAGAAACGCTATCGAACGTTGCTCAAGAGAGAACCACGGTCTGAGGCGTACCTTGTTGTGGTAACACTGAAAGGTAGGGTCGCCACAAATTGATATTCTGCATGTTAACTCGAATCAGGTGATGCTGAGCAAATTCTGTTAGGACATGACACACTAAACGTAGTAGATGAGAAATGGTGCTTTGGCATCAAAATAGCTGACAATGGCCGAAGCAGAAACGCTAAAAATGCACACTAAAGTAGCAAGAAAAAGACAAAACGATTATAAGTAAACATCTGTAGGTGTTAGGAAGCATTTTCAGGAATGTAGGTTTATACAGAAGTGAAACATGAACGAAAAACAGTTCCGGCAAGATGAGAATAGAATAATGTTGCAGATACAGTAAGTAGATCGAATAACTGATGAGGAGGTACTGAAATGACCTGGGAAGAAGCGAAAATAGTGGCATAATTTCGCCAAAACAAGGGATCGGTTGATAGGACACGGCCCGAGACACCACGGAGTTATCAGTTTTGTAATGGTGGACGTGTACAGCTAAAAGTTGTAGAGAAAGACCAAGCCTCTGTAATGCTGGTCGAGTTTAAGAGGTACACCAAGTGAGTTGAGGCGTTAAGAATTTTGGTTGAGGATAGGGGGGCGGTACTAGGGAAGTCCTTGCAATGCAGCTGTGGAAAGTCACTATGCCAGGGTGGCGTAATGGTTGGTCCATCTGCCTAGTGAGCAGGAGATTCGGGTTCGAATACCGATCTTAGCTTCAGACTGCATATGTACATCAAAGACCAAGACTTGAATACAGTAAACGAATTCAAATGGATGTAGGCTGCAGTACTTACGCAGAGATGGAGAAAAGTCTTGCACAGGATAGATTAGGGTGGGAAGCTGGTTCAAACCAGTCTTCGGACTGAAGAGAACAGAAAACAACCACAGCTGTACCAACCTGCAATTCTAATGGTTTTCACAATTTAACTCGTAGAGTAAATTACGAAGATTTTTATTACAAAAATAGTTAAGTGCTGACCAGCGTTTACTAAAAATATGGAGCAGTCCGATGACTGTCATCAGTTGCGAAAGATGCGCTCCTATCATCTGTGGAATTTATTAACTGGGTGGAAAGAGAGGGACTCAACAAGTCAGTTTCTTGAACTTCAGTGTTACAGCAAGGACGTTGCAAAATGGGGGGGGGGGGGGGGGGAGCAGATGATCAAGACCCCCTCCCCTATCACCTACATGACATTACAAACGATCTAAACGCCGTATAGTATAACTGGAAGATATTTTGATTTTCAATCAAACAAAGAAAATGAAATACTCACTATCGATAGCACTATCGGCTACCGCCCATCGCTAGATTAGCAAACTATTGTACATTGTTGGCCCTACTTGAGTTCAGTTGTTGTTTTGTCAATCAGTTTAGTTCTTAGTTGTTGCTGAGTTTATTGTAAGCGCTGCTGTTTATTGTTTTTGTGCAGCTTGCTGTTAAGGCAGTTTATTATTATGGATCCACTAGCATTATTATAAGTTAAAAGTATGTACGCACTACTACAACAGCTTGATTACCCATATACAGCTGCTTAATGTTAGTAATGGAGTAATTACCTGGAGATCTTTGGGGTTCAATATTTCAATATTTACAAGGCAGCCGAGTGGCACATATCATTGCAAATTACGTAATTTGAATTTTCCTGTGTCGCCCAGAAGTCCGGTTGGTCTACGAAAATATCGTCCATACATCGATGGCTGCATTTCTTTAGAAAATTAGCTCAAAATTCTGTCATTAATAGCCAAAATGGCAAAAGATCGGCCAATCTGGTCACCCGGGCGGCACTCAATTAATTATTAAAACCAGTTCCGATAAGGACCGATGGAGGAATATATAGATATTGGAAGGTGCTAAAAGATGAAGTTATCACTCTACCAAGTAAAGAAATATTTAACTGAGCATTTCCGTGTTTATTAAGTGTTGATGATAATGAATGTTACACTTTTTCTAAGAATAGCTTTTCTTGCTTCATTTTACGGAACAAATACTACTTGTATGAAGGCTTCACAATTTGTACATACAATTGAAAGAAAAGTGTTTTCAGAATGAAAAACATGGGCCCTTTTAGAAAAATCGGACCCCAGACCACCCCTTTCGCAAAAACCTGGCTACGACCCTGCTTGCAGCGTTTGAATTTCAGTGGTGGAGTGTCTACCAATATAGTTGACATCTGCTGCAGGTTTTCTGTGTCCAGGTAGGATGATGCCAATGTTGAATTAGCGTCGTGTACTTCTGAACCAATTCAGATACTCCAGAACGCATCACTCTGCTGCGTAGTGTATGCTGCTTTTAGACTTCCTGGCAGAGAAAAAACGTGTGTTAATTCTGGAGTATTGTTCCGGCGTTTGAAGTCTTTTATCATGAATACACGTCACTTCAGAGGGGTGCTTCTCGGATCGTAACAGGAAATGGTAGCCTTTATGAAGTATAGCAGAAATGCTCGGCGAATTTTGAAAAGAAGTCCTTGAAGGAAGGCGATGTAGTTCTCGCGAAACCTTATTGAGTAAATTTAGGGCACCTGTATTCGAAGAAGACTGAGTAGTATTCTGCTGGCAGTATCGTATCTCTCACGTAGGGATCACAAAAATAAGATAAGAACGATAAGACGGCGTACAGGAGGATGCAGTCACTTCTCCCTGTCTTAGTTCACGGATGTCACACGACAGAAAAATGGCTAATATTGGTAAGAAGTACCTTCTGCACAGTGTTTTCAGCAGCCTGCGAAATATGTACGAGGGGGAGTCAAATGAAAGTTTTATGTGTAATTAAAAATCGACATTTCGAGTCACTGTTCTGTAAGTTGGCAGTGCTGCAACCAGTGATGTAACGAATGCCCTACAGGCGGCAGCATACTACAGACAAGCGAAATGCAGCCACAACACCAGTTCAAAATGGATGCATCAAGGAAGAACACTGTTCTGTTATACGTTTTCTGCATTTTCTGAGCAGTGAATGTACGAAAACTACTGAAATTCATCAGCGAATGAAGGTCCATATGGTGTTACATGTCTGTAACTGCGCCAAGTGCATGAGTGGAGTGGAAAATTCGGACTGTGACCCCGCGTCAGACACACTGCGTTGTCACATCAGAATCTACTGCAGCAACTGAGGCAACTGACTTATGGAAAGTCGCCGTGTGCCGATGGATGAAATAGCCGCTTATCTCAGCACTGATCATGGCTCAGCATGTCACACAATTCATGAAGTGCTTAAGTTTCGCGCAGTGTGTGCAAAATGGGTGCCACAGCAGCTCACTCCAGAACTGAAAGAGGGACGTGTTTACGTATGTGAATAACTTTTGTGGCGCTAAGAAGCAGAAGGTGCTGGCTTCTTCACGAGAATCGTTACAGGAGACGAAACCTGAGTACCCTAACCAATCCGAAACAAAGAGGGCAAGCAAGGAATGGCGGCACTGCTCGTCACCAAAACCCAAGCAGTTCCGCACGCATCCATCTGAAAGGAAGGTGTGGCTGACTTTCTTCTGAGATGGACGAGGCGTTGTCTTGGAACACTAACGGCAGGAAACACGATCAAGACTGTGTGATTACAATACGTTAGAAAATCAGTTTGACCTGCAATAAGCTCAGAGCGACGTGGGCTTCCGACTACAGGTCTCATTTTGCAACATGACAATGCTCGGCCTCATACTGTCAGTGCAGTTCTTGCAATCGTCGATGTCCTGCATTTTTATACACTAGATTATCACATCCGCCACACTCATCAGACGTCCATATGTGTTTGGACCGCTCAAGGAGCCGATGGAAGGAAAGAAATTTCGCTCTGATGAAAAGGTGCAGCATGAGGAACACGAGTGGCTGCGCACACGACCAAAAGCCCAAAAGTTCCCCCCCCCCCCCCATACCCAGAGGAATCCGCGCACTTCCAACACGCTGGAGGAAGAGTGTTGAACGACAGGGAGACTATGTCGAAGAATGACACACTTGTGTTCGACTTTTGTTCGATTAAAAAAACAAAAAATAACTAAGATTTTCAACTGTCCCCCCCCCTCCCCCTCTCCTCAAGCACCACTTCCTCCTCCTCCTCCACTACCACCACGATCACCACCTTCAAACTTCCCCAAAAACATGCTTAATGTTGTTCCCTCCACTTGCACAGATTCCTGACCTGAATCCTATAGAACACCTCTGGGATGTTTTAGAACACCGACTTCGTGCCAGGCCTCACCTCTCCTCAGTGCAGCACTCCGTGATGAATGGGCTGCCATTCCCCAAGAAACCTTCCAGCATCTAATTGAACGTATGCCTGCGACAGTGGAAGCTTTCATCAAGGCTAAGGGTGGGCCAGTACCATATTGAATTCCAGCATTACCGATGGAGGGCGCCACGAGCTTGTAAGTCATTTTCAGCCAGGTGTCCGGATACTTTTGATCGCATAGTGTATATTAAAGCACGATGCGAAATGAAATTCCTGACTGCTCATAAATGGTCAGATACCTCGCTGTTCACAATAGCAGAGGAAGCTGATGATCATTGCGTCATGACAATAAGCAGAAATTTTATTTCACTTGTAGCAGTTTTCAGAATTGGCAAATAAGGTCACGTCGGCTGACCAAAGAGCATTTTTCTTTTCTCCACCGGTTGCCACACCACGGACGTAAGGCCTTTGCATGCTTTCAATCACTGATCAGTAAATAATTTCAAAATGATGGAGAACAGCAATCAGTCGTCCTTTCCTTTCAGGAATGAAAGAAAGTCACATCAAAGTCGTTAAGTGAATTCCACATTCTTTATGGAAGGTAACTTGACATAGTAAATATTGTTTTATTTCGTCTGCAACTGCTGTCATAGTAGAGAAATGCATAGAAAACTGCGCATGTATAAGGTAAATTATACGTTTCATTCGTTTAATTTGTAATGAGCTGTTATTACGGTCTACTAATCCATGCTACAGTGAATGAGCGTCTCGTTCACTGATACGTTTATTGGAAGATTTTCAGACTTATTAAATCCTTTCTGCATACGTTCTGCTTGTGTTTTGCAAGGAAAGCACACAATCTCAATACGTACTTGTTCTACATTGTCGAGCGCCGCCATGTTCGTTAAAAAGGCATAGTTCTAATGGGTGCGCCCCGGGCATGTATATTGCGCAATAATATTGTGCCGTACTTATCCTCTCGTATTGCACAATACACTGATAAAATATTAATGAGCAATAAATAATGAGCGCGTGAGGGTTCATTAACACATGAGGCTTCAAACATAATTAGTTCATGCAGAACAGACTGAATAGATTGTGAACATTTGATTACATCATTTTTATCTTCAGATAAACTAAAATACACGGTGGCAGTAAGGTCTTCCGCTACATCACCACAAGCCTCCTTGATCGGAAATGATCTCCACAAATGTATATCAGGGACTTGTATGTATAATGGTACTTCTGTCGGGAAACATCATCGGAGTGAGTCTATATAATGTATTGCATCCACATCGCTAAATTACATATTTGAAAAGTCCAGTTGCAAAAAAAAATTGAAGAAATAGACCTGGAAATACTATTTTACAAGACATGTGCCTTGTTAAAACATTATCCTAGAAGAAAGCTACTTCCACGCATACAGAGTACTTACCATGAGCGCAAAATGGAAGTTTTTCTGTTCTTTGTGTTTTATCTATATCCAGTGAAGGTCAAGCCCTGTTGTGGACGGTAATAGGTGCCTAACGTTTCAATTTGTGCCTCTGGTACTCACCTGAAACAAAAGGATAAGGACGTTTCGTAAATCTCTTGTAAAAGAAGCAACTCAAAATTACAAATCGAAATGACTGTTTCTTATAAATAAGTTACCAGTTCAACCAAAGTGCTACAGCTTCTTTAATGAATTCTAAATGCAAAAGCACTTAGCACTGAAAGCATGTTTATTACGTAAGCCAACGTACAGACAGAACCGAAATGAACTCCTGGAAGGAGAGTTCTGTTATTTGTAGAAGCATAGAACATTCTCGAATATGCAAACGTTACCAATATAGGAAGCTTTGAGTACCTTCCCGCAACGATGAATACTAAATAACAAATATTTGCAGGTAGTGAAGTTTGAACTGCAGACATGAAACGTGCCTGCCACAGACGCTAACCGCTAGTCCACAATGTATGCGTTACAGCTCACGGCAGGAAGTTAACGCTTAGTAGAAGCGTTGCAGCACTTTTTAACATCCGTTTACCGAAGGTGCAGAGATTACACACAGATAGCACTTGAACAATGATGAGAAAAACAGCGGCTGCATTTCAGTCTAACGTCGTTTATTCTTTCTAAAACATGCTACCAGTTTCAACACCACTTAGTGTCATCTTCAATCCCCGAACGTAGCCTGCCATCAAACAACTGTTTTCATAAGCAATGAACAGAATCGTATGCAACGGGCCAAAATTAACTGGATTCCGTACCTTACGTGGCAATAACAAGCCCAGCATTGTCTTCAGCAATGACTGCCCTCTTTTTAATGCTGACTTGCGTCTTGTATCCTCCTTGCTTCTTCCGCCATGCATTATTTTGCTTCCAAGGTAGGAGAATACTTTCACTTCATCTGTTATGTTGTCTCAATGTTGATGTATAGTTTAGCGCTATTCTCATTTCTGTGACTCCTATTTACCTTCTTCTTTCTTAAGTTTCCTCTCAGTACATATTCTGTACTCATTAGATTGTTCATTATATTAAACAGTTCCTCTTATTCTACCTCAGTTTCACAGAGGATGCCAATGTCATCAATAAATCGTATCTGGATCGTAATACCACTCCTAAACCTTTCTTTAATATCCAACAATGGTTCTTCGATGTACAGGTTCATTTTTTCAGTTTTTCTCTCGCATTTGCTGCCTTCGGTATTGTGCGGATGAGGTTCTTCCGAAAATCTGATGGAACGCCTCCAGTCTCATAGATTCTACACACACAACCAGCAGGGATAGTACTTTGTTTAAGATGAAGAGAGGCACGCCGGATCAGATTCCGTATAACAGTAAACCTTCGAATAAAGACCAGTAAATGGGATTTGAGCATTGTGGTCTGTTCTTATGTAAGTAAAATAACAAATAAGTCTGTTTCTTAGTTGTATTAGATAGCAGTTAGTTTGTCTCTCATTGCCTCTCCCGTCCACTGCTTTTGAGTTACTTGTCTTATTTTTATTGTTTGTCATATACAATCTGTCTTCGGATTCACAATGTACGTTTCTGTCTTCGCAATTATTTCTTCTACAAGCTAAATGCCGTTAGTAGGGAAATTACTACGTAGTTTGTTGTTAATATTCAGTGCAGCTGTAAATAATACATTGTGGACTCATAAAACATTTATTTCCTCCCCCTGCAGATAAAAAATTATTATATTAATATAAAAGTTCTACATAAACGGAAGGTATTAATTACTTCATTTGCTGAATATGTACACTTAAAGGATAGTATTAGTTCTCTTGTAATATTCACACCTAGCCTTTGGATGTTTCGTGGAGACGCGCGAAAATTGAAGGTGTATCCATTTCACAACCTTTAATACTAATTAATCCATTCCATTCTGGTAAGGTGCTACAGCAGTCAGTTTCGAATTATTACAGAATAGATAAATAAACAGTCTTGGCTGCGAAATTATTTAATATCAATGACGCGTTTTACCCTTTTGGGGCATCATCAGATTGTGTAAAAGCAGCTGAATATGTGACCCACCCGCCACAAAACCGTATAAAATGGAAAATGGACGCAACAGTAACTGGATATGTAATCCATCCATCCAGCTACTTTTACACTATCTGATAATGCCCCAAAAGGGTGAAACGCGTCATTGGTATTAAATAATTTCGAAACCAAGACTGTTTCTTTTTATTATTGTTCTGAAATACCTTTAGTATTGTATGAAAACTTTCTAAGCGTGCGTGTGATGCCCCCCCCTCCTCTCTCTCTCTCTCTCTCTCTCTATCTATCTGTGTGTGTGTGTGTGTGTGTGTGTGTGTGTGTGTGTGTATTTCTGCTCCTGTTCGCGTAACACACTGCGTATTGGTTTATATAGTGCTGTGTCGTAATAGGCAATAAATGTCATGGTGAATGGCTGAGGACCCAAAACGCACATAAAAAGTGGGCGAAGGGATAAGAAATGAGAGAAACCCCGTTTCGGCAGCTACGGCGAACTCGTCTATATTTCTTTTTCATCATACATCGCAAGCCAATAAGGCTCTGAAATTTCGAATGTATTTGAGTCTCTTCCAAGGAATCTACTCGTATTTATTTCCATGTTTTTTTTTATTTTTTATTTTTTTTTTACTGGTTTCGAAGCCAATGAAAAGCAGCTAAGGGTCTCCATTTACAGATGACTTGCTTCAAGTGGTACGGAAAAGTGAGGAGAAAATTATGTCTCTAGTAATTTAACTGAAACTGGTACTTTGTAAGTATTTATCCATTAGCTTATCCTCACGCCAGTTTTTCCAGCCACACTTTTCCAACACTGCTTCCGCAAAAGGCAGTGGTTTCACTTCCTATTATATGTGCCCCTTGTAATATCTCAACACTTATACTTACTATTTTATCGAACAAGATTAAGCAGGTCGTCAGACATATTTTTGAAGGTCATAGGACAGGTAGACAATTTTTAAGCGTCGCGGCTGGGAATTACTTTCCTGTCATGTTTCTATGCGATGTTCACCTTGCTCCGTCTTCTTCTTCCTTTTTGCTCGTGTAGACTTCGGAGCATATCGCACGAATTACATTACGCTGTATGGCTCATTCCGCACAAGAGTTAAGCCAGGGACGCAGGCAATGATTACTGTTACTTTGTTGAGCACAGTTTATTGAAAGAAGTCACAAATGCGACGTAGAAACCTATTTTTTCGTGTTTTCGTTTTTTGTCACTGCACTCATGAATGCTCTCAGTTCTATTTTGCTATGTTTGAGAAGGTTATTCTATTTACTTACAATTGCAGAAGTATAATATTACTGTGTGAGACAGACATCTAGGAAATTTTTGGAAATTTGTGCTAAGATCCTATGGGACCAAACTGCTGAGGTCATCGGTCTCTAGGCTTACACACTACTTAATCTAACTTAAACTAACTTACACTAAGGACAACACACACACTCATGCCCGAGGGAGGACTCGAACCTCCGACTGGGGGAGCCGCGCGGATCGTGGCAAGGCGCCTGAGACCGCGCGGCTACTCCGCGCAGCAGACATCTAGAAAGGTAACGTTGTCAAATGCTGTCACATGTAGAGGGAGAGAGACTGAGAGAAAGAAGAGAGAGACAGACAGACAGAAAGAGAGAGAGAATCATACATTTTCGGTGAAAGTAGTAACTTTGTTTCCGTGTTTGTTTAATTAATGTTGAGTGAGATCAAATACTAACATGCTTTTACATCAAAACTTAAAAACTCCGAAGAAACTAGTAATAATCTCTCTTTTAAAAATTTTCAATGTTTACAACTTTCAATCCTATGTTTCGCGGGCGCCATATGTTATAACATCCGACTTCGTTACGAATTCGCTTATGTTCAAGAATGTCATTTCGGACGAGCCGGCAGCAAGTGAACTGTGTATGGAATCAATGGTTTGAGAGCACATTGAGGAATGCGATTTAGTCTGAGAGAAGAAATTAAGTCATGTGACACTGCTCAATCTTATAATTGTGAAAAAAAAGAAGAAAAGAAAAGTGCTTTTTCAGTCTCACACGTTGAAATCTTTCAGTAGCAAAGTGTTTATCTTATTGAAACGTTTTGTTGTCGACGATTGTGATATGAGCGCTATGTTGTTCAAGCAAGCACAGGGCATATCTTGTCACTCAGGTTTATTTCTGACCACTTCGCCCCGTTTGGTAGTTGCATATAGTCCAGTACGCTCTTAAGGAGCCATCAAATGTCCAATAATATTGTCAAACCGTCAATACATTAACCGCCTGAGGTCGCGTATTGACATACTGGCGATAATACAAACACTGACAAGCAGTACTGATGGCCGGTCAATACATCCCGAACATGTGAGGTCGAGAAGTGACAGTTTGAGATATTCCCCATTTAAACGCTGACAGAGTTTCATGAACCAGCCACACGACGTTTGTTTGCATTGTTATTTTTTTCTGTTCACCTTTGCGCCTGTCATACCTTAAAGCCAATTTTTCAAGTAGTCTTTTAACACAAAAGTATTTTAATAGGCCTTCCCAAGGGTAAACATTACATATATCACTTTAGGATGGTCAACGGAGGATTCTGTATGACAATTCTTACTTTATTATTGAGCTTGTGTCTCCTTGTTTTGAAGAAGAATCGCCTTAGGAACGCCTTTACAGTTGCTATTACTGCGTAGGCAGGATTTTTGACATAAAATAAATCGGAAACTACTGCCAGCGAACACTTTCATTGCAATCGTCCGTAGTTTCCTCGCAATCACAGATTTCCTCTTATTGTAAATCAGAAACAAAAAGATAACACTCCGATTGAATTGGTAAAATTCATGTGATTAAGTGCTACGCCTGCATAAGGAAATACTGGTTCCCATCTTAACTTTGGTAACACCTGTTCAGCACATTTTGTTTATCATCTCTAAGAAGGAAGAAAAGAGAGAGAGAGAGAGAGAGAGAGAGATTACTTTCTTCACTGGAATGCTGTCGGTTCAGAGCGCGTGATTCTTAATCGTTATAATATCATCCGAGGTCAACAGGCTTTCCCCTTTCAAGGAAGTGAAGTATGGTACAGCTTCATGTTTACGGAGACGCAATGATTCGGTTCAAAATGGCTCTGAGCACTATGGGACTCAACTGCTGTGGTCATAAGTCCCCTAGAACTTAGAACTACTTAAACCTAACTAACCTAAGGACATCACACACATCCATGCCCGAGGCAGGATTCGAACCTGCGACCGTAGTGGTCTTGCGGTTCCAGACTGTAGCGCCTTTAACCGCTCGGCCACTCCGGCCGGCGCAATGATTCGGCACAAGATATTTCGACAGCAGTAACAGCCAAATAGTGCGCTTCATCATTTCGTTCTTTCCAGCACTGGAACAGGTTTTATGAGTAAACTGTTTACAAGTTCCGGAGTAGCGACTTTGGCTAAAAAATCTGAAGTAATATTATAGGGAGATAGAAAGAATGGAATTGGTCGAACTGTGGTAGATATGAGTTGTTATGTGGAATGACATGGCTGTGGCACTACGAATATCACACAAAGTGAAATGTTGCGAACGCATCATGCCAAACTGCGTGATGCTGCCTTATTTTATTTCATGTAGCGGTCTACCAAGGAAAGTACAAGATAAATTCTGTGGTTTTCGCATGCTAATGGCAGGTTACAACCTCTTCTTTAATTTCCATAATCAGCGATAAGAACCTATTGCGAACGATGCTCTGGCTTATCTTTTGCAGTACGCGCGGATGTGACGTGAAAAGTAATGATCGGTTCTGAATATGCTGCTGGACTTCAGGGAGGACAACTGGTTACTGTAATCAACAGTAACGGCGCTTGCTGGCTGCATGTGTGTTTTTGTAGTGTTCTTCTGCGTTAAATTCTTCAATGTTCATCTTTTCAAATGTCATAAAATGTTATTTTGCGTTCGTACTCACGGATTTACGCAACAAAAATCGCGTAGTTGTCAATGGAGATTTTCGGGTGGTAAGAATGGTCGCGTCCCTTACCTTTCCCACAATGTAGTTTGTGGTTATCTAAGCCTCAGTGTCCACGGAAACTCGCAAAAGAAGAGAATTGAAGCGTTAGAGATGCTGTGTTAGAGAAGGGAGGACAGAAATATGTGGAATACATTGACAAGGAGAAGGGATACGATGACAGAAAATTTTTTAAGACATCAAACATGTGGTAATAGCTTCCGTGATGATAGAGGTAGCCGGATATTGCAAAAACTGTATACAATGACAAATAAGTGAGGACTTTGTGCGTAACTCCTGTTCTGAAATGAAGAGTGTGACACAGGCGAGGGAGTAGTGGAGAGCCCCGTTACAACAGTCAGAACTGTCTATCCCCCCCTCCCCATGCCTTACCAAAACGTCTCACAAAAGAAGGGCACTCATCCGCAACAGGCGCCCACACCAATTTGGTTGGCTTTTCATCATCCACATTACGCCATTGCAGAAGATTAGTGTCTGATACGCAATGTTGCCATATCACTTCAAAAATTTCCTTGACTAGTTTCATATGAAAGCAGTCCAAAAGTTTGTTGGCAACTCCGTAAAGGCCGTGTCACCGGTGCATACAGTCAATCATACCACACAACCACTGGAAGATGCAAAAGGGGGCACCATCTTGTTATATCAGCGAGTCTCGCTTGCCTACGGGGCCATGAGCCGAAAAAGTTCGGGTTCGAATTAACGACTATATAAGTTATATGAAACGAAATGAAGACACTTCTTGAAGGTAAGCATTAAAAAGTGAAAACAAAAGTTAAAATCTTCTATGTTGTTAGGCCGCGTCATATTTCCTCTAAAATAATCGACGTTTCGACCCTTCTGCTGAGATCTTCTTCAGGATCTTCCGTTGTCCACATTGCTAGAACACTGTTCTAGCAACAGTGTTGTAGCAATAGTGGACACCGGAAGATCCTGAAGAAAATTCCATGAGAGGGGTCGGAACGTCGATTATTTTAGAGGAAATATGACTCGGCATAACAATCCAGAAGATTTTAACTTTAGTGTCAACGGCCAAGAAAGCCTGCAGACTTACATAAGTGAAAACAACATTTGCTAAAAATAGATCATACGGTGAAAAAGGAATCGTTTCCTTTCCTATGAAACACTCCAAAAGTGATGTATCATTTCACTTTTGGTAACTATTGTCAAAACTATCCGGATGAGTCGGAGAGACATTTACGTTGGTTTAATGAGTCAGTTACAGTCCTACATGGTTTCCTCTATGCAGCTTCTGAAAGTTATTAGAAAGGATACTAATCATAGGGGACGCCTTTTTCCAGTTTGCGCGTTGAATCGCTAAAAGGTATAGTCAAAAGTTTCAAACACTCGAGTGTCCTATTGCGTTAGATTGTAAGGATGTTGTGAGGATTCGCATAGCGCCAGCAGTAGGCTAACCTTTAGAAAAGTATTACACCGGATTTCGCAATACTGCGTCTTCTACACAAATGAAGACAGGAACATGAGGAGAATTTTAACTTACTCACAGGTCTAAGAATATTTATTTCCACAAGAACCATCCGATTTTATGAGAGTGTATTTTTTTACATACGTGCACATATAACCTTGGAATACTATTTATAGTCACGTTTAGGAGCAACGTTTTCATTTACCTTTTACATATGTTATATTTGCTGTCCACCGACCGCACGACAGATACCCAGACGATGGTCGAACCAGACCACTGTTTATGCTATCATGTCTGGAGTGACTACAGTCACTGCTGTTGTTATTGGGTCACATTCACCCAATATCGTGGGAAGGGAACGGGCACTGACAGATGATTTGCCAAATCCCCATAGAAAAAAAAAGAGGAAACATGAGCTCTGTGACCTTGGAGGCTAATGGTGCAATCCGATAGTCCGTATTCTCCCTACTGTCGACCCATCTTACAATCACCTAATTGGTAACAAATGCTCTTGCATGGAAACATTAATTTTTACTAAATGGTGGAGCATCGTTAATAAAAATTTCAATGGATTCTCGCTGCTGTGTAGTGAATGTACGAACGCGCTACCTATACCAGGAAGATCCCTACTAGTATCCAAATAAATCGTCACATACAACTTCTGTCATGGTAAACTTTTAAAATTCACACAAAGTTTCCGTCTTCATACATGTGGACGATATAGACCTGTGTGATAACATTTTTGAAACATACAGTATTTTTCACGGTCCAGTCACATTAAAGTGACCACCACCTACGGTGGACATCAACTTGCAATAACCACTCTCACACGTTACGTGGCAGCGCCGGCAGTGGAGGATGTGTAAAGCGTGACGCGGAAAACGGTGCCGTCGTTGTACTGCGGAAAGGGAGCGATTTATCTGACGTCCAAAAGAGCGTGATCATTGACTTTAGGGCCAAGTGTGGAATCATAATCATTTCTGAACTGACTAAGTTTGTAAACTGTTCATGTGCCTCCGTGGTTAAAATATACCGTGAACGGCAAAATGGCGCTAACCAAAACCAACGCTGTGGTGCACCGCGAGCCGTACATGACAGGACCGAACGGTGGTCGCATACGGGCGAGCAGAAGTTTTGATCAACTGACCGCCCAGGTAAACGAAAGGGCTACCAGCGGTGTCTCCTAAATGACCGTTCAGCAAACTTTGCCAAGTATGGGTCTCCACAGCAGGTTCCAGGTTCATGCACCCCTCCCCACTGCTGCTCGTCGGCGATGAAAGTTCGAATTTGCACTCCAGTACCACAGCTTGACGTCCACTGAGTGATGACAGGTAGCCTTCTCAGATGAATCTCGCTTTACCCTCTATCAGACTGAAAGAAATCACCCTGCAGACAATCGTCAGGAGAGTCCAGGCCAAAGGAATGTGCGTTAGTTGTCTGGGAAATGTTTTCGGGGCATTCCCTAGGTGTCCTAGTTACTCTGGAAGTCACAATGGATCAACAAAAGTATGCATGTATGCTTAGGGACCATGTCCACCCCTATATGCAGCTTATTTCTCTTCGGCACGACGGCATCTACCAGCAGGACAATGCACCATGTCTCACAGCTCGCAGTGTACGCGCATGGTTGTAAGAGTAGCAGGATGATTTTACTATACTCCCCTTCCTACCGAACTCCCCGGTTTTAAACCCAACGAAAATCTGTGGGACCACTGTCGCATCATGGACCCTCAACCGAGAAGCCTAGCGCAACTGGCCACGACACTGGACTATACTCGGTATCTTCCAGAAAACGAGAAGCCTAGCAAAGCTGACCACGACACTGGACTGGAATCAGTATCTTCCAGAAACCGAGAAGCCTAGCGCAGCTAGCCACGACACTGGACTGGACAGGGTATCTCTGAGGATCTGAGAAGCCTATCACAGCTGGCCACGACACTGGACTGGTCTTGGTATCTTCGAGGATCCGAGAAGCCTAGCACAGCTAGCCACGACACTGGACTGGACAGGGTATCTCTGAGGATCTGAGAAGCCTAGCACAGCTGGCCACGACAATGGTCTGGACTCGGTATCTTCGAGGATCCGAGAAGCCTAGCGCAGCTGGTCACGACACTGGTCTGGACTCGGTATTTTCGAGGATCCGAGAAGCCTAGCACAGCTAGCCACGACACTGGACTGGACAGGTATCTCTGAGGATCCGAGAAGCCTAGCATAGCTCGCCATGATACTGGACTGGACTTTGTATCTTCGAGGATCCGAGAAGCCTAGTGCAGCTGGCCACGACAATGGTCTGGACTCGGTATCTTCGAGGATCCGAGAAGCCTAGCGCAGCTGGTCACAACACTGGTCTGGACTCGGTATCTTCGAGGATCCGAGAAGCCTAGCACAGCTAGCCATGACACTGGACTGGACAGGTATCGCTGAGGATCCGGGAAGCCTAGCATAGCTCGCCATGATACTGGACTGGACTTGGTATCTTCTAGGATCCGAAAAGCCTAGCGCAGCTGGCCACTACACTGGTCTGGACTCGGTATCTTCCAGAAACTCAGACTCTCTTTATGCATGTCCCGCAGCGATCAACACAACAGGGGGTAGTTATTCAAGCCTTTGACAGTTAGTCAGATTAATGTGACTCGATGTATAATTGCATCAGTCATATTCGTAGGTCTGTTAAGCGCTTCGTGAACGAAAGCTAACGTCGGTGCAGGAAGGCACTTCCCTTTTAACTGCTTTACGGCGTCGTCTGACTACTGCACTGCAGCAACGAGTTTCTTTAATTTAGGGAAAGTTGATTGATACAGAAAGCTAGACGCGTCAAAACTACAGTGTTGCATTTAAGACACAGATCAGTAAACGTGCTATATTTATATCTTAACTCCGTTGTCACTAGTTTTGATTATCACACACAACGGTTCGTGAATTAGTATCCTCATCCCAAGAGACTACGTGAAGGATTCATCCCCCAAAACCTAATCACCGACACACGATCAAAGTACTATGATTGTTTGTTTTCGAACTCGGCCGGGCTGTGTATCAGCTTCCTAGATTAAATTGCTAGCTCTTAAATCTCCACAGACACACACTAATAATGATTCGTCTGTTGGAACGGAGCGGAAATCGCCATTGCGAGCCTGCCACCTCCGAAAGGAGAAGGTTGTGTGCCGGACCGATTTTGTCAACTCGCGTCCCCTGCGAAGTGCTGCACCGTACGGACCTCAACGCTTGAACAGCTATACAATGAACACGACGTTAATATATTGGAAAAGGGGCCTTGGCCTACCGGATACAAAAGACGGGACGGTGACAGACTGCTTGTGCCACTATGTTGTCGGTATTGCCTAACGCCTCAACCGCGGGCACTTAACATTTGCCCTGAGCCTCTATTGACACAGGGAGACGAACCATGCCCCCCCCCCCCCCCCCAGCCCCCCGACCACTTGTAAAGTTCACAAGTCTCGCGCAATCGCCAACTTCCAATATATTTATTGATGTCACAACACCTTTTGCACATGGTTTAATACTGCCGCGTGCTGTGGTGTAAATGTCATAGCCGCTGGATGGCGATGTACAGGTTACAGGATCGGTTCTCTCCACCTGCAAATAATTTACCATTTAATATTTGTGACTTATGGAAGGTTCATTTCGCGAGTTCTACGTGGGTGGAAGCACTATCTTGCCTGAATCTTCTAGGAACATACGCTTACCAACTTTTAATAACCTTTCCGTAATGCACAACCACTGTCTTGTATCATGTCTGCTAATGGAGTTGTTGAGTATCTTCGTAATGGTCAAGCACTTACTAATAGAACGCGTGGTGAAACAGGCTGTTTTTTGCAACATATCTAGCTCTTTTATACTTTCCAGTCACATTAATATGACACCTGTGAAAAGCCTGAGTTTCCACCTTTTGCAGTGTCCACCGCTGCAAAATGTGCAGCGACAATCAATGAAATTCTGAAAGATACAACAGGAATGCGGAGTAGAGATGGGAAAACTCGTTCATCCTTGTGAACTATTTCACTGGTGAACGCTCCTTTTTGGGAACAGGTCAGTTTCACTCGTTACCGTTCCTTTGTACATGGTATATGGTTCTTATGAAACATTGAAAATCAGTAGCATACGTGACTGAGGGATGGAAGGCGCCAAGACGGGACACTTGCCTCCCCCCTGGAGTACAGAGTTTTTATTCACTATGGAAAACTCGCACACATATAGAAGCAATTTCCGTGATTCTGCGAAAGTCTCGTTTAGCCAACTGTAGCGTTGTGTGGCTGAATCGCAGTGAAATAATATAAGGTGGCGCACAAAAAAACCGACCCCGAGTACAGACTGCTTGCCAATTACGCACGATTTGTTGAACGCTACGAGCAGAGTAGATAACCATGTACTAATTACGAAGTAAGGAAATAACAAATAAACTAATGCAAATAACAACTTTTGCCGGCCGTTGTGGCCGAGCGGTTCTAGGCGCTAGTCTGGAACCGCGTGACCCCTACGGTCGCAGGTTCGAATCCTGCCTCGGGCATGGATGTGTGTGATGTTCTTAGGTTAGTTAGGTTTAAGTAGGTCTAAGTTCTAGGGGACTGATGACCTCAGAAGTTAAGTCCCATAGTGCTCAGAGCCATTTGAACCATTTGAAATAACAATTTCGAAACAAAAGATGACGTGTGGAGGGAGGCAGTAAGCAGTCTAGTTAGTACTCGGGCCGATTTTTTGTGCGCCACCCTGTACCACAGAAATAATATTGTAGAAGTTACACATTCTCTTTACAAAATATGGGATCAAATAGTCGATTACGGAGCGCGGGCTTCATTCGGTTGTAAGTCGGTCTGCCTTCCACAACACTGAACATGCTGTTTTACTTTGGATCAAAAAAAGACGGAAAATGGCCACTCGTGTAGGTCAGACTTGCCTTTTTGTAAGTATGTCTTCTGCAGCTTATCAAAATAACGAAGTAACCTAACATGCTCTTTTGTCACCTGAAAAGATGTATGTATTACATACGACGTAACTGTTATGTAATTTAATTAATTATAAAACACATTTTCATTACTGGTGGTGGACGACGAATTGAGCACGAAAAGAACCTGAATTCCAGATTCCAAGGAAGGTTTGAAACAGATCTAGAATGGATGTGCGCAGCGAACGAAACGAACAACCACTCGATATCAAACAAACTAGGAGCAGTCGGCAGTGGAACTGCGACGATTGGCCACGCAAAGAAGGAGTCTGGCCGAGGGAGACCGAGACAGAGACTGGAACGGGACAGAGGCTGCAACGAGACCGACCGTTTCCCGTCCCCGGGAACTATAAGTAGGAAGCCGCGACCGAAGTGAGCTTGAAAGACAGTTCCTTAGAATTCGTTCCTTGCTCCTTCCGTTCATCTTGGTGAACCGTTCCTTTGAACCTGTTAGTTCGCGAACGACGCACCTCTATTGTGGAGCCATGTCGACTCCAGTGTCATGGACAGTTGCGCTAGGTTGCTCGGCTGGGGATCCAAGGCGCCAACAGCCTGATCGGGGTGGTCGCACAGATTGTCCTGGTAGTTTGGTGGTCAAAGGAGTACGGTAAAGTCACCTTGGTGCTCTTCGAACCAAGCACGAACACTGCGTGCTGTTTGACACGTTGTATTGCCCTGCTGGTAGATGCTCTCGTGCCGAGGAAAAACAGGCTGTCTGTAGGAGTGAACATGGTCCCCATGGGTAGATGCATGCCTATGCTGATGCACTGTGCCTTGCAGAACAACGAGATCACCTAGGGTACGTCCTCCGGCGTGGACTCTTCCGACTTGTTACAGCTGGCAGCCGTTTTACGCCGTACTCGCGAATTGCCATCTGCCATCTCTCTGAAAAGACCACCTGCCGTCACTCACTGGACATCCAGTTTCTGCAGTGGCGTGAGAATTCCAGCCTTCGTCACCGATCAACTGCAGTCAGCACGGGTGTATGTACCAGGGTCAACTGTTGGCACCTAACAGCTATTCTATATAATTTGTTCCGTGTTAAGCTATAGTTTTCTGACGACATAACATACTGGGTGATCAAAAAGTCAGTATAAATTTGAAAACTTAATAAACCACGGAATAATGTAGATAGAGAGGTAAAAATTGACACACATGCTTGGAATGACATGGGGTTTTATTAGAACAAAAAAGATCCATCCCATGTTGCTAGACGCGTGAAAGATCTCCGTCGTTTGGTGACGATCGTGTGCTCAGCCGCCACTTTCGTCATGCTTGGCCTCCCAGGTCCCCACACCTCAGCCGTGCGATTATTGGCTTTGGGGTTACCTGAAGTCGCAAGTGTATCGTGATCGACCGACATCTCTAGGGATGCTGAAAGACAACATCCGACGCCAATGCCTCACCATAACTCTGGACATGCTTTACAGTGCTTTTCACAACATTATTGCTCGACTACAGCTATTGTTGGTTCAAAATAGTTCAAATGGCTCTGAGCACTATGGGACTTAACTCCTGAGGTCATCAGTCCCCTAGAACTTAGAACTACTTAAACCTAACTAACCTAAGGACATCACACATCCATGCCAGAGGCAGGAATCGAACCTGCGACCGCTATACAGAACCGTTCGGCCACCCCGGCAGGCGCTATTGCTGAGGAAAGATGGTGGACATCTTGAGCATTTCCTGTAAAGATCATTATCTTTGTCAGGTTGCCCTCCATGGGGTGGGTGCGCGCAACGACTGTGGTTATATTGGGTTAGATAGAGCAGCAAACAGTCGTAGAATTAAGTTGGTTTAATATGACACTTATAGTCACAACGCAGATCACATTTCGACCTGTGTCAGGTCATTATCAATGCTAAAACAAATACAAGAGTATATATTACAATGTGATTTACAAAAGTTATAAGTCCATCACATCGTTGTCTTTTAATGTTAACATTACATACCAGTGTGAAATTGTAGCAGTTGTTCGTGCTCAAGTGAATGCTTACAAAGTTCAACCATTACTGTCGTAAATTTAAATGTTGGTTTCACAGTACACATCGGTTTTGCGTATGGCGCCCTCTATGGGCTGCGCCTGAAGTTTACAGTTTTGACGACATTTTTTGTAATATTTATGTTGTGTAGTAACTAAGTAGTAACATGAAATTTTTTACTCACTGTAGTGCCTGGAACCGCTCGGCCACTCCGGCCGGCTTTTTGTCACAGAGAGTAATAGTTTTCTTAAATATTATCGAAATAAATCAGAATGATAGTTGAAATTCTGTCATAGCGTTATTGAGTATCCTTCATCCGTACCACTGAGATAATGACTATATTCTATGAATTTTCAATCCAAGCATATCCATCGTATGCATTATGCACATCATGCGACTCACTGAATTCACAGTATCAGAAAAAGAAAGTCTTACCGTCCCCAATGTGCACGTTTTGTTCCGTGGCGTTATCCGTTGCTTCATTTTTAAATTAGAATACTATCTTTACTGCGGGCCGGGGTGGCCGAGCAGTTCTAGGCGCTTCAGTCTGGAACCGCACGGCCGCTACGGTCGCAGGTTCGAATCCTGCCTCGGGCATGGGTGTGTGATGTCCTTAAGTTAGTTAGGTTTAAGTAGTTCTAAGTTCTAGGGGACTGATGACCTCAGATGTTAAGTCCCATAGTGCTCAGAGCTATTTGAACCATTTGAACAAACAAGGCGTAGACTTTCACACTATAGCAGTCCTTTCAATGTATGGTCCACGTTCCATCGAACTATGTTACTTGACAGTGATCCATCACAGGTGAATTACCTTCGTCCAAAGTTTTGTACACCACGGTACATACTGCGAGCGCTTAGCGCCATCTCATCTGCAGAAACAGAGAGCCGCCGCTGTATTCCGGCGGAGAGAGACAAGCCCTGTCAGCTGGCGTCGCCACTTGTCGATACCTGGCGCCAGCCACAGAAGTGCGGCTTTCGACGCAAAAATAAGACGCTGCCAGCTCCGGCGCTCCGCAACGCGATATTCACGTCCGAGTGCTTTCCGATAGCGGGCCGCTTCGAGCCGCTGCTCTGCCAATAAAAGCAGCCAGCGGCGAATACGGAATGTATAAATAAATGCAGCGCCAGACGAGAAACACAATTCCGTGTTCCGCCGCCGTAATGCAGTATGTTTGTTTTATGAGCACATCCCTCACAATAAAAGGCCTCTTCCGCCTGTTGGTTGTTATCCGTTATCGTAATGGCGGCGCTCGTGTGACTCGGCCTCCCGCCGACCGCTCAACAAACGCGCGGCAGGCGACAGAGCTACCTGTTCTCCGAGAACACGACGAAAAAGCACACCCATGCATTGTGCCATCCGGCCGACGTCGCTTCTTGCTGGTTACTAAGTGCCACGGCATCGGTTTTCTGGCGGTGTGTTATCTAGTTCTCTTCAACGCTTATTTAACATATCTGGCAGGGAAGTGCTACACGAGGCCTTAAGAAGGTAAAGGGGCTATAAGGCGGAGGAGTGGGAAAATGAGAGGTATTACACATCGCCGCATCCTCTCTGTCTATTTGTGCCTGAGGCTATAGGGCATAAGTCATTATTTCGACCAACTGTGCCTGTATGGGTGTTGAAACCATATACATGCATAAACAGTCGATAGATTTCAACAGGATCTACTTCTCCTCTGAGAAGAAGTACTAAGGGGTATGAAACACCTGGCTGCAGAGCGATGGGGATGGTGGTAAAAAGGTATGGTAACTGCTGACATCTAGGCTGCCCTGCACAGCAAATGTGTTGTATGGGTTATACTGGAATGTGTTACAGGGTCTTGACATGCAGAGGGGCACAGCTAAGCAGAGAGAGCATAAGGAGAAGATGGGTTGTGAGAGAAGGATAGAAAGACAGAAAAAAGGAATATGCTTATATGGATATGGTGTCTGTTCTTTCAGATATGAAAGAAAGACACATGAAAGAACAGACACCACTGATGACCTGCAGCCTTCTAGAACGAAATTAGAATTATATTAATACCTTCAGCTCCTGACGGGCGTCGATATATAGCAATGGGAACAAGTGAAAATGTGTGCTCTGACCAGGACTCGGACCCGGGATCTCCTGCTTGCATGGCAGATGCTCTTTCCATCTGAACGACCGAGGGCACAGAGGATAGTGCGACTGCAGGAACTACGGGACTTGGTAAGAATGTTTTCCACGAGTAATGAGTGTGTTGGCTAGGGACACTACGAATCTAGTGGGTGAGAATGTGGGTTTCGCGGGAGGCGTGCGCGAGATAGTCCCTGCAGTAGCACTATCCTCTGTGTCCTCGGTGGCTCAGATGGATACAGCGTCTGCCATGTAAGCAGGAGATCTCTGGTTCGAGTCCCGGTCGGGGCACACATTTTCACCTGTCCCAGTTGATATATATCAACGCCCGTCAGCAGCTGAAGGTATTAATACAATTCTAAGAGAGGAGGTAGGTAGAATCGGACAGAGAGAGGTAGAGGAGAAGATGGACAGAGGGAGAGGAGCAGAAAATGGAAAGAAATAGCGGGGAGGAATAGATGGGCAAAGAGATGGGATGAAAAAAGAGAGGGAGGGGGAGGAGATGGACAGAGAGCGAGGATAGAAGGAAATATGAGCAATATATGTGCCATACATGCAAGCAGGCACTTCCGCAGGTAAAAGGCTAGTAACTGAACGAAATATGGTCGTCAGATTATTCGAATCCGACGATTTCTCTGAAAGAGAAATAGCTCAATACTTGAATAAGAAATGCTGCCGATCAAAGGGCATTTGTTCGATTCTACTGTAGGGCTGTACAGCAATGTGGTGATCTTGGATCGATATCAGCCCTGGAAGATGGGTGAGGATAGCCACACCCTCTACTATTTGCGCTGGTCGTGCAGGAATTTATGAATACAGAAATTCTTATAAAAACTGTATATACTCTTAAAGCATTTTAGTGCAGAAGCTGTACCAATAAGAAAGTAGAGAAATGTGATGGGCTTGGAAAAATCAGGGGAACAATTACGCCAAGTTTTTACTACACACGACAAGTTTCCTTTCATACTACAACATGGTTTGCTGTGGCGACAATGACCTCAGTACTGCTCGGACCCGACGTCGGAATATCCTTCATAGAGACGACACGACATGTCTCCTCTCTAACACAGTCCGTCCACCAGTGAGTGCTCGGTCCACTGCGGAACCGTTGGCCTTCCTTCAATGGTTGGCTAACAAGAAGCTGCTGCACTGGCCTCTCCAGGTTTCCAACCAAATCGGTGTCTTATACACGCTCCTTACACAGGAGCGGCAAAGATTTATCTCTTAAGTTACTTTGTAAGGACTATTTCGCACGAGGCCTAAGAATGACAATATGTTGGCTTCTCCACCAAGTTTGAAGTTAATGCCGTCGCTCTCACTTTCTGGCAAAAGAAGCGGTCACTGCACAAATCCCCCCCCCCCCTCCCCCTCTCCCAAAACCGTCACACCACCAAGAACACTGTGTCACCTTATTGTGTGTCATGGTATTCCCCTCTTGTGTCCCATGTTCCCGTCACTGTCTACGTTAAAAAATTATGACTGCAAATATCACAAACTGCGTAATTAGCACACGTCTAACTTTATGATGGCGAATCAAAATGTTCGTATCACTATAACCAACATAGCCATTTACTACTCATTGCTAGGTAAAGCCCTTCAGTAGAGTTTTCTCTGCGTTATGGTCTTGCGAATTCCTGTTGCTTCATCTACCCACAGCTCATCATCATGTGTATTTTAGTATTCGATCTATATGACAAAATGTTTTTTTGTATTGTTCTTTCTCGCATTCTGTTCTGGTGTGGACGTAATCTTTCTTTATTTTCGCTGATCTATTCTAAAAACAGTCAGTTCCGTCCTCATATCGATATGTTTTAAATGTATCCACTCTCGAACACTCACACAGATGCCGTTTGTGAGTACTGTATCTTAGTGCGATATTTAGTATTCATTTCCCACGACTCTGAACTGAGCAGCAAAGCTGGCACAATAATCATTTAGAACTATTCCTTTCGCGTTACTTTTCTCCTTTTCCTATATAATATTCTCTGGACTGTTCCAGATGTGGCCTGGTACTTAATGTAGTTGTGATTGATTTTATGATCAATTCCTAAGGTATTTTGCAATTATGGTATTGGAAGTGAGGCTCTTGTTTAATAGGTCTACCATCCAGGGTTATTTTTGTTAGGACGGGATATTTGCCTCTAAAAGCCATTTTCTTCTGTTTTATACAGAGATGTTCATACCACACTTCGCGCAGACCTGCTTAACAGATCTCCGGCGGTCATCCTTAGTTTGTTGAATAACAACTTGAATATCAGCAAATAGGGTTGTATTTACGTAAATTCTTTCATTTATATCAATTTCTGGGCCTGCTCTTAGCTTCCGTTCACTGATTATGCCATTTGTATAAATACAGGGTGTCCCAAAAAGAATGGCCCGATTTTAACTTGTAATAGCCGCGTGGGATTAGCCGAGCGGTCTAGGACGCTGCAGTCATGGAATGTGCGGCTGGTCCCGGCGGAGGTTCGAGTTCTCCCTCGGGCATGGGTGGGTGTGTTTGTCCTTAGGATAATTTAGGTTGGGTTGGGTTGTTGGGGGAAGAGACCAAACAGCGAGGTCATCGGTCTCATTGGATTAGGGAAGGATGGGGAAGGAAGTCGGCCGTGCCCTTTCAAAGGAACCATCCCAGCATTTGCCTGGAGCGATTTCGGGAAATCACGGAAAACCTAAATCAGGATGGCCGATAATTTAGGTTAAGTAGTATGTAAGCTTAAGGACTGAAGACCTTAGCAGTTAAGTCCTATAGGATTTCACACACATTTGAACATTTCACTTGTAATAATATTGAGACAAATGTCACTAGGTAACTGAAATAGCTTTAGATGTAATCGGCATGGTCTAGAGTTACAGAAAAATTCCGCTAGATGTCGCTACAAGCGCTGACCTGGAGAGTGCAGCCAGTCTCGCGTAATATGGGGTCCGCCCAACAGAAAGCGTATTGTGTTACCGAATTTAGTCGTTCTCAATCAGTGATCACAGTTTAGCGGGCGTTTCATATTCAATTTCATGCTAAACCACCATCACCAAAGAACATTCGACGGTGGTATAAACAGTTTGAAGAAACAGGGTGCCTCTGTAAAGGCAAATGTCCTGGCCGGCCACGCGTTCCTAAACAAACTGTGGAACAAATCCGACGAGCGTTTGAGCGAAGCCCCCGCAAGTCTACGCGTCGTGCCAGCCGAGACCTTGCGTTACCGCGCATGACAGTGTGGCGTGTGTTACGGAGTCGTTTAGCCCTCAGACCATACCGATTACAACTGGTACAAGCTCTTCGACATACTGACAAAGTGAAGCGAGTGGACTTTAGCAATGCTATTCTAGAGAAAATGGAAGATCACACTTTTATGTAACGGTTGATATTCAGCGATGAGACAACTTTCCATATTAGCGGGAAAGTTCACTGTCATAACGTGCGTATATGGGGGCTCGAAAATCCTCATGAAACAATTGAACACGAAAGTGATTCACAAAAATTGAATGTTTTTTCTGCTGTTTCGCAAAGCAAGGTTAATGGATCCTACTTTTTTGAGGAAGAAACCGTAAAAGGACAATCATATCTTGCAATGCTACGGAACTGGTTATTCCCACAACTTGACTCTGACAATTTCATCTATCAGCAAGATGGAGCACTACCGCACCCGTCTCCAGCCATCCAGATTTAGGTTTTCCGTGATTTCCCTAAATCGTTTCAGCCAAATGCCGGGATGGTTCCTTTGAAAGGGCACGGCCGATTTCCTTCCCAATCCTTCCCTAACCCGAGCTTGCGCTCCGTCTCTAATGACCTCGTTGTCGACGGGACGTTAAACACTAACTACCACCACCACCACTGGAGCACTACCGCACTGGCACAACAACGTGCGCAGTTTCCTCAATGCTAACGTGCCTCAACGTTGGATAGGGCGTACAGGACCGCGAGACCAGGCTTTACACTCTTGGCCTCCTAGGTCCCCTGACTCAACACCAAGTGATTCCTCCCTTTGGGGATATGTTAAACAATGTGTTTACGTTCCTCCCTTTCCTCGTGACACTGATGAACTAAAAACCACAATATCAGCTGCTGTAGCTACAGTGACACAAGACACCTTACGCTCAGTTTGGGATGAATTCGTCTATTGGCTATATGTCGTCTGTGCAGCCAATGGAGGACATATTGAACATTTATGATGGATTTTTATAAACTTCTGTCTTTTCTGAGTACTTTAGTATGCAACTTGTTGGTGTTAAGCCCTTATTCCTAATAAATAATTCTATTTATAACCGGGTCATTCTTTTTGGGACACCTTGTATTAAAAAGTGAAGGGCGCAGCAGTTTTCGTCTTTTTTTTCTCTTCAGTAAAGAACTTCCTCGAGTCTTTCACCATCGATTCGCATAGCTGCATGACCCGCGCAGCTCCATTTCATTTTAATTACAGCCTTAATTACTTCTTCCACTCCATTCTGGCCTATTCATCCATAACAACACAAACTCAACACTACACGGTACAAGCACTCATCGCAGTCATCCGCACGACGCAGATACACACTTGAAGCTTCGTGGCAGACAGGAAGAAGGTAGTGGCAAACCTCCTCCACTAGACGAACAACAAAAATGAACACGGTATAATTGGCACTCGGCTGAAATCGACCAATTAAATACGGTACGAACGTAAATATCAGGCTACAGTGCATGTCTGTCTCTTACCACAACCTTTATCTGACCCGCCGGCCAACAATCACTTATTGATGATGTTCACAGTAAAAGTCCATGTCTCACTCCTAAAAAGGATACCCTTTAATACACACTCATTATAAGCATTCTTCTACAAGAATATAGGTAGACAACATTTTAAACTTTTATTTAATTTTGCAAAAGCACTCCAGGTTAGTTCTATTCTTCAGTTTACGTTAATAACTGGCAACCAATGCTATACAATCGCAATAAAGTCATGAGGCGTTCAATTGACTCTCTTATTAGAACATGTTACGCGTTTCGGGATTACACCCATCTTGAGACATCACAACTTCAACTCCTTCCTAACCAATCAGGCGTGCAGCCTTGACAACTCAAAGATAGTGTCCATAATATATGACTATAACTGCGACACAAGCAGTCTTGAAGCAGAGCTTATACTCTTCAAGACTGCTTGTGTCGCAGTTATAGTCATATGTTACTGGACACTATCTTTGAGTTGTCAAGGCTGCACGCCTGGTTGGTTAGGAAGGAGTTGAAGTTGTGATGTCCCACGATGGGTGTAATCCCGAAACGCGTAACGTGTTCTAATAAGAGAGTCAATTGAACATCTCATGCCTTTATTGCGATTGTACAGCATTGGTTGTCAATTATTAACATAAAAATGATCGCAAGCCTCGGACGGGATTTGAAGTCCTGTATATCTTCAGTTTACATCTTAGTCCGCAGAATGTCATTGTCTTCAACTTCCATAAATACAAAAAAATCACACGCTAGTGCTGTTGTTCTACTTTTAATGTATTCTATTTCCTTTTCGACATGTTTGTCATACATATCTTAATCTTTCTGTAGTTGGTTTTTGAGTCTACTTTAACACTTGCTCTATTCAAGTGCTCCATTCTTTGTTAAGTTTATCTGCACCAAAGACATATAACACAACACCAACAACAAGAAGATGGTTCAGACATGTCGCATTAAGACGATGCTATTTTCATTCTTCCCTTGTAAGTCCCTGAAAACTTTCGGTGGTAGTGATGAGATAGTTTTGGTGACGAAACACGTTGCTGGACTCCTGAAACTATTTCGACTTTCTCACCACCCTGACCACTTTAATGGGAACTGTAGAATTTTCTTCTACATTTTTCAGCATATTTTCACAAAAAAGTTTGAATCACACCCTTTATTCTCAAGGGCAGTATGAACAGCACTTATTGTAACTGGATAAGAAGCTTTTTCGAAACTCATGAACACCATCAATTGCTACTTTGCGTGGATGAGTCACTTGTCCTAATCTGTTACCGGTCTATATGTTACAGTCTGTGCGATACGCCATTCAAATTACGTAGGTGGTAAGACTACAAGCCATAAACTACTCAAAAATAACTTTCTTAATTTCATTTCACCATTAGCATCTGTATGAGTACCGTGTGAAAGGCGTCTTCCATACTTCCCAGTCCATTATGATCAAACAACAGTACCGGCTCATGTTTGTCCTAAACGTTTTCTTACATCTACTCACAGTCAAGTGTCTGGCCTCCTACGTCTTTTCGTATTTGTTAAATTCTTGTAAAGAATATCCTTGGTCTATCCTATTTGTCCCACCCGCTTTCATACGGTTTCATTGCATCCTCCACTCCAGTTAGTACTTCAGTTAATTTACAACAAGCATCTATGTATCACTCGCTGAGTAAATTCTCGCATCGCAATTTTATCTTCTCATTGCCGTAGGTCTAAACTGGTAATATACACTGATTGTAAACTAGTAATACCTGAAATTTAGAAAAGCTGACAAGGATCTGCTCTCTCTCCTCTTATATTCAGTGCTTACGTCCAGAAAGCTACTGACTACCTTCGCTAGACTACTGAGATGAGGATCAAACTGAATGGACAGGAGATAGATATGATGTGCTGGGCACATGATATTGCTGTGAATGCGAATATGAACGAAGATTTAGAGGATGTTCTCAGCACAATGGAAAGCATCTTCTGTTATTAGTATGGTATGAGAAAAAACATGCGAAACACTAAAGTGACGGTATGCACTAATGAAGAAGAATATGAAGCTATAAGAATAAGGACTGGAAGAGATGAGCTAGAAGTGATAGAGGAATGAACCTCTTTGGCAAATACGACCGCAAGGAATGGTAGGAGCCGGAGAGAAATTGGTACAATTAAGCAGGCTAAAATTACATTCAATCAGAGAAAGAACTTACTCACCAACAAGAACATCAGTATGGAAATGAGGAAATTGATCATGAAAGCGTTTACCTGTAGTGTGTTCAACACAGGTGTGAAACTTGGACAATAAGAAATCAAGTGAGAAGGCGACTAAAATCCCTGGAGATATGGCGCTACAGAACGATGATGAAGAGCAGCTGGAGAGACGGGAGTTACCAATGAAGAGGCGCTGAGAAGAATACAGGAAACTAGATCTTTGTCGAGGTGCATTCTAAGAAGGAGAGACGAACTCATAGGACACATTTGAGACACAGCAACGCAAGTGGAACAATAGCAAAAGGAGCCGTTTAGGAAAAGAATCGCCGGGGAAAACCCAATTTGTCATACATGAAGCAGATTATGTATGATGTGGAATGCACTACATACTCGGAAATGAATAGGAAGGCAAACAGAAGAGGTGAAAGGTGCACCGCTGCAAACCGACCTCAGCAATGAACACTAAAGAGAGATGGTTTTGACGTACACTACTGGCCATTAAAATTGCTACACCACGAAGATGACGTGCTACAGACGCGAAATTTTGCCGACAGGAACAAGATGCTGTGATATGTAAATGATTAGTTTTCAGGGCATTCCCACAAGGTTGGCGCCGGTGGCAACACCTACAACGTGCTGACATGAGGAAAGTTTCTTACCGATTTCTCATACACAAACAGCAGTTGACCGGCGTTGCCTGGTGAAACGTTGTTGTGATGCCTCGTGTAAGGAGAAGAAATGCGTACCATCACGTTTCCGACTTTGATAAAGGTCGAATTGTAGCCTATCGCGATTGCGGTTTATCGTATCGCGACATTGCTGCTCGCGTTGGTCGAGAAAAAATGACTGTTAGCTGGACCCCAACGGTCTCGTATCACTAGCAGGCGAGATGACAGGGATCTTTTACGCGTGGCTGTAACGCATCGTGCAACCACCTCTCGATCCCTGAGTCGACAGCTGGGGACGTTTGCAAGACAACAACCATCTGCACGAACAGTTCGACGACGTTTGCAGCAGCGTGGACTATCAGCTCGGAGGCCATGGCTGCGGTTACCCTTGACGCTGCATCACAGACAGAAGCGCCTGCGATGGTTTAGTCAACGACGAACCTGGGTGCACGAATGGCAAAACGTCATATGTTCGGATGAATCCAGTTTCTGTTTACATCATCATGATGGTCGCATCCGTGTTTGGCGACATCGCGGTGAACGCACATTGGAAGCGTGTATTCGTTACCGCCATACTGGCGTATCAAGCGGCGTGATGGTATGGGGTGCCATTGGTTACACGACTCGGTCACCTCTTGTTCGCACTGACGGCACTTTGAACAGTGGTCGCTACATTTCAGATGTGTTACGACCCGTGGCTCTACCCGTCATTCGATCCCTGCGAAACCCTACATTTGAGCAGGATAATGCACGACCGCATGTTGCAGGTCCTGTACGGGCCTTTCTGAATACAGAAAATGTTCGACTGATGCCCCGGCCAGCAAATTCTCCAGATCTCTCACCAACTGAAAACGTCTGGTCAATGGTGGCCGAGCAACTGGCTGTACCTGTACACGCCATCCAAGCTCTGTTTGACTCAATGCCCAGGCGCAGCAAGACCGTTATTACGGCCAGAGGTGGTTGTTCTGGGTACTGATTTCTCAGGATCTATGCACCCAAATTGCGTGAAAATGTAATCACATGTCAGTTCTAGTATAATATATTTGTCCAATGAATACCCGTTTATCATCTGCATTTCTTCTTAGTGTAGCAATTTTAATGGCCAGTAGTGTATAAGAAAATATTGATTAATTCGGCCCACCGGCAGATCAAGACTCCGGCGCTGTAGGGCCAATCTGCCACACGCCGATCGTCCGCAACTGTTTTGGTTCGTCGTACAGAGAACTGAAGGCGAGGGTAGGGTCCGACTAAATAGGGAAGTTACACACAATCGCGCGCGCGCACACTCTCTCTCTCACACACACACACACATACACACACACACACACACACACACACATACACACAGACACGCTCGGTCGGGCCTCGCGTTTTTCTCACGAAGTGAACGGACCCCAGCCACTGTTCCATCGGGACAGGCACGCTTTTCCCTGCAGCTTGTAGTTGTGGAAGGGGGGGGGGGAGAGTGGAGGGAGGTGCACTGTTATTAATTTTGTGGGATTAATTCCCATCTGCATTGTTCGGCTCCAGGCAGGCAGCGGCGTCAGTAATTTAGGCCGCGCGCTTCAGAATAAACAAACTTTCCCAATATTGCCCTGTGATCCCCGCGGGGCCCCCTCAGACGCAAGCCACGACGACACGACACGGGGCCACATTATAGTCCGTTAGCAGCTCTCCCTCCTCTCCGAGGAGCAGGGCTACAACCCTCCCACCCAACACTCATTTTATCTGCCTAATGTATCACGCTCCCACTGGGACAGCGAGTCAGGCTACCCTGAAGAGACGTCGTATACTCTGACCGCTGATAACTAAACAAAATTATACGGAGTGTTTCAAAAAGCATGCCGGGATTTTGAATAACTGCTGCAGAAAAACAGTTCCAGTTAATGAAACGATGTAAATGCCAAATTGAAGAGATTTTTTTTTTTCATAACTTAATAAGTTTTCAAGTTAGCATCATTTGTTGTTCCGCAGACTTCAAAACAATATTCGATTTCGTGCCAGCTGTTTGTAGCATCTCTGGTGTTGCAGACGTGTTAGCTGTCGAAATTCCCTCCAGCAGTTGCCTCACATATCGAATTTTTCCCGCATAGACAATATTCTTTATGTAGTCCCAGAAAAATAATTCCAAAGGGATAAAATTAGGACATCTGCGGGCCATGGAATACAGTCATCCGTGCCTATCCAACTGGCAACGGCCTTGCCGCAGTGGATTCACCGGTTCCCGTGAGATCGCCGCAGTTAAGCGCTGTCGGGCGTGGTCGGCTCTTCGATGGGTGACCATCCAGGCCGCCAATCGCTGTTGCCATTTTTCGGGGTGCACTCAGCCTCGTGATGCCAACTGAGGAGTTACTCGACCGAATAGTAGCGGCTTCGGTCAAGAATACCATCATAACGACCGGGAGAGCGGTGTGCTGACCCCACGCCCCTCCTATCGGCATCCTCCACTGAGGATGACACGGCGGTCGGACGGTCCCGGTAGGCCACTCGTGGCCTGACGACGGAGTGCTTTTTATGCCTATCCAACCATTTGGAAATCTGTTGTTTACTGCGTTGCACACTTCGAGACGGTGATGAGGCGCGGTGCCATCTTGCATGGAAACAACACTTTCATCTGTCTGTTGCTCAATTTCTGCGATTCTGATACAAGTTTGCCAGATTTCTTCAGCTTTGTTCTCACCTGTTCTCGGCCGGGCCGAGATACGCTTCCTGTTTCTCGATACGTTTTGAACCAGCGACGAATAGCTTGATAATCGGGTGCATTTTGTCTAGAATAAGTTTGTCGTAAGCGGCGCTGCACTCTAACAGATTATTTATACTTAGCGTATCAAAGTACACACTGTGCCTTCTGTTACGCCGTCAACGTTGTACTGGCATGTGAGAGAAAGTGGCGACAAGCCAGTGCGCAACTCTTCTGCGCATGTCAATGTCACCGTTTGGCCATATACGAGAAGGTAAACAGAACTTTGTAAATTTTATCTTCAGTAGCGGTTCTTTAATATCTCGGCATTCTTTTTGGAGTATCCTCTGCAAGGAAAAGAAAGGGGAAGATTTTTACTATGAAGTTACCAAAAATGCAAGCAGACCGGATCGAGAGCATTTCAGCTCCATTGCCGAATGCAAAAAAATTGATTTTATTCATTTAGTCTTGCGCTAATGATGCACAAACACCACGATACAGCACCATCCTATCGACAACTGAAAAAGTAAAAGAGCTATTCACAAACCAATGCCTCCCATTTATTTTCGTGGAAACTACAGCAGATGACCTGAAACGTTTCTTCCATCCGAGCCTCTAAGCTTCCGCGGTGTCAGGTGACACCGCACCGGTGGGCGTGGTCAGAATCGACGCACTCTCAGCGATATGTGGCGCTTCGAGGCAAATTACGCGACGTACTGCGCCACGCGGGGCAGTACGGTACTGACTCTGCGACGTATCTCATAACATAGATTCAAGAATGGGAAACATAGTTTATAGAATTTGTGGATTTACAAAAGACTTTTGACAACGTTGACTACAATTAACTCTTTCAAACACTGAAGGAAGCAGGTGTAAAATGCGGGGAGTGAAAGGTTATTTACGCCTTGTACAGAAACCAGGTGGCAGTTACACGAATCAAGGGACATGAAAGAGAAGCACTGGTTGAGAAAAGAATGTTATTCAATCTGTACACTGAGCAAGCAGCAACGAATAATTCGTAAAAGGAATTAAAGTTTACGGCGGTTCATCTAACCAGAGGCTCTTGCATGCACTGTGAGAACGTCCTTCGGCCTGCCCACGGCCCTGCTTCACTTCACTACAAGAAGTTTCAAGATATAAATGTCACTTTAGGAAGGTCCCACACAAAAAGGGGCTTGAATTAAAGCCTCTAAGAAACACCACTGTTAGTGAAGAAGCTACTGAATTGTCGTCAGAATCTTACTTCAACAGCTAGAGAAAAGGTCCTGATCTCGCTGACACGTTCAAAATTAACAAATTTCAAGGTGCTTATATTAATGCCAGAGTAAAATACGTAGCTCGTACTCGAAACGTTTCTCAAATATTATTTAGATACAACTCTTCCGTGTAAATTGCAACCAAGTAGATACCCAAACAAAACACTTGAATCACTTCGAACTACCAAAGTTAAACACGAATATCTGCTGTAACATAACTTCGATTACATTCTCTACATAATATATCGAATGCTCAACTTTGCCCTAACTGGCCATGAATGATTATTAAGTTCATCTGTATTTCAATAGTAAAATCTGGCCTTGTGCCTACACCATTACATGACTTCAATATGAAAACAAAAGTCAAGATTATAATCAGTTAAGTTTTTCGTATTAATTTCTTCAGCGACGCTTGGTTCTGGATTCCATGGTGGTCGACCCATTGTATAGCAACCGTCGCTGATCGCGTCTTTGTGGGCCACATTCTCGATCCATGGGTCAGCCAAGGCAGCACAGTTTTTACAAAGGATACTTCTACATTCGTATTTGTCAACACATTAGCATCCACGAAATGTCACCCCACCAGTAGCTCGTCCAGGAGTCAGCAGTATTTGTAACAATCTTGGTTATTTACCCGTGCACCAGAGAATACCAATAAATCAGGCGAACTTTCACAAATTCAAGGAGAAAGAAGAAGTTTGGAATTTGTCGAAGACACTGTAATTCTCTCAGAGACAGCAAAGGGCTTGGAAGAGCAGTTAAACCGAATGAATAATGACTCGAAAGGAGGATATAAGATGAACAACAAAACCAAACCAAGGCTAACTGAATGCCGCCAAATTAAATCAGGCGATGCTCAGAGAATTAGATCAACAAATGAGACACAAAAAGTAGTAGATGAGAGGATTTTATTAACATTTAATAAAAATTTTAGGTTTTAGGAATTCTTTTCTAAAATATTTGTCTGGAGCGTTGGCTTTTACGGAAGTGAAACGTAGACAACTCGCAGTCCAGATATGGAATATGGTGCTGCACAACTCTTGCAGATCAGATGAGAAGATCGCGTAACTAATGAGATGGTACTGAATAAAATTGGGGTATCTAAAGTATAGAATAACGCTGCCTTGAGAAATGTGGATTACGGTTGGAATATGGGTGCTATGCCGTATCCGCCAGGACTACCTAATGGACCGTTTTTCGCTATGTTTTGAGATTTGAGACTCGTTTTAAAGTAACCGTTTCATGTTTTTTACTAGCACAGTGTAAAAATATAATAAATATTTTTATTGTTTCATTATATTGGCTGTTTGCTAGGAACAGTACACCCACAAAAACTGCTTTCTACGGTTAGTTAAGACACTTAAATCTGACGTGTGTATTCATTTTATACACAGGTAAACTTATGAACCTCAGTATTTGATACGTCAGAGATTTAAGTCCACAACTTAAAAGGTAACTATTTATTTAGAGATTGTTCAGACTCTCACTACGGTGTTAATGTTTATTTTCAAGGAATCCGATTTATTTGCAATGACATCGCAGCCACATCTTAATGACTGCCCTGCGATTCACATTCAGAGGCACTTACAGACGGTTTCTCGATGGTCCACTCTCGAATAGCGTTTGGAAAAAATGAACATTTAAATCTTTCTATGCGAGCTCTGATTTCTCTTATTTTATTTCGATGGTCATTTTTCCCTTTGTACGTGAGGGCCAACAAAATATTTCGGTAATGGGACGTTGACAATTGAAATATCGTGAAAAGATCGCGCTGTGACGAAAAACGCAATTGTTTTAACCCATTACTGGCCATTGTCCCTCTTTTGGGACGCGTATGTTTTACTTTTTTCTACGTAAGCAATGGAGCTTTTAGCCTTTATTGTTGCACCTGTAGGTTCTACTAACTGCTATAATGCCTATAAATGTAAAATAAATAACTTTTTTCTAAGTACTTCACGTCAGGAAAATTATAAACTTGCCGATTTTTTGTTCTCGCACTTGGCAGCACTTTATGTCTGCTGGTAGTTCCTGGACGACAATGAGCTGTGATTTAGTTGTCTGGGCGTGCTTATTATGAACATATGGATGATATATTTTATGCGTCGCAATAATGGGACAATGGCATGTTACACTATCATTTATTGTTGATATGCCGTATTCTTGTATACACGTATTATACAGAGAAGAATTGCATTTTACGTTCTTTATATCTGCTTTTTTTCATGTTCTATTCGAATTTTAAGATTCCAACAGGATAAAAACATGCCGCGTGAACTTACACTTGAAGAAGATATTGACAAAAATGTATTGAACAATGAGACTGTTGTACAAGATGTAGACGGTACTCTCACTTTTGGATGTCCGACAGAGAATAGTGATGTTTTGCCCGGCAAAGAAAACAGGATCAGTACCAAAACGCAGAGGACCACAAGGAAGCAAATTGATGGGAGGACGGGTGAGCACAGATGTACGACTAGATCCAGGAAATCATTTCATTGTGTCAAGTAAAACACAGAAGAGATGTGCTTACTGCAAGGGGGGAAAAAATTGTGATAGGTGCAATGTTGTTGTACACGGCAAGTGTTTTGATTCATATCATACTGAATAGACATGCAATAATACTAAAACATTCTTTATTTATTGTTTGTGTTGTTTCTTACAATATTATGCGTGGAGAATAAGGTTGTGAATTTGGATAGCGCATCTGGCCAATGTCCCAAAAATGGGACGGTCTGTAGTTTTGTTCTAATAAACTGAAAATTTTCAAAACAATTTTTTATTCACTCAATCACTCAATGTAACGTATTTATGTATAAAAGTTTGCAAAAAATGATCCGATAGAGTTTTGGCCAGTAATGGGTTAATGACAGTCAACCCGTGTCGATTGTTAAATCCGTGACCCTTTCTCCCCTACTTCGCGAGAACGCAAAACGAAATTCCCTTCTTTATATTTTTTCGATGACAACCGTCAATCGCATCTGGTAAGGATCCTATGTCGAACAGCAGTAACCGACAAGAGAACGGACAAACATAGTTTGGGCCGCCTCTTTCGTTGATTTGACGTATTTCGTGTTTTCCTTTTTTGCTTTTGTTTTAAATAAAACGCAGCCTTTAATTAGCCTTTTCCACAATTTCTAAGTTATGGCTCCAATTCAAGTTGTTGGAAATCGTAACACACAGGTATTCAGCTGAATCGACATCCTTCAAATATCATGACTACTCGGAACATTTTTGTGCCTCTTGGCACAAGAGGATGTAGCCGCGAGATTGGACCATACGAAAACCGTTTTCCTACTGCGGTATACAGTAGGTTACGGAGAAGAGGCTGTAGAAAGGTCAATTTCTCATTAACATCTCGAAAAAACCCAGCTATGTCCAAGAAAAAGAGTGGGTCCTCAATCACGATGGCTGGGCACACCATAGCATCCCGGCTCCTGTACCTCAGCCAATGAGCTAGTTCCTTCTTTGAATCTAGCCCTGAAGGACAGGCCATGCACGTGTTAAGTCCTTTCATAGTACATCGTAATAAATTCTCATCCTTTGAACATTAAAACGCTAAAGATCAGAAATTTACAATGCAGAAAATGAAAGAAAAATGTAGCCATACTACATAAAGCTGTGGCGATATCGTGTGGTATATCTTGCAAAGTTGAAGCTGCTTGTAAAGGTGTGCATCTCTTAAATTTCCGGTAAGTTCCTATGGGACCAAACTGCTGGGGTCATCGGTCCCTACGCTTACACACTACTTAATCTAACTTAAACCAACTTACGCTAAGGACAACACACACACACACACACACACACACACACACACACACACACACACACACACCCGTTCCCGAGGGAGTACTCGAACTTCCGACAGGGGGGGAGGGGGGGGGGAGCCACGCGAACCGTTGCAAGACGCCTCAGACCGCACGGCTAGTAAACATCTCATACTTGTAGTTACTTAAAGTAAGTTCGCTCCACACCGGGTGTCAGGGGTATAATTGCAGATATTGTTATCATTGGCAGCTTAATACTCGTATGTATCCGCTTCAGTGTGTTAGTTGTTTTTTTCCTGCGCCAAACAGTCTCCAGGGAAAGACGTCACGTAATTTACTACCTGAAGTTTTCTCCACACCGTCTTAACTGCATCAGTAAGTGGATCACGCCTGTGATTATAGACTAACCGTTCTGCGTCAACGTGTTCACACTTCAGCACCTGACCTGCTGGCCAGGGAAAATAAGCATTACTGGCTTGCTCTTCCCACATGTAGGCCTACCTGGAGGTACTGACAAACCTGTAAGATCATACAGCTTTGTAAGACTTCCGTTCAAACAATGCTAAAGAGACATTCAAAAAAATGGTTGAAATGGCTCGAAGCACTTAACATCTGAGGTCATCAGTCCCATAGACTTAGAACTACTTAAACTTAACTAACTCAAAGACATCACACACATCCATGCCCGAGGCAGGATTCGAACCTGCGAACGTAACAGCAGCGCGGTTCCGGACTGAAGGACCTAGAACCGCTCTGCCACAGCGGCCGGCACAAACAACATTCCTTCGGAATATGAGACAGTGTGGGGAAGCAAGTGAAACTGGTCGCTCACGACAGATGCAAGACAGCATAGAGAGCCGGACAGTGTGAAATTCCCCCTCCCTTCGTTCAGTCATATTTATTAATAACTAGCTGAATACTCGGCGTTGCCCAGGTATGCGTTCATTTCAGGTCAATCTCTTGTTTCGCCCTCCATGTCCTCTGGCCCTCATCTCTGTCAGTATCCTTCTCCCCGTTCTCTGTGTTCATATTTCCCCATTGTCTGTGCAGTCTCCTCCTATCCGACTCTCTATCCGCTACGCCCTTTCTCTGTCCATCTCCTACTCTCCCTCCTGCTGTCCATCGGCTCCGCTTCCCTTTCTACGTCCATCTCCTTGTATTCCCTTTTCCTCTCCATCTCCTCCTCTTCCCTTTATCTGTCCATCTTCTACTCCCCCTCTGTTTGCGCCGTACAATGAAATAATTTCTTACGTACATTCAACGGCACATGAGGATACTGTCCTCTAAATGTGTTGCAAAGAGTGTTAGTACCAAAGAAGTTATATATTCAAATATGATGTTCGATGCAGCCGTTTTTCAGGCATCTAGATGTTTATGAATCATGTCCCCTGAACTATGTACCGTACAATTATATAGTTTTGTACGTCTACTCAATGCTATATGTGAACACTGTCTGCAAAATGTGTCGCAAATATGGTAGTAAAGAAGTAATAAATTAAAACTTCATGCCTGTTGCGACACTTTTGCTGTATGAACAGGAAAATGTTGTAAGCTATATTTTTTTTCCCTTTATTATTTTGTGAAGTTGTCAGCGAGAAAATGTTTCGTAAAGGTTTGAAACTATCCGTAAAGTTTGCTGCTAGTCACTAAGTGCTCTCTATCTCTCTCTCTCTCTCTCTCTCTCTCTTCCCCCCCCCCCCCCCCTGAGTCATCAGTCTTCTGACGGTTTCATGCGGCCCGCCACGAATTCATCTCCTGTGCCAACCTTTTCATCTCAGAGAAGCAACTGCACTCTACGTCCTCAATTATTTGTTGGGTACATTAAAATCTCTGTCTTCCTCAACAGTTTGTATCCTCTACAGCTCCCTCTAGTGCGATGGAAGTTACCTCCTGATGCCTTAACACAGTCCTTTTATCCTGTCCCTTCTTCATGTCAGTGTTTCGCATATATTCCTTTCCTCTCCGATTCTGCGTAGAAAGCACCACGACCCAAAGGCTTCGATTCTCTTCTGTTCTGGTTTCCTCACAGTCCATGTCTCTGCTCCATACAACGCTGTGATCCAGACGTACACATTCTCAGAAATTTCTGCCTCACCTTAAGACTTACGTTTGACACTAGCAGACTTTTGTTGGCCAGGAATGCCTTTTTCGCCAGTGTTAGTCTGCTTTTTATGTCATCCTTGCTGCTTCCGTCTTAGATTATTTTGCTGCCTACGTAGCACAATCCCTTAGCTTCGTGTACTTCGTGATTTCCAACCCTGATGTTAAGTTTCTCGTTGCTCTCATTTCTGCTACTTCTCATTACATTTGTCTTTCTGCGATTTACTCTCAATCCATATTCAGTAATCGTTAGACTGCTCATTCCATTCAGCGGATCAGGTAATTCTTCTTTCCTTTCACTCAGGATACCAATGTCATCAGCAAAACGTACCATTGATATCCTTTCACCCTGAATTTTAACTCTATACTCTTTCTTGAACCTCCCCCCCCCCCCTCCAACCCACCTCAAATATTGGATGAATAAAATCTGGGTATTCGCACGTTGTGGCCTACACTTCTTTTTCACTGCTACCTATACCCATTTAATAGGCAGGTGGTTCTTACCCACACAGTCATTCCTTACAGACAGTAAGTGGTATGTGTACCAAGTTTGGTTGAAATAGATCCATTGATTTGGGAGGAGATGTGGAACATACACATTTACACAAAACGTAAATAATTTTATACATTAAAATACTTTATTTCGTGGTCCGATTTTAATGAACCGAAGCTTATACGATGCCCCAAGCTACGCTCAAGTCACCTGCGAAAACCACATGAAAATTCGTCAAGTAGGTTTGGAGATTACTTTCTTCAAGGACTGACAGAGACGATGGTTTTACAGGTGTGTTATTAGTGTAGCACTACATTATATAATCCACAACATTTCCGGTTTCAGAGAGCGCCCACGAGGCGACGACATCGAGACTGTCCACTGAGTGTTATATCGACCACTGACACTCTTAAATAAATAGTTTAATTTAATCACTTTTCACACAACGTCTCCTTTTATTTACTGCTCCAGGCTTAAAGATTTTCCAGACGTAGGCTGTGTACCATATTATATTCTATCTTCGTATATCCATAATTGAAATGGACGATTTGGGACGTCAGCTAGTATAATATATGTTAAAAAATGACGAAATCCCTCCAGCTGTGTTAAGGTGTTGGTTTTATTGGCGACTAGTTTCGATGTTGTTACATCATCATCTTCAGGCCCATACTAACACTAGCAGTCAGTGGTGAGACAGGCGTGTTCACAGGCCTATCTCACCACTGACTACTAGTTTAGACACATACAGTTGCTGTCAACATGTATGGGCCTGATGATGATGTTGTAACAACATCGAAACTAGTCGCCAATAAAACCAACATCTTAACACAGCTGGAGGAATTTCGTCAATTTTTAACATACATTATATTCTATTTTTAAGTGTGGACATTGTTACTACATATTGTACTACATTTATGTTTTCCTGTTAGAGACGCACTTTATCCAAGTGAAACCATTTTAATTAATGTCCACAGTCATTATATTGTAAACTGTGATGCTAGAGACTAATGTTACGCCCTCAATACCGCCTTCTACCGGGTATAAGATCGAGTGTGGGCTGCAAAGTAATGCCTAAACTTTCCAAATAAAACAAATATTCATCTTCTTTATTCTTCATGTCTACTTATTTATTTCTCAACGTAGTCACCTTGGTGACCAACACGTTTCTCCCAAAGAGGGACCAGTTTGTTTACACTGTCACTGCAGAATGATGACTTTGTTGACGCAGGCAGAACCTCACCTCTGCTGGCGCCGCTTCATCACTATCAAAGTGAAGACCTCGAAGGTGTTCTCTAAATTTTAAAAATAGCTGAATATTGGATGGGGCCAAGTAGGGACTGCATGGAAGATAATCGAAGACAGTGAACTTAAGGCGCCCGACTGTTGCAGATGTCGTAGCGGTCGTGTGTGGTCTGACATTGTCATGCTGAAAGAGACGTTGGTCCATGTGTGGACAAGCTCTTCGAATTAGAAACTCGATTACAGCATGCTGTTTCTCACGCACCGACATAGTTACGTTACACACAGACATGTTACACGCTGCAATCTACAATCGGGAGCCCTGTAGCGGTAGATGGCTACAAATATGTAGACATGAAGAATAAAGAGGAAGAATGTAAATAACGTTTGTTTTATTTAAAAAGCTATAAGAGTTTCGACACACAAAATTCGGAGACGTTACTTCTCAACACGCCCTCGTAGTCGTTCCGTAACTCTAGGACGACCTCTGGTCATCGCTAGTATTTGTTCATGGACCTGTGTGTGCAAAGAATATGAAGTCGATAGTCGTATCAGTACGCTCCTGATGGTATATAACGCCCGTCAGCCGTGTTCTCATTGTGTACTGTTACATCTTTTTCTGTAGACTTGGCCTTCACCCAAGTGAAGCTTCTATTATTACATTAGTGTTTCTCCATCTTGTTTTGACAGGTCCAAGGATTGTAGAAAACTGGGAAAAGTAATACTGTAAATTACCTAATATAATAAAGTGCTATCAAGCTGAAACGTAATTAATAAAGTAACAAATATGATTACTGTCTCGTATATAGACGTAATATCTTCAGTTGATAGACACGTCATAGTTACAGTTTGTTCTCAGAAGCACATAAAAGCAACCACGGAAGAACTTTTCGAAATCACCAGAGAACATTTTATGTGGAAACCAGGGCGTGATTTGATTGTATTTTTGAATACTTTGTAAATATTCGAATGCGGTGTCATGTTTCATCATTGTTGCAACAGCAACAGCTTTATTATGTTTGTAGTGTGGAGCCAGTGACAGAGTATGTTTCACGGGAGTTCAGAAAGAAATTTAGGGGAGAGTGCTGTACATAGCGGATAGTGTACCTACGAACTCATGATTTTTTGTTTTTTCGGTCTCCAGCACAGTTATCGATTTTAGAACAACATGATGAAATACACGCTGGACACGGCCATAAGTAGTTCCTTGCATTTTCTGCTACTTCTCGAGGTTGTGTTTTGCGAAGCATTTGAAAGTATCTCCTGTTCTACACATTTAAGTGCTGTAAAATATATTAAAGCTATTTGGAATATATTGTTTAATTCTTTTGGTACAGAATTTTATAGTGAGTAGAATGTTATGTATTTTTAGGTCTTGTTATACAACATGTAGACAGTTAAGTCATACTTTGTCGGTCGGGCATCATCTGCTACCTTGAAACAGATGAAGATCTTTTATCACACAACATGTGATATTTCCAAATCAACCACTTCTTTAACGTATTAACAATTTTACCCGTCCTGAAAATGGATACATGTGTTAGTTTCCAGTAGCTTAAATTTCAAAATGAATTTAAGTTTTTGATAGCACTTCTATTTGATACTTCCACAACTGAATTTTTTCTGGAGGAAGGAAAATTTTTCTTCATGTGTTAATGCTTCCAGGCGATATTTAACTTTAGATACAATATTTATACAAAAACATGTACCCGTTTTAAAAACATACTTTGTACACCTGGCTTTATATTTATGGACTAAAATCACTGACTTCAATTTGCAGTAGGATTTTGGAGCATATACTGCACTCGAACATTATGAATCTCGTTGAAGAAAATGACTGGTTGATACATAACCAACACGGATTCAGAAAATATCGTTCTAGTACTACACAGCCAGCTCTTTATTCCCATAAAGTAATGAGTGCTGTCGACAAGGGATCTCAGATCGATTCCATATTGCTAGATTTCCAAAAGGCTTTTGATACCGTTCCTCACAATCGACTATCAATAAAATTGCGTGCATATGGAGTATCGTCGCAGTTGTGTGACTGGATTCGTTATTTCCTCTCAGGGGGGTCACAGTTCGTAGTGATAGACGGTAAATCATCGATTAGAACAGAAGTGATATGTGGCGTTCCGCAAGGTAGTGTCATAGGCCCTCTGCTGTTCCTGATTCACAAAAATGATCTAGGTGATAATCTGAGCAGCCTCCTTAGATTGTTTGCAAATGATGCTGTAATTTACCGTCTAGTAAAATCATCAGCCGATCAATTGCAATTACAAAATGATCCAGAGAGAATTTCTGTGTGGTGCGGAAAGTGCCAATTGGCACTAAACAAAGAAAAGTGCGCGGTCATCCACATGGGTACTAAAAGAAATCCGATAAATTTTGGGTATACGATAAATCGTACAAATCTAAGGCCTGTCAATTCGACTAAATACCTAGGAATTACAATTACGAGCAACTTAAATTGGAAAGACCACATAGATAATATTGTGGGGAAGGAGAAACAAAGACTGCGCTTTGTTGGCAGAACACTTAGAAGATGCGACAAACCCACTAAAGAAACAGCCTACATTACACGTGTCCGTCCTCTGGGGGAATATTGCTGCGCGGTGTGGGATCCTTACCAGGTAGGATTGACGGAGAACATCGAAAAAGTGCAAAGAAGGGCAGCCCGTTTCGTGTTATCGCGCAATAAATCACCAACTTTCTCTTCCGAATGCGAAAATATTTTGTTGACACCCATGTGCGTAGGGAGAAATGATCATCATAATAAAATAAGAGAAATAAGAGCTCGAACGGAAAGATTTAGGTGTTCCTTTTTCCCACAAGCCAATCAAGAGTGGAATGGTAGAGAAGTAGTACGAAAATTGTTCAATGAACCCTTTGCTAGGCACTTAAGTGTGAACTACAGATTAACCATATAGATATAGATGTAGATGTAATAAATAGTAAAGTTAGATAGATAGATAGCACTCCGTCTTCAGGCCACGAGTGGCCTACCGGGGAAAGTTACCGTTCAGTAATTACCATGCAAAATAACAACAACAATATTCAATTATACAGCGGAATATAGCGAACCCACCACATCCGTGTATGGTGGTGGTCATGAGTTGCTGCACATTTCTACACTGACTCGCTGATGTTTTCATTGTGATGCCCAACAGTTGGCAGCACTTGCAGGTGATGAAGAGATTTAACCTTCACAAAAGTGTACCTCAGGTTTCCATTGGGGGAAAAAAAAGAACTTCTGTTGCAGCTAAGACACAGTAAAAGTTATTGTACACAGTTGTAGCAGAGGGTCTGAAATATTAAATTGATTTCACTTACTGAGTATTGGTATGTACTGAGTATTTTGGTACAGTAATAATGTAACGCAGTATTGAATACAGTATTGACAAGATTATCTCAGTTGCAACATTTTTAAATTTCGATCGAATGTTTGTTGCTACGTATACGGCCACATTGTACCTTGAAACATGTTTTCACATTTGGGAGAAAACCTTTATTTCCCGGAGTAATTCTTGTAATTTCAGAAAGAGATTGCAGCAGATAAAAACAGAAGACCGTCATTTAAAAACGGAAGAAGAAAGCATATTAAACTTCTAATACAGAGTGAAAGTTTGAGGAGTGTTCCCAGGCACGACATTTTGCCCTGTTATCTGCGTAAGGTCTTCGTGGTATCAAATGATGTTCTCAACAGCGAAACAGCTTAAATCCACTATTTTTAGGCAATACATATAATTTCGGCGCCTTTGTTTTGAAGAAACGTAATACTTCCCCGAACGAATGTTAAATGTCCATTTACACGTATTGTCGTCACATTTTGATTGTTTTACAGTGCCCACATTGGGCTTCTACGCCGGTCTGGCACCGAGCGAGATATGTGGACGTAGAGCTATTCCGCAGATACAGCGCAATTCACGCGCGTGACGGACAAGCTGTCAAAATAAGATCCCCATCTCGCGATTTGTGGGGCATTATTCAATCACGGCCCGTCACTGTGTAGCAGGGGAGGAAAAAAAATACTTAAAAAAATCCCTGCGACTATGAACACACACATTGCGCGTTATTCAACGGGAGATATGACTCGTCTGTCAATGGCCAACTGAGAAGAAAATAAATATGCTGTCGCTATTCTGTATTGTCGAAATTTTAAATAAATGGCGCTATCGGCCGCCCGTGAAATGGAATGCCGGCAATCGTCTGAAATGGGCACAGCCAGGCCGATACAATCTCAGATAACTGTAATTTGACATGCCGGTGCGAACACTCGCCGCCGCTATTGCTGTGATCTGTTTACAACCGCTCATGTGGACGTGTCGATATATTTTTAGACGGTATCGATGAGACGGATTTGATATTTGCGCGGTGCTAAATGGATAGAGGCAACTGGCGAACTTTATCCAGGCTGTGATACGGTAACTACAGGCAAACAACACTATCTGTGGAACTCGATCTTTCATTAGTAATTTTCTTTTCCGCACATAACAAACAGTACAACAAGGAATGCCATTCCAGACTCCCTCTAACTTACAACAGAATATTTAAGATATAAAAAAAATAACTATTTGTACTTCATACTTCCTAACTCGCAAAATAACCACGGCCTTCCTGATAAAACGTTGCAATAACCGTCTGTACTCTCGCAGATCACATATTCCTTGAAGCTCATTTAAACAGGCGTATACCGTCAAAGTTATCGGAGAAACTAGTAGCGATGAATGGCGAGTGATTCCAGCACCAAGAATGGAGGATGGGAACTTAATGCCCTGAGGACATCAAAGTTATTAGCGCAGACGTGCAAGCTCACTTGGGAAAGGTATGGCGAAAGAAATAGGCTGTGAGCATTTTCAACTAAGTATCCCAGGATTCACCTGAAATAATTTGGGGAAACACGGAAAAATCTAAATCATTATTTCAAGTAAGTGCAGATCCCATTATGATGGTGGGATGGGACAATTTTATATCTCACTCAGCTGCAAATTATGTCTACAGATTCACCTCTGTTTTCTTTAACATATTAGATCTAAAATATAATCAAAAGCAAAAACAAACAGTACGCAGTCAAAACTACGCGCTTCGAAGGCCTTGATCCTCATCAGATGGCAGTTCGGCTTTTCACCTCACGTGCAGTGCTCCTAGGAAACCATCCCCGACGAATCCATAAACCTGAACGTCTCGGTTGTGATTTTTCTCGAGAGATCTCTATTGGAATTTCACACATCCACTGTTCACAAACGTTACCAGGAATTTTAACATCTGTTTACGTAAAAGAAATAATTTGATTTTTCTGTCCAACAATGATGTTCTTCAAAGATTATATTGTCGAGAAAACTAAGTTCATGTGCACAGTAATTTAAAGATCAGTTCATATTTTTCCACAGGCAGTCATTCGGTGACTTTTGTTTACAAATTAAAAAAGAGTATGACGCCATAGACATTTGCGTCTCATCAAGTGATGATAAATCTTGTTCTGAAACTTTCTGACGGACTGAAACTATGTGCGAAACTTGACCCTTAACATCCGTGGAGAATACTTTTAGGAAATTACTTTCAGCACACAAACTTCGAAAACCATTCACCCCCCTGCTTACAAATTGCGTTTGCTCAAATAAAACTAAACAAAAACTAACAAGCAAAAGGCGTACAAGCAGTCATTCTTCCCGCGTTCCATACGTCAATGGAAAGGAGGAAATTTTAATTACAATACAGTGAAAATCACCCTCTGTCCCGCTCTTCATAGTATTTCAAACAGTTTAGGTGTAGGCTGTGCACATAAATCAGACTCGCCTTTACAGCTTAAAATTTACGAGTGCTTCTCTCTTACTTTGTAAATTTCTGAGATCCTCTCTTCGAATTCTGGTCCGGGGTATAACCGTAGTGTGTGAGGAAATTTCACAAGAGTGCACAATCCGCTGTACATTGTGAAGATTCATTCTGTACATATTGTTCCGTTGATTCGAATTTTTTTCTTTATTTCTTTGTCTCTGTACTAGTTCTTATCTCTAGCATGGCTGATCCCGTAAATCTCTGTATTGATAACGGTTCAGTAACTGCAGATAATTTTAACTGAGATGTGTTTGCGATACAGCCACTAGTTTTAGATCGTAAGTATCAGAAACTTTTCCACACGTATTTTTCTTATAGCGTTTGTCTCAGACGCCTAAGATTGTTGACTTTAAAACACTTAATGAACTTCAGTCCGAATTCAGATTTTTTTAAAAAATGAATATCTTTTATCTGTTGAATGGAATGAACAGTCTAGTGAGTACAGAATATGGATTGAGAATACTGGAAAAAGACGAGAGTGGTGTGAAGTAGGAGAAATGAGAACAGCGAGAAAATTAATGACAGAATTTGTGACCACGAAACAAATGAAGTTAAAGAGTTCTGCTACCTTGGAAGCAAAATATACCAAGAGGGACAAATCAAGGAGGACATAAGAAGCAGTCTAGAGCAGACAAAGAAGGCATTCCTGGCCAAAACAGGTTTACTGGTATCAAACATAGGCCTTAACTTGAGGAGGAAATTTCTGATACGTTAAGTCTGGTGCACAACATTGTATGATAGTGAGTCATGTACAGTGGGAAAACCGGAACAAAGGGGAATCTAAGTGTATTGAGATGTGGTGCTTCAGAAGATTGGATCTGTGTATTTGATAAATTAATGCTACGTTCTACGCTCGCTGCTTTATCTTCGCAGTATGTAAAAAAAAAAAAAAAAAAAAAAAATCGGTTGCGCCTTTCTCCAAATATCTGTACCGCCCTCTACAGACGCGGTAACAGAAGTACCAATAACGGACGATGGCCGAAATAGATAGGATGTAAAATGCAGACTAGAAGTAGCAGATAATGCAGTTCTGAAAAACAGAAAATTGGTAAGATTGAATATTAATTGAAGTGTGGGTAAGTTTTCTCTGGAGATATTTTTCTGCGGTGTAGACTTATTCAGAAATAATGGCGGTAAACAGTGCAGATAAAAAGAGAACAGAAGCTGATGAAATGGGTGTTACCGAAGAATTCTGATGGCTAAATGAATGGATCCGGATTGTTTCAGTTCTGTTTCTGCATAGTCTTTTAGAATGTTTTTCTAATCTCAATGAATAGCGAGCGAATAGCTGATTCAGTTCAGTGGGTGTAATTCATTTCATACACTTAGAAACAACAACAATGGACACTAGGTGTGCCTTAATGCGAAACATTTTCATTATTTATTTATTTATTTATTTATTTATTCACAAACTAGTTTCCACGACAAATATCGCCATCATCAGACGGTTTTTTGATTCTAAACCACGCAGAATAGCATATTTATTAAATACTGTAAAACATTAGTGTAAGTGTATTGTTTTGTTCCAAATACTGTTTTCCGTGAATAATTTCACAACACCGTATTTACTATACGTCACAGCATGGTTTTAAGATTGTTGCAATTATTTCCGGCATATATTTTGCATTTTTTGTTGCCGTTTTTCTCGGCATACATCTTGTCATGTGCAACAGTATGAGTGTCTGTTAGTAAACAAATACGCAAACGTGAACTTATGTATGTCAACGTTACGCAGTGGGGATTGCGGTAGTGTTGTGGATACAGTTTTGGTGCGTAATAGTTTGTTACGTGGTCTGTCGTGTACTCACGTTCGATGGACGGCTTGCAGCTTTTTTTAGACACAGAGAAACATAACTTCCGCACCTTCTTTGTACTCAAAAACGTTACAGCATCTTGCTGTTCGCGCGTGTCGCGAGAAATGTATCAACATTACGAGGAGGTTATGAAAATTCCTGTGTGTTATGGGGGAGTGGCTTCGTGTGTGTGTGTGTGTGTGTGTGTGTGTGTGTGTGTGTGTGTGTGTGTGTGTGTGTGCGTGTGTGTGTATTTTCATGTTCTGTGTCCTGTTTCAGTTCTCTTAGAGAGGTAAAAAGTGTGTTGTTGCAAACTGCAATTTACATTTATGAGCAACAACGCACACTTCATCGCTCTAAGTGAACTGGTACAGGACACAGGACAGGAAAACAAACACACTCGTATTTCGATTTTATGTATTTCGAAACTGTGTCAAAATTTTTCAGTCTTTGTTCGATTTATACGTTTATTACAGGAAATAATAGGGAAAAAGTAAAAATCGGTTATTTCATAAATCGGTTGTTTTGAGCCGTTTTGAAAATCAGGTTACACTGGCACAAAAAACGATAGCCGAAAACCGGTTGTTCTGGCGCTAACCGCCATCCCTACAGTTTGTGGGCAACACCGGCAACCCTTCGGCAATATGTTATCAACTATCTACAAATGTAGCACTATTTTCCGGCCATACCACAAAATTTTCGTGTACGGAGGTCACACTGCAGCAATGTTGTCGGCCGATGTAAACGGCGGCCGAGGTAGCGTGTCGTGCAGGGTTGCGGTTGTCTGCCTTGCAGGCGTTGCCCTCGGAAGCGAGCGGGCCCGTCTTTACGACGAGGCACGGCTACGTCGGGTCGTCCCGCGGTGGCGTCTCGAGGGCCCTACAGGGCAGCCGGCGGGTAAACGCGTTAAGGGCTGCCGGAAACCTGAGGGCCAAGGGCGGCCGGGCCGTAATGACGCCGCGGGGACTTCTCCCGCGCGAAGGGACAGGGATTTTCTGGCAGGGCGGACACGAGGTAACGGCCGGACGACCTCCTCCTGCACCTTGGTGGTCCGTCTCTCCTTCTACAACGATAGCACTCGCCTCTCCCCTCCGCGTTAGGCACCATCTTACATGAAACGGGTGCTCACTTTTCCAAAGTACCGTCGCCCCTTTATTCATATCACCAGTCTTTGCAACGGCATGATTACAGTTCTAAAGCAACCGTACGCTGCCGTAGACTCTCACAAGTAAGTAATCGCGTTACCTGTACTTCAGATGTGTTGCATACCTACCCGGAGTTACCTCATTCCGATCTCTCTGTTTACGTATCTGGTCAGTATCTTATTAGACTCCGATACAAGCCGGGAGCGGCGAACTACCTAGAAAATGAATAAGGGTGTACTCAAGAACTGTGTAAGCTGCAGAAAATGTTTGTTCTACATAGCTGTCCTCTTGTCTGTTACTTAAAAACGAACAGTATTTACAATAGCCGCCCGGTGTGGCCGTGCGCTTCAGTCTGGAACCGCGTGACCGCTACGGTCGCAGGTTCGAATCCTGCCTCGGGCATGGATGTGTGTGATGTCCTTAGGTTAGTTAGGTTTAAGTAGTTCTAAGTTCTAGGGGACTGATGACCACAGATGTTAAGTCCCATAATGCTCAGAGCCATTTGAACCATATTTACAGTAAAATAAACTGTCAATATTTAATTCACGTTTCATTCGAAAATTGTTGATTTTGTAACGTGAAAGGTAGGGATGTTGCAGTAAACCATACAGATTTATCACACAAAGCTAGAAAATGCAATTGCCTAAAAATAAATAAAAGGCAAAACAAAAACATACCCAACACCGCTTCAATACTTCGTCGAGCTTATATAAAACATGTTTCTGTTATTCACAAACACCTTTCGCACTCATCAATAACAACAGGAAACACTTGCCTTCGATCATCATGAAGAAGATTCTGTTAAGTACAAAATAACGACAATAACTGTATAGACTATTTTATGTTTATGCATGTAAACGGTACTTGCATCAAAAGTAATTGCTTTGGTTGCACAAGAGCGCAAAAGTCACGCAATCAACTAATTTTTACTATCTGAAAATATAATTTGTGTGTTGTAAGCATATAAAATCCACAACGGACGAACGTTCAACGATGTGTGGTTCTAATTATGTCCAAAACAAACAAAAGGCAAAGAGAAGTTGTCGGCTCCCATTTTCTCCCACACACGTTCATTTATGTTTCATTCCCTACCAGTGCTACCAACACTACTGGTAATCCTACGATTTACTACGTCACTGATGTACTGATCAAAACTATTGAATCGTAGTTATGGTGGGGCGCAACTCTAGGTATGATGTAGTCCTCACACGTTTCCTGTCTTGTGCTAGTCTTCTGGTTTTTATAACTTCGCTTTCTCCAAAACAGTTTTTTCCTAAATAAAACAAAAACAGATTCACACTTGTTGCACAATGAACGGTATAGGATCGAGAATCAGACGGAGATGTTGCCTATTACCTATGACGTATAAAATCGTACTGGAAGAGATCATAGGAGACACGGAACCAAAAGGGTGGGTTCGACCCTGCCCTCCAAAGAACATGTTATGAAAAGCGTCGATATTTTCATATGCATCAATTTCCACGTTCCTTAGATAAATTTTAGAAAAACAGTATCATGAAAACAGTCTAAAAGTGGAATGGAATTCTAGAAATTTACAAGTCAACATCACATGTACCTTTTACTCACTTGAGGGCTAGACAGATACTGACGCACTTGTGGACACAGCCGCTGCGTAGAGTAGTAGAGTACCCCAGTCAGATAAATGCGCCGGACCACATCAAACCAGTCAGACAACTCAAACGCCCATTCACAGGACAGTGAAACAACGAATATGTGACGATGTGTTGGGCCTCCATGCCACATAATAAAACATGAAAAAATGGTTCAAATGGCTCTGAGCACTATGGGACATAACATTTGAGGTCATCAGTCCCCTAGAACTTCGAATTACTTAAACCTAACTAACCCAAGGACATAACACACATTCATCCCCGAGGCAGGATTCGAACCTGCGACCGTAGCGGTCGCGCGGTTCCAGACTGAAGTGCCTAGAACCGCTCGGCCACACCAGCAAAAAACATGAAAGTAGGAAGTATGCCAGCTCTGAAGAGCGAGAAAGGCGGTGACCTACGATAGATCTGAAGACAGAGCACAAAGCTGGCACGGGCACCAGCTAAGAGCTCGTCGTTGAGCATGGAACACCGCAGGAAGATAATCCCACATTACCCTGCGTGACACCAACGCAATCGTCAGTTATGAGTGCAGTGGGCACGAGGTCGTCGACATTGGACCGTGCATCAGTGGAAACGTGTCGTCTGGTTGGTTGAATCATGTTTCTTTTTACACCAGGTCGATGGCGGTGTCGGGATATATCGCCATTCAAGTGAGATGCTGATCAAAACATTGTACCGCGTTACGCCACAAGCTGGTGAGGAAGTATAATGCTTTTGGAAACATTCACCTGGGCTTCGGTAGGTGACACCAGAGACAGACTACAGTGATCTGACGATCACGACAGCGAATTCAACTTGGAGATTAATTTTGACAGAACTGAGCCCTATGGAACACGTAAGAGACGTCATATGTGCCAAATCCGACAACCATCTGCACGAACAGTTCGACGATATTTGCAGCAGCATGAACTATCAGCTCGGAGACCATGGCTGCGGTTACCCTTGTCGCTGCATCACAGACAGGAGCGCCTGCGATGGTGTATTCAACGACGAACCTGGTTCACGTATGGCAAAACGTCATTTTTTCGGATGAATCCAGGTTCTGTTTACAGAATCATGATGGTCGCATCCGTGTTTGGCGACATCGCGGTGAACGCACATTAGAAGCGTGTATTCGTCATCGCCATACTGGCGTATCACCCGGCGTGATGGTATGAGGTGCCACTTGATACACGTCTCGGTCACCTCTTGTTCGCATTGACGGCACTTTGAACAGTGGACGTTACATTTCAGATCTGTTACGACCCGTGCCTCTACCCCTCATTCGATCCCTGCGAAAGCCTACATTTCAGCAGGATAATGCACGACCGCATGTTGCACGTCCTGTACGGGCCTTTCTGGATACAGAAAGTGTTCGACTGCTGCCTTGGCCAGAACATTCTCCAGATCTTTCACCAATTGAAAAAGTCTGCAATGGTGGCCGAGCAACTGGCTCGTCACAATACGCCAGTCACTACTCATGATGAACTGTGGTATCGTGTTGAAGCTGCATGAGCAGCTGCACTTGTACACGCCATCCAAGCTCTGATTCAATGCCCAGACGTATCATGGCCGTTATTACGGCCAGAGGTAGTTGTTCTGGGTACTGATTTCTCAGGATCTATGCACCCAAACTGCGTGAAAATGTAATCACACGTCAGTTCTAGTATAATATATATCATCTGCATTTCCTCTTGGTGTAGCAATTTTAATGGCTAGTAGTGTATTTTGCTTACTGGTGGAGCAGACACTGAAGCCAGTAGAAACACAGACCTACTCACAAGAGGGAAGAATCTCTCAACACTCTGAATGTGGACTAAACTGTGTGTTGTTCTCAATATTACGAGAGATGATCCAGTAACTGTACAATATTAGAATCAGTACGGCACATATGGCAAAGGAAAACTATTTTTGTTGCAGGAATATACGAATTGAACAATCGATAATAATGGTTGGAAATCTCCTGATAACTTGTCAGCTTTAGGGTATAAAGCGAGTGTCGAAAAATATTTGGTAACAGGAGGTATGCAAACTTCCCGAATACCAAAACTTTTAGTTTCCACAAGAACACTTGACAAGATCCTGAATGAATGTAACCTAGAAGCACAAAGAGGTACGCATGAACTATATCTGTTTCATTTTTGAATTTTTTGTGATGTAGTAACTCGTTTTCCCATTTGTTTTCCGGAAGCAAATGTGGTTTCGAGCGTCATGTCTGTTGTAGTGCATTTCTTTTTGCATTCCTTTTGACAAGTCACGTATGCTTCACAGTCTGTGTAACGTGATCAGTGAATCTCTGATTATACATGTAACATATTTCCGAATAATCCTATACAACGCGGCGATATCAATACTATCGCATTTCTCACTAGAGAGTAGCTGTGCGGTTAATAAACAGCACACGGTTACAGAAGCAGTGTGCTACTTCCTTCTCTGCGTTACCACAAATAGCACATTACTGTTTACGTTTCTATTGGAGTAGCAGTAGCGGAGCCCTAGTTCTGTCTTTGAACATCAGAACCAGATACCAAACTTCTAATAGTTCCAAGAACTCGGCTACTTCATGCAAAGTTGTTGTCGCAGTACAGAAGTAGCAAGTAGGTCTTCTGTCCATTACTTTTAAGGAGAGGTGCTATGGAATTACATTATACTGACCACTGCTTTTACCTCTGTAAATAATGAAGTCGGTAGTTTATAGGAATGCCAGATAATTTTCCTGTAAATATATTCCGGCAGAGATAAGAGTATACGGAGTTCTAAGATGTTATCGAGTCTTGTGTATCCCTGTGAAATACTCAGAATAAATCATCAATTAATCTAACTGATTTTTCCATTTTCTAACTGAGCAATAAATATTACTAATAAGTGAAAAGACAAATTAGAAATTCCTGAACACTTAACACAGTCTGCTTTGCCAGCAGATGACTGAGCTCAAACACACACGTCCTAAAAAAGAAGTCATGCGGTCGTACTTAGTCTGTCGTGTTATGGAATATATCCGAAAAGTAGTTTACTTATCATCAATAAATGAAAATAAGTGGGTTGACACGTGGACAAAACGATAATCCCCTCTAGCTTTCACTACAGCAACCGATCACAGAACAAGTAGTTTCTGCTGGCGCAGTTTCCCACGCGCCCATGGTTACATGATCTCACCTCGTGACGTCATATGTCTGCTATTATGAGACTTGCTTAGCTAAGGTGTAGTTCCCAAGAATCATGTAATGGCTCCAAGAAGCTGAAATGCTACAATCAGTACATATCTTATTTTTCGTTCCTGTTGATTTCTACAGTTGATGTAACTCTCTGTGCTGTCTTTCACCAAAATTCTAAAACAGCATGAAGAAGCTTAACATGAAAACCCTGTTAACGTGATACGATACAGCGGTCCCGACAAAGTACCATGTAATTTCATTCTCTTTTCATTAACTCTGAACAAAAATCGTTAACAGGAAAAGATTTCGCTTCTTAGACGAACAAATGCACGTACTTCCTGCAGTCGTTTTTTTTAGTAGACCGGATAAAGTACTGAATAGTTGCTACTGATGCCATTTACCATCTATCTTAAGGTATTAATATTCCCAAAAGATTTCAGTCAGTTATAGAATTCGATGAAGAGCACATTGAGTTCGGTCAATACCGTGTCGAATTTTTTGTTTGTTTTGTGTTTTTTGTTTTTAAATACTAGTGTTTTTAATGTACCATGGCAGAGAATTTGGGGAAATGAAGCAGCTCCTTAAGTACATTGGTGTAACGGAGGTTGAAAAAGGATATATGTATAACAGTCTGGCATTGCCAAATCTGCACCCTCGACAATAATGAAAGATATACAGCAAATTACGCCAACTTTTGAGCGCAGTATGTTTTAACCACAGAAAACACATATGAGAACGGCTAGACACGTAGATGTAGAGATTGTGTTGCTTGTTACGTTCAAGCATCTGAGGTTGCAGAGAACTCCCTTATCATGGGCGTTATTTCTGGAAATAGGGAATAAATGTACAAAACAAATGGGTTTTATATTATCTGAAAATGCAGGATGGCTGGTAAATTTAAAGAAAAAGAAAAATATAGTGTTAAAAAAAGGTTTGCGACGAAGCTAACTAATATCTGTTTGATATTAGCAGTCTACATTGCCGTCAATAACAGAACAGTAAAAAGCGAAACTGGCTTATTTTACCGTTGCGTACCTGACAATACTTCCTCGTTTAATGGACTATCGCGTTCAGCGGAAAAAATAACCGAGTTTTCTACAAAGGATCAGATTCTTTGGTGCCTCAAGAATTACTGGATATTGAAAATGAAATGTTATGTCACTGGCCTACGGAATGACTCGACGGATTTTTTTGCAGTCGACGATTTTTCGGAGATCGCTCCGAGCACCGATACAGACGACGACGAGTAGTTTGGGAAATGAAGTCAACATTGGTGTTACTGTTCCACTACATTGGAGATTCGGAACATACGAAAAGTATGTACAGCTACACGGAAGCTCATACGATAGGTGAAATGAATAAAACGATGGACGATACGGAACAACTGTTTGAAATGTAATGCTTAAAATGACAATGGATAAAAACGATAATATACACTATACAGTATTTCAGTCTACAGGAATGTAGTAGGACGTCGAATAGCGATCCTCTAATAAACTATGACGTGATCATGTGCCGGACTTATGACTTGGGGCACAATCACTGCACGGTCATCGTCGTACTGAGGTCAGCTGGTTGGTGTCGCTGAGACAAATCAGCCACAAGGACACAACGAGACGGTAGAGTCTGTATTCGGCGGCAATGCGGTGGGCACCCGCCAGGCGCGGGGCGATGGTCGAGGAACTGGGCAGGGAACAACCGTATGAAATTTCTGAACTTGTGGGTTACTAGTCCGGCCCGTAATAATTCCTCGGTGGTCAAGCGGCGAGTTTTCTTAAGATGTGTATACACTGGGCCAACGAACGGCGGACAGTGGATTCGGGCAACGTTTGTCGCCAGTGCATTGGCATTCGGCTTCTCATCCACACCAAAAAAAAGACTTAGGGCCAAGGGATTCGGCCATGTGGAATCGCAGTTGGCACTGATAACTTGCCGCCGTTGTTCCCTTTTTCTTATTGTCATAAGGTAGCGTTTTAATAACAATTTCACCTCCAAAAATCAGAGAGAAGAAGAAGATTTAGCAGTCGTTGCTTCTGCAGCATTCGTTTTACTGCAAGAAGCTGATCATCAGAAATAGGATACGAAGAAACGACAATTATGGATCAAAACTAATGTCTACCTTAAAACATGTTGTTGAACAGTGTAGTCTCTAAAATTTCCGAAGATAGTGCTTCTTTTGGAGAGCTGTACCTGCAAAACAAAGCTAATAGTCACTTCCAGTTTTGTTTGTTTCTTTTTGTTGTTCACGGCGATAAGATGTCAATAGAGACACCATTTTCTTTTTGAACTCACGGTCGTCACTTTCTAATTGCAGAGTTTTTCCCTCCGAGCGTCTGGTCTTTTCAGTTTGTCTTTATAATCGCAGTTCGAAGGGGCCCATAAACTTTCTACGTGTACATCTACACGATTGCTATATATAATTCACAATTAAGTACCTGGCACATGGTTCATCGGACCACCTTCAAGCTATTTTTCTACTATTCTACTATCGAACAGCTCGCGGGGAAAACGAACACTTAAATCTTTCCGTGCGAACTCTGATTTCTCTTATTTTATTATGGTGATAATTCCTCACTATGTAGGTGGGCAACAACAAAATATTTTCGCACTCTTCAGGACAAAATTGGTGATTGAAATTTAGTGAGAATATCTCGCCGCAACGAAAATCGCCTTTGCGTTAATGATTTCTCCCCAATTCATGTATCATATCCCTGGCACTCTCTCCCCTATTTAGCGATGATACAACATTCTCATTCAGATTTAAAGTTCTCTCCGTATTCCACTCGTTACGCCATTGTTTTTAAACACAATAAATACATGCCCTTAGCGAGGGCAGTCTGCAGAAAAACAGCGACTGTTGAAATTAAGTTTTTCAGAACAGCCACAAGTCGCACTCAGTAAGTTTTATTCGCTCGTTTCGCTCTTTCATTTAACAGCCAACTACTGTACTTCAAACTATAAATTCCGGAGTTTCCTGTTATTTTAAAGAGCGGAACCGGTCAATGAAATATACAGAATGCAAGTTGTGGCTGTTCTGCAAAATTTAAATACACCCGAGTTCTAGAGACACAACAAATCACTACTGAACCAACGAACTTTAGACCCGGCGTCCACACTAGAAAGGTCCAATCTCCAGCCAACCGCCATCATCTTGATGTTGTTGCCAGCAGATCGAACCGCAACCAACGACAACCGATTCGTTGGCTCCTGTTTGCCGGCTGTGCACACTAAACAAATCTCGGCCAACGAAATGGTTGGCTGTCATTCGCTAGCCTAGTGCCAACGTGCCTTTAAGCAATGCTGTCATCTAGCCGCGGATTGCAAGGTGGATTACGACGGCCTCACTTGTGAGCAACTGGAAGTTTATATACCATAATACGACCTTGGTCTTGGACTTCACCGCTCAGCTATTGCTCTGCTTGCAGCTTGCATATTACTTTTCTTAGCCCAGCGGTTGAAAATACCGCTTCAGTTGTAAATTTTTTTATTATCACGACCGTTTTCAGGTTCTCATAAGCCCATCCTCAATTGTCGCAAATGTGCAGTGGTCCCAGAGCGCCGCGGCGGCTCTGAAGAGGTATTTTCAACCTCTGGAATAATGCTGAGTTGCGGATGTTCTCCCAACAGGACTTTTCCTTAGGACATTGTACTGTGTTCCCGCCTGCGTGGGCCATAAGCCAGTCGTTAAAAATGCGTTTGGAGCGGTAATGCTAAACAAACGAAAATACGGATTTATTATCAACACAGAAATACACGTAGTCTTCAATGAAATTACGAAAGCAGCTCGAAGTAATTTCCACGCAGTTCTAAGCAAACACGCTACATGTTTTCGGCACTGAAGTAAAAATGTTGTCACAAATCACCCAGGACTAAAGGTTTCCAGATCCTGGTCGGATTCGTTCGTTTCATTGCTCAACATTACGAATCTTAACGAAATAAACCTCATTTTTGGTACATTCCAGACTGAACAATCCATGGGTGTGATATCTGGGCATAGTGGTCATTCAATACTGCCCGCTCTGCCAATCCATTCATCAAGGTTTTTTTCATTTAGAAAGCCATTCACAGTAACTCCCTCGACCATAGGTGTGTGTGTTGTCCTTCACGTAAGTTAGTTTAAGTTAGATTTAGTAGTGTGTAAGCCTAGGGACCGATTACCTCAGCAGTTTGGTCCCACAGGAACTTACCACCACCACCACCACCAATGCGGGAGGATTCCATCTTGTTTGCCGTATCAACTTTTCCTTTACCCACAGTAGACGTTCGAGAAGTGGACTTTTTCCAGTTCTAACAACACTCCTTGAAGCATACCTAAGGAATTTACAAAACTGACACTACATATAAAAAAATAAGGCCCGATTAGCCCATGGATGAAAGTCGTAGCTCAGCCAGTTTTTCTTCATCGTCACATGGGGATTCGATGAATCTCGGTAGACACAGCTGCGTCTGTTCTTTCTGCCGTTCACCTTAAAAGTCGCTCCAAAGAATGCTTCTTTAAACTTGACATCGTCTTCTTGTCGGATTGTGTACAACTCGCAGAATTACATACGCCCGTTCGTATCATCTTAATTTAGGCCTTGAAATAAAGCAAGCCTTTATGGTCTTAATTTTAGCAATTTCTGGATTCTTCGTAGACTTGTTATTGCTAATCAATACTCCTTGGACGTTTATCTTTGTGATTTAGTCGGCGATTGCATAAAAGATTCTCTTCTGTAGCAACGGCCGTAGGCCTGTCTGAACGACGAAGCTCCGATACCGACTCACTCTCTTCACATCTTACATTTAATTTGGGAATACAATGTCGAAACGGACGTTGGATGTTTGCAAAAACTTCCACAAACAAATCACGAACACCACTGTAATTACGGTCATGTTTCCAGAAACAAGTACATGCTGTTCGTTAGTTAACTTTCTATTTATTGTTTCTCCGACAGCACACAACATAACCTCAGACTGCTAGTGTCAACTGCTTTATGGGTACTAAGCACAAGTTCACCAAAACCAACTACCCCGGCGCTAGGCAAAACAAAAGCAAAAGGCTGCTAGTTACGACTGACTTATTGGTTACCCCGTAGCGTGAGATACCGAGCTGAACGTAAAATTAAGCTAACCATTCATTGTTTTCTATTAATGCAGTTTCCAGTACCTTTATATGTGTACGATCATTCAGGAGCTATTTGTATTAGAATCTTGATCTGCGTGCTTACTGCCGTGACCTTATTTTCCCAAACTTGTACAACTACCGAGCAAGGTGGCGCGGTGGTTAAGCACAATGTACTCACATGCGGAAAGACGACGGTTCAGCCATCCACTGTTATGTTTTCCGTGATTTCTAATAACTGGTCCGAGCAAATGCCGGGATGGTTCCTTTGAAAGGGCATGATCGATTTCCTTCCCTATCCTTGACACCATGCAGGCTTCTGCTCCATCTATAATGACACCGATATCGACGGAACGTTAAAACCAATCTTCTTTTCTACCTAGACTAGTTTGATATGTTTAAGTAATTTGAAAGAAAGGTTTCACATTAAATTGAACAAATTATTTATGTAAAAGGTTATATTTTAATTTTATTAATTTTTTGATTTCACGAACCAAATTTATTTTTCTGATTAATAACAACTGCTATAACGCTTGAACAGTTTCACCGCAGCCTGTTAGTTCCGAAATTTGTAAAATTAATAAATTCTCAGCAGTGCCGCCCATGTGTTTTCCCAAGCCGACCACTCACTTGCTCCCAGCAACTTAAATTCTTCCCATTTCAATCGAAAACAGTTTTTTTTTTCACACGCATCGTTTCGCATGAAGTTACTTTATTAGGAAAAAATATTTCTGTCCCATCGCACTCACATTAAACATTTTCTACTGTATTTTAGTCATATGGTGAATTTAGTAGAATGATGAAGCTTTCAGTCAGACCGTTTGTCATTTGCTCGGGAAATTCAACTCCCGCCACATGGTTGAAGCCCACGAAAATGCCATTACAGGAAAGTGGAATTTTCATTATGATCGTATTCCAAAACTCGTAACTGTTCCACAGTGTCCTCGGACACGCAGACGCAGTTGCAGCCACTGAATCCACAAGGGCCCGGTACCTGCTCCGCGTGTTGCACGCTCCACCTCATTATTCGAGATTAGATTCTAAAGTGACGTGCCCGTAGATATTAATGGGCGCCAACAGTGCAGTAGCATAATATCGGGCTGTATCTCGAATGGGAAATACTCCTTAGGGCGGTGGCAATCCATCACGCAAAGTGTCGAGCTTCCGTTTTTTTTTCTTTTTTCTTTTTTTTTTTCGTACACTGGCGCAGCAGCTACCGTGGCGGTACACGTTCTCAATTAATCCACGAGCTGCTTGGAAACTTTCCAAAATCTATTCATCGGTCGGCCGTCAGGGCCCTGCTTATCTCGCACCCGCTTCTATTTTTGCTTCCTCCCTCACGCTCCCTGTCGATCTCCGAGCGTGAAAATAAAACACGACTGCCACGAGCGTGTCGATACTGACGTGCGTAATGAATGGCGCGACCTGCACTGTGACGTGACGCGGCGGGCACCTAACGCCCGTTCCTTAATGGAGCTGAAAGCAGCGAAAAGGGCCACCGCGAGATATGATTATATCGCCGCCTCCATATCACTAACGCGGCAACTTTCCGTTTAATTTATTTACCATACCTGCGGCAGTAGGCAGCGTGTAGAACACAGCGTGCGAAATCCTCATCTTTTCACTGCGCACTGTTTGTTGTAAAAAAATTACGAGGATGCAGCCTTGTGCAATAACTACAAGTCTACGGGGATGCGAATGTCTGCAAATGTATCTGCGCATATCTATAGGAATTATTACGTAATAATTACTATTTACAGAAGAATGACAAAAAAACTATTGGAAACGGATCTCGGTGAAAATCAGTTCGAGTTACGGAGGAATGTTGGAACACGTGACGCAGTACTGTTCCTACGACTACTCATAGAAGTTAGGTTAAGGAAAGGCAAAACTAATGTTTATAGCGTCGAACAAAAATTTTTGCAATGTTGACTGGAATACTATCTTTGAAATTCTGAAGGTGGCAAGAGTAAAATGCAGAGAACGAAAGGTTCTTTACAACTTGTACAGAAACTAGATGGCAGTTAGAGAGGCGAAGGTCGAGAAGGGAGTGAGACAGGATTGAGGCCTATCCCCAATGTTATGGAGCCTGTACGTTGAGAAAAATATAAAGGAAACCAAGGAGAAATTTGGGAAGGGAATTAAAAGTTCAGGGAGAAGAAATAAAAACTTTGCAGTTTGCCGATGACATTGAAATTCTGTCAGATACTGAAAAGGACCTGAAAATGCGTTAGAACGGAATGGGCAGTGTCTTGAAAGGAGAATGTAACACAAGTAAAACAAGGGTAATGGAATGTGTTCGAATTAAATCAGGTGATGCTGAGTGAATATTATTAGGAAACGAGACATTAAAAGTAAAAGATGAGCTTTATATATGTGTAGTAAAATAACTGATGATGGCCGAAGTAGAGAGGATATAAAATGTAAATTAGCAATGGCAAGAAAAATGTTGCTGAAGAAGAGAAATTTGTTAACATCTAAAATAGATTTAAGTGTTGGGAATTCTTTCCTGAAAACATCTGATTGGAGTGTAGCCTTGTATGGAAGTGAAAAGCCGGCATGAAGAGAATATAACCTTGTGAAATGGTATTACAAAGGAATGCTGAAGATTAGATGGATGGATCGCGTAAATAATGATGAGGTACCGAATAGAATTGGGGAGAACAACAGACGTGGCATAACTTGTGCAAAAGAAGGGATCGGTTGATATCACTTATTGTGAGAAAACAAGAGATCACTAATTTAACCTTGGAGGGAAGCGGGGAAGGAGGGGGAAAATTGTAGAGAGAGATCAAGAGACGAGTCCAATAAATAGATTCAGATGGATGTGGGTTGTAGCAGTTATTCGGAGACGAGAAGCCTGCACTGGATAGGGTGGCGTTAAGAGCTCCATCAAACCAGATTTCGGAATAAAGTACAACGATTATTCGGCGGTTAAAAGTTAAAGGCTACTTTCAACATTACGATTTTCGTCTAGTTGGATTATGTACAACGCTTAGCAATAATCATCATTCTTTTAAGTCACTATTTTTACTTTAATGACAGTTAAAAGTGAGAAGGACATTTTGCAGTCGTATTAAATGTTTCTCCACTTCTCAATTGGTATGGAAATCACATCAGCATTGTTGACCCGATAAGTGTGAAAAACAGTAGCCTAAAGCAAATAGGAAGTGATAAGACTGAGAAAACTAACTGAAGCTTAATACATCAAACTCTAGATAACAGCGGTCAGTCAGGACAGAGTAAAGACAAATTTGGCTGTCCACCAAGTAGGAGCAGAGCTGGTCACACCATACCACGGTCTATGCTGACGACATTAATTTATGGACACTACAAAAATTAGACGTTTCCTATAAAGGAGAGGCATACACGGAACTCAGTATTAACGTACGATACGGTCAAAGCTGCACCAGAATCGCAACAGATTGACAAATTGGTAAGTTGAAATGACGCTTTTCGTAAGAACGTTGGCACCAGAAGAAGACTTAACGAGCGTTGAGTCGATGGTGAATTCGTGATTCGAGATTGTAACGTAGCTTACAGTAAAAAAAGTCTACATGAATCTTGAATACCACCAAACGGTAGTTAGCGTTCTGCAGTAAATGAACATTAAGGTCTCAGTGAAACTGAGAACACATTGGCGCTAGCCCTTCTTCGTGAGAGACATCTCCAACATTAATAGAGGTGCGAGGTCGAGGAACATAGGATCAGCAATTAACTGCTCTGAATCTGAATAAAGAGACTATGTTGGAAGAGAGAGATAAATTTCAGTATAATCTTTTAATTGAATAAAAGTGTATTAAGCATTGTTTGTAAAAGCAGTTTTATCCCAAACTCTCCTCTAATTACTCTAATTAATGAAGCCCTGCATTTCTATGAAACAGGAGATTCTTCATATTCTTTCATCTCTGAAGGCTGGGGTACACACGTCGGTCGAACGTGGCTGCCAAAGCATAACAATACGAGGACCATTACACAAGTCATGGCAACTACGGTATATCTTGGGATAATGCGACAACATGAGAATCCCACGATGTTGACTGAAGCGGTGAGACATAAAACATGGTTCCAATGCAGTGGGTCATAGCAAAGGTTGGAATGAAACACACGCGTTGGAACTCCTTGTAAATGTATTGCGCACGCGTACAAACGGAACAAAAATGAACAAAAATCAACTGCTGTCCTTCATAATAGTCCCCCAGTGCATCCATACAGCGTTGCCATTGATGGGGGATGGCGCTGGATGCCATGGGCATTTCCATTAATGTATGCAAATTGTCGTCGGAATGCCGTGAGGATACCCGCCCTGTTTGGAAAACGACTCCACGCAATTATTTCTTCGGTTACATAATGGGGTCGAAGTCACATGGACTAAGGTATAGTGATTAGAATGGGCGGGGGAGGATTTCCCGCCTTCACACAACTATTGATGACGCCTCCACTGAGGGCTGTAGCTTTGTCATGGACTATGATTGCGTTATCCAGTAGCGATGGACGTTTTTGCCAAAGTGTAGATTGCAGATGGTACACCAGAAGTTGCGGTAGTATTAGATATCGACAATGTGGCCATCCTAACAGGATGACACTCCCAGAATACCGTGGTTGTCATACGCCATAATGAGCATGAACTTCGTGGGTGATGCCCTATCACCCACACCTGCTTGTAATTTCGCATGACACTGACTAGCATTACTGCCAGCGAGAAAGGCAATTTTCACATATGCTTGCTGTTCCACTCTCCTTACACCCGTTTTGTAGCACGGCCAAGACCACACTAAATGTTTCAGGCGCCGGTACCCAGCCATCCTCGCATGCGGTCTCCATCTGTCAGTTGATTTCGGTTCTGTTTGCTGCGGGCTAGGGTGATGACATATGTTCGCAAGATATATCATAGTTTCTATGTATTATGGAATGACCCTGGTATATTAAGTTCCAGCTTAGCCACAGCGGTTTGCAGAGCCAAAACAACAAGTTGCAGATCTGTGCCGATACTTTTATCTGCCGTGATTTTTATTTTCCAGATAAAAGCCCACGTCGTCACGGATATTCGCCGGTATATCTGCGGGTCGATGCAGTAATGATTACTTTATGTTTAAGAGTTAAAGGATGCACAAAAAAGTTCACAAAATTGGTTTTAGTAATTTCGACAGGAAAGTATAAGCTATAGATAACATCACAGGTTATATTGCTCACACGTGTGGTCATGAAAGGTAAATTTGAAGATCCTACTTCAGGAGCCGAAAATTAAACCTTGTGCAGACCTATTTCCGGGTCTCTGGCAAATCGAATGAAGTTGTTTACAAATTTTTAAGATCTGGATATGTAGACAACAGACTTGCAGAGCTGAGTGAAGGACCTCCAGATGCGGATAAGGGACCTGCAGTTGTGGAAAAGGGTCTTGCAAATGTGAGATGTGTATAAGGGTCTTGCAGATGTGGGTGCTGATAAGGAGCCTGTGGATGCAGATTGCATATGGGGATAAAGGACTTACAGATGCGGATAAGAGACTTGCAGATGCGGATCAGGAACTTTGGGATGTGGATAATAGACTTGTGGAGGTGGAATTTGTTGATGTGGCTATGGGGCTTGTAGTGTGGATTCAGGACTTGTGGATATTGATATGTTACTTGTGAATATGGATATGGGACTTACAGAAGTGGATAATGGACTTAGGGAAGTGGATAAAGGGCTCATGGAGGTGATTAGGAAATTGTAGTTGGAGATAGCCTTTTTCTTATCTGTGAAAACCTTCACAAATGTGACTCCTCTGCTGCTATGTAGGCTGACAAGGGTACCGTACGAACTTCCTCTGACCGAGTTCATTCACACTTGCAGGCTAAACTTGGACTTCAACATACGTTAACAGCAAAACTCAACTCCTAACAGTTGCCGACCTAACAGTTGCCGAGAAATACCAGTTTTAAAATTTTACGTGTGCTTATTTACTTCGCATGGGTGCTAGTATTCAAGGGGTCCACTGCCGAGTAAGCCCTTAGTTTCACTGCACTAGGTCTCCGGATCTAGCATCACTGTTAGTACCCCTTTTTCACTACCGCGTAATTATAACAACAGATTTATTATGACTGGACAAGTTATCAAAATCTAATGACTTTTTGTTATATTTGTGATGTTTATCCTGAAAAATGGGGTTTTTCTCTAAAATTTTATGAGTAGTTTCCCAATATAGCTACACTGCTGCAGGTATGTTCCAACTTACCTCGAGCCCGTTTTCTCAGTATCCGTGCAACTACATTTCGACCCACCGTGAACCTTTTTCTTGGTATTCGTGCTGGTAGTATTACCTCAACGAAAATAAAATCGTAATAAATCTTTTATTAGATTAGTAAGTATGGAAAGAGGTATCGACAGTCAGACTCGATCTAGAGACCTTTCTTTTACGAAACAAAGCACTTACTCGCTCGGCTGCGGACTCTTTGAATATTACTAACCACAATAAGTAAATAAGCACGCCTAAAACTTCCAAACTCGATTTTCTCGAAAATGGTTGACAGTTGTGTTTTCCTGTTTACCCAGTTACATTAAAGCTCTAATAGTGCCTTACGCACCCTGTCAATACGAATAAAATCGCTAACAAGCAGTTCGTATGGTCCCCCTGTGAGAACAGCACTGATGATGCTGCCTCTGGTTCGCGCAGTCAGCGACGTATTTTTGTCAGCAAATTGTGTGCAGTTACTGCAGGTGACATTGCCGCACGCATCGAAAAGTCATTGAGAGGAACGCTGATCACTAATGACATTAAGGACTAACTAATACTTACAAGGAAAACTCCCCATCGCACCCATCTTCAATTTAATGGTAAGATGGCCCAGTGGATAGTCCTTAAAAAATTGAACACAGATCTAGCTTGAAAACAGGAGGAAGATACACTGAACTGTGAAAAAAGAAGCAAAATAGAAACAGTGAACGGTCGAAGTTCATGATGTGCAACATCAGGCGGATTTTAACAGCTACGGCGTCGTCGTTATGGGATCACGGTGTTGGCTTCCGAAGGTCAGGGTCCATGTTCAAATCTCCCCCCATGCTCCGTATTTTTTTTTTTCACAAAATTATGAACTGTCCGTCCGGTCATTGACCTGTCTGTTCCTTGTCTGCAAATTTGAGTCTGTGTTGTGCTGTAATGATCGCTCGCAACAACGAGGTGTAAGGAAGGGACCTCTAGACCTACGTACCTCCTATTTCTTCCACACAAATACCGCATTTAAGACTCTTGCGTTCCGTTTTGGAAGTCCTGACTGTTGAATTATTTTGTTGTAACGTATTTCACACCCGTTTTTTTTTCCCTTGCTTTTATTTCTGTGGGAGGTCTAAGCGGCGTCTCGCCTGTTCACACTATTAATCATATTTACTTGCAGCGGTAATATATTCTTACCACATGACTCACACTCTATAACCAACGTATAGTATGACTACTGCCATGACTACATATACAGAACTGACGCCGGCCGGGGTGGCCGAGCGGTTCTAGGCGCTACAGTCTGGAACCGCGCGACCGCTACGGTCGCAGGTTCGAATCCTGCCTCGGGCATGGATGTGTGATGTCCGTAGGTTAGTTAGGTTTAAGTAGTTCTAAGTTCTAGGGGACTGATGACCTTAGAAGTTAAGTCCCATAGTGCTCAGAGCCATTTGAACCTGAACTGACACGTCACTGCTTGGACGGAAAGTGCATAATTACGCGAAAAAGGGGCACGAGGGAGATTCGAACACGGTTATGCCGTTTTGCAGTCCAACGTCGTGACCACACAACCACGACGTCGTCATTCCTTCAAATCGCTCGATGTTGCACATCTTGAGATTGCACGGTTCACTGCTTCTATTTTGCTTCATTTTCGCAGTTCAGCACACCTTATTCCTGTTTTCTTGTTTAGTCTGAGTTTACTTTTTGACTGCTGTCCACTGGTCGATTTTGCCACTAAATCTGATAGGAGTTCGACGGCGAGTTTGCCTTGTTAGTGGCGCTTTGGTGGCTCGACAGTGCTTAATTTCGACAATGCTTTTGCAGCTGTAGTGGAAAACGCTGGGAACTTCGGGACAATGGAGAACTAAATGTACTTAACAGCGCTCTCTAGCTAGTGTGGATGCAAGGTCCTCGCCATCGTCAAGAATGTAGGAGCAAGTGAGAGGAAGGCTGCGTATCGCAACAGAAACACAACGGCAGGTTGTTCGCGTGTTCCGCGCACAGAATCTGGTGTGTTACCGGGGCGGTGGAACCTTCCAGAAAGGGGCTGGAAGGGAAGCAAAGGGGCGGGAAGAGAAGGGAAGGGAAGGGTTGGCCATTTACATTGCTAACGCGGCCGCGGGCCGGAAGCCACCTCAGGCCGGAGCGGCCACTCGGGGGACGCTTAACGAAGCTTTGCGGCGCTGCCCCGCAGTAGGCAGAGTTATAAAGTTTTCAATCAGCGTAATGGAACGTGACCGGTTTTGTAAGCCGTGGCGACCGCTGCGCGAATAAACACGGCCGCCCCCGCTGACGGTCGCCGCGGAGGCCCGCAACGCAAATGAATCAAACGAGATAACGGCGCGCGGCCGCGACTCCTCGCCGGCGCTAATTCCGAACCGCGCGGAAGAGGAGGCCATCTGTGATTTATTGCGCAGATAAGCCCATCAGCAGTGAGCAGCCTCGGAAAATCTAGTTCCCGGCCGCAATCTCATTAGCGAAATTACATCAATAAGGAGCGCTAGCAGCAGCGATAAAAAGTCTTCACGGTTTCTTTCTGCTTGTTTTCATCCCCTCCCCGACAGTTTGACCTTTCGCCGAATTTGACAGCATTTGCTGCACAGCCACCAGTTGGTGGTACGCCGTGAGAAATCCTAAAATGTGTTACAATCTCTCGCATAAGGGGCGATCAGGAAGCTTCCATTTGAGGGCGTTACTGCAGTGCGATCCCGATGTGAGTATATAAGCATCGACATTTAGGCAAGGGATCAGTGTGTCATTCGTGTATATCCGACGTGCGTGCAGTAAATGCGGAAACATATCTTTGGCGACTGTGATAGGACATACCACTGGAGCTACTACATGAAGTATTCCGTATCACGCCTTTACGTATTATACAATACAAATTTCAGTGTAGCAAACGTTGAAATACTGCTTTGTTGCTCGGTACTGTTTCAGGCAGCACTGTACAAGAGATATACAGAAAGAAAGGAATCGGAAGAGATGCCTCTGACAGAGTACCAACCAGATAGTCAGTGCAACACACCCGTTTACTTAACTACAGCTCATTTAAATAAAATTAATGGGAAATGTCTTATTGCAATCATCAATTTTTCGAAATTTACAGAAAAACTTATTATTTAATTTATATTATTTATAATTATTAGATAATAATTACGTATAAATGTTAAGTGTTCAAATCAGTTCAGTCATTAAATTGGATGGTTCAAATGGCTCTGAGCACTATGGGATTTAACATCTGTGGTCATCAGTCCCCTAGAACTTAGAACTACTTAAACCTAACTGACATAAGGACATCACACACATCCATGCCCAAGGCAGGATTCGAACCTGCGACCGTAGCAGTCGCGAGGTTCCGGACTGAGCGCCTTAACCGCGAGACCACCGCGGCCGGCTATTAAATTGGAAATTAATTATTAAAATTCGATAATTTCATAAAACAAGAAAATTAATGTTTTGGGTACATTTCTGGTTAACTGATGCACTGGAAGTTACGCCCACTGTCAAGAGATTATGTTTACATAAAACCTCAGTCAAATTCATTGTATTAATTGTGTAATTACGAATTCTAGAACTTTATGTCGTAGACAAACTATTATTTCGATCATTTAGTGAAAAAGAGATTATTAAGCAAAATTTGAACATTAAAATCTATTTCCACATTATGTAAAGTACTATAAAATATATTCGCATCAAAATTCCTGTTGTAATTAACGAGATATTAATTACTTTTTATCAAGTATTGATAGTCACATTTCTCAAGCAGAATTTCGATACTAAATTTGAAAAGAAATTCTAGAAATCACATTAAGTTACAATCAGCCATTTATTATCTTCAAGTCCCGCCCCCGGTAGATGAGTGATCAGTACGACAGAATGTCAATCCTAAGCGCCTGGGTTCCATTCCCGGCTACGTCGGAGATTTTCTCCGCTCTGGAAGTGGGTGTTGTGATGTCCTAATCATCATCATTTCATCCCCATCGACGCGCAAGTCGCCGAAGTGGTGTCAAATCGAAAGACTTGCACCCGCGCGAACAGTCTACCCGACGGGAGGCCCTAGTCACACGACATTTACATTTTATTATCTTCAAAACTGTAACTGTAATTTCTTACGGAACAACCGATTTTAATTGTAACTCAAATAATGTGACTTTGTTGACCAACACTTCCAAAGAACTTGTTTCGTTAAGAAACTATATAAGCAGCGATCCTAAGAACTTGAGGGTGGCAGTATAGTGGCCGTAGGGTGGCAGCAGTTTTCTGTTAGTTCGATTACATAATCTGTAAAGTCAATTTGCTTTGAGCTGTGTATTTTACGAATGTTCTGGAGCAATATAAACATTAACACAAAATGCAAACTAAGTGCTGGTGCAAATTATTTATTATCATCGGTTTTTCACATTGACTCCTGGGATTTCTGCAATAAAGCAATTAATACACACATCAAAAAAAGTTTTGCATCACCCCGGTTCCCAGAACTCCTGAAGACAGACGTTGACTGTGGACATTGTATCACAGCGACAGTCCCTTTGACTCTTCAGAGATTTAAAAAAAAAAAAACGCCAAAAGATGTAAACAACCATGTACGAGCAGCGCCTATTAGACGGAGGGGGTCCGACAGCCGATCAGTTCCAGTCATTACAACAAGAAGGAGGTACACGGCTCGTGTTGTCTGTAGTTCAACCATGCCTAGACGGTCAATACCGCGGTTCGATCGCGATCGCCTTGTTACTTTGTGCCGGGAAGGGCTCTCAACAAGGGAAGTGTCCAGGCGTCTCGGAGTAAACCAAAGCGATGGTGTTCGGACATGGAGGAGATACAGAGAGACAGGAACTGTCGATGACATGCCTCTCACAGGCCGCCCAAGGGATACGACGGCAGTGGATGACCGCTACATACGGATTATGGCTCGGAGGAACCCTGACAGCAACGCCACCGTGATGAATAATGCCTTTCGTGCAGCCACATGACGACGTGTTACGACTCATACTGTGCGCAATAGGCTGCATGACGCGCAACTTCACTCCCGACGTCCATGGCGAGGTCTACCTTTGCAACCACGACACCATGCAGCGCGGTACAGATGGACCCAACAACGTGCCGTATGGACCGCTCAGGATTGGCATCACGTTCTCTTCACCGGTGAGTGTCGTATATGCCTTCAACCAGTCAACCGTCGGAAACGTGTTTGGAGGCAACCCGGTCAAGCTGAACGCCTTAGACACACTGTGCAGTAAGTGCAGCAAGGTGGAGGTTCCCTGATGTTTTGGGGTGGCATTATGTGGGGCCGACGTACGCCACTAGTGGTCGTGGAAGGCGCCGTAAGGGCTGTACGATACGTGAATGTCATCCTCCGACTGATAGAGCAACCATATCGGCAGCATATTTGCGAGGCATTCGTCTTCATGGACGACAATTCGCGTCCACATCGTGCATGTCTTGCGAATTACTTCCTTTGGGATAACAACAGCGCTCGACTAGAGTGGCTAGCACGTTCTCCAGACATGAACCCTATCGAACATGCCTGGGATAGATTGAAAAGGACTATTTATAGAAGACGTGACCCACCAACCACTCTGTGGGATCTACGCCGAATCGCCGTTGAGGAGTGGGACAATCTGGATCAAGAGTGCCTTGATGAACTTGTGGATAGTATGTCACGACGAATACAGGCATGCATCAATGCAAGAGGACGTGCTACTGTGTATCAGAGGTACCGGTGTGTAAAGCAATCTGGACCACAACTTCTTAACATCTCGCTGTGTGGTGGTACAACATGCAATGTGTGGTTTTCATGAGCAATAAAAAGGCCGGAAATGATGTTTATGTTGATCTCTACTCCAATGTTCTGTACAGGTTCCGGAACTCTCGGAACCGAGGTGATGCAAAACTTTTTTTAATGTGTGTATTAGGCTGCCCAATTAACACTGAACTGGTGGAAGAAAGTCAACATGAGGTAAGTAGACACTCCAAGCCCTTCATTGAACTTAACACACACTCTTAACGTACAAGAATGTTACTTGAACATTTTTAGCTAGAATCTGGTAAAAAGTGTTTGTTAGACGACGTTCTTATATATACTTCTCATATATCAACCTCCCTCCCTCTCAGGAGTCACAGTCGGGTGCATACGTGGATAAGCGATACCTTCTGCTTTCCGCTGCGCAACACTGCGGAACTATGGTCCACCACCCTCTCTCCTCCTTCGCCCCCCCTCCACCCCACGCCCCTCCCCAGACTTAATTAGAGTGGCATTATGGGCGATTTCCACTAAATAAGAAATATAAAAATATTAAAAAGAAAAACTGTTATCATTCCATATATTCTGAAATGCCCACGCGGTGATGATTATAGCATAATATACCGTAGGTTAAACGCGAAGAATCAGATTTCAGAAGAGTTAAAAACTATTCTACGTCTCCATATATATTCAGTAAATCGCCATAATTTATACAGCAGAGGGTAAGAGGGTAAGAGGGTAAGAGGGTACTGCAGACAGCAATTACGGTTTCATCCAATTTCATGCCTGAGTGAATCTGTTAGGGGTCTAATTCAGTGACTCCCAACGTTTCTGAAACCGTTACCCTGGGTACAGTCAGGTGTTACCTAGTACTCCCATCCCACTCCCTGTATCCTACTCCTGCCGCCACCATCATACTTAAGCTGAAAACAATTTTCTTTCAGCACATTAATTATTTAAATGACGAAATATAAATGATATTTGGCTTTTTATACTTTTTTAATAGACCAAGAACTAATGAGTCAATGAGACAATTGTTACTGTTTATTTCTAACAATCTTTTTCTACCTACAACTCCTTCTCAATAAAAGAAAGCTATCCACATTGAGGGTACATTTGTAACATACACTTCTCTCTCTATCGACATTTGTGTCATCCGTGCACAACCCACGGATAGCCGGAGCGGTTAAGGCGACGATCGCGTAAAGCAGGAAATCCGGGTTCAAGTCCTCGTTCGACACAAATGTTCATTGTCATCACCCCCTTAAACATCTACGAATACATTTCATATATTTCATGACGGCTATAGTCGTCGCAGTGATTCCTCCCCCTGACATGCATGCACTCTGGAAACCCCTCTTCATAGTGCCGTAATACGCTGCTACATGTGCCGAAGCACTAAGTCGAAGCTCGTTGGTTGAGTAAAGTACGTACCAGACGTTGTCATGAAGTTTTAATCAGCAGCTAGAAACACTGTTACGTAATTCTTTCTTTGTTTGCAGTCTACAGTCTTAGGTATCTGAGTGTGTGCCAGGACTGAAGACACTGCATAAAAAATAATAATAATTACAGAACTTTATTTTTTGAAAGTGGTAATTAAATGAGTACAGCATGCACTTAAGAGTGTCCCGAATATTCGTAATTTCCGATCATATAGCGGGTTCTTGCAATTTTAGAGCTAATTTCAGCGAGGTAAACACAGTCTTTCTTTGGAGATTTGGCGGGGGCGAGGAAGCATAACGTAGGTCTTCCTGTCGCCAGGACCACAGTAAACCCTACAGCCAAGGCACTAGAAGCAGCAACGGCGCCACTGCTGTCCAAAGGCCTTAATTTCGCACCGACTACGAGAACCGTTCCAAGAAAAGAGGTCGTTAGCGGTGAGGAACAGGCAATTCGCGATCTTCCCGCAGAGCCAGCAGAAGAGATAAGGCAAGAAACGCACGGGATTGTCAGCGTGTCAGAAACGCCGAAAATAAACATCACAGCAGAATAACGCAGAACGCTTTGCACCACGTGTGAAGATAAAGGCACTATCGTGTTGTCGGCTGACAAGTGGAATTCGACGGTTTTATTGTGCGCCGGCGAATATCATCAGGAAATCTCCGGTGCCGCAGCATTCAGGGTACAAGAAACTCACAAAGGCTGTGACAATAGCCTCGACGAAGGAGACCGTTGCTCTTCTGAAGAACTCTGACTTCCCATCGGAACTGGTAAACAACTACAAAGTTAGACTCTAACACCTCCTCTCCTGCACGGGCTGTCGAAAGCCGAAAAGGAGGAATGCCCCTACTTCCGATAGTAACACTACTAGATAGTAAACACCATCAGCTCATCGACGTAAGGACTGGCCAAATATCTAGCAGAATTACGGAACTCTTTGCTACGCACTACGTCCTCTACGTGAAGGACTCGTTGGAGTTTATGGGTTTTCCTTCGTTGAGAGCCGCAGCCGTGTCAAACATTTCTATTTCCGGCATTTGTATTCATTTATTTCACACAGTCATGATTTCGGCTTTATAGCCAGTTTGTGTTACTATCTGAATTCTCAAAAACCGTCTGACATGCCTAAAGGACATGCCATCATCAAAATAACATTTACTTGGTATTATAAATCAGTCGTTATTTGAATTTTGAAGTTAATGAAGGACATTCTAGTCGAATAAGATGACCTGCTGCTGAGCTTTGATGTTATTATTCATTCTAGTGCCCCTGAAAGATTCGTTGTCCTTCCTGGAGCAAATTTTCGAGCCACAAATAGCGAGACATTGGCAGCACTCTCTCACTGCCACTCACTTTCAGTGGGGCGGTCGTGTTTACGAGCAGGTAGACAGTGTGACCAGGGGTTGGTTGGTTGTTTTGGGGAAGGAGACCAGACAGCGAGGTCATCGGTCTCATCGGATTAGGGAAGGACGGAGAAGGAAGACGGCCGTGCCCTTTGAAAGGAACCATCCCGGCATTTGCCTGGAGCGATTTAGGGAAATCACGGAAAACCTAAATCAGGATGCGAGTCCAGTGTCTAACCACTGTGACCAGGGGTCTCCCCTAGACATTTCTTTTTCTTATGTTTAAGTCATGAGTCGTGTGGATGGTTGATACGATACATCACATTCGAAATAGCCAGAATAAAATCACTAACTTCAGTTTTCTAAGATTTAAGTACAATTACCCATCACATAAATCCCCAATGCATTATCCTTAATGTACTTAGAATATGACACAACAGGACTGTAAACAGGAGTAACCAGCAACATCAACCATATTTCACAAGAAAGCCAAGAAAGAACAAGTAGTGAATATGTATTCAGGAAAAATAACAATATTATGAAAATGGTTCAAATGGCTCTGAGCACTATGAGACTTCACATCTGAGGTCATCAGTCCCCTAGAACTTAGAACTACTTAAACCTAACTAACCTAAGGACATCACGCACATCCATGCCGGAGGTAGGATTCAAACCTGCGACCGTAGCGGTCGCGTGGTTCCAGACTGAAGCGCCTAGAGCCGCTCGGCCACAACGGCCGGCGATATTTGCTACTAATCATTTAGCGGAGATGCTGAGTCGCAGATGGGCACAACAGAAACACTATCAGAAGGTGAGATTTCGGCCAACAAGGCCTTCGTAGACAATAGACAACATACATACACACACACACACACACACACACACACACACACACACAGAGAAAAGACGTGTTTCCCAGCAGCAAAGAAGAAGAAGTGCAAATAGCTATTAAAGTATGCATTTTGGAGTCCACATCTACTAAACATTTTTCCTTGTTTTGGCCCATACTACAATCTCTGAAACTTTGTTGGCAGCGTTCTGGTTCACCTTACATAAGAGCGAGTTCGTTCGTATTTTGTGAACGCGCAAAAAAACTGAGCACTATGAGATTTACCATCTGAGGTCATCAGTCCCCTAGAACTTAGAACTACTTAAACCTAACTAACCTAAGGACATCACACACATCCATGCCCGAGGCAGGATTCGAACCTGCCACCGTAGTGGTCGCGCGGTGCCAGAATGTAGCGCCTAGAACCGCTCGGCCACCCCAGCCGGCGCTACGGAACATTGAGCGGAAAATTGCAAGACTCATTTCTACGTCACTGCTCGATTCGACTGCAATTCAGTATTAATTTATTCATACTGTAATAGGTTAAGCCGAAGCCGTGCAAGTGCCATATCTGGAGCACCAGCTGCTGCGGCCAATGTCCTGGTGACAAAAGCATCTCTCGCTGTCTGCTGGTTTCTGTGCTGTCATACCTTCACCTGCCGATGACCTGGAATGTCGATCAGGCTCCAGGAACCGTCTGCAGTCGTGTCTGGCAGCAGATGGATGCCAGTCACCGACATTGTTCCAGATTTCTCCGCGGTGACACAGACACTCCGCCTTTCAGTGAATTCAGCGCCAAACAGAAGAATTTAATTCCCGGTCCAGCCGAGTACGTCACGAGTAGCACATCTGGGTCTTACTATGACATACAGCCCACGCCACTGATCGCCGTACGTATGATGCAGCCGTGTTCACTGTCCCCAGGCAGTGAAGCAGCGACCACTGACTTGAGTGACCGAGTCCGGTCCACCAGCCATCTGCCACCGCCTCCACGGTTCGGGCCACACAGGGAGCGCCAGCTGCCCACCGCCACTCTCCAACCTACAGTTCTGAGTTCATCACCCGGTTAGTCCCGCAGGGCCCGCCTGCCTAGTCCTTGCTACTGCTTGACTCATCGCTGCCAGCCGCCTTCTGTCTGCCTCCTGCAGACACTCGTTTCTACGTTTATGATCGGACTGGCTGCCTACATCGTCTGCTCCTCCACCCACGTCCAGAAGAAAATCGCTCTCCCACAACTTTCTGAAGCAACATTGCAGCACAACACACAGGTTGAGTCAGCATAAAAGGGGGGATTCTGAAAAAAAAAATCCAATGAAAGTATGCCCTTTTCCTAACCGTATCTGACGTACAGCTGTTTGAAAATCACTGGGGTCAGTTCCCCCTAGTCCTTCTCCAGCAGCACTCACAAGCGAATACAAAAATGGTTCAAATGGCTCTGAGCACTATGGGACGTAACTTCTGAGGTCAGGAGTCCCCTAGAACTTAAAACTACTTCAACCTAACTTAACCTAAGGACATCACACACATCCATGCCCGAGGCAGGATTCGAGCCTGCGACCGTAGAGGTCACGCGGTTCCAGACTGTAGCGCCTAGAACCGCTCGGCCACCACGGCCGGCTGCGAATACAGCCAACGCGACGTTAGGCTACGTACCGTTGTCTTTACTGTCCATTTCAATGCGCATTTCATTTGCGTATGGTGGGTCGCGACTGCTGCCAGTGTACGAGATGTTTACCTGACGTCTCAGAAATACAGTAGTTGCATGTGTCTTATGTACACAGTCAAAAGATTACATGTCAGTGTAGTGAAAACGTCAGATGTATTCACAAATGCGGAGTATGGTGACATGATCTGCGTCTACGAGTTTTGCAATAGTAATTTCAGAGACGCTATGATTTCCTACTCGCACAGTTCAGGGTAGCAGAATATTTAGCAGGGTATTTCACAACTTTTGCCAGCGTGGTACGCTTCTCAGCGTACATGCCGTATCTAATCGTCCTGTCCAACAAGATCTTAGTGAACATTTCATGGTAGAATGCAGCCGAACTACCAGATCTAAAAGAATTGCTGCACAACTTGATATTCCACAAACACAAGTGTGGTGTGCACAGTTCATGAGCAGGGTCTGCATCCACATCATCGGCACAGTGTGCAACATCTGCATGTAAGAGATGACACCATACGAAAGGAATTCTATCATTGGATCATTGCCAAGGTACGCTATATTCCACGTTCTCTGTTTCCTGTTCAGTCACCATTTACCCGCAACGGCGCAACACTCATGTGTGGGTGGGTGAAAATCTGCACGGTACTATGGAAACAAGTTTTCAATGATGTTGCTCAGTGAACGTGTGGTGTGCTATCACTGTAGACTAACTCATTATTCTAGTTGTTTTAGATAACCGTCTTAATGTAGTAATGCATTCTAATTTCGATAATTTCCAAGAATGATTGCCTATCGAAGTCGCTGGCTCCAAACCACGTATCAAACGTGCGATTGTAAATCGATCATGCGGCTCTGGTGGCGGGCGTTATGAGTATGTTTAAGTGGTCACTACAGCAACGACAAAAGAAGAGCGTTACAAAAATACTTGTAATTACAAAGGAGACGACTTACCTTACTCGCCGTCGGTGTTGTCGTCACGTGAAAGTCCATGTGATGTGTACGCCACGGGAACATTTCCCTTTTTGCCATAGCCTGGGTAAACTCTACCAATAACACGTAAAAATATTTGTAGAGTGTCACTTGCGTTAACTTTTCCCTGCAAACGCAACTTGTTGAAAGAGAGGTACTGAAACAAGTACAGTTCGTCTCTTTGTCCTGGACGCCCTTCTCTTTTAATGGAAGACCTCACAGATTTCCATAGTCGCTCGATGTTCTGCGTGTGCACACTGGGCTTATCCGAAGACAAAAGCTCTACGGAGTGGTTGACGAACTCCTAGTCGAATCCTTCTGCTTTGAGTGTCTTGTAGGACTGAAACCCGTCTATAATGACTTTATTACCAGGCAGTATGAAGTGCTTTATCAGACGCACTGAAGTGACCTTGTCTCTGGACAATACTGTGACAACGAAACACTTCCGGGTCTCTCGTTCTGTCCCACCGAATACCCAAATATGATCAATTTCACTCTTTGAAGGTCGTCCTCTCTGTTTCTTCCTTCTTGCTAAGTGAGATTCGTCCACTTCAACAACTTTACTCGGTACACCAATAGCTACACTGTCGTTAGTCACTGCCACATAACACACTTCTCCGCAAAACCCGAAATAGTCGTATACATTAGTAGCAGGTAAGCTAGTTTCCGTTGCTGTTACTTGCAACGTGCAATCTCGAATCTAGCAAGACAGAAGAATTACGCTGGTACGGATGGATAATTTGGAAGAGTAGAACCATGTATTCTTCCTGATACGCGCTCGTTTTCCGCACTGTCCGCAATGAAATTGTAACGGTATTTCAGCATCGAAACTCTTCTTACAAAGTTTTACACACATCGCACCACAGTCTACGTGGTCCCTGCTTTCCTCGTCCGGTAGTACTCCATATTTTCGACAAAATGTGAAACAATTTTCTACGCTGGATAAACGTGGATTTAGATTTTTCCATGTGAGAGAATCCGCCGAAGAAACGTCAAGAACACCAGACATCCCACTCACTACCGACATAAATCGTCTGTGTTTCCCTAGCGACTCACAAATAATTCGTGAAGGTATGTAACTTAGATCAACTAAGGGGACAACGGAAAACAAATATAAATGACGATCACAAATAATTGATCTTAATGTCCGCCACCAGTCGCATGTTCTATTTACAATCGCATGTTCGATATGTGTCGTTTGGACCCCGCGACTTCGATATGCAATCATTCTTGGAAATTACTCTAATTTCCTTCAAAATGTGTTACCAGTATACTTCGAGGATATTGAGGATATTCCTTTGGCAACACGATGTTGTATGTACGTCCAGCACGACAGAGCTTCTGCACATTCGGTACGGTCAGTGGCACAGTATGTAACTGTAACGTATCCTGGGCGTTAGGTCGGTCGCCATGGAGTCATTTCTTGGCTACCGAGGTGACCCGAATTTTCTTCATTGGATTACTGTTTGTGAAGTAAGCTTAAGAGCGAAGACCACAAGCGCAGAGTGAAACAAAGGAGGAACATCGCACTCGTATTTTACATGCGTGTGGGCCGGCCGCGGTGGTCTAGCGGTTCTGGCGCTGCAGTCCGGAACCGCGGGACTGCTACGGTCGCAGGTTCGAATCCTGCCTCGGGCATGGGTGTGTGTGATGTCCTTAGGTTAGTTAGGTTTAAGTAGTTCTAAGTTCTAGGGGACTTATGACCTAAGATGTTGAGTCCCATAGTGCTCAGAGCCATTTGAACCATTTTTTTACATGCGTATGCTGAAGTAAAAGATTTATGAATGTGCTCAGATCAGCAACACGACAGCTGTCTAGAAGAGCTGCAAAATATACTGCAGTTGATGCGTCACTTTTAGAACATACATTGTGAGGAAAATAACACAATTAGACTAAACAATAGATCATGATGTTTCATTTGCTATCACCTACATTCTTCCTGTTCCCCACTGTTTTCACCAGTTTCCTCGAAAAAATCTGAGAGCATGATAACAAGATTTATCTTCATGAGACGTTTTTTATTCAAAATAACTAATACTGTCGCCCCTCAAAGCATGTAACTTTCTTTCGGACTCAGCCTGTACAAAATTTCTAGATTTTGGGTTACAGAGTTCCATTGTCATTGTGTGATTTATACAAATATGTATATGTGTGTGTGGGAGGGGGGGGGGCGAGACGGAGTGAATTATAGACGTGGAATTCTACATGAGTATGACTCCTAATAATAAGAAAATCATCGACTACTTTTATCGTATGCCCCGACACCAACAGCTATAAAAGCGATTACACTGAGGTGACAAAAGTCATGGGACATCTCCTAATATCGTGTTGGACTTTCTCCTGCACGGCACAGTACAGCAACTCGACGTGGCATGGACTCAACAAGTTGTTGGAAATCCCCCTGCAGAAATAATGAGCCGTACTGTCTCTGTAGCAAAGATCCAGCAAAGAAACGCCGACTCCACATGACGTGGGAAAAGGCGCAGGCGATGATGATGATGATGATGATGATGATGACTCTCTCTGTAGCCGTCAATAATAGGGTATCACACTCTTTCTGGAAATCGTCTTAAATGGTTAATTACATCATTTTATACTCATAACATGCATTTTCCTTCTTGAATTACAATATTCTTTTATAAAAAGGAAATGAAATTCAAATAATTTGAAAGCCCTCTAAAACGCTCCATTTGCCTGTGACGTCAGTGGCTAGCACGCTGCTCCCACTGTCATAAAGCTTATTCACAGTGATGTCTTGTTTTGGAATTTATAAATCGGAAAGTGGATTACAAATGGTGTGTAATATCACACTGGCAAATACATCTATAAAAACTTTTGAAAATTGTTTTTGGGTGTTTCACAGAATGAGAAGGTGCGTAAAAACTGGTTGCACTGTACCGGCAAAATCACACCTCGTTGATGCCCAAGTTCCCTTACTTAATTAAAAATATCTTGCAATCTGAAGTTAACATTAATTTACCTCCGAGATACGCTTTCCCATTGTTACAAAGAAGTATAGTGTCAGTCGAGGAAACTGAATTCTTCGTAAAAATTATCTTTATACAAACTTTCTTCCACATCATAGGTAGATCGATTAGTAGAGCAGTGGGCTGTCGAATATTGAAAGATAATTTCGATAGGTCGTTGGTTTCAGTTTAGCCTGTAATAACATTTCCATTTATTTATGAAACAAACAGACAGTCTTTCATATTAAAATCAGATCACAATTACAAAACTCCACCACACCGATTAGAAACTGTCTGTTACTGTGTTTTCCTTGCCGTTTACATGCGCTTGCAATTGCAATAACTGTTCATACACGTCACGTTCAAAAAGATATTTCCTATGTAATGTGACCACATACTTTTTACTTTAATAGAAGCAATCCTTTTTTATCTTCGTACTGTCCAGGAGGATCCTTGTTGTTCAGGATTTTGCAGTTTCATCATCAAACGGTCGCTGTGGCCGATAGGTTCTAGGCGCCTCAGTCCGGAACCGTGCTGCTGCTACGGTCGTAGGTTCGAATTCTACCTCGGGCATGGATGTGTGTGATGTCCTTAGGTTAGATAGGTTTAAGTAGTTCTAAGTCTAGGGGACTGATGACCTCAGATGTTAAATCCCATAGTGCTTAGAGCCATTTTCTTTCATCATCTTTCATAAGATGAAGTTAAGTCTGTTTCAGATACTGATGTTAGTTTATACCCACGAAGAGCACAGCCCTTACTTTTCTGTTACCTGCAGGCTGTACATACTTTACATCCCTCCGCATACAAAATGTCATCGTCCTACACCTCGTTGCTCTGCGGGAGTGCAGTGATTATCTTCACTACTAGCAATGCTATCGAATAAAGGTAAATGTTTGTAAGCAAAGTAGATGCGTGTATCCGCAGTTGCCCATGTCTCAGACTAAGATTGATATGAAGCTATAAACAATACTTCCCATCATCGAAACAACTGCTACAATGCGTTCTTGCTATTTTCATATTTCGCGTAAAACATTTAAAGATTATGACCCTTTCATGGCTTTAACCTGTGTTTTTCTTATCCGTGCTCAATAGAGCTATCCGTTGCTCCGCAGAACGCGTGCATCTGACAATGCTTCTGCTGAGTATCTTGTACAGCGGAAATCACCACTAAGATTTGCCATGAATAATTTTATTCTGCTTTGGGTTGTATTTCATGACAGGTAGTCGACTATCTAGATATAAGATACGGAGGCATTTACAAGAGTTCCACAATCCTTAGTTTTGAGCGGGTTTAATGACGTTGCAGGAAGCTTAGTTTTGAGCGGGTTTAATGACGTTGCAGGGAGCAGGGAAAACAATGTCCGTCCTTGCACATATCGCTGCTCTAAATGAGTGCAGCATAAACGCATCAATTTTCGTAAGGTTTCCACTATCAGTGTTCACAAAATTCCTCTCTATTATTAATTCGAAGTTGTAAACCGTTTTCAATCACTAAGAAGGTAAACTATTTGAAGAAAAACTGCGTAAAAACCTAGTGACTTCGGTTACCACTCCTGCAACACACCTATAGCTTTCTAGTCAGTGACATCACAAGAACTCCAGCCAATAACAGAGCGTTTTCGATCACTTGATCAAATCTCGATCTTTAATGATTTTTAATCTTTAATTACATATAAATCAGAGATCGTTTGTGAGAATATTGACCGTAAATGCGATTTGACTGTTATGATCACTCGGAATAACAACAATCCGAACCATATTTTTAACATAGTAATATGGCCTATTGCGAAAGTGCTGTCGGTGGAGGATTCTGTGCACGAACTGACCTCTCGACTCTGTCCCATAAATGTTCTATGGGATTCATGACGGGCAATGTGGATGGTCAAATGAATCACTCGAACTGTCCAGAATATTCTTCAAAGGCGAACAGTTGTGATCCGGTGACATGTTTGGTACCAAGAATTCCGTGAATGAGCGCAAACGGTCTCCAAGTAGTCGAATAGAACCATATCCAATCAATGATTGGTTCAGTTGGACCAGAGGACACAGTCCATTCCATACAAACACAAACCACTCTGTTATGGAGCCAAAACTTGGGTCGGTAATCTGTTGCCATAGCTCATTAACGCCAGATTTAGCCTCACTCTCCTGACAGATATGTTCGTTGTACATACCGCATTGTTTTCTGCGGTTATTTCATGCAGTGTAACCCATTGAATTACAGACCCATATCACTGACCTCAATTTGCAGTAGGATTTTGGAGCATATACTGCACTCTAACATTATGTATCACTTTCAAGAAAATGACTTATTGATACATAACCAACACGGATTCAGAAAATATCGTTGTTGTGCATTATTCCCATGAAGTAATGAGTGCTGTCGACAAGGGATCTCAGATCGATTCTATATTCCTAGATCTCCAGAAGACTTTTGATACCGTTCCTCACAAGCGACTGTTAATCAAATTGCGTGCATATGGAGTATCGTCTCAGTTGTGTGATTGGATTCGAGGTTTCCTTTCAGAGAGGTCACAGTTCGTAGTGATAGACGGTAAATCATCGCGTAGAACAGAAGTGATATCTCGCGTTCCGCAAGGTAGTGTTATAGGCCCTAAGTTGTTCCTGATTTACATAAATGATCTAGGTGATAATCTGAGCAGCCCCCTTACATTGTTTGTAGATGACGCTGCAATTTATCGTCTAGTAAAATCGTCAGACGATTGTCCGTTCCCGGTAGCTGAGTGTTCAGCGCGACAGAATGTCAATCCTAAAGGCTCGGATCGAAGATTTCCTCCGCTCAGGGACTGGGTGTTGTGTTATCTTAATCATCATCATTTCATCCCCATCGACGCACAAGTCGCCAAAGTGGCTTCAAATCGAAAGACTTGCACCCGACCGCGCGACCGCTACGGTCGTAGGTTCGAATCCTGCCTCGGGCATGGATGTGTGTGATGTCCTTAGGTTAGTTAGGTTTAAGTAGTTCTAAATTCTAGGGGACTGATGACCTCAGAAGTTAAGTCCCATAGTGCTCAGAGCCCACTTGCACCCGGCGAACGGTCTATCCGACGAAAGGCCTTAGTCACACGACATTTCATTTATCAGACGATCATTTCCAATTACAAAATGACCTAGAGAGAATTTCCGTATGGTGCGAAAAGTGGCTATTGGCACTAAACAAAGAAAAGTGCGAGGTCGTCCACATGGGTACTAAAAGATATGCGATAAGTTTTTGGTATAAGATAAATCGCACAAATCTAAGGGCTGTCAATTCGACTAAATACCTAGGAATTACAGTTACGAGCAACCTAAATTAGAAAGACCACATATGTAATATTGTGGGGAAGGCGAAACAAAGACTGCGCTTTGTTGGCAGAAAGGAAACGCGACAAACCCAATAAATAGACAGCCTACACTACACTTGTCCGTCCTCTGCTGGAACACCGCTGCGCGGTATGGGATCCTTACCAGATAGGATTGACGGAGGACATCGAAAAAATGCAAAGAAGGGCAGCTCGTCCGTGTTATCACGCAATAGGGGTGAGAATGTCACTGATATGATACGCCAGTTGGGGTGGCAGTCACTGAAACAAAGGCTGTTTTCTTTGCTGCAAGAAAGGCTGTTTTCTTTGCTGCAAGATCTATTTAAGAAATTTCAATCACCAACTTTCTCTTCCGAATGGGAAAATATTTAGTTGACACCCACCTACGTACGGAGAAATGATCATAATAATAAAATAAGAGAAATCAGAGCCCGAACGGAAAGATTTAGGTGTTCCTTTTTCCCACGCGCCATTCGAGAGTGGAATGGTAGAGAAGTAGTATGAAAATGGTTCGATGAACCCTGTGCCAGGCATTTAAGTGTGAATTGCAGAGTAACCATGTAGATGCAGATGTAGATGAATGCTGCTTGTCTGTTAGCACTGACAACTCTAAAGCCGTCGGCACACGGACCGTGCATCCGAACGTTGAGCGTGCCGAGTTTCTGACGCCATAGCGTGGAATGGCACGTTCGGGAATCTTTCCGAACGTGCAGAGCAATATCTAGCATGTCAGATATTCCGAGTGCGCGTCTGAGTGTTGACCAATGAGACGGCACAACGCCACCTACGTCACACGCACGCTGTCTCCCTTCAGTACAGAGTTGTGAGGCGCCATTTGGCATTCATTTCAAGCCTATATGTATGTATGCCGTTTCTGAGCACCAGCAAATTGAGAATCACTGGAAAACCCGTTGCTAACTGTGTGATTCGTTCCAATAAGATATTGAGAAACATCATATTCGTGGCAAAAGAATTATTGTAAATTGCGTGTTATGAGAGTAAGTTATTTGAAGGCAGCGACACCTTGAAGATCCACCGAAAACGCGTTGTTCTTGGTACAATTTGTTATAATTAAATTTCAATTAGTAACGTATCTACGATTAAGGTTTTCAAGAAGGGTAAGATCATATGATTAGATACCAGGAGAGTGCTTTTGGTGTTTAGTGAACTGAATAGCGTCACTCTTTTGTACTGAGTTGTTCGTTGTGGCGGTGATTCGCGTCCTGACGCATCCAAATATTTTTCCTAAGATTCGCGTTTTTTTTAGGTTCTGATACTTTATTATTAGTTTATATACTATACTATAATATTTGATGTTATGTAAATGTAAGTTCACCTTTTTTGAGGGGTGACTTTGTTCGATTGGCTTAATCTACAGGACAGCTGGCGCTACTTGCATAAAGATATTTTCTCCTTTTCCTATTACGCTTCGTAATTCACATGTTGCAAAGATTCTGCTACTGGGTGGGAACAGTGATCGAGTAAGACTGACCTTGGGGTTTTACTAAAATGTGGGACTGATGAAATAATGTTTATTTTATGCGGAGAAGTATTCCAAATTTGTTCCGCACTGTTTGTAATGGAACTTTTATAAGCCCGTATCCTTACTGATTGGACATGGTGCTTTCCTTTTCGTGGACGAGGGAGGAAAGGTACGTTTTAATATAGCTAACGTGGGAATTTTATGCGCGCCCGTTGAGTAAACAGTGTGATTTACAAACTAGAAACATCCCTAACTGCCGCTGGAGTGTGTTGCGAACGCGTATACCACTTTGGGGCCCACGTACCGTATGCACAAGTCGCACCTTTCCTGAGCGTTCAGCAGCACGTTGAACTTGGCACGCTCCACGTTAACGCTCGACAGCACGGTCCGTGTGCCGACAGCTTAAGCGAACGCCGCTGCTCTCGGTCGTTAAGTGAAGGCCGTCAGCCACTGCGTTGTCCATGGTGTGATGTAATGCCCGAAATTTTGTATTCTCGGCACAGTATTGAGACTATGGATCTCGGAATATTGACTGCGCTAACGATTTCCGAAATGGAATGTTCCATGCGTCTAGCTCCAACTAACATTGCACATTGAAAGTTAATTCCCGTCGTGCGACCTTAGTCACGTCGGAAATCTTTTCACATCAACCATCTGCATACAAACAGCAACGCACTGCCCTTGTACACCTTGTGTTCGTGATACTATCGCCATCTGTATATGTGCATATCACTAACCCATGACTTTAGTCACCTAGTTGTATAATACCGTCACGTCAGGCTGACACGTGAATCGACACCTATGCGCGCTGCAGCAGCGGCTGTTAGCAGATGGCGGCCTACCTTCGTCGTCGACGGTGAAGAGCCCGACGCCGTCTCCGCCGCGGATGGAGTAGGAGACCCTGGAGTCGTCGCCGCGCGGGTCCGCGTCCGTCGCGCGCACCGTGGTCACCAGCGTGCCGGCCGGCTGGTTCTCCAGCACGGCTGCGGCCCACACGAACTCCCCGAACTGCGGCGCGTGCACGTTCTCGTTGACGTCGACCACCTCGACGACGACCGTGGTGGAGGAGGAGAGCGGCGGCGCGCCGCGGTCGCGCGCGCGCACCACCAGCGTGTGCACCTGCCGCTCCTCGAAGTCGAGCGGCGCCGCCGTGCGCACCGCGCCGGACAGCCGGTCCACGCTGAACGCCTCGTCGCCGTCGCCCGCGCCGCCCACCAGCGAGTACTGCACCTGCGCAGCCGACGCCGCACGTCATCCCTTAGCTCCCGCACGGGCGCGCGGACAGTGTCAGATGTGGTAAGGTAGCGTAGCTCCACTTGCTATGCAGGGTGTTTCCATAAGCCCGCGCAAAAATTTAACAGGACTTACAGGATACTCCACACAACAATTTGAGACAGCGAACCTGGGTAGAGGAAAGGAGAAAAGGAAAGGAGGTAAGCGCGATTAGATTGGGATAGAATGGGAGACAGAAAACGAGAGGAGTTCTTGAACATGAGAAGGGAAGTTAGTCATAGGCTACGGGCAAAGAAGAGGGATTATTTGAACTATCAAATTGAAAAAATGGAAACAAACAGAAAAACAAAAAAATTAGGGAACTTTACCTAGACATAAATGGGTATAGGAAGGGGTTCAAGGCTAGGACAAATGCACTTTGGATACTCCACACAATTTGAGACAGTGAACCTGGGTAGAGGAAAGGAGAAAAGGAAAGGAGAAAAGCGCCATTAGATTGCAACAGAATGGGAGACAGAAAACGAGAGGAGTTCTTGAACATGAGAAGGGAAGTTGGTCGTAGGCTACGGGCAAAGAAGAGGGATTATTTGAACAATCACACTGAAAAAATGGAAACAAACAGAAAAACAAAAAAATTAGGGAACTTTACCTAGACATAAATAGGTATAGGAAGGGGTTCAAGGCTAGGACAAATGCACTTTGGATACTCCACACAACAATTTGAGACAGTGAACCTGGGTAGAGGAAAGGAGAAAAGGAAAGGAGAAAAGCGCCATTAGATTGCGATAGAATGGGAGACAGAAAACGAGAGGAGTTCTTGAACATGAGAAGGGAAGTTGGTCGTAGGCTACGGGCAAAGAAGAGGGATTATTTGAACAATCACATTGAAAAAATGGAAACAAACAGAAAAACAAAAAAAATTAGGGAACTTTACCTAGACATAAATAGGTATAGGAAGGGGTTCAAGGCTAGGACAAATGCACTTTGGATACTCCACACAACAATTTGAGACAGCGAACCTGGGTAGAGGAAAGGAGAAAAGGAAAAGAGAAAAGCGCCATTAGATTGCAATAGAATGGGAGACAGAAAACGAGAGGAGTTCTTGAACATGAGAAGGGAAGTTGGTCGTAGGCTACGGGCAAAGAAGAGGGATTATTTAAACAATCAAATTAAAAAAATGGAAACAAACAGTAAAGCAAAAATCATTAGGGAACTTTACCTAGACATAAATGGGTATAGGAAGGGTTTCAAGGATAGGACAAATGCACTTCGAGGGGATGCCGGGGGAATACTGACAGACCCCAGTGCTATATTAAGTAAATGGAGGGCATATTTTGAGCATCTATTAAATGTACACCAGGAAGCAGGAAATGAGCAGGCGTACGAAATACATACAGCAGAACCCCAGATACCTGAGCCAACGTTAAAAGAAGTAAGAGATGCAATCAGAATGGTTCAAATGGCTCTGAGCACTATGGGACTTAATATCTGTAATCAGTCCCTTAGAACTTACAACTACTTAAACCAAACCAACCTAAGGACATCACACACATCCATGCCCGAGGCAGGATTCGAACTTGCGACTGTAGCGGTCGCGCGGTTCCAGACTGTAGCGCCTAGAACCGCTCGGTCACTCAGGCCGGCTAAGAGATGCAATCAACAAATTGAAAAACCATAAAGCACCAGGATCAGATTGCATAACTGCGGAATTAGTTAAAAATGGGGGACAGAAATTGGTGGAAGTAGTTCACAAAGTGTAACTCGGAGATGATACCTGAAGAGTGGCAAGAGTCGATTCTGATCCCAATTTTTAAGAAGGGCGACAAAATGGATTGTAGTAATTATAGAGCGATATTGCTATTACCAGTATGTTCCAAAAATGTTTCGAATATTCTGCTAAGCAAGCTTACACCATACGCAGATGAAATTGTTGGGGATTACCAAACTGGTTTTCGGAGGAATAGATCAACTATAGACCAAACATTCACCCTGCGTCAAATTTTGGAAAAGAAATGGGAGTACATTAATACAGTTCATAACCTTTTCATAGATTTTACAAAAGCATATGATTCAGTATTGCAATCAAAACTGTACAGAATTCTTTTGGAACTTGGAATACCGAAGAAGTATGTTAGACTTATAGAAGCGAGTTTGAGAAACACGAAAAGTAGAATACGCGTGGGGAAATTGTAATCAGAAGATTTTAATTTAGTCCTTATTGTACGAATGACAGCAGATAATTCAGAGGATTGGAGTTAAATGGAAATATTAAGATATTAGGGTATGCAGATGATCTAAACATCATTAGCGATAGGAAAGAATCTGTAACAGCAAATGCGAATGCTTTAATCAAGGCTAGTGAAGATGTAGGTCTAAGGATAAGTGAAGACAAAACTAAATACCTGTTTACTACTAGAATGCCAACAGCAGTAGATCACGAAATGTTAAGAGTTGGAGACATGCAATTGAAAAAGTGAACACATTTAAGTATCTAGGCGTGGACATCACTTCGAGAAATGAGATTGAATCCGAACTGAAGAAGACGTTACGGGCGGGAAATGCGTGCTACTTCTCACTGAATAGATTACTTTCATCACGGATATTGTCTAGGAATTTAAAGATTAGAATATACAAATAAATTATTATACTACCAGTTATGCTGTATGGGTTCAAAATGGTTGAAATGGCTCTGAGCACTATGGGACTTAACATCTGAGGTCATCAGTCCCCTAGAACTTAGAACTACTTAAACCTAACTAACCTAAGGACATCACACACAACCATGCCCGAGGCAGGATTCGAACCTGCGATCGTAGCGGTCGCGCGGTTCCAGACTGTAGCGCCTAGAACTGCTCGGCCGCCCCGGTTGGCTGCTGTGTGGGTATAAGACTTGCTCTCTCACTGTGCAAAATGAGAAGCCGTTTCGAATATTTGAAAACAAAATTTTGAGGAAAATTTTCGGAGCAAAAAGGGATGGCATTACGAACTCTATTCAAGCCCTGACATAATCAGTATTATTAAATCACGTAGGCTGCGATGGGAGGGTCACGTAGCTCGAATGGATGAGGGCAGGGATGCACGCAGAGTACTGGTAGGGCACTTAGAGGGAAAACGTCCTGTGGGGAGACCGAGGCGTAGATGGGAGGACAATGTGAAGGCTGATTTGAGGAGCCTAGGTATTGAAGGTGAATGGAAGGAAACAGGGACAGATGGCGAAAATACGTAGCTGCGGTAATGTACTCTCGAGTCCGGTATAACCAGTGAGTGAGTGAGTGAACCTGGGGTCAGAGAAGCCAGCTTAAGGGGCCGGCCGGGGTGGCCGAGAGGTTCTAGGCGCTACAGTCTGGAACCACGTGACCACTACGGTCGCAGGCTCGAATCCTGCCTCGGGCATGGATGTGTGTGATGTCCTTAGGTTAGTTAGGTTTAAGTAGTCCTAAGTTCTGGGGGACTGATGACCTCAGAAGTTAAGTCCCATAGTGCTCAGAGCCATTTGAACCATTTTGAACCAGCTTAAGGACGTAATAAGAATAAAATCAAAATCTTAAACATGGCTTGCGAAACAGCAAGTGTGTAAATCTGAAGAGGTTGAAAAAAATCTAGCAACCAGTTGCAAAACAAAGGTTTATTAGCCCTTGTACTAGCTTTCGATATTTCTAAAAATATCTTCCTCGGAAGGAGTGAGCCTTTTTACATCACAAGATGGTACATTAGATTAGCTGAAGCCAAGTGGCTCTCGTCACATATAAAATTGACAACACAAGAATTATCCCAAGCCATGGCTTCAGATAACAGCCAGATTACATTTATCGTACTTCGGAATGAATTCTCGTTAGGAAATGCTCACAGGTAGAAGCTCTTGTCAATATAAAATTGTAACAGGAGTCACAGAATAAAATATTTGACTAAGTTACGTGTACAACATGCCAGACTCTGAGGTCAACTGTTCCATCTCCGTATCCTCTGGGGGTCTCATACACAAGTGACTTTACACATTCCCAGGTTCAGGCGACCTCGCAGGCCTCAGAATAAGACCTCCCCTTATGGACAAGTAAAGCAAGCGAAACATGCATCATGACTTCCTAGAAATCAGGCTCGTCCTCCTTGTTTTCTTGCAGGAAATAAAGAATGGACATGTAAATAAACGGCACAGTACATGTAAACTTGTATGCATGTTAGTTTTGAATAAGATAGAAAACAGTAACGCTAAACAAAGCGGTAGATAAATTTACTTCCATATCCCCCTGGCTTCTCCGACTCCAGGTTCCTTGCCTCAAATTGTTCAGTGGAGCATTCTCTACGTCCTGTTATATTTTGACATGCTCTCACGGAAACATCCTGTATAATCACTCCTAACGTAACCTATTTTTTCTTACATGCAGTCTTTTCCAAGCGTAACACACAGCTACGCATGTATGAAATTTCTAAATTCCCTTTCGTAACTTTACAATTTAGCCTATATTACTGGATATCAGATCCATCGGTAATGCAAAGCAGTTCTTAGGATTCCACACTGCTACTTCAGTCGGAACAAACGGAACACCTTTTAGAGTATGGCTTTGTTGTCCGTCTGTCTGACTCTCTGTCTGTCCACCGGCTAAGACCACTTTTTCTCAGGAACGGGTATGGATGGTGGTTATCGCTGAAATAACCGGTTTTCCAACGCCAGTTTAACCCGGCTGTTAATACCGCTCAAAGTAACCAGTTTCTGAAATAACCGTTTCGGTTTTTCATTCCTATTATTACCTGTAACACACGTAGAAATTTAACAAAGACGGATAAATTTTGTCCTCTTCAGTTTCAAAATACGTAGAATCAAAATATTAAATTATATAAGCAAAGAACAGGAAACTTACCCTAGCCATCGGTCGCTGCTTTTATTGACGAGTGATATATAAGTAGCTCACTATTATAAAATCTTCACTATTATCCTACTGATTCTAATTTTTCAAACTACTCAAAAATCATGTTGTAATCAGGGACCATACTACTATTTCAACATTGCGAATTTCAGTGGTGCCGCGCGGTATTAGCCAAGCGGTCTTAGACGCTGCAGTCATGGACTGTGCGGCTGGTCCCGGCAGACGTTCGAGTCCCCCTCGGGCATGGGTGTTTGTGTTTGTCCTTAGGATAATTTAGGTTAAGTAGTGTGTAAGCTTAGGGACTGATGAGTTTAGCAGTTAAGTCCCATAAGATTTCACGTACATTTGAACATTTTTGTTCAGTGCTACAAGGTGAGAATCGAGGCTGAATAACTCTATTTTTCGTGTTAATTGGTTCGTTTTCAAGGGTTACAAGCAGGTAACGGCATAGTTAACAAAATGTTAAGGGCTATTATGGCGTGGTCGAATGGATTTCACCTTAAAACCCAATGTTTCGTCCCCATCTGCGGAGGACATTTTCAAGGGAGATCGTAGCTTCTTTGGATGTCCAATTCGCACCCTAGCTCAGGAATCCACCTGCAATTCAGTTTCACGCCCTCGTCCTCCCTGTTGAAATTCCGTGGGTATTTTACAATCTCTATGGTTTCTCTGTATAACATTTCATGATATCCGTTTGTAGCTGCCAGTACCTGAATCCTATCGTAATGAATGTGGTGGCCTCCTCACTGCAAAGCATATTCTGCAACAGCTGATGTCTCAGTCCCCCCTCTTCTGCAATTGCCCTTGTGCTTATCTAGTCGTCTTTTGTGATCGTTTTTTTTGTAGTACCTCCCCACAACTACACAGAATCCTAAAGTTCCTACTTTTTCGAGAGGTTGGCGAGCACACTTTGGCCGATTTTAGGTGAACCTGTATCTCTCGGGTGAGTTTGCAAACTACCGCAGTGTTACGCTTTTTCAAGATTTTTCGTATGCGGTCAGTAACGTAATTAATGAAAGGTTGGAAAACTTTCCATTTCACCGGCGCTTGAGCATCGCTATGATTTCTACGCGGTGGTATTTTCACTCAGCAAATGAATAACCATTATTGAACAATGCATTCATGAGATGTTTAATTCTGCGTCAAGAGACTCTGGTTCGCAGATTTTCCTTGCTCTATCCGCCAGTCGTTTTATTATGCGTCGCTTTTGTTGTGGGTCGTGATTCGAATCACGGCGTAGGTAATAGTCTGTGCGTGGATTTTCGGTAAACCGTGTGGCCAATGCTATCACCTTATTTCTTGAAAATTAGCATATCAAGAAAATGCAATATTTCTCCTGCCTCCACCTCTACGGTAAACTGAATCTTCGGATTGATCCCCTTGAGATGTTTGTGACAACGACCCAGTTCCTCCCTGCCACGCCGCCACAAAACAAACATATCATCCACGTACCGGAACCAATATTTCGTTTCTTGTTCGCAGTTTGCAACGCCTGATCCTCGAATTTTTCCATAAAGACGTTCGCTATAACTGGGCTTAATGGACTCCGCATAGCGACATCACCCGTCTGTAAATAGAACTCATCGTTGAGTTTGAAATATGTGGTTGTGAAGCAATATTTAAACAGTTCTCTAACATCGGGATGAAAAATCCGATTCAACTGTTGCAACACTTCACTGAGCGGAACCATAGTGAATAGCGATACCATATAGAAGCTAATTTAATACTTCTATGTCCTCCGGCTGTATCACTATGCCGTTTGATTTACTTGATGTACGGATCCAGTCGGCCCACATACGGTCATTTTCAGCCAGGAGACCATCACATTCAATTGGATAGGAATCAAATACTGGCAGCCACAAGCAGTTACCATGAAACGTACTACAGAGAGGCGGTAGAGATTGTAAAACACCCCCGGAATTTCAATAGGAAAGAGGAGGGCGTGAAATTGAATGATATGTGGATTCCGGTGCTGAAGTAGACGTGTTCCAGTCTTTCACCGTGGGGTCACAGCAACAGCAAACGACGGTAGTCGACAACGGCCAATTGCGGTCGCGCATTCAAAACCTGTGACGTCACGCCATGCACGGAAGCAAGCGGAATTTTGCTGTAGTGAGTAGCGATCCAGGGTGTGAATCGGACATTCAAAGAAGCTACGAGCCCCCTTGAAAATGTCCTCCGCAGACGGGGACGAAACGCTGCATTTCAAAGTCAAATTCATTCGATCACGGCATAACAGCCCGGAACATGAAGTTAATTGTGACATTTCCGGCCGTGAAAGTTTACATTTTACAGACAAAGGCATGTTATGTACCTACAAGCAGCAGATTGTAATTATGAATGAACTGTTTAAGTTTTAAGTTTTCTCCTTATATCACGCCACAAGTTTGCTGTAGCTTCTTCCGTTTTTAATCTTTTAAATTATAAGAATGAGTGGTGTCTGTTGTTTCGGACATGTCATAAAAACAACCAACACTGCGATGTCGATTTAGATGAAATGCGGATTAGAGTCAAAATATCCCGAAATAAAAACCATGGTATGACATCTAGCATGTGAAGACTTCTTACACCACCATTACAGCATCGATCCATAACCTGCTACTACACGTCGAGAAGCTACCGACAAAGGCCAGGTAACACGCTATCATCATGTTCCACTGCCTCCTCCCGTTGCTCGCATATATAAGGGGAGATCAAAAAGTTTTCGGTTCAGGATGCTGTGGAATGTATGCAACGTAGCGCGACTCCAATACGGGTATAAAGCATCGTTCTTCGGAAAAGCGAACTATGGCGACGTTATTATCAAATGCGTCGAAACAGGACCAATGCGCTGTTCTTTTTTTGGCTGACGTAGAATGAACATCCATCGGAAAATGAAGAACGTGACTGGTGCAATGGTGCGCCAAAATCCGTGCTGGTCGCGTTCGACACTACACTCTGGTCGATCTGGGAGGCCAGCCTCATCCATTAAGGACAAGTGGGAGATACTCGAGCCCCCGCTCTATAGTCCAGATCTCTCCCCATGTGGTTATCACGTCTCCAGTCCGTTAAAAAAGGCCTTGAAGGTTGACGATTCCTGTCGGACGAGGATGTGCAGTTACGGACTTCTGTATGCAGCAGGACACGGTGTTTTAGCAAACGGGTATCTTTAATCTGATGTGTCGGGGGACGATTGCCCGAATGCTGAAGGGGATTTTGCCAGATCAGCATGCCGATTCTGGACTGTACTGGCCTTCTAACGGAAACTTCTTTATCGCATCTGATACCTCTCCAACTTGTCCAGCACTATGGTAGCTTTCCGGATATCATTCGAAACCTTAACTAGATTGATGTGTTCATTCACGTGCGTAATTTATTCATCGTTACTGGTGCACTTTTCCTATGGTTCGAGTGTAGAGTTTTTGTCTGACTCACGAGTTAAGGAAAGATCGCGTGACCGTCTGATGGAAATGAGTTGATTGCATTAGGAAACAATGCAGGACCAGTGTGGATACAGTTCTGCACATGCACCTAACGAACAAAATGCGAGCGTACGGAATATCAGAGACTGGTTTCAAGATTTTCCAGAAAACAGAACAAAGCATGGCATTATCAACGGGCGATATCTCGAGACGTAAAAGTAACTTCGGGCGTGCTCGAATGGAGCGTTATTTGACCATTACCTCTCACAACATACGGGTTGTCCCAGGAGTAATGGTCAGTATTCAGCGATATGGCAGGGAAATCCATTCGAAGCAAAAAGTCTAGCAAACACGAGCTCTTCGCTATTGAACAAGTGCTCATGATTCTTAAGGTACGCAAGTCAGTGTTCATGTTCACTGAACATTTTTTTTTTTTTTGTCCATAACACCACCTTCCGAAATGTGGAAAGGAGAGAGCTTGCAATAGAAGAGGTTTGTTCCACAGTACCGAAGATAAGGAAGTGATTCTAGCTCTTAACGTACGCATTTTAGAGCCTATGTTTACTAGACTTTACTGCTTCGAATAATTCCTCCTGTTATATCCTGAATAGTGACCATTCCTCTAGTGACATCCTGTATATAAATGAGCTAGTAAAAAACATCGAAAGTTACATTAGGCTTTTCGCGGATGTTGCTATTGTTGAAGAGAAGAAGCTAGAAAACTGTAGCGAAATACCAGAGGACCGGCACAGGACCAACGTATAGTGGAGCGAAACAGAAAATAACAGAAACAAATGTAACGGCAGGAAGACCCATTATTGTATCAATAAACGATCACTGGAAGAAGTTATTTCCATAAAACAGCTAGGACTATGCGTACGGAGCGATCTGAAGTGGAACGAGCGCAAAAACTAATTGCAGGTAAGACAAATGCCAGACAGATTCCTCAGGGAAAATGTCAGAACCACAAAAGAGGTAGCTTTCAGAATCCTCGTTCGACCAACACTTGAAAATTGCTCTTCAGTCTGGGATCCGTTCAGGCAGGACTGATAAAGGAAAGTGAAGACCCAAAAAGAGTAGCATTTTTCGTTACAGGTTCATTTAGTACGCGCGAAAGCGTCAGGCAGATGCTGAGCAGACTCCAGAGAGAGATAATGCAAGAGAGGTACTCTGCATGACGGTGGGATTTAGTGTTAGAAGTTCCACGAATATACCATCCTAGAAGAGTCATTCAATATATTACATCATCCTATGCGTATCTCGCGAAAAGACCATAAGCGTAAAATTGGAGATCACAGAGTCCACACAGAGGCTTACCAGCAGTCGCTCTTCCCACGAACCATTCACTACTGGAAGAAGAAAACAGGGATGTGACAGTACACAAAGTCCCCTCCACCACACACTGTGGTTGCCTTGCGGAGTGTAGATGCTGATATAGATGTGTATAGTTGAAGACTATACTGAATGGAGAAGTCTAGAGGAGGCCTTTATCGCTGGGTATCAAATATACAACATTATGATGACTTGTCCAAATTAGCTAGCGACATCCGTATTCGTGAGGCCCTTGCACGGAGGCGAGATTACTTGTTTCGATCGATTCTCTTGTTTTCTCTAATGAATTCGTAAATGATTAATCCTGACGGCCATTTCGATTTGCTTATTCAAACACCCCAATTCACACTTCATTGACAAGAAACTTACAAGCTGCCCGTATCGCTGGCGGTAACTGTAAATATTGCTCTGAAAAAGGCTGTCAGGATAGCGGGAAAGTCAAAATTTCTGGGACGAGCGAGCTGTTACCTTATTCCATTTCACATACGTTTCTCCTTTATCACGAATTTCCCACACGTCGGAAACTTCTTACCCAAAAGTTTTTAAACCTCTTTAGAACTATTGTTAGTCTGAAAGCATTCCATGTTCTTACATAAGGCATACAGCCGTGATTTGTAATTTGAACCTCACATCACCTTCCCTCTTGCAGTCGGTTCAGAATCCCACAACTCAGATACCAGTGCATGGTTTTTTTTAGTTAGAAATAAATAAAGTGATGTCTTCTACATCTTGTTTCCATTCGTTTTCGCAGTATCCAGCAAGACGGCAGGAAGGGACAATCAGAATAGGAGAAACAATTCAGCTGCTGTTGAATGACAGGTGGTATCGACCTCTTTGGTGTGCGGAGTCGCCCCCCCCCCCCCCCCGACCCATCCTCCGACGAATGCTATTCAGTCCCCTTTCTCGTTATCTCTGCAATTCCTTATTGTTTGAGGTCTCTTTCTTGTTCCTGACACGAGTTTATTTTTTGCTTTTTCAGTCTTCCACTGTTTCCAGCTGTCTCTATCATACTTCCCTTATTAAAACAGTAATTTGTGCTTTAGTTATTTTAGGGGACCTCCTTTAACTTTTGGGTGTATCGCCAAAATTCGTTGCCAGCCTTATCTGTATTACCTTGCATCGCCAGCAGGCCCATACACGCATGTTCTTTTTCTACTCGACAAAAAGACTTGTGCTTAATTTCCCTTTAGCGTTCAGAGCGAAAAAAGGCATTCCAGATCCTCAAACGATAATCTCAAGCGATACATTTTTATCCTGTCAAATTATCTTTTAGTTATTAAATTATGCTTTATCAAATAGATAATAAAAATAATGTATCGCGGTTTTGACAATATTGTTGATTGATGGAAGTCTAACATGTAGATAACGTACTTAATCCAAATAAGACACAAAAAATTTAGTGAAACAACCGCAGTATGTGCAGATAGTCTTCTGTAAGTATATATAGAAAGAAACATTCGTTAACGTTAGCAACCTGTTTCGTCCACAACACAAATTAACGAAATAAACCCACAGTATAATGCTACTCGTAAAACAACTGAGTTTAGCATTGCAAGTATTGCTAATATTTGCAGCTATTTTTCTCAGTTGCTAACTTCAATGGTGTTTCACAGTAGAGACAAGAAAAATTCCTTGTTTTGCAACGGCACTTATATGTGTGTCCCCCACGTTTCCCCTATTCATGCTAGGCCTCTTTGGTTCTCCCAGGCTGTGCCTAAGTCATGTTTTACCAAATCCTTTCTTCCAGAAGTGTTTATCCTGCAAGTTTCACATGGAAGTTTTTGCAAAGTTTGGAAGGTAGGAGATGAGGTACTGGTGGAAGTACAGCTGTGAGGACGGGTCCTGAGTCGCACTTGTGTAGCTCTGTTGATAATGCATTACCCGCGAAAGACAAAGGCACCGTGTTCGAGTCTCTGTCTGGCACACAGTTTTAATTTACCAGGAAATTTCACCACTATTTGTAATTGCCGATGGAGGCAGATAGACTATCAGTAAAAGAATTTTAAGAAATTCTCGCGCCCCCAATACGTTTTATTGCTACCTTTATTCTGTACCGGCGGCCTGTGGATGTCGATATGAAACTCTTGTAGAATTTCATACTTGTTACTGCCTACTTTTTCCGCTTCTTCAATAATTGAATTGACTTAAGTGTGGCACTGAATGATTTTTAACTGAATTTCGTTATGAATCTTCACGCATTTGCACACTTTAATGGTAGGTCAGCAACGGTAATCCAGTATGACTCGTCTGAACGTTGACACAGACCATTTCGCAGCCGAATCCGCATAATATTTTGCTAATTCGTAACGATCTGGGGTACTCTTGTCTTACTAAAACAGTTATGTTATCTCGATAAACTGAAATTCATTTTTATTAGTACAGTTCATACTAATTAGCGTTTCTTCTTTCATTTATATCTTATATTTAGGTGTTGTGGTTAACACACTAATCAGCATTAATATAGTGTTACACATGATTGAGAACAGTCTGACAAATTTCGGATAGTTTTTCAATTTCACACCTGTGCATAGTATGTTGGTAGCACTTCGTCGCCTTGAATGTTATGCTGTGTAGCAGACTTTAAAGCTGTGCGGATCAGCATAACGAAAAGGCGAGGGGTCACGCTCGTTTTGTCCACAACTGTACCTGCCTGTATAGAAGGTAGTGATGAGTATTTTATTGTCATCAAAGAAGCACTAATTGCAGAATGAGGTCGTCAGGAGAACTCAATGATCTCGTACGCCAACTAGTCACTGGGTGTCACCTGTGTAACAGATCCATCAGGGACATTTGACTCTTCTAAGCTGTCCAACTTGACTTTTGGTGATGTGACTGTGAAGTGGACACCATGATGAACAACCAGAGCTAAACCAGGACCACGCAGGGCTCATGTAATGATCGACATACCCTCGTAATTTTAATTATCACAGGCTGTTTCTTGGCAGAAGACATATCTGTTAGATTGTGTTACATTTAGTATTGGTGCCAATGCGTGCTCCCAAGCCACATGACTCCTCTCGCCTATTTTTCGCCACGCTGCAGCATTTCTCTTTGGTGTATCAGCTGCGTGGGGTTTACACTTTCTCTGTTAGCACTGCTAATTGTATAACTCTGAATCACGCTCACAGTACTGAAGTTTTCCTCGGTGATGGTCTGCCTCTTAATTGAGGCAACTGGCAAGTATACAGGACATTCAAAAACATGTTCAGCGCAGCCCACCTCCTCCCCACATTCACTAGCCGGAGTTCGTCGTTTCCCTGTGTTACGAAATTGCATCGGATACGCACCGTGTCCTGACAAAAAGTGCACTATCCCACTGTATGTCTCAGGATGTTTAATTTTTATTCTTTCTTTTACACACGAGAAAATCTTAAAAAACCTACGAGCTGTTGTTCTACATCTGCGTAGATACTCCGCAAGCCATCCTACGACCTACAGCGAGGGAAAAATGACCATCTATATGCCTCCGTATGAGCACTAATTTCTCGTATCTCATCTTCGTGGTCCTTGCGCGCAGCGTATGTTGGACGCAGTACAATCCTTCCACATTCATCTTCAAATTCCAGTTCTCTAAATTTTCTCAACAGTCTTCTTCGAAAACAACGTCCCCTTCACTGCAAGGATTCCTATTTGAGTTCCCGAAGAATCTCCGTAACACTTGGGTGTTGTTCGAGCCTACTGGTAACAAGTCTAGCAGCCCGCCTGCGAATTGCTTCGATGTCTTTCTTTACTCCGACCTGGTACAGATCCCAAACACTCAAGCAGTATTCAAGAGTAGGTCGCACCAGCGCCCTATATGTGGTCAGCTTTGCAGATGAACGACACTTGCCTAAAATTTTCCCAGTGTACGGGAAGCCTACACCATTCGCCTTCCCTGCAACAATCCACACAAGCTCATTCCATTTCATATCGCTTAGCAACGTCGCGCCCAGATATGTAAACGACGTGACTGTGTCAAGGGGGACACTACTAATGCTGTATCCGAATATTTCTGGTGTGTTTTTCCTACTCATCTGCATTAAATTACATTTTCCTACATTTATAGCCAGCTGCCATTCATCACAATAACTAGAAATCGCGTCTAAGTCGTCTTCTATCGTCCTACAGACCCTCATCTTGAACACTTTTCTCTACACCCCTGCGATTGGTGCCCACCCTTTCTGCCAACTCATGTATGTATACATGGAATAATAGCAGTCCTATCACCCTTCTCTGGGGAAATCCTGACTATACCCTTGACACTGATGAATACTTGCTGTCGCCCTGTTCAAGTCTTTCAAGTCTCCCTTTCATTCTGCCAAATGTTAAGGATTAAGTTTGTAATTACTTTAATGTTTTCACATGCCCTTCCCATAGTATTATCGACTGTAATCATCTTATGACTAAGTCAGCCGGACACAACCCCATAATTACACCTAACCCTTATGTGAGTCTAGTACCAAATGATATCAACGAGATGGTCCTTTGCACTCTTCGAAGGGCTCCATCTATCGACTGCAGATGCTCCATAGACTGCACACGAACTTCGGTGAATGTTCCCAACACTTTCTTTATCCGCAGCAAGAAATTAAGTGACGACACGCTGTTTTGTAACGCACATCGCTTACACATGCCTTTTTGGAACACTGCTGGAGCTACGCTATCTGTGGGGAGAAACAGGAAATTTGTGCGCGCATTTCGCATACATAAGGTTTCGCCTTTGTACCATTGTTGTTGGCTGCGGGAAAAGTGTGGTGCATTACTTACTCGAAAACTGTGATACTTTTTCTGCTGAGTATGGATTCAGGCGCTTAGCACTCCCGGATCCCCGCAGCACAGCCATTACACACACAGCGTTGGGGGTCCGATATGCTCACAGTCGTTATTCCTAATTAGAGAGCGTATTTATCCAAACCGGGATGAAAAGAGTCCCTTAAAAAATGGTTCAAATGGCTCTGAGCACTATGGGACTCAACTGCTGTGGTCATAAGTCCCCTAGAACTTAGAACTACTTAAACCTAACTAACCTAAGGACATCACACACATCCATGCCCGAGGCAGGATTCGAACCAGCGACCGTAGCGGTCACGCGGTTCCAGACTGAAGCGCCTTTAATCGCACGGCCACACCGGCCGGCAAAAGAGTCCCTTACCTGACCGTAAATCCGCCCCCGTCTAGGATATCCCTACCACCCTCCTCTTGTCAAGGCTCTCGTCCCCTCCATTCCTCTCCACCCACTTCCTAAATCTTGGACCAGAACCGCACCTCTTTTCACTCTTCGCAAATCCCAAACATCCATGCACATTAACCACCCTCTACACGCTATTCTCGAATGCTACGTTGTCATGATACCCTTACCCGTTCTATGAATCTATTTTAATCACTCAACACGTCGGCCTATTACGTTCTACGTTACGCAACTGTCTATCTTTATAGGTTCGTGACCAACACTCATTTCCCATTCAGCTATGTCTATATTTTAACTAATCAACAAATCAGCCTTTTATGGTTTAACTTATGAAACTGGTGAGCTGTCTTTCTATCGAGCATAACAATCTTTCCTGTCAACCACCACGTCCAGTTTTTACAGTATGTTTCTTAGAATTTTACTCGCATGTGGCCGAATCCAGTTTTTACAATATGTTTCTTAGAGGCCGGCCGGAGTGGCCGTGCGTTTCTAGGCGCTGCAGTCTGGAACCGCGCGACTGCTACGGTCGCAGGTTCGAATCCTGCCTCGGGCATGGATGTGTGTGATGTCCTTAGGTTAGTTAGGTTTAATTAGTTCTAAGTTCTAGGCGATTGATGACCTCAGAAGTTAAGTCGCATAGTGCTCAGAGCCATTTTAACCATTTTGTTTCTTAGACTTTTACTCTCCTGTGGGCGAAGTGTGGCAAACTATATCTGCTGACAGCGACTCCCCACGCCCATCCGTCCAACATGGCCATATGGAGCGAGGGGAAGGAAAGAATAATAATTTATTTATTTGCTACTAAAAAAACTAAAAAACTTCTCCCGAACAGGCCATGAAGGCCCAACGATACCGACCGACCGCCGTGTCATGATCAGCCCACAGGCGTCACTGGATGCGGATATGGAGGGGCATGTGGTCAGCACACCACTCTCCCGGCCGTATGTCAGTTTCCGAGACCGGAGCCGCTACTTCTCAAACAAGTAGCTTCTCAGTTTGCCTCACAAGGGCTGAGTACACCCCGCTTGCCAACAGCGCTCGGCAGACCGGATGGTCACCCATCCAAGTGCTAGCCCAGCCCGACAGCGCTTAACTTCGGTGATCTGACAGGAACCGGTGTTACCACGGAGGCAAGGCCGTTGGATTATTTATTTGCTGCCATTTACAAATGACCTGCCAACTTGTTACTAAGAAAGGTCGTGCTTTCACTATATGAAATTGTAAAGATGGTACTTATTTGTTATTTCTTATTTTTAAAAAGGATTAATAATAATGCAGCTTTAAATACTTATAAACTTAAAAGTAATAAAAAAGTCTTAAAATTAGACATTTATGAATGGAAGATAGGAATTTATGAAGACAGAGAAGAAGCTTACGACCTGTTATAACTTTCAGACATGCTATAAATTTGGGAAAACATTTCTAAAATAAACAATATTCTTACATTTAAGATGGATAGATACAAGATGCTAAACATTTATGAAATTAACAAAATTTTGGAAAATCGAATTATAAACCATAACCATATTTTTAGGATAATAAAAACAGAAGATAGGAAAACGACAGTGGAAGAATGTTCCTTCACCAATTGTATATGATGGTGAGTGGCTTGGTATAGTCCATCAAGCCACCGACCGCCAATCGCAGCTCTTCATCTAAATCGAACGGGTTTTTTTCCGTGTTGTGTTGCTTATTTAAGGTATTTATTTATTTTCTTTTACGGTCATGTCGGAATCAGTGCAACCACCTGCTTCTATGTCGGAATCAGTGCTGTTTTTCAACCTATGGATTCCTTCCTGTCTTTGCATATAGGCTCGTTGTCTGGCTCGAACCTACTCTCTATATGTCGCTGTGGATATATCGTCAGTGAGTGTGTTTAACATGGTCTATTGGTCTTCGACTCTGAGCATTGCGTGTATGGCGTCTTCAGTATTGTTGAGGATTAAGTGTATTGTGTGTCTGATGTTGGTATAACGTCCGCAGAAAAAGACGATGTGTTCCGGAGGGCCTTCTTCACCAAGTGTGCAAGTTGGTGTCTGCCTCAGACTCACGCGGTTTAAGAGCGTGGGAAAAGGGCCGTGTCCTGTTAGTAAGCGGACCATACCGCGGCTGGGATCGATACGTTTGAGTTTTAGTCCCTCCCTTACATCTGGAAAGAACTGGTGTAGCGTGCGGCCCTAATCACTTTTTTTTCAGTATATCCATTATGGATGACGAACTGCGACTGTAATTTAATATGGCGTTTATCTGGTAATAAATAAGCAACTAGTCGCTTCTTTACGATTTATCCAACAATTAACATACTTTCAGGCCAATGCAGGCTCATCATCAGATGGAAGTGTTACAAGAACATTATGTTGCGGACCAAATGTAGCTAGATGCAGTGCTGGTGATGCTTCAGATGGTTCAAATGGCTCTGAGCACTATGGGACTTAACTGCTGTGGTCATCAGTCCCCTAGAACTTAGAACTACTTAAACCTAACTATCCTAAGGACATACACACATCCATGACCGAGGCAGGATTCGAACCTGCGACCGCAGCGGTCGCGCGGTTCCCGACTGTAGCGCCTAGAACCGCTCGGCCACTCCGGCCGGCAGTGCTGGTGATGCTGCCGGAAATTTAGTAATCGGTGACGGAGCATTTACGAACCCGAAAGTAAATGTTTCGTCACCGATTACTAAATTTCCATCATTTCCGCCATCAGCACCAATACTGCATCTAGCTACACTTGGTGCACAACATAATGTTCTTGTAACACCTCCATATGACGATGAGCCTGTAGTGGCCGGAAAACATGTTCTTGGTTGAATAAATCGTAAAAAAGCGACTGGTTGCACATTTATTACCAGATAAACGCCCTATCGCTTGTGCCCCACACACCTTGTCAGGTATGCATCCTTCAATGTTTTAGTTGCCGTTTATGTCGATTGGTACTTGTAAGGGATATTAGTATCCGACGCCCACGTCCATAGCAGACAGGAATCGATTGTCGAGCGCTGCAGGAGGCAGTGAGATGAGTGTCGAGTGAAAGGAGTACTGGGAAGTCGGGCAACAATGGTAATCGAGCTGAGTACAGTGTCAATGGCGGATGTGCCGAGTGAGTAGTAAATGCTAAATTCACCGGAGTGTGACAACTGAGCGCGTCCCCCTGATCGTCGTGGTGTTGACCCTCGTCGATACCGATTCGCGAGTGATATAAAACCAAAAGTGACAAGTGCCGAATTACGTGTTTCGCGTCAACCGCGTCGGCCAGCAACAACTATGGAGTGCAGTGAGGATTGTGGTGAATGTTAACCATCGTCGTTGCGTGTGACGAAGTACTTCAAATCAGCAACCAATAACAGATATAACCCTAAGAAAACGTGTAAGGCGAAGGTAGCAACTGCCTCAGAATTTGTGTGTTAGTAGAAAATACATATCAATTTGTATATCGCAACCTTTACGGTCTTTAATAATAGGCAAACTTTCAATCTTTAACTATTCCGTCTCAGAACAGCCGCACTCGGTTGAAATACCCCCGAAACCATAACAGAAAAACCCATGGCCTTTCATCCATTAAGCACACCGTCATATATTCAAAATAATTAACTGTTTGGTGGTTTCGGTATATCACATAAAACCCAATAAAGGGCATAACGGGAGTGTTTCATACTCCAGTGATCTTTCGAATCTGGTCGTGCCTTTGCACCTTATGCCAGTACACAGCAGCTCTATGTTGTTGTTGTTGTTGTGGTCTTCAGTCCTGAGACTGGTTTGATGCAGCTCTCCATGCTACGCTATCCTGTGCAAGCCTCTTCATCTCCCAGTACTTACTACAGCCTACATCCTTTTGAATCTGCTTAGTGTATTCATCTCTTGGTCTCCCTCTTCGATTTTTACCCTCCACGCTGCCCTCCAATACTAAATTGGTGATCCCTCGATGTCTCAGAACATGTCCTACCAACCGATCCCTTCTTCTAGTTAAGTTGTGCCACAAGGTCCTCTACTCCCCAATTCTATTCAATACTTCCTCATTAGTTATGTGATCTACCCATCTAATCTTCAGCATTCTTCTGTAGCACCACATTCCGAAAGCTTCTATTCTCTTCTTGTCTAAGCTGTTTATCGTCCACGTTTCACTTCCATACATGGCTACACTCCATACAAATACTTGCCGGGCGGAGTGGCCGTGCGGTTATAGGCGCTACAGTCTGCAAACGCGTGACCGCTACGGTCGCAGGTTCGAATCCTGCCTCGGGCATGGATGTGTGTGATGTCCTTAGGTTAGTTAGGTTTAAGTTGTTCTAAGTTCTAGGGGACTGATGACCACAGTAGTTAAGTTCCATAGTGCTCAGAGCCATTTGAACCATACAAATGCTTTCAGAAACGACTTCCTGACAGTTAAATCTATACTAGATGTTAACAAATTTTTCCCTCTTTAGAAACGTTTTCCTTGCCATTGCCAGTTTACATTTTATATCCCCTCTAATTCGACCATCATCAGTTATTTTGCTCCCCAAATAGCAAAACTCCTTTACTACTTTAAGGGCCTCATTTCCTAATCTAATTCCCTCAGCATCACCCGACTTAATTCGACTACATTCCATTATCCTCGTTTTGCTTTTGTTGATGTTCATCTTATATCCTCCTTTCAAGACACTGTCCATTCCGTTCAACTGCTCTTCCAAATCCTTTGCTGTCTCTGACAGAATTGCAATGTCATCGGCGAACCTCAAAGTTTTTATTTCTTCTCCATGGATTTTAATACCTACTCCGAACTTTTCTTTTGTTTCCTTTATTGCTTGCTCAATATACAGATTGAATAATGTCAGGGACAGGCTACAACCCTGTCTCACTCCCTTCCCAACCACTGCTTTCCTTACATGTCCCTCAACTCTTATAACTGCCGTCTGGTTTCTGTACAAATTGTAAATAGCCTTTCGCTCCCTGTATTTTATCCATGCCACTTTTAGAATTTGAAAGAGAGTATTCCAATCAACATTGTCAAAAGCTTTCTCTAAGTCTACAAATGCTAGAAACGTAGGTTTGCCTTTCCTTAATCAGTTCTGTATTTCATCGTAATGTCTATTGGGTAGATTCCGAGCTCCACACAGAGTGATTCCACTGAGGTGGTGCCGAAAGCTCCCGACAGTCTACGTAAGCCGCTCCTCTGTGCTCGTCTGAACGAGGGTTCGGTTCGCTTACAGGCTCAACCTGTGAGTACATGTACTAGCGGCGAAGCTAAGTACCGACAACAACAAAGAAAAAAGACGAGCACAGACGTACCTGCCCTCCGGCGCCGACGTCCGGATCGCTGGCGCCGACGACGGCGACGACACTTCCGACGGGCAGGTCCTCGCGCGCCTTCACCGTGTACGAGGGCAGCGCGAAGGCGGGCGCGTTGTCGTTGACGTCGTCGATGAGGATGCGCACGATGGCGTCCGAGGACAGGGGCGGCACGTCGCCGCTGCCGCCCCCGCCGCCGCCGTCGGTGGCGCGCACCTTCAGCTCGTACACGTCCTGCCGCTCGCGGTCGAGCGCTGCCGCCACGGTCAGCACGCCGGTGCGCGCGTCCACCGCGAAGTCGTCGGTGTCGGTGACCAGCGAGTACGAGACGCGCGCGTTCTCTCCCTGGTCCGCGTCGGTCGCGTTCACGCGGAAGATGGCCGTGCCGTTGAGCGCGTTCTCCGTCACTCGGAAGCTGGCCACCGCCTTCTCGAACCTGGGCGCGTTGTCGTTGACGTCGAGCACCGTGACGGGCAGAAAGCGCGACGCCGCCTTCTGCGGCCGGCCCAGGTCGTACACGCTGATGTTCAGCAGGTACTCGGCCTCGCGCTCGCGGTCCAGGTGGCCCACCACCTTCAGCTCGCCCGTCTCTGGGTCGATGAGGAACACGGAGTCGTAGTCGCCGTCCGAGATGCCGTACACCAACTTCCCGTTGTAGCCGAGGTCGCGGTCCCTGGCCCGGAGCTTCACCAGCGTCGTGCCCAGCGCCACCGACTCGTTCACCTTGATCCCAGTCGGGAAGTCCAAGAACTCGGGCGCGTGCACGTTCTCGCCGTACCGGCTGGGCATCATGGCGAAGTCCTCCCGGTGCAGGTCGTAGGGCGCGTTGTTGCGCTCGCCCGCGGCCAGGATCTCCGTCAGGCGGTGCGTCACGCCGGTGTCGCGGCACTCGAACGCTCCGGTCTCGTCGGTGAGGATCCTGCCCGGCGAACCCAGACTCCTCTTGGCGTTGACCAGGTTGATCAGCACGTGGACGATGTCCGAGAAGTGGGTGCCGTCCGTCGCGGTGATGTTCACCTCCCGCTCGGACACTTTGACATCCGTGAGGTCGCATGTGACGCTCAGCACTCCAGAGGTCGCGTCCAGACCGAAGCAGCTGTCCGCGTTGCCGCCGACCAGACGGTAGCTAATGATACTTCCTGCGTCAAAGTCTATAGCCGAGAGCGTTATGATCTCCGTGCCGATCGGAACGTAGCGCGGCACGTGGCCCGAGCAGTCAACCTTCTCGAACTGTGGTCTGTTGTCATTGATATCTCTCACGTTAATCTTCAACTGCATTTCTGTCTGTCGGCGGTACGGAAGACCCCAGTCGGAAGCACGTATCCTGAGAATATACTGCCTCCTCATAGACTCGTAATCCAGCACCATAGTCGTCTTCACGACTCCCGAGAAGTGATCTATCTCGAAAGGCACTGGTTTCAGGTTGGCGATGCTGTAGGAAATGTAGGCGTTTTCGCCGGAGTCGCGGTCCTTGGCAGACACTTTGGTGACGGTAGTTCCCGCCGGCTCGTTCTCGTCCACCCACACTGTCGCTTCCGGCGTTTCGAACAGTGGATCGTTGTCGTTGGTGTCCGCCACCGTCACTTTCACTTTGGCGGAAGACTGTTTTCTGGTGCCCGCGTTCCCTTGGTCTATCGCCGACACCGTCAGCGTGTACATGGCCTTTTCCTCCGCATCGAGTTGCACCGCCGTGTAGAGCATGCCAGTGTCGGGGTTGATGCGAAACTCTCCGCCTTCATTTCCCCCTACTATCTCCAAGAAAACTTGTGCGTTTTTGCCTTCGTCGGCATCGGTAACCTTCAGGCGGATGACTGGCGTGTTGACCGGCGCCGTTTCCGGCACTTCGACTTCGTAGATCTCGCGATCGAATACGGGAGCATTGTCGTTGAGATCGGTCAGGTGGACAGGCACGGATTTGTACGTCTCCTTCGGCGGAATGCCCATATCCGTCGCCTTCAGCGTGAGGTTGTAGCCCTGAGGCGCCGTCTCACGGTCGAGGAGGTGAACTACGACGATATTGTACTCTCCAGGCTTCCCAGCAGGTTTTATGCGAAAGTGGCCGTCCGGATCGCCGTCGACGATATCGAGGCTCTTGATCTCACCGTGCATGCCCTTGTCACGGTCTGTGACGCGCACTATGGCGTATATGTCGGCGTTGGAATGTTCCGCGATGTCGGGCAGGTGCCGCACGTAGATTTCGGGAGCGAACAGGTTCACCTGCTGGACTCTGACCTTGAGGGTAGCCGTGCTGGCCTTCGCCTGGGGACCGTGCTTGAGGATGGAACTGCGATCCTGCGCTTTCACCGTAAGCTCGTGCACGGACTTGGCCGTGTACCTCAGTGGCCGCGTCAGCGACACCACGCCGGTCATCGGGTGCACCGAGAACTGGTCCGTGGCGTCCAGGAAGCTGTAGTAGATTTCGCCGTTCCTGCCGAGATCGGCGTCCTCGGCGGACACTTGGGCGATGCTGCGGTGCAAGGGCGTGTCTTCCGGGACGGTCACCTCGTACTCGGTGGGGTAGAAGAGCGGGTTGAGGTCGTTGGTGTCGAGTACGGTGACGGCGACGCGCGTGTCGGCGATGAGGGGCGTGGCGCTCGAGTTGCCCCGCCAGGACTTGGTTGCGCGCACGTCCAGCACGTAGCGGTCCTTGCGCTCGCGGTTGAGCACGTCCAGCTTGTCGGTGCGCGTGCGCAGCAGCAGGAAGCAGAAGTCGCCGACCAGCTTCTCCTCCGCCTTGAAGAACTTGTCGCGGTCGCCGGCGACGATCTTGAACCGGATGACGGCGTCCGCCTCGCGAGGGTCGTCGGGCGCCGTGACGACGCCCATGCGCTCCTCGGGCGTGGCGTACGTCTTGGGCGGCGAGTTCTCGGGGATGCTGGCATTGTAGGCGGGCCTGGTGAAGCGGAAGGCGCCGGGCGGAGGCGGCGGGGGAGGCGAGGGGCGCGGTGCGTCGGGGCCGGCAGAGGGGCTGGAGGCGGGGGCGGGCGCCGGGCCGCCCGCGGGGGCGGCGGACACCAGCAGCAGCAGCAGCAGCTGCAGGCGGCGGGCGCGCGGGCTCGCTGCCGCGTCCATCGCGGGGCTCGCCGCTTCAGCTCATCGCGACCTGCCGACACACAGAAATAAACACCGTCAGCGTTTCATTACGGTAGCAATACTGTTTCACCCTGCAGCAGGGGGAAAATTGCAGTACAAGTCTTCTCACCCAGTGATGTCAAATATAAACAGCATAGTGCTTTGGATGTGTGAAAATCGTGACGGTCAGTTATTGTTATGTTGGCAGCTTCGTCCGCCTCGCGAGGGCCGTGTTCTTACACTGTGCTTTGCGTGGTTTGAAAATAAATTGTGAACGACTGATTACTTTTATGCATATATACCGGTGAAATATTGTGTAGCTTATGGTTGTAGAGAACACAGAGTAAAGTGTGGTGTCGCCGCCAGACACCACACTTGCTAGGTGGTAGCCTTTAAATCGGCCGCGGTCCGTTAGTATACGGCGGACCCGCGTGTCGCCACTTCTGTGATTGCAGACCGAGCGCCGCCACACGGCAGGTCTAGAGAGACTCCAGTTGCACAGCCGACTTTGCTAGCGATGGTTCACTGTCTACTTACGCTCTCATTTGCCGAGACGATGGTTTAGCATAGCCTTCAGCTACGTCATTTGCTACGACCTAGCAAGGCGCCATATTCAGTTACTATAAGTACTATCTTCAAGAATGTATTCTGAACAGATAATATTGTGACTCATGTACGTTCAAGAGCGACGTTCATCATTAATGGATTAAAGTTATCAAACTAATTACGTCCGCTTTCTGAATTCTCATTCCTTGTCATGTTCCAGACCTCACGTCAGTATAGTTGTTCCCTCCTCACGCCAGCCTGCGTGAGCTAAAACGCGTGCATTTAGGCCTCCACTAGTAACACGGTGTTGGCTCTTCTGCTAACACAAAACAAAGTAAGTGGAGTTCAGTTTCATAGAGCTACAACATGGCATTTAATGTATAAATTGCACTACTGCGCCGGCCGCGGTGGTCTCGCGGTTCTAGGCGCTCAGTCCGGAACCGCATGACTGCTACGGTCGCAGGTTCGAATCCTGCCTCGGGCATGGATGTGTGTGATGTCCTTAGGTTCGTTAGGTTTAAGTAGTTCTAAGTTCTAGGGGACTGATGACCATAGATGTTAAGTCCCATAGTGCTCAGAGCCATTTGAACCATTTTTTGCACTACTGCCGACAATACTCTTCGTGTTCGATTTTGTATCTGTTTTTTCTTTGTGAAGATTTCCGTTTTCTCGGCAGGGAATTCTAAAATTAGGGGTTCAAGCAATTCGTAGAGATAATTGGGCCCTACCTCGTACAGTACTGTGAGCAGCCGGCACTTGACAGAAAATTGCTACCGAGCAAGACCAGGAGCATTAATGAAAGTCTTAAAAGATGATGGCGTCCCGTCTGTCTTTAACTTTCCTCAATATTTGCAGAAGAAATGGTTGGAAGCAGGCAACTGGTTCGGAAAGAATCTGTTGGTACTCGATTCAGTCAAACACATTGCAAGTATTTAAATTATAATTGTATCAACAAAATAATAGTTAACATTCGCCATAAACGTATTCTTTATTAACACGCTTAGGAAGCTATTTTAATTGCGAACTACGGTTATGCAAAATTACAGTGTTCTTCTTCCTTGTAGAATGTAAATCAGGCAGATACACATTTCGTAACCTCTCCTGAAGCGTTGAGAGGAAACAAAGGAACTTGTTTTTTTTTTTTTTCACTTGCCACCCTGTTTTAACGACCCACCACCTAATTACTTAAGGTGGGTCTTATCTGACCTCTTAGCCGCTGCGATCGGTATACGGGCGCTGATGTGGCTTTAACCTCCACACCAGTTCCCACATCCGGTCGCAGCATTGGCCGTGTCCCGCCTCGTGGAGGCGAGTCGTTGTTCTTATTTTGTTTTTATCTTTCATTTTCATTTTATTCCATTTTGTTTTCTTTCTTTGTTTTGTTTCCTTTGATTTCTTTCTATAGGCAGGTTTCCCAAAACCGTTTAACAAATATTTACAAGAAATTTGAATTTTTGAAAAGGAAATAGGAATAAATAGTTATGAATGAAGAAGAGGAAAGAAGACAGGAAAGGAACAAGTTTGTAGTCCCGCCACCCTGGGGTACTGCGGATGAACGCCTTGGAATTGGTTCAAAAATGGTTCAAATGGCTCTGAGCACTATGGGACTTAACGTCTGAGGTCATCAGTCCTCTAGAACTTAGAACTACTTAAACCTACCTAACCTAAGGACATCACACACATCCCTGCCCGAGGCAGGATTCGAACCTGCGACAGTAGCGATCGCTCGGCCACTGCGGCCGGCTTGGAATTGGTCCTCAAGCCATTGATCCTCAGGCTTAAATACCTTTTGATTTATCTCTTAGCCTAAGAAGATCTATGCTATACTATAGCTACTACTAAGTTAATTACTAGAGCTACTACTAACATAATTACACTATTGACAGGTTTCAACTGCCGTGTTTGCCTGTGGCAACTGCGACGGTGCGCCGACACTGTTTACATCTATGTTTTGGTCTAATTTAGTTTTATCCATTGTAATAGCTGTACTTATGTTAAGTCTAATGTATTTCTGTCAGGTCTTTTATTCTGGCTATGCTTTTCGCCCTCCACACTATGGAAGACCCTCGATAAGCAGCCGGCCGGAGTGGCCGAGCGGTTCTAGGCGCTACAGTCTGGAACCGCGCGACCGCTACGGTCGCAGGTTCGAAGCCTGCCTCGGGCATGGTTCAAATGGCTCTGAGCACTGTGGGACTTAACATCTGACGTCATCAGTCCCATAGAACTTAGAACTACTTAAACTTAACTAACTTAAGGACATCACACACATCCATGCCCGAGGCAGGATTCGAACCTCCGACCGTAGCGGTGCCTCGGGCATGGATGTGTGTGATGTCCTTAGGTTAGTTAGATTTAAGTAGTTCTAAGTTCTAGGGGGCTGATTAGGTTTAAGTAGTTCTAAGTTCTAGGAGGCTGATGACCTCAGAAGCTAAGTCCCAGAAGCTAGTGCTCAGAGCCATTTGAACCATTTCAACCTCGTTAAGTTTTCGTCACCACGATTCCATTCAAATTAATGAATGTGAAACGTACGAAACATGTACGGGATGCGATACCCACATTATTCAACGTACCAAATAAGCCACCACAATTGCAGCTGAACATAAAACCAAGAAGACTTGATAATAAAATATCAGAAGTAAAAAAGCTGTTTGCCAAGCACAGAAGAAGCCAATTCTGCTATTGCTACGGCTGAATCACAAATGGCAAGAGTCTTAAACACTTTCGCTTTTGAAGCAAAAGTACTTTCTTGTACAAAAATGTATAAAAATAATGACTAGAGCTTGTCTCGTTAAAAATTCACATTCACCTCACATTTTAAGCACACAGCCACTGCATGAAAATTAATGTGTAGAATTTTAAGTGGCCAACTGTGTTGATAAAGCATTTTTACGTACTGCTACAACTCTTTACAAGGCAAAACTTAACGTACTTCACGCGAACAGTAACGTACATATAGCTATACTGCAACCACTTATTATTTTCGTAAGTCGAGCATATACGATGTGTTGAGTTCATATTAAATTACACAGGAAGGCTTTACAACGTTAACGTAGAAAGAACTGTACGGTTTGGTACTGTCACCATCTCGTGGCTATTGTGTTTGGTTCTGGTGTTGACGCTGCAGACGAGGCCATATCTGCCGCAGCCCGCGCCGATGCACTCGCGACAGACGCAAGGCAAGCTGTTTCCTCGTCCCAGTCCACCCTGGTGTGCACCGTTTGAGCATCGGCCGTTTGCAACGTCAACAGTAGATTCTGCTGTGGCCGAAAAGCGTTAAGGTGTGTATACAGATATAACAGCGGTCAAGATGCACGGTTGCATTGACTAGTAAGAACGGTCGCGGACTCGTGCAATGATTTTATTTTTATAGACAAAAGTTACATTAAATTCTGCAACGCCTTTATCTGCGGTAGTGATAATTTAACATTTGATGTCAACGAAACAACGCGATAATTAAAACTGTGAAGGGGATAAAAGAAAGCTGTAAGATCATTTGTTCGATGGTGAAAAAATGGGCGTAAAAAAGGATATAGCGCGGGACATCAAAACACAAACTTAACGCAATCTTTGGATAAAAAGGAAGAGTAACGAGATCGACACATAGGATTGTGTTGCTTTTTATTATTTTCCATTAAAAAACTACAGAATACTCAGGTCTTCCACGGGGGAACCCAGTACACCAACGTTTATTAAAGAAAGTACCGTGATATGACGTATCAAACGAAAGCGTGTCACTGGATACGGATTTCTTGGTCGCGATGACGCTGCAAGTTATATTGGTTGGATGGTTCAAATGGTTCAAATGGCTCTGAGCACTATGGGACTTAACATCTATGGTCATCAGTCCCCTAGAACTTAGAACTACTTAAACCTAACTAACCTACGGACGTAACACAACACCTAGTCATCACGAGGCAGAGAACATCCCTGACCCTGCCGGGAATCGAACCCGGGAACCCGGGCGTGGGAAGCGAGAACGCTACCGCACGACCACGAGCTGCGGACCATATTGATTGGAAAGTTATAAACAGATGCTGAAATAACATTATGTGTGCTCCAGACAAAACGTTGGTTCGTCAGCTAATCATATTGTACATTAACAACATGGAAGACAATATTAATAATAACAAACTATTTTGCATATGTTTCTGTTACAGCTAGGGCTTCCGTTTTATGATAGTAAAATAAACAGTGACGGCTTAAATCGTGATTCCGTATTGAGAACGTTGTCAGTATGCCAGAGAACAAACTAAAACAATCACATGTTTGCTATAATCAATGAAAAATATGAAGTGGCAGATACTTGAAATAAGACGCCATCTGTTCGGCGAAAGCCTATTTCAGAGTTTCAGGAGACTACAAGCGTATACCCCGCGAAACAAGACTGCATAATTATATAGCAAGCATAGAATCATTTAATTAGTCACCAGGAAAACCAGTCACCTCCGATTCCTTAGAGAATAGAACTCCCAGGTATAAAATAGCTTCAGTCGTCTGACTACTATAGAAATGACTTAATGTGCTAAATGTCTGCCGTGCAACGATGTAATTACGTAGGTATGTTTGTAGATACTGTATGTTCAATGGTATATGCGGGTACCGTTTGCCCTTTCCCCAGTAGAGTTAATAGTACAGATGTAATACATTGAAAAGTCATTCTTGACGCAAAAGCTTTACTGCATGAACAACGAAAATTTAGAAAGCGACAAACTGTTTTCTTTTCGTTATTTTGTGGCGTTATAAGGGAGGAAAGTTTACAAAGGGTTTGAAATTCTGTTTAAAATTAGTTAATAGTCACCAAGTGCTCTATTTATGAAATGCTGGAAGAGTATATTCCGGGTCATTTGCACTCCATTTTAAGAAAATGGCTAGTTTTCATGCATCTCAGTGTTCATGACGTCATTCTCCTGAACTGTAAGTCGTATTATGATATAATTTTGCAAGAACATTCAGTGATATATGTTGATACCGTCTGCAATATGTGCTGCGAATAGAGTTAATAGTATAGAAGAAAATTCTTAAAAAGACATGCTTGATGCCAAAGTTTTATTTTATGAATAGATATGTAGTAAGCGCTATACTTTTTTCCGCCTCATTACTTTTTGGCACGTGCCAGCGAGAAAGGTTCCAAATTATGAATTTTATAACACTGCTGCACTACAGCAATCATTAGAGCAGCAGGTGTAATAGATAGTCAACAAGTTGCAATAAATGGTTGTTTTTAAAAATTATTTTTTACAGCTGTCTACCTCTGAAGGACTAACAGAATTCACATTAGCAATCAGTAAAGCTATCTCCAAGTCACGTGCCGACAATGGTCTGCATGTGCATATGTAAAATTTAAGGACCCTAGAAACAAGGGCTTGTCACAACATCACTTAAAATAACAGACGATGTTAGTGGCTACATGCGTGTAGCTGTTAACGAGGTCTGTTATTTTAAGAGGTTGGTTTTACTGATATGACAAGCCCTTGTTTCTAGGGTCCTTAAATTTTACGTATAGACATGCAGACCATTGTCTACACGTGACTTGGAGATAGCTTTACTGACTGATTGATAAAGTGAATTCTGTTAGTCCTTCTGAGGTAGACGGGTTTAAATCCGTCGAAACCATGGTAAAGGTTTTTGAAAACCACCATTTACTGCAACTGGTTGACTGTCTATTACACCTGCTGGCCAAATTACGTGTAATTTTTACTGAAAAACGCTCTAATTCACAAATAATGGGTGAATAGTCTGGATAATTTGTGCGCCGTGAGTTACGTGCCTGAAGACGTAGAGAATAATTTCTGACTTTAATATTTGACTTGTTGTATTACACCATTAACGTAAGATAATAGCTCTTAACGAGTAGATTATGACAGCATTTGAAATTTCTAATTCGGACAATAATTTATGAAATATTGAAATTAAAATTTAAAAAAAAAATTATGACAGCATTTGAAATTTCTAATTCGGACAATAATTTATGAAATATTGAAATTAAAATTTTTGTTCCCCTGAAAGGCGTGACATAGATAACCTGCAACTGGAACTGGGCGACATTTTTCCCCGTTCAGTGAAGTAGGAGGGCGTGCTGGAAAGTAGTAACTCCGAGTTTTTAATGTGTAAACTCTTAAAGCTTTTTAAATAAAATAATCATTATTAACATTCTACATCGTTATTCTTCGTGTCTACATAGTTATTTCGGAACAAAGTCACCTTGGCGATGAACACGTTTCACCCAACGAGAAACCAGTTTGTTGATACCTTCACTGTAGAATTTTTGACTTTATTCAACTCAAATGTGTGTGAAATCTTAAGGGACTTAACTGCTAAGGTCATCAGTCCCTAAGCTTACACACTGCTTAACCTAAATTATCCTAAGGACAAACACACACACCCATGCCCGAGGGAGAACTCCGCCGGGACCAGCCGCACAGTCGATGACTGCAGCGCCCTAGACCGCTCGGATAATCCCGCGCGGCTGACTTTATTGACGGAGACACAATCTCACCTCCGCTTGCACCACCTCATCGCTATCAAATTGAAGTCCTCGAAGGTGTTCTTTAAGTTTTGCAAACAGATGAAACTCGGATGGGGCGAAGTCGGGACAGTACGGAAGATGATCGATGACAATGAACGCAATGCGTGGCATTGCTACAGACGTCACAGAGCTCTTGTGCGGTCTGGCAATCACATGTTGAAGGAGAGGGTGCTCCATGTGTGGAATAACACTTCGAATTCCAATCTCAATTACATCCTGCTGTTTTCTTCACGCTACAATTCGGAGCTTTCTAGCGGCAGAGTGTTTCAACATGCGTCAGCGAAGCAGGGAAGTCGACCAAGTAAAAAAAAAAAAAAATGGTTCAAATGGCTCTGAGCACTATGGGACTCAACATCTATGGTCATCAGTCCCCTAAAACTTAGGTTTAAGTAGTTCTAACTAACCTAAGGACAGCACACAACACCCAGTCATCACGAGGCAGAGAAAATCCCTGACCCCGCCGGGAATCGAACCCGGGCGTGGGAAGCGAGAACGCTACCGCACGACCACGAGCTGCGGACTCGACCAAGTAATACGCATTTCACGTCATACCTCAGCCGGTATTGAGAAGAGGATAAAAAGTATGAAACTTCCTGGCAGATTAAAACTGTGCGCCCGACTGAGACTCGAACTCGGGACCTTTGCCTTTCGCGGGCAAGTGCTCTACCATCTGAGCTACCGAAGCACGACTCACGCCTGGTACTCACAGCTTTACTTCTGCCACAGTTTTAATCTGCCAGAAAGTTTCATATCAGCGCACACTCCGCTGCAGAGTGAAAATCTCATTCTGGAAACATCCCCCAGGCTGTGGCTAAGCCATGTCTCCGCAGTATCCTTTCTTTCAGGAGTGCTAATTCTGCAAGGTTCGCAGGAGAGCTTCTGTAAAGTTTGGAAGGTAGGAGACGTGATACTGGCAGAAGTAAAGCTGTGAGTACCCGGCGTGAGTCGTGCTTCGGTAGCTCAGATGGTAGAGCACTTGCCCGCGAAAGGCAAAGGTCCCGAGTTCGAGTCTCAGTCGGGCACACAGTTTTAATCTGCCAGGAAGTTTCATATCAGCGCACACTCCGCTGCAGAGTGAAAATCTCATTCTGGAGAGTAAAAAGTAGTTGGTGAATGACGCAACTAGCTGGCTGTTTGCGTGCTCCGCAAACTACTGAAACGGGAAGAAACTCTAACATGGCGACTACATTGTAAATGGAAATGCCGTATGGCTAGGGCCTCTCGGCGGGTACACCGTTCCCTTGGTGCAAGTCTTTCGAGTTGACGCCACTTTGGCGACTTGCGTATCGATGGGGATGAAATGATGATGATACGGACAACACAACAGCCAGTTCCTGAGCGGAGAAAATCTCTGACCCAGTCGGGAATCGAACCCGAGCCGTTAGGTATGACATTCCGTCGCGCTGACCACTCAGCTACCAGGGGCGGAGAACTGAATGGTAAATACCCTATACCATAACGCCGCAGTGATCTGCATAGTAAAGAAACTGATATACCTGAAGAAACGTGCATGCAAGAGCCCCACAGAGAAAAGTTATACTGCATCTCCTACAGCCATCCATACGAAATAACCCAGCTGGTTTATCCAGAGGACGCAAGCAGCTGAAAGTAGTACCTAAGTCGTATTGCGTCTCTGGAATAAATTGCTACGCGAAGGCAGCAAAAAAATTTGCAGGAGCAGAAGACGCTCCTTGCCGACGGAAATTAACCTCGGACTCGCCGGGATTAGAATCAGTGACCACCGTCAGAACGCGGCTTTGACCCGAGGAGAGGGGAGGCAGAGTGAGCCTTGGGCTGGGGTAGGGGGTTGCTCCGGGATGGCGCTGATTAAGGCCCCTTTGAGAGCACAAGTTGCGCAGCGCAGAAGGCGGGTAGTTAGCGGAGAATCCAGCGAGCAATTAAGGCGGCCTATCACCAGCTGTATCTGAGCCGTCACGGTCGTAATACCTCTCCAGAGATTAAGCCGGAGCGCCGCTCCGGTACACCCGCGAACAACACCTGCCCTGTTTACCTCCCGCGAGAAGTGGAGTGTAGCGAAACGACGAAAGCCTAATTTCGAAGGGATCAAACTTCTCCGCGATTACTCGCTGTAAGTTAAACTGTCTGCCTTATTGAGACTGCGGAGAGGGTAGAGCTACTTGCAGTCTTTACGACATGATTCAGAAGGAAACATCACCAACATGGCCTGGGGAAAAAGTACACTTACAAGATATCAGCCTCCAGCAATCCCGCGCAATTATTGGGACCATAATTCTGATACTTCGCAGTTATTATCTTCTGAAAAACGGCATTTGAACTTCCGCGCGCACCGTTAGCTTGTCACTCGATCCGCCCTACTACAGCAGCTTAATGCCCGAGCGCGAAGTACTGAACTGCGGAGTGACCAAGAGGTTGTAAATTATTGGTCTGAGACTGGCAACCTGCTTTTTTCATCGTATTTAAGAGCGCACAGTTTCTAACCTGTAGCTAGTGCCAGAAATCTCTTTGTTTTGAACCTTATTATGAATTAAACCTTAAAATCACAGCAAAGGGTGATACCAGAAGACAGATGGCTACGACTAGAGGCATATAGGCATGCACATGAGCTATGAGTTACACAGACTGAGCCTATAGAACATATGTAGACAACACAGAGAACGATGTGTAACAACACAAAATATATGGGAGGAACATACAAACTACTGACAGAGAAGGTAAAAACCCCACTAGTTCACGGAACACTAAGGCAGGATGACAGCACGATCACGACGGAACAGCCGGCCGTTGTGACCGAGCGGCTCTAGGCGCTACAATCTGGAACCGCGCGACCGCTACGGTCGCAGGTTCGAATCCTGCCCCGGGCATGGATGTGTGTGATGTCCTTAGGTTAGTTAGGTTTAAGTAGTTCTAAGTTCTAGGGGACTGCTGACGTCAGATGTTAAGTCCCATAGTGCTCAGAGCCATTTGAACCATTCTGACGACGGGACAGAGGAATACAGCCGAGTTTCTGCTGTACAAACTGCGCGCCGCGCGGGATTAGCCGAGCGGTCTCAGGCGCTGCAGTCATGGACTGTGTGGTTGGTCGCGGCGGATGTTCGAGTCCTCCCTCGGGCATGGGTGTGTGTTTTTGTCCTTAGGATAATTTAGGTTAAGTAGTGTGTAAGCTCAGGGACTGATGACCTTAGCAGTTAAGTCCCATAAGATTTCACAAACATCTGAACATTTTGTACAAACTGCTTCCTGACGGCATCATCAATACACACATACAATATCACACAACACTAAGAGAAGACCTAAGCACGCCATAGAACAGTGCCACGGTTACCTGTCGTTTTGCGCTAGAAGGGGTTGCGCTAGCAATGTCAGACTCGAAAACAAAAAAAGCATCTCGACCAGCCGGCATCTATTCGGGAGCACGGAAAACAATACCACCGCAGATCACCCCGTTCCTAATAATGTTACTGAACTATGCCTTACGGCTGGGCAGGGCGTCTACATTGCGGAAAACCGCCAAACCAGCCATAATTAAGAGTTACGGGCCAAGATGCCGCAAACATCCTAGCAAAGATACAGGAGGGACTGCTGTGTAAATATTAGCAATTAGCATATTCACAGAGTTCTCAAGGGCATGAGCCAGCACCAATTCGGCTTCAGAACCAGTGTATCCATAGATGATGTCATCACCCACACATTACACATCTTTAAGAATACAGGAAACAAGAATGCCATGGCAATAACGACTGTCGTTACTGGGGCATTCGATTACATCTGGAGGCCCATAGTCACCGTTCAACAGGTTCCTACACTACGGAAATGAGCGAGTAGTCGAATGGCAGATGGACAGCCGGAAAGTAATTAAAAGACCAAAGGCTATCTTCAAGGGTCGATCTGCGGTCCCATCTTCTGGAACTTAACAAGCGAACCCCTCCTAGAACTTCTAGATGCGGATGACAAGTCAGACGGAATTTTCACCTACGCAGATGACGAACTAATTGTAGTAACTGCTAACAAACAGAGTCCTGCTAGAAAAGGAAACCAATGGAATAACACAAACAATTACACAATGGTGTCACAACAACAAATTTAGGATAGCCGAAAACAAAACAACATACGCATTACTGAAAGGTTCACTCCAAAGAAATCCTTCAGTTAAAATAGGGCACACAACCATAAAATAAGCATATGTAACACACTATCTTGAGGTACACATAGATGAGAAATTGAATTTCCACAAACACACAAAGCTAAGAACAGGCAAAGCAGAAAAAATACTCCAAAACTGGAGAGGCTAAATTCAAAACAGTACAAGCTACTTCTCCCAATCATATGAACATATCACTGTGCGCCCTTCGAATCAGTCCTCAGCTTCGCAGCTAGCGCATGGGCTCACAGACTCATCCTGGCCACCAACAAAGCATCTGTCAGATGACGGCAGAGGAACGTCCTACTTCGGCTATCACGAGACTTCGGCACTTTCACAGTGGATGCACTATGTGTAGTGCTCGGAGTATGCCTCGTTGATATCACGATCAAATACAGAGCTGCAGGTACTGGTTAAAGATGGGGAGACTAGATAAGGTACACACAAAAACTGGTGTACCGATAGAGACGACACGTCACCTTAAAAGCTGACGTCTGGATACGTGGCAAGGTTGGTGTTATGTAAATGATAAGGGACGCAGATTGCACGTCTTCTTCCCCGCGGTAAGGGAGCGGTTGAGAATGAAGCATATCGATCTCAGCCACGATGGTGCACATTTCTTAAACGGACACGGGCCTTATCCCAAGCACTTAAACCGCGTGAATGAGGACAGATACCCTCATGAACATGCGGGAAAGGAGGTTCTCCTGAACACATTGTCTCTTTCCGCGGGAAATACGTGAACAACAAACATACACGAGACTTAGTCTACACAGAAACAGAAATACACAGCAATAAGAGACTAAGAGCACTGGCACGATTAAATGCATTAACATACAGTACTTCAAAAATAAAACATGAAGAGTACCTGCTGATACGAATTAACAGACATACATGTATGCAACTTAACAACAATCTCTAGCGGGTGAACAGCGACACCCACAGTGACAGTTCAAAAAAATGTGTGTGAAATCTTATGGGACTTAACTGCTAATGTCATCAGTCCCTAAATTATCCTAAGGACAAACACACACACCCATGCCCGAGGGAGGAATCGAACTTCCGCCGGGACCAGCCGCACAGTCCAGGACTGCAGCGCCCTAGACCGCTCGGCTAATGCCGCGCGGCCACAGTGACAGGGAAGGGAGTGAAAAGGAAGATAAGTTGAAACAATAAGCAAGACACCTAGAATTATGAACCAGACGTAATATGCCAAAATGCACAGACAAATTGTACATGTAAGTCAAATGATATTTAAGGATAGAGAATACTAGAGTAAATGTAGTGTAAGGTGCTCGCAATCTAACCAAGAAAGCACGCAATTTAGCAATACCATTTCTCTACTGACTACGAACTATTTTGTTGTGACTGGCGGTCAACAGCTCGAAGAAACCATTCTGAGGTATTCACTGCCCCTCACAATCGGTGATGGCACTAACAAATCTCTCTTCTATCCTGTCATCTTTTTACATTCTTCTTTTAAAAAAGTTTATTTCAACCTCGAATTATTTCTTGTTCTAAAAATTTATATATTCTGTGTCAGATGGTGCAAATAAAAACAAAACAAAAACCTACAAAAAAGTTTATCTATGAAAACTGTGATATGTACGACCGGTTTTAAAACATCAGGTAAGAAGTCTTCAAATTTGCAACAAATAAATGAAGTAGTGTGTCACTGAAGAGGTACCATAGCGGTGTTTCATTGTTAACCTGTCTGTTGTATATTATTTTCTTTGGATTTTAAAGCTGGTACTGTTAAAGTGAAATACATTTGGAAGATATGCTCTATTCTTAATCTGATTAGCGTAATTAAATAGTAAATCGAAAATCGTTAACCTCATTTAATAATAATTCTTCAGCTGCTTAATTTTATTCACTTTTATGTTGGGGTGTATATATACAAAATACATATATGCAAAATACCAATACGAAAATACTGGCAAAATAATACTGAACGTACATGGGCTAGTGGTTGGCGTATTACGTATTCATATTCATCTGCACCTGAATAGACAAGAGGTTCTAATAGACAAGACTGGCTGCTTGCGAAAGTACTTGCATTCAAAATACTGAGTGACCGATACATGTGAGACATTTAAAAATGTGCAAATTAGACTGAACAATAAATGAGAATTATTTTAAACTTATTATTCTTGAGACAAGTAATCAGTCCTTAGGCCGTCTCATACAGGTTCACAGCACTCGTTCCGTCTAGCCACAATGAAAAGTTTCAACTCGAATGTTATGTTCGAAAAGATTAACGAACTCAGTAGCTCACAATATAGCCTTTCCCAGTGCCCGATAATGTCGACGGCCACGGACATTCAGAGTCCCACGTGGCGTTATTCCACGTTCTCCCTTTCACTTATAACTTTGATGCTTTAAAAATATACTGACCAGACTCCTTCCATATTCACAGAAACACCTCCTCCATTCGCTGCATTCCTCAAAATCTTAATAACGCAAATATTTTGTCAACGAGTAAGCTTTCTCCGACACAAGGGCCACATTCCGACCGCCACCATCGGCCGTACGTCGAATTCTGTCCTGCCTCTGCTTCATCTGCCCAATCACGCAAGGTGTAATAGAGGATTCCGCTCATGCTGCCGCGAAACTGTTCCTTTTGGAACATTCCAGAAGGCCAACGATATAGTATTCGCCGCACGTAAGTGGTTATCCTCTCCGTCGTACCGTAGTTACATGTGCTCCTGCTATGTATGCCTTTTCTCATGCCTATAACAAAAGTCCAACGTTCGCACTTTGTACGGTAAGAATATATGTAGACTCAAGCAACCAATGAAAATTTGTAAGAAGGCTGGAATTCGAATCTGGCTCTCCTTCTCACTAGGCAGATGCGTTAACGACTAGGACACACTTACACAGAGACTGTGCATACCACACGTACTACCCTAGCACGTCTCCCTCCTCACTACTGATTCCCATTCATGCTTCAGCCCGCTTGGTGTTCCTCCAAAACTCAAACAGCAATGCAGAGGCTCTCCATGTATACTGAAACACCACCTCCAACATCGAACATACAAAATAAATCAGCAATTTTTTAATTGTGAATTTTGTTCGAATAGAAAAAATACATTCGAGTAATTGGGAGAGATAATTCAAGAAAATGTGTTACAAAAATCTGAACAGATGAAAGGATTCTCAAAGTGGGTGATGAATGTAGAATAGCTGAGCGTGTTTACAATAAAAGGGTCACTTCGAAGAAATTCAATAGTAACATATTACAAGACGATACTGAAAGCAGACACCCTCCATGCAAATAATTACCAACCAAGAGATGAATTGCAAATTTTTTTAGATGAAATACGAAGCATAGAATTCGAATATTAAGAAGTATTGATGAAATATACTGAAATATACAAAACTTAGAAAAAATAATAGAAACGATAAGGAAAAAGACTGATTTTTACAATATTTATGTTCAGAGAATAACAATACACTAACATAGCGACCCTTTACATGTTTCTGGGAAACTAAATTACCTACAAGCTGGATCAGAAAAGAACTCATATTCGTTTGACAGCTTCAGTTCAATACTGTCATAACAGGAAACACGTAGAAATTAAGCATATATTTCAATCTGTGTTCCAGCTATGTCTTTGTAATTCTTTAAAATATTTTTTCCACTGTCATTTATAAGAGCAAATTGTCACAATCGCTGTTATAGCAATATATTTCATTCCCTAACACATGAGATGAGACGGGAGAATTTGTATTGGAAGCGACTGACAACGCCAGGATCGACACATCGATATTTAAATCGAAATAACATCCGTTTTGACCGCCATCTTGTTACTGCTGCTCAGGAGAGCTGACTGTGATGTCGTGTGTTAAGTATCCCTTGCGAGTTTACTGGCAGTGGTTAAAGAGGATCTAAGGACCAATAGCAACTGTGGTAACTATAAACACAAGAAGACAGCCATTTCATATGAGTAAAGTGAGTGATTATTTAAAAATTTCTGCGTCAAACGCAGACCAACATACGAACTAAATATTCCCTTATATTTTGTTTTCATTCTCCGCAAGATGAGCACGGCACGTGCCAAGGCTGAACAGGGCAACTTTAATATCTATGCGTAATTTTGTTAAATGTTTTTGTATTGCCATTGCAACTTGAAGACTTTTATACCTAGAAACATTTTACATCGTTAACTAATTTATGTTGTCCACTAACTTTGTGACTGGTAGCGGAATCTGAAAGAAACATTTTGATAAAAAAGATTCATGTATATAAAATAATAAATGAACATACAGAAGTAATTATTTTAAAGACAGGGTGGCGAAAAGCAGAAAAACTTTAATCGTTGCTGTGGATGATGTTTGGTTTGTGGGGCGCTCAGCTGCGTGGTTATCAGCGCCCGTACAATTACCCAATCTTTTGCTCAGTCCAAATTCGCCACTTTCCTGGATGATGATGAACTGATGAGGACAACACAAACACCCAGTCATCTCGAGGCAGGTGAAAATCCCTGACCCCGCCGGGAATCGAACCCGGGACCCCGTGCTCGGGAAGCGAGAACGCTACCGCGAGACCACGAGCGGCGGACTAATCGTTGCTGTGTTAAGTATCTCACAAGTCAGTATCTGTACAGTTCCGCCTCATCTGGTAGTTCTGTATGAATATATTTACACGCCAAGAGGTTTATACTATAAAAATGCGGGAAGAAAGTGTTGTTACGTACGTGCAGCTCGAGATCCTACCAACTAATGCAGATGTTGTAGCAGTACGACCAAAAAAAGAAGAGAAACACTCTCGAGTCCGTGGATTATTACACAGAAATATGACCTGGGACCTAACAAAATTTATGTACGAGACATCTTACGTAGAAATAAGAAATGGGTAAGTACAAAGAACCCAATGCCACCAGTTACCGCAAAATTTTAAAACCGTTTCGTATCTACAAGTGTTGCTTCACAATTACTCGATAGGACTGGTGCACTTTAGACTCATTCATTCATATTTCAGCCGTTATGATAGCTACGTTATCCAATTCCAGTTCCCACTATTGCTCCTTCCGTATCACCTCTTCCTTTTCGGTGCCCAGTAGCGCGACTTAGTTCTCCCTATGAATCACGAGTCACGGTTCAGTTCACTGCTACTAAGTCAATCACAAAACAATTCATTCTATCACTGCAGGTTGTTGGGATATTAATAATCTGCCACTTATTTAACTAACCTTCGTAAAATCCAAAGTACAAGTACATATTATGCAAAACCGTACTACACATTCAAGCACAGCACACGTCAAATGCTGTTTTAAAATTTAATGCCGTCGTTGCTTTGTGCAATGAGCTTGTCTTATATACGTAGTAAAAAAAGCAATTTTTAAATTGTTTTCTGTGGCAGCGTGATGAAGATAATTTTATTTTTCGGCCGCCAATAAATGCAGCTGCAATAATAAGATGCAGCACATCTCATTCCACATAAGTGCGAAATCAGCAGCATATTTTATTTTGCACCCAACTGTTTTCGTCGCAGTTGGCGGCGCGGAAAACCTCGTCGTGCACACCAGTAATTTGAAACTAACACGCTGGAAACTTCAATTTTTTCTCCATACGCTGTGCGCTTCTGCCCGTTGTTGAACGAATCGCAGTTGGTGCGCTTAGAAACTAGTTAGCCAAAATTTCCAGAGGCGATGCGAAAGTTTTCGTGCTACTAAAATTCGCCTCTTCACAGGGATTATATCCTGTAATATAATCGGGTAAACTACCATTCGTACACTTAAAATGTGAACTACGCGGGACGTGGCTACGTTTTTCTCCATGTGTTCGCCAGGTCTGGAAGAATATTCTCTCTCTCTCTCTCTCTCTCTTTCTCTCTCTCTCTCTCTTTCTCACACACACACATTCATTTCACTCGATTATGAAAGCGAACAGCTTATCCCTGCCACGAACCCCAGATATTCTTGTTTTTCGTAAAGGTATAATTTATTTTTGCGGAATGGATGCAGCTCAGTTTACGCCTGCCATATGTTGGCAAGAAGGAAGGAAGATTAGCATTTAACATCCCGTCGACATCGAGATCACTAGAGATGGAGCCCAAGACCGGAATGTTTCAAGGATGAGGAAGGGAATCATCAGCAGTGCCATTCCAAAGGAACTACCCCGACATTTGGCTAGGAGCGATTAGGGATATGACGGAAAACATGAATTAGGATGGTAGGACGTGGATTTGTCCCGTTGTCCTCCTGAATGAGAGTCCAGTGTGATAACCACAGCACCACCTTGCTCGGTCAAATGTTCGGCGTACTCAAGTACGAATACAGTGTAAATACTAATGACCCCAATTTTGCTCCGAAAACTGTTCGTGTTCGGGTAATGGCAAAACAAGTAGACTAATTAAGATCCATTTTGCATTTTACGAGAAAAACGGTCGATAAGCTCTGGAAAAGGAAAATACCAGATATACAGGCGACCATGATCATTACCTTCCTTGTCATTACATTTCATGCGTTCCGCTTAATAGATATTCTAATGCAACGAAAACTCATAGCAAAACAGAGTAAACATTTATTTTTCCACTGGTATCTCACTGATATCTTCGCAGTATCAATGTTTCCTATATGTTTCATACTATGATTTCCTATAGCTGTTGGTTAGATCCTATCCGTCTTTCAAGCTTCTTCCTCCCTTCCAAACTGACACACACACACACACACACACACACACACACACACACACACACACTGGGGGGGGGGGGGGGGAGAGAGAGAGAGAGAGAGAGAGAGAGAAATGAACTGCTGAAGGAAACTAAATACTCTAAGATATTCGTGGTAATTCGACGACTTTAAATTGGTTAAATCTTCAAGAATCATTTACACATAGTTCAAGTGTCAGTATCTGCACTGAAAATACAGTTATTTTAAAGAATGGAAAAATAAATGATGAAAAGGCGCTAACACAGTCGGAAGTATTTCTGGACAGCGAACAGATGTTTTGAACGTAATATTTCACGTGTAGTAAAAAAGGTAAGATTTTATCTACCGGTGTAGGAATAGTGAAGGCCTTATAGAAACACATTTGCTGTTCGCAGAATACAATGTAGGAAATTAGTACGCATTTCTTACGATATTCAGCATAGAACTGCATTAGACGACGGAGAAATTATACAAAATTTAAAATATCAGTTACTTCTTCCTGCTTATTTTGCAAGAAAGGGAATGCAATCATTTATTATCCTCTTAACGTGAAGTGTCGGTTGAGGGGAAACTTTTGTAAGAGCTCCGAATAGCACTTCCTTTATTGTCGAGCAACAAAAACTCTCTCTTCAACCCTTACCAAAATTGTGCGAAGGGAAAGTAATATCTGTACAGAACGCATACTGCAGCAAAAGACTAATCTAAAGGTAAAAAATTCAGCTTAACAGTGATTCAGCCTGAGGGGGGATGTTATCGGAGAACACACCGCGCGATAGTGCAGAGATGACGTAATGCCAGCGCGCTGCGAGTTTTCAAAGTTTCTCGGAAAGTCGTTTACTCCGAAAGAAGCCAAAGAAGCGGCACAGTGGGAACTTCTGAAAGCACATTAAAAACGTTCCGCTAAAGAAGGGAGGAAAAGAGAGAGAAAAGATTCACTATTTTTCATCAGGCCTTGACGGTGCGTCGACAGCACAGTCATTAGAAGAGGGGCATAAACACAGATATGTCTTGTACGAACCGGTGGTGAAAATTTTTAGCGAAGCATTGCGGTATTCTCTTGAAGTCACTCTAGAGCAGGGTTTCCCTAACTTTTCCTCTGCCGGAACACTTCGAGAAACTTGGTACTTTGATAGAACAGCTTGTTTATTTTTAAGGTTAATAAATACTTCTTTTATTCAGTGTTTACTTGTGTTTTGAATCGTAACTACTAACAGAAAAATCATAATAAACTTTTAAAAATAATACGTATCGTCAAATTTCCGAAAAAAACCAGCCATGTTATTAATACGTAGTTTTTTGTGGGCGCTTATTCACTTCCCGCAGAACACTAGTGTTCCGCGGAACACAGTTTGCGAAACCATGCTCTAGACTTCTAGGTGACGGAATACCTAAGCCGAGATGGCCTTGCCTGCTGAGATTGTGAATTAACCCGGCAGCACGAAAATCGAATTAATTACGTTTTTGTATTTCAGAGATATACGGTCGTTAGAGATGAGTTGCACGTAATCTAAAACATGGAAAAGATTTATTTCATATTTCCCGTCTTTTGATGGCAAGATTCCTGACATTTCGTGGTCTTGTTACGAATTTTCTAGGAGCAAGTGTGCTGTATCGTTATTGGCAAGAATAAACCAAAATACCCCAATAATAACAGTAATCCTTAGCTGCTGACTGGAAAATATGATACGGTAACTCCAGCTCAATTCACATTTACGAATATGATAAATCAGTAGCCAGGGGTACGGGATTTTACCGAGTCTCCCTACAAACTAAAAAGCACGATTTGTTTGGTCAGCCAGAACGAGTGTGATTACCGTTTCTTGTGAAGCTAAATATTTCTCGGCTTTGGATTTTATGGAACATTGGAGTATACAAATTTAATTAATTCGATTTCCCTGTTGCAACCATTTGAATCTTTAGCGAACTTTATACTTCTAAGTGTGAAGAATTGGCTTAACGATGACATACCTAACACAGCCGCGATAAACATAGACCTCTGCGTTTATTCATAGTCTGAACAGAGACAGATATCTAGGTTTACGTATTCCGTCACCCTCTCTAGCATAAACAGTACTCCGGTGGTCAAAAGATGCGTTGTTTATTTTGAATGGATCTTTTGCTTTCTTAATGCCTCACAGTAGACTTCAGGATTGATTATCCCTGTGCTCGACAATACATTGCCACACTCAGTTCGGCGACCACAAGAAATGTAGCTTCAGTTCAAACGGCGCATTTTTTAATATCCGCACTAAAGCACAGACTTTGCTTCAAGCGATTTTTCACCTCCATATGCATATGAAAAAGTGGCGTGGATCGACCCGCTTTTAGTCCGACGACGAACTTCAGGACGCTTTCACGAGATGGCTGCAATCTCAAGATAGCAGATTAACATGGAGAGAGAATTTATCAACTCCTTAGTGGATATTACAGTGCCTACATATGAATGGTGATTATGTAGCTAAGTAATATAATGCTGTAGTTTTAAAATTTCCAAACACGTTTGATTTACAGAATGAGATTTTCACTCTGCAGCGGAGTGTGCGCTGATATGAAACATCCTGGCAGATTAAAACTGTGTGCCAGACCGAGACTCGAACTCGGGACCTTTGCCTTTCGCGGGCAAGCGCTTTACCAACTGAGCTACCCAAGCACGACTCACGCCCTGTCCTCATAGCTTTACTTCTGCCAGTACCTCGTCTCCTACCTTCCAAACTTTACAGAAGCTCTCCTGGGAACCCTGCAGAACTAGCATTTCTAAAAGAAAGGATACTGCGGAGACATGGCTTAGTCACAGCCTAGGGGATGTTTCCAGAATGAGATCTTCACTCTGCAGCGGAGTGTGCGCTGATTTGAAACTTCCTGTCAGATTAAAACTGTGTGCCGGACCGAGACTCGAACTCGGGACCTTTGCCTTTCGCGGGCAAGTTTGATTTGATCAGTCCAGTATTTTATTTGTAGCTTAACGGAGTCTATTTTCTGATTGGTGTCGTGTGTTTCTCTTAAGCGTGGTACACGCTGACGAGTTTTTAAAAAAATGTGTTGATGTTTCGTTTCTACTTTAATCACCAGACATGCTACCACGGCGTACTAACAAAATGATGGGGGGGGGGGGGAGGGAGGGGGGGGGGGTAGAACGAAATCTACACTGGTCTTGCTAAGATCCAAACGTAACAGTTAAATTTACGTTCTGTCGCTGGATCTCAGACCAGGGAGCATGCGTTACATTATATGAAATACAGTGAGGTGACAAAAGTCATAGGATACCCCCTAATATCGTGTCACATCTCCTCTCCCGCGACGTAGTGCAGCAACTCGACGTGGTAGAGATACAAAAACACGCTGGAAGTCTCCTGCATAAATACTGAGGTATGCTGCCTCTATAGCCGTCCATAATTGCGAAAGTGTTGCAGGCATAGGATTTTGTGCACGATCTAACTTTTCGATTATGTTCCATGAATATTCAATGGGATTCATATCGGGCCCTTTGGGTGGCCAAATCATTTGCTCAAACTGTCGATAATATCCTTCAAATCAATCGCGAACAATTGTGGCCCTGCGACATGGCGCATTGTCATCCATAGAAATTCCATATTTTTTTGGGAACATGAAGTCCATGAATGGCTGTAAATGGCCTCCAAGTAGCCGAACAGACCCATATTCAATCAATGATCAGTTCAGTTGGACCACAGGACTCAGTCCATTCCATGTAAACACAGCCCACACGATTATGGCAGGCATCAACAACTTGCGCAGTGCCTTGTTGACAACTTGGATACATGGCGTCCTGGGGTCTGGGCCCCTATCGAAGCCTACCATCAACTCTTACCAACTGAAATCGGGGCTCATCTGACCACACCTAGCTTTTCCAGTCGTCTAGGATCCAACCGATATGATCACGAGCCCTGGAGAGGCGCTAAGATACGGTAGTGCCAAGTGAACTCTGATAGTTGACTCTGTAGGTGATGAAGTTTTCTCCCTCTCTCAGCCTACTCCAAGAGAGCTTGTGAGCCGTGCGTAGCGATCTGGACGTCGACGATATATTGGTGCCCCCCCCCCCTTCATTTTGCCATCAGACGTAACTGTCCAGGGGAATATGTGTTGATCAGTGAACCTGAAAACTGACTTCCAAACAGTCTTCAGTGTGAACTACAGTTGTCCACTCTCCGTGCTAAGAGCATACTAACAAATATCGTTTTGAATGTGCGTGTCTAAATAGAATTATCTCGTGAGACAAGTGACCGAAAAGCCTTGCGTGACGGGACGAATGCCTCTGGCGAGCTGACACTCCAAAACGCGGTTGCGTGCTGAAGGTTTCCCCAGCAACATCGCTGGATGGGCACGTTCTCGTCTTTTGAGCCAACATGGCCGCCGTTATAGATTCAAAACCAACACTAGTACCCATTGTTTTTGCCAATTATGAAAGTTCCACATCCGTATTACGCAAGCCAGGGTAGCGGATGTGTGGGGCAGAGTTCATAGTGCGCCAGTTGCCATTGCATTAGAAAAGTACGTATTGCAGGAAGAACAAGTGATTATCTGGTTATCTGACATTACCAGCAGGGTAGCGATCTTTGAATCTGAATAATATAACCTTCTCAGTACAGAAAGTTTATTTGTCCAGATGGCAATAGATATATAAACAGTAACTAGTTAAGTGGTATGTGTATGTACATGTACAGACAAATAAATGATTACAGTTTCAGAAAAACTGGATGATTGTTAAAGAGAAAGAGCTTCAGAAATTAAGTAAGTCAATAAAGCGTTGGTTCACCTCTGGCCCTTACGCGTGGGATTATTGGGATTGGCATTGTCTGATAGAGATGTTGGATGTTTTCCCGAGGGATATCGTACCAAATTTTGTCCCGTTGGCACATAGAGATCCGGCGACCTTGCTTGCCAAGGTAGGCTTTGGCAAGCAGGAAGACCACCAATAGAAGCTCTGACCCTGTTCGGATAGGCATCACATTTCTGGAATTTAAGCACAGAATGGCTTGCCTCGAAGGCCAAGAAAAAGAGGCGTAGAATGTCGTCGACGTATAACTGTGCTGTAAGGGCGCTGTGATTGACAATTAAGGGGTCCTGCTGTGAAATGAAAACCACACCAGACTACAACGCCTGGTTGTCGGGTGCTATAGCTGGCTACAGTCAAGTTTGTATTCCACCGCTGTCTTCAGACACGTCTTCGACCTGTAGTCTCATTGACTGGAGTAGAATTGTCTTCAATGACGAGTCCCGCTTCGAATTAAGCCCTGATGACGCGAAGATCTGTTTGGAGACGCGCCGCACAGTGGTGGATACCAACATGATCGTCGCCCGACATACGGCCCAGCAACCATAAGTGATGGCCTAGGGTGACATTTCATTTTATAGTAGGAAAGCTTTGTTTGTCTTCCACGACACCCTTACAGCACCGCGGTACGTTGACGATATTCTAAGCTCCGTTTTGTTGCCCTTCATGGCAAGCCATCCTGGGCTTAAATTTCAGCGAGATAATGCCGGCCCACACACAGCGAGAATTTCTACTGCTTGTCTTCGTGCTTGCCAAACCCTATCGTGGCCAGCAAGCTCCCCAGATCTCTTCCCAATTGAGAACATTTGGAGCATTATGGGCAGCGCTCTCCAACCAGCTCGGGATTTTGGAGATCTAACGGTTTAGGACGATATCCCGCAGAAGAACGCTCAGCAGCTTCATGAGTCAATGCCAGACCAAATAAATGCTTGGTTAAGGCCAGAAGCGGACCAACGAGTTACTGACTTGCTCAATTTACGAAGCTTTTTCTCTTGAATAAATTGTGCAATTTCTCTGAAACTGTAGTCAATTTTACGGGGGAGAGTACCACGGATATTATACACGAACTGAGGTGGAGCCATCAGAACAAAGGCGTTTTTAGTTGCGGCATAGTCTTATTGCGGCATAGTCTTATGAAATTTCAATCACCAACTTCCTCCTCAGAGTGTGAAACAATTTTATTGGCGCCCAGCAATATCGGTAGAAATTATAATCATAATAAAATAAGTGAAATCAGGGCTTGCATGGAAAGATTTAAGTGTCCATCTTTCCTGCACTCTGTTAGAGAGTGAAACGGTAGAGAAATTAAATAAAGATCGTTCGATGGACCCACTGCCAGGCAGTTAATTGTGAATTGCAGAGCGATCATGTGTCTCCCTCTGCCCGCTGTCTTCTTTGATGCTCATTTGATTGTGTTATCTCGTGACACGCACATTCCCTCAGTGTATTGAAAATCCGAAAGATGAGATCGTTCTAAATACGAATTTCACACGATTTTCACAAATATATGACGTCACTGAAAATTTGAGCTGAACCGTAACTCGATGGTCCAGCTGTCATCGGCGGGTAGCTTAGCGTGGGTGTCAGCGAAGAGTTAATTGAAAGTGACCGGAAACATTCCACGAGTCATCCTAGCGTGGTGTGTGGGCGGTTAAGAAAGAAACTATATTTTACATTGCAAAGTTACCTGAACAATTTTTATGTAAATGAAGGAACATTATACCACAGAGGTTTTCCGAATGAGGCAGTGGAATTTCTAGGCAGTGACCTCATATTGGGGAGGATGGAGCTGTTCTGACCCCATCCTGATACGGATTTTCTGTGGTTTTCCTTGATCACACGCCAGATGGTTCCTTAATGAAAGCCATGACCGACCACATGTCCTAGCCTCTTAATGCACGTCATTTATGCTGTGTGTTATATTTTGGCCTATTAATTGACACTGTATTATCTTGAAAAATCCTATTTCATTGTGGGATATGATCCTTGAAAGAACAAGGATAAATTCACATTTGAATAAAGATAAATCCGTACATTTTATAAAAATGTAATTATCTCTCGGGGAGAGCCTCCTAATTATCATTGCTAAGGAAGTATGACATCATGAACAATGAGATGAGTGAAAAATTTTCGCATATGGCACGACGTTTAAATTTATTACTTCTCTGCTACTAAATCTATTCACAATAAATTTCGCAGACGGTATCCATATATGCAGATAAATGCACCTACAAAATTATACAATGATACCAAACATACTTCAGGAGATATGACGTCATAACAACTGAGACGAGATTTCGAAGACAGCATCCACATTTATCGCCGTATGTACATACAGAAATAATTCAAGAGATATTACGCCACAGACACTGAGATGTGTAAATATGCCGCATCATGCGTGAATCTTAAACATTTATTCTTCGCTATTAAGACACTCCTATAGTCCAGTCAGCTGCAGAAAATCCCTGAACCTGGTAGCGCCTTTGACAGCGTTCATCTGCGAAGCCATTTTCAGAGCTATGAAGAGGCTTTACTATATAGACGTTTACAACATCGCGTTGTAGAAAAAGCGAAGCAGCTGCGTCCAGCGTACAGAAACTGTACGTTTCTAATAGAAAATTGGCAAAATGAATACCCTGGAAATGCCGGGTTTGTCAGCTCGTAAATAAATGAATAAAAATATGAGATAGTGTATACCAGTTACAATCTGACAGGCTGTCGCCCTTCAGTTTTTAGCTACTGGTGATTAGCGCGTAAGTTACATGTACCTCTTTCACGTGCATTCACTGTTCACAAATAAGCCTCTTCTACATCTACATCGATACTCTTAAAATCATATTTAAGTGCCTGGCACAGGGTTCATCGAACCACCTTCACAATTCTCTATTATTCCAATCTCATATTGTGTGTGGAAGAAACGAACACCTGTATCTTTTCGTACGAGTTCTGATCCCCCTTACTTTTTTTTTTGTGATCGTTTCTCCCTATGTTGGTTAGCGTCAACAAAATATTTTCGCATTCGGAGGAGAAAGTTGGTGATTGGAATTTCGTGAGAAGATTCCGTCACAACGAAAAACACCTTTGTTTTAATGATGTCCACCCCGAATTCTGTATCATTTCAGTGACACTTTCTCCTCTATTTCGCGACAATACAAAACGCGCTGCCCTTCTTTGAACTTTTTCGATGCACTCTGTCAATCCTATCTGGTAACGATGCCACACCCCGCAGCAGTATTCTAAAAGAGGACGGACAAGCGTAGAGTAGGCAGTCTCCTTAGTAGATCTGTTACATTTTGTAAGTGTCCTGGCAATAAAATCCAGTCTTTGGTTAGCCTTCACCACAACATTTTCTATGTGTTTCTTCAAATTTAAGTTGTTCGTAATTGTAGTTTCTAAGTATTTAGTTGAAATCATTTATATAGATAAGGAACAGCAAATGGCCTATAACACTACCTTGGGGGCCACCAGAAGTCACTTCTGTTTTACTCGATGACTTTCCGTCAGTTACTACGAACTGTGACCTCCCTGACAGGAAATCACGAATCCACTCACATAACTGAGACGCCATTCCATAAGCACGTAATTTCACCACAAGCCGCTTGTGTGGTACAGTGTCAAAAGTCTTCTGGAAACCCAGAAATACGGAATCAGTCTGAAATCCCTTGTCAATAGCACTCAACAATTCATGCGAGTAAAGAGCTAGCTGCGTTTCACCAGAACGATGTTTTCTAAAACCATGCTGACTGTGGCAATAGACCGTTTTCTTCGAGGTAGGCGAAAGATACAATGCTATCGCAGGAGGACTAAAGGGTTTCATTATGATAAGTTTCAAAAAAGAATATAATTTTTTTTTATTCACCACTGCTTACGGCATCAGTTCCCGCTCCAGAGATGTCGCGGAGGAGCCACCAGCGCTTTCGCTCTTCCTATGCGACCCTTATGTCTCACATGTGCTACAGGTTTGAATTCTTCGGAATTCTTCGAATGCTTCATCAAGCGTAATTCCGAGCTCACCGGCAACAGTTTGCTGAATGTTCTTTTTCAGATTACGGTATTTGCATAATTTACATTTGACATCTCGTAGCTCTGGACTTAGACGAATCACATTTATAAAATCCGTAGTTCTCTCGTTTGTCCACTTTCCCACTGTTGTACACAATAAACTCATAAGGGTGAAGAAGTCACAAAACACTAATATGTGCGCGCATACACTTTCGAACAAAAGCGAAACGATATTGTGTTCTCTCAGACACATGACTAGAACACAGTCGATGAGAAAAATAGCGAACAAAGGCGAGAGTGAGAGAAGCATTTACGGACAAAGACGAAGATAGATATTGGCCTGAAATACGAAATTACCTCCACCCTTGGTGGACAAAAATGGCAACCCCTCAGTAATACGTCGCCAACTACCTGAAACATCAGCAACATTGCCCAAACGCACAGCAAGATTGCCCTGTATTTTAGCCACATTGCAGCAATGTTTACTGCTATCTAATTGTGATCAAATATTGCCAAGAAATATGTACCGATTAAACGCATATTCAGAATGACCGTCTAATATTTTTGAAAATCGTGTGAAATTCGTATTTAGGACGATCTCATCTTTCGGATTTGCAATACACTGAGGGAATGTGCGTGTCACGGAATACCACCGCAATCTCCGGAAATCAAGTGAGTATCAAAGAATATAGCGGGCGCCGGGAGACCCATGATAGCTCTGCAATTCACAATTAACTGCCTGGCAGTGAGATCATCGAACGACCTTTGTTTAATTTCTCTACCGTTCCACTCTCTAATAGAGTGCGGGAAAGACGAACACTTAAATCTTTCCATGCAAGCCCTGATTTCACTTATTTTACTATGATTATAATTTCTCCCCATATTTTTGGGTGACAATAAAATTATTTCACACTCTGCGGAGGAAGTTGGTGATTGAAATTTCGTAAGACCATGCCGCAACTAAAAGCGCCTTTGTTTTGATGGCTCCACCCCAATTCGTGTATAATATCCGTGGTACTCTCCCCCGTACTTCGCGATTACACAAAACGACCTGTCTTTCTTTGAACTTTTTAGCGTCCTCCGTCAATCCTTTCTGATGCGAATCGTACAGCGCTCAGCAATACTCCAGAAGAGGACGATTCAGCGTAGTTTAGGCAGTCTCTGTTGCATCTTCTATGTGTTCCGTCAATAACTCGCTGTCATTGGTTTGCTTTCCACACAACATTATCTATGTAATTGTTCCAATTTAAGAGGAGTATGAACGCCATACCCCGCTAATGTTAAATTTGCTAATTTCGTAACCCATTTTCTCAAGACCTCCTTCATGCAATTTGAAACTTTTGCGGGTTACTTACACATGCTTCGTGGTACTTAATCTTCTAGTTTGATTTAAGTATATATAAGGGGGCCATTTGCCTAAGAAAATTTTGCTTTTCAGAAATGGCTGTTTCAAATTAATTTAAATTAAAGCACACATTTAAATAAAAACAACGTACTGCAGCCTTCGTCATCTTGTACATTGTCTGAATGCGTTCTCTTCCTCCTCTTCGAGAATGTTACCTCCTTGGACACTTTTTGGGTTTGTAGCTCAGTATCGTTGATTCGCTCTTTGCACAGTTCCTCCACTATGGCTCGCTAATTCCAACCGCTCTTCAGTCCCAGACTCTCCAAGATTTTCAGTCTACCAGTATTACCTTTTCTGAATACACACCTCAATGTACTGAACCGCACGAGTACGTTATTAGGTACTTTTGTCCAAACTGCATTGTTGAATAACTCATTTACATTTTGTGTTTTTCCTGGCAGACATTTCTTGGATAGATCTGAACCTGCCAAATCTCTGTAAATTCTAGTAGCCTCAAGTAAAGAGCCCTTGTAGGTAAACGTGTCATAAGTTACAACTGATTCAGCTTTTTTGTATTTACGACACTCGCCCGAACAATGGCTGTGGATATCTTGTCATTTGTTGATATTTCGTGGAAAAGGGTATTCTACACAATCTTTTTCATACATCTAGTTTATCTTGATTGCTACTATGGCTTTACCATAATATTCTGATAGTTGAGTGCAATATTAACATGTGCGTGATAAAACGGCGTAGGCTCCATCTAAGTTCTTCCAGTTTGGCAACGCCCTTCGTGCCCACTTTATTGAGCTCTTTACAAAGCTGTCAGAAATGTCGAAACCAATTCAGTGTGGCGGCTACTCTAACGCCTGAAGTTAGGCAAACTGTAACATAGTTGTGTAGAAGGGGTTGCCAAACCCTCAGCTGGCCAATGTGGCGTCAGATGAAAAGACATGCAATTCGGCTCCCGGGCATCAGTGTCATACGATCATTTCATTTTCACATTTGATTCGGTCTGTTACCCAAATTATCTTTGTTTGTGTAAAAACTGCTTCACGAAACTTAAAAGTCTGTAATACGCAACTTAAAAGTCTGTAATACGCTATCACCAAAAAGTACAACACGAAAGACAGAGACGTAACACATACACAGTAATCGCTGCGGGAAAAGTCCAGCTTAACGTCGTCGAGTCGCTCTTTCATTGCATTCATTGAAGCCACACACAGAGTAACTATCGGCCAACTGTTCATTTTCATTAGTAAACATATCTACAGCACTGCTGTGTAGCGCAACGTGCAACCAACACTGCCGGAAAAACAAACCCGACACAGCAATACGGAACTGAGCAGTATTGAACCAGCGGAAAAATCCTCTATCGGAGCACAAAAAAAATATGCTTCCGTTAAAAGGCTCTGACCGAAAAGTAAGGTACGAGCTGTCTCATCTTTCCTCCCTCACCAACTTCAAAAATGTTCCCAAAAATTTTTGCATGTGAACATATTCGCGCTTTTTATTCTGAGAGAGGAGAGAATGGCAATGACAAAAAGACGGAAAAGTAATAAATTCTGGAACAAGGTTGACAGTGATCGTAGCATAGGAAGAGCGAAGGAAACAATGTCTGCGCGAGAAGTAGAGAGGGACACAGTCGCTGTGGAACATAGTTGACAGTGGTAGAACAGCGCTTCGAAAGGAGTTAAGGATGCTGTGTCAGTTGGACGGGAATAAAGAGAAGTGGAAAGTGGAAGTAGTTGAGAGCGAGTGATAATGACACAGAGAGAGAGAGAGAGAGAGAGAGAGAGAGAGAGAGAGAGAGAGAGAATGTGACAACGAGAACGAATAAGAGAGAAATAATATACAGATACAAAGGTACGATGAGGATCAGAAATCAAATGAAATACAATTATTCTGTAATGAGTCACGGAAGACCACGGGTCTCTAGTAACAAAATACTCAGAAAATATCTCGGATAAGCCTCGAAGATTCTGTCGGTGGCGTTCGGGTTCACGCCGTATACTTCACGAGCTGGAAGTTTCAGAAGCAGTGCACTTAAGAAAAGAAAGCATCCACTAGTAGGATATCAAGGGGAGTAACCTGACACTGGGTGTGCTAAGATTGTTAGCTCTTCCAAATATCTTCTTCATATCCTACTTCCACTAAGTGCGATTTCTTAGTTTTGGTCTACGTTTTCTCGTCGCGGAATGCAAATGCATACGAACAGCACTCACTTCCACTAGCTCACTTTCAGCCATTTCAGGGCAACACTGTGGCTGGCTCGTATACACACACCTCCCTCGGAAAAGTAGTGCTGCAAACACTGCCAGACAACAGTCGCCGGTAATGTAGCCGAAAATTTGGCTGTAAATCGTGTGGCCGGCAGTATAGATGGGCGACACTGACTGCAAACTTTACGACCCGCCTAATCGCAGCTTTATAACTGTGAAAAATCCGGGACAGACACTACAAAGTAATGGAATAATTGTTTTAGTGTTGCTCTTTAGTACTCACCAAGACGTCAACCATTTCTCCCTTGCCTCAGAAGTGGTTTACAGGTAACCTGACCACGCCCTTGTTATCCCCGCAAATTTTCTAATTCGCGGCACCACACAATAAACTATCAGGAGAAGAAACAAGGTTGTCCACACTCGTAAGCGACCGGTGCCGATAGCTTCCACAACGATCAGAATCACAGACTTGGCGTTTCACTCCGAAACCAAGGTTCGGTCAACACAAATCGAGTATTATCCTGAAAAATAGCTCACTTCACTATCATCACAAGAGGCGTACAGCAAGACGTCGGAAGATGGAACCGTAGCTGCTGGATGCGGTCAGAGCAGTCAGGACCGTGAACACGGCTTGCTGAGTGTGGTATTCACCGCAACTGGGCAGCAAACGACAAGCGGAACACTGGGCTAGGCGGAGGCGTTGCCGTGAAGTGCACCTGGTGAGTCGGTGGCCGAGATAAGTGCGAGAGGCGGGGAAGGGAATGGGGGGAGGGGAGGAGGGGAGCGACCAGACGGTCTTCCGAGAGGCGTCGCCGGCGCCAGCTAGCGCCTTATCTGGCCGGCAAGGTACGGCGCGGCGTCTTTGATAGCGGCTAGCCCGAGGCCAGGCCACGGCCGCATCTCACGACGCCGCCACCGCCACCGCTACTGCGCTCGTAAGTAGAGGTTGTAAGCCCGAGATTTCTCAGCGATGTTGTACACAAACACGAGGAAATACCTGAACAACTGTTTCGTCCAGCCCTTGCAAAGGAAGACTACGTAATTATTAGATTAATAACACATTGTCCGGTCACATTAATGTGACCACCTGTCAAAAGCACGAACTTTGCAGGGCAGACGTGCAGGAAGAGGGTAAAAGGAGATGCTGGAAGGCAATGACAGGGACGTGGAGCCATGCGGACTCCACTGCGGCGGCCGCTGTAGCCGAGTGGTTCTAGGCGCTTCAGCCGGCCGCTGTGGCCGAGCGGTTCTAGGCACCTCAGACCGGAACCGCGCTGCCGCTACGGTTGCAGGTTCGAATCCTGCCTCGGGCGTGGAAGTGTGTGATGTCCTTAGGTTAGTGTTAGGGGGGGGGGGGCGGGTTGGGTTGTTTGGGGGAAGAGACCAAACAGCGAGGTCAACGGTCTCATCGGATTAGGGAAGGATGATTAAGGAAGTCGGCCGTGCCGTTTAAAGGAACCATCCCAGCATTTGCCTGAAGCGATTTAGGTAAATCACGGAAAACCTAAATCAGGATGGCAGGACGCGGGATTGAACCGTCGTCCTCCCGAATGCGAGTCCAGTGTGCTACCACTGCGCCACCTCGCTCGGTGATTAAGACAGGTTTACGTTGATCTAAGTTCTACGGGACTGATTACCTCAGATGTTAAGTCCCATAGTGCTTAGAGCCATTTGAACCATTTGACTCTAGTGCCGTGACAAGCACCTTCTAGATTTCACGGCTCATGATCTAAGACGCAAGCGGGCCGATCGAGGAGGTTTTACAGATTCTCGATTGCGTTTAAAGCCAGGGAATGTTTTGGCCAGTGGAGTACGGTAAACGCATCCTGGTGCTCTTTGAACAACGCATGCACACTACGAATCGTGTGGCCCGTTCCATCGTCCTCCTGGCAGATGCCCCCATGCTGAGGAAAAAACAAACTGTATGTAGGGATGGACATGGTCACCAAGGGTCGATGCATACTTATGTTGATCCGTTGTGCCTTCCAAAATGACGAAATAACTCAGAGAACGCCACGGAAACATTCTCCCGACCATAACGCTGCCACCTCCGGCCTACACCTTTCAGAAGACTATTGCAGAGCCGTATACGGCAACGGCCATCTTTACGGTGGTGGATAAAACGCGATTCATCTGAAAAGTTCACCTGTATGGTTCAAATGGCTCTGAGCACTATGGAACTTAACATCTGAGGTCATCAGTCGCCTAGAACTTAGAACTACTTAAACCTAACTAACCTAAGGACATCACACACATCCATGCCCGAGGCAGGATTCGGACCTGCGACCGTAGTGGTCGTGCGGTTCTACACTGAAGCGCCTAGAACCGCTCTGCAACTCCGGCCGGCTCACCTGTATGAACCAAGCACCTGTTGCGGAGGCCCGTATGTAGCAGCGGTGGATAAGCAGACATTGGTGATAGTCCCTTGGTCAGTTGCTCAACAGTTGCATGTCTGTTCGCCCGTACACATGTCCGCAGCTGTAATTCACTCCTGTTATCTATACATGGAATGTATTCGCAGTTGCGAATACGGATAACCATCAGCCGTATAACGGAATAACGACAATGAAAATCTGTGGCGGACCGGGACTAGAACCTGGATTTCGCGCTTATCTTTTGAACATACTTGTCTGTCCGAAGGAACATTGCCCTTTAATACTGAACTACACAGGCACTGTAACAATGTATCTGTCATCCATGGCCCGTGGTAAACCACAGTTGCCTTGGCGCCTGTTGTGCACAGCGCCATTTTGCCATGCACGATATAATTTATTCATAGCGGAAGGCGAACACTTTATGAACTTGGCCGTTTCCGGTATGCTTTCACCCTTGGCCCGAAAGCCAATGATCATGCCCTTTTGGACGTCCGTTTCCACGTCACCCTGACAAGCTTTATATACTATCCAGTGCTAGTGCTGGCACCTGCCATCTGTGACTGATTACTGCGCGTTGACGTCGAACATACATAATGTTCACATTAATGTGAGAGGATCGCGTAATTCCAGTAACGCAGTCATACGGGAGGCGAAATTACAAACCCAGTGACCACGATCAAGGGGTAAATGTATGAATATTTAACAAGTCTGAAAAAGTAATATTCACATTTCTTTAGGCATGTGTGGTATTTCTTCTTTCATATATGTCTGAAAGAGCCGCGCGGGATTAGCCGAGCGGTAGGGCGCTGCAGTCATGGACTGTGCGGCTGGTCCCGGCGGAGGTTCGAGACCTCCCTCAGGCATGGGTGTGTGTGTTTGTCCTTAGGATAATTTAGGTTAAGTAGTGTGTAGCCTTAGGGACTGATGACCTTAGCAGTTAAGTCCCATAAGATTTCACACACTTATTTTTTTGTCTGAAAGAACAGTCACCATATTTGATACCGCAGCAGTACATATACATGATGAAATTAAACACAGGCGGCACTACTTGACTAGTGTTAGACAATTTTAGTGCACGGATAGCCGAAGCGATTAAGGCGACAACTCGCGAAAAGCGGGAAATCCTGGTTCGAGTCCCGTTCCAGCACAAATTTTCACTTGTCGGCGTTGACTTCATTCCAATGCAAGATTGCCGCTGATGTCAGAATTTCTGTTTCATTCCATCAAGCACATTTCTATTCAAATATCAAGTTTTCTCAGGATTCTAGGCCCGTCAAGGTGCTGCTTAGGTACAGGACCATCAGACATTGATGTCAATGTAATTTTCATATTCGCCCAACATATCAATTAAGAAAGGAAGCCGTTGGGTTCAAACTGGAGACGCCGTTACACTCCTGAAGGAATACCGGCCTCGCGCTTGTAATGTAACAGACTACTGAAACTACCGATACCACCGGCTGGCGAGGTGTGCGGTGGCGTCAATCAACTTGAAGGAGCAAGTGAACTTTAACTACGTAAACATAAACTGAAATATTATTATTTTGTTACAAAACTGTAAATATGAGGACAATCATGAGGTATATTGCCACAGAACTATATTATAAACACTTTTCATTTTTCATACTATGTTTTTCATATATGTATACGTGCGATGTGTAAAATATCGATATACAACCAAGGTTGGCAGTACTGCAGTTTGTAAGCTCTGTGAACAGGAGCCACTTGTTGCCGGGTGTAGAGACAATGGGCAGTTGGTGTTGAGACGTCATGTAATACGCTTGCTTTGAGAAGGTCAAGGATAGAGGGAACGAAATGATGTATTGGAAAAGCTGTTACATTGAAAATTATTGAATATCGTCACGATCAGCACTTATAAAATAAAAGTTGGAAGTTTAAATATGCGTCAGTTCTTACGCAGCAGAATACACACATTGGGCCTCAAACTGATTTAACAAACAGCGGATGGCGAGATTCATCACTGGACCACGAGCGTGCAACAACGACCAATAAAGGTAAGAAAGTAATATTACTCTAAATTCAAATTGTGATGATACCTTTCTTTCTCCATGTCTTCTACCCTGTATGTACTCTGTTGTTAGAGTGAACAGCGTGACGGGGACTCCGTGGTCGACTAGGCAAACCAGGGAGACCACACAGGTTTAAAATGATAATCTGTAGCTTAATATACTACTACTGATAATAATTAATATTTGTCCCCCGGAGCCGGCCGCGGTGGCGGAGCGGTTCTAGGCGCTCAGTCCGGAACCGCGCGACTGCTACGGTCGCAGGTTCGAATCCTGCCTCGGGCATGGATGTGTGTGATGTCCTTAGGTTAGTTAGGTTTAAGTAGTTCTAAGTTCTAGGGGACTGATGACCACAGCAGTTAAGTCCCATAGTGCTCAGAGCCATTTGAACCATTTGTCCCCCGGAGAAAGAGGTGCATTACACGCCACAGCAGAATGGCCAACCTCAGCGCTAGGGAGTCTTCCCCAAACACGGCTAAAACGCTGGAGGTCAGCGCTGCTTGCCCGGTGAGTCTGGCTGCAATACCTCCATTTTATCAGGGTACGCACTTTACTGTGTCTTGACAATAAAACCACGGAGACATGCTCTCATAGCCAATTCTGATGTGGATTTTGGACGGCGCCCATTCTGATGAAAGTTCGCGATGATGCCATTTGGGGTAGCGTTCTCGCTTCCCGCGCCTGGGTTCCCGGGTTCGATTCCCGGCGGGGTCAGGGATTTTCTCTGCCTCGTGATGACTGGGTGCTGTGTGATGTCCTTAGGTTAGTTAGGTTTAAGTAGTTCTAAGTTCTAGGGGACTGATGACCATAGCTGTTAAGTCCCATAGTGCTCAGAGCCATTTGAACCATTTTTGGACCATTTGATGCCATTTGGTTGTTGGAAAGAAGTGGTAGGGAAGTTGCCGCCATCGTTCCTTATCAAGTACCGGCCTCCTTTACTTTGGAGGGAGCCATGCGTAGGAACGTATCAGTACGAATCCGACCGTGCTGCGGGAGTCTAAAAACTCCTACCGCTATCACTGTAATTATGTGCAATGCAGCTTGGTTTACGAGGTGACTGCACACCGCTCACGGATGGTGGCTAAGTACGAATTTCCGCGCTAGCCGAGCTTTGCATTCCAGTCTCATGTCTCTCACAGTCAACAACTACTTCCATCTTTCTCATCTCGCGTTCTACTAGTTAGGACTGTCTAGTGGCCGAGCGGTTCTAGGCGCTACAGTCTGAAACCGAGCGACTGGTACGGTCGCAGGTTCGAATCCTGCCTCGGGCATGGATGTGTGTGATGTCCTTAGGTTAGTTAGGTTAAGTTTAAATAAATAAAATCAACAATGTAACACTGGAATTTGCTTAATTTTTCAGCTCTTCCAGGAGCTCCTCGACAGAACAGAAGGAGTGAGCCATGAGGAAACTCTTCAGTTTAGACTTAAAAGTGGTTGGGGTACTGCTAAGATTTTTGAGTTCTTGTGGTAGCTTATTGAAAATGGATGCAGCAGAATAGTGCACACCTTTCTGCACAAGAGTCAAGGAAGTGCATTCCACATGCAGATTTGATTTCTGCCTAGTATTAACTGAGCGAAAGCTGCTAACTCTTGGGCATAAGCTAATATTGCTAACAATAAACGACATTAAAGAAAATATATACTGTGACGGCAACGTCAGAATTCCCAGACTAGGGGTCGACAAGAGGTTCTCGAACTTACACCACACATAGCTCGAACAGCCCGTTTTTGAGCCAAAAATACCCTTTTTGAATCAGAAGAATTACTCCAAAAAATAATACCATATGACATAAGCGTATGAAAATATGCGAAGTAGACTACTTTTAGTGTTGAACTGTCACTTATTTCAGATACTGTTCTAATGGTAAATAAAGCAGCATTTAGTTTCTGAACAAGATCCTGAACATGGGCTTCCCACAACAGCTTACTATCTATCCGAACGCCTAGGAACTTGAACTGTTCCGTCTCGCTTATAATATGCCCATTCTGTCTGATCAAAATATCGGTTCTTGTTGAACTGTGAGTTAGAAACTGTAAAAACTGAGTCTTACTGTGATTTAGCATCAAATTATTTTCCACAAGCCACGAACTTATTTCATGAACTACGTTATTTGATAATGTTTCAATATTACACACAAGATCCTTCACTACCAAGCTGGTGTCATGAGCAAACAGAAATACTTTTAAATCACCTGTAATATTAGAAGGCATATCATTTACATAAATACGCAACAGCAGTGGCCCCAGCACCGACCATTGGGGAACGCCCCACTTAACAGTGCCCCATTGGGACTGAACATCACTACCACTCTCAATATTGCGGAGAATTACCTTCTGCTTTCTGTTCTTAAAGTAAGAGGCGAACCAATTGCAAGCTACTCCCCTTACTCCATAATGGTCCAATTTCTGCAGTAATATTTTGTGATCAACACAGTCAAAACCCTTCGTTAAGTCAAAGAAAACACCTAGCGTTCGCAACCTTTTATTTAATCCGTCGAAAACCTCACAGAGAAAAGAGAATATAGCATTTTCAGTTGTTAAACCATTTCTAAAACCAAACTGTACATTTGACAGCAAATCATTGAGTTTAAATGCTCCAGTAACCTTGTATATACAACCTTCTCGATAACTTTAGCAAACACCGATGGCATAGAAATAGGTCTATAATTGTCAACATTATCCTTGTCTCCCTTTTTATAAAGTGGCTTCACTACCGAGTACTTTAATCGGTCAGGAAACCGACCACTCCTAAAGGAACAAAGTGGCTGGACAAACATTTACTGCTTGCTTGATTACTTTTCTCTTGTAGCTTCTAATTTCCGTAGAGGACTGGCTGTAAGCCGAGCAATCCGGGATAGTGGATTGATTTCGTCCTGTACTGGAAAAGGCTGCCGTGCATTCTGATGTGTTTTGAATGGTCAGTACATAATTACTGAATTTATTTATTGCTTTTCTGTAACTAATTAGTGGCCATCCCTCTGCCTCTTTTCCTGTAACATTATATGGCTGAAACACCTGCAGTAGGTTAGACTTCCGATGCTGCCACGGTCAGGAAACAGATGATCCTTAAGGAAGCTAGCTTTGATATGGGGATAGCCAAGAGGTACTAAACAGAAAAGCAATTTCAATTAATTCTTCATTCAATTTGGTTGATACTAATCACGCTTCGTTTAACGTTTCACACAATGCAAAGAATACATGAATGTGTATATAGCCACAGATATCTGATTAAACATCGTAGCATCTGCAACACATGAACAAATGCATTCCCCTCCAGCAGCCGCGTCCCCCCCCCCCCCCAAGGTGAGTGCGGATGCGGGTATATCGGCAAGAACAGCCGGCCGGAGTGGCCGTGCGGTTCTAGGCGCTTCAGTCTGTAACCGAGCGACCGCTAAGGTCGCAGGTTCCAATCTTGCCTCCGGCATGGACGTGTGTGATGTCCTTAGGTTATTTAGGTTTAAGTAGTTCTAAGTTCTAGGCGACTGATGACCTCAGAAGTTAAGTCGCATAGTGCTCAGAGCCATTTGAACCATATCCGCAAGAACACCTTTGTAGCTAAAAGTTAATGGACAGTGTCATATTACTTTTTCGTCTCTTCAGGTAACATACGATCCATAGAAATACTAACAATTGTTTTAAAACACTGTTATTAGGCCCTAGGGACGGATTGAAACGATGCATGTTGTTTTAGATGCTTTGTTGATATCTCAAATGGCTAAAGATGGCGACATGCCATTCTACCTTCTCTTCTGCACATAATAATAATAATAATTCCGTGTGGCCAAAATGCCTGGTGGAATCTCCGAATTCATTACAGTTAAGAAATCCTCAGAGCATTTCTTTGAAAAAAAAAAAAAAAACTCAATTAAAGTAGGTTTCTTTGCAAGACATCAACGGTAATTTCGCTGACACAATATTCGGGAGCAATGTTTTTTATTGTATCTCTTATATCAAGCCGTTTCGGTGCATGTAACTTAATGTTCAAAGACATGAGTTCCCTTTTCTTTCGTACGGTACTCATTTTAGAAGGTGTACGGACAAAAACATTCAACAACGGAAACGGAACACTACAGCCTACTTTACTGACAATGACAAACCTAAAACACCGGTATCAAGAAAACATTTGCTTTTGTAAACAACTGAAAAACGGAAGAAGCGTATGCGTGGGGTAGTTGACACAGCCACAATGAAGCGGAGTGAGTGGTTCGACAGATGTGCTACGAACGAGTGGGGGAAACATATCTAGGCTCAATACGCTGTATAGTAGCTTTATTTATCTTCTTTGTTTTCTTTTTTTTACGAGTCTCGGATTTTAGAGACACTCTTAATTCCGAGACTCGAAATACCAAGACACTACTGCAATATGTCCAAATACCACCTTAAATGAGGGTATTACAAAAAATATGCCTACTTAGGTTTTTTTTTATCATCGTCAACTCACCAAAAGTAAATCACAAATTGACTTGTTTTGCGTCATGTCTTTTGATTTCATTGTTTCTGGGCTGGAGTTTCTTATCTCGGACTGATACACTTGGCACTCTTCGCCATACTTGCAAATTTGTGTAATCGACACGGAAACATCTTATCCATGCGGACGCATATACGATTTTTTGTAAATTATAATAAAGTACATCTACATCTACATTTATACTCCGAAAGCCACCCAACGGTGTGTGGCGGAGGGCACTTCAGGTGCCACTGTCATTACCTCCCTTTCCTGTTCCAGTCGCGTATGGTTCATGGGAAGAACGACTGCCGGAAAGCCTCCGTGATCGCTCGTATCTCTCTAATTTTACATTCGTGATCTCCTCGGGAGGTATAAGTAGGGGGAAGCAATATATTCGATACCTCATCCAGGAACGCACCCTCTCGAAACCTGGACAGCAAGCTACACTGCGATGCAGAGCGCCTCTCTTGCAGAGTCTGCCACTTGAGTTTGCTAAACATCTCCGTAACGCTATCACACATACCAAATAAACCTGTGACGAAACGCGCCGCTCTTCTTTGGATCTTCTCTATCTCCTCTGTCAACCCGACCTGGTACGGATCCCACACTGATGAGCAATACTCAAGTACAGGTCGAACGAGTGTTTTGCAAGCCACCTCCTTTGTTGATGGACTACATTTCCTAAGGACTCTCCCAATGAATCTCAACCTGGTACCCGCCTTACCAACAATTAATTTTATATGATCATTCCACTTCAAATCGTTCCGCACGCACACTTCCAGTAACCTACAGTTACTACAGTTATATTATTCAGTCTCCTTATCTCCTACGGTCTGACGACTTATTTACAGTATATATTGATACACACAATCCTGTATCATGTCCGTGACACTCTCTCTCCTATTTCGCGATAGTACAAAACGTGCTGCCCTTCTTTGAATTTTCTCGATGTACTCCGTTAATACTATGTGGTAAGAATCCCAGACCGCAGAGGAGTACTCCAAAAGAGGACGGACAAGCGTAGTGTAGGCAGTCACTTTAGTTGATCTGTTGCATCTTCGGAGTGTTCTGCCAGTAAATAGCTGTCTTTCGTTCGTCTTCCCCACAAAATTTTCTGTATGTTCTTCCCAATTGAAGTTGTTCGCAATTGTAATTTCTAGTTGTTTGAATGAATTTATGGTATTTAGATTTGGTTGATTTATCGTGCAATAGCAGTTTAATGGATTCCTTTCAGCACTCATGTGGATGACCTCACACTTTTAATTATTGAGGTCAATTTTCAATTTTCCGTATCGTTTTGCAATTTGTTTTGATCTTCTTATGACTTTACTGGACAATAAATGACAGCACCATCTCCAAAATGCATAAGACAGCTGCTCAGATTGTCTCCTAAATCGTTTATGCTGTGTCGTCAGAACAAGACACAGAGAGGGAAAAAGCACCACAGGTGCAAAGATGCCAGCTGGTGCAGTGACACAGTCTCTCCACTCGCCCGAGTTCTACCAGCGCCACGGGTTGCGCTGAGGACGAAGATATCGACTTCGCCTCGGCCAGTTTCCGGCCGAGTACAGTTCGCCAACGACCGGACAACAACGGACAGAAGGCTACTCGGAAGATAGAAGAGCAGCTCTCGCCCAGTTGGTCACAGATCATCATCGAGGACTTAGACAGGGAACGTCGTTTTGTGAACTCTTACAAATGAATAGACAGTAGTAAATTCCATTCCTGGGGCACAGATGCGTAATACTGGCAGGGAGAAATTGTCTTAGCGGTGTCCTGCACCAGAAGCCGTTTCACAAACTCACAAACTCGGCTTACCGTAACAACAATGGCAGTTCGGCCTCGAAAGCAGTAGCAACGAGGCCTTTACAAAACTGGTGACGATGGTTTACAAAAATTTATATGGATAACGAACAGCAAAGGGCCTTCTACATCTACATCTACATACATACGCCGCAATCCACCATACGGTGCGTGGCGGAGGGTACCTCGTACCACAACTAGCATCTTCTCTCCCTGTTCCACTCCCAAACAGAACGAGGGAAAAATGACTGCCTATATGGCTCGCCCTAATCTCTCTTATATTATCTTTGTGGTCTTTCCGCGAAATGTAAGTTGGCGGCAGTAAAATTGTACTGCAGTCAGCCTCAAATGCTGGTTCTCTAAATTTCCTCAGTAGCGATTCACGAAAAGAACGCCTCCTTTCCTCTAGAGACTCCCACCCGAGTTCCTGAAGCATTTCCGTAACACTCGCGTGATGATCAAACCTACCAGTAACAAATCCAGCAGCCCGCCTCTGAATTGCTTCTCTGTCCTCTCTCAATGCGACCTGATAGGGGTCCCAAACGCTCGAGCAGTGCTCAAGAATAGGTCGTATTAGTGTTTTTACAGATGAACCTCATCTTCCCAAAATTTTACCAATGAACCGAAGACGACTACCCGCCTTCCCCACAACTGCCATTACATGCTTGTCCCACTTCATATTGCTCTGCAATGTTACGCCCAAATATTTAATCGTCGTGACTGTGCCAAGCGCTACACTACTAATGGAGTATTCAGACATTACAGAATTCTTTTTCCTATTCATCTGCATTAATTTACATTTATCTATATTTAGAATTAGCTGCCATTCTTTACACCAATCACAAATCCTGTCCAAGTCATCTTGTATCCTCCTACAGTCACTCAACGACGACACCTTCCCGTACACCACAGCATCATCAGCAAACAGCACATTGCTATCCACCCTATCCAAAAGATTATTTATGTAGATACAAAACAACAGCGGACCTACCACACTTCCCTGGGGCACTCCAGATGATACCATCACCTCCGATGAACACTCACCAACGAGGACAACGTACTGGGTTCTATTACTTATAAGGCAAACACTACTTTGAAAGATATGCATCATAATGTTAAGAGAATGTAACAAGAGAATCGAGGTGAGATAAGGAATTGCCTGGAGATTGAATACGCTTGTGCTACAGATCTGGGAATATTGGCGTTGTGGGAGAGATGACGGAAGCTCACAGGTGAGTGATCTCATTTTCCGCGCCGTTAATTGCGGTGTTTATTGCCCTCGGCTGCCGCTTCGCCCACGCTGCCGGCCGCGGCTACCTTCGCGTTGTTCTGCCTGGCTTCCTCGTAGCCGCTCGCCTACTCTCGACCGGCCTTCGTTACGCGCGTTCGTCATGCCGTGCATTGCGCACTGCCGCCGCCGTCTTACATTACCTTTGCCGGTTACAAGGCTATTGTCGCCGTCGCCTGCGATGGTTTCTGTTCCATAACGAGGAGCAGGCGTGCTGAGCCAAGCTCCGCACGCCTGTAGCAGCTGTTCGAGTCGACAGCACCGCTGTTGCGGAGTAACATGTCTTCCTGTGACATACTGTGATACACACCATTACATAGCGACAAAGCAAGTTTTTTTTGAAAAGGTACCACTATTTAGCCGTCTAATATAAAGAGGGAGAAGGCATAAACCCTTTGAGGTTTCTATCAAAGACAACGAAGAATTTGGACATCGACTGAGTGGAACAGATAGTCTCTTGATAACAGGGTATAAAAAATATTTGAAAAACGTCGGTCAAGTTTTTATGAAAGCGTTTGTCTAAAAATAAGAAATAAAAGAGATTGGAGAAACATCTGATGCGCCACATTTGAAGCATCATTCAGAACGTTCGTCAAATGTTCCTCTTATTTCCTTTATTTCTTTCTTTTAAATCATCGTCAAATATTCGACCGCTGTACTTTTTCAATTTTTTTTCTAATTTTCATCTTTTGTTACGAAAGCACAATCTAATTGTACAGGCAACGTGTAGTATCATTGCCACGGATACTACTACAACGCCGCGCCAACACAAGGTTGGCAGCCCGTCGTCTGCCGAGCGCAGCGCACTCTAGCGGGCTGTGCAGCTCGACCCAACTGGAGTGTACCTCGTTCACTTCTTAGCTAGATTTCAACCTAGGCAGACGCACTTTCATAATCGGCCCTCAGCCAGTTCTGTAATGTTTGCATTGATTCTCTGAGGAGGGCCCATCAGGCTTAGTCCCCGAGAATATGTTGTATTAGTTCATGGTATTCCATGTTACGAGATTGTCAGTTCAGAGCCGCAGCTGCAGCCGTACAAACTATTGAAGATAAGTAATTTCATTGTACTATGTGTTTCTTGAATAATAATCCTTCTCTCTAACAGTGTGCCGTACCGCATATTATTGCAACCTGGACTCCTTCAGCTTCTATCAACTCGGCCTCCTACTTATTTGCATTTAGTAACGAGCTGAAAACACCCACGCGTTTTGTGCCTCTAAACAGTGAGACACAACACAACGTATTCGCTGTTGCGGCACTGTCGGCTTTTTACTGGAATGACGTCACTGAAAATTTGTGCTGAACCGGGACTCTAAGCCCGATTTTCCGCTTTACGCGAGCGGTCGCCCTAATCGCTTCGCCCATCCGAGCACAAATCACTGCCAGCCCCAAACTTATGTATAGTGTCGTTGTTCATTCGTGCGCTACGTATGTTCCCGTCCAGGCAGAATATATTTCTTGAGAGTCGAGAAGACTGGTACTGGCGATTACGTACGAATACATGTGAAATAGTCGTGCCTGTACTGTTAAGAAGTACGATGCAATATTCCTTCTGACATGCACGTCCGAGAGAACACTGCATCGTATTTCTTAAAATTCAAGTACTGCTATTTAACATGATCTTTGTGACACCACATTTACTTTCGTAGCATCTTCTCTTCTCAAAATGTCCTAAATTTAGTATTTTATTCCAAGGATGCTAGGCCACGAAGGCATGAACCACTTTATGTCCATAGGTAACAGCAGCTGTTCGTGAAAAATTTGAACTTTCCTTGAAATCACCTATTAAGTTTTTCTTAATTACCGTGATTACCTACAAGCAAACAAACCTTTTCTTGCAAACTACACATTCCGCTTGCTTGATATCTCTTTTGTTCACTTCCCACTTTTAGTTTCGCTATGAAGAAGCGGACAAAAAGCCACTGTGTAATTTATATGGAGTGTTGTTTTCGCTCGCCCGCATCTCGTGGTCGTGCGGTAGCGTTCTCGCTTCCCAAGCCCGGGTTCCCGGGTTCGATTCCCGGCGGGGTCAGAGATTTTCTCTACCTCGTGATGGCTGGGTGTTGTGTGATGTCCTTAGGTTAGTTAGGTTTAAGTAGTTCTACGTTCTAGGGGACTGATGACCATGGATGTTAAGTCCCATAGTGCTTAGAGCTATTTTGTTTTCGCTCCACTCGAACTTTGACCAAAAAATATATCAGTAAAAGTAAAATAACGGTAATAAATGCAGTCGAACTGAATCAGCCGATGCTGATTACGTCAAAGAAATGGGTCCTACAAATAGTAAGAAAGGCAGGAAAATAACTGACGTTGACCAAAGTAAACACTACAGAAAATGAAGACCAGCAGTAACAATAAAAAACTTCTGTAGAAATGATAAATTAGTTAATATGTAGCATAAATTTAAACGTTACGAAGTCTTATCTTAAGTTATTTGTTCGGAGCACAGCCTTAACGGAAGTGAATTGTGCACGACAAGTAGTTCAGACAAGGAACTTTTGAAGTGTGATGCTACAGAAGAATGGCGTTCATTGTTTGGGTAGATCGAGTATCAAATCAGGAGATACTGAATCGAAATGGAGAGAAAACAAATTTATTGTGGTGCAACGTGACCAAAACAAGAGATTGGTTTATAGGAAATATCCTGATGTACCATGCAATAGTTAAAATGGCGATGCAGGAAAATGTGGGAGGAAGGGGAAGGGGTAAAATTTGTAGAGAATACTGAGCTTTGAGTACCGTAAGCAGGTTCAGTTGGATGTAGGTTGCAGTAGCTATGAAGACATGAAGAAGACCGCTCAGGGTAGATTAGCATGGGCACTGAATAAAAGCAGGCTTACGACTGAACACATAGAAAAGTTATGGTTATCCTCTGTGCGTCTTCAAGAAATGTCGAGGTAATGCTAAGTCAACATTGTTATGAATTTAAGGTAACAGTTAACATAGCCTACTGCAGTAAATATTAAAAAGTCACACATCTTACAAAAACTGATGAACATTTATATGTACATTTGTACGTATGTATGTATAACATTTTCTCCTAAACCACTCGATCGATTTCAGTCAAACATGGTACACACATCACTTACCGCCTGCAAATCATCGCTATGGAGGTAAGAACCACCTACCTATAAAAGGCTGCGGGTGGGGGTGAAAAAACCAGGGTTCCCCACGACGCACGATACCCATTCTTTAGTCATCCATTATTTGGAATAAGAGCACTCACAGACTTGCAACAAACTTTTACGTAATTTCAAACCTTTACGAAAATTTTTCTCGCTGACGACCCCACAAAATGGTGAATGGGAAAAAGTTAATCGCCTACTACATTTTCGCTATTCATGCAGTAAAACTGCCGCATGAAGCATGACGTTTTAATTTATAACTTCTACTATTAACTGTGTCTCTGAGCACTACGCGACTTAACTTCTGAGGTCATCAGTCGCCTAGAACTTAGAACTAATTAAACCTAACTAACAGAAGGACAGCACACACATCCATGCCCGAGGCAGGATTCGAACCTGCGGCCGTAGTGGTCGCTCGGTTCCAGACTGTAGCGCCCAGAAACGCACGGACACTCCGGCCGGCTAGCTATTAACTGTATTCCCGAAACATTTTGCAGACAGTATTCACATATACAACTGAATTTATCAGCAAAATTAAAACACTGTACGACTCACACATCAACAGACATGACTTCTTGAACATAAGCTGCTTGAAAATGAAACTGCAGGGTGAAATTCGCCTGAGATACAGGGGAAATGTGTGTACAAATACGAAATGTGTTAAATTTATGTAAAATATGTTTGACATGTGCATACACGGGTAAAGCCAAGGGTAAGAAGCTCACCCTAAGCCTTCTTTTAAAAGAAATTTGGTACACGAATTAGTTACAATCTGGGAAGAAATACTGTATGAGTAAGAACCACCAGTCTGCTACAGGGATGACAGTGATAACGTGGAAACAGGAGGAGAAAGGTAGAGATAGAAAGTCACCAAGGGAGGAGGAGATGGAAACAGATAGTGGGAGGAGAAAGAGGGAAATGGGCAGAGGGAGAAGAGATCAAGAGACGGACGGAGAAAGGGAAGAGCAGGAGATGGACAGAGACAAGGAATGAAGAAATAGGCAGAGGCAGGGTAGAGGAGGAGATGAACGGAGGGGAAGGAGGACATGGATAGAGGAAGGGAAGAGGAGGAAATGGACAGAAAAAGGAAGAGATGGACACCGAAAGAGGGGAGGAAGATACAGACAGACAGGGGTTCGAGGAGATAGAGAGACCCGGGGGAGGAGGAGGAGGAGGAGAAGTGGACTAATAGAAGACTGGAGCTCAGTCAGGGCACGGATAAGACATTCAGGATTTTCTCGTCGCGTCAAATCTCGATACAACATGGACTCTTCGACGAAATCCTGCAACGTCTTTGTCAGAAATAGCTGATAGTCGCGCCTGCTGTTGTGGTAATCATTTATAGTCTATTGACGGTTTGTGATTGATCGACGTACGTCATCATTACGTCATGTTGCAGAGATAGTGTCCATGCCTGCTCTGGCGGTGCCAGCATTTTTCTCTGCCTTCTCAATGTTGAGAGCTCGCTTCCACGCACCATCAAGATTATAGCCACTGTCCCAGTCGAAGTTGTTCTTGCACATTCGAACTTCTACTGTTTCTTTAACAACATAGTTCTAGTATGAAGAAGCTTTTAGTTCCATCAGACATTATTTAGGATCCGAGTTATCGTGTTCAGTATGGTTATGGCACTCGAAAATAATGTTTTCGCCCTCCAAGAAAGGAAACGGGAAAATGTTGAACAATCATGTGACTACATACCTATTGTAGTATTTCTTTCATGTGGCGCTACATCTAGCAAAATAGGTAGGAACTTGGGAAGAAGATGCGTAAAATCTATTTTTCGGCCACCCGAGAGCGTAAAGGAGATGTTGCGTCACGACAAGGACAGTCTCAGTCACAGCGTCACTGGAATTTATAGGATTCTATATGAATGCAGAAGCAACTACACAATAGCAGACATGGATACAATATCTGGCGGCTGACCAATCACAAGCCATCTACGAACTATAAAGGGTTACCGCAACGACAGTCAGGCATTCGTCACTATGACCTTGCAGGGCTTCTTCGAAATATCTAAACAGTACCCAGATTTGACGTGGCAAGTAAACCGAAAATATTTAATACCGTGATGTTGGCAGCAGGAACTTCGATCTCACAAGTAAAATGCAGTGGACTGTATTAATGCAGTTCACGGCAGTTGCAGCAACGAATGATAGTTGTATTAATTTTGTTTTTGACACCACGGTAAGAATGATTTTATGGTACCTCACGGTAATACGTTGATCGAAACTGACAGTTAATAAAGATTCAGCTCGTCTGCAGCTCTTGCGAATCGGATATATGATTTTTTCTCAAACAAGGTTTTGTATTCGATACCATATCCGCCTCACAGTCTCAATCTGCCCCCCCCCCCTCACCCCGACTCTGCGAAAGAGTCGGTATACACTTCCTGACAAATTCCTGACAAAAAGAAGGGGGAGGTGAAGCACTCAGAAGACGTGGTCGCTCTGCGGCATGTGCATGTGCATTACTGCTCTTTGTGTTTAGTATTGTTTCTAGCCTTCGGAAGGTATTTATGAATATGTGAAGAGCCTCAGACGTTAAATCATCGCTGTGAACGATGCGGAAACACGGAAATGCTCCGTTCTGATGTGAGACAACTTTATCAGTACCTGTTCTTTCCTAAATAAAGTCTGCAAACAAAAAAAAAAGAAGAGACAAAAGAAAAGAAACAAAAAATTAGAACAGTTTTTGCTTGGTCACACCAAGGACAATAATTTTGTAACATCTACGATTACAACAGCCCACATTTACAAAAGGTGTTCGAAAACAGAGTAGCTTACGGTAGCGATGTTTAGCACTGCTCCGTACCGGCGAGTAGATTCGACAAGCCCAATCGCTGCAAATGCGGCGATGTAGTCAGCTGGTGACGCCACATATTTAACACTTGTCATCCACTTCTGGGTATATTTGTGGCCCCAATTACTTATCACAGCGACATCTACGTCGCTTCAGGTTTTTTTAAACTTCAATAAGAATCTCCTTGCATACAAGGTAACAGCGACGAACAATCATTTCTTTCAGTGCGGATGAACAACTTGGCCGATCTCTTACGTGAATCAGGGACTGTGAGTAAGGGGTTCACGTGTAGATGTCACTACATCAGGGGGTGAGAAGAGGCTGGGAATTTGGGTCGGCTGCGAAGCGTGTTTTGTTGGCTGGGGCGGTCAAGGTAACCGCTCGTGTATCGCGAGAAGTCCGGATACGAACCCCGGTCAGGCACAGTTACCATACATTTCAATGCCTAAATGTGGCTAACGTCATTAATACCTTAGAAAGAATAGTCACTCTTGTAAGAGGCGATCTATAATGTTGAAGTCTTCTCATATGAACACTTTCCTTACCAAGATCGCAATTATGACGGCTAGTTTCAGCAAGCGTGAATTGCCATTTTCGAATCACATTAGTAGGGGAGAGCAGTGCAGAGTGGCCAGGCTAAGGTATTTCTATTTTTTAAGCCGATTAAAGAAGGACGGAAGTGCACAGAAATGAGTGATTATAATCTGCAACTAGTTAAGTAAAATATCGAATAGTTTAATTACCTTAGGATCACATTAAGTACTTTAAACACTTCAGTTTTCACAAAGCCACTTTGCCCGAAATGAGGGAGAAATGGCCCCTCAGTTTTAAACTAAAAAACAACGGATAAAAACCTGTTTTAAGAAACTAAACAAATCTGACTACAAATCATAATTAGAATTAAATGACTACACTTTTCACAAATAAAAGTTAGGCTGTGTTCCTCAACTTCTGTACAGGGTTCGTGGGCCCACAGGGAGCTCATTTGGCACCTAATCCGCTGCTGGCCGGCCGGAGTGGCCGTGCGGTTCTGGGTGCTACAGTCTGGAGCCGAGCGACCGCTACGGTCGCAGGTTCGAATCCTGCCTCGGGCATGGATATGTGTGATGTCCTTAGGTTAGTTAGGCTTAATTAGTTCTATGTTCTAGGCGACTGATGACCTCAGAAGTTAAGTCGCATAGTGCTCAGAGCCATTTGAACCAGCCAATCCACTGCTCTTCTTGCCATCAATTTGAAAATACTTCTTCGCAGTACATGTTCTCATCGTTTACGTCAAAAAAATCTCATATAGGGTTGGGTTTCCTGCACTTTGTAGTCTTCTTTTTACTGCCTTTGTTCTGTTTCGCTATTTTCCAGTTTTCCTTCTTTTTATTTTCTTTTTCTTCTCTGTCTTTATTTGCCGCTTCTGTGTCGCTCTTATAAGGACTACCCGTAAGTGTCGTTCTCTTCCTACACAATCGCTGCCTGGCGGGCAAAGTGGCCAGCAGCCATCGCCCAGATGGCCACTGCGCCCACACTGACGTCCTCACACAAAAGTTGTATACCCTCTGGTAGCACGATCGAAATTTCAACAAGCAGGGTACGATTATGTAGTCAATATACGACACTTTTCATAGAATATCATTAAAACAACGTGAATCGTATTCCGTCTCCACAATACATACAGAAACTGACCACTTACTTTACATCAAAATAACTGAAATCCACAAAAATTATTATAATTCTGAGGAGCGGCACAGCAAACAGCTTAGACTTCGTGGGGGGACTGGGCCCTCCAGGTAGAATAAGGTACAACATTTCCCGCGCGATGCTAACACCGTACAGCCCCAAGGAACCCAGTGGCACTTTGCCCGTCATAGCCTCTTTGCTCGTCTCTCCGCTGCAGTAGTGTTTACGACGACCATTACAGGTAACGACTTTTCCATAATCGATAGTAATGTTACGCACTGTATAGTAACATTGTTGTCGATTATGACTAAGTGTCTCCCCAAAATGGTCGTTGTAGAAGCTATCGCTTGTGCTAAAGTGATTTGGAAATGGAATTCAATTTTGCCGAAGACTTCAACATTCCGGAGCACCTCACGGTTCAGCGTCGCTCCTCTCCAGCACTGAGTCGCCCGGTGTGTCTAGTGGTTACTGGTCGGTCCTTGTGTGCGACCACGCCGGAGTGTTGGGTGTCTCGCGAGATGAGCTGGCATTCCGGCCTCGGCGCGGGCGCGTGACCGGCTTCCACTTCCACAGAGGCGGCAGCCGCGGCGCAACTAGACCGAGGCTGGCGCCAGCCGCAAATATGGCGAACTCGCTCGCTAGCCCGAGGCGCCGCCTCCCATTTAGGCGTCGCGGGCTGCAAATGGAGGAAGCCGCGTCGGTAATTGGTGGCGGCGGCGCATGAGGCCGCAGACGCCAGCAACGGCTCCAGTCGGATGCTTCTTCACGGCCACTGGGGCCAGCTGTGCGACTCACTCAGCGGCTCAGGCGCACGGATGACATCGGGTGCGTTCGTACAGCTGTGCGAGGTGGCACAGAGGTTAAAGACGTCCTCTCACGGGACGTGGAAACGCACGTGGACGAGGAGCCGGTGACGTCACTGCGTGGAATTCGCGGCCAGTGAGATGTACGAGGTCCTGAACCGTACGTCACAGCGCGTGACACTACAGGTCTTCCGAGTGCAAAATACTCAAAATCATAAGCAATGCTCCACGATACACACGCATCGCGGACCTTCACCGGGAATACCGACTTGAGACTCTCACGGAGGTAATCCACAAACTCACCACAAGACTATACAGAAACTCCAGACATTCGCAGAACCCGTTTATTCTGAATCTGGGGAACTACGAACACAACCATAGATGGAAACATAAAAGACCACAAGACATACTTGTAAGGACCTAACATCTATGGCCAAGCAAACGCAAACACAACGGTACAGGTGAGCCCCTGTTAATCAGACGCCATTACTGGATAACCAGCTGGAATACACTGCCGAATAACTGGCACCACGCAGGGAAGCCGTACCGTACACTGCATGCACACAAGCTCCACACATCCCCCACACAGTGAGATGATCTATGGCCGATCTCCCACTACTGTATAACGATCTTGATTGTTCCAGGAATGTAGCGGCTGCAGCAACTGGGATAAATCGCCATCGCTTGCCACGGTAATGATGCATGATACCCATACTAACAAATCCGACCTTGCATGAACTATCGCAGCTAGTGACCCACTACTACTCTTACTACCCATCCCACTGTCGCATCTGCTCTTCAAATCGCTACTCTCACTCGCGTTTCGTCCACTATCTATCACCTGATGGACCGTGTTAATGCGTAGTCTTACCCAGACGCACGGATAACATCACAGCCCAGCATCCTGTGATCCACTTACTAGATAACTAACTGTTGACGGAGGTGACAGCAGAACTTCTGGTTTGGTCACCATGATGGTTCGGGCGTGGAAGGGCTCCATCTCTATTTTAAAAAATTTAAGTGGCGGCCTCCGGCGGGGAGCGAGTTACTATTCCAGACGAGTTTAATAATTCTGAACATGCAGGTTCTCGATTAAACATGACAAAGTTTAGACCTTTAGCGTGCACCTTTTCATTAACATGCTGATTTCACGTGGGCCCTTCACGGAGCCGAGAGTTCACGATGTGCACTGGAGTGACAAAAGTCATGGGGTAACGATTTGCACTAATACAGATGGCGGTAGCTTCGTGTACAAAGGATATAAAAGGGTGGTTCTCTGGCGGAGCTATCATTTGTACTTAGGTGATTCATACGAAAAGGTTTACAACGTGATTATCGCCCTCACTGACTTTCCACACGGTACGGTAGTGGGAGCTAGACGCATGGGGCATTCAGTTTTGGAAATCATTAGGGAACACAATATTCCGAGATCCACACTATCAAGAGTGTGCCGAGAACGCCAAATCTCGGGCATTACCTCTCACCACGAACAATGCCCCCCAGTGGCCGACGGCCTTTTCTTAACCGACGAGAGCAGCGGCATTTTTGTAGAGTTGTCAATGTCCATTATAATTATCCGGGCTGTTATGCCGTGGTCGGTTGATGAATTTTGTCTCAATTCCCAACGTTTCGTCTCCTACTGCGGGAGACATCTTCAAGGGGGTCCGTAGGTCGATGGAAGGTCCAGCACACCCACTGGCTTGCTGTGTTGGACCTTCCATCGACCTACGGACCCCCTTGAAGATGTCTCCCGCAGTCGGAGACGAAACGTTGGGAATTGAGACAAAATTCATCAACCGACCACGGCATAACAGCCCGGATAATTATAATGGACATGATATTTCCGGCCGTGAAAGTCTACATTTTAGTATCAGAGTTGTCAATGGCAAAAGACAAGCAACATGGCCTGAAAGAACCGCAGAAACCTATGTGGGACGTAAGACGAGGGTATCCGTTAGGGCAGTGCGGAGAAATTTGGCGTTAATGGGCTATGACAGCAGACGATCAAAGCGAGTGCCTTAGCTAACAGCACATCATCCAAGCGCCTCTACTGAGCTCGTGGCCATGTGAGTTGTTGGACCCTGGATGACTGGAAAATAGTGGCCTGGTCAGGTGGGTTCCGATTTCAGTAAGTAAGAACTGATGATAGGGTCCGAGTGTGATGGATACCCCATTCAAAAACAATCGCCACATGTGTTAAGACGTTTATCCGACTGGGAGAGGAGACGATCAATTTCTGTTTCACAGTACACGGCGGTCACTGACGGTTCCACAACCGCAACCACTCTTGTACTTACTCGTCCAACTGAAACCGACATCCAGGTATGTCTTTCTTCAGGTCGCCGAAGAAGTGAAAGTCAAATGGTGAATGATCCGAACTGTATGTAGTACGTTGCAGTGTTTCCCAGCCATAAACTGAAGCGTTGCCTCCATCCGATTGGCAGCGTGGGGGTGGGTGTTATCGTGCAACAGGATAATTCCATACCACAGCATTTATAGGCGTTTTCACTTTATGGGACGTCGAAGTTTCCTTCAAAGTGTCTTGATAGTGCTGCACACTGACTCTTATTCAATGCTCTAGTACTCGAAGAGCAGAGGGCCCCTGGAGTCGAAGAGGTCAACATGACATTACCGAAAGTTGTGAACAGCTTTGGATTTCTTTGGTTGGGAGATATGGGATGTTTCCGGTGTTGGCTCTGTCATTTGCTCTTGGACTCGAAATGGGTTGACGTGAAGAAAACCATGTGCGGACGTTGATTTCAGTCCGACGAGAAAGTGCAAGAGTGGGTGTGGTTGTGGATCCATCAGCCGCTGATCACGATCTACGAAGAAACAGGAATTTGATCGTCTCGTCTTCTAGTGGGATAAATATCTTGCCCTGTGTGATGATTACTTTTGAATGGAACCACTCCATGGTCACATTGTGACGGTGTTCGGTCTTCATTTGACTGCCTTTCACAGAATACCACTTAATCTAAGGAAATCCTGTAGGTTACGGTTGACAATACACTTTCAGGTATGTCACTGCTCCCTACTATTTGTGCCTGCGTCTGTATAGAAATCTTGCAGTTGGGCGCCCCTGGCGGCCCTCTTACCTTGGCGACCTGGGCACCAACTACTTATCGTGATACGTCGTTTCATACGAATGTAAGTGTGCTCTCAAGCGCAGGGAAACTGAAAGTGTGTGTGATGTTCACAACAAATGCGCTTTGGTGGATTTACTTTGCGGTCGGGCAGAATATTTAGCATTTATGAAAAGAAAATACGTCTTACAAAATTCATTTGTTGTCTTTCTTTGCCGCTACATTAAACTCTCGACAGTAAATCTATTCGAAAGTCATTTACCAACAGGTATTCATCTTTAAAGGATCACGTATCCAAGGATAAAATTCATAATTGAGAAATAGGAAGAACTGTTATCAGAGTAAACTCATGTTGCATTTGTGTGGTCTTCAAATCTCTAGCTACTCTCACTAATATCTGCTTTCTTATCTCCTTTCCTCCACTCCAGTGACTAATTTAAAATATGAAAAACATCAGGCCCTGGGGAGAAAGTACTCACCTTGATCCTACAACCTGTAAATATCATCAACGAATAACTTCTAGTAAAACAGCCTCAAGAAGAGTTATCCAACGTACCTTAGTCGATGGAAAGATATTCTCGAGCAGAAAATCGTGAAGACATTAATATCGTCGGCAAACAACCGAGCTTACTACTTGAAAACTGACGAGTGTAAGAAATAAGGAGAAAAATCGGCATATTTGTCGTAATTTCTGCGTCAGTTCTTTTCCTTCCAAGTAAATGATTAAAAAGTGAGAATGAGAGGCAGCGGCTACATAATAACGCAAAGTCGTCGATATTAAAACCAGAACAGAAATAAAACATAGATTCAATGCCAGGAACACTTAATTAGGCTGAACGTTGTTTAATTAGCTTTTGATGATAAACACCATACTAGTCAGTTCGTTAAACAACGTACGCAAACTGCAGGCGGCACTTCAAAAGAAGGTAATCGCGTGCAAACGCCAACACCTGATAAGCCGGATTTTAGCGACTGCAGATAAGAACGAAGAACTGTGGCAACCTCAGCGTTTATGTGGTAGCCCATTGTGTGCATGCACTAGGCGGGCAGCCTCAGGAATACAGCATTCGTTACCAAGAAAAGTTATTTGTGACAGGCTTTTAGAAAGCAAACAAGGTTCATAGAGTCAAGTATTTAACATATGATACGAAGTAACGCCCTATTCGCTTTGGACTGGAAATCATTGGTAATTTGTCTCAAACAGAATCCATGTGATAACAAACAGAGCTGTTCCTTAAGGAAACATTGTGGTTTGAATGACGAAATAAATGAATGTGGACTCAGATGCAGAACTATTACGTACTGATGCCGTTTTCCATAACTTCCGGGAGGCATTCAATACAGTTCCACACAAACACTTAATGAACAAATTACAAGTGATGGATACCAGCCTAGCTGTATGATTGGGTGACTGGACTGTGGTGTTTCTAGCAACTAGAATACAGTATGTCGTTATCGACAGACAGAAGTCTTCAGATGTAAAAGTAACTTCGAGCTCTTCGCAAGGGATTGGTATAGGGCCATTACCTCTCTCTCTGACACACACACACACACACACACACACACACACACACACACACACACACACACACGTTGACTTGGTTACGACTCCAACAGCAGCTTTCACTATGAGCTCGAGCTAGTTTGGTACGTCCGTGCTGGTTACGGCACGTGCGGAACAGACTGACACGTAAACGGGGTAATGCATCCTATCCGAAATTAATAACAGCTCGCACAGGTGTATAAAGGCAGTCAACGCAGGCTCTGCCTCGAAAGCATTGGCAAGAAAGTTTTATACAGAGCTAAACATAAAGCTGAAAGCTTTACGCACAGCTGGTTGAATCATACTGAAGAAAGAGAATGCAAAATGTGGAAAATTTTAATGACTGAGGGAACACACACACACAAAAAAAAAAAAAAAAAAAATTATACGAAGGAAGTCCCAAAGGGCTCAAATTTGGGTCCACTCTTATTTCTTATATATGCTAATGACCTTTCACATAACTTTCAACAAGCAGAACTGGTACTTTTCGCAGGCGATAGTGTTACAATAAATCCCGTTAGAGAGAACCCAGCAGAAGAGTTGATAAATGTCATTGTCCAAAAATTATTAAGTTATTATCTGAAAACTGACTCTCCCTAAATTTTGAAAAAAAAAGAACTAAGAAAACAACCACACACACTACATTAAATATGTACAACATATAAGAGTCATACCAGCAATTGATGTAGCACGTGATCAGAAGCCAGTAAATAAGGTAGAATTCTCCAGATATTTAGCTGTACATATTGATGGAAAATTGAACCAGAAGAAAGGTGTTATTAAACTTATCAAATACTTAAGTTCAGCTACTTTTGCTCTGCAGATAATTGTCAATCTTAGAAACTAACCTATCAATCTCTTGATATGTTCTGCATATTTCCATTAAACAGTGTCGTACAGAATAATTTTTTGTGGTAATTCGTCACTTAGGACTAAAGCATTCATTGCTCACAAGTGAGCAGTAAGAATAATATGTGACTGTTCACTCACGGTAGTTATGTAGGTATCTCTTCAAGGAGCTACGCATTTTATCTGCGACATCACAATACATGTAGTCGCTAGTGAAATACGTCGTAAACAATCCATCACAACTTAAGAAGAACAGTGTTGGACATATCTACAACACTACGTGGAAAAATTACCTTTATTACCAACTGTTAAAGCTGTCAGTGGCTCACAAAAAGAGTTCAATATGCAGCAACAAAAATTTTTGATAACTTGCCCAATAACATAAAATATATGACAGGTAGCGAAGCAAGTTTTAAATCTAATTTAAAATCATTTCTCCCAAAAAGAATAAAATTAAAAAAAGTGTAGTTATATGAGAAGAACCAAAAATAATAATGTTCGTGTTGATATATACATATCGTGTAAACTCATTCGTCCCACATTGTTTTGATAAAAGAGTCGTTCAAATGATCTATGGCACATGTAACTAACTAATCAATCTCTGTTACAGGCGTCACACGGTTTTTAGAAGTTTACATGTGAATTAAGACGCTTACAACACCATCTACAGACTTCGTCAACTGTAGTAATCCAGTAACAGATAGCTGATTCACGCGAATGGATTTCCAAAGGGTGCGCGCCTCAGATTTTGCCCTAGAGCAGTTCGGAGGGATGTGGTGACGGAGGACTGTAGAGATGGTGGTGGGTGGCGGGAGGGAACGGTGGGGAGCGAGATGGGGGTATAGGAGCAGTTGTGTTAGCCACTGTCAAAAACGTGTGTAATAAGTAGTTTTCAAACAGAAAGATACTGGAGAGTTTTATGCGGTTTAGGAAATCCTCGTACTAGAGGATTAAATTAGTGAAAATACTTCGATTTTACATCTCCTTAGTCAAACAAACGGTCTGATTTACGGATCGCTGGGCATTCATCCCCTAAACGACATGAACGCAAGTAAATGCAAAAGAAATATCTTTTTTCGTAAATAATATCTCTGAGTAAGCGTCCGCATCCAGAGTGGTACGTCCCGCAGCGGCTATTTGGGTCGCAGTTGCGGCGGGTCGGAATGCCCGACCAGCATTAAACGTGACCAATGGGAGCGCGTTATGCCCATTCCCGCAACTGCAGAGCCCGTGGTGGCGTCCATTAAAACGTACCAACTAACGTGAACCAACCGCCGCGAGCTATATTTTTCGGATAATTTGCGGAATTTATGGTTACTTTCCTGCAGCCTGTTTTGTTATACCGTCGATTGCTTTTGTCGAACGAAATTCTACAGCAGCGCCGGTTCGGATGTCGTTCAGGGTGAAACATTCTGTGTCTGCTGAATGGGGTGGCGTGTGTGTGATGAGTAGGTTACTGCCGAGAGTGCAGCAGCGTTCACCAAAGAATTTCCCATTTCCGTAGCTGCGGTTTTGGTGAGAAACATACCAGAAGGAAATAGAGGGACAACAATGGAAATAAAAGACTGTTGACTGCCTAATACAATGTTTAGTCACATCACATAGAAATTACTGTGAAGTTATCGGGCAGTTCCTGCGATGCAAGGGTAAAAGAACCTAGTTACGCTTTTGTGCGGACTATAACGACATGTTATCAAAGTCTAACACACAGAGTCATGACAATCCCGGTCAGTGTTGCCATGTACTGTGACAGTAGCGCTCCAAGCGGACAGGAAGTTATGAATAAGATATCGGATGAGTGTCGCATACATTGACTTGTAAAACAGTTTCTACAGTTGGGAGCGTATGTAGAGGGATTAATATAGACACTGACTAGAAAACGACACCCTATTTGTCTCTCTTTAGTTTCGTAGGAACCCTGGGAGGTATGAAACGGTGCATTACAGGACAACTTATCCACGATTCTCTACTAACGCACAGATATTTACTGAAATGAAATAATCGTATGGCATTGATGGCCGGGAGTCACGACTTCGGGAAATTCGGCCACCGAGTCACAAGTCTTTTCTGGTCACGCCACACTGGGCGACTTGCGTGTCAATGAGGACGAAAGGTGAGGACAACACAACACCCTGTCCGGAGAAAATCTCCGACTTTGCGGGGAATCGAACCCGGGCCCGCTGAATGCAGTCAGACGCACTGACCATCCAGCTGAGGAGGCGGGCTATTTACTTTTTTCTTTTAAGAACAAGGGAAAACAGCTACTAAGCAACAGAAGATCTGACCTTTTGCAGAAAGACGTCTTATAAAGTGTAGTTTTCGTCACTAAAATTCCAATCAAGTCTGTGAATGTAGAAAAGTTTTGTAGTGAGCAATATCTACATGATTTAACGTACCAAATAAGGCACCACAACTGTAACCGAAAGGACAACCACACTGATCTGGAGACAAAACATCAAAAGAAATAAAACCTTTTCCCAACACACAACAAAGTAATTCCGCAATTGTTACTATATATTGAGAACAAACAGCAAGAATCTTAAACACATTTGGTTTTGAAGCAATAGCAATGACATTTAAAAAAATATTTGTGTATTAGAAAGTCGAGTAAAGTTTAACAATATGCGAATCATTAGACTTCATACAAAACTGTCGCGTGTCAGTGTAAGTGCCTGTCTTAACAAGAACAGACAGCAGCAGAAATGTGTGAGTTTCATGGATGAAATATGAATTTAGGTTTATATTCTCTTGCTTTCAGCGATTTGAGGCGCAGCTACGCACACATTCAAAAGTATTTCTTCATTAATAAAGTTGCTTATGTCAGTGAATCAGTGAGTTTCAGCTGTTTTTACATTCATTTCATGATCATTCATGCATCGATAATTTACTAATGCTTCGAATCAAAAATGTAGTAGCTGTTTCGTTAATTAACTAGAAAATAACTAAAAACAAGAATTAACCTTACGGATGGCTTTCTCGCCGCCAGAGGCGCTTGTGTCATTACAGCTGTCAGACGAATACAATCGCATCGCGACTGTGTATGTATGTCAGACCTTGCTGCTATGTTCCTAGAATTGCATGTTTGAACTTGTACAGCGTTTCTTGTATGGTCTGCTGGTCAAGGACTCCAAACCTTGGAACAATACTTTCAGAAGTGAGTACCGCGTTGGATGCTGCTTCCTTAACAGATGCACCACATTTTCCCAGAATACTCTCAACAAGTCCAGGTTTCCGTTTGCCTCCCCTACGACTGGTTTCGTAGGCTCTTCCCGAACCATATAGGTTCATAGTAATATCCCAAGACACATTACGAGTGTGAAGTATCTTCTTTGGACAGTGGCTTATGGGCACAGATACCTTAAAGGCAACGATTGTACATCAATACACTAATATAAATATTACAGACGATTGCATATAAATATACTAACACACATATTAAAAATCATGAATAAGAGACGGCATGGGTACATGCATTTAACGGCCTTTTCTCTAGTTTTATTAAAATCTTAGTCAAAGGTAATGTACGACGTTTGATCACATCTTGGTTATCATTCCACGCTGTACGATGCCTTTCGGAAACCGAGGAAGACGGAATCTGCCTCTTCTCTTGCATCTTCTGTTTGGAAGAAACTGTGGCAAAAGAAAGAAGTATGAACGCGTTATGCCTCAATTACATGATGTTGAGGATCTACCGCGCATATTGTTCATGGCGCATGATGGTGGTTGTATATACCGAAAGAAGATCTGCTTTCAAGCACGTTGATAAAATGAGTGTCCAATTTTGCTCTTGCAGGCTGCGAACGTCCATCACGTTGAATTTTTCTCCAACAATGGTGTCGTCTTTCAGAAGTGCAACGTACTTATCCGTTATGGATATCTGGTGCCGAAGTGGTTCTAAGAATCCTACTGGAATTTCATGGACAGCACATACTGTCATTTGGTGTCTTGTCCAACTACATTCCGACACTGTTGGCCGCATTGCAAGTAACAGGGCGAGCATTAGGAGAAAGACACCATACGTTTATTACTATAACCCAGGTATCTTGAAACAAAATGAGAAAGTAAGCCCAGTCGAGATCAGGAACGGATCATAAGATTTCGATTTCAACAAGAGTAGAGTTAGAAATTGTTCGCCGCCTTGTTGGAGGAGCTACCCCGCCAATCGAATCAGGTGACTTAGGAGAACTTAAATCTTGATAACTGAGTAGGGACTTGAACACCGGTTTTCTTGAATGCGCCACCTAACTCGGCAAGGTAGAAGGACCTACACTGTTTCAGATGAGTTCAAATGTGTGGGTTTCGATCTCTCAGTCGCAGGGATATTGTCACTCACTATGATGCAAACGCCATAGAACGGCGACTCCAGACCAGGAGGAAGTACGGAAGATATTCGATCAGTTCTCCCATAGAGTCTAATACGGTGTCCCATTGCACACTACCGACAAAGGTCAGAGCACCCGGTTTAGGTTCCCGGATATGTGAGTAGATCGAAGATTTCCTAACAAAGGAACCTCCCCATCGCATCCCCCTCAGATTTAGTTATAATTTGGCACAGTGGATAGGCCTTAAAAAACTGAACACAGATCAATCGAGAAAACAGGAAGAAGTTGTGTAGAACTATGAAAAAATAAACAAAATATACAAACTAAGTAGTCCATGCATAAGATAGCCAATATTAAGGAGACAGTGAAGCCAGGTGCGCCGTGGTCCTGTGGTTAGCGTGAGCAGCTGCGGAATGTAAGGTCTTTAGTTCAAATCTTCCCTTGACTGAAAGTTTTACTTTCTTTATTTTCGCAAAGTTATGATCTGTCCGTTCGTTCATTGACGTCTCTGTTCATTGTAATAAGATTAGTGTCTGTGTTTTGCGACCGCACCGCAAAACTGTGCGATTAGTTGACGAAAGGACGTGCCTCTCCAATGGGAACCGAAAACATTTGATCGCAAGGTCATTAGGTCAACCGATTCCTCCACAGGAAAACATGTCTGATATATTCTATACGACACTGGTGACAGCATGTGCGTCACATGACAGGAATATGTTGTCGACCCACCTAACTAGTACACTTGGCGAATGGGTAAAAAGATTCTTCTACCTTGCCAGATTTAGGTTTTCTTGTGGATGTGATAATCACTCCCAAAAAAGTGATGAAAACATAAGAGTTTGTCACATAAACTGAAAATAAAAAGTTAAACTTTTCACTCGAGGGAAGACTTGAACGAAGGACTTCTCGTTCGGCAGCTGGTAACGCTAACCACGGGACCACAGCGCTCCTGAGCTCACACTGTCCTTGATTGCACCTATCTTGCGCATGGACTACTCAGTTTGTATATTTTGCTTATTTTTTCATAGTTCCACACAACTTCTTCCTGTTTTCTTGATCGATCTGTGTTCAGTTTTTCAAGGCCTATCCACTGTGCCAACTTATAACTAAATCTGAGGGGGGTGCAATGGGGAGGTTCCCTTGTAAGTAATAAAACACAGTACGTTGTTCTCGACGGTAAGTGTCCATCAGAGCGGAAGGTATCGTCAAGAGTAGACCAGAGAAATGCAATAGAACCGGTCTTGTTGTTTACATGCATAAATGATCTGAAGGACACTGTGAGTAGAAATTTATAGCTGTTTGCTGATGACGCAGTAGCGTAAGGGATATACGAGTAGAAGATGACTTGGACAAAAATTCTAGGTGGCTTGATCTAAATGTGGAAGAGTGTTGGGTAATGCGAGTAAATAGGAAAAACAAACCAGTAACGTTCGAATACAGCATTAGTAGGGTGCTGCATGATACAGTCACATTGATGAAATATCTAGGCGTAAAACTAGCAAAGTGATATGAAATGGGATTAACATGTTAGGTTGTTATCAGGGAAGACTGGATTTCGTTTTTTGGTACAATTTTGGGAAAGTGTAGCTCACTCATAAAGGAGATGGCATTAGAATGCTAGTGCATGCGACCCATTCTTGAGTACTGTTCGAGTGTTTGTGATACCCCAGGTCGGGTTAAAGGAAGAGTTCAAATCAATTCGTATGCGTGCTGCTGTATTCGTTACCGGCAGCTTCGATCGGAACGTAAGTATTACTGAGATGCTGCGTGAAGTCACATGGGAGTCCCAAGAGGGAAGACGACTCTTTTCTCTCAAGACGCTAATGTGGAAATTTAGAAAACCGGCATTTCAGGCCGACTACAAGGTACATTTCGAGTCAGATAAGACGAGAGAAATTAGGGCTCGTACGCAGGTTTCTAGATAGTCAGTTTTCCCTCGCTTTGCGAATGGAACAGGAAACGAAATAACTAGTAGTGGTATGTGGTAACCTCCGCTATGCACCATAAGGTATGTATGGATGTAGACGTAGTTGTGGAGTTGTGGACTGGTAAGTAATGAGGGGGATCTCAGCAGAATCGGCGAAGAAAGGACTACATGCAAAACAGTGACAAGAAGAAGGGACAGAATGGTACGTCACCTGTTAAGACATCAGGGAACAACGTCGACGGAATTGGAGGGAGCTGTGGAGGATAAAAACTTCAGGGTAAGACAGAGACTGGAACACATCCAGCAAATAATCAAGGGCAAAGAACAAAACAAACACCTTCCGAACAGGGCTTGAAGGCGCAACGCTACAGACCAGCCACTGTGTCATCCTCAGCCCTTAGGCGTCACCAGATGCGGGCATGGAAGGGCATGTGGTTAGCACACCGCTCTCCCAGCCAGGTTTCGTGATCGGTGCTGCTACTTCTCAGTCAAAGCCGGCCGGTGTGGCCGTGCGGTTCTAGGCGCTCCAGTCCGGAACCGCGTGACCCCTACCGTCGCAGGTTCGAATCCTGCCTCGGGCATGGATGTGTGTGATGTCCTTAGGTTAGTTAGGTTTAAGTAGTTCTGAGTTCTAGGGGACTGATGACCACAGATGTTAAGTCCCATAGCGCTCAGAGCCATTTGAACCATTTTTCTCAGTCAAGTTGCTCCTCAATTGGCCTCCCAAGCGCTGAGTGCACCCCCCTTGCCAACAACACACAGCAGACCCGGACGGTGAACTATCCAAGTGCTAGCCAAGCCCGAAAGCGCTGAACTTCGGTGATCTGACGGGAACCGGTATTTCCAATGCGGCAAGGCCGTTGGCAAATAATTAAGGACGGAGGGTGCAAATGCCACTCTGATGTGAAGAGGTTGCAGCAAGAGAGGGGTTCGCAGCGGCCCGCATCCAGTCAGTCAGAAGACTGATAAAAAAGGTCGTATAAATTGGCGAAGGGATCCATTACTGTTCGACTGCGTTGTCGGCGAAACATCACTGGAAATAGTAACTATCACAGAATACATATGACGATGATGTTCGGTTTGTGTGGCGCTCAACTACTCGGTTAAATGTAAATGTCGTGTGACTAGGGCCCCCCGTCGGATAGACCGTCCGCCTGGTGCAAGTCTTTCGATTTGACGTCACTTCGGCGACTTGCGCGTCGGTGGGGATGAAATGATGTTGATTAGGACAACACAACACCCAGTCCTTGAGCGGAGAAAATCTCCGACCCAGCCGGGAATTGAACCCGGGCCCTTAGGATTGACGTTCTGTCGGTTATCAGCGCCCTTCCACCTCCCAATCGTTACACAGTTCAATCTCGCCACTTGCACGAATGATAATGAAATGAAGACAACACAAACACCCAGGAATACATATGAGGAACCATCCAGAGGGACCTGCAGCGGACTGACCACATAAAACAAATTGCAGTAAAAGTAAATGCCAGACTGAGATACACTGGGAATATCCAATGGAAATGTAATTTTCCACAAAAGAAGTAACTTACAAAACACTTATTTGACCGAGTTTTGAGTACTGACCAATGGATCAGTCTAGTAGGTTCCATTAACGAGAGAGAGAGATGACCCGACGAGGAGCGATGCATTTCGCCATGTATGGGATCATTTGTCTGGCACGAGAGCGTAAGGGATAAGGTCAACAGACTCCAGCGGCAGACGTACAAGAAATGGGTTGTTCATCAGGGAGAGGTTTACTGTTGAAATTCCGAAGGCGTACGTTCGAAGAAGAGTCTGGAAACATAATACTTCCCCCACAACGAGAAAGTAAGAGAAATTAGACGGCATACGAAGCTTTATCGTCAATCATTCTTCCCTCTTGCCTTTTGTGAATGGGTAAAAAAGAGGGAAAAGACAATTGTATCAAAAGTACACTGTGTCATACATCGTAAGGTGGTTTGCAGAGTGTTAGATGCAGATGGTTGGAAATAGAGAAATGGCCTTAGAAACGCTGCTGGATTTGGCCGTAATCGGGGATCTGTCGGTCTCACGCTAGGATTTAAACGGTAGTTGGATATTTGCGGTTGTCAGCTGGCGTAGGCGGTGACACTTTTCTGCTTTTAAGAAAGCGCTCGAGGATTTCAACTCCAGAGAGATTTAACGTCGTCCCCCCCCCCCCCCTACAACCCTGCCCCCCTGTCAACTCACGGTCGAGAAGACTGCCGTTCCCTCACGGCCGAGACTGCCGCACGCCGCACCAAATTTGGCGGCTGTTCGTCTGAGGAAAATGAACTTTCAACCTCCTTTCCTTAAATGATTTTCAATCAGAACCATAATCCAAACTTTTATGCTGCAGATAATCCAACTTCAAAGCTGCCGTAAAAGAATTAATGGCGAAAGCCATTACGAATATTTGAAAACTCTCTTTTAAAACTCCTTTTTTTTCTGTTTCCTGCGGAAACTTTTCTCCGGCGCGATAAATTCAATTACTCTGAATTAAAAGCGAGGCTGGTGCGGAGCGGACCGAAGGATGATGACTCTGGATTCAATTACGACAGGTTTGGCAGTCGAGGAAAAGAAAGCCGCGCTCTGGGGCGCTGAGCGAAGACTTGGCTAATACCGCGAAAAAACGAGAGGGAAATACATAGAAATTACGTCGCTAGAGATGGAGAGAGGGAATTACGTACTGAATTTGAAATGAATGAAGTTTTTCAAGCACAAATATTCAATAAACACGCAATATAATTAATAGTAAGAAAATTAGAAACTCTGTTGTCTACGATGTTGACTGCACCTACATAGTAAATCAACGTACGTGGCTTATTCGTTTCACCAACACACATACCGAAAGAAAGAAAAAAGTTCTGGAAAGATGTTTTTTTTTTATTTTTTTTTTATTTTTTTTTTTTTTTTTTTGTTCTGCGTATATTAAGGATCGCCCCCGGTTCATTTGCAGTTGTACCATGTGGACCTGTGCGACCTGTAATTAACCTTTCTCGCAGGTCCTTAGGGAACAGGAACATCGTGTACCGGGTTGCGGACTATTTCAGAAGTTTATATGTTTTCCGAAATTTCTGTGCCATTCTTCCGAAAACGGTAATGCCATGTGGCTAGGGCCTCCCGTCGGGTAGACCGTTCGCCTGGTGCATGTCTTTCGAGCTGACGCCACTTACGCGACTTGCATGTAGATGAAGATGAGATGATGATGATAAGAACAATACAACATCCAGTCCCCGAGGGGAGAAAATCTCCGACACCCATAATCTTCCTGTTCTTATATCCTCAAGTAGGTTTCGAAACTACAGGACATACATTTTTAACAGTCTCCATTAGGAAGATTTCTTATCTGTTTGTTCACTACAAATTTTGCAGCTGACATTAAATTAACTTCCTTATGACCTAGAGACTTGAAAATTGCAGCATCGGTGAGAACTGGCTGACTCCTGTCTACCAATATGACGACAGCCGTGTCCACAGGATTGGGTACATAAGTTCATCGTTTGACGAACGCTCAGGTAGCCTAACGCCTCTTGACTGTGCCCCAAAATTACAAACCAAACAGAAGTTGAACATACCAGGCTTCGTGCCTAACCACACACAGGTTTTCAAAAGTAAAATTAGTCAGCGGTAATCTTCACAGTTCTAACAGGTGCCCTTGACACTTCGTGGAAAGAAGGGCTTGTACACGAACTGATAACAGTATTTCAAACCGAACCGCACCGAGACTTGACATCAACATGTTATCAGATAGACACTTCCAGGTGATACACGGTAACAAAATAATCAGAGGAAACTGAATAACGGCCTGCCTCAGTGTTCAATGTTAGCGCCGATGTCCTTTAATCTCTATATCTCTGACTTGCCTCAAACCATGTCAGGAAGTTCAATTATCCTGAACAAGCAGTTCGAAGATACTGAAAACATTCACACTGCTGACCTAAATAAGATGCATGGGTATTTCCTTAAATGGCGGTTAATACAAAAACCCACCACGACTGAGGTCAGCTGTTTCCATTTGAACAACAAAATGACATACGAGCTGAAGTTTCATATGAGTAACACTGACATCTCCCATCAGCAACATAAAAAATATATGGGAATTGCTCCATATATTACCTTTTCTTTCAACAGACATCTTGAAAACGTACCTCATAAAATAAGTTCACGCAATAATCTCATTCATAGCCTCTGCAGCATTAACAGGGAATCATCATCGGAGCGGATACACTACGAACCTCTCTAATCGCCTTAGTGTACTCAGCAACAGACTAATGCGTGTGTGGTTAACCAGCAAGCACGTAAAGAAGGTGGACATCCAGCTCAACGTTGCGATGAGGATTATAACTGCATAACAGCATGTGTAAAGACTACCCCATGATATTGGCTCCCAACACTTAGCTTGTAGCCGCACCTTCCCTGCGGAGAAAGGAATCTTTGGTAAAGGACGACACGAAATTAATGAACAATCTTGTGTTTATCATCCATGAAGATGCCTCAGTTTTGGAAACGACTTCGCTCTAGAAAGCCCTCCACCCCCCTCCCCCCCTCTGAGAATGGCCCAACAACTGATTGCTACTAACTCTAGCAGGGATACTAAATGGCACGAAAGGCGAGTGACTGTGGCTCCCCCGGGAACCGTGACCTTATCGTACAATAGAAAAACCTAAGAGCTTTGAACGTCTACGACAGATACGGAAAACCCTAAACAGACTCCGGACGGGACATGGAATATGTGCACACTATCACCACGACCGCGGAAAGCTATCCGGCCCTAGCAGTTGGGCTCCAAATCAAAGTGTTCAACACTCAACACATCATCCAGGACTGTGAAATAAGAGCCTATCAGCGTAGCCTCAGCGACTTCACCACCACATCGTCCTGCCTCGAATAGGTTGCCAATCTGGACGCCAGAATGTGTAGATACGAGAGTCGGTCAAAAAGTAATGCCTCCCATTTTTTTTCTACTTAAAGAAATTAAGTTAAGTGAAAAATTTGAATTTGGCGCCATTCCTCAAACCTTCTTCTGCAATCCACTGCAGTAGTAACTTTCTGTGTCAACAGGTGGCAGGACAGCAGAAGTTTGTAAGATGGCCGACATCGATGTTCGTTTGAGACAGCGTTGTGTGATTGAATTCTTGAATGCAGAAGGTGAAACGCCCATACGCATTCATGAAAGACTGAAGAAGGTGTATGGTGTTGTGACAGTGGATGTCAGCACTGTTATACGATGGGTTCGTCGTTGTAAGGAAGCTGAAGGGCAAACACCGTTGACTGACGAAAAGCGGAGCGGCAGGCCGGTGAGTGCAGTGACTCCACACAACATTCAGCAAGTTGATGACATCATTCGTGGTGACCGTCGGGTGACTGCAGATGAAGTGTGTCGCATTATTTCTCTTAGTAAAGGCAGTGTGATCACGATTATTAAACAATTGGGGTACTCAAAAGTTTGTGCACGGTGGGTTCCAAGAATGTTAACCGATCAGAATAAAGAGGCAAGGAAAACAATAGCCTCCCAACACTTGCAGCGCTTCCGTTTGGAGGGAGATGAGTTTCTGAAAAAAATTGTGGCCGGGGACGAAACATGGGTGCATTTTTTTGAACCCGAATCAAAGAGGCAGTCAATGGAGTGGCGTCACACAAGCTCGCCGAGGAAGAAAAAATTCAAAACTGTGCGATCGGCAGGGAAAGTTATGGCAACAGTTTTCTGGGATACAGAGGGTGTGATTCTGGTTGATTTTTTGGAGCAGGGATGCACAATAAATTCTGTTCAATACGTCACAACCCTCAACAAACTTAAAGCACGTCTTCAGCGAGTTCGCCCAACAAAATCAATGGCAGATGTACTTCTTTTGCATGACAATGCAAGACCACACACCAGTCGTCACACCTCTGACGAGATTGTCAAAATTGGATGGGAAGTTTTGCCTCATCCCCCATACAGCCCTGACCTGGCACCATCAGACTTCCATCTGTTCGGGCCACTAAAAGAAGCTCATCGTGGGATTCATTTTGAAGATGAGGAGGCCGTCAAAACATCCGTGCGTCAATGGCTTAGGAAGCAGAGCTGTGATTTTTACCGTGCTGGGATACATGCCCTTGTTCAAAGATGGACCAAAACTGTAGAGATGGGCGGAGATTACATTGAAAAATGACAAAATGATCCTCAATGTTGTGGTTTTCAACCTATGTAATTGCATTTAAATTTCCTGACAATTAAACGTAGAAAAAAAAATAGGAGGCATTACTTTTTGACTGACCCTCGTACAAGTTCCGCAGTTCATCTGTTGCGATTTTTCGTTCATTTCTGATTTTACTGGCTATTTCATCTCACTTTATGATAGTCTGTATCCTTCACTGACGTACACTGACGGAAAAAATTGCAACATGAAAAAATAATTAACGTAAAGAAATTTTGGGAATACATCAATCTGTCTAGGTAACATATTTCAGTAATTAACACTGTAAGATCACAGTTTAATATAAGCTTGAGATAAGCCATTGCAAATGAGAAACGCTGGTACATTAATAACCGGTGTAACCGCCAGAATGTTGAATGGAAGCATGCAAAAGTACATGCATTGTTTCCAGAAGGAAGGTGGGAGACGAGATACAGGCAGAAGTAAAGCTGTGAGGTTGGGGCGTGAGTCTTGCTTGGTTAGCTCAGATGGTAGAGCACTTGCCCGCGAAAGCCAAAGGTCCCGAGTTCGAATCTCGGTCCGGCACACAGTTTTAATCTGCCAGGAAGTTTCAAGTTACAAGCACTGTGCTGTTCAGGTGCCCGATGTCAGTTTGTGGGACTGAGTTCCGTACCTGTTGCACTTGGTCGGTCAATAAAGGGACGGTTAATCGTGTTTGTGGATGACGCTGAAGTTATCGTCCAATGATGTCCAAATGTGCTCGATAAGACACAGATATGGTGGCCGACGAGGCCAAGGCAACATGTCGATACTTGTAGAGCATGTTGGCTTACAACAACGGCATGTGGGCGAGCGTTATTATGTACAAAAATACTCCCCGGAATGCTATTCATGGATGGCACATACAGTCAACGTGTGTGAGGTAACCAAGAGGAGAGTGCTCCTGCTCTCATACGAAGTTGCACGGTGCATCATAACTTCAGGTTTAAGTCCAGTGTGTCTAGCACGCAGATAGGTTGGCTGCAGGCCCTCAACTGGCCTACTTCTAACCAGCACACGGCCATCAATGGCACCGAGAAGAAACAGCTTTCATCAGGAAACACAACAGCCCTCCACGCTGCCGTTCAGTGAGCTCTAGCGTGACATCACTCAAGTCGCGACTGACGGTGGTTTGGAGCCAGTGGAATGCAGACTACAGGGCGTCTGGCCCAGAGCTGTTCTTCAGGTAACCGATTTATAAAAATTCAATGCGTTACTATGGTGACAACTACAGCTCAAATTGCTGCACCAAATGGAGTACGATGCGCCACAAGCATACGCCGAACACGATGGTCTTCCCCCCTCGGTAATGCCACGCAGTCGTCCGGAGCCCGGTCATGTTGCAACCGTACATTCTCATGCCTGGCGGGACCGTTGGGCGGCTTGCACGCGCGGTCGGATTGTGAGGCGCTAGCTACGAGAGCTACAAAGTTCGTTGCCCATCGAACCAGGACACTTCAGTTGAGTGGTCAGTTTACCTGTTACGAAACCTCAACTACTGTAACATCTCATCGTTCATTGTCGGTTGTTACTTCCTGGGCTGTTCCGGCTAGCAGAAAAGTATGGTGTTTTGGTTCAAATGGCTCTGAGCACTATGGGACTTAACGTCTGAGGTCATCAGTCCCCTAGAACTTAGAACTACTTAAACCTAACTAACCTAAGGACATCACACACACATCCACGCCCGAGGCAGGATTTGAACCTGCGACCGTAGCGGTCGCGCGATTACAGACTCTAGCGCCTAGAACCGCTCGGCCATATTGGCCGGCTGGTGTGTTGGAGTCGGCTAAATTTTGCAGCCGTCTTCCTGTGTGGTCTTTAACTATTAAACTGGTTGTTACTTATCAGTGAAGTGCACCAGCGGTATTTTCTGCCTTGTGGCCATTAACGTCCCAGTTACCTGCCCTGGTCGTTAGCGTAGTTTTCCGGCAGTGTGTTTTTCCTCGCTGTGTTGATGCTGACTAGCACGGCGTGTAGTTCGGCAGCCTTTTAGTTGTTTGTTCATATTTTTTTCTTAAGAGTGGTTATTGTGGCTTGGCTGTTTTTAGACGCCAATTTTGAAGACGTAGTGCGGCTGGTATCTTCGTCCTCGGCTGATATTTTCCGTTGTCGTACTTCTCGCTTCCCACGCACGGGTTCCCGGGTTCGATTCCCGGCGGGGTCAGGGATTTTCTCTGCCTCGTGATGGCTGGGTGTTGTGTGCTGTCCTTAGGTTAGTTAGGTTTAAGTAGTTCTAAGTTCTAGGGGACTGATGACCATAGATGTTAAGTCCCATAGTGCTCAAAGCCCGTTGTCGTACAGTTGGTCGAGCGGAAGGAAACTGATTCGGTTGTTGGTCGGTCGTTCAGCCGTCCCTGGGTCGGGTGGCCATTCGATGATTTAACCTTACTCTTCGCTGCCTGTCTTACCTCGCCTTACGTTAGAGCTACCTCCTCAGGCCGACCCTTGGAACACTTCTAAGCAGCAATGTTCTGTTAGTTTTACATTGTGATTTTCATTTTAGTCTGAAGTACTGTGCGAGGCCTTCAGCCGTCTATTAATTTAGTTTGTTTTGATTTTAAATAAGGCCTACAACCAACTTAAATTAAAATTTGAAGATTGATTTGTTTAAAAACTAAATTTTGAAAGTTTGTTCTATCTGAAAAGCTTGTTATCCAGGCCTTAAGCCCTGAGTTGTTCAATAGCCAGTGTGTGGCCTTCAGCCGAGTATTTACGTGAAATATTTTTTAAGTGAGGTCTTCAGCCACGTGTATTCTTTAAACCAATTTTTTATAACTTGTGTTCGGGCCTTCAGCCCATGAGGTATCTCAAGTTTTCTTTACTAAGTCTTCAGCCATCTTGTTTTATTTTGATCCTTTTAAGGCAATGTGTAATTAAGTGGTTCTTAGGAAAATAAAAGTTTGTGTGTTTTGTGCAACTGACAGTAACTGATTACGGGCTCCTCCACAACCATAACCTGATCCGCTTTATCCTGCGAAACCAGATCTCAATGTATTTAAAGCAAACCTGATTTGTATCCTCTATTAGCGCCACTCTTATGCAACAGGGCAAAAATTTAAACAGACTTCATCTTTCAGAACTTTAGTTTACGGTGCGCAACTCCTTCCCGGTGTTGCGTTTTCTTTTTTTTGCCAGTGTACTTTATAGCATATTTTATCACTCGTCATATAACCACTATAAAACATGTGTGTAGTGCAATATGCTAATAACTAATGTCACCCTAAATAGAGCAGTCTTAACCCTGTAGAGAATGCCTTGGATTGTCTCAAACTACGGATGCAACGCAGAAAACGTATCACCGCAATTTGGTAGTCCTACAGGATCTTATCCCCAATGAATTGTCTTCATCTGGATGTGGCTGACCTGAAGAAGCTTTTAGACTTCCTTCTTCATCGAAATGAGCAGTGCTTGATGTCTCCTGATGGTGATTAATTTCTTATCCAATGTACTTGATTGGGATTTGTAGCAGAGATCGCCGGGGTCAATAATTGTTACAGGTATCAGAGGTGAAGTACTGGCACAGGGTTGATAATGGCATAGACCTAACCGAAAGCAAAACAATACAAAAACCATTATTATGCAAATCGGAACGGGCGTCCTCAGTGTTGAGGACATTGACTGGAGCAGAGCCTGCAGCAGTCATAAGTGTATACACAGGGACACAACCCCAGCAAGGATCAACACCAGGAGCTGGGCAGACATATTAAGTCAGGTTAGGGCAGTCCTTGAAACGTCCGGGCCCAGGCAACTTAATGTACTGCAGAATGTTGAAACCATTAAACTTAGGAGTTGCCAGCAAATTTAGTTACCTGGCGTAGATCCATCCCGCGGCTCCCCTTGTAGTAGCCAGCGTTGAGAGGGCCTTTTGTTGGTTTGTCATGAGAAGTAACACCTTCGAAGTCGGCTTTGAAACCTTGGTCTTACAATATACGAAGGGAGGTCTAAATTAACTCAGTGCAAGGATGCAAAATACGATAGTCTTAATAAACCGCTTCACGAAGGCTCTTCAGACCCCTAAGCACAGCATAGGCAGGATCTTAATTAGAGAGATGGGGTCATGTCGGTTTGAACCCCCCACTGATGTCTCAACGATTCCTCGAATGTTTCCATACGTAAGAGAGTACTGTATGAAATTCAGTTACAGTTATAAAGACCGCCCTTCCCAATCAAGTTCCGCCAGTCTGACGAACAACGTAGTTTATCACTCCCTGACAAAAACTAGAAGAAGAAACCTAGTGGAACCGAATTGGCCATATTGCAAAAGAAGCATTATTTGCAGTAATATCTTCACTCAAAACTTGCCTTTGCTGTCAAATGTCTGGTACATGGCGGCTAGTGACAAGATACCTACTAACGCGAAGCTGCAGAAAATTCATCTGGTGGCTTGTCTACCTGCGCTACCTGTGGATTTGTGAACTACTTCATCGACTTATCTGTGGTCTTCCTAAACAAATTACTGATCTTTTATCCAGGAGATTGGCAATCATCGATCGCTCCACTGACAGACTCATTGACAAGACAGAACTTGGTGGCCACATAATTTACGTTACCCCTGAACGAACAACAACGCTTTGATCTGGATGCAAGACCACACCATTGCTTACGCCATTTAAAAGCGAACAGTGACTTTTACCTACTATTGCTCTTGTATGATAATGAACATTTTAAAATCAAATCTGACCTGTACTATTCTCCGAAGTATGGTCGGACATTATGATAGCAAAATCTTGAACTAAGTACTGAGTGATAAAGTAATTTCAAGTACGCTCCGAAGGAACGGACAAAGAAAAGAAGCTCCTTTATTTCATGGCGTAGCAAGAAGTCTATGGTTTTAGCTGTCTCTTACGTTCAGCGAGAGTATTATAAAAGTATATTTACCTAAGTTTTCAAGAAATATTTTTGGTTTCAAGAAAAAGATCCTCTTTTACACTGAAGCGCCAAAGAAACTGGTACAGGCATGCGTATTCAAATACAGAGATATGTAAACAGGCAGAATGCAGAGCTACGATCGGCAACGCATATACGATACAAGACGACAAGTGGCTCTGCCTCTGAGCACTATGGGAGTTAACATCTAAGGTCATCAGTCCCCTAGAACTTAGAAGTACTTAAACCTAACTAACCTAAGGATATCACACACACCCATGCCCGAGGCAGGATTCGAACCTGCCCCCGTAGTGGTCGCGCGGTTCCAGACTGAAGCGCCTAGAACCGCTCGGCCACGCTGGCTGGCTAAGACGACAAGAGTCTGGCGCAGTTGTTAGATCGGTTAATGCTGCTACAATCGCAGGTTATCAAGGTGTAAGTGAGTTGTGGTGTTATAGTCGGCGCACGAGCGATGGGACACAGCATCTCCGAGGAAGCGATGAAGTGGGAATTTTCCCGTACGACCATTTCACGAGTGTACCGTGAATATCAGGAATCCGGTAAAACATCAAATCACCGACATTGCTGCAGCCGGAAAAAGACCATGCAAAAACGCGACCAGCGACGACTGAAGAGAATCGTTCAAAGTGACAGAAGTGCAGCCCTTCCGCAGATTGCTGCAGATTTCGCTGCTGGGCCATCAACAAGAGTCAGCGTGCGAACCATTCAACGAAAAATCATCGATATGGGCTTTCGGAGTCGATGGCCCACTCGTGTACCTTTGATGACTGCACAACACGAAGCTTTACGCCTCGCTTGCACCCGTCAACACAGACGTTGGACTGTTGGTGAGTGGAAACATATTGCCTGGTCGGACGAGTCTCGTTTCAAATGCTATCGAGCGAATGGACTTGTGCGAGTATGGAGACAACCTCATGAATCCATGGACCCTGCATGGCAGCAGGGGATTGTTCAAGTTGGTTGATGCACTGTAATGGTGTGGGGCGTGTGCAGTTGGAGTGATAAGGACCTCTGATACGTCCAGATATGAATCTGACGGGTGGCACATACGTAAGCATCCTGTCCGATCTTCGTGCGGCTCACCTCGTCGGACGTTCGAGTCCGCCCTCGGGCATGGGTGTCCGTGTTTTCCTTAGCGTAAGTTACTTTAAGGTAGACTATTTAGTGTGTAAGCCTAGGTAACGATGAGCTCAGCGTTTGGTCCCATAGGAATTTACCACAAACTTCCAAAGCCTGCATCCATTCATGTCCACCGTGCATTCCGACGGACTTGTGCAATTCCATCAGGACAATGCGACATCCCATCTATCCAGAATTGCTACAGAGTTTGAACACTTTCGCTGGCAACTAAACACCCCAGACATGAATTTTATTTAGCATATTTTAGATGTGTTGCAACGTGCTGTTCAGAACAGATCTCCACCCTCTCGTTCTCTTACCGATTTATGGACATCCTTGCAGGATTGATGGTGTCAGTTCCCTCCAGCACTATTTCCGAAATTAGTCGAGTTCCTGCCACGTCGAGTTGCGACACTTCTGCGTGCTCACGGGAGCCTTACACGATGTTAGGCAGGTTTATCAGTTTCTTTGGCTCATCCGTGTACGTTTTAAAGAAATATTTTTTTGTTTCAGGAAGAACATCCTCTTTTATCTTCACGAAATAGAGAATTTCATTTGATTGATCATTATTTCTGCAGCTTTTTACTCAAGAAGGAAGCGTTTATCTTTAACATTGCAAGGAAGACTTTACTGTATTCTTTATTCCAAGACGAGATCATTTAATACTTCTTTCACAGCACTTCTGTTATAGAAAAATTAATAATAATGGCGAAGAAGCCAAGCCGATGTTCCTATGGCGAGCGTAAGGAAGGGCTGTAGGGGTTGAAGGGGAGGAAGGAGGCAAAAAAATGCTTGATTGGAAGAAAGAAAGAAAAAGAAGCAGATGTGGGGTGGAGAGGGGAGGCGGCGCGATAAGAGGGATGCGTATTAGCTCAATTTGTACTTGAAAAATGTCCACCACGATCACACAGAGACGACACAGTCCGCGTTTGACAGCTAACTACGCCGAGGCTGCCCTAGATCCCCGGAAGCGCTCGGGCTCTGGAACACAGCAGTTTTGTTTTCGGCCGGTGCGGGACATTCGGTAATTGTGTAGCAGCGTCGGGTCGCCGGCGAAGCAGATAGCGGGCCAGTGTGGCTGTCCCTCGCCGAGCGCTGATACTGTACGGCCGCGTGAAATATTAGAGGGAGCGCCGGCCTGCGAGAGGGAATAGGAACCGGCGGCGGCGGCGGCGGCGGGGGTGTGTACGGCCAGAATGAGCCGGCAGGCGGCGCACAAAGGGCGTGCCGTATTGTGCCCACCGGCAGCAGGCGGTGCGCTGTCGGAACGGGACGTACGGACGTGTCTACGGGCCCGTCTGTCCCCGTATCGGGGCGTTTAGACTGCGCACTGGGTGCCTGTGGGACGAGAACAATGTGCCGGGAAAAATCCACTGATCTCTCTCCTATCCCATCCGCTCCGTCCTATCCCGCTACCCTCTATCTCACAGACATTTAATTAAGCAAGATAAAAAAAAATCTGTACTTCCGGATAATAGCACTGCTTGAAAATGAAAACAGGAGTAGGATGCGGAAGATTTTAGTCTCGTTTCTTCCCTCCCTCCCTCCCTCTCTCTCTCTCTCTCTCTCTCTCTCTCTCTCTCTCTCTGTGTGTGTGTGTGTGTGTCTCATTCCTTTATCAGTCTTCTGACGGTTCTGATGCGGGCCGACACAAATTTTTCTCCACTGCCAAACTTTCCATCTCGCATTATCACTTGCACCCTGCGTCCTGAATTATTACACGCATCAAAAAAAGTTTTGCATCACCTCGGCTCCGAGAGTTTCGGAACCTGTACAGAAAATTGGAATAGAGATCAACATAAACATCATTTACGCCATTTTTATTGCTCGTGAAAACCACACATTGCATGCTGTACCACCATAGAGCGAGAACTTCAGAGGTGGTAGTCCAGATTGCTGTACACACCGGTACCTGCAATAGCCAGTAGCACGTCTTCTTGCATTGATGCATGCCTGTATTAGTCGTGGCATACTATCCAAAAGTTAATCAAGGCACTGTTGGTCCAGATTGTCCCACTCCTCAACGGCGATTCGGCGTAGATCCCTCAGAGTGGTTGGTGGGTCACGTCGTCCATAAACAGCCCTTTTCAATGTATCCCAGGTATGTTGCATAGGGTTCATGTCTGGAGAACATGCTGGCCACTCTAGTAGAGCGATGTCGTTATACTGAAGGAAGTCATTCGCAATAAGCGCACGATGGGAGCGCGAATTGTCCATGAAGACGAATGCGTCGCCGATATGCTGCCCATATGGTTGCACTCTCGGTCGGAGGATGGTATTCACGTATCGTACAGCCGTTACGGCGCCTTCAAAGACCACCAGCGTCGCACGTCGGCCCCACACAATGCCACCCCAAAACGTCAGGGAACCTCCACCTTGCTGCACTCGCTGGACAGTGTGTCTGAGGCATTCAGCCTGACCACGTTGCCCTCAAACACCAACGATTGTCTGGTTGAAAGTATATGCGACACTCATCGGTAAGAGAACGTGGTGCCAATCCTGAGCGGTCCATTCGGCATGTTGTTGGACCCATCTGTACGGCGCTGCATGGTGTCGTGGTTGCAAAGATAGACCTCGCCATGGACGTCAGGAGTGAAGTTGCGCATCAAGCAGCCTATTGCGCACAGTTTGAGTCATAACACAACGTCCTGTGGCTGCACGAAAAGCATTATTCAACATTGTGGCGTTCCTGCCAGGGTTCCTCCGGGCCATAATCCGTAGGTAGCGGTCATTCACTGCAGTAGTAGCCCTTCGGCGGACTGAGCGAGGCATGTCATCGACAGTTCCTGTCTCTTTGTATCTCCCCCATGTCCTAACAGCACCGCTTTGGTTCACTCCAAGACGCCTGGACACTTCCCTTGTTGAGAGCCCTTCCTGCCACAAAGTAACAACGCGGACGCGATCGAACCGCACTATTGACCGTCTAGGCATGGTTGAACTACAGACAACACGAGCCGTGTACCTCCTTTCTGGTGGGATGACTGGAACTGATCGGCCGTCGGACCCCCTCTGACTAATATGCACTGCTCATGCATGGTTGTTTACATCTTTGGGCGGGTTTAGTGACATCTCTGAACAGTTCAAATGGTTCAAATGGCTCTGAGCACTATGGGACTTAACATCTATGGTCATCAGTCCCATAGAACTTAGAACTACTTAAACCTAACTAACCTAAGGACAGCACACAACACCCAGCCATCACGAGGCAGAGAAAATCCCTGACCCCGCCGGGAATCGAACCCGGGAACCCGGGCGTGGGAAGCGAGAACGCTACCGCACGACCACGAGATGCGGGCTTCTCTGAACAGTCAAAGGGACTGTGTTTGTGATACAATATCCACAGTCAACGTCTATCTTTAGGAGCTGTGGGAAGCAGGGCGATAGAAAACTCCTTTTGATGTGTGTATATTTCAACCTCTGTCTTCTCTTACAGTTTTCCCCCGTCTAGAGTTCCATCAACTACCATTAGAAGTGCCTTGATATCTTGGTAGATGTCCTATCACCTTGCTTCATCTACTTGACAGTATTTTCCACATGTTTCCCTCATCGCCAAATGTGCGAGAACCTCCTCAGGACATCTAATTTTCAACATCCTTCTTTAGCATATTATCTCAAACCACAGGATTTTCTTCTATTTCGTTTTTCCAACAACCTTCAGTTCACGCCCATGCATGTTATCCTGAGAACGTACACTCTCTGAAACTACTTCGTCGCACGAAGGTCGATGTTCTTTGGATCAGAAATACCCTCTTAGTCTGTGCTCTTCTACTTCTTGTGCCCTCCTTGCTTCATTCGTCATCTGTCACTATACTTCGAAGGCTGCAGACTCTTTCAAGTGGGCTACTTCGTGGTCACCATTTTTGATATTGAGTTCACGGCCAAGTTTCATTTCTACTATTCCTTGTTACTTTCGACTTTCTTCGATTTACTCTGAATCCATGCTGTGACCTCATTAGACGGTTTATTCCACTCAATAGGCCCTGCAACTCTTCGTGACGATAACGAAGTAACTGGCGAATCTTATGATCGATATTCTTTCACCATGAATTTTAATCCCACTCCTGAGTCTTAATTTTATTTCCGTCATTCCTTCTTCGATGGACAGACTGAACAGTATGGATGACAGACTGCATCCCTCTCTTGTATACTTTCTAATTGGACACCTGTGTTCTTGGTCTTTCGATCTTGTGATTTCCTCTTAGTTCTTGTACAATTTTGTGTATTACCCGTCTTTTCCTATAACTTACACCTATTTTCCTGCGAATATCAACAATTTACACCATGCTTTTTCTCGCTCAACGAATCCTATGAATGTGTCTTCATTTTCTTAAGTCGTGCTTTCATTAACAAGTGCAGCCTTAGAACTGCTTCTCTAGTGCTTCTTCCCTTCGGAAACTTAAAATAATCGACATTTAACATATCCTCTGTTTTCCTTTCCTTTCTTGTGTACGTCACTCATGTCAGGAATTTCATTGTGTGACAGTTCGCGACCTGTCGTATCAGTCTTTCCTACTTCAGGATTGTGTAGACGATATTTTTCGTAAATCTGATATCACATATAGTATATCAAACGTAAAGAATGATTATAGCTGAATTCCAGTTTCAAAACGCTGTGTTATCGAAGAAGGAGGAAACGTTATGGAAGCAAAAAAGATTAAACGAAAATTTTCCCACAAGGTGGCGCTGTAGGCGTCTTAACGTAAATGGGTTCGGTTACAAAGACAGTTGAATTGGAATACGACTGCTATGGCGTGAGTTGCGTACTGTGCGATGTGCATGACCGACCAAGTTCGGCAGTCAACAGCAGTGGCAGTGTTAGGTAAGTGCAGTTACCACGGCAAGGTCGTACCAGGGTTTTAATTATCGTGATGCCAAAAACCGCATCGACAGAAAGAATGAAATCGGTTTTTAACTGTCGCGGGACCGGCACAATAAATATTTAACATTCTGTCGACCGTTTTATGCTGGAAGCTTAAATCGAGAAACAACATGTACACAACAGATTGGAGTGTCTCAGGGGTCACGTTCAGAATGTGCTGCGCAATGCATGCATTCAGTTCATCTCCCTTTGTAATCGGAGCGCTGAATACAGCATCTTTCAGATAACCCCACAGCGAGAAATCACAGATTAAGATCAGGTGATCTGGACGGTCAAGCCTTAGGAAAATGACGGGTGATAATTCTAGAATTTCGAAGATGCCTCTGCAGCAGCTGCTTCACTGGCTGTGCAGTGGGTGAAGGAGTGCCATCTTGCATAAAATAATCCTGCTCCGCATGGGTTGGAACGACATTGGTACGCTAAAAATTCTAATAGTGTTTACCACTGACGGCACAGGTAACAGAACCCGCAGGCCCATCACCCCCCCCCCCCAAAAAAAAAAAAAAAAAAAAAAAAAAAAAAAAAAAAAAAAATCACCCTCCGACAACAGACGCCGTCAACGCGCACAAGTTATCTTTGCACAATGAAGTGGTCCCGGTTGACGTGCGAGAGGATTTTTCATTGCCCATATTCTGCAAATCTGCGTACTGACATGCCCCTGGAGATTAAATGGGCTTCGTCTGTCCACAAAATGTTTCCTCGCCGTTCATCATACATTTCCAGGCGAGCAATTAATTATAGAGCAACCATCTGTCTTACTAGTAGATCAGCGGGAAGCAACTGCTAAAGAAGAGTAATTTTGTATGGATATCAATGCAGGATCTTTCGTACAACTTTATGCACCGTGTTCATAGGCGTGTCCAAAGTTCGCGCAATTCCCCGTGCACTGCATGTTTGCACACCACCGCTCGACACCTCCTGCAATGCAGTGGGCACATCTTCGACAGACGTCGCCTGAACAGCTTTCCTCCCTCTGGCACATTGTATTAGAAAAGAATCTGTCTTTTCGAATTTAGCAATAATTTTCTCCAGGCACTTGGAAAACATCACACCAACTTCTGCAGAGATGCTGACGCACTGTCACCGTTCTTGTGAAAGAGTGTTATCAGCAGCACGAGATTCTACATTGAGACAGCCACACCGTGTGTCTCAGACACAAACTGAGGAACATTCGTGTATCCCGTGTCTCATTTGGCATATTCTGCCGCTTACAATGCCATATAGTGGTATAATTGTCATTACTTTTGTTTTTGTTTCGGTAACATTACACTTTTTAGATAATTTTCAGTTCAAAATTGAGTTATTCATTCTGAGCAGTTTCTTAATTTTTATTTATTTTTTAAACAGCGTTTTGAAACAGGAACATTAATTACAATCACCTCGTATATGACTAATACACTGATTTACTTTGAAATTTTAATACCATGAAAGCGGCGGGCAACAAACTTCAAATTGACTCCAAGTGCAGTACATGTTTGGTCACGAAACTTATAAGCATTTCAGAGAAATCGCACAAGTAACGCCACCTACATTCTGTGTATCTTCGTTGAAGAAACATTGCAGTCCTGTGGTGCCTTTATTCAACACGACCATGCTCCTTCACACACAGAACGTGTCTCTACAAACTGTCTGCGTGATGCTGAGAAACTCCCGTGCCCAGCAAGATCCCCAGATCTGTTTTCGATAGAATGTGTGTGGAACTTCCTCGGGCGTCAACTACATCCCAGTGTCAGTATCCATGATATCGAGGACCAGTTACAAGAGTTGTGAGCCAGCTTGCCTAAGCAGAGGAGACAACGCCTTTACGACACCGTTCACAACCGTGTCGGTGATTGCTTGTATGCTGGCCAGAGCGGCGGGAGGGGGGGGGGGGGGGGCGATGCGCAACATCATATTGACAAGTGGGTTTGTATTGCGAAGTTGTTTGCAAATTTGACTCGATTTTGTAATTACTGAACCAATATCACACATCCTCTCGACTAGTGAAGTTTCCATTTCATTTCCTCCTCCTTTTCTGTCAGTGAGTGCATAGGTACGTAAAAAGTGCAGCCGAGTTCCTTCCCGATGCTGGTCTAGCTGCGCCTGCTCTCCGCCTCTACAAACCACACTGTCGACGGCGCTTTGAACTCTGACTTACCAGCTCTAGACGACACAGAAGTTTATTGCCACTGGACAGCTTGAAAATTTCATATAACAGAAAGTAAAACAGTTAGACCAAATATCCCAGAGAGCCGTTAATGCGCGTGGTCGAGTGTTCTGCAATCTCAGCGAGTCCGCCTCTCTTTGAACAGCATTGTAACATGCGCCGTCCTACAAACTGCACCGCGGCTCATTCCCCTAGAGCAAACTGTTTGCTTGGCCGACCTGCTCCAGTGTTGACACAATGAAACTGTGTCTACTGCCAGAACCTCTCCCTTCCGCTTCCTGCGGTTAGCCTCTCCCTAAACCGCCCCATGCTCTCTCTCTCGCTCTCTCTTTGTCTTTGTTAGGAATTACGCGTGTGTTGAAGTGTGACAGGGAGATAGACAGAGAGAAAGGGGGAGAGACGACCACGAAGATGCAATAGATGTTGGTGAGCTCGTAATTGATTACGTTACGTCATGCAGCTGCATATGCATTCACTGTGAAAACACTGGCCAGGGATAACTTCTCAAGCAAACACTCTGCCAGGGAGATTACGTACCACAATGCGTATTGCATACTATCTCTGTGAGCACACGTATCTGCTACGAAACAGATGGATCAGCACGACGGAGGTTCCATTTCCTTATGCTCGGATCTAAACTCACCACGAATCGGTTAAAAACCATCATGGTTCTGTTGAGGTATCTGTTATTTACATAAAATGTATTATTCGTCGCTACTGGGCAATTTCGACCTCATGGTCGTTATTAAATATCATGCACGTGTAATCGTATGACCAGTGGAAATGAAAAACATTCTAAGTGCCAGATGTAATATTTTTCGGCAGGATAGAAATATAGCTCTACACACAACTGAATTGTATCCAGAAAAACTGAGAAGGTATTCTGGTCCAACTATATCATTTTGTTTACCACATCAACTCAAAAAATAACGTGACAAATTAGAAAGGAAATTCTTTATTAACGACGTTGTAAGTGCTACACCAGAAAATTGACTGGGTCTAAGAGTCTGTAAGAAAGATTTACCAGATGAGTCTTGCACAGAAGGAAACAGCAACCGTCCCTTGTAAATAATACTAATTATTTACGCAAACAGCACCGTTACCAGAATGAGATTTTCACTCTGCAGTGGAATGTGCGCTGATATGAAACTTCCTGGCAGATTAAAACTGTGTGTCGGACCGAGACTCGAACTCGGGACCTTTGCCTTTCGCGGGCAAGTGCTCTACCACTCTAGGAAGGTAGGAGACGAGGTAATGGCAGAAGTAAAGCTGTGAGGACGGGGTGTGAGTCGTGACTGGGTAGCTCAGTTCGTAGAGCACTTGCGGCCACTCAAACCATAGGCGCCGCGTTGCGATTAATCTGTCATTTGTAACCGACCCCATTTACGTTAAGACGTTTGCTACGCCATCTATTGGTAAAATTTTCTTTTTTTTCCATAATGTTTATCACTGTGTCAATAATATGTGGCCGGCCGGAGTGGCCAAGCGGTTCTAGGCGCTACAGTCTGGAACCGCGCGACCGCTACGGTCGCAGGTTCGAATCCTGCCTCGGGCATGGATGTGTGTGATGTCCTTAGTTTAGTTAGGTTTAAGTAGTTTAAGTTCTAGGGGACTGATGACCACAGCAGTTAAGTCCCATAGTGCTCAGAGCCATTTGAGCCAATAATATGCTATTCAAAGTTGATGTCATTCAGTGTTTCTTTTTCTACAGCGTCTCGGAACTGGAACTTTAATTACGAGCTCCCTGCGCATCAGCTACATGATAAAAATGAATTAAAAAATGGGATTCGTTGCTGTAACTATCTGGAGAATAATTACATAATCTACGCTCGTAGCTCTACAAAAACGCTCGAAGCTCTACAAACAGATTGACATTTCATACGTTTATCTACTTAAATAAATTTTACTTTCATTTATTATTTTGTAAGTTATGGAGAAAACGCCTTAGCTGTAACACCTTGTGTAACAACTACGACGTTCGTACAGTGGTGAGAGAAAAAAAAAAAAAGTTCAAATGTGTGTGAAATCTTACGGGACTTAACTGCTAAGGTCATCAGTCCCTAAGCTTACACACTACTTAACCTAAATTACCCTAAGGACAAACACTCACACCCATGCCCGAGGGAGGACTCGAACCTCCGCCGGGACCAGCCGCACAGTCCATGACTGCAGCGCCTAGACCGCTCGGCTAATCCCGCGCGGCTGTGAGAAAATACACTGATGTCCAGAATTAAAGCAACAACCGCAAATTTTGCAATGTTACGTTTATTTTGCCAAACACCAGTATGAACGGGAGACACTAAAGTAGAAACAACGCAAAGAATATAGAAAGTAAACATTTGCAATATGCATAACGATAGACAAAAACGTTCTTCGGTTTTTTCCAACTTAACGGATTTGCACTCACATTCCGACAACTTGTTAATGTGCTCAGGAAGGGGTGTGACCACCCTGGCAGCAATACAGGTATGACAACTACAGGGCAGGCTGTGAATGATTTCATAAATATCACGTTGAGGCAATAAAGCCCATTCCTCCTGCAGAGCTGCTCGCAAGTGTTGGGGACTGGCTGGTGGATGCTGACGTAACGCAGCCCGTCTCCCTAGAGCATTCCAGACATGCTCTATGAGATTCAAATAGAGAGAGCGAACAGGCCACATCTTGCGTCCAAAATCTTCCGTTTCCAAGGAAACATCAACCTCCTGTGCTCTATGAGGTCGAGCATAATCGTCCATCAATACGAAGTCTGGGCCTACAGCGCCTCGCAACAACCGCACCTAAGGTTCCAGGATCTCTTCACGACACCTGACAGCAGTTAAACCTTGTCTGTTCACCCGTACAATTCCACCAGTTTTCAACATAATCCCTGTCCAAACCATTAGTGATCCTCTCGACATCGGTCTCTTTCCCAAATTTTTGGGTCCAGGAATCGTGTTCCACGTTCCCTCCAGATGCAAAGCAATCGAGAATCACTCCCCAGACCAAATCGGGTCTCGTCTGTGAAAAGAACATTGGCCCATTGTTCGACCGTTCAGGTGGCATGTTGAAAACTTCTTTCTAGACGTTCCCTTCTAAGAAGGCACGTCAGAGGTACACATACAGCACGCTTCTGACAATAAAGGCCACTCTGCTGAAGCCTTCTCTATGCCGTTTGTCCCGTGGAGGCTGCTGGGTCAGATGCCAGTTGCCGTGCAGTACCAAGGCGGTGCCGTCGTGCCCTTACAGCCAAATAAAGGTCCTTTCTTTCTGATGTCACACTGGTCGACCCTGCGCTAGTCTTCGGAATTCAGTTACGGGCTCTATAAACCGTCGGCACATCCGAGAAATAACAAAAGGACTCCCATTAAGCCATCGGGCCTCATCAATTTGGGACTGTCCAGTTTCCATTCTTTCTACGGCTCTCTACAACAGACAGTCTGGTAGGCGTCTTCTGTGTGCCATACTGCACAGTCTGTGACAGTGTACACAGCGAGTGAGAATGTGGGACTACCCGGCAAACACTAGCCCGTTTGATAAGTGCCATGACGTCATCGTTGGCGTGGTATTCCGTTGACCGGTATGCCATCTTCCGTGCAGAACTCGATCGTAGGGACATCTGTTGACAGTTTGTATGATTATACCGTGAATTAGACACAGGGCGGAGAAAAGTGGTTTGTTGTTTTAATTCTGGACATCAATGTAGTAAGCACAGTGAAGGTGGCAGACAGTACGGGTTCTGAGCCAGTTACGTTCGTTCTATATCGTCGCCTGCAGTTACTCCCATCAACAAGGTAACTGTGAACAGCACATATTCTAGTGCACCGTGTTGTAAGTGGCCATTGTAAGAGGAAAATTAAGATTGTAGTTCATAACATGGATTACCCTATTGGAATGTGGTTTGTGGGCCACCAAGTGGAATAACGACACGCCGTTTGTGACGCCTTCGTATTCGCCACTAGAATTGTGTTTGCTAGGAAGCTCTCCTCTCGCATCTGTGTTAAAAAAGCTCTGAATAATATATGTATAATTCTTTTCTATGGAGTGGCCGAGCGGTTCTAGGCGCTACAGTTTCGAGCTGCGCGACCGCTACGGTCGCAGGTTCGAATCCTGCCTCGGGCATGGATGTGTGTGATGTCCATAAGTTAGTTAGGTTTAGGTAGTTCTAAGTTCTAGGGGACTGATGACCTCAGAAGCTAAGTCCCATAGTGCTCAGAGCCATTTGAACCATTTTGAAAGGCTGGCTTTCAGTTAAACGATTATTGCCTTTCATACGTCGTCGGCATATTTGTCGTACTCTGCCGCGTGATCTGCTGCGTTATGATATCTTAAACTGAAATTCTTGTTATGGTTCAATACTTCGTGCTACATTAAATATTTTACACGACCGCCGTGTTCAGCAAAAAGTTATAGATCCTCCCATGCAGGGTTACAAGAAGGTGGTGCTGAGGGCCTGCTGTTGGAGCTGCTTGCTGCTTCTGCCACGTCTAAACACGCTGACGGTTGGGACTGGCGGCAGACACGGCCCGCGCCCTTCTCGTTGCTCCCGCCTGTCGCTCTGTTTACTTCTCGCGGCTCCGCGCTCCGTGTCGGCTTTGCTGAACGGCCCTGCTCTACACAGCTTCTCATGAAGTGAGAGCTTTGACACTGTTGATGGTGAACCGTCCGTCGGATGGCGGCAGTACGCTAGGCGGCCGCTTTGCGCTATTCGGAAGGACTAGGTTATGTGCCGGCACCTCTCCATTCCCTTGATCCTAACAACGCAAGTCCAACACTCCGCTGTGCAAGTACTCACCACAGTATCCCACATCATGACAAGTCGGAGGAATGTAACTGCAGACCACCTCCCCTGGGAACCCGCCTAGAACAGCGATGATTGATTCCCGCATCTGCTCCTCTACGTTCAGTTCCTGAGAGGTTGGTTGGTTTAAGGTGGGATGTGGGTGGTCGGGGGGGGTGGGGGGGGGGGGAATGGACCAAACTCCTTGGTCATCGGTCCCTAGTTCCTGAGAGCAGCGGCGTTTTCGTAGTGTTGTCAGAGCTAAGAGACAAGCAACACTTGGTGAAATAACCGCAGGAATGATTGCGAGATGTACAACGAACGTCTCCGTTAGTACAGGGGGGCGAAATTTGGCGTTAACGGGCTGTGGCAGCAGACGAAGGACGCGAGTGCCTTTACTAACAACACATCCCCTGCAGCGCCTCTTCAGGGCTCGTGACCACATCGGTTGGACCGTTGACGAGTGGAAAACCATGCCCTGCTCAGATGAGTCCCAATTTCAATTGGTATGAATTCTACGGATCGGAGCGTGGAGTGTCAGAATCCTTAATCGGACAGGTAGTTAGAAAATTCAAAAAGAGAAATGGACAGGTTAAAGTTAGATAGAGCGGCAATTAGTGAAGTTCGGTGGCAGGAGAAACAGGACTTCTGATCAGGTGAATACAGGGTTATAAATACACAAAATCAATAAAGCATGAGTAGGTTTAACAATGAGTAAAAAGTAGGAACGCCGATAATCTACTATGAACAGCGTAGTGAACGCACTATCGTAGCCAAGAGAGACAGGAAGCCCACACCCACCACAGTAGTACAAGTTTATATGCCAGCTAGCTTCGCAGATGAGGAGGACGTCGAGGGAATGTATGATGAGATAAAAAAAAATTTATTCAGATAGTTTTAATAGTCATGGGGGACTAAGAAGTCCACAGTAGGAAACGGAAGAGAAGGAAATATGGTAGGTGGATAACGACTGGGGGAAAGGAATGGTTCAAATGATTCAAACGGCTCTGAGGACTATGGGACTTAACATCTGAGGTCATCAGTCCCCTAGAACTTGAAACTACTTAAACCTAACTACCCTAAGGACATCACACACATCCATGCCCGAGACAGGATTCGAACCTGCGACCGTAGCGGTCGCGCGGTTCCAGACTGAAGCGCCTAGAACCGCTCGGCCACACAGGCCGGCGAGACAGGGTTTAACCTATCCCCGATGTTATTCAGTCTGTAAATCGAACAAGCAGTAAAGGAAACAAAAGAAACATTTGGAGTAGGTATTAAAACTCTGAGGTTTTCTGATGACATTGTAATTCTGTCAGAGACATCAAAGGACTTGGAAGAACAGTTGAACGGAGTGGATATTATCTTGAAAGGAGGCTATAAGATGAACATCAACAAAAGCGAAACGAGGATAATGGAATATAGTCGAATTAAATCAGGTGATGCTGAGGGAATTATATTAGGAAATGAGACTCTTACAGTATTAGATGATTTTTGCTATTTGGTAAGCAAAATAACTGATGATGGCCGAAGTAGGGAGGATATAAAATGGAGATTGGCAATGCAAGGAAAGGGTTTCTGAAAAAGAGAAATTCGTTAACATCGAGTATATATTTAAGTGCCAGGAAGTCCTTTGAAAGTATCTGTATAGATTGTAACAATGTGTGGAAGTGAAACATGGAAGATAAACAGTTTGGACAAGAAGAGAATAGAAGCTTTTGAACCGTGGTGCTACAGAAAAATGCTGAAGATTGGATGGGTAGATCATGTAACTATTGAGGAGGTACTGAAAAGAATTGGGGAGAAAAGAAATTTGTGTCACAACCTGACTAAAAGAAGGGATCGGCTGGTAGGACACATTCTGATGCATCAAGGGATCACCAATTTACGCTGGAGTGAACCGAAGGGGGGTAGAAATCGTAGAGGGAGACCAAGAGACGAATACAGTAATCAGATTCAGAGGGATGTATGTTGCAGTAGTTACTCGGAAATGAATAGGCTTGCACAGGATAAAGTAGCATGGAGGGCTGCATCAAACCAGTCTTTGGATTGAAGACCACATCAAGAAAAGTTAGTAGTACGGTTCGAGTGTGGCGCAGACCCCACGAAACCATAGTCCTAAGTTGTCAATAAGGCACTGTGCACGCTGGTGGTGCTCCACAATGATGTGGGTGTGTTTACATGAAATAGACTGGGTCCTCCTGTCTAACAGAAACGGCCATTGACTAGAAATGGTTATGTTCGGCTACTAGGAGATCATTTGCAACTATTGATGGACTTCATGTCCCAAAACAACGATGGAATTGTCACCGAGCCACAATTGTTGTTCGTGATTGTTTGAAGAACATTCTGGACAGTTCGAGCGAATGATTTGGCCGCCCAGATCGTCCGATATGGATCCCATCGAACATTCATGGGACATAATCGAGACGTCATTTTGTGTGCAAAACCCTGCGCCGGCAACACCTTCACAATAATGGACGGCTACAGAGGCAACATTGCTCGATATTTCTGCAAGAGGCGTCCAACGACTTCTTGAGTCCATGCCCCATCGACCTGGTGCACTACGCTGAACAAAATGAGGTCCAACACGATATTAGGAGGTATCCCCTGACTTTCGTCACCTCAGCGTAAACATTTTATTTTTTAATCGTACTCTGTCCATATTACTTAAAAACTAGTTTCTTTACAGGCTATCAATTGTTAAATCGAAATTTGTCAATGGAATGGAATGAATTGTCCAGGCGAAATAGTTTTAGGTTAGATTTAAAACTTGATTTGTTACCTGTCAAAAAAATTTATCAGTAATTTTAACAGTAATTTTATCAGTAACTTTGGTTGCTGCATTTTAAACCCCTTTCGGAACCACTGACAGCTTTAACCCACCCAATACCAAGGAGGGTGCGGGAGACATACTGTACACCCACCTTTGGTAAAAATTGTAGTCTGGTCGGCCACTTTGTATTTAAATTTTTTTTCTGAAAAAGGTGTTTATTGTTTTTGATGAATTCGTCCACCAGATCTCATAATTTTTTTTATATTTTTGCGTTAAACTTATTTAAATTTTAGTAATACACGTCAATGTCCCTAACGAATGTAGTATGCAGTTTTTTCATATTCAGAACCTTACTTGAGTATCGTATTGCTTCAGAAAGTATGTTGTTAACATTAAGTACCCCGCCGCCATCTCCTTGGTACCGCGCGTTATGGGGAATACTTTGGTATTGCTGGGGTTAATAACGGGTAATAAAGGCAATTTTTTCCATTAGTATTGTAGTTATGTGTATCACTATTTTTCTCAAATTTTGATGTATTATTTACGATAATTTTCGTTAGAGAATGTATGTCCTTGTGATGGTACAGTTGTCAAGTCAACTCCTTCAAGAAGTATGAAGATGGTATCTTTTGTATGTTTGTTGTTACCGGCCAATGATGTTCAGTGAAGAGGCACTCACATTGTTCACAATCTTACTGGAATCGGTAGATTGACTGCAGCGAGTACTGAGTACAGTGGGTACGGGCAATAAAAATGTAGTGGTTGACAGTAAGTTGAAATGTGGGTCTCACGGGAAGCGTGCCAGAGATAAGTCCCTGCAGTCGCACTATCCTCTGTGTCCTCGGTGGCTCCGCCGATAGAGCGTCTGCCATGTAAGTAGGAGATCTCAGGTTCGAGTCCCCGTCGGGGCACACATTTTCAACTATCCCAGTTGATATTTACAACGCCTGTAAGCAAGCTAATGGTCTGGATTTCATTGTAATTTCATCTTTCAAGATGTAGCTGTATGAAGACAAATATTGACTAATAATTGTTTACGTTTCAGAATTAATCCTACTGCAGATTCCCCTTTATCGTGAATCCGATTAACGTTCTTAGTCCAAGTGAGTTTTGCACGTAACTTTTTAGTCAGTAAATTCTGGAAACAGTCATAATTTTTTTTATTCCAATAAGCATACAAGAGATCTTACGCTCACTTCAGTGAAACGCATCAAATTTTCTCTCCCTTTTAACATTCATTGTCACATTGTTTTTAATTTCAAATATAATTTGTTTATTACGAAATTTTTGTACGGACAAGGTAGTTCCTGGCAGAAGTATTGTTAGGGAGCATTCTGTTTCGTTATACGTCCAACTAGTTTCAGTCTCAGATTAAGCTCGTTATTCCAGCAGAAAGCAGTGTGACTTGGCGGTTGCGTGTTGGAACGACTCGATAATGTAAATAAGCCGTTGCTGAACTACTTGAATAGCCAACAATCAAACAAAAGGTCCAAGTGCAGGGTAATCACTCTATAACTGAATCCTGTGATTACATAGCACGGAGGAAGCAGTGGTATGCATGACGTTGACAATCGCTTTCACAGCCGTGGTAAAGGCACCCACGTACTGCGTTAGAAAAAAAAAGTGCCTTTGTTCGGTAGTGCGTAAATCGCTGCGACCCCTGGGGACACACACGTACTAGTCGCTGTTCGCGTGTGGTTTGGCCAGGCTTTCGCCCCAAGCCATCGGCAAACACCAAGGCCAGCGGCGATACGTCATTACGCTCAACTGGCTATTTGCGCAGCACTCACCCTTCGTTATCAGCGGACTCGCCAGCCACTCGGCTGGCCCTTGTCCGCTGCCGCCTGTCCACTTTTAACAGCCGTCTCCTGACGATGGTGACCAGCTTTTACGCCGAAACAACGGCACAGTGAGCAATATCACCGTGTCGAGCTCTGCCGAATGGCTCGTACATGGCCGTCTCTCTTTTTGTGCGCATTGTACGTGTAGTAGCATGTGAGTGTGTGTGTGTGTGTGTGTGTGTGTGTGTGTGTGTGTGTGTGTGTGTGTTAGAGGGGGGAGAGGGAGGGAGGGAGAGAGGGAGAGGGAGAGGAGAGAGAGAGAGAGAGAGAGAGAGAGAGAGAGAGAGAGAGAGTTGCCGCGCATGTTCAAGCGCCACACCTACACAAACACATACATACATTCGGGGAGAGTGAGAGAGATGAAAAAATCAGAAGTCTATGAAATGAAACATTTTTAAAAATTGAGTTTCGATGCAAAATCCATTTTTCATTCTCTCTTCAAGCTTCCCCACCACCAGAAACATACTCTGTAATACATGAATTATTAAACTATATTGACTCTTTCCGTTGTTAGTACTGTACCACTTCAAAATTACGAAATAATAGCAAGTAAGACAGTATGTTTCAAATAAGGCGTGTTTCTCTTTCGTACACAAAATAATAAGTGAAAGAAATATTTATTTAGACAGATAAACGTAAGAAAGTTACTCTTATAGAATGTTATTCTTTTTTTCTATCCTGTAACTTGAAAGTAGTAAAGACCACCAAAATGTGGTAAATCAGAACAAAGAAAAAATTGGAGTAGGAATAAAAGTTCAGGTAGAAGCAATAAAAATTTTGGGGTTTGCAGATGACATTGTAATTGTGTCAAGAGACAGCAAAGGACTTGGAGGAGTAGTTGCACGGAATGGACAGTGTCTAGAAAGGAGAATGTAAGATGGACATCAACAGAAGCAAAACAAGGATAATGGAATGTAGTGAAATGAAATCAGGTGGTGCTGAGGGAATTTGATTAGGAAACGAGGCAAAGTAGTCGATGAGTTTTGCTGTTTGGGCGGCAAATAACTGACGATGGCCAAACTATAGAGGATATAAAATGGGAATGGCAAGAATAGCTTTTCTGCAGAAGAGAAATTTGTTAACAACGAATACACATTTAAATGTATGGAGTGTAGCCATGTATGGAAATGATACGTAGACGATAAACTGCTGAGACAATAAGAGAATAGAAGCTTTTGAAATGCGGCGCTACAGAAGAATGGTGAAGATTGGATGGGTAGATCACGTAATTAATGAACAGGTATTGAATAAAACTGGAGAGAAAAGAAATTTGTGGCACAACCTGACTGGAAGAAAGGCTAGCACACATACTAAAATATCAACGTATCACTAATTTAGTATAGGAGGAAAGTGTGTGTGTGTGGGGGGGGGGGGAGGAGGAGGAGGATTAAAATCGTAGAGAGATAGAAAGAGGTGAATACAATAGGCAGATTCACAAGAATGTAGGTTGCAGCAGTTATTCGGAGATGAAGAGGCTTGCCCAGGACAGAGTAGCATGGAGAGCTGGGTCAAACCACTCTTTGGAATAAAGACCAGCACCACCACAACAACAACAACTTGCAAGTTGTCTGTTCTGTATGTCAGCTTCCAGTTTCTCAGATTCTGGACGTCTGCTAACTCGCTTGCGATCTTGCCATGACAATCTGTGCCTGCTGCCCGATGTGAGATAGCACTGTTTTCAACAGACTCGCCTCTAGGCTTCTTCATTCGACCATCCTTGTTTAGGTTATCTGTGGTTTCCTTAAATTACTTCAGGTAAACGCCGGGATGGTTCCTACAATAAGGCCGCTGCTGACTTCTTGTCCCATCTTTGTCAAATCAGACCTATAAGCATGTAAATGCCTGTAGACAGGGTGACTCAGTTGCCCCTGCCTTAGATTTTATGCAACCCTTGCCTTGAAATACCATTTACACAGTTTCCATGTTTTCTCACTCATTAACACAAATTATTAGTCCCATAGAAAAAATAAAAAGGACGTATTTTTAGGAAATTGAATTGTACTGGAATATATTTTTGCTAGAGGCCGAAGTGCCCGAGTTATTCAAGAATAACCTACAAAAGTGATCTTCAAATGCTTTTCTTGAATAACTCGAAAACCGTGGCCTCCAGCACAAACGTAACTCAGTACAAAATTTAGCTGAATTGTATTTCCTACAAAAATGACCTGTTCATTTTCTGTTGGATTATTGGTTTACGCGCAACGAGCGGGACAATATCTCCCTGTATATGAATTATGTTATTTTTGTTATTCCTCAATTGTAGTACCAAGACATGTCCAACATCTTTGTTAAGTGATGTTTGGAGGAATAGAACAGCAACAACAACAACTGCTACCACTACCACCACCACAACCACCACCACCACATTGTTGTGGTGTAGTCAGTTCTTGCTCAGCTGTGATGGTTTGTCTTAATAATGCTCTTTGGTACGCCGTTAGGCACGGCCAGTAGGACATAAACGTGGCCAAAACAGTTACAGCGTGGTCTGTGTTTGAATGGGAAACAAAAGACTGTTCTAGCCTGGCTGTTCTGAGGTATAGCGAAATGGGAGGTAACTGGTTTCTGGTTACAACAAATAATAAGAATTGCGATTTGCATTCTCTGCTCACGAGCGAAGAGTAATAAGGTAATACATGCTGCAGTGTGCTGCTTGGCGTGCTGTATTGATGCATTGTATTCGCGTCCATGCTGAGCAGCTGTGAGTTATACTATGGGACCTCCACCTTCGATTACTGTGGGCCAGAATTCGTTTTATTTATACATTTTATTCTTAGGCGAACATTGTTCATTTATCTAATAATTCTTTATATTTTCGTCTGTTTATTGTATACTTTCTGTACGAAGTTTTTGTCTTGCAATGGTATAAAAATATGTAACATTAGCTTATTTCTTCATGTAAAATGACTGTCTCTATGGGCTGCTGTAATCAAAAGGTGATACAAAACCTTTCTGTATTTATTGTGGCACTTTCATCATTAAAATGAAAGCATTTACATAAAGTTTTTCTTTCAATAAGCTATGTGGTCCTGGACTTATAAAATATTCAGTGATTGGGGTCCTATTGGGATCATTTGCCTTCAGCAAAAGAATTTGTTCAGTGCGAATTGTTTTCCGTGTGCTGCACAAATTTACTCAGCTTAAGACTGATAGCAGTTTTTTGTCGTAATATTCTTCCAGGTTCCGGAAGGTGAGTTTTCGTCGATGTCTTTGGAGAAGTAATGTTTTGAATTCCTTTGTAGAAAAGTGATTAAATTACTATTACGAGGCAAGCATGCTTACTGCAGATCTTTCGTCTACATGGTAGATTCTGACTGTTTAACGAGACCCAACAGCTATGATCATCAGTCTTCTATTCACCCCTTGGACTGGAGCAGTGTACCCAGTCTGTCTGCGTATAGAGTACCTAGTTGGATGTGGAAAACCGCCTGAAAACCACAACCAGGAGGGCCGGCACACAGACTCCTCCGCTGGGCGGATTCGATCCAGGGCCGGCGCGTCTCCCCGTCTTAGAGGCGGCCGGCATAACACGTGTGGCTAACCAGGCGCCTTATAAGGTGGAGCATTTCGTAACTCAAATAATAGTTCTGCTAGTTGTCGATCATTAAAGCGGACAGAAGCATTGTTTAAGCTCCGATTAACCGTTGCGCGAAATAAGTGGTATCTGTGTTGACTAATTCTTGAAATGAAGCCAGATCGCTTTACAAAACTACTGGGTTGTTATAATTAAAGTGCATCTACCCACAGATGCGAAACCGTTTTACACTGAAAAAAAGAAAAAAGAAAAATTAGTTTCAGTTTTGGCCACCAGGTGCAAATCTGGCGCTATACAGCATCTCGTCGACATCTCCGGTGCTCATATTGAACAAATCGTGTAAGCAGCGGTTAATAATATAAACAACATTATGCTTTCCTCACTTGTTTGACCTTCTCTGCACATGACCCGTTCCTAACCAGTTACCTGTGAAAACATTTCTATACGCCATTTTTGCATTACCGCTCCAAATTTGCACTTGGTGGCCAAAATTAGAACTAATATATTCAGCGTATATCGGTTCTGCATTAACGCATTAGAATATATGTTAAGGATCGCTGCCATACGATAATTACAGCCCACACTCGACCCTTGTGAGCAGCTGCACTGTAATTGTAGCCATCCAGTATTTACATGGGTCAGTACTCAAAAAGTTAGGAAAATTTTCTGTAGTCATTCTGTGTGCACTCAGAGTTTTAAGCAAACGCAGACCGCTTACCAGCTTACACATTTAAACCAATTGTGCACAAATCAATTTCACTGAAATCTGTGTAAATTTTAATTAGGGAGTCAGAAACGTTTTAAGTTTTAGGAGTGTATGCAACATGCTGTATATAACTGACTGTGTTTGGATGGGTGTTCTGGTGGCAGAATGTTCGTTTAAGTGAACAGTTCAAACGAGTGCCCGTTTTCTAGAATGCACAACTCAAAGCTCCCTTCAAACGACCTGCGGATGTGATGTAAGGCTCCTTGTGTCACGGACTGACAAAATACATTGAAGCGCGGCCGGTCTACGGCTCGTCGTCGCGCGGGTGTCCACAGAGTCGCTCCATACACATTATAAGATCAAAAGTATCCGGACACCGGGCTGAAATTACTTACAAGTTCGTGGCGCCCTCCATCGGTAATACTGGAGTTCAGTATGGTGTTGGCCCACCCTTAGCCTTGAGGACAGCTTCCACTCTCGCAGGCATGCGTTCAATTAGGTGCTCGACGCCGTCTTGGGGAATGGCAGCCCATTCTTCACGGAGTGCTCCACTGAGGAGACGTATCGATGTCGGTCGGTGAGGCCTGGCTCGAAGTCGGCGTTCCAGAACATCCCAAAGGTGTTCTATAGGATTCAGGTCAGGACTGTGTGCAGACTAGTCCATTACAGGGATGTTATTGTCGTGTAACCACTCCGCCACAGGCCGTGCATTATGAACAGGTCCTCGATCGTGTTGAAAGATGTAATCGCCATCCCCGAATTGCTCTTCAACAGCGGGAAGCAAGAAGGTGTTTAAAACATCTATGTAGGCCTGTGCTGTAATAGTGCCACACAAAACAACAAGGGATGCAAGCCCTCTCCATGAAAAACACGACCACACCGTAACACCACCGCCTCCGAATTTTACTGTTGGCACTACACACGCTGGCAGATGACGTTAACCGGACGTTCGCCATACACCCTGCCATCTGATCGCCACATTGTGTACGGTGATTAGTCAGTCCACACAACGTTTTTTCACTGTTAAATCGTCCAACGTTTAGCTGTTACCGGCGTGATAGTTGGCTTATGAGCAGGCGCTCGACCATGAAATCCAAGTTTTCTCACCTCCCGCCTAACTGTCTTAGTACTTGTATTGGATCCTGATGCAGTTTGGTATTCTTGTGTGATGGTCTGGATAAATGTCTACCTATTACACATTACGAACCACTTCAACTGTCGGCGGTCTCTGTCAGTCAACAGACGAGGTCGACCTGTACGCTTTTGTGCTGTTAAGTATCTCTTCACTCTTACACTTCACTATAACATCGGAAACAGTGGAGCTAGGGATGTTTAGGAGTGTGGAAATCTCGGATACAGACGCATGACCCAAGGACACCCAATCACCTGACCACGTTCCTGATATCCGCGGAGCGCCCCATTCTGCTCTCTCACGATGTATGATGACTACTGAGATCGCTGATATGGAGTACCTGGCAGTGGGTGGCAGCACAATGCACCTAATATGAAAAACGTATGTTTTTGGGGGTGTCCGGATACTTTTGATCACATAGCGTATCAACCTGACATTCTCGTGAGAACAACAGCAGGTTACGAAATTATGAAACAACGCCGCGCTGTAAGTGGCAAGAACAGTGCAAGGAGTCAGTTTCAGCAGAAAGCGTGGCGAGGTACGACTAATACGTGTCACTGACGGACAGAGGCTTAAGGAGTGACAGAGGCAGCTTGTACCCTTGTCAGGCATTGTGGTATCGTCCAGAGCTCACGCTGCCAGACCAAAGTTAGCAACGTGAATCGATAGCACAGACATTAACGAGGGCTCCCTGCAATATGCAACAACCAGTGGGAGGTATTCCAGAAGACCAAGCCTTCCTCTCAGCATGGCAGCACCCTCACGCTGAGCTCAATAGAGAGTGATCGGCAGTTCCCGTTACAAGCTTTTAGGATTTGTTGATGGAAGTGAGTACGTCGTATTTTGAACAGGAACTCAACTCTGGAGAAACAGCGTTTCCGTTCTACTTTGGGTTCAATTCAGATGTGCCGTAACTCCGTGCACTCAAGCTAACTGGTCCTACATAGTTGATTTTCCTACAAAACGTATTGAACCCATTCTTGGAAGCTGTGCCAGTGGACATCCGCCTAGAAATGTGATTTCAGCATGACGGTGCACCACATCACCTCTCAGTTCCTGAGACATTCCAACAGGCGATATGATGAAAGAAGGATAGGCCAAGGTGGTCAAACTGCGTGGCCGCCGCGATCGCCAGATTTAACTCCAATGGACTACTTCTTGTGGGGTCGTAATCAAAGTTTAATTTACGAGATTCCTGTAGAGACAGAGGAAGATGTGCTGGCACAAGTCCTGGCCGCTTCGCTAGAAGTTGAAGTGACACAAGGTGGGATGGATAGTGTGTATCAGAACATGATTAGTGGGTGCAATGCTGTAACAACGTTGGTGCTCGCCACATGGAGCCGCAGTTGTAATGCATAAGTACTATTCTGTACGTATGTTATGCTGGGATATTTTTTGTTTTGAAATAATGTAAACAAGTGATGTTTAAGTGTTAATACAAACAAATGTGCTTAAGCCATAAATGGATGTCTCGTTATGTTTCCTTTCGAACTAAAAATGGTTCAAATGGCTCTGAGCCCTATGAGACTTAACATCTGAGATCATCAGTTCCCTAGAACTTAGAACTACTTAAACCTAACTAACCTAAGAACAACACACACACCCATGCCCGAGGCAGGATTCGAACCTGCGATCGTAGCGGTCGCGCGGTTCCAGACTGTAGCGCCCAGAACCGCTCGGCCACTTCGGCCGGCTCCTTTCGAACTGTTACCTACGAATTGTAGTGCCTCACGCCTAATTCAGTTCTCCAAGCAGAGGAGGATGAGCTAAACAACTGAATTGAAACCGTCGTAGAATAGAAACGGTACGTTTTCGGACATGGGCTCCTGTTCAAAATATTATATACTCGCTCCCCTCTATGTCATGGAAGTTTGCAACTGAAATTTCTGAACACCTTGCATTGCATCGAGCACGCAAGAGCTCAGCGCAGTTCGTGGCCTTACCTACAGAAGTCAACGTCATAGTGTAGGACAGTGGCATGTATTTTCGTAAATGATGCAATTCTTACTGCAAGAAGGAAGGAAGGAATATTGAGTTTAATGTCCCGTCGTTATCGAGGTTATCAGAGACGGAGCACAAGCTCGGATTGTGGCAAGGAGGGGGAAGGAAATCGGCCTCATTGCTTCAAAGGAACTATCTTGGCATTAGCCTGGAGCGATTTAGGTAAATCATGGAAAACGTAAATCTAGGTGGCCGGATGCGGGTTTGAACATTCGTCCTCCCGAATTTTACTGTTAATAAGTGAATTAAGTGATGCGTGGATAGTCAGTGACAGTTGTAAGTTATCCAGTACTCCTGCGGCAAAGAGGTGGGTCAAAGCGAAATAAATATATTATTTATGTATGTACAAAAGTGAATTAATATTTCAAGTGCTCTAGTTTGATTAGCCTTCTCCCACAGTAGTCAAAGAACCCATAGTTACGGACGGACGAAAGTAGTTTCGTCTGGTCACAATAGGTACCAGGATCGTCGGATATGACACCCAGTACAAGGAACTGAATAGTTACGGTAACGTTGTATGTCCCCGTGTATTTCTCATTATTAATGTGCAGTGAAGAGTTGTATAAAATAAGTTCCGAAATGTAAAAAAATCGTTTCTGGAGCTAAGGCAAATATTTTCTTCCATGTGTGAAGAAGTAAGATCTTCACGACACAATTTGACTAAAAGAAGGGATAGGAGACATCCTGAGGCATTAAGAAACATGCAAGCAAAAGCTTCCGTGGCCGTTAGTACCGACAAAATTCTTCTGTGTACATGACCGCAATATTAACATGTAAACGAATTGCCTACATCAAGATGTTTTCGAAAAACCCTTAGGAAGACGCTTTGGAATAGTGGTCGAAACGTTGGAGTATTTACATATTGACAGCTCGGCCACACTCTCTGAAAAATTTTGTTGACATTAAGAAATAGTTCATTTGATAATGGATCAAGTTTGGTTGAGGAGCGCGAACTGGGGTGGGGTTTAAAGTGCAGCTGTAGACTAATGGTCGATTACAGTAAAGTGGACGTTGAAGCAATTCTGTAGAGATCAAGAGTTAATCTCGATGACTAGCGACACGAAAAAAAAAGTGTGTTCGTCTCGCATACACTGTGAGCATTCTATTATCCCATCGTTTTCCAGGAGCCATCCGGGATATTATTAACTGTTATGCAGATATTGCGGCAGACAACCTTTCAGCCTTTCTCAAGGTGTATCGCTTGTAACGTTTTTAAAACACTTTGCGCAGTGGAGTCAACACACATGCGTCAGACATAACACTGTTGGTCACGACACCCTTGTTAACGACAACCTGAGTTTGTCGGCAAAAATAGCGATACAATGTGAAATTAAACGATCCACTGGGAAAAATTCAAGAAACACATAGTGAGCGTTCGTTCATCAAACCCAATTAGAGACCATAAGAAGCTGAATTGTGTAAGGGAAACTGGTTCCGAGCACCGAAATTTGAATGCAGTTGCCATGTCTTTGCAAAAATGAAGTAAGGTGAAATTGATTGCACGTCTGAAACTGTTTATGAGAAAGGCATAATCACTGATAGTTCTTTGTATTCATAGGTCCAAAGCCGTTGTGAATTTCTTCACTGAAGTCATTTTTTCTGCGAGGCTGTTTTTCTTTCTGAAATAATCAAATGGTTCAAATGGCTCTGAGCACTATGCGACTTAACTTCTGAGGTCATCAGTCCCCTAGAACTTAGAACTACTTAAACCTAACTAACTAACACACATTCATGCCCGAGGCAGGATTCGAACCTGCGACCGAAGCGGTCACGCGGTTCCAGACTGAAGCGCCCAGAACCGCACGACCACACAAGCCGGCCTGAAATAATCACTTTTTTAGTGATGCAGGTATCGGTTGATTTCGTGCGCTTTGCCATTTTCAAACTACTGTAATCATCGCCATCCCATATTCCACACGTCTGTGCGTAGGAAGTAGGAAACAACAAAAGATAGCATACTTACAGCGGTGTTTTACGAACATGATAGTCACGGGCACCACTATCTCAGATGAGAATCTCGTATCCAGAGAGTGAAAAACGTGCTCCTTATGCACGTTTAGTCACTTTTCCAGCGAACAACGCATTTAAACACGTTAGTTTCATATTTCAAATAAAACTAGACATGGTACGGTCAACGACTTAAAATCAAATCCCTGAAGACATAATCAATTTTCGTATTTAATGTTTTTATGGCCGAAAGTAAATTTGTTTCCCTTCCTCCACGGATTTCAGCTGTAAATAATTTTCAAGTGGAGACTTACAACCGAAAATCAGCCGATCGTCAGTAAATATTGCCACGGTAATAATAATAATTTCTTGTAGCTCAATGCCGGCCGGAGAGGCCGAGCGGTTCTAGGCGCTTCAGTCTGGAACCGCGCGACCGCTACGGTCGCAGGTTCGAATCCGGCCTCGGGCATGGATGCATGTGATGTCTTTAGGTTAGTTAGAGTATTTGTAAGTTCTAGGGGACTGATGACCTCAGAAAGTAAGTCCCATAGTGCTCAGAGCCATTTGAACCATTTGAACCTGTAGCTCAATGGCCTGATGTAAGTCTTCCACTTGGAGGCCGTTTCGGCGACTTGCGTGTCCCTAACCTACCCCAATTATCCAATCAGTTTAACGTGGAATCCGACCAGAAAACCCAACCAAAACGATCTGTGATTCCACGCCATCAGCCATCAACACCCAGCACAGGAGCGTACTGTGTTACAAACATAGGTGCATCGCTGATAACCTGCCCCACCAGCTGCGCTACCTACGCAACGTCATAGCAATGTTTTCTTTCATGCCATTCTGTGGCTCCGTGTCGGGCAAGGTAAACCGCCTGCTGGAAAGACGATCTTCAGGACGCCGATAAAAATCCGTCAATTACTGAGACCAGTTTAAGGGGAGCCGGAGGTGGTCAATTCCAAAAAATTACGATTTTTTTTTTTGCTATCGAAAATTAATTGGAACATTCCTCTTTAATGTAAACTTTGAATTATTGTTCTACTCGCCCTAGAAGTGGAGTTATTACCATTTTCCCCCACGCCTGCAGAGGAAATGGGCGGCCGCTGAATGCATCTAACACCCTCTCGTGACTTCCTGGCGAACTGCTTGGGATTTTCTCGGCCTGTTACGCATACAGCGCCTTATGTTACGCATACAGCGAGTGTGCAAGGGTTGGCTACATTGTTTTCTGTGACAAATGGAGCGCTAAGAGCGCGGAACATCGTCTTTTTGCTGTTTACCGTTTCAAATTAGTTCAGTGTTGCGCCTGTTGTTGGTAGTATTATACTTCTTGTGTAAAGCATTGTTCTGGTTACGATGCCTCGTTTTAGTAACCGTGTATATAAGAAGAGGAAGAACGTAGGGAAAAGAAAATTAACACTAATACCAAGTTGCGATACTACAATTAGTGAAACAGTGCGTTCTTCTGCTAAGCAACACATGGCCGGCCATAGCCCTGTGACATCTTCTAGCAAATACTACCTTGGGGATGGTGACTCCAAAGGTTTCAAGACTATAGAGGATCTGAAACCAAATGGAAATGAATTTGTAGTTGAAAAGTTGGAATGCATTGGGCATGTGCAAAAGCGTATGGGTTCACGGCTTCGAAGGCTCAAACAAACTTTGGGTTCAAGTAAGCTCAGTGATGGAAAGACAATAGGAGGGAGAGGCAGGCTTACTGATGAGGTGATTGAACGTCTACAGAGATACTATGGGTATGCTATAAGGCAAAATATAGTAATGTTAGTGACATGCGAAAAGCAATGTGGGCATTGTTCCTTCGTACTGCCTCTTCCAATGAATACCCTCAACACAGCCTGTGCCCAAAAGATTCCTGGTGCAAATATAATGCAAAAAAGGACTATGATCAAAACATGGTTTGCCAGCAGCTGTGATAAATGCAATAAAACCAATTTTTCATGACTTAGCACAGCCAGAATTGTTACACAAACGTCTACACGGAAAGACGAAGAATCCTAATGAGAGCGTAAACAATTTGATTTGGAAACTGATTCCTAAAAGGGTGTTTGTAACCATAAAAACACTGCACTTTGGCATTTATGATGCAACAGCAACCTACAACCAAGGGAACAGCGTGAAGTGTGAAGTTCTGAAGGCATTAAGATTTACAGCTGGGGTGAACACTTTACGAGCACTAAGAAATATTGACAGAGAAAGGATAAGAGGAGCAGAAAGAAGAGAAAGGCATATGAAGTATGATGGAACAACAGGCCAGAAAAGAAGACAGAAGAGGAAGCTTTTGGAGGATGAAGAAGAAGACCCTGATAATCCATCCTATAGTGCAGGAATTTATTGAGAAACTTTGATAGCCATTTCCCGTAAATTAGAATTTTTCGAATATAAGGAACATTTTCTCAAAATCCACTCAAGCTAGAGAGATGAAATTTTTATACAGCAGTCCTAGTGGTCAAACTTACGTTGTAACACAGCCATTTGGCAAAATGTTCAGTAGTTTCATTTCAGTTTAATTATAAAGCAATTATTTGTAAAAAAAATTGGGTCATTAATAAAAAATAATTTGAAGGAAACTAGAAAAGATACGCCAAAATCCCTCTGTCATAACTGCAATACTAAACCACTCTATATGTAAAAAAAAATTCAATTTTTCTATTTGGTAGTTTATTCATAAATGTTCCTCAAACTTAGTGATTTTAACATGGGCAGCATAGGCACCTCCGGCTCCACTTAAGACGCAGCAAGTCTCCGGACACCTGGAGTCTACAGTATGTCCTGCAAGCGTAGCCAGTCTTACGGCAGACAAACAGAACGCACTGTGGAACAACGCAGGAAGCAACACGAGAGATTTTATCGCTTACGTGACCCTGAGAAATCTGCTTTAGCAGACCATGCTTTAGAAAACGGTCACGAGATATAAAATTTGACGAAACATCCGTCGTGGCTCGCACTAACGACTTCTGAGACCGTTTAATTAAAGAAGGCACTGAAATATAAAATCACCGATAACACCCGAAACAGAGACGGTGGTCTGCTACTGAGCACGGCGCTGGATCCATCGATGGCGCGGTTGCAGCGGGGACAGAGTACGCGAAGGAACTTGCCCCCCCCCCCCCCCTTCTTGCAGCAGTGTAGCGTAGCGTTCCAGAGGATTGGAAAAGGGCACAGGTCATCCCCGTTTTCGAGAAGGGACGTCGAATAGATGTGCAGAACTATAGACCTACATCTCTAACGTCGATCAGTTGTAGAATTTTGGAACACGTATTATGTTCGAGTATAATGACTTTTCTGGAGACTAGAAATCTACTTTTTTAGGAATCAGCATGGGTTTCGAAAAAGACGATCGTGTGAAACCCAGCTCGCACTATTCGTCCATGAGACTCAGAGGGCCATAGATACGGGTTCCCAGGTAGATGTCGTGTTTCTTGACTTCCGCAAGGTGTTCGATACAGTTCCCCACAGTCGTTTAATGAACAAAGTAAGAGCATATGGACTATCAGACCAATTGTGTGAATGCATTGAAGAGTTCCTAGATAACAGAACGGAGCATGTCATTCTCAATGGAGAGAAGTCTTCCGAAGTAAGATTGATTTCAGGTGTGCCGCAGTGGAGTGTCGTAGGACCGTTGCTATTCACAATATACATAAATGACCTTGTGGATAACATCGGAAGTTCACTGAGGCTTTTTGCGGATGATGCTGTGGTATATCGAGTGGTTGTAACAATGGAAAGTTGTACTGAAACGCAGGAGGATCTGCAACGAATTGACGCATGTTGCAGGGAATGGCAATTGAATCTCAATGTAGACAAGTGTAATGCGCTGCGAATACATAGAAAGAAAGATCCTTTATCATTTAGCTACAATATAGCAGGTCAGCAACTGGAAGCAGTTAATTCCATAAATTATCTAGGAGTAGGCATTAGGAGTGATTTAAAATGGAATGATCATATAAAGTTGATCGTCCGGTAAAGCAGATGCCAGACAGATTCATTGGAAGAATCCTAAGGAAATGCAATCCGGAAACAAAGGAAGTAGGTTACAGTACACTTGTTCGCCCACTGCTTGAATATTGCTCACCAGTGCGGGATCCGTACCAGATAGGGTTAATAGAAGAGATAGAGAAGATCCAACGGAGAGCAGCGCGCTTCGTTACAGGATAATTTAGTAATTGCGAAAGCGTTACGGAGATGATAGATAAACTCCAGTGGAAGACTCTTCAGGGAGACGCTCAGTAGCTCGGTACGGGTTTTTGTCAAAGTTTCGAGAACATACCTTCACCGACGAGTCAAGCAGTATATTGCTCCCTCCTACGTATATCTTGCGAAGAGACCGTGAGGATAAAATCAGAGAGATTAGAGCCCACACAGAGGCATACCGACAATTTTTCTTTCCACGAACAATACGAGACTGGAATAGAAGGGAAAACCGATAGAGGTAATCAAAGTACCCTCCGCCACACACCGGCAGGTGGCTTGCGGAGTACGGACGTAGATGTAGATATCAATACCACGAGCACCAATGACGTCACAGCTTGCAGCTAGTGTTTATAAGGGGTGTATCAGCAGCCCACTGGCAATAGTACCACTTGACAGTGGACAAGATGCGCTTTGACGAAAGCTTGTATGATTTGAATCGTTTGATGCGACTGGGAACTCGAGAACTCTTTTTTCGACCACGTGTATGTAGTTTGTGACGACTCCTCACATCGTCAAGACGTAAAGGCTAAGATAAAACGCAGACTGAAAAATTCGTAATACGACCAGGATTCGACCCCAAGACGTCTCGGTTTCCAGGTACACTCTTTACCGTTGCTATTGAACCTTAAAACAGGGTCCTGCTGAACACGAGAAATTTTCCAATCACGATATGAAAACATAAAACGGTTGCAGATTACAGAACACGTAATCTGTAAACGTTGTCCATTCATTGCATGCTTGATAATAAAACAACGAAGAAGAAGATAAAGTGGAAGGGCGGTCAGTGACGCCGTCGAAATGACGCACTATCCAAACGGCACTGCTCACAAAATTATCCCTGTTCTGAAATTGTTGAGCTCTCACTATTCCCTAAAATTCTGCCGGAAGGATACAGAAACAAATGAATCTCAGCATCTGCTAAGAGGAAGGAAATTCGCACTCTGAAAGCGTCGTTCCAAATGATGGAACACTGGCTTGTGCATTCATTCAGGCCGTAGTTCAAACGAAATTTCACGACGTGGAAACATCCTTGTTCACCGCTGTCAAAGAAATTCCGCGTTCTTTTGTCTGTAACGAAAACGATGGCGGGAAAGTTTCGGAACTGTCGGGAGCTTCTGCTGCAGAAGTCGCCCGCCTCCGGAGACAGCCATTAACAGAGTCGCGTAATGCGAACTGTCGCCAACTTCAGGCGGCCATTAAAGGGAAGAGGCCGCGGCGATTAAGCTGGCTCAGGCGGCAAAACTTCGCTGCTCGCATCAAAACAAATGAAAGCCGGTCGGCGAAAGCGTGTTGCGACGCCATCTAGTGTAGCAGCGTGTCTACTCTGCGAGATTATGTGCTTGCTGTCTGGTCTACGCCTAAACTACATATTCCGACCATATACAGACCAAAACGCGAAATCTTCGCTGCATCGTTGTAGGACACTAGTAGATGGAAGTAAACCGTGAATGGATTTTTATACTCAAGAGAGGCCGGGATAAGTGCTTGAGGCTTAAGCTGTCGTCACACGGGAGGAGGCAGCTAACGTTGACGTGAAGCAGATGGGATGTCCAACGTCACGAGAGCCAGCCCGCACCGTCGGCACACGGGACGTGTTGGTTAACGTGATTTTGCGCTCTCAGCACCCTCAAGCGGCAGTGTCTGCGTTATTTCGCTCGCAGACTATACAATTTGTTCACCAGAATGGACGCACGTGAAATTCCTACATTAGCTCTACTAAAACGCACATTTCCTCCCTCTTCCACATGTTAATCACGTTGTTCTATCTGTAGTACACGTACATAAGAACTTCAAGATCCGTGAACGTGCTATAAGATAAAAAGAAAAGATACATGTCGAGTCAGTGAGGACATCAGCTCATAGCCTGTCGGTACGAAACCGGTTACGCCGCTATTTGTGTAAATAAACAGCATTATCAGTACTGGCTGGTTGTTGTGTTCTTCTTTGAAATAATCAACCTATATTATAAAAGGGGATGTCAAAATAAAACACCTTTCAGCCGTCAATTTTCAATCTTATTTTAGTGGGTAACCAGTTTCAGCGTTTTACTACGCCATCTTCTGGCGCCTGACAGACATGTAGGAATAATCTACTTCGCTTGTGATCAAAACAGGAGCCAGCAATACTGGTATTTGTGCATATTTGTTACAGTGACCACTTCAACCACCATATCTTATATGTGATATCAAAAACTACAGAAGTTATACCTGTTAATTTCATAAGAAAGTTCTTCAACATTATAGAAAACGCGAAGCTAAAGAAAAAGAAGGAGCGGAGCCCGAACCGTGTACTAATTTACCTTCTGTTCTGTAATGTGGCTCCTATGCTAACTGCTCCACGCTGAAGGTCTTATACTTCGTTACTATCTTCTAAAGGCTTCACTCGCCAAAATCCTGTTCATTGACATTTAAGTATAACAAATCCTAACAAGATCGATACGTTTATTTTCATGGCAGGCGAATTACAACGCGAAAATAACTAAATACGAAAATTCTTTAACCATCAATATGACGTTTCCCGTCATATTATTACAGCCGATTGTCCCAATAACGATTCGATCTTGAAAAATTCAATGTGCTGATGCATGTATTCATAGGTATAACATAAAACCCGCCGAATATGGGCTTCTAATTAACACGACAAACAAAATACGGTGTCTCATTTTCTGCATGCGACACAGGGAGCGTCCTTGCTTCGCATTGGTTCTACTTTACGTGGCACGTCGCTGAAATATCGCAGAACTTATTGTATGTTTTACGTGACGAAATGGCTTCTCAGCGTGAAATAGCAGGAAGTGACGTCACAAAACTCGTAGATATCAATACGACATTTTCGGCAAATTTATAGTATACACAGAGAGGCGAGTAATTTTGTTCCTGTCGACCTAGATAATAAAGCTGTTTTATTCTTTTTTACGGAACGATTATCTTCATTAATGGGATTCGAAAGCTATCGAAGTGACGAATATCGTGATATAACGCTTGTTAACGTTGGTGTTGAAACTTTTCGTAAACGTATACGATAACTGTTCTAAAATTCAAAGGCAAGAAGGTCGGAATTGTCCACTGCGATGCGAACACTACTGAGAAGTCTCTCATTCTGTGTTCCGTTTTTATAGCCGGCAAGACGACACATCTACACTACTAAGATAAAACATATTTGTCTTGAATCTTATGTATGTGAACAGATAGCATCTAGATAAGTCAGTACCTCGTCACACGATTATGATGAGACGATAGGGTCTTGATCTGTGATGCTAGGTCTTGCACAGTGAGAAACCTGTTGATATAGTTCTTGTTGAGCTCTGTTGTGAATAGTTTCTGACAAACAGCTGGTTAAAATTGTGATCAGGTGAAAGCAGCAGGAAGTGTAATTTAATTTGACTTAATTCATCACATTCCGGAGGTGTTGTGAACCCAAGCTACTTGGCCATGGACCTAATCACTACGTAATTTACAGAGAGCTGATAAGAAAATTGAAAAGAGTATACGACATTAAAAATCACGAAAAATACGACAGTATATACAATACATAATACGTTGCAGAGGAAGGCTTTAAATTTAAATTGCTGTAAGAAGCTCGCGTGCAGAAAAAAGGAGTGAACAACTAGGTACGATTTTAACTTACATTTTGAAACCCGGGTTTATCAAGCCAACCGCTCCGTTCTGCTCCAAGTTTCTAAAACAGGAAAATTGCAGAATAGTGCATACCCTTCCGCTCAGTGGTCAAAGGGACAGTCTCCAAGTGCACCTTGTTTTTCAATATAGTGTTCTCTGAGTGAATGTGACAGATGTTTTTGTATGATTCTATACTATGAATAATTCATTTATATTCAAATTTCTATATTTTCTAAAGTATTACATCTACAAACATGATTGATGCAGGAATAAGACTTAAACTCTCTTAGATTGCAATGTGCATACCGTTTGGCGATACGGGTATAGTGTCTTGACAAAACGGAGACAAAGCAAGAAGAGATTTTACATAACCGAATATGAGAGATGTTTATCTGTCACAACAATGCAGCATGCATTCTCAAGTAATCACGGAAAAAAAAACCGCCACGTAAAACAAAACGCCGGCCGAGGTGGCCAAGCGGTTCTAGGCGCTACAGTCTGGAATCGCGCGACCGCTACTGATGACCTTAGATGTTAAGTCCCATAGTGCTAAGAGCCATTTGAACCATTTTTTTGAAACAAGACACTGTGCGTTCGTATCGACAATTTAGGGACACTTGTTCTCTCTGTACAAATAAAGAGTACCGATGGACGAAGTGTCAGACGCAGACGTGGAGGAAAGTTTCGCACGCAATCCAAAATAATAAAAAATCCGCACAACGGATGAACTTTGAATACCGTTGCAAACTGCGTGGAAGATTATGCGGCGGCGATTGCATTTCAGAACGTACCGTCTGCAGCTCGTGCAACAATTAAAATCGGAAGATCATGGTCGGTACCTTTAATTTTGCTTCACAATGCAGGAAGCTATTGAGGATGAACATTTCGCCTGCAACCTGATATTCAGAGGTAAAGCAGCCTTCCATTTATTTTTGAAGGTTGATCACCACGATGTGAGGGCGAAATTGTGGCGCACGAACGAGATTCGCCAAAGGTAAGAGCCGCTTCTCATCCGTGAGAAATCTATGACGGGTAGCTCTTGCAGCTGTGGTTGTTTTCACAAGTGACTGCTGATTCCAAGACTTTAATCTTGGAACAAGGTGGGACAACACGTCATTTGAGCATCGATATTTGTCGCCACCTAAACGACGAACTTATGCATCGCTTAATTGAGCGCAATGGGGAAGATGATGCGCCTCTGTTCCATTGCCCCCCCCCCCCCAAATCATCCACCCAGGTCACCTGACGAACGCCTTGTGACTTTTGTCTTTGGGGGTACGTTAGGACCACGTTTTCGTATTCCCACTGTCAAGAACACTGGAACAACTCATGCAACGTACCAATGCGGCTATGATAACCATTAACCGGACGTTGCTACGTAAGGCATGTAACGTGTTTGAGTACCGCTTGGACCAAGGGGTATTCATAGGGCATTTGTAGAGCGAAAAATGCAAATTTGTTGAGATGACAGTCCTACATATGCATCAGTCATATTTCTACATGAAACACTTTGGAAATTATAGAGCTTCGAAACGGTTGACTCAGTTATAGTAGCCCTGCATTATAAACCAGAAATTCCAGGACACGGCATACATACAGGCGGACACAGAACACATAAACACTTGACCTAAGAGTTCTGTGAACTTAACAGGATGCTGCTTGCTGTGTTTTACTCGTACTGTGTACTACGCTAAATGTCCGCAGCTCGTGGTCGTGCGGTAGCGTTCTCGCTTCCCACGCCCGAGTTCCCGGGTTCGATTCCCGGCGGAGTCAGGGTTTTCTCTGCCTCGTGATGACTGGGTGTTGTGTGCTGTCCTTAGGTTAGTTAGGTTTAAGTAGTTCTAAGTTCTAGTGGACTGATGACCATAGCTGTTAAGTCCCATAGTGCTCAGAGCCATTTGAACCATTTTTTTACTACGCTTAACAACTCTTGTTCACAAACACCGGCGCCACTTTAATAGGTTTTACATCTCATTTAGGCAGATCTGGTAATGTTTAATTTGTGCATTGTTACGAGAAACTTGCAAATCGTTGCAAGTGGCATATTATTCCTACAGAACGTACCATTACGCTGTCACTTGTACAATGGCGACACAATTGTCTGCTCAGATAACACCAAATCTTTGTCTATAAATTATGCATGGAATTTCGGAGTTTGCTTGCACGTACGACTATTCTGATTTAGGCCAAAGGCCAAGATGTCCCGTCTAAAACGGACTCAAGCGATTTAATTCCCCGTCTCTGTTCAAATTGGCACTTGTGCTCTGTCTGTAATGACCCCGTCGCCTACAGAACATTAATTCCTATTCAGTTTCCTTTCTGAATTATTTGCTTTCCATGAGCAGAATAATACCTTCCCAGCAAAACGTTTACCGTATGCAAGTGGCAAAACGTATTCTGCACCTAATCCGGATTGCATATGGATCATCCATCCTCAAACACATCGTGAGCGTGCTGACGACTTTTATATTGCCCACTGGCTTCCCACACGTTATCATCGTTATCTGTATCGCCATTTGACAAGAAAAGAATACGTGTGTGTAATAAAAGCTGACCGAGCTCTTGAAACTTTTCGGAAAAAATGCGGAAGACCTGAGAACGGACGACTTGTAACTTTTGTCGTCGCACCGCGTGTAATGGGAGCTGAATCGCGTACATTGTCGTCCTGTGAACCGCGAACTGTTTACGACGCTGGCGAGCTCATTAGCTGCAGAAAACGCAGAGGTGGCGCTGTCGTTCAGGGAGGCCGAAATTCGTTTGGGGGAGAAAGAAGCAAGGAGACCGCAGAATTAGCGGAGTGTCTTAATGATGTCACCCAATTAACAAGCGAGATTTTTCGACGTGTTCCCGTGTAGAAAACAGAAACAAAGTAAAAACAAAATAATGTGCTGTTAGGAAAGAAACGTTGAATTTTGTAAACAAGGATGACGAATAATGGGAACCAACGCTGCCCCTTTCTTTCTGTCGGTGAGCAAACTGATACGCAGCTCACAAATTACACTGCACATAATTTGCTCAAAAAGTAACGCTGTTAATTACAGTTTCCTAATTCTTTCATATTCACTAACAGAAACGACGCTGATTCGCGCTTCCATCGTTTCTTTGAGTACACGAAAGTTTGTGAAGATAAAGAGGCTTTTTTCATGCTGGTTTCTACAAGAAAAATCAAGTAGATGTGTCTGATTTCCGTCAGTACATCTTTTTATGCTATTGTAATTTCGCTTTCTTTTAATTAAGGGGCGCGTTCAATAAGTAATGCAGCACATTTCTTTTCCTTGATCATTTTCGGTTGAAGTAATGCAGTATTTGGTGTGGAACATCATCGGATATTTCCGCTTCAGCGTGTACCGTTTCATGTAGCCTTCAAAATGACGTCTGTAACGGAAGAGCATTCCAAGTAGAGAGGTTGTAAGGTGGCTGACTCAATGAATGTCAATTTCGCACCTTACATGTAACAAGTAGATGAATATGTCACCTGCCATACTTCGGCAATTATGAGCAGATTTGCCTATTAAAATGTACAGTATGTAATGTAAAGGGATGACACTCGATTCGATGGTATTAACACACCAAACCCAAATTCTGCATGTCAATGAGGAAAAGGTGAAAAAAGCTACTGGAGGAAACATTTTAGTTTGGGGGCAGATGCGAGTTGCGCCGTCACGGCCCGAGTACAACGGAACGCTATTAAAAAGGGGTTGGTGACCCGTGGCGAAAGGGCCAACGAACGTGCCGGGCGAAACATCGAGGAGAGCAGATAACGGAGAAATTCTTTGGAAAGCTGCATTGAAGAATTTCCAGATGAATACAAACAGACCAGCGACGCAGTTGATCATGTGAAATGCCCGTGGTGCGCTCATGAAGTATGTGTGTAACTTTTAGACATCAGGAGTGGGCACAAAATGTCAAATTGGCTGGAATAAACTTAGAAGGAGTAGAGAGGGGTAAAATTTCGACGCAGTTTAAAGGTAGGTCCTTTTCCGTTGGCAGAAGTAGTTTCCACACGATGAAAGGACTGCTCCCATTGGTCTGAAAAAGCTGTGATACGAAGCACACAAGGACACAGGTGGGGGACAGTCTGCTACAAATGACACAAGACCGAAAACTTTGAGGACTCTTCTCTGAACCAGTGTCAAGAGTAGAACAAGGCGCATCATACTCTGTACGATGCTAAAAGAGGAGTTGTGTGTGAACATTGCGTTCACTTGGGCTGACATTCAGCTAGAAATCAGCTGGAGAGTCCTCGAGCTCAAACAGAGGAGAAATGAAACAGCCATGTAATTAAATGTTCTTGCGAGAACTGAGAGGGCATTGTAGTATACACGCTGCTCCATCTATGCATGTGTACACCGCCATATTTCCAAATTGGGATGAGTGCATGTATTCTCGCCTAACGAGAAACATAGGACACTTTCTGCTGATAAAATCAGTAAAAATTTTGATTAGCTTTTTTATAGGATTTTCAGAGGGCGAGAGCAGCCCTGCTGCTGACAGGTCATCGCAGCTAAGGTAAATGCCGCTAGCGGAGACATAAACTTGTTGGTTCACCAGCTTGCATCCACTTAGAACTCGAGCAACCTTGAGTACTCTTTCGCTCATCTTGTCGCAAAAACTAACTATCCTCCCTGTACTTGATTAGTCATCCTAAATAGTACCGAACTTAGAACCAGAATCTGATTATTTGTCATAATATTGGCCAACTTGTAGAGAAACTTCCATTTAAACTTGATATTGTTGTGTTCAATGTAATTTCAGCTAAACAGGACGTAATGCAATATCTTGACAACTGTCCTAACACTGTCATGTCACAACCTATGTAAATTCGTGTACTTCTTTGACAATAATTCTGAAATTAAACATATTGTGTACAGCTAAACACCAGTGTGCTCTGTCCTAGAATAACGGTCCACTCCTAACCCCAGTCACTGATTCTTGAGACGCTAATGCGCTCACAAGGTGTTTTTGCTGATGCCTTACAAACGTGAAAAGGAGTGGAGTGTCAGAAGGTGTCATTGAGTTTCTTTTGGCGAAAAACAAGAGCAACGCGGAATGTCTACGGAGACCTGGTAGTGAACAAAAACAAGGCCAGTCTTCGGGCGAGGCGTCTGTCTCCAGAGCAACACGGTCGTACAAACCTGTCCAATCTCCCGTGTACCGGACGCCGCATACAGCTGTGACTCCAGCAGTGTTGGAACGTGCGGAGACCCTAATTCGAGGTGACTGACGGATCAGAAACACCTCGCTGCTCATCCAGACGGCTCTGTTGGTTGTGCTGACACTCTAGTCCACCAGTTGGGATACTCAACAGGTGTTTGCCGCTGGGTCCCTCGCCGCTTAACAGAAGTCATGAAGAGCAAACGAAAGGTCACCTGTCTGACCAAATGAAGGACGCACTCCGCAGGGAGGAGTATGTGGATGATGCGAAGGTTACTGATGCAGCAGGACGTTGGCTCTGACGTGGACCAGTTGAGTAGTACTGTGCGGTCGTACGTGACCTCCCAATAAGGTGGCGCAAGGCCGACGTATTGAACGAAGATTATATTGAAGAAAATGGTTTTGTAGACGAAAGTGTAATGTATAATATGATGTACAGGTATCCTAAATAAAACCAAGCTGCTTTCAGAAAAAAAGTGTTGCATTACTTATTGAACGCCACTTGTATATTTAATCTTCGTACATCCATATTTAAACTGGATGAAGATGGGACACAGCTGGTATGATTTTTATTAAAAATGAAATTCCTCCAGCTGTACTTAAGATTTTATATTTACTTCGCTACTAGTTTCGACGTTGCGTCAACGCCAGCTTCAGGCGCGTACACTTTGATGAAATCAGTTGCGTGTGGCTCAGTCTAGAAGTCCGCGGTGAGACCAACACGTGCTCCACATGGGTGGCGGGCAGCTGGAGGAATTTCATTTTTAATAAAAACCTGTATATTTGCTTTAATAAAATAATTTAAGTGTGAATTATATCACGATTACGAAACTTTTTGTCCGGTTTTGGAATAAAAGATAAGATATTTAGTCAATCTGTTCAGTACAACTTATCATCAGAAGCATTTCGGGAGAGACTGGCAATGGACCCTGGACTACAGATGGCACCGATGTCTCTATGACCCGTGTATAGCGATCCTAGAAGGTGGCAGCCATTCTAGCAGACGAATTAATGCAGCAGTTCGTTACGTTTTCCAACGGTTTTGGTAGCTACTGGTACCTTTTTTCCTTCACAACTAAAAAACTGCCAACTTCATTCTCGTGACTTAAGTGTTGTACAAACCTACGTCCTTAGTTACGGAGTGTTTCTCTTTTCTAATTTGCACGCGGAAACTGAGCGCAATTCAGTCTTTTGACAAGAGTAGCCCTCCTCATACACTGAAAAACATGACGCTTCAAATACACTATGGAAACTTTTACGAGAAATGATGCAACGAGAGTAAAAACTTTCGAATCCCTTTTAACGCTTCAATACGAATGACACTATATGGACCCAGACACATTGTCTAGTCTGAAATATCTATGATGTGTATATGCAGACTGAAGTGACGAATGAAAATTTTTGCCAAGGGTAGAATCCGAACCCGTGACTGCTGCTCACTAGGCAGATGCGCTGAACGCTTCGCCGCCCTGGCACAGTTGCATTGCACGACTGCACGGTCTATACTAGCAAGCCACTCTCCTCAGTCCAAATCCGACCCTAATGAGGCACGAATGGGAATTTTAATTGAGGATCGAGGCTTGCTAGGGTAGTCCATGCCGTTGTGCAAAGTCACTGTGCCAGGGTGGCGCACCGGTTAGCACATCCGCCTAATGAGCAGAAGAGGTGGGTTCGAATCCCTGCACTGGTACAAATATTCATTCATCGCTTCTGTCTGCATGTATAATTAGTATTGAACTCTACTTTGAACATTACCGCTACGACGGGCTACAGCACCCTGAGAAGATTGCGGACACTTCTATCTGTTTGTGATTACCGACCAAGGCGCTTTCATTATAACGTCATGACTATCAGTAAATAGGCACGACATATACAAGACATAGCCTGCCTCTCCCGAGGACATGGTGTATACCCCATTCCCTGTCGGGAACTTTATAACTGAATAGGTCATTCCTACCTGATCCTTTATTCATTTCTGGCGGATAGTTCGGACGTTCTGTGATGAATGGACATGGTTCAAAATGGTTCAAATGGCTCTGGGCACTATGGGACTCAACTGCTGAGGTCATAAGTCCCCTAGAACTTAGAACTACTTAAACCTAACTAACCTAAGGACGACACACACATCCATGCCCGAGGAAGGATTCGAACCTGCGACCGTAGCGGTCGCGCAGTTCCAGACTGTAGCGCCTAGAACCGCACGGCCACTCCGGCCGGCGAATGGACATGGGTCAACGTAGTGTAACTAGGAAGCGCCACAGTCATCAGACGATTCTGTGCCTATGCTGTACCGGGTTTATGAAAGGCAATTAAGTTGATTTAATACCTTGTTGGTCTTTTATCATTTGTGCGGGAATAAAGGAAGGGCAGCAAGTCGTCTCGTACTATTTTGCTGTGATCTTCAGTCCGAATACTGGTTTGATGCAGCTCTCTAAGCTTGTCTATCATGTGCAAGCATCCATTTGAAGTTGCTTGCTGCCTTTATAATTTTAATCCCCGCGCCCATACGCAAGCACGCATGCGCACGCATACACACACACACACACACACACACACACACACACACAAACTCACTCACTTCCTTTCTCTACCAAATTGAGGATTCTTTGATGTCTGACGACGTCTCCCATTTAGTCGTGTCACAAATTTCTTTTTTCAACCAAGTCTTGACAGGTTATTCGATCTACCCATCTAAATGTCAGCATTCTTCTGTACCAGTAAATTTAAAATGCTCCTTGTATGAATTACTTATTCTCCAACGAAAACTTCTACTCCCTTCTAGTCTAAATTACTTATCGTACAGGTTGCGCTTCAGTACAACACTATGCTCCGTACAAATACCACCAGAAAAGACTTCCTAACATTTGCATTTGTGTGAGATGTTAACGAATTGTTCTTTTTCAGAAATGCTTTTCGTGCTACAGCCATTGTGAATTTTATACCAAAATTCAAAAGGCTCTAAGGAGTATGGGACTTAACATCTGAGGTCATCAGTCCCCTAGACGTAGAGCTACTTAAGCCTAACTAACCTAAGGACATCACACACACATCCACGCCCGAGGCAGTATTCGAACCTGCGACCACAGCAGCAGTTCGGTTCCGGACTGAAGCGCCTATAACCGCTGGGCCACAGCGGCCGGCCATTTTATACCCTCTCTCCCTCGGCCATCGTTATTTAGTTTGCTGTCCAAATAGCAAAACACGTCTACTAGGTTTTAGTGCTTTATTTTCTTCAGCATCACTTGATTGACTACATTTCATTACGCTTGTTTGAAGTTTGCTACTGTTCATCTTTTAATCTCTTTTCAAGGCACTAACCATTCTGTTCAGGTGATGTTTCATGTTCTTTGCCATCTCTAACAGATATCCCGAAGTTTTTATTTCTTCTCTTTGAACTGTAATTACCTTCCCAAATTTCCCCTTATGTTTTTACTGCTTGGTCAGTGTAAGGATTAAACAAATTAAGGGAGAGGCTACAAGCCTCTCTCACTCCCGTTTGAATTACTGACACTGTTTCATGTGTTTTGACTCATAACTGCAGTCTGGTTTCTGCTCAAGTCGTAGATAGTTTTTCGTTCTCTGTGTTTTATCCCTGCTACCTTCATAATTTCTACGAGTGTAATCCAGCCGACATTGGAAAAAGCTTTCCCTAAATCTACAAATACTATAAATGCTTGCCTTTGTCGCACTACTAGCTCGTAAACGAAATGGGAGATTGCAGAAGCCAATGGCCTGCAGATGAACAATTTTGCTCCGAGTAGTGTAGAAACTATAGCTTTGTTTAAATACACATTGCATGGCAAGTCGTGTAGTTTAATCCTCAGATTCTGCTTGGATCTAATGTACTTCAACGTCGACCGTTCCATTTATATGCTGAGTGTACTAAATGTGTTTACTCGTACCGCTATTACCCATTTTAGGACTTATGTTTTGTCTATAGTGGAATTTAAGCTTCGGCCATCGCCTTTGAGCACAGCGAGAGACAGCTTACCGACATCTGCCTTTGAACTGAAAACTAATTACTAGCAGCTACACTGACTGAGATCTTAGGGCTAATTCGTGTAACCAACGGTACTTTATGACAGGAACTGGAAAAACCAACAGAATATAAGTTGGGAAGAAGTGGAAAGCAAAGGGTTCTTTACGGGAGAAATCCCAGGAAAAGAAAGGAGCTGTAAAGCTTGTGTAACCTCAAACTAATTTATCAGAGCTTGTAATGAATCATCCTCCTCTAACATTACCTTTCTTTTTATAGAGATAACCGATACCATGTATGATCTCGAATCTCGCATAGGCAAAAATTACCTCAGCTGTTTCATTAAAAGAATTCATATTATTTTGTATACGATGTATTATATTTCGTGCTAAAATGTATAAAAAAGAAATTAATGTGTTACAATCGATATGTACTAACAGTTAGAATTACTCTTCTTTTAAAAATATTTGAAATTACAAAATTTGTGGCATGCATAAAATTCATATTATTAATTGCACAATGGAACGCCAATTATTATACTCATTTCTAGATTAATTGATAAAATAATGATATATTTTAGCGCTGATTCATATTTTGTTGTGTAAACTCTTTGGCTTTGTAATGTCTTTGGAATATTGTGAGTACGGAAGAATGTAGGTAGTGGTGGGCATACCTCCGAAGGAAACGCACGTATTTTGAGAAACTTATCAACAAAAACGTAATTATTGGTTTCTTGATCGTGCAAATTGTACAGTCAGTCTCATTTAGAAGAATGGGGTAAAATAAAAGTATATTCTCAGCAACAGGCAGCTCTTCGAGAGTTATTTTGTCAACACGAAAGTAAGAAATCGAAATTTCCTGTTGCAATAAAATATTCCTAGATAAGAGTTTGAGCCATCGACGACAACAACAACGAGGTAATGAAGATAAGTAAAAAAGTTCTTCTTTTGGAATTTTACTCCTCTCGTAATTTTCAAGATTTGTGCAATGACTGTGACTTCAATGGTGATGTGTAGGAGGGTAATATTACAAGCTGGACTGCTACTTATGGCCATCGCTTATAAGCACACTGTGAAATGGCTATAAGACGTCCGCTCTCCTTTTGCACTGAAATAACTTCTTAAATTTGTCTGTCACGGCATTTTACAGCAGAGATAATGATATAATTAGCACACTTTTACATACCTCACTATAACACATGGTGATTCAGAAAGAAAGAACAGATTTCAATTGTTCATTACAGACAAACTGTAAAATACAGAGGCACATTGCCCATGTCAAGGGATAGAGGAAGATTTTAATTTGTTTGTTGGTGTCGACATGGCGACTCACTACAAGATAAATCATTTTGTGTTTCGAATCTGCGCGAAGTTAAGCCCATTGTTCAAGTGCAACGTGCATTCCGCCGTAGATTCAGCAAGAAGCCGCCTCTGCACAAGCAGATTTATGACTCGCACAAAAATTTCTTTGAAGTTGGTTGCATATGCAAAGGGAACAGTACTGTTCGGCCCCGCAAGTCTGATGAAAACGTCAAGCTTACCCGACAGGCGTTCTCACGCACCTTACGACACTCTACAAGACGGACAACGCCTGCATATGAAACCTTTCAGGCTGCAGTTACTGAGCAATTCCATCGCAACGACTAGAACAGAAGGTACGAATTTTGCATTTCAGTTCTCCAGGATACCACAGAGGGCACTTTTTCCGAACGACTCATCTGTTCGGACGAACCGACGTTTCGTCTATGGCGTAAAGTAAACCACAATAATCTAAGAATTTGAGAGTCCCAAAATCCAGGAGTCTTCGTCGAACGAGAAAGAGGCTTACCAAAACTGAATGTGTTTTGTGCCACTTCTGTTCACAAAGTTTATGTACCTTTCTTTTTTGTAGAAGAAACTGCGACAGGAATGTCATTCCTGTACAAGTCGCAAAATTGATTGTTTCCGCAGCTTCGCTAACATTTCATAGATTTCGTGTTTATGCATGACGGCAACCAGCCTCACTTTTACCTTGAAGTGCGGCATTATCTTAGCACCAGCCCACAACTTTGGGTTGGAAGTAGTGGAAGACAAGATCTAGCTCATTGTTACCGGCCTCTCTGGTCACTGCCGGCCAGGGTGGCCGAGCGGTTCTAGGCGCTATAGTCTGGAACCGCGCGACCGCTACGGTCGCAGGTTCGAATCCTGCCTCGGGCATGGGTGTGTGTGATGTCCTTAGGTTGGTTAGATTTAAGTATTTCTAAGTTCTAGGGACCTGACGATCTCAGAAGTTAAGTCCCATAGTACTCAGAGCCGTTTTTTTCTCTCTGGTCGCTAGACATCACACCTCGCAATTTTTTCTGTGAGGGTACGTAACGGACAGCCTTTGTCCCACCTACGGCAGATAATTTTGAGGATCACAGAAATCGAATTGAAGGTGCTATCCATCCAATAAAAAGGGATCTGTTGATCTGTTGAATGAAATGGATTACCGTTTCGAAGTTTCTCGAGAAAGGCGTTATGCTCATGTTGAGTGCCTGGTATAATGTGTGTGCAAAAAAAGAGAAAGAAAGCTTTGAACGTTACTACATCCAGTGACATGTGCAATATGTTATCAACTTTCATAGTTTGTCTGTAATAAACAACTGCAATGTGTTATTACTTTCTGAATCAGTCTGCGTTTGGATCACGCCTCCTGAGTTTCTTCTTTTCCGTCCAGTTCCAGATTTTTCTGCAGTAATGCTTCCCTTCGCCTTTTTCTTACCCAAGAGGGGAGGACAATCGAATTATACGACCCCACTCTTTTGTCGCGCCGCTCGGTAATTGTAAACTCCATCTTCGGGGTCGCCACTATAATTTCTACACCGGAATCTGCGCATCCTGTTAAAAAGGTTTCATCGGAGGTTCCTGAAAGCGAATTTCTCGAGTCAGATCGTAAAAAGAACGGCGCCGTAGGAGCGAGAATAATAATGAGCGGGGGCAGGCGTGTGGGTTTACAGTTATCGCGGCGTCCGCTTGCTATCAGAGCGCTGCCATCGCCGGGCTGGCCAACAGGGGGCGCCAGGTCTCGCTAATCCGAAATGCCGGCCCGACGCGGTCGTTACTCTCATTACGTTTTATCGATCCGCTTAAATGTCCCATAAGGACGCGCGCTTAAAACCGATAAAAGTTAATACCGCATCCGGTTTCCCGGGAATAGGCGGCGGGTAGGGGGGGGGGGGGGCGGGGGGTGACAAAAAGTATAAAAGCCTACGTTTTATGCCGGGAGAGTCTTTGATACAGGTGAAAAAGGACTTGGCTAAACTGCCGTGATTGCACCCTGCTCTTCAATTTAAAAAAACCTGCTGAGCGGAAAGCTAGTTTATTGTGCACATCATTTCTGGCTTCAGCTCCGCACATTTTCGACGGCTCTGTATCCCCAACGGATGCACAAGTGGAAAGAAAATTTAAGTTCGTTTGTGGCGCTTTTGTATGCGTATGTTTCAAAAATTACGTAATTTGCAGTTTAGTAGCCAGCAAGTCAGATTAATCTTAGAAGCGATCACGCTGTAATACGTCGCAGGACTTCTTTCAGAAATAGAATTAATAAATAATTAATTACTTTAAAAATGGACACAAAAAGTCTCAACTACAAAACCAGTAATTTTGTGGTAACCGTTGTCGGTCAGTTTTTGATCATCTTCAGACCTTCACACCATGACGGTAGGCCTCAGGGTATGAGAGTATGAAGATGATCAAAAACTGACCGAAAGCGGTTACTGCAAAATAAATGTTTTTGTTATCGAGACTTTGTGCCAATTTTTAAAGTACTCTTTGCCGGACCGTTGTTCTCCACGAGAAGTGCTCTCAGAAATTATAAAAAAATAAAGCCGCCTCTATCCTGAAGTGGCCACAACAGGTTCAATATTTATTAGTTTGTCAAACCTTCAATATATTGAAGCGAGGCAAACATCGTCAATAATATTTCAATAGTGACAGCTGACAATGCGATTTCACCGAGTAAAGGAGACGAACACCCGAAAGAAAGAGTGTGATGTAGTTGCAGTGGCTATAGCTGGCAAAAAATAACAAAAAACAGCGAAATGAGCGTGTATGTTTGGAGAGCAGTACTGTGTGGTTGTCTGCCATGGACTGGGGGAAATCCGAAAAAGAAGAAATTCGAACCGATTTTGAGATGATGCTACAGAGGAATGCTCAAAATTAGATGGACTGACAAAGTAAGAAATCAGCGAGAAAGCAGTTATGAGGGAAACATTGACAAGACGAAGGGACAGGGCAACAGAACACAAGTTAAGGCCGGTATTACAGTATCAAATATTCGTTGACAAAGAAATTTGATCAAACATTCATCATGGTCCTTTGACAATGACCTTTGACGTAGCGCAAAACGGGTTTTACACTGCAACAAATATTTCGTCATAGTTCGTTCACTGCACATGCGCCAACATCACGTGTATTCACGGACTTTGCGGCCATGTTTATATACATAAACACTATATTAAACGACAAACAACTGCAGCGATGCTAGCCCTCCAAGTGTTTACATTTCTCCATGCAGTGAGCACAAGATGATCGTTCTTTTGGATCAAATCTAAGGTTAGACTCTAGATTTGATCAAAGAAAATATGACCAAGGCCTATCCTTGACAAAGTCCGTTATTAGTGTAAAATTTTATTCTGCAAAGATACTTTGTCAAAGAAAACTTGAGTCTGTAATATCGACCTAAGCCGTCCAGCAACAACTGCTGTGATACTTGAAGAAGCAAAACCGTACGGTAAAAGAGAGATTGAAATACAGGCTTATAAAAAATTGTTCATATCTTACGGGCGATAAATTGTTTTTGGAGGATGGCTGCAAACATTGGAATAAAATAACTGAATCGGATCGCTCTTACGAGAGAAGTGCCCGACAGATCGCTCTATTGAAGCCTGCCACATAAACAGGTTAGGACATTCGAAGATTAGTTACTTCAAATATCTTCAGAGCTGGAATCCAGATTGGGCACTCAGGGTACACGCTACTAAAAATTGAAGAATGTCTTTGACACTGCCCGCATCTCGTGGTCGTGCGGTAGCGTTCTCGCTTCCCACGCCCGGGTTCCCGGGTTCGATTCCCGGCGGGGTCAGGGATTTTCTCTGCCTCGTGATGGCTGAGTGTTGTGTGCTGTCCTTAGGTTAGTTAGGTTTAAGTAGTTCTAAGTTCTAGGGGACTGATGACCATAGATGTTAAGTCCCATAGTGCTCAGAGCCATTTGAACCATTTTTTTTTCTTTGACACTGAAAAGTACTCGTAGTTTCGAAATTTACTTACTGAAGCGGAAAAGTGGCGTAGTTGTTGTCTCCTACCTGTAACAGTAGAAAAGCACTCATTAATGTCAGAAAACAAATAAGCAAGGCCTGAAGAAACATTACAATAACAACAGTTATTAAATAATACGATAATGCCTCCTACTGTCCTTTAAATGTACTAGCTGGATTTACTAAAGTTATAGGGAGACAAACCGCACAATAAACTCAGTTTCGATGCGGGCAACACTGGGCTGAGATCACGCTGCTTTGTCTCCCTGTGTAAATCATTCAGTCAAACAATACAATAAGATCAATTATTAGTTTTTGCAATTTCGGTTGTCTTCTGTACTTTTGAAACTGTTCCACGTAGTTATGGCAGTGTATCAATGAATATTAATTCCAATCAGCTGGCTCTGGGTAAACGTGGAGATACGACGGGTGCTCAATAACTAATGCAAACACAGTTTTTTGTTAGTCCTACTTCAGTAGGGAAAATGTTGAAGTTGTTGTGGACATCATGGAATATTCTTGCTTCATCCCCTATAGTTTCATGAGCTTCCGATAGGTAGCAGCGTCGTAAGTAAGCTTCAAAATGGCATTTGTAATGGAGTTGTGTTCCAAGCACAACGCTGTCACTCAGATTCTTTTGGCGGGAAACCAGAGCATCGCAGATATTCATAGGCGCTTACAGAACGATTACGGAGACACGGTGATGAATAAAAGTATCTTGAGTCATTGGGTGAGGCGTCTGTCATCATCGCAACAGGTTGACGCAAACCTGCCCGATGTCCCGCGCACCGGCCAGCGGACACAGCCGTGCCTCCTGCAAGAAATTGAAGAAACAACTTCAGCGTGTTCGTCGCCACAACTCAAGGCGTCACACACGTCTGCGCACCTGAGAGGAGCTCGCAAAACTTCATCGGACTGTTCATCCTCATCCATCCTTCAGCCCGGATCTATCCCAATGAGGGATGCACTCTGTGGGTAGCGGTATGTGAATGATGGGGAGGTTATTGATACAGGAAGATGTCGACGCCGACGTCGACCAGTAGAATGGTACTATAAGGCGGTATGAGGCTGTCCCATTCAACGGAGATTATGTTGAAAAATAGAATTTTGCAGCCAAAAATGGGGGAATAATAATGTGTATTGGAATCCTCAATAAAACCAACCCGCTTTCGGAAAAAAATTTGTTGTATTACTTAATGAATGCCCCTCGTAATATCCAGACACAAGTTGGGGTTGACGGAGGGTAGGTAGGGAAATCGCTCGTGTCCGTTCTGAGGGACCATCCCTAAATTCTCCTGCAATGATTTAGAAAAAAAATTACACAACTATTAACTGTGGATGGATACCCGGGCAGGGATATAAATCGCCGTCATGTGAATACCAGTCCAGTGTCTTCAGTGAAAAGAAAAGTGCAAAGATAATACGAAGAAACTTCAGAACGTGATTTATACATCTCGTCCCACGCTAGGACAATAATGCGCATTGTCAGAAGAGAGTACATATTTCGGGACAGTTCTGCTGTGGTTCGGATAACAGATACTTCAACGAGCGATTGCAGTGGCGCAGCAAATCCAAACATGCTCTAACTCTGAAGTACCGGGGGGCAGCGCTAGTCGGGTGGATAATACGTGTAAATTGCACAAAGATTCGCCGTAAAGGTTTGGCGACGTATGTACCGAATATACAGGGTTATTACAAATGACTGAAGCGATTTCACAGCTCTACAATAACTTTATTATTTGAGATATTTTCAAAATGCTTTGCACACACGTACAAAAACTCAAAAAGTTTTTTTAGGCATTCACAAATGTTCGATATGTGCCCCTTTAGTGATTCGGCAGACATCAAGCCGATAATCAAGTTCCTCCCACACTCGGCGCAGCATGTCCCCATCAATGAGTTCGAAAACATCGTTGATGCGAGCTCGCAGTTCTGGCACGTTTCTTGGTAGAGGAGGTTTAAACACTGAATCTTTCACATAACCCCACAGAAAGAAATCGCATGGGGTTAAGTCGGGAGAGCGTGGAGGCCATGACATGAATTGCTGATCATGATCTCCACCACGACCGATCCATCGGTTTTCCAATCTCCTGTTTAAGAAATGCCGAACATCATGATGGAAGTGCGGTGGAGCACCATCCTGTTGAAAGATGAAGTCGGCGCTGTCGGTCTCCAGTTGTGGCATGAGCCAATTTTCCGCGGGCTACGCGTGAAACTCGCCCGCACGCGTTCAACCGTTTCTTCGCTCACTGCAGGCCGACCCGTTGATTACCCCTTACAGAGGCATCCAGAAGCTTTAAACTGCGCGTACCATCGCCGAATGGAGTTAGCAGTTGGTGGATCTTTGTTGAACTTCGTCCTGAAGTGTCGTTGCACTGTTATGACTGACTGATGTGAGTACATTTCAAGCACGACATACGCTTTCTCGGCTCCTATCGCCTTTTGTCTCACTGCGCTCTCGAGCGCTCTGACGGCAGAAACCTGAAGTGCGGCTTCAGCCGAACAAAACTTTATGAGTTTTTCTACGTATCTGTAGTGTGTCGTGACCATATGTCAATGAATGGAGGTACAGTGAATTTATGAAATCGCTTCAATCATTTGTAATAGCCCTGTATTCTCGCGTTCAGCCATAGCGGAATGATACCAACGTGGATGATGGTGATCGGGAAGTCCTGATCTTGCACCGTACGATTTCCATCTTTTAGCCAAGTTGAAAGAACACTGGGAGTGGGGGATTCTTCCAACGATGAGGACGTTCACACAGCCTTTCTCGAATATCTCCGTAACTGAGGACCTGTCTCCTATTGTTCAGCAACTGAACGACTGGTATTTATGGGTATTACATACTGTGCACAAAAATGTAGCAACAAACTTCGAATGGCTTTAGAGGGTGTCTTGAGGAGACATCTCGAGGACAGGTACCCATATCTGGAAACGTCACACAAGGATGCTACAGAGCGTCGAAGATAGAGGCACCGGCGCCTGGCACTATGCCATCCCTTCGGCAGCAAATGTGACTTTGTACTCTGATAGACTGAGGCGAAACTTCTCACAGTGTTGTTTGTTATTCAGTGATCGCGACTGATTGCCACGATAGCCAGTGCAGAAGGGTAAGCTAGCTGCTACGTAGACAGACCTTATCTGCTGTGAAAGCAGACACAAGTTTCTATCGGCAGTTCAGTTTTCTCCTGTATACCAGAAACAGTGGAGATTTTAGATAACCGCATCACATGGTTCCCCTCTACAATTTTTACAACCCTCCCCTTCCTTCCCCTCCAACACACAGATATATACTCTTCCCTCCATTAAAAAAGTGATAATTCCTTGATAGCTCAGAATGTATCCAATGAACTGGCCCATTCTTTTAATCAATTTGTGCCATAGTTTTCTTTCTCCTCGATTCATGTTTATTAACTCCTCATTACTTTATCTATGCATCTAATCTACTGCATTCTTTTGGAGCAGCACATTTCAAAAGCTTCCATTCTCTTCTTGTCTGAAGTTATAGCCAATGTTTCACCTCCATACCAGGCTACACTCCAGACAAATACCTCTCCTACAGTCAATGTGCATTTAATATACTCTGCTTCGGCCATCGTCAGTTGTTATAGAAAGCAAACAACAAACGTCATCTACTGCTTTTAGTATCTCATTCCCCCCGTCTAATTCTATAAGCACCACCTGATTTAATTCGACTGCATTACATTATTGTTGTTCTCTTTCGTCGATACATTCTAATCTTTTTCCATGGCACTATCGATTCCATCGTCAACGGCAAACATAAAAATTTTTATTTCTTCTTGAATTTTAATTCCGTTTCCATTTTTCTTGTTAGATACACTACAGCCCTGTCTCGGTTACTCTCAACCACAGCTTCCTTATCATGTCCTTCGATAGTTATTTCTGCAGCGTGGTTTCTGAACAAGCTGTCACTAACTTTTCGCTCCATGTGTATTACACCTGCTATCTTCATACTTTCTAATATAGTATTCCAATCAGTACTGTCAAAAGCTTTCTCTAAGTCTACGGATGCTGTAAACGGTAGTTTTGCCTTTTCTTAACCTAGCTTCTAAGAGAAGTCGTTTGGTCAGTATTTCCTGGCACGTTCCTACATTTATCCGGAAACCGAACTGATTTTACCCGAGGTCGGCTTCCACCAGTCTATCAATTCTACTGGAAACAATATGCGTCCGTATTTTGCAACCAAGTCTCGTTAAACCAATATTTAGGTACTATTCACACTTGTCAGTATCTGCTTTCTTTATTCAACCGTATGTGGATGAAATGCTTCCGCGTTTGCAGGCGGGTGAAGACGGTGAGTACGACACTCACTGAAACGCAGTGGTGAAAAAAAAATGAAATGATAGTATGTCATTGACGGCCGGGAGCACTCACCTGGGGATGTTCGGCCGCCGAGTTGCAAGTCTTTTCAGTTACGCAGCATTGGGCAACTTGCGTGTCGATGATGATGATGAGGAGGACAACTCAACACCCAATCCCCGAACGGTGAAAAATCTCCGAGCCGCCGGAATCGAACCCAGGCCAGCTCCATAGCAGTCAGACACGCTGACCACTCAGCAAAGGGTGTGGACAACGTAGCGGTATCAAATGGCTCTGAGCACTAAGGGACTTACCACCTATGGTCATCAGTCCCCTAGAACTTAGAACTACTTAAACCTAACTAACCTAAGGACAGCACACAACACCCAGCCATCACGAGGCAGAGAAAATCCCTGACCCCGCCGGGAATCGAACCCGGGAACCCGGGCATGGGAAGCGAGAACGCTACCGCACGACCACGAGATGCGGGCCGTAGCGGTATCTTAAAGGTTCTACCCGGCTGGAAACCCGAGAACACACCAGAATTCTGTGTTGCCGCAGTTGTCACTTGAAAACTGTACATGCATGGAAATCTCACTTGTTGCCTAAATAGGCTAAATCCTGTAACAATCCATGGACATCACGTCGATTCTGAAACATGGCCTTTGCGTTCTTAGCAGAGGGACGAACTATTGACAGAGCTTATTTGTAGAGGCTAGCGAGACAGTGAAATCGTTTTAGTGAAGTAATACGGCTCAGAGAAGGAGGAGGAACAGCCCAAGTAGGAGATCCGAGCACTTAAGGCTGGTTGGGGATTTCAAGTGGAAAGGAAGACAGCCTCACGTTGCGCGGGGGCGGAGAACGAGGTGGGCGTGGCACGCCCAGGGGAGTCTCACACACGGCCAGAGGGCGGGGGCCACTGCGTGCAGCACACACACACACACACACACACACACACACACACACACACACACACATACACATTTTAGGCGTGGGCTGCGCTAACCAGTGGTCGGCTAACAAAACTGCTGTGACCAACTGTAAATTCAAGGGCGGAATATGAGCATGAAATGGAGGTGAGTGAATAGTTCTGTGCGTGTGTGATGAGAAGCACTTCGCGAGTTTGTAGTCGGTACACGCGCAAATACTGCTTGATATACATGCAATGTTAAGACGTGTAAGAGTAGATATTGTAGGAGTAGTTACATGCTAACACTGCTGTCATCATTAACATGGAGTTCCGTTCGAATGCGTCGAACTCTGTGTCTTGTCAGCTCAGTCAGTCAGAGTACCACCTAGGAGATACAAACGTGCGGGTTCGGTTCCACGTCACATGCAGAGTCTGAATTTGACAGGAAGAATCACACAAAAAGTGCATGTTTCACTGCAGAGTAAAGTACTTTCTGGAAGCAGCGCTCCAGTCTGTAACGCGGCCATTTCTTAGTTAAATCCCTGCTTCTTGTAAAGTTCGTAAAGCCAGGGACTAGGTGCTGAAGTGAAGTAAGGGTGGGCCGTCAATTGCGCGAAGATAGCTGAATTAGTGGCATCACCACACACGAAACTCAATGGTTCTCTTTCAATTTCCCAGCCCGTTACACGGTGTTAATCGGTCGGAAAGTTTCACCACACCCTGTACACTGTCACGTCTATTGTGCAACACCAAGCTATCACCTGTATTATCGTCCTAGTTCCGCTCCTTTAGGCATTCTATGGCTCTTTACATACTTCGCATGGATATGTAAGCACCTTGGCACAAAATAGTCACTTCTGAAACTTCTTTTGACCTTTATTGTAAGATAATGATGTTGTATTACATTTCTGGAACGTTGTACGCCGTCGGTATACAAGATGTAACGAGTATAAATGGAGATATTTCTGTTTGGTGACTGAGGGCGGTGTACTGAACTACATTACGTCGTTATTTGAACATGTGCACAAAGTATTGTTAATTAGTTACATAAATGAACACATCGTTGTAAACGTAATAATATGAATGTAAAATAATTTTTTCTAACGTAAGCAAGCAAAATCAAACAGTGTAAATACACAATAGAAACAGATCATGTACATTAAGCAATTATACAAAAATAATGGACCCAATACTTGAAAAAGTTCTAGAGTTATTCTACAAAAATCTTTTTACAAGACTGATGATAGGTTAGTGGTGGTTTGTTATTTCTCCTACAGCCATGTAGTAACAGCACATAACTGAATTAGATTACATTGAGGCAGGATATTGTTCCAAAGCCAAGCAGAATTTGTTAGCTAAATAACCTAGTAGTGATAGTTGTTATGTAACCTAAGAAACATCAACTCACACAGCACTCTAACAGATAACACCAACGTTGATTAGATCCGAATGGACTGTGCAAAGCGAGTTTTCCCGAAGAGTGATGTTCATGTGGATTGTTACTAAAATGGGTAGCACTACGTGGGGACGCTGGACTGGCAGTTCAATACCAAGTCCCCCTCCCCAGGCGGTGTCGGTGAAGGTGTATCTATATCTACTATATCCTCTCTTCTTTTATTCTATTCTTAGAATATACCATACTTATATAATTTTCTACTTCCGAATTCCTGTGTTTTTTTTGTTTAAATAATAACTGTAACTGCTGTAAGTGAATAAAAGATAACAGCAAAGTGCACACAAAAGAATTTAACGGAGCCCCACCTCTACATGGTGCTGCATGGGCAACTGTGCCCGTGACCTCAAATGCGCAACACAATTTTGCTGCAAGATGATGGCCATGGGAACTTTCTAAGAGGTCTGTGTGGAGCACTACGGCCTGCATAGAGTAATAAGCTGATAATCTCGCAGACCCTAGTAGTCGTAACGCAACTAAAAAAAATGCAGCTCGTATATTGAACCGTGGTAAAATTTGCCGTTTGGAAGAGCGCGCCGCAGCGCGTAGTGTAAATTGGCGGTTGGATCGATCGGTTGGCCGGTCGCTCACTGAGACACCAGATGACATGTCCGCCATGTCGGTCGCCACGTGAGTCCAGTGGGCCGCGCCGTATAGCGAGGGGTAGTGGCTTCGCGGCCGACACGAGAGCTACAGGAATCAACCCACGACATCGGTCCGGCGGGCGCGAGCTGCGACGCCATGAGACGGGAGATTGGCGCACCTCCCTGTGTCCGTTGAAGCGGCCGGCAGCGGACGGTTCGGGAGAACGTTTTGGGCGTGCTGCGCCCGGTCTTCGCCAGACATCACAGTTTATTAAGGGTTAAGTGATTGGTGATATGTTGTTTCATTTGCTTGTTAAATTCTACTTGTGTTCTTGGTCAGTCTCTCGTCCCCAGCTGACTCGTCAGTCTCTCGTCCGCATTCGTTAGGCAGTTAGTGTCTGTCTGTCAATCTGCCATACGTAATAGTTGCTCTGTGATGTTTGTCGGATTCGGTGTCAACGAATTTATTGCTTTAGGTGTAAAGGCCTAATTCCTGAAATATGTTCTTATCTTGCCTATCATCTTGAGAGGTGGTATATGTGTAATGTAGAGCATGTTTGTACATTTTATGTAAGACTGCATTTCATGGGTTTTTATTTAAATGGTCATTTTAGCATATAAAGTTGCCACCCTTCCACCGTAAGAGTTCTTTTAAAAACAAGTTGCACTTTTGGTGGCGAATAATTTTAATGTGTTTTGTACCATTTCCATCACTCTTACGGGGTGCATAGTTTATGTGTTTGTGTGAGTTGTTAAAATTTTTAGTTTAAAGTAATTTGGTGTGTTGCAGATTTGCACCAGTGTAGTCTTTCAGAGGTTGTCGTGACTACGGTCGTATTAAAAGGGAGCGGCAAGGTTCTCAGTCCGAAAGCTCATACCGTCAGAAAAAAAAAAATGTTATTTCTGCCTCTGAATAAATTATAACTTGATATTTAGAGGGTGCTTTCTGATTATAATTTTTAAATCTGTTTTCATCAGTTACCCACTGGCAACTACTTTCACGCTCACATAGTGTGATTAAATGTGTTAATGTTCTTGATGAATCGCTGGTAAATAAAGTAAATTCTTTAAGAAAAGATTTTGAACGTAAAAACCACGGTTCATATATCAGTGGCGACTTTGCGAAGAAGCTAATACGGGTATCTGAACTGTCCGAGCGGCACTTGCACGCGCACCGCAAAACACGATTTCGTCACAACTTTCGGTTGTCAAACCGCGGTAGAGCTGCACCACGCCTCATCAGACAGTGGGGAGGAGTTCGCGACTGGGACATATGCCGAGCTGCTGCGCCGTACAACGAGTGCGCCTTTAATAGCGACCGAGCGACGAGGCCATTAATTCAGCAATCAAAATGTATTTAGCCCCCTGGGTACCCGTCCCGGTCCGTATCATTGAATGCGGAATGGTAATTTTACGGGGACAATGGACGCGGCAGTTAATTTAAATAAGCTGCATCGTATAAATAACGCAACGCAGCGCGCACGTTTCGCGCCGCTGTTGATGATCTCACGCACAGCTGAATTAATTGGTGGAATCAGTTCCGTTCACAAAGAACTGCTTGCATGTACCGAACAGATTCTGCCGATTATTTTTCTTTTTGAAGCAGATGAGCAGTTGATTAATTGTTTTTCGGACTATTATGGCTGCCTGGGTCTTGAGCTCATAAACTTTTGTTTGTGACGGTCAGTCGGAATATGCTCAGAAGTCAACAATGGGGATGATGATTTATTTCCACAAGAATAATTTCTATAAATGAGTAACTAATTATCTCACTATGAGAAGAAATAGATAGCTCATTTATCACAGATGTTTAACAACGTACTGCACGTTACGACTCCGGAGTTCCATTAGGAGAGAAGGAGCGTAAATCAGTCACTTGCCGTGTTGCATCGGTTTACCGTGATTTACAGAATCAGTACAGGCGAATGCAACGACAGTTTGCTTCAAAGTTCTTTCCTTTCTTCATCAGTCTAGAGTAACAGTTCTCAGTAAATACGAATGAAATCAAGGTAGCGTCCGCAACAAAGAAAATCAGTCCAATAACACTCGTTTACTAGATTAGTGATGATGGCAAGTACTGTGATTCATTCTTTAAATATGAAGGGGTAATTACTGTTCCTGGGTGGAGTCCGTAACACGCATACTTTGGCTCTGAGCACTATGGGACTTAACGTCTGAGGTCATCAGTCCCAGAGAACTTAGAACTACTTAAACCTAGCTAACCTAAGGACATCACACACATCCATGCCCGAGGCAGGATTCGAACCTGCGACCGTAGCGGTCGCGCGGTTCCAGACTGAAGCGCCTAGAACCGCTCGGCCACAATGGCCGGCTCACGCATACTTTCTAAGGACGTTTAGAGCACGTGTCAAAGCCTGTATAGCGGTCCAGCCCAGTCCCTATGCAAAGAGAGGTCGTAATAATAAAAAAAAGTTAAAAACCGGTGTTCCAATCACAGATTCGGATTGCTGATACGATTATGTGTTCAGTGGTAGTAGGCCCTGGGCTGCATACCTCTTTATTAAAAATCCGGTGGATTTAATTCGCTTTATTATGCATTAAAAGCAATTTTCTCAAGCCACTTGCAACCGCAGATAGCTTGCCCGAGGATAGAATATCAGATGGTGGAGACAGAGAAATTTCTGAGCTCACGTGTCAACCAATTTATAAATTCCTCAAAATGGCGAAGAACTGCAGAAGATCCAGTGACCGTTGGTTTCAAAATCCACGTTAAGGCGACGGTTGCACGGAGGGACACCGGCGTCTCCGACGACCAGGCACCTGTTGCCACGCGAGTAATGCCAACTTGTGCGTGGGCTTGCCGAACAGTCCTTCGGCTGGAAGTCTAAGCGATCGTCGGCATTTCTGCCTCCGCTCATGTTGGCAGCACGGACCTTTCGTTCTCGGAGGAAGCATACAGTGTGCGAAGACCCGATATTGCAGACCTACTGAGAGTCGCCTTCTCGGCTTCTTTGCAGTGCTTGATAGGCTCAGTGCGTGGCATGGAAGCAACGAGGCACCATTACCGCGGATGTCATCAAGCCATTCGCGGCAGAATGCTCATAGCAAAGCCGACCGTCTTTAAGACGCAAAAAAAAAAATCGGTTTGGACTGCGATAGATTAGCGTCCTGGTTTTATCATTGTTAAATCGGTAGTCTTCTTCGTGCTGCCCCTGTCCGTGTGGTCGTAATGTGTTTCTACTCATGACTTATTACCATATCTTATGATTCGAATCCTGGCGTCCAATTTTTGTTAAGCTGCATCAAAACTCTCTCTAGGGACTAAAATAGCTACCGTTATCGGGGTTCGTATCTTGTGTCTTTCCATGTAGTTGAGGCCTAACACACAGCAAGCCTGCATATTGCCTGGGTAGGAATTGTGGTCTGGATAGTTACCATGTATTTCCATCGATAATACCTGTTGTTTCAAATCGGTTACGAGAGTATATTTGCTCTTCTTTTAGCTATCCGTTACTGGTCTGTGGACTCCCCCCCCCCTTGTTTTCTTTGTTAATCAATTACTTTCAATCAGAAATCGTAATCCCTGCAGTATCTGTAGAAGAATCGGTCGCCATCACGGTCCGGAGACTAGCAGATCATCAGTTGAGGTTCTTCTAATCTGATGATACGCAAGACGGTGGCAGACAGAACTCATTTGTCGTTCCCTCCGAAGCCACAAGGAACGACTAAAGCTACAAGTCCTCATCAGATAGGCATCACGATAGTTATCAAACGAACTAAGAGGCACGCTGCTGGGATAGCAACAGATCAGCAGAGCCGACTCCTTGCAAAATGTGGCATTGTTCTCACAGTAGCCTGTTGTGGAAATCTGGAGAACTAACTACCAACCAACCACAAACGTAATCTCTCTTTCTAGTGCAGATAAATATGTCTGAAAAATATTTCTGTAATGTTGGTCATATGGGTATTTACGAAATTGCTGTGGCTGTGTTATTCTTAGTTAAGATGCAAAGTTCCTTCGGACATGCGTGCATGTCCAGGGTTGCATGCATGAATTCATGTCCCAAGGAACTTTGCATCGCATTTCAGTACACCACAGGCACTGCAATATCGTATTTATCCGCCGAGACCAGGCAAGCGACTTTCAAGAAAGATGTCTCACCTGTACGTGAGTATACATAATGGATATATGAGTAAAGGTTGTAGACGCTTGGTTGGCGATATATGGAAGTTTGGGCCTGGCCGTTGGTCGTGCACGGGTAGCCAAATGGTACGGCGACAGCTCGGGAAAAGCCGGAAATCCGGGTTCGAGTTCCGGCCCGGGACAAGTTTTAATGCCGTCATTCCATTCTACAGCTGACGGTTGTCCATACTCGCAACTGCGAATACATTTGATGTATTTGAGTATTTAGTTAGTTATCAGCTGCCGAAAAGCTTAAATAGAGTTTGGTAGTTTCGACGAAAATTTAAGAGTATTTTGTATATAAACTGGTCAGAGAATTTGTATTAAAGTTTACTATAAAAATGGAATGAAGTGCAGCAAAGTTCCAGAAACGTTTAGTATTGTTTTTGGCGAGTCTGGTATGAGTAAAACACGCTTTACCCCAGAGGCATAAGCGTTTTGAAAAGACCGTGAAGATGCTGAAAATATCGAACGCCCACGGCGCTCCAGTATGGCATCGGCCGACGAAATCGTGAAAAAAGTTGAAGTAATGATTATGGACAATCTGTGAATCATCATCAGGAAAGCCACTGATGATGTTAGCGCGTCAAATGGCTCACTCCATGAAATGAATTCGGATGGTTTGAATGTAATGCGCGTGACATCAAAATTTGTTTCAAAATTATTGGATTTCGAACAGCGGCGAATGAAAGTGGCTCAAGAGTCGCTAAATGAAGTCGACAACGATGTAAAATTAATGTGTCATAACACATTATGAAACTCTGCTTTACGGACATGTGATCGAAACTAATGCTGAATTATCCCAGTGAAAAGCATGTTGAATCGCCAATACCGAAAGAAGATCGACAAGCGTGGTCAAATGCGAAGGTTATTCTCACTGTGTTCTTCGATTTTAACGCCACAGTGCACCAGAGTTCTTGCTACAGTGCCTTACGATAAATACAACGTAGGATATCGAGACCGTTTGCGTGAAGTAATCCAAAAATAAATAAATAAACGCCCGGCTTTGCGGCGAAGCAATTCGTACCTTTTATACCACGATAATGCAGCTGCCCACACTCAACTGCTTTTTCGTGAATATTTGGACAAAACCACCATTGTACTGATGAACTACTCTCCATATTCGCCAGACATGGCGCCATGTGACTTTCATCTGTTCCCAAAAATAAAGAAAACCTTAAGGTCTGTCGTTTTTCAAGAGTAAACTCTACACTGGATTAAAAAAGCATGGTTGAGAGAGCTAAAAGCTATATCACACAGATCGAACTTTTGAAGGGGATAGCCGGCCGCGGTGACCGAGCGCGGATAGGCGCTTCAGTTCGGATCCGCGCGACTGCTACGGTCGCAGGTTCGAATTCTGCCTCGGACATGAATGTGTGTGATGTCCTTGGGTTAGTTGGGTTTCAGTAGTTCTAAGTTCTAGGGGACTGATGACCTCATATGTTAAGTCCTATAGTGCTCAGAGCCATTTGAATCATTGGAAGAAGAGTCGGGTATCATATTGAGGCATACCTCATACATCTCGCGAAATGATCGCGAGGAAATAATCGAGATAAATCGTTTGTTACGCGGAGCTTTCCCGAACTCGATCGAGATAAATCGTTTGTTACGCGGAGCTTTCCCGAACTCGTTCTTCCCACACACCATTCGTTATAGAAAAGGAAAGGGGGTGGGGAATATATTGGTACTAAGGGTACCCTCTACAACCGTAAGCTGGCTTGTGGAGTATAAATGTACATGTGAGTGTCGCTTACAAGATGTGTGATACAAAATGTATATGTGCGTCTTTTAAATTGTGTTTCTTTGTTTCAAGTTCCTATGAACACTGGCGCAGTATGCTTTCGGAAATATTTGGCTTTCCGAAAAAGCAGTTTTCCGAACCTTCCCTATCCCCAGTTTTTTCGATGGTTGATATTTCGCTGTAATCTGTTCGCCATCTTCTCTTCAATTTCTTTTGTTACTCGTCTTTCATTTTCTGTGTTGCGTTACGGGAATTTCCTGCGTTACTGGGCGCTGCAGTTCCTGCTCCGCCGCAGGCATCGCATTCTTACGAATTCAGCCTCTTTCACAGGAAACTTTGAAACTTCGTTGCTTTTGTATATCAGCTTTAGCTCGCGAGGTGTTCCTTAGGAAGCACAAATCACAGCTCCCATTCTTCTCGTTGGCAGCTCTACATGAGGGAGGCGGAGTTCGCTTCTTCCGCTCGCCAGAATTCTTATCATGAAGGATGGAGCTCTCTCCGTTCCTCTCGACGTTATGGTCAACACAACGTTAGAGGTCATGTAGCATCCTACACATCTGCCACATGTTGTGCAATCGATGCAAAAAATATCGGGACTAAAAATTCGTTAGTGCCGATGGAGACGTTGTTTGTAGTACACATATGGCTATAACAAAATGACAAGAATGGACCGATGGACAGACGGTTTAAGTACTAAGATTCTAAGATTCTTCCTGTGAAAAAATTCATGTTACGCACAAGTTACCTGCAAAACGTGACGTTCAGTATCGACAGCTACGGACATATTTCGAATAACTCGAGGCGCGAAACAAGAAACGCCGTAGCGCTGTAGTTCTCAACAGCACCGCCCTTTCAATGTGTTAAAAAATAGCTGGTATTTTTATTTCTTGGAAAGGATTTTATTTTTTCGTCTACATCACTGTTATTCCCTTCAAATGCTTCAAATGGCTCTGAGCACTATGGGACTTAACATCTGAGGTCATCAGTCCCCTACACCACACACATCCATGCCCGAGGCAGGATTCGAACCTGCGACCGTAGCTGTCGCGCGGTTTCTTCTTGCAATGTACGCTCTCAAAATTTCCAGCCGCAAACCTCTCCGTGATGCAAAATACATTTCTTGTAGAATCTGTCGCTGGAGTTCACTGAGCACCTAAGAAAAGCCCTTGCGCAGAGTAAAGGAATCCGTGACGAAACTCGTTGGTCTTCGTTGGCTCTTCAATATCTCCTATTAATCCTATTTAGTAAGTTTCCTGATGAGAAACACTGCAAAACTGGTCGAAGGTGTGTTTTATACCGCACTTCATTCGTGCTTGAATCACCTTAAAATTCTCCCACTGAATCTCAGCCTGGCATCTACTTTTCCTAATAATTGTTTTAAAGTGGTCATTCGAGTTCAGGTCGTTGCGGTGGTAACTCATAGGTATTTTTTCTGCTTATTCTGCTATAGATCACCATAGAGAAAAACACAACAAACCATACAATAGTAAAACCCAATTTCTCCACCTCCACAGTACCGGTAAAGAAAGTATGATGATGACACAAGTGTGTCGAAACGTGTTTGGGCCATTAACAGTTTATTTTGCAGAAAGAATGTGGACTCTCCAGCAGAGTGTGTGCTGATTTGAAGCTTCCTGGCAAAAGTAAAACTCTGTGCCGGATCAAGACTCTAACCTGGGACCTTCGGAGATCGCGAACAAGTCTTCTACCGAGTGAGCTATCCAATTGCTACAAATGACCTGCCTTAACAGCTTTACTTCCTGCCACTACTTTTTCTCGCATCTTACAAATTTCTCACAAATTCTCCCGCATACCGATCGGAATAGCACACCTGGAAGAAATGGAGAGTGTAAGATGTGACGGCAGGTCGTGAATCGTGCTTGGATATATCGGTCGCTAGAGTACATACCCACGAAAGCACAAAGTCCGAGGTTCGAGTCCCGACCAGGAAGTTACAAATCAGCTGCTTGCATGAAAGGGGACCTGAAATCCTATCACTGCCCAAAGTAACATCAATGTCTTTTGTACATCACAGAAATATACCCACCTGCAATTCTTCTACACAGTCCTTTCGTCTCTCTGTGTGCAGTATCGACAGCCATCCGGTCGGTCGCACTTTAAAGCACTTGTGCAACCTGTCACGTGTTCGCTTTTTGTCCGCAGCTCGCGGTCTAGGGCCTTGCGTTGCTGCCTCTGGATTACGGGGTCCCGGGTTAGATTCCCAGCCAGGTTGGCTGGGCTCTCCCCGAGGACTGGGCGTTTGTGTTGTCCTCTTCATTTCATCACCACCATCATCATCATTAGTGACAGTGACTAGATTGGATTGTGAAAAAAAATGGACTGTGTAGAAATTGGGACTTTGTACGGGCGCTGATGACCGCGCAGTTGAGCGCTCCACAAATCTAACATCATCATCATCATCATCATCATCATCATCATCATCATCATCATGTCTATAGCCGCCCCCGCGACATGTGGGCGCTGCCACGAACGCTTACGCCGCTGCCAATGATATGCAAGCATCACCTCTCCGCAGCTCCAGTGGCGGGTCTACTAACTTCAGACATCGATGCACTGAGTCCCACTTTGTGTGCTTGCCATTTCATGATATTTACAGACTTTCATATCGATCAGTACTTGTCATCAACAGAAACGTCATTATGTTGAAGACATGCCGAATAGTAAATCTTTGAATGTGAATACGTTTCAACATTCAGATCCACTGTTAGCACCTGACACTGCTACTACTACAGCAAACAAAATCATGTATTACTTTTACTATTTGAAATTAGATATCCGAGATCCCTGTCTGCGAACTGCCTCTGTTCCTCGCTCGTGTATCCACTAAAGAACCACAAAGCGTGCAAAGGAAGTTACAACAATTCGAAGCCAGAAAGTCAATAAACTTTTTATAGAAAATACAAATGCTGTTCACACCTTTTCCTATGGGCAGTCTTACTAATGCACTAGATCACTGTGTTTCTTACAAAAATCTTGATCTGCTATAGAGATGCGTCGCTCAGCCTTAGTCGTAGACACCGGTAGAGTGCACATAATTATCAAGAATTTAACATGTTCCTAAAAACGTCTTTTCCTATCGTTTTCGATTACGAATTATGAAATGAATCTCGAGAAATTATATAAATTAATACATTTATTTAAAAAACTAATACAACTGATAAAATATATTACACACCTAAACTCGAAAAAATAAAGACTAAAACATCATGAAAGCGTCGGAGACATGCACACTACTAACACGGCGCTTGATTCTTTAACACAGCTGAGGCGTGCAAGTGGGTCTTGCGAGTTCATAAGCTCTTCCGATCGCACGTCCATAGGTAGGCACTTTCCAGTATACAACTACAACAACTTCGTAGAATAGCACACTTTTCTTTTGCGATTCAAGGCTTATTCGGACAGTAAATTTATTTTATAAGAATTGTATTGTGCAACAATGTGAGATGGCAGTATGTAGGAGTCACGCGAGAATGTGCTCCAAACGTGCTACAGTCACTGCTTATACAGCAACTGCGGGTATTCAAGCTACACAGAAAGAAATTGCAAAAGGTTTTCATATTATCAGACAACACGGCACGGTCAACGACCCAGGCGTATTTGTGTGCTATTTGATCCTGGCTTTTACAAAGCTTCCAAATGTTAAATGAAATGGGCAATCTTGGTGGCAGGCATTACCGAGATGCAGTGAGTTGAGAGACGTTACGATTGAAGCCCTGAAATTGTGTCAGGAGCCCTTTGGCATTTTTCCTCATTGCGCCAGAGCAGGCTTGCTTTCTGAGCCGCCTTTTTCGCCACCGAGCAATCGGCAGCCGCGGCCCCTGCTCGCTAGGCAACCCGCAGACGACGGCCGTTGTAATTAACCCGCACGGCGCCGCGGGGCCCCGACGCGCTGCCGCGAAATTGAGGAGAGAACCGGGAAGAGGGGGTGGGGAGGAACGAGGGGTGGGGGGGGGGAAACCAAAGAGAGGGGATGGGAGTGTGAGGGGTTGAGGTTGTCTGCAGACCTGACCACAGCCCTGTGGCTGTTTGTCGCATCCTCGGTTGACTACCAGCACTTTCAGCGAGATACAGCTGTCATTGCAACGGCGTTGATATGAAATTTTTGAGAAAGAACAAACACAACACGAAGCTGCTAACACTGAAGTGGAATATCCATGTACAAAAACCCTTTATTATGGACAAGAAACTTCTGTAAAACCGACATCTTAGAAGTAATAACTCACTGAGCAACAAGAGCTCTATTCGCAGTTGCCAACCACCAGTTGTGTAATGGATTGACGACCATGAAAATTTCTGCCAGACCGGGACTCGAAACCGGATTTCCCGCTTATCACGAGCGGTCGCCTTATCATTACGCTATCCGAGCTCGACTGACGGTCTGTGCCCTAAGGACGCTCCACACCGCGACTCCTGCCCCCATGTAACACAAAGGACAGCCCCGGCGACTTGATGCAACAGGCCTATCGCCTTACCACGTTCATTGTCAACGGCATTACTTCTGCTCTCAAAACACGGATGCTTCAAGATACATTACGACTGCGGATCTGCATGTTGTTTGCCTTAAAGAAGACCAACCAGGACTGTGTCTCGATACCTACGGACACGACGCCTACGCCATATCTTCAGATGTGGGCGGAAGAGGTACGGCTACTCTGCTCAGGAGAAGGGATTTTGGCAACTGCAATATCCTGTTTACCGTCGACCCGTGCGGTCGCGCTCATGGTTGGTACAGTTCGCTTGGTGAAACTGTACGCTCCTTCCGGAACCGACAGAGGAGAGAACGCCGCACCTTTTATGCCGAAGGTAGAGCATTGCTCTTCCAGGGCAATCCCGACCACTCAGCAGTAGGCGGAGATTTCAGTCGTGTGCTCATACCATCCGACCAGATGCCACACTATACCTGCCCGCCAATTCAGGCGCTTATAGAGGACTTGGCCTTGTTGGGCACCTGGGTAATTCAACAAGGCGATCGAAAGGCATACACCTGCTTCACTAGCCATTCCGCAAGCCATTTGGGATCGACAGTTTTCGACGCGGAGATGTAGCTGGCAGCGTTAACGGACCACCTGGCGCATGTGTGTACTCTCACCCTCCGCCGCCAACGCCTCCAACGAAGTAGGGCTCCTTGGGGCCTCAATCGGGTTCCTCTTGATAAGATAAAGTGTAGACGCGAAGTTGAGTCCACGTGGAGCAGATCCCAGCGACGATTACCAGCCCACAGTTCCACACTTCGACGGTGGTTACGGTGTGTCAAACCCGCACTGTGCCGAACATTAACCAGCTATGGAGGAGACAGAGAGCGTTGATACACCGCGACCACTGAATTCTACTAGACTGCGATCCGCGAACTGGCTGTGCAACCCCCGTCGATGGAACGACAATCGGCAGAACACTATGTCGAGGCACAATTGATATGTGTCACCGCGATACGTCTCGTGGGTGTGCAGAAGAGCCAACACAGTGTTACGAATGGAGGCCGAAATGCACGCGTTGTAGCTTACTGACGTGAGATCTGGAACATGACAAGGAATGATAATTCAGAAAGCGGGCGTAATTAGTTTCATACTTAGCTTTAATCCATTAATGATGAACGTCGCTCTTGACGGTACATGATTCACAACATTATTTGTTCAGAATACATTTTTGAAGTAATTGGTTGCAGTAACTGAATATGGCGCCTTGCTAGGTCGTAGCAAATGAGGTATCTGAAGGCTGTCGTCTCTGTAAATGAGAGCGTATGTAGACAGTGAACCAGCGCTACCAAAGTCGGCTGTACAACTGGAGCGAGTGCTAGGGAGTCTCTCTAGACTAGACCTGCCGTGTGGTGGCGCTCGGTCTGCAATCACTGATAGTGGCGACATGCGGGTCCGGCGTATACTAACGGACGGCGGCCGATTTAAAAATGGTTCAAATGGCTCTGAGCACTATGGGACTTAACTGCTGAGGTCATCAGTCCCCTACAACGTAGAACTACTTAAACCTAACTAACCTAAGGACATCACACACGTCCATGTCCGCGGCAGGATTCGAACCTGCGACCGTAGCAGTCGCGCTGCTCCAGACTGTACCGCCTAGAACCGCTCGGCCATTCGGCCGGCGCCGATTTAAAGGCTACCACCTAGCAAGTGTGGTGTCTGGCGGTGACACCACAGTGCAGGTGCGGGCAAGGACAATTGATGACAGTGAACACTTGGTGTGTCGTGGGGCAATCACTCTGTTTTTAAAATAACTGAAAAGCCACGATCGCTTCAATCGTTTATTAGATGACCGGTTTCAGCGCTCTGAAGGTGCCATCATCAGATCTGAAACGTGGGTTAACATTTATAAAACCATAAGGACATCATCATGGCATATGAGGCAGACCATCTGATAAAATCATTATCACAACCAATAGAAAATAATAAAAAACTGCTCTCATGGTCGTTCTTTCTATAAAATATAAAACTGAAGACACCAGATAAAACTACCACTGCTCGCCTAACACTGGTCGGCATGAGTGATCAATGAACATTCAAGAGGATTATGTCTATGACACAATATCCACAATCAACGTCTATCTTCAGAACTTCTGGGAACCGGGGTGATGCTAAACATTTTTTGATGTGTGTGTATGTGGCTAGAGCAAATCCTTAACGCTCATTTTTTACTGGGCAGTCGGTCAGATGTAGAGGTGTTGATGCGTGGACTCAAAACGGTTAGTTTATATTGACATAGGATAGTCCACTTATCTTGTGCAAAAAACAACAGGTCGTTAAGCTTGTGACGTGTCTGTGATCGACAAAGAGAAAAAACAAACGTATTAAGGTACGAAATACAAAAAAATTGCATTTATACACGTTGCACCCTGTAAATGCTGAAAAACACAGATACATACTACATGCTGTAATTCCCTAACAATCCTTTACGTATAAGTTGCGATCAAAGAGTTTCCGTTTGAAGGTCGTATAACCCAGAAACGGAATTCAATCAGGAAAAATTTCCATGAACGTTGTGGCAATCATCCCACTGACGCACCATACTGAAATAATCGCTTGGTAAAACACCCTGTCCTTTTACGTAAGAAAGTCGGAACTGCCTGCTGCACATCCTCGTCGACCTTTTTTAAGGGGCAGAAGGTGTGACAATCACATCGGGAGAGATCAGTACTATAGCTCGCCCCTCGAGTTCGCGCAGTTCTGCGTTACCACAGGGGTGCGTCTTGTACCGAACTTGGAACGCCATTGTACAACGGTGATTTTCGACAGATGTACTGCCCCATACAGATTCTTCATCTCCGATGGATGTATACAGGTGTTTGTCCTTCGGAATCCAAGAAAATAATAACAGCGTATTAGTCCTATTTGGACGCATTTGGTAATAACGTCGTCACAGTTCACGTTCCCGCATTTGCCGCACGCACATCGGAAAGGCATGAACGCGACACTGATCTCTTGCTACATTCCGGTGCCTATACACCCGTATCAGAGCCGCGCTACGCTGCATATGCGCTGCTGCAACGCCGTTAAAAGGAAACTTCTTGATCGCCCGTTGAAATTCAAATAATTCAATGTGAATTCAACTATAACATTGGCCGGCCGCTGAGATGCTTGTACAGATCAGTAGAAGACCAGTACATGAAATGAACTGACATTATTACAATATTTTTAGTGCTTTCATTCGGTCGCCAGCGCGCTCGGAGTCTTCCTAGACTCCAGTACCATGACAGTTGCGCCACCGTCTGCTCACTTCTAGTGGCCACCTCCTCAATCAGACGGTCACACAGCAGCATGCCTCATTTCTGCGATGATTTTTACGCTGATTAATATACAAAAACTCCGTCAGGGTGGACTGTTGTCGTACTCTCAGCTATTTTTTTACGTAACATCGCCACGTGATTGACTAGCGAAATAAATTAAAGCGATCGCGATAAGCGTACCGCAACAAGGCGACGGAGTTAGCACAAGTCGAATACATTAAGATCGTCCTCCTACCACAAAATATAATTACCCTCCAGACAGACAGACAGCCGGCCGATGTGGCCGAGCGGTTGTAGGCGCTTCAGTCCGGAACTACGCGGCTGCTCTGGTCGCAGGTTCGAATCCTGCCTCGGGCATGGATGTGTGTGATGTCCTTAGGTTAGTTAGGTTTAACTAGTTCTAAGTTCTAGGGGACTAATGACCTCAAAAGTTGAGTCCCATAGTGCTCACAGCCATTTGAACCATTATTAGATCATTCCAGTAAACAGATCCTGCGATAATTCTTCGTTTTTATTGCGGATAGCCTTGTCGTCAGCGCATCTAATCTCAACAGTATTCTTTCACTCTGAATTTTAATGCCCCTACGCAACCTTTCTTTTATTTCCATCATTGCTTCTAGACTGAACAGCAGGGACGGGAGAACTTTTCAATCCGACTGATTCGTTCTTCGACTCCCACTCTTATTATTCCTGTTTGGTTTTTCTACATATGTACGAGTAGAGTGGGCGACAGGATACCTGTGGAATCTGCCAGGAAGTTTCAGGATACCTGTGCTAACGTGCTTTATGCCCTGAGGAAGACTTATTCACATTATTAAATCTCGTAACACACACTAACTCTGCTGGAACTTCAAGTGTCTTGCTCCCTCTAATTCACTTAATTTCAACCGAACTGTAATTTTTCCCATGTACAAGCAACCAGCGACTTAGGTCGTATTAAAGTTTTGTAGCTGGTAAATACTGTAACTGCAAATGGTTTTATTTATTTGCTGCAAATTACAGCGTTATAAGATAAACATAGTACGACATTACGTAGTATTTTCGTCAAATACAGTTCCATACAGCTGCGATGCAGTAAGGCGAAGCTGTGTCTGAACACTCACATATCACTGACTTACATGTCTTACGAATACAGAACAGTTCGAATACACTGAGGTGACAAAAGTCATGGGATAGCTATATGCACACGTATAGGTGCCGGTGGTACCACGTACACAAGGTATAAAAGGGCAGTGGAGCTGTCATTTGTACTCAGGTGATTCATGTGAAAAGCTTTCCGGCGTGCTTATGCCCGCACGACGGGAATTAAAAACTTCGAGCGCGGAACGTTAGTTGGTGCTAGATGCATGAGACACTCAAATATGGAAATCGTTGGGTAATTCAAAATTCCGAGTTTGACAGTGTCAAGAGTGTGCCTAGAATACCAATGATATTTCACGCATTGTGCCTCATCATGGAGAAAGCAGTGGTCGACTGCTTTCACTTAACGACCGAGACCAGCGTCGTTTGAGTTTGTCAGTGCTAAGACAAGCAAATGAAATCAATGTGGGACGGAAGGCGGTCGTATCCGTTAAGAAAGTGCGGCGAAATTTAGCGTTAATGGGCTATGGCAGCAGACGACCGACATGAGTTCCCTCGGTAACAGAGCATCACCCGCAGCGCCTCTCGTGGGTTCTTCAAACACACACAAAAAATAAAATGATTTTGCGCTGTGTGAAACAACACCTATGGAAGCCTCATGGCATCGCAATCGTATCTCACTTACCGTTTCTAGAGCAAATGGACAACTACTCATTCGCCAAGAACATAAAAATGCCGTAAATGAATAGGAAATTTGGAAATTTGTTGTAGGTTCTGTGGGACAACTGCTGAGGTCAAACTCCGTTGCCTCGCTGGCATAGCTCCTCCTGAAATCAGACGTGAGATAGCTGCGAGATATGAGAAAAGTAAGGCCACAACGAAGGAAGCCCATCCACTATAGAGTCGTCAGCCCGCTCATAGTAGGCAGAAACCAAGAAAGAGCTTCTTGACAACTACTGAGGCTCTCATCGAGAATCCACATACGGCAAGGATCTCGCGATGACGGGAGAAATGTCGCTATTTGAGAGAATGGATGGCTCCAAACGAAGAACTTCCCCCTGCAGATTCGGAGGAGTGGTAAATATGGAGGTCTCTCAATAGATTACGATAAAACACAACGAGACGCAAGACCAATCTGCGGACTTGGGGTTTCTCTGTCGGCTCAGTTCTTTGCCAGTGTGGCGTTGAGCAGACTAACAGCCATTTCCTTCAGTGTTCCTCCTGACCAACCACTTGCACCATGCAAGACCTCATGAGAGCTACGCCAAATGCATTTGAAGTGTCCATTCTTTGGTCTTCTTTTGTGTAAAATTATGTCAACACCTATATATATATACACTACTGGCTTCGTATATATTTACTTATGACACGATAAATAAATAAATCGGTCCCTAAGCTTACACACTATTTAATTTAACTTAAAATAAGTTACGCTAAGGACAACACACACACACCCATGCCCGAGGGAGGGCTCGAACCTCCGACGGGGGGATAATGAACAGGGATAACATAAAAAGAGTTCAAGGTTATAATGTTTTCTGAGCGTTGAATTATTTGCACAGTTTCCTCTACGTTCGCTACGTCCGTTTGGGGATTATTCCGAAGGTCCCCGTCCCTTTCATAGGTGCTTAATAAACACATAGTTTGTTAAGCGATTTGGTATGTACCGCTTAATGTTCTGAGATTGCTACAAAAGCGCGGGAACAACGTGAAGCCCTCATCCCGTGGGAACACGACCTCCACGGATAGTCTAGCGGTTGTCTGCTTTTGGCGAGCAGCTCTGCACGGTGGTCCCTGGATGCCTTACCTGCAGGTGGCTGGGTCTGCCTGGATTTTCCGGTCGTAGTCAAAACACCTTTGTCCCGTTGTTGTGCCAAGCGTGCCTGGAACACCCACAGTGAGCGGTGCGGTCCCACCCTCGATCTATTCTGACACGTTATTTGGGTATACAAAAACAGATTTTTACAACGATCCTTAGAGTTTCGTAGTTCATCTTCAAAGACAGACAAGTGTAAAACTATCTATTAACAAAAGCAATGGTTTCTAGACGGGCACTCGCGACCGTAATACACGGACAAATTATGTGAAACAGCTTTCATGGAACCCACCCGAGACATCAGAGGCTACTTTCGTAAAATAGTCTGGTGACAAGCAACAAAACATGGCAGGGCAACGTTCCTAAGAGAGGTAAATATTTGCACTATTGTTCCCTGTAAACCTGCATCCTTCGTCACTTTTCCGAAAGATAAATTTCATCTTACAGCTGGAAATTATATTATACAGGATTTTTTTAGAGTATCACATATCCTTACAGGAGACAGAATTAGTTCTTGTAGTGCTATGTCCGGGGGAACATGGGAAACATGGCAATGAGATATTGTCGCATGATCCATAGAAAAAGGGGTTAGTGTCCAGTCGTGTATCAACGACAGCCGTCGTCTTCCTGCAAGGTCAACGTTCTCCACTAGCTCTGGTAATGGATCGCGCATATATCGGCGATACACAGCACCTGTTGAACTGTATGGTAATGTGAATAGCCTAAGAGTCTGTCACCTATAATACCTGAAATTACGTTGGTACTGAAGAGACCCTGATGGCTTGCCATCATGATGGTTCTAGGACTTGCAAAAAAATGGTTCAAATGGCTCTCAGCACTATGGGACAACATCTGAGGTCATAGGTCAGCTAGCCTTAGAACTACTTAAACCTAACTAATCTAAGCACATCACACACATCCATGCCCGAGGCAGGATTCGAACCTGCGGCCGTGTAACTAATTTGAAAATCATTGAAAATCATATGTAATAAAACACGAAAAAGTTGTGACTGAAGGCGTCGTTTAATTCATACTTCCAATATGAAGTAATGTCGGGCATTTAGTCAGGCGAATGGATGGCAGAGGAAGTAAGGAAGATATTCCGAGAGAGAGAGTGAAAAAGACCAGCTTAATGAAAGGTGACTAGACAGTATTAGAAAATGCGCAGATTCAGCATGGATGTCCAAAAAATTTAGAGACTGGATTAATAAATAAAAAATATAGAAAAGTTACAGTGGTGATTTCAGTGTTTCAGGTGTTCTACAAAGCCTCTCCCACTTGAGTACGATGCAGAGAGCGTTCACAAAACCACGTGAAACTGTCAGAAAAGTCTTTCTTTGGGATGTTATTCAACTCACACCTCACATTTTCACCTCATTCGCTCTTGGCGAACCATCAGAGACTCATTCTGCACGTAGTAGTTTTGTGGTAGTTTCGTATTGATAAAACGAAGTCTTGTTGCCAGTGATGATTTTTTCCAGCTAAGAACTACGTCCTTTGAAATATTTGTGCGGGACAGTTTTCTCGTTTTGAAAACATTTTGGAGAATAGCGTGGATGCTCGATTTAGAAATTTGTTCTACAGCGGTTTGTGACACAATAATGTTGATACATTAAATCCGCTTCAGTCCGGAACCAGCGACCGCTACGGTCGCAGGTTCGAATCCTGCCTCAAGCATGGATGTGTGTGATGTCCTTAGGATAGTTAGGTTTAAGTAGTTCTAAGTCTAGGGGACTGATGACCTCAGATGTTAAGTCCCATAGTGCTCAGAGCCATTTTTGAACTAAATCCCCAAGTCTGCTACTTAAGAACACCTGCGCACAAGTGACTAGAGGAATGCACATCCGTTGTTTACGGTTGTTTGCTTAAGCTGCTCCGTAGATACTCTGAGCTGACGTCGTTTATACTCCAGGAATTAAATGTCGCAACTTCTTGGACAGACGTATATACAGCTAAAGACTATAATCCATAGCAAAATACAGACGATGCCTTTATCCAGCAGTGGATTTTGGATTACTGCAGACTAATGTATGTGCTAGAACGTACTTCTAAAGAGTTATTTTAAGACAAGGAAGAGAGTATAACGACTTTTGGCTTCGTTAGAATGCCCCATGCCGTCAGTACAATCTGAAATCTCTAACTGATGCCGGCCTATTGGGGAAACTATGAAATTTCAGAATGCCCTAACATGCACACAAACTACCTTCTGCATATGTCAGCTTATCACGAAATATAAACCGCTTTTATATTAGCCTGGCATCTGCTATCCAATTAAAACATAGCTGCGACACATGCGTAAAATGTACTTAGCACTGTTCAGAAATTCATGCTTTGTGCGCGATACAGATTAGTTTTACTTCTTTTTTTGTTTCCTTTTTCATTACGTCGGTGCTTGCTGCGCGGACGCGCGTTTGTAATTTTTGCCAGCGTCCAAATAATGGCGAATAATACGGGACATTATTAGCATAAACGAGATGATTAAAATTTTAATTTTATTTGCATGTCGCGGTGAGTGCACAGACAACGAAGTGCGCGAGCGCTTTGATACGATCGTGTATGTTGCATTTTGTTCCGCTACTCGCATTCTTCGCTATTTTTTTCCCTTTCTTTTCAGCAAATAGTATTATTGAGCAGCCCGTGACGCACTCGCTGTTATACAATTAAGTCGGGGAGGAACGTCCGACAAGTTGGTGCTGCCGATTTGTGAGGTCGTTAACCGGGCGCACGCTGACGTCACTCTGTTTACGCCTGCCATTAAGGTACTGATGGCAGGAGAAGCCTCTCACGTTAGAATACCGACGCTGCAGTCGCTCAGGCGGCGGTCGCGATTGCTTCCTGCAGAAACTCGGCTATACACTGAATGTGCCACTGACACCTTCCGGAGAATCGTCAGTAAATTTTCTTTCTAATTTCACGTTAATGATCCCGCCATTACTAAAAGCCTGGAGCTGGGCAAGAGCAGGTAAGTGTTATATTCACACAGGTGACAGAAGTCATGAGATACCGAGAGATGGCACCACTGACGCGTATCGAGGTCCTGTTTAGTTAGTAACATCTTTGGTAAGAACACACAACAGGTTTCAGCCATATTGGTCTATTTCTTTGTGTTTGGCATTCGTGTGAATCAAGGAAGTGGAGTGACTGTCAAAAAATGGACGAAGATGAATTTCGTGTGGTGATTAAACATTACTTTATGAAAGGCAAAACGCCACAGGAGACTAAAGAGAAGCTTGATAAACATTATGGTGACTCTGCACCTTCGATTGGAACAGTTTATAAGTGGTTTCAAAATAATCGGAGTGGCTATATGGGCACAAGTGATGCTGAACGTTCTGGACGCCCTGTGGACGTTACGACTACAGAAATCATTGACAAAATCCCTGACATGGTGATGGAGGACAGAAGAGTTAAGGTGCGTGAGATTGCTAGTGCTGTGGGCATCTCGAATGAACGGGTACATAATATTTTGCATAAACATTTGGACATGAGAGAGCTATCCGCAAGATGGGTTCCGCGATTGCTCACGCTTGACCAAAGACGGAATAGTGTGAAGTGTTGCAAGGATGGTTTGCAGCTGTTCAGGAAGAATCCGCTGAACTTGAAGCATCGTTTCGTCACTGTGGATGAGACCTGGATACATTACTATACTCCTGAGACCAAACAACAATCTAAACAATTGGTTATCAAGGGAGAATCTGCAACAAGAAAGGCGAAGACCAGTCCTTCGACTGGAAAGGCTCAAATGGCTCTGAGCACTATGGGACTTAACTTCTGAGGTCATCAGTCCCCTAGAACGTAGAACTACTTAAACCTAACTAACCTAAGGACATCACACACACCCATGCCCGAGGCAGGATTCGAACCTGCGACCGTAGAAGTCACGCCGTTCCAGACTGAAGCGCCTAGAACCGCACGGCCACAGCGGCCGGCGGCCGGAAAGGTTATGGCGACTGTCTTTTGGGATTCGCAAGGGATTATCCTCATCCACTGTCTGGAAAAGCGTAAAACTATTACAGGTGCATATTATACTTCTTTATTGGACCGTTTAAAAACCGAGCTGCAAGAAAAACGCCGGCGATTGGACCGCAAAAAAGCCCTTTTCCATCACGACAATGTACCAGCACACACCTCAGCAGTTGTGGTCGCAAAATTAATGGAAACAGGATTCCAACTCGTTTCACATCCCCCCTGTTCTCCACACTTGGCTCCCTCGGACTACTATTTGTCCCCCAATTTGAAGGAATGGCTGGGGAGAACAAAGATTTTATTCATGCGAGGAGGTTATTGCCGCAACTTATAGCTATTTTGCAGACTTGGACAATCCCTATTATTGGGAAGGGATTAGCAAATTAGAACAGCGCTGGACGAAGTGTAAAGTGTAAAAGGAGACTATGTCGAAAAATAAAAAAGGTTTACCCCAAACACGTAAGTAGTTTTTATTTTTGCACGTACTTTTCAAACGCCCCTCGTAATACCGTGTCGGACTTCCTTTTGCCATGCATGGTGCAGCAGCCTGACGTGGCATGGACTCAGCAAGTCGCTGGAAATACCCTGCAGAAATACTGAGCCATGCTGCCTGTATAGCCGTCCGCAGTTGCGACACTGCAGGAGTTTGTGCACAGACTGAACTCTCGATTATGTCTCATAAATATCCGATGGGATTCATGTTGGGCGATCTCAATGGCCTAATCGTTTTTGTTCGATTTGTCCAGAATGTTCTTCAAACCACTCACCAACAACTGTGGCCCGGTGACGTCGCGCACTGTCATCCATAGAAATTCCATCGTTTTTTGGGAACATGGGAGTACATGTATGGCTGTAGATGGTCTCCAAATAGCTGAACCATTGCCAGTGAGTGATCAGTTCTGTTGGACCAAAGGACAGTCCAATCCATTTGGAGCCATAGCCAATTTCCAAAATGCCTTGTTGGCAACTTGGGTCTGTGGCTTCGAGGGGTCTGCGCTACACTCGAACCGTACCATCAGCACTTAGCAGTTGAAATCGAGAGCTCATCTGACCAGGCCACGGTTTTCCACACGTCTAGGGTGCTACTGGTATGGTCACTACCCCAGAAGAGGAGTAGCAGGTGATGTGCTGTCAGCAAAGACACTCGCTCCATCTCCAGCCGTAGCCCATTAACGCCAAATTCCTCCTCACTGTCCCGACGGTTACGTTCGTCGACGTGCCACATTGATTCCTGCGGTTATTTCACGCAGTGTTGCTCGTCTGTTAGCAATGACGACAACAAAAAATGGTTCAAATGGCTCTGAGCATTATGGGACTTAATATCTGTGGACATCAGTCCCCTAGAACTTGGAACTACTTTAACCTAACTAACCTAAGGACATCACACACATCCATGCCCGAGGCAGGATTCGAACCAGTGACCGTAGCGGTCACGCGGTTCCAGACTGTAGCGCCTAGAACCGCACGGCCACACAGGCCGGCAATTACAACACTCCGCAAACTCCACTGCTTTCGATCGCTAAGTGAAGGCCGTCGGCCTATGTGTTGTCCGTGGTAGAGGTAATGCCTGAAGACTGGTATTCTCGGCGTACTCTTGATACTCTACATCTCGGAATATAGAATTCCCTTACGATTTCCGAAATGGAATGTTCCATCCGTCTAGGTCTAACTACCATTCCGCTTTCAAAGTCCGTTAACTCTCGTCGTGCGGCCATAACTACGCCGGGAAGCTTTTCACACGAATCACCTGAGTACAAATGACAGATCTGTCAATGCACTGTCCTTTTATATCTTGTGTACGCAATACTACCGCCGCATGTATACGTGCATATATTGCTATCCGACGACATCTGCCACCTCAGTGTGCAGCATATCCAGAAATGTTGCGAATAACTTCTAGAGGTGAAGCACAACATAAGGATTGCACAGCAACCCATGGCCATAAATGTCATGGGTAAGTGGTAGCAAAGGTCGAAGATCGGAGAGGAAGGAAGAGAGTGATACATTTGAAACGGTTATTGGACTAAATGAGTACACACGGTGTACGACATGAATTCAACTCTAATATTACAACAGTTGCTCGAAGTTTGCCCATATCATTCGCCGTGTATGCCTGACACCAACGGAGCATAGTCTGACGAACACGTTGGAACCCATCGGGAGTTTCTTTGATGGTAGCAGCTGTGCAAACGATTATTGCTACGAGATCCATTTCAGACTTCACGGGATCGCATACATGAGAGATGTCATGGCTCCCCACAGAAAGAAATCAAGGCTCGATAAATTCGGTAAGAGTGGGTGCCAGAGAAGCGGTCCACCACGCCACATCCATCGATGCAGGAATCACCAGTTCAAATGCCTACGAACAGCCAGTTCCAAATGAGGAGGCTCCCCATCATGTAGGAACCACATGCTGCGTCTCACATTTGCTGGAATACTTTCAAACAAGCAGGGAAAAACCTGTGCCAGAATGTCTCTGTAGGTCCACCTTTATACAAGATGGTAGTGTGACCTCAGCTGTTGAGTGCAAATGTCAAATCAAAACACTTTCAACCGTCAAAATTTCTAATGATATTTTATTTGCACACACAGTTTTAACATTACATTACGTGATCTTCAGGCTCCCTGGCCGACGTATGTGAATGCTGGCCCCTATGGGGATTCTTCCTGCACGTTGGTCAGAGGACCTGAAGGTGGCGTAATGTAACGCTGAAACAGGTTACGTATATGAAACAAAATTCGAAATTTAGATGGTCTGATAATTCGCGGCGCTCAAGCGGGATGTTAAAAGGCACAGCCCAGTTAGGCAGTCGCCGACCAGACCCCAAGGTTCCCAGACATAACCTCATTAGACTTCATACCTTAGGGGCTTTACAAGGATACTGTCTACCAGACTCCGGTTCGAGGCCTGCAGGAAATGCGAGCTCGCATCAGAGCAACAATGGTACGTGTCAATGGGGACATGGCAGGCCGGCCATGGATGGAATTGCATCCTTCATGCTACAGATGACGCACACATTGGAGTATGTTAAACGGCTACTGAAACTTTAGGTGTGTATGAACATTATGTCGCAAGCCGTGCCTTACCCACCTATCCCCGTTTCTGAAATATACGTGAAAGAAGTTGTAAAGAAGATTTTGGAACACCCTGCACTTTTTTTGGCATTCTAGTGTCACTTTCTGGACGCCATATTGTAGTTGGACAATATACAGAACTTGAGGATCTTTGAATAGTACGATTAAACAGCTGAAGTTCGTCATCTGGTTTAGAGAGAGATCGCTCCTTTGCACTGATGCACCTACACGCAGCACATGCTTGGGTTAGTCCTATCACTTCGCCTCTCTGCTTCCGTTTCGCTGGATTCTTAAAGGTAGCAGAAACTCCTAACACTGTTCCCATAGTTCAGAAGCAGAATCTTGTGGACAACGAGAAATCTGTTACAGTTTCGCTCGATCCGATAACTTTCTCAATGTTTTCGTCGGGGTTAAGCTATTTATGTGAAGTAACCGTTACTGAAACGGTGATTTTTATGCATAAATCACGCTAGTATTCAAGCTACGGGCGTTCTTGACCGGAAGCGTGACGGGCCTGACTGAGGGCCTCCAGAGCGTGGCGGTGGGTGATGCCATCGAGCGGTCGGGCAGTATCCCGTAACGATCGATCCGTATCGATGGTAATTGAAATATCAGGCAAGCTGGGCACGTCCAGCGCCCGCGGCGATCGCCGCCCAGTAATTAGCCAAGATAAACGCCGCCGAGAGAGAGAGAGAGAGAGAGAGAGAGAGAGAGAGAGAGAAAGGGGGGGGGGGGGGGCGGGAAGGCACGCCACAGGCATCTGGGGCAGGTCGGGCCGGCACTGCCTTCCTTCTTCATACAGGGGGAACAGCCCCTCCGTATCCCACAGCAACGTGTGTGCTGACCATCTGGAACTTCCCACTGCTGTTCTTCACCCCCAAGTAATCGTACTGAGCGCTAACGATTGGAAGACGACAAACAGCCTGTCGGCATACTGAAGTTCTAGCAGGTGAGCGTCCACTCTCTGCAGTAAGCTGCGTCACAAAGAGGAACTACAGCCTCTTTCACTGCGGCTCTTCCACTGCACCCCTACTGAATGTGACGGAAATCGGCACATGTCAGTAACGCATTGATCCACCTCTTGCCCTTATGCAAGCAGTTATTTGACTTGGCACTGTATGGCTTTCTCAGGGATATCGTACCAAATTATCTCCAATTGAAGCGTTAGATACCCCTGAGTTGGTTGGAGGGCCCTGCCTGTAATTCTTCAAAAGTTCTCAATTTGGGAGAGATCCGACGACCTTGCTGGCCAAAGTAGAGTTTGACAAGCATGCAAACAAGCAGTAGAAAGTCTCGCCCTATGTGGATGGACATTACCTTGCTGAAATGTAAACCCAGGACGGTTTGCCATGAAGGGCAACAAAACGGCGTGTACAATATCGTCGACGTAACTGTGTGCTCTAAGTGTGTCGCGGATGACGACCGAGGAGGTCCAGTTGTCAGGCAGTATGGCCAGTGACAATCAGGTTGATGTGCCACAGCTTTCTGGGTGTCTCCAGGCTTGTCTTCGGCCTGGATTCTCATTGACTGGAGTAGAAGTGCCTTTGGTGATGGGTCCCGGTTCGAACTGAGTCCCGATGAACAACGAAGACGAATCTGGAGATGTCCCAGGCAGTGGTGGGATACTGACCAGATTGCCACCCGACAACCGGGAGTGATGGTCTGGGGTGCTATTTATTTTCATAGCGGACCCCTTTGGATGGCGTCCGCGCCACCCTTACAGCACAGTGGTACGTCGGCTACACGCCCCATTTTGTTGCCCTTCATAGCAAGCCATCCTGGACTTACATTTCAGCAAGATAACGCTCACCCGCACACGGCGAGAGTTTCTACTTCTTGTTTTCATGGTTGCCATACCCTATCATATTGGCCGGCCGCTGTGACTGAGCGGTTCTAGGTGCTTCAGTCCGGAACCGCGCTGCTGCTACGTTTGCAGGTTCGAATCCTGCCTCGGGCATGGATGTGTGTTATATCCTTAGGTTAGTTAGGTTTAAGTAGTTAGTCTAGGGGACTGGTGACCTCAGATGTTAAGTCCCATATGCTTGGAGCCATCTGAACCCTACCTAGCCCTACACTGGTGAGCAAGATTGCAAGATCTCTTCCCAATAGAGAACGTTAGGACCATTATTGACCGGGCGCCCGAATCAGCCCGAGGTTTAGAATCAATGCTGACCCGAATAACATTCTTCTTAAGTGCTAAAGGTGGACTGACTTGCTCAGTTTCTGAAGCTCTTTCTCTTGAATAAATCATGCAATTTTTCTGAAATTGTAACAATTTGTTTGTCTGTAAGTTTACATTTCATCTACCGATTTCCGTCCCATTCGGCTAATTACTTCGAGATGCGTCTTTTTTTTGTCTGTATTTTTTGTCTTGTATTTATTTTAGAAAACCGCAGTATACACGGTGATTTTGCTACATGTAGAGCCGGCCGCGGTGGTCTAGCGGTTCTAGGCGCTCAGTCCGGAACCGCGGGACTGCTACGGTCGCAGGTTCGAATCCTGCCTCGGGCATGGATGTGTGTGATATCCTTAGGTTAGTTAGGTTTAAGTAGTTCTAAGTTCTAGGAGACTGATGACCACAGATGTTAAGTCCCATAGTGCTCAGAGCCATTTGAACCATTTTTTGCTACATGTAAAGGAACTGCAGGAAACGATCCCTGTGAGGATACGGAATAAAGAAGGTCAGTGGACATATAGCGGAAATAGGTTCCAAGAGAGTTTCACACACCTGACGATGGAGATAAAAGTTTATTGACAGTGCAGGTTTCAATGATTGAAAGCACATACCGATAACACATCAGGCAAGTGGGAATGTTCTGTCTGTAGTTGTGTTTTAGCGCTACCCTCAAGAGTTTAGTGAGATGTAGCACTACCGTATGGTAGCCACACTGTGCTTCGTTCCCTCAAAAGCACGTCTTCCAGCGGGGTAGGCAGCGACAGCCGCAGGAAGCGCACATATGCCTCGCGTGTGAGGCGTTGTAGAAGGATGTCAGGTTCCACGATACGATAGCTAGTAATTGCCGCCCACACACTGAGGTTGAAAGGGTGCTGATGATTCGCTGCCATCACAGTACGGGAATCCTCTGCAGCCCACAGATGAGTGTTGTGTAAGTTGACGATTCCGCCCCTCGTGGTGTAATGTCATATGTGAATAGAATGGATGAAAGAAATCCCAGCATCGTAGTGGCCTGTTCAACGAAAAAGCGACAGAATCGTTGCCACGGAGGTAAGTTCGCCTGGATGCGTGGTAAGTGATACGGATAGTGACGGTTGTGGAACCCCATACTGTCGGGACCTGCAAGGTACTGATAACGGGTCACTGTCAAAGGTCTTTTTTTCTGCACCTTTAAGCAGGAGTACGTCCCTTGGAGCGCATTTCCGACTATACGTTGATATAAAGTTATTTGTTCCTTAACCTTTCAAGGACAGTTTGATGATGGATGGCTCTGAGCACTATGGGACTTAACATCTGAGGTCATCAGTACCCTAGAACTTAGAACAACTTAAACCTAACTAACCTAAGGACATCACACACATCCATGCCCGAGGCAGGATTCGAACCTGCAACCGTAGCAGTCGCGCGGTTCCGGACTGAAGCGCCTAGAACCGCTCGGCCACCGCGGCCGGCCAAGGACAGTTTAACGCAGTTCGTCCTTATTTAGCAAAATCACCCTGTGCAGTCATACCTATAACTGTGAAATGAGGTTCGGGGGCAGTTTAGGAAGCAAGTGTTCTAGTGGAGCTAGTTAATCTTTTTCCGATCTGTTATTTAGTTTCAAGTGCATATGCGTCGAGCTTGTGCTTGTAGATCGTAGAGATGTGTTTCAATGAAAGGGAACATTTGAAATCCGGTACCAGCATATGGCCTACTCCTCTCAAATAGCATTTAGGCGGCCGCCGAATTCAAGGTTCTCACTAGACAGACAAATCACTGTACGTGACCGTACCTCCGTGGTCATTTCATTCTGTGACAATCAGTTAAACTTAACATGCAAAGTAACATGTTAATAAACCCTATATTCAAATCCCAGATTATGCAGCACTTTGATCAGAAGAAAGCACTACCCAGAAAATATGATTATTGAAGGAATACAGCATTCATCATTATATCATAACAAGACATGTTTTATACTAAGTGGAAATGACGAATGGATGCTAAGAGGTGCGTCAGTGGAGAAGATATACCCTGGAGAGTACCCAAGCAGAACAACTGAATTCTGTGAAGGATGAGAGGAAAATGAGATTGAACGTCATAAGTGAGCAGTGGCTATGGTTGTCGAATAATGTGAATAATTAGTGAGACGATTAACAGTTTTTAGACACAGTACTGAAGGCGGAAAATAGTGCTGAACGTTGAATACGCGTATAGAATTACTCGAGCAAGTTTATTTTTGACAACGTGCAACGTAGTGAAAACATTTGGTGCAATAAGTAACAACAGAGTAAGGTAATATCTGGTGATGTGACATGACAGAGGATATAATAAGTAATAAGGTAATGTTGCTCTTTTATAAATGAATCATTTGCCTACAAAGATGCCTCAAGAAAAGATCGACGCACTCCCACGCATCTCAGCTCTGCCTAATCTCGTCAGTCCTGAGCACACATTTGCGCTGCGAGCTAGGTACTCTTGTGTCAACTGCTTTGTGCCAGTAATAGTTAACAATGAATGACATTAGGACTTACACACAACGATAATACATACAACCATACAATTTCAAGTTGGTTTAATACGAAAAGGCTGGTCACAAACTTTAAGCATATTTCTCTTATTTATTGTAATCCGAAGAAACGTAAAACTTGGTATCAAACCCTTACTTTTGTTTCACCGAGACATGCTGTGCAATTCAGTAATCCGAAGATTCCAATCGGAGTTAGTACCTCCTGGAGGTTGGCAGAAGGACGAAACATTGAGTTTCAGCAAGTATGACGTCTATCCTATATTATGCCAAAGGCCAGAAAACTTTCAGCTGCGTACGCGTCCAAGAAAAAAATAAAAACTGGAGATAACATGTATGACACCTACGGACTGAAGTGGTAAAGATAACAAAGAACTTTTTTGTGGGAGTTGCAGTGTAGTTTGTCAGACGAAGAGTAACCCTTTTCTAGACTTGGGAATATCAGTGTAGTTCGCATGACGCACAAGTAACTTTCCTTGCAGTCAGGTTCGATTCATAAACGCAGTCACATTCAGAAACGGGGACAGAAATACAAATTCCGTTGTGCATAACCAATAACATGTAACAGGCAGATAACAGAACGAATATTGTACTTAGTTTGCAAACGAGAATAGAAAGCTGGCACATTGTAATTGGTTTATCACACCAAATGAAACGTAACGAAAGGGCCACACTATATCATCTTCAATAGTATCACTTGTCCTCACTCTAAGGGACGCTGTGGAGAAGTTTGACGTTGAATCCATTAAACAGTTGCGCTGCCTGGCGATCGTAAACTGTACGTCATATTACCATATCTCTTCGTTGTCATGGAATTTCCTGGCAGATTAATACTGCGTACAGGAACGGGAATTTAAACCGTAACCTTGTGTTTCGCGGGCAATGCTCCTACCGGCTGAGCTATTCCCGCACGATTCAGGACCTTCTTACGATTTTACTTAGACCCCTAAATCTCTCCTATTATTCAAAACTGTGGAATAATTTTAGGTTTGAGGACTGGAGGTGGCTATTGTCACGTTGTTAAGTCATGCGTGATGTGTGCAGCAGATCAGATTATATTAAAAAAGGGGGTAAGTTTTCAATCAAGGCGTCCAGGGTTCAGTTCCCAATCTGTCCTGCGGTCCGTTTTTTTTTTTTCGTCATTTCTCGCGCCCCTTTCAGCTCTGGCAATGGTCTTTAGACGCGAAAAATTCCAAGTTGCACTGTCGTTCGGAGACCGCCATTAAACTGTATGACCGTCTGTAACTGGGTGAATAAGTTCCAAAGTTAGAGGAAGATTATGATATATTTTTACCTAAGACTTCCCACTTTCAATTGGATTATGAAAACATATGCATTGATCAAATCACCCTACGGGTTAACAACAGAGTAACAATTGTAGCGATTACCTACTGTCGTTCTTCCAGTTCATCATTCGTGGTTGGTACTGGAGAAACGAGAAATTACAGAGATAGAGGAATTACTCCTGTCCAATCACCTTAAGGTGCCTTTCAAAGATGCGAAAACGCATGACAGGCCGAAGGAAACCGACGGGCAAATCAGCAGCCTACATAGAAAGCTTTTTCCTATTCTTCGCGCACACTGGTAACTTTCGTCGTAAAGTGTGAGAACCGTGTGTTACGTGATACGTTTAGATGATTCTTTCTCTCTCTCTCTCTCTCTCTCTCTCTCTCTCTCTCTCTCTCTCACTCACTCACTCACTGTGTATATATCAGTTGGCTCAAATGGCTCTGAGCACTATGGGAGTTAAAATCTGAGGTCATCAGTCCCCTAGAACTTAGAACTACTTAAACCTAACTAACCTAAGGACATCACACACATCCATGTCCGAGGCAGGATTCGAACCTGCGACCGTAGCAGTCGCGCGGTTCGGGACTGCAGCGCCTAGAACCACGTGGATTAGTGCTGGATCATGACAGAAGAGAGAGGATGACGGATGAAACGCAGCTAGCCTACTTCTCTCGAATTGTACCAATGATGCCACCGATCTCAACGTCCCCATGCGACGCATAGATTACCGTCAACAATGTCTCATGTCCTCTCACCATGAGACACTAAGGAGAGCCTTGGAATTTAATCCAGGACCTTGGCGCAAAGTCTGGTAATTATCAACTTTGTCACCCCCCCTCCTTCTTCCCTTTGTCGGAAAGACGAATTGAAGGCAACCTACAGCGCATGGCGGTTACCCATCCAAGTACCGACCACGCCAGGCACTGATTAACTTCGGTGATCTGACGGGAAACGGTGTATTCAGAGAGGCAAGGCGCTTTCTTTATGAAGTTCGTGATGCAGATCTCTACCGTAATCTGTAAATTGGAGAGTGAGTAGCGCTTGTGAAGGTAGAAGTGACATTTCCCGGAAGATAGATGCAACTGCCGTGCATGATGACTAAGAATAAATTTCTCGTCTAGCAGAGTGTGGCGTCCTGTATCTTACGTAAATATCTGTGTTTCTCGCGTTAGCTACTAATTTCTGTATTCAATGTAGTGTTAACACTCCCTGGGCATTTCTACGCCCTACGTCGCGACTGATTACAAAGCGTCGGTATAATGTAGTGAAAGACTCTTTAGGTGCTCCCTGTGACGTAGCTGGTGAGATGGTCTGTCTCGTTAATAGTGGTGGTACTATCTTCCACTGGTTGCGTTCTCGCTTCTTACTGAAATCCTCTCTGCCTTCAATTACTCACACATATGGCGGTACATTCTGGATATGGTAAACGTTGTACTCTCCCTTCAGAGGTGTCAATATTTAATTAAAATTTCTCAAAGAAACTTTCTGCTAATATAAAAGATCGTGTTTATCGGCGGGACTACACCCCATACGAAAAGTCTTCGCAAATAATTTTATATCTTCCTTTGTCATAAACAGAATGCACTTTCTGTTAAATATATCAGGGTCGTGTGACCTGCCTAGATTACAAGAACGCAGTTGAGCGCCCCACAAACCAAAACATCATCAAAAAACATCATAGATTACAAGAGACGGTCCCTTAGATTTTTAATAAACTGTCTTCGTAGTGCACGAATAGTCTTTCGTTGCAGTAATACAATGACACATCGACTTGATAAAATTTGCTTGAACCCCAGATACTATTTAACAGTTCTGCTGCGTAATGTGAAAACATATTAATTCTTGAACACGGATCGCTAACTGATAAGGAACTAATAATTATTATTCGCCAAGTTAACTTGCCAATAAAACACCTCTTTAATCTAAAATTTAGTATTTTATCCATCTTCAGCAACTGTACTGTACCAGTATGTATCGAAATAATCAGCAACCAGCTATATAAAAGAAATTTTATTTCTTTAAACGGCTTCAGGCACTGTAAAGTGCCCATCTTCAGAAGGTCATAACCATCACATTACTAGCGAGTGTCAAGAATAAGATGCAAGCAGCATCTTGCTATGGTCGTGTGGTTAATAATGTAGTATGTACTATGAACCACATGACCACAGCAATATGCAGCATGCATCTTACTGATGACGCAAATAACGCGATAGTTATAACTTTTTGAAGAAGGGCACGAAGCGCCTGAAACCGATAAGGAAATATATTTCTTTTATGCAAATTTTTGCTACTCATTTCGATATTTAATCTAAAACTTTGATTAGTAAGCCTCACAGATTTTAATGCAAGGGCAAAGTCGCGTATCGATATCGACTACTTAAATGACCAATCAAACCAACCTCTTTCGCTCACTGTTCATAGTTCGCTTCGATAGAGAAAGTTATGTTTTACAATGATATAAATCTCCCTAAAACTGATTCGGGCAGTTTTCACAGTCGGGAAAACACTTCACTAAATATCTCGACGAGCAGCAGTTTGTATCTTGTCCGTCTAAACTCTGTCCGAACAGGCCTCAGGAAGCCTAAAGGTACCGACTGGTGGTCGCGTCATCCTCAACCGATGGGCGTTCACTGGATGCGGATATGGGAGGGCATGTGGTCAACAAACCGCTCTCCCGGCCGTTGTCAACTTTCGTGACCGGAACCGCTGCTTCTCAGTGAAGTACTCCTCAACTGGCCTCGCAACAGCACTCGACAAAACCGAACGGTCACCCATCCTAGTGCTAGCCAAACCCAACAGTGGGTAACTTCGGTAAACTGACGGGAAATGGTGTTAACATTGTCGCAAAGCCGTTGGCGCTATCTTGTCCACCAATAATTTCAAAACTGGTTTCATCATTCACCACCAATTTGAAATACAAGAGCTATTCCTCCACTAACATCAAAGGCATTTTCTTGTAAGAAATACAACTACATTAACTTCAGCAGGTTTCTACGGTACAATTAGTATATTGGTCAGTAGTCGTAACTGACACATATTTGGTTAACATACGGTTTAATTTTAAAATGCTGATAACATGCAATGGTCATAAAAGGTCAACACCTGATGTGTATGTATACGTGGTGTTGAAAAAGTCTCTCCGCAGTGCTGTATGATTGTTAGCCGCGCGTGACGTACCATTGTTCACCTGCCTGGGTTACTTCCCTTGAAGTCGGTAGTATCGTTGGTGTGTGTCGTTAAGTGTTGACGTGAACGTTTAAGTTTCCTTCCTTTGATCGTTTGCTTCGTTTTTGTCACTGTTAAAATGCTAACCATTGAAGAACGTGTGATTTTAGTCGAACAAGTGTTCAAAGCTGGCGGTAAGTAAACAGTTTCAGTTCGTTATACATTTAATTCAGTTTTCCCGGAGACAACACTCCCACATCGCGATACTGTGCGAGATTTGTTTCACAAAATTCGAAGTACGGGTTCAGTGACAGATGCACTGAGAAGTGGTCGTCCTAGCGTTTTGTCTGAGGATAAACTACTCGATATTTTCGATAAAATATGCATGAGTCCGAACAAGTCAGTAAGAAAATTCGCCCACGAAATCGATGTTGGTGTCGGAACGGCCCACACAACTGTAAGGAAAAAATTAGAACTTTTCCCATACGAAGTGACAGTCATGCAAGAACTGAAAAATACTTATCATGGCAAGAGATTGCGTTATTATCAATGGTTCAAAAATTTCGTTCAACAAAATGGAAGGGTTATTCTTAATGAAACGTTTTTTAGTGATGAGACGTGGTTTCATTTATCCGGGTACATGAACTCGTAAAATTCTCGTATGTGGAGTACTGCAAATCCATTGTGTATTCATGAGGAACCACTTCATTCTGTGAAAATAGTAGTTTGGATTGCAATTTATAGACGTAGGATTGTGGGCCCCATATTTTTCAACCAAACAATAAACGCACAACGATAATGCAGTGATATTCTGTACCCATTCATAGGAGAACTTGTGTTAAGTGAAATACTGAACGGTTATTTTCAACAAAATGGTAAACCGAGCATAAAGCTCGCGTTTCAATGTCACTGCTTACTGACGTTTCTGGTTATCGCATAATTTCACAGGGACTCTGACGTCCACGATCGCCTGACCTAACACCACCAGATTTTTCTTCTGGGGTGCAGCGAAAACAATTGTCTATAAAATCCGTCCAAAATCCATCGATGAATTGAAAACTGCAATATCCACTTTCACTGCTTCTGTTACAGAAGAAATGTTACATCTTGTGTTTGTAAACATGATTAGACGAATTGAATTGTGTATTCAACAACAGCGGGGACACTTTCAACATTTAATGTTTAAATTTGTAAGTAAAAATGAATATTCAATAAATTAATAACTTGTATTTCACTGAGTTTCATTTGGCTATATTCACTGCGGCATACGGCACGCGCGGCTAAGAGTGATACGGCACTACGGAAAGACTTTTTGAACACGCCGTATTTCAAACACAAATTTTTAACAGCACGCAGAGATGGTCCTGACAATGGTGCCTCTATATACACAGCGACTGGGACCGTCGGTGCCCTTGTTATTAGTGACCCGCACTGCTGACATGCTGATCGGTGGAACGCCGATGAATCGCTTGTCAGGATCTCCTCCGTGCAACGTGAAACAAACAGAAAACACCAGCCTTTCAGTAGACAAATAACAGAAATAAATTTACATAGTGAGAATATATATTGTTATAGTTTACCTGATGTTGCTCAGGCGGAAAATGTGGACAGTGCTGCTCAGGAATTTGGAGCACTGCACTGGGGAGGTAGAGTTGGAGCCCGCTTGCTCGTTCAGCAGTTTGGAGACACGCTGTACCACGCGGTGAAATTATTTCATTCTCCGCGCTAATGCTGAAGCTATTCCTCGTATACTGTCTCTCAGATGATGCGCCGACAAGGTAACAGATTAGCACGCTACGAGTAGGATTCCGATACAACAAGAGATCCAAGAGAACGGCTCACGAAACGCAGCATAATAAATGTTAAAGAGGAAGAAATTTCTGTCGCCATAGGGGCGTCCTAAAAGCAACAAATGCCCGCGAGAGTCCTGGCAAATACCACGCGCCGTGCTTTATTCAAATGACGATACATATTTCATCGGAGCCCGGTTCCTCTATATTTTTTTTTCTTTCCGCGTACAAAAAATTACACCTACAGCGGAATCAAATATACGAGCGAGAACGACCCGGTGGAGATAAAGCGGGCGCGGCCGATCTGCATACAATAGCCACCTGCGGGCTCCAGGCAGGACGACTGGAGCGGCGTCCCGCGGCGGTGCCGGGGGAGGGCCGATCAGCACTCGCCGGTCACGCCGTAATTGCAAATAGACGCGTGGGTAACGCGCGCAACAGCGGTGCGCAACCGCAGCCGCCCGCTATCTGTCCACGTCGTACCGTATCCAGACCCAGAAACATTGCACGTTTGCACTTGCGAGGCTTTTCCGACGTAATACACTCTAACATCAATCCATGGAGAAGAAATTAAAACTTTAAGATTCGCCGATGACATTGTAATTCTGTCAGAGACAGCAAAGGACTTGGAAGAGCAGTTGAACGGAATGGACAGTGTCGTGAAAGGAGGATATAAGATGAACATCAACAAAAGCAGAACAAGGATAATGGAATTTATTCGAATTAAGTCGGGTGATGCTGAGGGAATTAGATTAGGAAATGAGACACTTAAAGTAGTAAAGGAGTTTTGCTATTTGGGGAGCAAAATAACTGATGATGGTCGAAGTAGAGATGATGTAAAATGTAGACTGGCAATGGCAAGGAAAGCGTTACTGAAGAAGAGAAAGTTGTTAACATCGTGTATAGATTTAAGTGTCAGGAAGTCGTTTCTGAAAGTATTTGTATGGAGTGTAGCCATGTATGGAAGTGAAACATGGACGATAAATAGTTTGGACAAGAAGAGAATAGAAGCTTTCGAAATGTGGTGCTACAGAAGAATGCTGAAGATTAGATTGGTAGATCACACAACTAATGAGGAGGTATTGAATAGAATTGGAGAGAGGAGGAGTTTGTGGCGCAACTTGACTAGAAGAAGGGATCGGTTCGTAGGACACGTTCTGAGGCATCAAGGGATCACCAATGTAGTATTGGAGTGCAGCGTGGGGGGCAAAAATCGTAGAGTGATACCAAGAGATGAATACACTAAGCAGATTCAGAACGATGTAGGCTGCAGTACGTACTGGGAGACGAAGCAGGTTGCACAGGATAGAGTAGCATGGAGAGCTGCATCAAACCAGTCTCAGGACTGAAGACCACAACAACAACAGCAACAGCAACAACAACAACAGTCCAACACAAGAGAGAGAGAGAGAGAGAGAGAGAGAGAGAGAGAGAGAGAGAGAGAGTGAGAGAGAGAGAATGAATCCCAATGGGACGGAAAACGGTAGGTGTGATTTACATTTTCAGATAAGCAAGTGATTACAATTTCAGAAAATTTGTCTGAGTTATTCAACAGAAGGAGCATCACAAATTGAGCAAGTCAATAAAGTACACATTTCGCCCTCACGCAAGCAGTTCTTCGGCTAACCACTGATATACGAGGGTCGTCCACAAAGTAAGTTCCGTTTCTATTTCTATCCGCGGCAGCGCTACGATCGCAGTTCCGAGCATGCGCGACAGTTACTCTGACTGATAGCTACTGCCGACGTGTGCTTTGTAGTGCTTCTTTATAATGTCAGCCGTAGTTGAAAATGTCGCCGCGTGTGAAATCAGATCTGTGATTCGTTTTCTACATGCAAAGCAAGTTAAACCAAAGGGAATTCATCGGCAGATCTGCGAGGTTTACGGACAACATGCTATGAGTGCTTTAATGGTTAGAAGATGGGTCAGACTGTTCAATAAAGGACGTGATCAAGTGCACAATGAAGAACGAAGTGGACGCCCATGTGTGGTTACTGATGAACTGGTTCACACAACTGAAGAGAAGATTAAGCACAACCGTAAGTTTACACTTAGTGGCCTTGCTGTGGGAGTTCCGCAAATCTCACGATCACTAATTAATGAAAAACATGTTACCACATGGTTGAATACACAGGCGGGCAACGTTCTATGAAGATGGTATACAAAAACTTGTGCCACGCTATGACAAGTCCCTACAAAATTTCGGAAGCTATGTAGAAAAGTAGTTTGACAGTTGTAGTTTTTTGTACAATAAATATTTTTTCTGTATCTGTACAGTCCCAGCGGAGGTTCGAGTCCTCCCTCGGGCATGGGTGTGTGTGTTTGTCCTTAGGATAATTTAGGTTAAGTAGTGTGTAAGCTTAGGGACTGACGACCTTAACAGTTAAGTCTCATAAGATTTCACGCACATTTGAATTTGAAACTATACACACACACACACACACACACACACACATACACACACACACAACGTTGCGAATGAAATATAAACGTTTCACACACACTTACTAAACACTGCTGGGTATTTCCGCACAAGATGCGACTCAACGTCACATATGCGGTTATCATAGAGATCGGGTACATTACATAAACTTCGCATGACACTGTGTGAATCCGAGTTTTTGAGGACTGCAAGTCATCATAACGACTGGGTGATTACAGTCAATAATATAAAAAATTAACTCAATGTTGTAGTTTAGTGCAATTGTTAGCTTACTAAACTGCCATATTGATGGTCGTAGTTCCGAATCTCCTCACATGTTGTGACTTTTTTGTTTCTAAATCTAATAAAGAGTTTGATCATCGTTTTTAGTCATTTAATTGGTTCGAACGTAATGTTTTTATTTCTATTCTTTGCTACGTGATTTTCATCATCCTATTGACTTTTCCGTTTGCTCTTATTTTTCTACCTCCCGTTCTTTTTCCCTCTGGAATCTACAGCCAATTGCCAACGAGGACTGCTCATCGGTTGGTAAAGCGCCAGCTCGCGTAGCCAATGAAAGGATAGTGTCAGATAACCAATGATAGCAAGAGATTACAGTTTGCTTTTAGCGTTGAAACTGAACTTTTTCGATCTGGAGTTAGCTCGTAGAGGCTAGCTTTTGCAGCCGTGAACAAAACGATCGTGATCTTAGATCTACCGCTGATTGCTGACCATCGCTAACTCAGGTACTTGTGGTTACGTTAGGACATGCGTTTCAATTCAGGGCTACAAATCGCGTCATCTGCCGTAATTCAGTCATTCGTTACTTAAATTCAGCTGCCGACAAAGCATCTTGCATTTCCGACATACCTCGCGGCGACCGCTTCCAACATTACTCCGCGTTAGCATTAACAGCATCTGTGAAGTGAGTTTCCGTGTTTGTGTGTAACCTACAACCGAGCGGTAGCCGGCGGCTGATGTGGCAACACCGTAGCGGCAAGTGACAGACGCCAACTATCAAGGAATTTTAAACGGCCTATAGCCATTTCAGCATCATGTCCGCAAGAAGGATACTGCAGAATCATGGCCTTTCTTCCAGGAGAGCTAGTCTTGCAAGTTTTGCAGGAGAGCGTCTCTGAAGTTTGGAAGGCAAAAGTCTCGAGTTCGAGTATCGGTCCGACACACAGTTTTAAGCTGAAGGAAGTTTCATTATCTGCTTCTTCTCCTCCTCCTCCTCCTCCTCTCCATATTTGCTGTATGATAATAAAAGTGACTTTCTTTTCATAACATATCAGAGACCTATTTTTACTTTTTCGCTTATGTAGGCACTTATAAGAGTCGGGGGACATGAAAGGGAAGCAGTGGTTGGGAAGGGAGTGAGACAGGGTTGTAGCATATCCCCGACTTTATTCAATCTGTATATTGTGCAAGCAGTAAAGGAAACAAAAGAAAAATGCGTAGTAGGAACTAAAATCCATGGAGAAAAAAAAAAAAACTTTGAGGTTCGCCGATGACATTGTAATTCTGTCAGAGACAGCAAAGGACCTGCAAGAGCAGCTGAACGGAATGGACAGTGTCTTGAAAGGAGGATATAAGATGAACATCAACAAAAGCAAAACGAGGATAATGGAATGTAGTCGAATTAAGTCGGGTGATGCTGAGGGAATTAGATTAGGAAATGAGACACTTAAAGCAGTAAAGGAGTTTTGCTATTTGGGGAGGAAAGTAACTGATGATGGTCGAAGTAGAGAGGATGTAAAATGCACACTGGCAATGGCAAGGAAAGAAGAGAAATTTGTTAACATCGAGTATAGATTTAAGCGTCAGGAAGTCGTTTCTGAAAGTATCTGTATGGAGTGTAGCCATGTATGGAAGTGAAACGTAGACGATAAATAGTTTACACAAGAAGAGAATAGAAGCTTTCGAAATGTGGTGCTACAGTAGAATGCTGAAGATTAGATGGGTAGATCACATAACTAATGAGGAGGTATTGAATAGAATTGGGGAGAAGAGGAGTTTGTGGCACAAGTTGACTAGAAGAAGGGATCGGTTGGTATGACATATTCTGAAGCATCAAGGGAAGACCAATTTAGTATTGGAGGGCAGCGTGCGTAGAGGGAGACCAAGAGATGAATACACTAAGCAGATTCAGAAGGATGTAGGCTGCTGTAGGTACTGGGAGATGAAGAAGCTTGCACAGGATAGAGTAGCATGGAGAGCTGCATCAAACCAGTCTCAGGACTGAAGACCACAACAACAACAATGTAGGCTTCTTTCCTGTTTTGGCAACAACGGTTCCACACCTATCCTAAGGTTTCCCAAATGGTAGCAGAGGGATTCTGGAGTGATCCTTCGATATGCCCGATTTCTTTCTAGCATGTTTTCGCAACCTATTGCCTCACTGCTGATAGCATCGGTGAGAGTGGGAGCAGCAAATATTCCTCTACGTCTCAAATTTTCGCAGTAAGGGCGCGCCGCTGAACTGCCACACTGTGAATATGCGTAGGCATGCTCCTGCAACGACACGGGCGGTAGAAAGGAAAAGGCAGCACGTTCTTCCCACACGACGGCGGAAAGTAATTTGGAATGCTAGTTCTCTTGGCTTCTCGAAGGCAAAGTGGCAGCCAGCGACGCACTTCTAAATTACTTCCGCCGTCGCCGGAGGTAGCTAAACGTAGGTGACGCCGATAGGAATCAAAGAAACCGGAGACGCGCCGTCCCATCTGCGGCTAGCTAACGGCCTGCGGAGTCAAGATGGACGGTGAACTCAGACCCCGCTTTCTGAAGGGCTAGTGGTTATCTCAGTCGTGGGCACATGTTCAAGTACTTAGAAACGAGAAGGCTATACGATTCCGTGTCCACCCACACAATCCGAGCCTGCATCTTCCGCTATACTTTGTTCGATATGTCAACAACTAGGAAGATTGCGTGGTACGCATTACTCAGATTATTATCACTAGACTGTCCCTTCTTCTGGTTTCCTCGCGTTTGTTCTTCCTACCTACTCATTTCATAGTTTCTCTGGATTTCCAAAGGTTGACTTCTATACGACGTTGTACCTCCTCATTCCAGTATCAGCATCGCATAACATTAGAGGTGTTTTATTGCAGACAGCAGTACCAACGTCTGATATCTTCTCCTTTATTTCTTTCCTACTACCTTTGTCTTTGCTTCGTTAGCTTTACGCCAGATTATAAGCTACGTACGAGGGCTATTCATTTAGTGAGTTCCGGTTGGTCGCGAAATGGAAGCGACACTTTGATGACACTTTGCACAAATGTATTGGGCAGTGTGCATGACATGCCCGTCGATCGCGTAACGTAGCTTTTTTCGGATCTGAGAGCACAGTCAGCACGTAAAGATGCCAAAAAATAGTGTCTATATAAGTTCCTGCTGAAAGATTTCGCCCGATTTCACGTAGGATCATTTAGTAATCGCTAAAGCGTTATGGAGATGATAGATAAACTCCAGTGGAAGACTCTGCAGGAGAGACGCTCAGTAGCTCGGTACGGGCTTTTGTCAAAGTTTCGAGAACATACCTTCACCGAAGAGTCAAGCAGTATATTGCTCCCTCCTACGTATATCTCGCGAAGAGACCATGAGGATAAAATCAGAGAGATTAGAGCCCACACAGAGGCATACCGACAATCCTTCTTTTCACGAACAATACGAGACTGGAATAGAAGGGAGAACCGATAGAGGTACTCAAGGTACCCTCCGCCACACACCGTCAGGTGGCTTGCGGAGTATGGATGTAGATGTAGATGTAGCCCGTATAACATAACTGTCATGGATTTCCTCCTTCGCGGCCACACACTGCAGAGGCAATGAAGACGCTCTCGTAGAGTTTTCGACGGGAAGCGTTTGATCACCCACAATACAGTCCGGATCTGGCTCCTCTGAGTTCCATCTCTGTTCACATGAGCCACTGCCTATGAAGACAACATTCTGGACAGACATGATAGAGCTCCAGACCACCGTAGAGAGTTGGCGGAAAGCACAGGCGGGTGCGATCTATGACGACGGTGTCGGGAAGTTGGTTCAAATGGCTGTGAGCACTATGGGACTTAACATCTATGGTCATCAGTCCCCTAGAACTTAGATCTACTTAAACCTAACTAACCTAAGGACATCGCACAACACCCAGTCATCACGAGGCAGAGAAAATATCTGATCCCGCCGGGAATCGAACCCGGGAACCCGGGCGCGGGAAGCGAGAACGCTACCGCACGACCACGAGCTGCGGACGGGGAAGTTGGTATAACGCTACGAAAAATGTCTAAGTCGGAGCGGCAAATATGTAGGGAAGTAGCTGGAAGGTGTAGCTAACTGTTACAAATAAAACATTTCTGAAATGCGTTGTGTTTTTCCATTTCGCGACCGGTCGGGCCTTAATAAACGAGTAGTTCTTGTACAAGGTAGACAGGTGCTAGGTGCTACAAGGGGCATAGTATTACCTGAGAATTTTGATTTACTCGGTGTTACTAACGCACTTTTCTTCCAGTGGATGGTAGCGCATGTTACGACAGTTCTCATACCGGCCGCTGGAGTAGGGGCGGGGGAGGGGGCTGCTTAGACAGACGGTGAGAGAAAATGTTTATTCTCCGCCTGCTTGTAATATCAACATACCCTTTCTGTGTATCAGTGCAAGTGCTTTATCAAGTAGAATTCTTAACTTCAGGTGAAAGATAAAACGTTTGAACTTTCTCAACAATTGCAAAATGATGCTTATCTGTAACCGAATGTGAAAGGGCGATGTATGGGGCAATTTATTTGTATTTCGTTGGGGGTATTTTGTTAAGGTGTAATTACCTGCGCCGGCCGGTGTGGTCGTGCGGTTCTAAGCGCGTCAGTTTGGAACCGCGTGACCGCTACGGTCGCAGGTTCGAATCCTGCCTCGGGCATGGATGTGTGTGATGTCCTTAGGTTAGTTAGGTTTAAGTAGTTCTAAGTTCTAGGGGACTGATGACCTAAGATGTTAAGTCCCATAGTGCTCAGAGCCATTTGAACCATTTTTGTAATTACCTGCCCCAGTCACATGCAATTTGTTGCTGTGTACTTTTCTTGTGAAGACAATATAAGAAATCACGAAAAGAAGATAAAAGCACAACTCCAAAGGAATTATGTAGGGAAATAGCTACAGAACTAATTTCAGAATACAAGCAATTTGTAAAAACAAAACAGAGTTTTCTATAATATTGGTGAGAAATTACATGTAAGCGAGAAGCAACAATAAATAACACAAAACGATGTCTTTCTTTTATCAGTACTTATTAGGTTACACTATGTCCAACAACATAAGCCATTTACTACACCAACATGCCCCATTATCACTGCGATGCAAACGAGTACTAATGTCGTAAAGTCAGTGGTAATCCTGATTGATGAGCATAACGAAAAAAGTACGTGGTGAATATACACTGATCAGCCAGAACATTGTGACCACCGACCCACTATCTATATAAACCCGTCTAAGCGATAGCAGCATCGCCTGGCGAAGAATGACTGCTAGTTAGTTCCTCTGGCAATTTATTCCTCATCCAAAGTTTTCCTTCAAAGCTTGTCTTCGACGAGCAGATTACAACAGCATTCGTCATGAATTGCAAGTGTACATTATGGTCATTTTAATACGAACTTCACTTTCGGGACCTCTGACTTTTATGAGTCCCATTGGGGTTTTGTTGATGTAGTACATTATTCATCATCTCCGAATTTATGGCCGCAACAGAAAGACTTACAGCATAAACGCATGAAGCAAGAAATACTTAAACTGAAAGTCCAATTTACACGAAAAAGGCTCCGACCGGGATGAGCATAATGTGTTGTGAAAAGGTGAAACCACGTTGTCGGCTGTATGGCTTGGAAATAAGCATCTGATACACTACTTCCTGCAATGACTGTGCCTAAGTCATCGAATTCATCTCGTACTACTCTTCTTTACCGACCTTGTCTTCACGGTCACAGTGGATAGATTAAGGATGGAATACGATTGCACAAAAATCTACTTAAATAATAGTCGACTGCAGACTCAAATATGTATACACTACATGATCAAAAGTATGCGTACAGCTATTACTGGACATTAATACGCAGTGTGTCCACCTTTAGCCTGATGATATCTCGAGATTTGTTCGGGACACTTTCAGTGAGGTATATGAACGGTCTGTGGACGAATGGCAGCCCATTCTTTCTCAAGAGCCGATTCAGATAAGTTAGTGATGTGGGACGCTGGGTTGGGGAGCGAAGTCGGATTTCTAAGTCATCCTCCCTCCGTACTTCGCTGTTGGCACTACATATGATGGCAGGTAGCGTTCTGCAGGCATTCGCCAAACCCGAACCCTTCCATCGTATTGTCACAGGGTACAGCCTGATTCACCACTTCAGATGTATCGTTTCCGGCCATCCACTGTCCAATGGCGACGCTCTTTACAACGTCTCAAGCGACCCAACAGATTCAGCTGACAGTTGATAGTTGGTTCAAATGGCTCTGAGCACTATGGGATTTAACAATTGAGGTCATCAGTCCCCTAGACTTAGAACTACTTATATCTAACTAATCTAAGGACATCACAAACATCCATGCCCGAGGTAGGATTCGAACCTGCGACCGTAGCAGCAGCGCGGTTCCGGACTAAAGCGCCAAGAACCTATCGGCCACAACGGCCGGCAGTTGATAGTTGGAGAGACAACGGTGCGGTTACAGGTAATCTGTGAAAACCATGTTGGCCACTGATGCATCGTCTATATGGATGGTGTTAACCCTCTCGACATCAGCTAAGGCCTGAAGATGGTGAACTTAAGTACCAAAAGTGGTAGCCATACTATAAACGACATCATAAGGAGGGCTCTAGGTGTTTCATTTTCTGACATAAGTAAGCCGCCGAAGTCCCGCAGATCTCCAGTGACAAGGATGGACGTACAAAAATCTGGTGATCATTTCCGTATTATCTACCGATGTCCGGATACTTATGATCAGACAGCGTATTTTTACAAAGACCGACGAACAAATTAAGGATGAAGCTCACAGATGAACACGACGTAGAGACACTGACAATGGTTGCCTGGTTACAAGAACGCTGTTACTGGACCAGTAAACAGCGTTTGGTTGATCAACAAAGACCATACAGATAACTCAGAGGACACAAAATGAAGAATTTATATAGATAAATTAGGGTGAACGAGTGAGACAGTATGTACGAGAATACATGGAAAGAACTATCTCAGCAGCACCAATGAGTCGGTGATTACCCTCGTAATTGTGGATGATCTGATTGATGCAATTAGCGAACAAAAAAAAAAAAAATCGGTAGCTCTCTCGGACAACTCGGCAATTTTTTATCGGCAACACTGGTCCCTGTAACACTCTGTGGGACTGTCTCAACTTGAAGCCTCAAATGGTAGGACAGTGTTGTCTGGAACAGACTGTAACAGTCACGGGAACGGATCCTGACACCAGAACACCTCGGATCCCAATGAGGCTGAGCTCTTGCTGTGGGGGTTATGTAACATCTTGGGTTTAGAAGACTGTGCAAAGGGCTATACCTGTCATAGCCAAACTAGCTGTGCTCCTTCGCACTGTTTTGGGCCGGCTTGTTAGTTGCGTTAGATAGCCAGACAGTGACGTCGTCTAACAGTCGGAACAGTTCTCTGGCGCCCCTAGTACATTCCTGTGTGAAGAGCCGTCGAAACCCACAACGGGACCTCCGCCTACTCATCATCACCGATTTCGCCCAACTTACGATATAATGGCTCTGAGCACTATGGGACTTAACATCTTAGGTCATCAGTCCCTTAGACTTAGAACTACTTAAACCTAACTAACCTAAGGACATCACACACATCCATGCCCGAGACAGGATTCGAACCTGCGACCATAGCAGTCCTGCGGTTCCGGACTGAAGTGCCTAGAACCGCACGGCTACCGCAGCCGGCTCAACTTACGATATATGTAGGGTTTGGACAGAAATGAAAGTGAGAGAAGTGGGAGCTCCAGATGGCAGTCGTTTAGAGAGAGAAAGAGACAGAGATAGATAGAGAGAGAGAGAGAGAGAGAAAGTAATCCTAGAGTCGCAGGGTCAAGTACACATGCAGAAACATTTTTATTTTTTTCAGTTTCTACATTACTTACACCGACAATATTGCTCAGGGTATTGTATTTATCCATATTGTTATAAAAAAAACTTAAAAGAATATAAAGAGAAAGATATCTAAATACGTACTCAATACCACGACTCTCGGATTTTCGTTCTGTAATCTTCTTGCTGCCTGGAAACGACACGAACATAAATGGCTCATACCTGCCCGACCCACGCCAAAAGTGCTATTTTTTCCAAACGGTTGGCCGTACGAGACGAGCTCCAATTCATGACACTTTCACCTCTGGCCAAGCCCTGCATATACCATAAATCTGAATGAAATCGATGATGACGAATGGGTCCCCTTCTTACTTCAAAGGACACTCTGCAATCTAAGAACGCCATCTTGACGTAAATTACTAACATCTGAAGTACTTACAATTACGATCGGCAAAAATCAGGGTGTATACTCCTAAATTAGGGCATCATTACTGTCTTCTTGGCACCATCGCAACAAACATACAATCATGAATCAAATTACAGGTAAAATTAATTAACCGCATGGTGCACCATTTCCACTGCAGCGGGCAGCTATTCACTGTCGCTTCTTTGTCGATTTCGATCAGTCATGAGGCTGCAAATGTATGTAGGGCATAAAATTGCACGGAGTGGTCGCCGCAATGGACTGCGTGCATTTGCAGGACTGATTGAAAACGCCAAGAAGCAACCATGAACTGGTGTCCACTGCAGTGGACAGGGCGCACCACAGGGTTTACCATCTTTGCAAACCTCAAAGGCTTGTTAACCTCTAATTATCCTAGTTCTGATTTGGCGTTAATAGCTTGCTCTGGAGAGTGTGGCATCACACTGTACTCAGTGGTTAACGCCCGAAGGTGATGACGGGAATATATATGAAACTATCGTGGCAGCAATTTGGGCAGTTATATTGAAATTTTATTATGAATTGTAGCCGAGAGAGACCGGCAACATATGCGATCTATAGGATGAAAATTACGTCCGTATGTGCTGACATTTCATTTGCTTCCTTGCATCTGGCGTTTACGGCCGACTCCCAAACCGATATTACCAAACTGCACTCGCTCTGAAAGAGCCTCCGGCTCGGTCGAGGTCATCCATCCGCTGGCGCTGTTGACTCGCGTCCGGGACACCGTTTCTATAGACAGTGCGTCCCCGGAGCGCCACACTGGCCGCCACACACAGAGAATTCCCCGTCCCCGTTTACAGCGGCATTCATCAGCAAAGGGCTACCCGCGGCGCGCCGGACTCGGTGGAGCGCCTCACAACTATATGGCCGGTCAGACGACCTGAATTACCGCGCCCCACATGTTACGTCGAATTAGCCGGGCGCTGCGGCTATTTGCCTTGTCATATTTGCGCATTTCGGCGCGTATCATACTGGAACAAGGGCGCCGACCGAATATTTGTGTGTCGGACAATACGCGGAGCGGGCTCTCCGCAGAGGCACCGCACAATGCAGCGCGTGTGAAACGGGTCTGTCGCGTGGCGTCTGGCAGCCGATATTGTCGGCAGCGTCAGTGCCGCGTTATGACACGAAAAAAGTAGACAGGCTGGAGATTAACGTCGCTTCTGGTCAAAAAGGACACAGAAATATGAAACTATTCAGGCATTCAGCTCAACTGATCTGGGAGAAACGTGGGGGCTCTAAATCACGATGACCAAACAAAGCATTGCACCGTTTCCTGCCGAGCACAAATCCAGTTGCTCAGCCACCGAGCAACTTATTTTGTTAAACGTAAACATGTCGGGCAGGCCACGTTCAAAAATGGTTCAAATGGCGCTAAGCACTATGGGACTTAACATCTGAGGTCATCAGTCCCCTAGACTTAGAACTACTTAAACCTAACTAAGCTAAGGGCATCACACACATCCATGCCCGAGGCAGGACCGTAGCAGCAGCGTGGTTCTGGACTGAAGCGCCTAGAACCGTTCGGTCACAGCGGCCGGCTTCAGGCCACGTAAAACAGTATCACCATGATGGTGGTATGCAGCAAACACCGAACTGGCACGAAGTGGACCGCTTGCTTGGATATGCCAGTGATTAGCATTTCAGTGCAACAGCACAAAGTCGGTAGCAGAAATGTCACCTACATTCAGTACTCTGCGCCTTGCCGTATCTCAATGGTCGCACGTGACTAGCGCCCGAAGGGACATATACAATGCCCGCTCGGTCTAGTAGGTTTTTACAGACGTCACATGTCTTGAGTCATCAAACGGATTTGTTTACAGCAATATCCACATCCACACGGGCAGTGCGACACCACGGGATCTCAACACAGCAACCACTGAAGAAGCTTCCCTTGAAGCACCGGCAGAGAAAGACGCGCACGACAGCAATGTTGACAGGAGCTGACGACATCGTCTTTTCAGGTGAGACCTGGTTCTGCGTATAGCATCACGGTGGATGTATCACTGTGTACAGGATCTGAAATGGACGAACCTCGAAAAAAAACATTTTTTATCATCTAAAGGTCCAGCATGGCGTGTCATTTAGAACTCAAAACGATCACCTCTGGCTCGTATAGCCGGTACTTTTGAACAGCTACCGCTACACTTCTGACGTGCTGTGGCCTACCTTAGAGGTTTCGTGACATTATCTTCCAACAAGATAACACCAGACGACATGTTGCTCACGCATTCCCAATTATCTCGATGCAGAGGATGTTCACGTGTTTCCCTGGCCATCATATCCTCCAGATGCGTCACTCACTGAAAACATCTGGTCATGGGTCGCTGAGAGAATGGAATTCCACCACTTGCGAGCCACTAATACTGACAGAGTCTGCCAGAGAGCTGAAGCAGCATGGAATCATGTACCCGCATGTGCTATCAGTAGAACTCGATGCTAACTCCGGTCAGAGATGGCAGCACTGTGTGTACAATTTCGCACGCCATATACCTACAAATCACCCAGAAATGTTATCATGTATTCTTCCTGCTACATTGTTTATGTACAATATGTAAACATTCGTTATTGGCTATCCTTCCTGTCAAAGCAAAGTTCAGCACTCTCGTCCTGAAGGGGCAATCGGGCCAGAATGACTACTGTGTCATCCTCCACCAATGGCATCATTGGATGTGGTATGGAGGGGCATGTGGTCGGTACACCTCTCTCCCGGTCGTTGTTGGGTTTCTTGACCTTCAAACCGCTACTAATTGATCGACTAGCTCCTCAGCTGACCTCACGACGCTGAGTGCATCCCGTACCACTCCTCTCACAAAGAAAAAAATACCTGGCAGTACCCAGAATCGAACCCGGGTCTCCCGGAAGGCGGTCAGCCGCGCTGACGACAGCCACGGGGGCATATTATTCTTCTTGTAGTTTAAATTTTAACGGATAGCAATTCTTTCATATCAAAGCGGTACCGTTTCTCTTCCTTTGAACATTAAAACGCTGAAGATCGAAAAGCTGCGATGCAGTACACACAAAGCTAAGAATAACATCTGCCAGTATCCATACCATATAAACTTCATGTGTTATAGTACCTACTACACCGCTCTAGCTGAATGCAGTGTTAAATTGCACATCTGGGACTCACATTTACACTAAGTACTTCGTGCAGACACGAAAGTCTAAGGTCGTAGACTTCGGCAGTCGGGGTCAGGTTCTTTATAATTCGTCTAGGTAAGTGATGTTACACTGCCACAATGAAAAAGGCGACCTGGAATGGCGACTAAACCACTATGCAGAAGAATTATACTGAATATGTTATAAAAGTGCTCTCTACAAGAGTTAAAAGAAATTTGTAGGCTCCACAGAGCTTTGGAGGTGCTGCCAGCAAAGAAAGCAGAAGGGATACATAACACTGCTTGAGAGTTTCTAAAATAAGAGGGAGATATTTCTCAGGTGCATGTGTGGAGCACAGCACTGTATGGAAGTGAATCATCGATTGTTGTAAAACCGGACAAGAATAGTATCGAAGTGTTTGAGATGTGTTACAAATTGATACCGAAAGTTAAATGGGCTGCTAAGATAAGAATTGATGAAGCCCTCGGCAGAATATGCAAAGAAACAAATATGCGCGAAATACTAGTTGAAGCGGCATGATGATAAGGATTTGTGTTAGAACAACAGGGAATGACTTGCATGTTCCTCTGAGTCTTTCAAAGCGGTATGCTTCAAAAAAACTCCTCGGTTTCCAAGCCACGACACTTCGAATAAAACACTCGAGCTTTCGATACCTGCCTCGGCCATCGTCATCACGAGTTAAAATTAGTGACTGCCCGTGTTGGCAAGGTAATCCGCTTACACAAGTGCGATAGCAGCAACAGTATTAGGCTAACTTTATTTAGGGGTTCGGACAGCAAGGCCGTAACAAGTAATTAACTGCAGTCTGGTCGGGATTACAGGACAAGGAAGGAACGAATAAATCGACTTTCTATAAGGAATACTGGGGCTGGCACAGTAATCCGCTTATACAAGCGTCATAGTAGCACCTGGATTCCTGCAGAGACATCCCGAGGCCTGTGGTGCGTAGGTCACAGCATGTGACACTGAAGGTCTTAAGAGTGCCAGCAGCAGTCTCCGGCGGGAATCGAGTAACTATTTCAGACGAGTTTAACAATTCTTGACTGCGCGTTTAAATGCATGCAAACTCTCGATAGCACACAACAAAGTTAAGACCTTTAGTGGGTGCCATTTCAACTACACATACATTTCCCATGGGCCCTGCACGGAACCGACCGTTCGCAAAGTGTGGTGGACTAGTAGGCCAGTGTGACGTCACACGTTCGTTGCGAGGCCCATATTTCTTGAGGGCCCCGGAGAGGGCCGACGTAAAGCATGCGTGAAAGGCGAGTTGGGCAGCTCATAGCAGCTCCGGCCCGCCATGGGAGTGACGTCACGTGACACAAAAGGTCGGCGCCACGTTTGAGTCATTACTGCCTCTATGGACGCGTCAAGATTGGTTGATTCGGGGAAGGCGACGAAACAGCGAGGTCATCGGTCCCATTGGATTAGGGAAGGATGGGGAGCGAAGCCGGGCGTGCCCCTTCCAAAGTAACCAACCCAGCATTTGCCTGAAGCGATTTAGGGAAATCACGAAAAACCTAAATGAGGATGGCCGGACGCGGGTTTGAACCGTCGTCCTCCCGAATGCGAGTCCTGTGTGCTAACCACTGCGCCACCTCGCTCATTCAAGCATCAAGGATCTGTCTTTGCCATCAATCGAAAACCAGAGCCTGTCACCATGCCCTGTTAAACGTGTACTTCTAGTCTGTGTTAAAATTGTTGCTGTTGATTCAAATTTCCAGTCTTGGGTCATGCATCGTCACATTTGTATTGTGTCAGGTAGAAGGCGGTCAATATTAGACTGAACAGCAACAATTTTAACAGAGACCTGTGGTACATATTTAGCAAGGCGCGTGGGGTGGGGGCTGTGGAAATGGAGCCAAGCAAAGACGGGCGCTTGATGCGCAAGTTTCAAATGTGACGCCGGCTCCCCACGCCACCTGACGCCACTCGGTCCGCCGCGAACAGGAGCTGCTATGAGCTGCCTAGCTCGCCTTCTCTCGCCTTCTGCGCATGCATCACTTCGGCCCTCTCTGGAAGTTTCCACCCGCTGCTATCGCACTTGTATGAGGGGATCATCGTCCACTCGAGCCGTCAGTAATTTTAACTCCTGATGAAGATGGCGCAGACAGCTATCGAAATCTCGCGTCTTCTACTGGATGTGGTTCCTCTCGACGAAGTCATTGCAGGCCGCATCAAACCAGTCAGAAGACTGATGAACCACACACATAGAAAGGGTCATTAACAGGTCGATGAAAAGAGTGTAGTTAGTCCGTATCTGTTACGTCATCAGTGACAGCCGCGGTTGGAAGCGTGGTAGGGGACGCATCGGCGACGCACGACGGTGTACGGCGATGTGGCGGCATTGAAATATTAATGTCGTGTTTAAAACTTGCCCCGGGGCTGGAGAGCTAGCTGCTTGCCAGGTGGGCAGGATGCGAGGAGATAGCAGGCAGCGGCGGTAGCAGCAGCAACAACTTGGCTGAGAGGGCCCAGGATTTTCATAAACCTGCTGCTCCCCGGCGCGTCTGCTTCCCGTATAAAACTTTACGGCGCCGCCTGCTGCGAGATGGATGCACGCCTCTCGTCGAATTTCCGGATGACTGGTGGGGGAAGAGGGGGGAGGGGGACGGGATGAGCCAGTGGCTCATCAGCCGCACGGCGAGCCCGCCAGATGCCTTTGATTCTGTACTGCGTAGCTTGGTGTCCGTTCTGTCAGCCTCAAATAATATATATAGTCGTCAGACATTGTAGCCTGCTTGTCTGTTTCTATAACGTTGCTCTCTGTTCCCTAATGAGTAAAATACGAGCGTACGTAATATAAGAACTTTTTTGTGGTTGGACTGAAGAGATTCTAGCAAATACAACACAGCATATTATGTTATTCTTAAAGGGGAGAAATCTTTAGGCCTAAAAATAACTTTGAGCGTAGAACTATTGTGTCTTACAGGACCATTACGTTTCAGTAGGATAGTTAGTGGCCGAGCGGTTCTGGGCGCTTCAGTCCGGAATCGCGCGTCCGCTACGGTCGCAGGTTCGAATGTTGCCTCGGGCATGGATGTGTACGATGTCCTTAGGTTAGTTAGGTTTCAGTAGTTCTAAGTTCTACGGGACTGATGACCTCAGATGTTAATTCCCATAGTGCTCAGAGCCATTTGATTTGAACGTTTGATTAGCCGAGCGGTCTAAGGCGCTGCAGTCATAGGCTGTGCGGCTGGTCCTGGCGGATGTTCGAGTCCTCCCTCGGGCATGGGTGTGTGTGTTTGTCCTTAGGATAATCTAGGTTAAGTAGTGTGTAAGCTTAGCGAATGATGACCTTAGCAGTTAAGTCCCATACGATTTTACACACATTTGAACGTTTCAGTACACAACGTGAGTCAAGAGGGAAGGAACATTCTTTGACGGGTGATAGTATTAGTGATTCTTAACAAAGCGGTGCAAATGAAAAGATGCCTTTTTCTTAAATCTATCCTACACAATGCTGTTTGAAAAACACCGGCGTCAGTCGCATGTACTTCTTCACCAGCATTCACATGCCAATACGATCAAAGCGACATTAGGCTACATAGTATTGACTAAGTTGGAATCAGTTGGATACCTGTATGCGCAGAGACAGCAGTCAGTCGGAAAAATCCGTAAATCGCAGCAGATCTAGATTTCGACTATAACATAGTCACTATAGTTGTGTTAGCAAAGAGTGATATTGAGACTTATATCACTCTCTCGTAACGTACCGATGATTATGGTACGTCCGAAATCTATATCTACTGCAATAAATTACGGAATTCTGCGACTGACTGCTGAGCGCCTTGAAATTTACATAAGTAGTGTTGTCTTTACTGACCACTTCAATATGCATTTCACTTGCGCATACTGGAGCGACAATACTTGAAATTGTACACGTTGTTTACCTCATGTCTCAGTACTACTGTGGTGACATCAGCGTACTATACAGTGTTGTGTTACTCCATTAGATTACTGTTCACTATTAAGTATACGACACATATTCATATGACTTTTTTATTCATAATCACTAATACTATCTCTCTTCAAAGATCGTACCTTTCCTTCAGGTTCACCCTTCATACAGGCTGCTTTTTTGTGGATATTCCAAGACGAAGCAGTATTGGTCGAAAGAAGAAGTTCTATAGCGATATGTCCGGAAATCAATACTTGTTGTATATGGGGTGGTGAAGATCCACGGTTCACAGCCTACATTTTATTTACACAAGAGGCAAGATTCACAAGAGATGGCATAGTAAATTACCGCAACATGCACGTGTAGGGTGATGGAAATCCTCGAGCAATCATGGAGGTGACGAATCAGGATAGTTTCAGTATCGAAGTGTGGCCACGAACTGGTGATAGACTCGAAGGGCCATACATCTTGCCAAACGGATCAACAGGTGCTGTGCATCACGGATTTCTGCGCGATTGATTGACAGAGCCACTGGACAGCATTACCTTTGCAGAAAGATAATGCTATGGTTCACGCACGACGGGACACCACGACATTTTCTGCGGATCTCGCGACAGCACCACAGTGCACAGATCTGAAATGCTGGAGTTCTGGCTAGGAGAATAGTTAAGGTACTGGTGTATGCCCGGCACACAGACATGTGCAGACGTTACAGGAGCGTTGACCAATGCATGTTTCGCAATCACAATGGGTCCACGTGTATCTGAAAGAATGCGAGAGAACCACATATAGGACTGCCTATGGTGTCTACCGTTGCGGAACAGACAGATTGGAGTTAGAGGACAGAATGGACGGTACTTCAGCAGGTACTGGTTTCTAGCCTTACAAATATATGAAGTTCTCTACTGTGTAGGAGTATGTGACACACACACAAATGTAACGTACTGCACATAAATGGTCAGAGAGACGTGACATAGTGTAAGTACAAGATTACCTAACGATCCTGGAATGTAATACCTATTCAATTTGGGGAATGCGTATGGTACATTTAAAGTGGAACAACTACATAAAACAAATCGTAGGAAAGGAAGACACATAGCTGAGATCCACTGCAAGAATTCTCAGGAAGTATGTGTACCTTTGTAGGAGGTAACGTGCAAAAGCCTCGTTCGACTAATATTCGATTAGTGTTCGTCAGTCTGGTACCTGTAACAGATAGGACTCATAGCCGAAATAGAGAATAATCAGAAACTAGCAACGCGTTTGGCCACACATCTATTTATTAAGCGTGAAAACGTCACGGAGATGGTCTTCAACCTCCGATGACAGACACTACAGTAGAAGCTTTGTGGTTCATGATTAACTATGAGAATTCCGACAGCGTCCGTTCCTAGACGAATCAACCTAAACATTGCTTCCTGCCACCCATATCAGTCTAAAAGTTCATGCAGGTAAAATCAGAGAGCGAGACTGACCAACAATGGGTCTGGAACCGCGTGACCGCTACGGTCGCAGGTTCGAATCCTGCCTCGGGCATGGATGTGTGTGATGTCCTTAGGTTAGTTAGGTTTAAGTAGTTCTAAGTTCTAAGGAACTGATGACCTCAGATGTTAAGTCCCATAGTGCTCAGAGCCATTTGAATCATTTTTGACCAACAATGGTTCTTTCCCTCGTCCATAAACAATTGGAACAAGAAAGGAGGGAAGTGACAATGTTACACAACTTATCTTCCGTTACATACCATAAAATGGATTGCTGAGTATAGAGGTGCAAGAGAATGCTGAAAAGCAATTCCCTCGAATTTTTTATAAGAAAACTCTTAAAGCTTTATTTAAAAACTTTATTAACATTCTACATCTTTATTTTTTCATTTCTAATATTTGTTTCTTAACATAGTCATCTTGGCGAGAAAATCATTTGTCCCACCAAGAGATCAGTTAGCTCTGTAGAATGTTTGACTCTGTTGACGGAGCCGCAACCACACCTCTGCTTCGATCACTTCATCACCATCAAATGAAGCCCTCGAAAGTGTTTTTCTAAGTTTTCGAAACAGATGAAAATTGTATGGAGCCAAGTCGGGACTGTATCGAGGGTGATCGGTGACAGTGAACCCAAGGCAACAGGCCGGCCGGTGTGGCCAAGCGGTTCTAGGCGCTTCAGTCTGGAACCGCGCGACCGCTACGGTCGCAGGTTCGAATCCTGCCTCGAGCATGGATTTGTGTTGTGGTGTCACCACCAGACAACACACTTGCTAGGTGGTAGCCTTTAAATCGGCCGCGGTCCGTTAGTATACGTCGGACCCGCGTGTCGCCACTATCAATCATTGCAGACCGAGCGCCGCCACACGGCAGGTCTATTATAGAGAGACTCCCTAGCGCTCGCCCCAGTTGTACAGCCGACGTTGCTAGCGATGGTTCACTGTCTACATACGTTCTCATTTGCAGAGACGACAGTTTAGCATAGCCTTCAGCTACGTCATTTGCTACGACCTAGCAAGGCGCCATATTCAGTTACTATATTCTGAACAGATAATATTGTGAATCATGTACCGTCAAGAGGTGACGTTCATCATTAATGGATTAAAGTTAAGTATCAAACTAATTACGTCCGCTTTCTGAATTCTAATTCCTTGACATGTTCCAGACCTCACGTCAGTATAGTCCTTCCCTCCTCACGCCAGGCTCCGTGAGCTAAAACGCGTGCATTTCGGCCTCCTCTAGTAACACGGTGTTGGCTCTTCTGCCAACACAACATGTGTGATGTCCTTAGGTTAGTTAGGTTTAAGTAGTTCTAAGTTCTAGGGGACTGATGACCTCAGATGTTAAGTCTCATAGTGCTCAGAGCCAAGGCAACAGATCTTTGCAGATGTCGCAGCGCTGTTGTGTGGTCTCGCATTGTTATGCTGAAGGAGAGGGTGCTCCATGTGTGGACGAACTCTTTAAATTCGTGTTTTCAGTTTTCTAAGGGTCTGTTTCCCAGGCACCCACATAGTTACGTTACACAACGCTGCTTTACATGCTACGATTCGGAGCCCTCTAGCGGCAGAGGGTTGCAACTTACGTTAGTTAAGCGGGAAAGTCGATTGAGTAATATGCATGACATCTAATACTCCATCTTCAGACCACGAGTGGCCTACCGGGACCACCCGACCGCCGTGTCATCCTCAGTGGAGGAAGGGATAGGAGGAGCGTGGGGTCAGCACACCGCTCTCCCGGTCGTTAGGATGGTATTCTTGACCGATGCCGCTACTAAGCGGTCGAATAGCTCCTCAGTTGGCATCACGAGGCTGAATGCACTCCGAAAAATGGCAACAGCGCATGGCGGCCTGGATGGTCACCCATCCAAGTGCTGACCACATCCGACAGCGCTTAACTTCGGTGATCTCCCGGGAACCGGTGTATCCACTGCGGCAAGGCGGTATGACATCTAACACGTCAACCGATATTGACAACAGAATAAAAATCCGGATGCATTACTTTCCAGCATGCCCTCGTAACAAACAACTTACCTGTCTCCTTAAACTTGGTAAAAGAAACAAAATGTATATCCATGATCGGCATCGTCACATCGTAGATGCCAACTCGGATACACTTTTTATACAAAAAATTTTGAAAAATCTAAAAAAAAAAGTCGTATGAATGCATGATGCCTGTTCTTTCGGACATCTGAAGGTGTGATACATATTATGCGAATTGAGCGTTAAGGGTAAAGAAAAGAAAGGAAAGGAAAGGTACTGATTATATAACCAGCATCGGGACTTCGTGCGGAATCAGCGGCGACGAGTGAAAAAGCGTGCCGGACCGAGACTGTAACTCGGGATGCATGGAGGAGATAAGACAGGGGCTACGGACAGCTGGCGCTGGATGGGAGTGTTTGTCGCCCTGGGAGTGTACCGAGGCAGACAGCGCATTTACGACAAACATTGTGGCTGGCACGCATTTTCCCTCGTCGCCGGAAATTCCTCTGAAAGTTTCGATGCAGGCGATACCAGTTCCTTCCCTTTCCTTTCTTCCCCATTCCACCTTCAATTTATGTGGTAATAAATATATTCTAATTTTAATGGAGGTATCTCGTTCATGAGATTCCATTGTGGTACAGAAATGCACATTTTTTAAAATATTTTTAACTGATACTATGTTTTATTCAGATACTATGTTTTATCCGTTTCACATATGGTTAACACTAATTTCCCGCCAAGTCGGGTATGTTCCTATCTCTATACTGAAATATTGTGATAAAAAATATTTTTTTGGAATAACACAACCAATGAAAAAAATTCGAAGTTCATTTTGCTTATTATTTTCAAACCTGAAGATGACTGACTTTTTTCAACCGAAACTAATTATATAATTATTGTTTCTAACTGCGATCTAGAAAATATATTTTTAAAAAATTTTTATATATAAAAGTCTGGTTTTGTACAACTAGATGTGCCACAGATACTGTTTCCAAGCTGACATTTATAATTTTAACTAATGTTTTACTAAGAACATATATATATGCTCTAAGTCTTCTTCAAACTACATTTCAGCACATCCTGTTCTGGCTTATGTGAAATTCTAAACATTCTGTCTCTAGCTTCCTAACATGCATTTGTTGTTGTTGTTGTTGTTGTTGTCTTCAGTCCAGAGACTGGTTTGATGCAGCCTTCCATGCTACTCTATCCTATGCAAGCGTCTTCATCTGCAAATAACTACTGCAACCTACATTCTTCTGAATCTGCTTAAAGTATTCATCTCTTGGCCTCCCTCTACGATTTTTACCCTCCACACTATCCTCCAGTACTAAATTGGTGATCCCTTGACGCCTCAGAACATCTCCTACCAATCAATCCCTTCTTCTAGTCAAGTTGTGCCACAAACTCCTCCCCAATTCTATTCAGAACCACCTCATTAGTTACATGGTCGACCCATTTAGCATTCTTATGTAACATCACATTTCGAAAGCTTCTGTTCTCTTTTTATCTAAACTGTTTATCGCCCATGTTTCACTTCCATACATGGCTCCACTGCATACAAATACTTCAAGAAAATACTTCCTGACACAAATCTATACTTGATCTTAACAAATTTCTCTTCTTCAGAAACACATAACTTGCCACTGCCAGTCTACATTTTACATCCTCTCTACTTCGACCATCATCAGTTATTTTGAACCCCAAATAACAAAACTCAGTACTACTTTAATTGCCTCATTTCCTGAACTAATTTCCTCAGCATCACTTGATTTAATTTGACTACATTCCATTATATTCGTTTTGCTTTTGCTGATGTTCATCTTATATCCTCCTTTCAAGACACTGTCCTTTCTGTTCAACCGCTTTTACAGCTCCTTTGCTGTCTCTGACAGAATTACAATGTCATTGGCAAACCCCAAAGTTTTCGTTTCTTTTCCATGGATTTTAATTCCTACTCCGAATTTCTGTTTTGTTTCCTTTAGTGCTTGCTCCATATTCAGATTGAACAACATTGGGGATAGGCTACAACCCTGTCTCACACTCTTCCCAACCACTGCTTCCCTTTCATGCCCACTCAATCTTTTAACTGTCATCTCATTTCTGTAAAAATTGTAAATAGCCTTTCGTTGCAAGTATTTGACCCCTGTCACCTTCAGAATTTGGAAGAGAGTATTCCAATCAACACTGTCAAAAGCTTTATCTAAGTCTACAAGTGCTAGAAACGTAGTTTGCCTTTTCCTTAGTGTATCTTATAAGATAAGTGGTAGGGTCAGTATTGCCTCACGTGTTCCAGCATTTCACGGAATCCAAACTTATCTTCCACGAGGTCGGCTTCTACCAGGTTTTCCATTCGTCTGTACAAAATTCATGTTAGTATTTTGCAGCTGTGGCTTAGTGAACTGATAGTTTGTTAATTTTCACACCTAACAACACGTAAATCATGTTAATAGTCAGCGACACTTTGCGGGCAAGCCCACTCGGCTGTTTGTACCGCAAGGGTAGGTACAGTGTATTCCACGACGGTCTTACACTGCTGACTATGAGCGTTCACCACAATTCCATATAAAATTACAATGCCAATGAAGGCTAAAAAAAATTATTTGCTCCTTTTACTAAATTTCAGGGGAAAGGTGTGTGATTTGTTGCAAGCTTCGTAGAAAATGTAAATCAGCACTACTACTTTTAATCCCGTATCTTATCACAATGGCCGGCCGTGGTGGTCGAGCCGTTCTAGGTGCTTCAGTCTGGAACCACGCGACCGCTACGGTCGCAGGTTCGAATCCTGCCGCAGGCATCGATGTGTGTGATGTCCTTAGGTTATGTCGGTTTCAGTAGTTCTAAGTTCTAGGGGACTGATGATCTCAGATGTTAAATCCCATAGTGCTCAGAGCCATTTGAACCATTTTTATCATAATGCTCTTAGACACAAATATTTGCCTTCTGGTTTAGATCAATCCCATAACATCACAACGATTGAAACCGATTACTGAGCTTAATAAAGCCGGCAGCGGTGGCCGAGCGGTTCTACGTGCTTCAGTCCAGAACCGCGCGACCGCTACGGTCGCAGGTTCGAATCCTGCCTCGGGCATGGATGTGTGTGATGTCCTTGGGTTAGTTAGGTTTAAGTAGTTACAAGTTCTAGGGGACTGATGACCTCAGATGTTAAGTCCCATAGTGCTCAGAGCCATTTGAACCATTTGAACTGAATAAATTAGCGATCAAGGATTGTTTCGGTTTCCACGTATTCTCAAACATTGGCTAACACATCCGGCTACACGTAACGAATGATTGTTCCCTCTATACAACTCTAAAATTTGGTGCCTCCTTGAGCTTTGGATACATTTGACGACTTACTCTGAAGATGTCTCTCACAGATGACGACGAAACGTTAGTGAAGAGTTTTGTACGTTTATAACGGTCTTTCAGTCCGGGGCTTTTTAGTGAAGGAAGCTCCGGTCGTGAAAGCCGATATTGTATTATAATGAAAGGACTTGTTTGAAAATAAAATCCAATGGAAATAAATGTCATAAGAGTTAAATCAAACGACAAGGTTCTGATACTAATGAATGATATTTAATAAACAATAACTTTGCAGTTTTAACTGGTCGCTGGTAGTGAGAGCGGCGCGGCATCGTCACATCCGAAAGAAGCGAACGGAGTGAGTGTGAACTTTGCAGCTTTACATCTTGTTAATCTGTTTCTTAAGGAGTCATATATTAATTTTGTTCCACTAAGAAATTGTTCACAGTCCACCGAACCAAGACCAATACTGATACTGCAGAATACAGGATTTGGAACTTTGTCTTTAAGTTTTCTCACAACACAGGATCTCTTAACGATAAAGTTGTTTCAGTCAGTGCTCCCGTCAATAGTTCAATGACTGATATGATCTATTAGAAACGGTTATGAAAGCCTGCGACTGTGAAAGCAACGGGTTTGTTTATAAATAACTTTTCTGCTACCAATCACGATTTTCTTTAATTTATATTTTACACGACGCGTTTAGGGAAATGATTCCTATCTTAAAGTGCGTTTTTATCTGTGTACTATGCCATTTTTTCGTACTGTATTTGATGTGTGAGTTTCTGCATTCGTTCTGTTGCCTTTAACTTTTCTTGCTGACCATTTGTGCAGAGTCTAACATATATTAAACATCACACACAATTTTCTGTGCACAGTATACATCGAGAGTAGAAAACTTTCATTAACAAACAGTTATGAAGACGTACAAACATTTTTGTAACTATTTGTTTACGTAAGTTTGTCACTCTCGATGAATGAAAGATGGTTCAAATGGCTCTGAGCACTATGGGACTTAACATCTGAGGTCATCAGTCGTCTAGAACTTAGAACTACTTAAACCTAACTAACCTAAGGACATCACACACATCCATGCCCGAGGCAGGATTCGAACCTGCGACCTTAGCGGTCGCGCGGTTCCACACTGTAGCGCCTAGAACCGCTCGCCCCACTCCGGCCGGCGAATGAAAGATGTTTTTACATCTTTGTAACTCACTTGAAAACGTTAATCGTTTTCCGAAACGCTTCATGTATAATATAAATAAAAGAAAATCGTGACTGGTTGCAGAAAAGTTGTTTATAAACAAACGATAGTTCAATGGCTGTGCCGATTTCGCCTAATTAGTCTTTACCAATAACTCATAAATACGCTTTAACTGATGGCTGCATCAGAGCATGCTAACAGTAAACTTTTTTGTGAACCTCCGACTAGAGGGCTATTGACAACGCAGATAAACTTCACTGTTAAAAAACAGTATCCTCACTGATACCTTCTACCAACGAAATGGCAAATACGAACAAAGGATCTGTCAGGCTACATTGTATCCACTGTTCAGGCTCTAGAGCAACACACGCCTGTATGCTGTCCTACACGGGGAGTACCTGAGCAGTGCATGGAAGACTGCACTTAAAAGAGTGACTTCAAAGACTGTTTGGATCTCCAGTAACCGCCTGAAAGCCTTTTTCTAGAGTGTTTCCAGTTTTCCCATCCTGTACAATCTTCTATGTTGCAGAAGAATTCCTCCTCTAATCCCTCCGACAGTCGACACACTATACCTGAGGCGATTTGTAAACATCGGCGTCCCTTTGTGGTGGGCCGATACAGCGCGGGAGACAGCAAAGGCCCGCGACCGCCCTAAGCTGGAAGCGTTGTTGCTGATATTCGGCGTCTAGAATTTTAAAGTTTTAAGTTCGAAAGTTTGACACTTCCGCTACGATAGAACATTAGTCTTCAAACTATCGGAGACGGAGGCTGCGGCGGAAAGTCAGTTTAAATCCCAATTTCCAGACTTCCGGCGCCCGAGATGAAGTTTAGTTAATTAACTAATTCAAAGATTCAACTAAGATGAAAGAAAATGATTTGGGTTTGAGTGCCAGTCCGGCGCAGGGCACACACTACTACAAAGTGAGAGATTCATTCCAAAGACTCGCAGGCTGTGGCCAACACAGTTTCTCTGTTGTACCCTTTCTTCCGGTAGTGTTAGTTCTGCAAATTATGCAGATCTTCTACGAAGTTTGGGGGGCTACATCATGTGGACAGGTATGCAGTCCGACCAGCTGTAGAAGTACAGAACTTTGTACAAGTCAGGTAAACACGTGCATTTGGAGGTTAACAGCAAGGCCGGCCGGAGTGGCCGTACGGTTCTAGGCGCTACAGTCTGGAACCGCGTGACCGCTACGGTCGCAGGTTCGAATCCTGCCTCGGGCATGGATATGTGTGATGTCAAAAATGGCTCTGAGCACTATGCGACTTAACTTCTCAGGTCATCAGTCGCCTAGAACTTAGAACTAATTAAACCTAACTAACCTAAGGACATCACACACATCCATGCCCGAGGCAGGATTCGAACCTGCGACCGTAGCGTGTGTGATGTCCTTAGGTTAGTTAGGTTTAAGTAGTTACAAGTTCTAGGGGACTGATGACCTCAGATGTTAAGTCCCATAGTGCTCAGAGCCATTTGAACCGTTTACAAGGCAGTAGTTCTTAAATTTTCGGAGAAATGTATTTCAAGCGATACGATTCTTTGGACTCCAATCACTTGGAAGTTATGTTAAAGCGACGTATTAAACATTGATGTTAACAGATTATTAATATATTATAACATGATATATATTTTATCGTATTTATTATTAAAATCCTAGGCATCTGTGGCAAGTTGAAAGTGGGGGCGACGGAAATTTTTGAGAGGGAGTGATACATAACAAAGTGTGAGCACCCCCCACCCTTCACAACCGACACTACATCCGCGCCTGCCCCAAAGAGGCAACACCTGTATAACCAAACTAATAGGGTATTAACAAGAGGTTTAGGTGTCCAGCCCAAATATACAGGGTGAGTCAGGAGGTAAGATGATCAGAGAGGTGATAGCATTGGTGAATCTCAACAAAAAACTTAAATTAACATATGCACTTTTCTTAACCGTTTCCGACATACTCGGATGTCCTTTTTCACCAGAACTCTCACACGAATTCAACCAAATTAAAATCAGACTACGTGGTGTTGTCTTTACAGACCATTACAATGCGCACGTCACTAGCGCATTTTGGGGCGACGAGTCTGCAATTGTACACGTTTTCCTCAACTCTCAGTACTACAGTGGTTGCACCTGTGTGCTACAGTGTTGACAGATGTACAGTCAAAAGAGTATGGATCAGTGGCCGGCCGCGGTGGCCGTGCGGTTCTAGGCGCTGTAGTCCGGAAGCGCGGGACTGCTACGGTCGCAGGTTCGAATCCTGCCTCGGGCATGGATGTGTGTGATGTCCTTAGGTTAGTTAGGTTTAAGTAGTTCTAAGTTCTAGGGGACTGATGACCTAAGATGTTAAGTCCCATAGTGCTCAGAGCCATTTGAACCATGGATCAGTGTAATGAAAATCCCACAGGTTTTCACATATGCGGCGTATGGTGACGTAATCTTTGTCCACGGGTTTTGCCGTGGGAATTCCAGAGCTCATCTAAAGGACCGTACGAAAGAGCTTAGTTCAGCAGCACAAAAATTGTCTACCAGAACTGCAAAATGCATTGCAGTTGTCGGTGGGTTTTTGAACGTTTTTTGTGGGGAAATGTACACAATTAAACGAAACATCAGATCACAATGTTTTATTTACTATCACCTGCATTTGTTCTGTTTCCCATAGTTCTCACTTATTTCCTCGGAAAGTGTTAAGAAATGGACGTATGTTCCTATGACATTTTTTGTTCAGAATAACTAACACTATCTCCCCTCAAAACATGTACCTTTCCTCCTGACACGCCCTGTGTAGCTACATGCCAAATGTCTAACATTTTACCTGCGTTAAGATAACGTAATAGTTAATTTTGATTCGGATGAAATAAAAAGAATTTCAAACCGCCAATGACGTTGTTATTAAAGAAACCGAAAGTCAATGCATTTTTTCATTTTTAATTTAGAGCGCAGGTAGAGGCGATCTGGAGGTTTGTGCCACAGCTTTCTTGAACTGTAATGTCCGCAGCTCGTGGTCTAGTGGCTAGCGTTGCTGCCTCTGGATCACGGGGTCCCGGTTTCGATTCGCGGCCGGGTTGGGAATTTTCTCCGCCCGGGGGCTGGGTGTTTGTGTTGTCCTCATCATTTCATCACCATCATTACTCGTGACAGCTGCTAGATTGGATTGAGTTAAAAATTGGACTATTTAAAAATTGGGACTTTGTACGGGCGCTGATGACCGCGCCGTTGAGCGCCCCACCAACCAAACATCATCATCATCGAACGTAATCGTAATGCGGAACAATTTCAGCCCATTATTCTTCTCCACATTTTCTAGCGTCTTTTTTCGTTAAATGTGACGCATGCTTCTCCAGGAGCAGCAGAGTCCCTTTACGACAATCGGTACAACCCAGTCACGTCAGATGTAACGTGTCTCCTGTGTATACTACTACGGGACTTGACTAAATAAACATTTACAAAGCAATTTGGTCGTCGCTTTCTTCATTAGATACTATACCAATATTTACTAAATTACGGAACGTCACCGAAGACAGGCAAATAGGACTAAAGCAGGTAGTCCATATCAAAAAATAAAATTATAATACAAACTATCACCGGTTAGAGTCTTGAATAGCATAGAAATTATTAGATGTTTATCTTTCGCAGCCGCTATATAACAGATGCAAGATGCGGGCAGTACTAATTAAGTTGGAATTCTCTTCTTGTAGACTCCAAAGGGTACAAGTATTAAAAGAGAGAACGGCCGTGAGGTAGGTTCAGGCCATAAAGATGAAGGAACAAGTTGAGCGAGTCAGGGCGTAATACGAGAGGGTGGGCACAAGTCCTGCCTACGTGTGGAGGGCCCTGCAGCCCGTGGGCGGGTCTGGGGGCCGGGCGAAGGGCGGCAACAGCGCAGGGACCCTCTGCCTGCCGCCTGCACCACGCTGCACAGTGCACGTAGGCCGCTAGGGAGGGCCCACCGACGAGGCCAGATGGCCAAACCGTGGGAAGGGGGGGGGGGGGAGTGTAAAACTGTGACCTTATGAACGCAGTCATTTCTACTAATTGATGTACCCGAACAGGTGAACAGCCTGCACAGTGCATGTAGGCCGCCATATGGCGGAACCACAAGGAAGGGTAGGGGGCAGAGGGGCGGGGGTGTCTGGATAAGGATGGTGTAAGCTGTGACTTGCCAATACCCGTGATTTCTGTGAATGCTACTTTTTGGTAACTGCTATGTCTAGTAATGATTTGTCACAGTTTAAAATTTCATTTTACGGATTCGCAACTTTGATCCCTCCACAATGCTGAAGTGCGATTCCTGCAATTCATCACCGTAGATGTTATACTGTGATTAGTCGCAAGTAGCTGCTAACAGTTACTGGTGAGGGGGGGGGGGGGGGGGTGTAAAACTGTGACTTCCTGAACGCAGTCATTTCTGCTAATTGATGTACCTGAATAGGTGAACAGCCTGCACAATGGATGTAGGCCACCATATGGCGGAACCAAAAGAAAGGAGCGGAGGCATGGGGGCTGGGGTGGCTGGATAGGGATGGCCTAAGCTGTGATTTGCCAATACCAGTGATTTCCGTGAATGCTACTTTTTGGTAACTGCTATGTCTAGTTACGATTTGTCACGGTTTAAAATTGCATTTTACGGATTCGCAACTTGTATCCTTCCACAATGCTGAAGTGCGATTCCTGCGGTTTACCACCGTAGATGTTATACTGTGATTAGTCGCAAGTAGCTGCTAACAGATACTGGAAAACATATCTGCTAACTGGTTTATCTGGACAGGTGAACTTTGTCAATGCAACGGAAGTGACACGTTCTCGTCTACAGTGGGCAACTATTTCAACAGTGAGTCATTGCAGTCATTATGCATTTTCTAAAGGGATGATAAATAAATGTGAAATGCACTGTGAAAGAATAATGAAAATTCTATATTCTGCAACGTAGTTACTGATAAAGACTTGGAATATGTTTTGAGGTTGATGATATGATCGTGAAATCTGTGGGTAGTATAAATCTTACAGTTAAAGGTTTGCATCGGGAATATTTTGAGTGCAATATTCACTCAAAAGTTCGCAAGGTGCTTCACAAACGACTTCAACTGCACCCTTACAAAGTAGCGACGAAACGACTTGCAGCTTCGCCAGGGATTTGCCATCGAGGTATTGGGACCGGACCGGGTAAAACGTCAACTACAGGGGGCGGACAGAATTATATGAATTATAGTACATCTTGTTGCAACTTGACGCCACTGCGAACGAGTAAATACTGCGACTCGCCAGCAGAGTACATTTCACTTTCCAAGTCTTGGAGTTTACCTTCCAATGTATTATATGCCTTGTTCTGTAACGGTTAACACAAGCTATCGGTGAAATGTGCGATCTCTGAGATTTCCAAAAGGGCAGCTCAGTGAGCGGTTAGCAGGAGTATCTAGGACGAAAACGGCTGAGTTGTTGGACAGTAGATAGCATAAACAAAACATCGTAAAACATCATCGGCGAAGAGACATAGCGGGCGAAAGGTGAAGTTAACTGACAGACAACGACCAGCATTACAAAGGATTGTGGCCATACAACATAAAGCTACCGCAACGAAAGTGACAGCAGTACTCGACAGTCACTTGAGTAATGCTGCGTTCGTAAAAGCAGTACGGCGAGAGCTCCACAAGGCTAACATTCATGGAGGCGCGGCAGTTGCGAAACCGTTAATAATTGAAGTCAATGCAAAACTGCGAAATAGGTGTTGCTACGACCATAAAACGTGGACACTTGATGTCTGGAAGAATGTTCTATGATCCGTGAATCATCGTCTACATCGACCCAACAAACGGCCCGTTTTATGTATGGAGGATCCCGAAACAAGCCTGCGATCCGGCCTGCCTACTTACTAAAGTCAAACATGGGTGAGTTACGTTACGATTTGGGTGGGTATGTCGTGGCATTCAGCTGATCCTATCATTACCCTCACTGGCCGGATTACGAATGAATACCCATACGTCCCCGACAACAATGACTAGCATGTTTCTGCCAAAGACTGCCATATTCGAAGATGACGAAGCGCCCATACAAACAGCCAAAAATATTCAGGCGTGGTTTGTGAAGCATCAGAATATCATCAACCATCTTCCCTGGCCAGCACAAGCGCCAGACTTCAACGTCACTGAAACATTATGAAGAGCTTTAGAGCAAAGAGAGTGAGGAGCAGGTTTCCAGCTCCAACATCGTTGGTGCAACTGGCAGATGTTTTTGTATAGGAATGGCTTAAAATTCAGTTGGAAACTACTCAGACACTCTACGAATCTATTTCGCAGAACTACAGTTTTTCTCAAAGCCAACGGTGGCCCAGTTCCTTAATTATAAATAAATATTGTGTATATGATTGGTGTTCATACTATTTTGTCCACCCCTGTATCTAGGAAATTTTGTTTTCTCTCACGAAGCAAACCTTCCACACATGTGAGGAGGTTCATGCGTACGACATTCACATCTGGGGCTCGGAAACCCCCCACAGTTTCCGAGTGAACATGTCGGAGACAACTAAAATGTGAACGTGTGGTGTGCGTTGAAGAAAGACAGCGCAGCCGGAAAAATTTTCTTCATTGAGCAAACAGTAACGGGAATCGTTTACCTGTACGTGCTTGAGCATTTTTCTGTTCCTCCTTCTGCTTTAACCAAACGTCGTCTCTAGCAGGATGGTGCATCACCGCATTGGAGTTAACATGTTCGTCACTTTCCGGACTGGACATTAGCATAGCTATGTATAGAACGCGGAGGATCAACCAAATGGCCACCGTGATCTCCGGATAAACCCTCTCTGGATTTCTTTCTGTAGGGTTATGAGAAAAATACTGTGTTTGCCTCGCCCTCTCGTCACCTTTGCGATCTCGGTACAACTGTGGATGCAATAGGTTACATCATCCCAGATAAGCTTGTGCGCACACGGGTTGAGATAAGAGTACCGCCGAGACATTTTACCAGTTACGAAAGGAATACATGTAGAAGTGTACTAATGTTTTGTACAAAACTTTCTGAGTTACTTTACAAGATGCGCAAACGGGAATTATGTGTGTCTCATAATTTCTTTGATTGCATTTGTACATCACAGAGGTTTCATATGGACACAGTGTATAACATTTTTGTCCCCAGGCTGCGTGTCAAATAGAAGCCACATGAGCGTGCCATAAAATGCCTGATGTAAACAGACAAGGAAGTACCCATCGAGGGGCAGGGGAAGGAGGCTCATCGCTCCCCCTCCCCCTCCCCCTAAACAAATCACAGAAAAAAATGATTTTCTCAAACTGTCTTCTTTTCCTGTCCCGCAACACGTTCAGCCGTATCAGACTAATATAACTTTTAAAAAATCTTAACGTCAATTGAACTAATTAGTAACAAATGTTACCACAGCCATTTGTCGACCATAGCCACTTGTCGTGAAATGTGAAAGGTATTTCCCCTTTCTCCGCTATTCTCCTTGCAACTCACTGTTCCAAACACACTTGTGTTTTGAAATCTTCAAGTCGTGTTTTAACTTTAGCATGTGATCTTCTTTCTCGATTTACGAACCAGTGTCAAAAACTGCTAAAAATGTGATTACAGATAGTATTCGCATGCATCTGAACGCGACCTACCAGTCAGCAAAAATCTACAATTCTATACTCTTCGAAATACATACGTAGTTGGTAAGTACTTTAAAGTGGTAGCATAAGTACGTTAGTTTAATTTTTCTCCTTCCGCGAAACTTTTTATAAGTTTCCACTTCACTCTGTCCTCAGCTTAGTTCCAGGTACGCCCTTGTAAACAGAACGAAATTACTTATTAAATGACAATAGAACCAAGTAAGAGACTTAAGTAAAGTATGGACGAGGCGGAAACTGAAGTTAGGTAGATAGCAACAATTAACGATATTTGTAAGATAAAAAGGTTACGTAGATACGGAAGAAAATCATCATCATTGGAGCATAATTCTCTATTTCTGCGTGCTTCATCATCGGTGGTCAGGACGTGGGAGGCGCCTGCCCCAGGTATGGCTCCCCCCGCCCCCTACCCCTGGGGCGGACGGGTGTCGAGTTGCGTGCGTGTCTGTTTACACTCCCCTGTGTGGCGTGCACCAGATGTGTGGCGTAACGCGAGATCAAGAGCCTCACCAAATTGTTCGTATACACCTGGCGTTCGCAGCACTGCGTACGACGCCATGTGCTGTGAATAAGGCACCGCCGACACGAATCAGGCGGACGAAAAATATAATCCATCCTTGCTTCTTTTCTAAAGTGATCACCAACTTCATATAAACACGGGCGGAAAAAAAATGCAGCACTAAAAAATAATTAATACAGAGTAATGAAATTTCGGGAATACATTTGCCTAGATAACATATTTAAGTGATTAGCAAAGCAAAATTACAGGTTAATATAAAAGCGAAATAAGCCATTGCAAATTTGTAGTGCTGGTACATTAATAACTGCTGTGACCGCCAGAATGTTGAATGCAGGCATTCAAATGTGCATGCATTGTGTTGCTACTTTTTGTCCGCCAAAGCAATATGGCGAAGGCCATTTAATTTTTAGTTTTGAACCTTCGTATCTGTATGGTGTCTTTTTAGCCCTTTTTCCCACGTGTATTGTCAGTTGGGATTGACGTATAGTCGTTTTCTAACTCCTCTGTCTTCAAGTTGTATAGTTTGGACTGGGGCGCATATGACCCCACTTGTTTTTGCGATCTAAAACAGAACAAAACAATTGTGTTGTACAGGTGTCGAATGCCCATTAGTGGGATTGAGTTCCTTACTTGTTGCGCTTGGTTAGTCAATACAGGGACAGTTAATGCTAGTTGTGGATGACGTTCGATGATGTCCAAACGTGCTCGATTAGAGAGATATCTGGTGATCGAGCAGGTCAAGGCAACAAGTCGATACTCTGTAGAGCATGTTGATTTACAAAAGCGTTATGTGGACCAGCGTTATCCTGTTGGAAAACACCCACTGCTATGCTGTTCATGAATGGCAGCTCAAAAGGTCGAATCACCACACTGACGTACAAATTTACTGTCAGCATGCGCGGGATCACCACGAGATTGCTCCTGCTGTCATACGAAATCGCACACCAGACCGTAACTCAAAATGTAGGTCCAATGTATATAGCATGCAGACTGGCTAGTTGCAGGCACTCATCTGGACTACTCCTAACCAACACACCGCCATCACTGGCGCTGAGGACGAACCAGCTTTCGCCAGAAAACGCAACTGACCTCCACTCTGCCCTCCAATGAGCTCTCGCTTGACACCACTAAAGTTGCGAAAGGCGGTGGTTTGGGGTATGCAAACTACAGGGCTACTGGCTCGGAGTCGTCCTTGAAGTAACCGATTTGTTCACTCATTGCGTCACTGTGATGCCAACTGTGGTGTCACCGCCGGACACCACACTTGCTAGGTGTTAGCCTTTAAATCGGCCGCGGTCTGCTAGTATACGTCGGACCCGCGTGTCGCCACTATCAGTGATTGCAGACCGAGCGCCGCCACACGGCAGGTCTAGAGAGACTTCCTAGCACTCGCCCCTGTTGTACAGCCGACTTTGCTAGCGATGGTTCACTGACAAAATACGCTCTCATTTGCCGAGACGATAGTTAGTACAGCCTTCAGCTACGTCATTTGCTACGACCTAGCAAGGCGCCATTACCAGTTACTATTGATGCTGTAAAACATGTACCGTCAAGAGCGATGTTCACCAATTATGGATTAAAGTTAAGTATTCCAGCAGCTACGTACTATTTTTGCTAGTCTCATTACCTTGTCCTGTTTCAGACCTCACGCCAGCCTGCGTGAGCTTAAACGCGTGCCTTTCGGCTTCCTTGTCATAGTGGGTTTGCTGTCTTGCCAATCCACAACACCAACTACTTCTCAAATTGTTGCTGCAGATGCGTTACGATGCACCAGAGCCATACGCGAAACATGGTGGCCACGTGGCGGTCCGGAGCCCGATCTTCTTGCGACTGTACATTCTCGTGAGCACTGCTGCAAGCAATCATGTACCAGTGGCTAATTTCCTACCAACTCCTTCTGCAGTATCACAGATGGAACATCCAGCTTCTCGTAGCGGTATTACACGACCTAAGTCAAACTCAGTGAGATGGTATAATGGCGTATTTGTCGCCTTAAAAGTATTCTTGACTAAAAGTAACTCACCTCGTACAATCTCAAAGATAACTAACGCTCATGACCACTGCAGCGTTAATTTAAAGCAAACCTGATTTGCATCCTCATAGTGACGCTCGTACCGCCACTCTTACGCTATTGGCGCAAAATGTGAAAAGACATCATCGTTCAGATGTGGATACATGTCTAGCAACTTTAGTTTACGTGGCACACCTCTTTCTTAGTGTTGTAATTTTTTCCCTTCAGTATATATATGGTACAAAATGTAGGGCAGGAGCGTCTAGAATATTTTGAAACTGAAATTGGAGTGAGACAAAGCGATGAACTTTCTCCATTGCTTTTCAGGTGTATCTCAGAAATTTTTTTCGAAAGTATCGAACGCTAAAATCGAACTTTTAAATTGACGAACCAATGAAAGAGAAGACTGCTTACGTTTTACAGCGATTCTGTGTCATAATATTCGATTAGAACTAAAAAAATTATACGGTCCAGTCGCATTAGTGTGCCACCGCCGTTACTCATCAATGTTCAATAACCACAGACCACGGGTAGCAGCAAAAAATGTGTAAGGTATATAAAGCGCGTCGATGGTGAGAGGGGAGAGGGTGGGGACGGGTATAACAGTGCAGTCGTTGTAATGCGGAAACGGGGCGATTTATCGGATATCCAAAAGGGCATGATCATTGCTTTTATCCTTAGCCGAAAAGCCAATGATCATGCCTTATGGACTACGGGTAGAAGCACTTCCGAAACGGCTAAGTTTGTAAACGGTTCGCGCGCCGCAGTGGTTAAAGTATACCGTGCATGGCAAAATGGCGCTATCCAAAACAGCCGTCGAGGCAGTTGTGGAACAATAAGGGCCAAAGATGACAGGGGTGAACGACAGCAGTTGAGATGTACAGGGTGTTACAAAAAGGTACGGCCAAACTTTCAAGAAACATTCCTCACACACAAATAAAGAAAAGATATTATGTGGACATGTGTCCGGAAACGCTTAATTTCCAATTTAGAGCTCATTTTAGTTTCGTCAGTATGTACTGTACTTCCTCGATTCACCGCCAGTTGGCCCAATTGAAGGAAGGTAATGCTGACTTCGGTGCTTGTGTTGACATGCGACTCATTGCTCTACAGTACATCAAGCACATCAGTACGTAGAATCAACAGGTTAGTGTTCATCACGAACGTGATTTTGCTGTCAGTGCAATGTTTACAAATGCGGAGTTGGCAGATGCCCATTTGATGTATGGATTAGCATGGGGCAATAGCCGTGGCGCGGTACGTTTGTATCGAGACAGATTTCCAGAACGAAGGTGTCCCAACAGGAAGACGTTCGAAGCAATTGATCGGCGTCTTAGGGAGCACGGAACATTCCAGCCTATGACTCGCGACTAGGGAAGACCTAGAACGACGAGGACACCTGCAATGGACGAGGCAATTCTTCGTGCAGTTGACGATAACCCTAATGTCAGCGTCAGAGAAGTTGCTGCTGTACAAGGTAACGTTGACCACGTCACTGTATGGAGAGTGCTACGGGAGAACCAGTTGTTTCCGTACCATGTACAGCGTGTGCAGGCACTATCAGCAGCGGATTGGCCTCCACGGGTACACTTCTGCGAATGGTTCATCCAACAATGTGTCAATCCTCATTTCAGTGCAAATGTTCTCTTTACGGTTGAGGCTTCATTCCAACGTGATCAAATTGTAAATTTTCACAATCAACATGTGTGGGCTGACGAGAATCCGCACGCAATTCTGCAATCACGTCATCAACACAGATTTTCTGTGAACGTTTGGGCAGGCATTGTTGGTGATGTCTTGATTGGGCCCCATGTTCTTCCACCTACGCTCAATGGAGCACGTTATCACGATTTCATACGGGATACTCTACCTGTGCTGCTAAAACATGTGCCTTTACAAGTACGACACAACATGTGGTTCATGCACGATGGAGCTCCTGCACATTTCAGTCGAAGTATTCGTACGCTTCTCAACAACAGATTCGGTGACCGATGGATTGGTAGAGGCGGACCAATTCCATGGCCTCCATGCTCTCCGACCTCAACCCTCTTGACTTTCATTTATGGGGGCATTTGAAAGCTCTTGTCTACGCAACCCCGGTACCAAATGAAGAGACTCTTCGTGCTCGTATTGGGGACGGCTGTGATACAATACGCCATTCTCCAGGGCTGCATCAGCGCATCAGGGATTCCATGCGGAGGAGGGTGGATGCATGTATCCTCGCTAACGGAGGACATTTTGAACATTTCCTGCAACAAAGTGTTTGAAGTCACGCTGGTACGTTCTGTTGCTGTGTGTTTCCATTCCATGATTAATTTGATTTGAAGAGAAGTAATAAAATGAGGTCTAACATGGAAAGTAAGTGTTTCCGGACACATGTCCACATAACATATTTTCTTTCTTTGTGTGTGAGGGATGTTTCCTGAAAGTTTGGCCGTACCTTTTTGTAACACCCTGTATACGGGCGAACAGACACGCGATTGTCGAGCAACAGACCGCCCAGAAAAATAAGGAGCTACCGACATAATTGAATCCACCAGCACGACAATGCAACGTGTCACACAGCTCGGAGTGTGTTATTCGAAGAGCGCCGTACTCTCCTGGCCACCAAACACCCTGTATTTAAACCAAATCAAGAACCTGTGGGCCAATGTCGATCGGACCATGACTCATCAACTGAGAAATCTAGCGCAGCTGGCCACAGCACAGGAGATGGCATGGCTCCACATCTCTGTCTGATACCTTCCAAAATCTCACTGATATTCTTTCTGCACGTCTCAGCTCAAAAGGTGGTCATTCAGGCTGTAGACTGCTGGTAACATTAATGCGACTGGACAGTGTAATATTTAGTGTGTGCTGCAGTAACCGCACGACCTAGTCCTGAAATAAATCATTGTTAGCTACGATACAGAAGTTTTGTTTCAGATATTCTACATAGTAGCCCCCGCCACTTTCCCCCGCTTTAAGTACAAAGCACAATGTTCATACAAGCATGTGAAACTGTCAGAAGATATCTTCTTTGGGATATTGTTCAACTAGCGCATTACAATGGTTTTTTTTGCTGCACATCGTCGTTTTGTGGTAGGTTCTTACTGATAAGTCTCGCCAACCATGATGATTTTTTCCAGAAAAGAATTGTCTGTGTTTTGCACTTCAGTGAAGTTGCGGCTGGTGTCCACACGTGTCGGCTGTTGTTCAGGTGTCGTAGAGTGTGGGACAATGCTTGGCACACACTTTTCTCTTCTTCGAGACGATCTGGAGAATGTCTTGAACACTTGACTTAGAAATATTGTTCCATTGCGATTTGTCACACGACGATGTCACCACGCGTCACATGTCCACTACTTAACACTGCCTGCTCACAATTGATTGGCCGAACGCACGTCTGTTGTTTGCAGTTGTTAGTTCAAGGTGATACCGTAATTACTGTGCTGATTCCACTTATACGCCAGAAATAAAAGCAGTCTCAGAGCTTCATGGACGGACGGTATACGTTCTCACCGTACAATGTGCTGGTTCCGCCTTTTTCCCATTCTATTCGCGAATGGTGCCTTAAAGGGAGTTTACGTTTATCTGCGTAACGCTCTCGCTTTACTAAATATAATGGCGCCGCTCTTCTCGAGATTTCCTCCTCCACAGTAAGTCTCTCAGATCGACGAGCATCATTCAGGAGACTACTGAATGACTTCGCCAATGAATAATGTTGCTGTAACCCTGCGGTGCAGTTGCCCATTGCAGTGGACAACAGCTAATGCCGCTTCTTTGGCGTTTTCAATTACTCCGGAGGCTGCGAATGCACGCAGTCGAATCCAGTGGACATTCTCTACTGGTGCTGTGCTCATCGTGGATTTATACCCTCATGACTGATTGAAAACGCCAAAGAAGCGACCATTAACAGCTATCTACTGCTGTGGACATGTGAACCACAGGGTTACGATTCCTCCAATAAATACTTCAGCTTGGCTCCTGCTTTTCCTGTAAATATTTGTTTGCGGTCGTACCACCTAAGGTAGTTCCGAAAGAATACTCCTATGTATTATATGGCTTTTGTTGTTGTTGTTGTTGATTGATGGTAAACTAAAGAAAGACGGAAGTAATGAGAAGTAGCGGAAATGAGATTAGCGATAAACATAACGCCAAAGTTGGAGGCCACGAATAGACAAAAAACTGTCTCAGGGTGTAACTTTGGAGCACAGCATTGTGTAGAAGTGAATCAGAGGCTGTGAGTGAACAGAGGAAGAAGTGAAGCGAAACGTTTTACAAGATACTGAGATGCTGAAAATTACGTGGACTGATAAGGAACGGGGAGGTTTTCTGCAGAATCGGTAGGGACGGGAACATGCGAAAAATACTGAAGAGGGGAAATGATGGTAGAAGATCTGTTACATCAGGGTTAACCTCTATGGCAGTAGAAGAAACCGTACAGGACAAGAACTGTAAGGGGAGAGGGGGAGTGGACTACATACAACAAATAACTGAGGACCTTGGGTGTAATTGCTAGTCTTAGATGAAGTGGTTGGGACAGGGGAGGAAGTTGTGGCAGGTCGCATGAAACCACCAGTCAGTAGACTAACGACTCCTCAACCGGCCCCCCACCCCCCGTAAGTCCTACCCCCCTCGACCCTCCTCCGTTCGGTAAGAAAGTGCATTGCAACTGTAAAGTAAATGACACGTTGCCAACATAGTGAGAGATCGCAGGCGTGATACGTTAGACGTGCAAGGAACTAACATGTTGTTCAAGTAGGACACTAAAATTCTACCACATTTACAAGAGGTCTTTTTGCAAACAAGGAGCGTGCTGTTAGTGGCTCACTTTGCAAATATTAGACTAAAAATCTGAAATATTATTTATTAATAGCTTTATACACGCAGCTTCCATGTGTACGCATATGCAGCGCACTGATTTCTGCAGACACATATATGTCTCAATCCCTACTGTCTTAGACCAGACGACTCTAGAGAGGATGTTAGTTTTATTTGTCTCTTCCCCACAGCCTCCTCACAACCCATCCCTCTTCCACTTGCCACCCTAAACATCGTCTAACTTTCGCGTGTCTCCTCATATCGTCTCTCTCTTCCACTTGTCTATTTATATGCTCGTCCTTTCCCATCTGTCCACTACTCCTCGCCACCTTCTACCTGTCTCCTACAACTCCTTCTTCTCTCTATCATTTCTTCCCCTCTCTATCAATCCATTCCCCCCCCCCTCTCTCTCTCTCTCTCTCTGTGCATCTCCTCCTCACCCCTCTCTCCCTTTCCACCTCCCGCCCCCCTTCGCGGTTCAACTATGACAACAGCAGATAAAGATACTGGTGAAATAACAAACTAAAATGAAAAATTGAAACTAAATGAAATATATTTACGTAAAAGGAAATATAAAATTAAATTTCTCTTCCATTTCCATCCCATGGGAGCTAAGAGATTATTACCACCATAGTGTTTCCTTCCAGACAATAAGTGTTACGTGGATCAAATTTGGTTGAAATGGATCCATCGGTTTAGGAGGAGATGTGGACCAAATAAGGGGCGATCAAAAAGTTTCCGTCAGAGGGAGTTCAAAAATGGCTCTGAGCCATTTTCGGAGGTCATCAGTCCCCTAGAACTTAGAACTACTTAAACCTAACTAACCTAAGGACATCATACACATCCATGCCCGAGGCAGGATTCGAACCTGCGACCGTAGCGGTCGCACGGTTCCAGACTGTAGCGCCTAGAACCGCTCGGTCACCATGGCTGGCCTGACGGAGTTGTTGCATCGTAAATACAACGTAGCGCGACTCCGATGAGGGGATACAAACACTGACAAGCCGGCAAGAGAATAGTGTGAAATTCGTGTCTTTCCCAAGTGCGCGTGGTAAATGCGGAAACGTGAATTATGGCGACATTATTACCAAATGAGACCAAACGGAACCAGCGTGGTTTTGTTAATTTCTTGGCTGGCAAAGGAGAAATATCAGTAGACATCCATCGCAGAATGATGAATGTGTCTGGGGTAGCACGTATGTTGAAAACCACCGTTGCGGATCAGTGTGCCAAGTTCCGTGCTGTCGCGATTCGACACAAGACGGCGGTCGGTCTAGGAGGCCAGCCTCGCAGAAGTTACGCTAACTGAAGTGCGAGACAGCCGAGCACTCGCCCCATAGTCCTGATACCATTATCACGCCCTCGGTTCCTTAAAAAAACAGCCTGGAGGGTCAACGATTCGTGTCGGACGATGTGCAACACGCAGTTACGGAGTTATTCACGCTACAGGAAACTGTGTTTTAACAAACTGGCGCGGCGGTAGGATCATTGTCTCATTGCTCGTGGCAATTTTGCGTGATTTCCATACCAATTCTGGGCTGTGCGGCCTTCCAATGAACACTTTTTGATCGCCCCCTTTTGGAGTCATCCTGTGGTTGGCGATACGACGTTTTCCGGAAGGTTAACGTGTCCAAAATTACAAAAAAATCGCTTTGTCTGTGTCTTTCGTTTAGCTCCTGTGCAGTATTATCGAGTTTCAAGTCAAATTTCAACACAACTTACTGTGCGAACCGATTAATCGAATTCGTGCCGCGTACAATATGATCCGTGTTCCGTATAGGTCTGTGCGCTTTGGACTGGTAAATACTGTACTGTGCGTGCGAATAAAACACATGACAGGGAGGAAGAGATGATTAACTGTGCATATTTGTCGAAATACGGCAAGCGACCATCCGCGGGCGGACGTGTTGGGACGTGCGCGTCGCCAGAGCTGTTTTTGCACAGCGGCAGCTCCCAGCGGAGGACGCACCTAATTTTTTGCGTACCGGCTTTGCTGACACGTGTCTGACGTATCTCTTCTTCCGCCCGGCAGCCTTTCTCCAGCAGATCCGACTGTGCTGCAGTTAGAGCTTCCATCTGATGGTATTATGGTCCCCCTGCTAGCGTGACCCTCAAGTAGATGGAGATTTTGAACTGTACAACAACAGCGTTGCATTGTTTAGCAAATAAGTTATCAATTAATAAATTCCAAAATTTGGAACAAGACTTTCTGTGTGTTCGCAGGACGAGAGAGAGACAGAGAGAGAGATTACATACAGTTATTGATTAAGTGCGGTAGTACAGGCTGTTTCAAAAAGATTTATCTGATTTAACAAAACTACTCGTATATTTTTACATCTACTTCAATGTAGAAACTTGGAGTAAACCTCAACTTATGCCTATGGCTACGAAATATTTACACTGACGAGCTAAAACACTACGGCCACAGCTCATTGCAGGACTGAAAGACACCCGGTGGCGCTCCAGGCATATCGCGCGCTAAGGGATGTACGAGCGTTGAACGAAAATATGGAAACACCAAAAACACGAAACATTATTATGCCTAATAGCATGTGGGAAACCCATAGGTATTCGAAACAGCTTCCAATCGTCTCGGAATGAATAAATACAGGCCATGCATGGTTTTCAAGCAAATCTTTTACCATTCTTCCTGCAAAACAGTGACAAGTTCAGTAACTATGATGGAGGTGGACAGCGATCACACACTCCTCTGTCCGAAACAGACGACAAAGGCTTAATCAATTAGATCTGGTGGCCTTGGTGGCCAGGGGAGACGGTGCTGGATATCTCTGTGATCAGGGGCCATGTCTCTTGGAACACAGCATCACCACTGAACATGAAATACTGTACCATAAGAACGACCTGATAAGCCAAGATGTTCACATAACCCTTGGCATTTTATCGACCTTCTAGAGTAAAACAGTGTGAAACGAGACATATCCGACAAATGACTTTCTTCCTTCGCTCAATACTTGAGGTTTTACGGCTTCGTCATCACGTTTGTCTGTTGCGGTTATTTGCATCACTGATTTTGGAGTTCCAGCTCGCTCTACAGTTCCCTGATCACGGAAGACCCCTAGTGTTGTTTTGATGCTGGCAGCGTTTGCGAGCGCGACATTAATTTCTGCACCGACTTTCGCAGCTGTCATCTCATTTTTTGTCACAGTTCTTTTCAATAACCGTCTGTTACCATCACGCAACACACACTTTCGTTAGTGACACTTCTCCACGTTCCCCATACGTGGTTTGAAACTTCGACATGACGCCTCTTGAAACACCAAACACTTCGGCGCCCTTGCATAATACAATATAAGTGCAAACAATATTTCCACGCTTGATTCACTTAGCTCCGACGTAACGCACTTATAACTACACAGAACACTGTTGTGACCACGTATCGAGGACACTGCACAGGTGTCGGTGTTGGTCAAATACAACAGCACAACATGCAGGCTTGGCTAGGATCTGTATTTATGTTCTAGCATGCAAGACTCACGGCTTTCAAATTTTTGTCCAACCCCTGTATGTAAGAGGAGCAGAGGCGAATGGGAAAACATGCTAGCCGCAATATGGATCTCAGACAGTGAATTAGTGTGACATAAGCGACTTTTTCAAAGAGTAGATTGTTATTATCTGGTGCCCACGAACTACGATGTCGAAAACGCAGAAGGTGCAACAGGTCTACTAAAGAGACTGCTTACACCACGCTTGACCGCCCCATGCTGGAGAACTGCTGTGCGGGGTGGGATCCGCATCAGGTGGGACTGACGGATGAAATCCAAAAAGTACGAAGAAGGGCAGCTCGTTTTGTATCATCGCGAAATAGGACAGATAGCGTCACAGACATGATACGTGAATTGGACTGGCAATTATTAAAACAAAGGCGTTTTTCGTTGCGACGGGATCTTCTCATGAAATTTCAATCACCAGTTTTCTCCTCCGATTGCGAAAAAATTCTGTTGGCACCCACCTACATAGGGAGAAATGATCATCACGATCAAATAAGAGACATCAGGGCTCGCACAGAAAAAATTAACTGCTCGTTTTTCCCGCGTGCCGTTCGACAGTGGAACGGTAGAGAGACGGCTTGAAGGTGGTTCATTGAACCTTCTGCCAGGCACTTTATTGGGAATAGCAGAGTAATCATGTAGATATAGATGTCGGCATGACGTCATCCAGGCGTCTGCAACCTGCACTCGTGCATTCATTATGTATATTCCTGTACAGCTCAGACGTTGTACTTGAAAGTCGTTTGCCCGGCATCGGTAGATAAATAAGATATGCGATACTGCAGTGCCTGTGTTATTCTGATTACGATGCAAAGTTCCTTTGGACACGCATGCAGGCGACCGCTCCCGATAAGCGGGAAATCCGGTTTCGAGTCTCGGTCCGGTAGAAATTTTCATTGTCGCCATTCCATTCTACAGCTGATGGTTGTCGTCATTCGCAACTGCGAAATCATTTACTGTATTTTATAACGGCTGTAATCGCCGCAGTGCCTGTTCCTTTGTACATGCTTGCATGTCCAAAGGAACTTTGCATCGTAATCAGAATAACACAGGCACTGCAATATTGTATCTACAGGATGAGGTTGAAGGACTATCAGACCAAGAGTAGGTCATAAGGTGTTCGACATCTACGCCTCATCGCGGAACGGGGAGGTCGCTCGCATGCTCTTCAAAACGGAGACGGCTGCTCGAAACATACACCGCGTCATGGATGCTCGCCGGTGAGGACCGTATTTGCTTTGGGAGACATTCTCTTGGGTTTTCATGGAACTTGTGACACTAATGGAAGGCACTTTGACAATTGTGAATATTATTGCGGACCACCTGCTTCCCTTCATGGTTGAGGTTCTTCCTGGACGGCAACGACGTCTTCCAGCAACATAATTGTCCGTGTCACCAAAGCCAGAATCGTACTACAGTGGGCTGAAGAGCGTGACAGTGGACTCACGCTGATCTATTTGCCACCAAATGCGCCTCATCTGGATGCGACATAACACGTCCGGGACACTGTCGGCCGCCAGCTCCGCATCTACGAACCACTGGTCCGTAACTTACGGTAATTGCGCGACCTGTGCCTAAGCATGTGGTGCCACATACGAGGGACGTTCCGAAAGTAATTTTGTCATGGCTCTTTACACGGAAACGTTACTGCCAAAAACAAATACACCATGGTAACACGGACTATACACCTCGACCGAGCGAGGTGGCGCAGTGGCTAGCACACTGGACTCGCATTCGGGAGGACGACTGTTCAATCCCGCGTCCGTCCGACTTAACTTCCCCGTCCTTCCCTAATCCTATGAGACCGATGACCGCGCTGTCTCGTCTCCTTCATCAAACAACCCAACCCCAACCCTATGCACGTTCCACTATTTTTCGACATAGCCGCCACCGACACTGAGACATTTTTCGTAGCATCCAGTCAGTTCGAAAAAAAAAAAAAAATTACTCTCTGGTAAAACTCGATGCTGTGCGATGTAAGGAATTGTCGCACAGTCTGGTCCACTTCAGCACCTGGGAGTCACGTCTCGGGAATGCGGCTTCCATAGCAAAGGAACAGATATCAACCCGACGGGCAAGTTGCAGCAAAAGTGACCTCCTCACCACACACGTTCTGTAGGCCTTTATGAATGACGAACGCGCTAGTCCCACGTGCTCACTCATACCGAATAACAGCACGCACGTCCATTGGCAACCACGGCGTCAGTACACGCCCGCTTATCTTCCCTATATGTAACACAATAATCTCGGGAACGAAGGTCTGCTGCTTCTCTCTCTTTTTCGGCGCTCTGCGGAGTCGTCACTTCTCCTCTGCTGATGCATCTTCCGTCGTTGAACTAGCAAAGGGTGTGGATGCATACGGTGTTTGCATGTGTCACCTAGTGTACCACCTTCTCTTCCAAAAACAATGACGAAACTTACTTTCGGTACCTCCCCCGTACCTCCAGAAACTTACCAAGGACTTATTGAATCCATGCCACGCTGAATCGTGCCTATATTGCGTACCACAGGTAAATAAACACGACGTTAAAAAAGTGGTTATAATATTTTGCCTCTCAATGTATTTTGAAAAGGACCTTCTGGGACTTCTTAGTAATACTTGTAGGAACAAAGTTCACACTTACCTTACGAAAATGTTCGGTGTGCCCTCCACTGGACGCGACAAACATCCAGACGGCATGTAAGCTCGTCGCACACTTAACGCGGTTAAATTTGGAGTTACGGTATTGACTGCTGTTCCTATGAGAGGCCAGCAGTTCATCGAAAGTTGTTAGTAGAGGAGACAGGTGGAATCTTGCACTAACTTAGCCGGCCACTGTGGCCTAGTGGTTCTAGGCGTTTCAGTCTGGAAACACGCTGCTGCTACGGTCGCAGGTTCGAATCCGCCATCGGGCATGGATGTGTGTGATGTCCTTAGGTTAGTTAGGTTTAAGTAGTTCTAAGTTTAGGGGAATGATGACCTCAGATGTTAAGTCCCGTAGTTCAAAAATGGGGATCAACGGCTACGAGCCATTTGAACCATCACTAACTTAACAATACATTGGATTACAATTTTAGAACAGCTAATCTCGTCAAGTTTGCGTTTTCTCTGCCGAGATCCTCACATAATGGCCCGAATAAATACAAATTCTGCCATTGTGCGCGGGCATGCATCCCTCGGATTGCGAATATGTCCCGCGTACTCGTGTACGCTAGGCGAACAGAATAGTGCAGTAATGAAACCATTATTCTCTTTGTAGTTCAAACCAGTGCTTAAGAGCATTTTAATGAACAATTTAGATTTTGTGAACGCTGTTCATTAACGGCCAAACGCTCGCTTAGTTACAGTTTAATTTCTAGCTACACAGACTATACTGAAGGCTGGGTGTATTTCAAGTAACACATCCGGAAGTCTACAGACTAGCTGATATTTTGTACAGATTGTTTAAACTAACATGTTTGATTCACAGCCAGGCATATGTAAATCGCAGTGTATCTCATACAAGCAAAGTATTACAGCGAAATATTATCTCACAGTTGAGAAAGAAAGTACAGTGCCGACCGAAAACTTAAACATCCATCCAATTTTTTTTTGTAACTGGATCGACAGCCGAAGTAGCTTTTTTATCTGTCACAATGGCTGTCTAATTTAGATTAGAAAATCCTTCTATTTTATCTTTTCCAGAACTGCCTATTTCGACTCTGTAGCTATTTTCAAGCAAGTACGGATTTCAACTCGACGGTCAAGAAAGCTGGTTATTAAGACTGGAATTGTGAATGCCACATATCCTAGCACTACGGGGCGGGCACATTGGGGTCTCTTCTCGGCCATGGTTCACTTCAGTGAAGCTTAGTAGACGTCAAGTGACCCCTCTCATCTGCATGAGGCTGGGTCACGGATGTTACCCAGCCCTCCCGCACTTGTTGAAAATAGCTCCTTCTGTGATCGACACCGAACCACGGTGGTGGCTCTAAACCACGTCATACTGGCGTGTAACACAGCTGCACAAGCAATCCTGTACATAAAATTGGTTGTGAGGTGTTACCCTCTCCCCATAAGTAACCGTTTTACTTCACTAATTCGATATAAATAAGCATCATTTGCTTGCGAACCATTTAAAAGACGCGGGTATCCAGCTGCAGGCTGTAAGTTGCTGTAGAGTTATCCTCCCACGAGACCAGCCCAGTTCGAAAACTGGGAAGTCTGTGTTTTTACTTTTCATTAAGTATTTATCTTTGAAAACGACGCCGTTGTCCAGCTTTCAATTTTATTTAACAAACTTATCTTTGTACTTCACGTTCTTGTCATTGCTCTTCTGTGAAAAATGCACTATTGTTAACTTTGCACTGTTGTAACTACCGCTGGCTTTACGGTGTTCGTAGCGCGGTTTGAGGCGCCATGTCAAGGATTGCGCGGCCCCTCCCATCAGAGGTTGGAGTCCTCCCTCGGGCATGGGTGTGTGTGTTGTTCTTAGCATAAGTTAGTTTAATTGAGTTTAAGTAATGTGTAAGTCTAGGGACCGACGACCTTAGCAGCCGGCCGTTGTGGCCGAGTGGTTCTAGGAACTTCAGTCCAGAACCGCGCTGCTGCTTCGGTCACAGGTTCGAACCCTGCCTCGGATGCCATGGATGTGTGTGATGTCCTGAGGTTAGTTAGGTTTAAGTAGTTCTAAGTCTAGGGGACTGATGACCTCAGATGTTAAGTCCCATAGTGCTTAGAGCCATTTGACGACCTCAGCAGTATGGGCCCTTAGGAATTCACACACATTTGAACATTTTCGTATTTTAGTTCTTTTAATTTTACATTAAGAATTTCCGTCTGTAAGTCAAAATCTTATTATTGTTGAAAACTGAAATTACGTTCGGAAATTTGGTTCGGAAAAGGGTCTTCTGCAGATTAAACTAGATTATTGACCACACTCGATGGCTAAAGTATATTGTAATTGTGTATATTGTTTCACCTTTGGGCCAATTACTAAATAATAATTCCACGATACCGTGTTTGAACCCGTTATGTAGTAAAACAGATTTTTGTATCTCCCGAAAAATTTATTTTCTGTGACATGGCCCCTTTTCCGACTCATTGGTTCAGTTATAACAGAATATTTCAGGCTTTGTTTTCTAATTTTTTCAAAAACTGCCAAACTATGCACCGATAATTCGGAAGCCGGACATGGGAGTTTACCCTACAAGTCGCGAAATGACTGTGGCGAAAAAATAGAGGTCGTTAAAGTTAGGCGATTTTTCCTCCCCAGATACCATTCGTGAATGGATTAGGGACCGGGAGGAATATGGCGGAGTACAGATGTAGATGTAAACATTGACCCAGAACTCTGTCGTATGTGTTACATGTCTGAAGAGAGCTGTTTACCAGCTGTAACACGTGATCATTATCTGCCGCACCAGCCAGCAGCGGTGAACAAGAGACGTGTCTGGGGCCTCAGTGACGGCCGGGCAAGCTGGGCCTGTAACAGGCGGCAGCGGCAGCCGTTGCCGTCTTGAGCAGAGGCGTGCCAACGCCCCACATTAATCACTCGCCCGTCAGCGCCGCCACACACATGCGACAGCAGGAGGACGCGCCAGGCGCCGCAGTGGAGGGGGAACGGGAGATAGGGGAAGTTGCGTGACGTCAACTAGTCAGGCTGTCGCGAACCGTTGGCTTGTTCCGACCTGCCCGCGCCGGCGCTGGACTAGACAGGCGGAGACCTTTGAGTATATCCATGTACATCGGCGGCACGTCCACTTCCACACTAGGACGCCAATACTACATTCAATGAAGTCGTCGTGATGCGAATGTTGATGCCGCTGCCTGCACTGGAAACGTGTGATAAGGCAACCTTGCTAGTAGGCTCAAAAATGGTTCAAATGGATCTGAGAACTATGGGACTTAACTTCTGAGGTCATCAGTCCCCTAGAACTTAGAACTACTTAAACCTAACTAACCTATGGACATCCATGCCCTAGGCAGGATTCGAACCTGCGACCGTAGCGGTCGCGCGGTTCCAGACTGTAGCGCCTAGAACCGCTCTCGGCCACTCCGGCCGGCCGCTAGTAGGCCAGAGAGCATAGTGCTTGCTGTAGTAGATACGAGGGTAGTCCTGGAAGGTTAATATATGCGCATGTTACTCGAAGATAACATATATCTTAGTCTAAATTATCCTAAAACTGTTTTGATTGAAATTTATCATAATTAGAGGCAAGATCTTTCGATCTTTGAAAAACTTGTTGTTTTGCGTCCTTTTCCGTGACTGTACCACACATAACATGTTGACGTTTTAATAGGTATTAAGTAACATTCCACACAGCTCTGTTAAAGACAAAAATAGGTTTGTCTCAGATAAAACCAGTGCAGTTAAAAAGTAACATCCCTAGATACACAATACATGAAATGTATCCGCAGCTGCAAATATGGACAACTAGCAGCTGTATAATGGAATGACAACAATGAATATTTGTGCCGGACCGGGCACAAGATACTTCAGATAGTTTTTTGCATTCAAATTCGTTGGCTTCACCATCTCACTACCAAACTGTCTCATAACAACATAGCCTATACCCCGCGTTAAACTAGAGATCAGGCTGTCAAGACTACCACTTTCTGTCACATTCATTGGCTTCGCCATTTCACTACCAAACTGTCACACTCCAACCTAACCTCGACCTCGGTCTAAGCTACAGATTACACTAGCATCACAATCAATTATTACAATTATTATCCCTTTCACACTCATTGGCTTCCACAGCAACAGCCCCAGTCCCCCTCTCTGCAAAAGTCTCACCCTGCTGAAGTGTTCCCACTCTCTTTGAACAAATCTGTTTTGAGAATCTTACATCAATTGCACCCGTGCAATCCAGAGAGGCTTTTTCGCAGTTGTGAAAGTCTTCTGACACAATCAAAGGTAATTAGGGTAACAAACCGAATAAATCCTAAGTACATCATTACTCTGTACGAGCCACCTGAGACCACTGGCCCTATGTACCAAAATATTCTACATCTACATCTACATCTACATTTATACTCCGCAAGCCACCCAACGGTGTGTGGCGGAGGGCACTTTACGTGCCACTGTCATTATCTCCCTTTCCTGTTCCAGTCGCGTATGGTTCGCGGGAAGAACGACTGTCTGAAAGCCTCTGTGCGCGCTCTAATCCCTCTAATTTTACATTCGTGATCTCCTCGGGAGGTATAAGTAGGGGGAAGCAATATATTCGATACCTCATCCAGAAACGCACCCTCTCGAAACCTGGCGAGCAAGCTACACCGCGATGCAGAGCGCCTCTCTTGCAGAGTCTGCCACTTGAGTTTGTTAAACATCTCCGTAACGCTATCACGGTTACCAAATAACCCTGTGACGAAACGCGCCGCTCTTCTTTGGATCTTCTCTATCTCCTCCGTCAACCCGATCTGGTACGGATCCCACACTGATGAGCAATACTCAAGTATAGGTCGAACGAGTGTTTTGTAAGCCACCTCCTTTGTTGATGGACTACATTTTCTAAGGACTCTCCCAATGAATCTCAACCTGGTACCCGCCTTACCAACAATTAATTTTATATGATCATTCCACTTCAAATCGTTCCGCACGCATACTCCCAGATATTTTACAGAAGTAACTGCTACCAGTGTTTGTTCCGCTATCATATAATCATACAATAAAGGATCCTTCTTTCTATGTATTCTCAATACATTACATTTGTCTATGTTAAGGGTCAGTTGCCACTCCCTGCACCAAGTGCCTATCCGCTGAAGATCTTCCATCATTTCGCTACAATTTTCTAATGCTGCAACTTCTCTGTATACTACAGCATCATCCGCGAAAAGCCGCATGGAACTTCCGACACTATCTACTAGGTCATTTATATATATTGTGAAAAGCAATGGTCCCATAACACTCCCCTGTGGCACGCCAGAGATTACTTTAATGTCTGTAGACGTCTCTCCGTTGATAACAACATGCTGTGTGTTCTGTTTGCTAAAAACTCTTCAATCCAGCCACACAGCTGGTCTGATATTCCGTAGGCTCTTACTTTGTTTATCAGGCGACAGTGCGGAACTGTATCGAACGCCTTCCGGAAGTCAAGAAAAATAGCATTCAGATAATATCCCTGAACAGCCGCCGAAATTTTGTCGCTGTAGTTCGGATTCACGTGTATAATTGTCAATATACAGATGAGGTAATCGTAAGACTGATTACTTACAGAAAATACAGTAATGACGCAATGACGATCGCTCGTTTGACCCACTGTGCGTCCTGTGCTCCAGCCACTTGGCAGCGCCCACACGCAAGCCGCGTCGGCGACACGCATACCAGAGGCAATCAGCGGCTGGACCCCCCGGGCAGCTTCTGGTAGGTCCCAGGGAAGTGACCTACGTTTCCGTACCGCAGCCGCGCAGCTACAGTTGTGATGTGCGGACATTTGCCACGCCGGACGTTTGCCACGATTTTACCTGCTCCGAAGGGTTGGGTCCCTTGTCTCCTCCTCCTCCTCCTCCTCCTCCTCCTCATCGCTTACTGAGCCTTTCCGCTGGTTTACTTACCATAGAACCAGAATCACTTTGGATTTTCCGCCACATTTCTAGAGAGAGTTTCGTTGTGGAAACTATTAAATGCATCTCGCATTGAAATCCGCACCAAATTTCGAGCCTCAGTAAAACTTCGCCAATATTGGAGATTTTGCGGTCGTCTAAATTATACTTGCCTTTTTCAGTGTGACCGAGCGAGGTGGCGCTGTGGTTAGCACACTGGACTCGCATTCGGGAGGACGACGGTTCAATCCCGTCTCCGGCCATCCTGATTTAGATTTTCCGTGATTTCCCTAAATCGCTTCAGGCAAATGCCGGGATGGTTCCTTTGAGAGGGCACGGCCGATTTCCTTCCCCATCCTTCCCTCACCCGAGTTTGCGCTCCGTCTCTAATGACCTCGTTGTCGACGGGACGTTAAACACCAATATCCTCCTCCTCCTCCTTTTTCAGTGCTCCTGCAGCAGCTTTATGTCGTGTTTTGTGTACCATGGGGGATCAGTTCCGTATCTTATTAATTTATTTGGTATGAATCTCTCGAGTGCTGTTGATACTATTTCTTTGAACTTAAGCCACATATGCTCTTCACTTACATAGTTTGGTAGGACTGGAGGCTGTCTCTTAGAAAGACGTCAACCGAATGTTTAGTTGCTTTTATAAATAGATATATTTCGAGATTAGTTTTGGTGAATTTCTTTGTTACGGAATTGAGCCTCGTTACGACTGTATGTTCACTAATCCCTGTATCCGCCGTGATGCTCAGGATTATTTGTGGCTAAGAGGTCAAGTGTGTTTTCGTAACCATTTACAATTTGATGGCTGTGGTGTCACCGCCAGACACCACACTTGCTAGGTGGTAGCCTTTAAATCGGCCGCGGTCCGCTAGTATACGTCGGACCCGCGTGTCGCCACTGTCAGTGATTGCAGACCGAGCGCCGCCACACGGCAGGTCTAGAGAGACTTCCTAGCACTCGCCCCAGTTGTACAGCAGACTTTGCTAGCGATGCTACACTGACAACTACGCTCTCATTTGCCGAGACGATAGTTAGCATAGCCTTCAGCTACGTCATTTGCTACGACCTAGCAAAGCGCCATGTCCAGTTTATATTGAGATTATATAATGTATCAACAAGAGCGATGTTCACCAATTGTGGATTTAAGTTAAGTATTCTACCAGTTACTCTTGTTTGGCTAGTCTTATTTCTCTGACCTGTTCCAGACCTCACGCCAGCCTGCGTGAGCTTAAACGCGTGCTATTCGGCTACAAGTCGTAGTGGATTGGCTGTCGGGTCAGTCCACTATTATGGCCTCGTGAACTGAGTGTTCAAAACAATTTAAAAAAAAAAAACATTTAGAACAATTACGGAAGTTGTTTTCTATCTACAATAGCGTCTGAAAATGTATTTTTTTTTTTTAACATACGGAAGGTAGACTGAAGTCACTGCCAACTATAATTGTATGAATAGGGTACCTACATGTGATGAGACTCAAGTTTTCTCTGAACTGTTCAGCAACTGTTTCATCTGAGACCGGTGGTCGGTAAAAGGAGCCAGTTATTAATTTATTCCGGTTGTCGAAGATAACCTCTGTCCATACTAAGTCACAGGAACTATCTGCTTCAATGTCGCTTGTGAGCTGGAACACACATTACATTATTTTTCCTTAAGTTGTGCTTCTTGTTTCTCTTGTAGAGCAGATCATTACAATTACGGCTTTTCCCTCCAAAACCTAGGATGCTTTCTCTGTAGCCCTGTAAATACCATAGCTAAACAATGTAGAACAACAACGTACGTTACAAGCATAGCATTTTGTATTCCTTCATTTCCTTATTTCTAACATTTTAAAATTGTACGTCGACTTTAGATGACATGTCAATCATAGATGTTCTTATCTCTATTTAGCGAACGTATTTTCAGTCATGTTTTGAACATTGCCCCGCTACACTTTATTAACTTATGTTTCGCCGCAAGGGATATCGCATTTTAGAGAGTAAATTAATATGGAGTATGTGGTTTTTCTTTTCACACATTCACATACCCATTTCTTCTTTCCTTATTGCCTTTTGGGCATGCAGTTGTAGTAATTAAACTAGGCACAAATGCAGTGATCAAAAAGAAATGATTAGCATACATTCGCATTCTCATTACACCGTTCCTTTCTTGTTGCTCCCATGGTGATGGACTGTTTCTATTGCAATCAGTATGCGTGAAAGGAAGCTACCGTACAGAGAGAGGGATATATATTTATACTTGGCAGAACTAATTACATATTGACGTAATCGTCGGTATTGCTTTCGTTTCCCAAAAGATGTAAATATTTCGATTCCGGAAAAGAAGCTCTGTATTTGGCCAAGACGTCGAAGAAGAAGGTCCCTTACGTACTGGTTGTATCGGGTAAGATGTGGAGGCAGCGGTTTGAAAGCGGACAGAAGAAGTATGGGGAAGGGCATCCCTTACCTGAGGCATCGCTACCTGGCGAAGGGGCACGTGTGGCAAATGTCCGGCGTGGCAAATGTCCGGCATTCTACAGTTGTTAATGCACTAACTACGTCGTTAATGAGACAATCTGGTACGCGATCATCTAAGTATAACTATCTATCGCGTCGTGTTCTTGACAGGGTCCATGTACGTTACGATTCAGGCGGGTATGTCGCGATTTTGCTGTTGAGAAACCTTCGCTCGATTAAACCTCTTATGGATACGGAAAAACCGCAATGACGCCAAAATGGATAATAATCCACATAATATACATTCATATTCATAAATTAAGGATAATTGCAGAATTTGGTGCCACACAACGTGGCACTACACAAAAGTGGCGCTAACACCATAGGCACATAGGGAACACACACGACACAGAGCTGTAAGTCCACGGTATTGAAGATAAGTTGAGAAAACCGTTCAGAAACACATGTGCTACAAAACGCCACTGTTTCCTGCACGTGTGCCCCGACATCAATATGGGATATGATCACCATGCACACGTACACAGGCCGCACGACGGGTGGCATACTCTGGATCAGGTGGTCGAGCAGCTGCTGGGGTATAGCCTCCCATTCTTACACCAGTGCCTGTCGGAGCTCCTGAAGTGTCCTAGGGGTTTGGGGGGTTGAAGACGTGCTCGATACGGTTTAGGTCTGGATAACAGGCAAGCCCTTCCATTCGCCTGATATCAGAAGATCAACGTACTCCTCCACAATGGCAGCTCGGTGGGGACGTGCGTTATCATCCATCAGGAGAAAGGTGCGACCCACTGCACCACTGTGAAGGCGGACACACTGGTGCAAAATGACGTCCCGATACACCTGAACTGTTACAGTTTCTCTGTCGAAGACATGCAGGGGTGTACGTGCACCAATCATAATCCCACCCCACACCATCAAACCACGACCTCCACATAGGTCCTTTACAAGGACATTAAGGGGTTGGCATCTGGTTGCTGGTTCACGCCAGATAAAAACCTGGCGAGAATCACTGTTCAGACTATACCTGGACTCGTCCGTGAACATAACCTGGGACCACTGTTCCAGTGACCATGTAATGTGTTCTTGACACTAGGCTTTACGGGCTCTCCTGTGACCAGGGGTCAATGGAATGCACTTTGCAGGTCTCCGGGCGAATAAACTATGTCTGTTCAGTCGTCTGCAGACTGTGTGTCTGGAGATAACTGCTCCAGTGGCTGCGGTACGGTCCCGAGCAAGGCTACCTGCAGTACTCCGTGGCCTTCTGCGGGCACTGATGGTGAGATGTGGGTCTTCTTGTGGTGTGGTCATACCCCGAGGTGATTTTAACCCACAAACCGTCCACCAGACCGTTGTTTCACCATGTATCAGCATTATCCTTAATTTATGAGCATGAGTGTATTTTGTTCATGAGGCGTTACATCGAACTTAGTCTCGTGCAGTAGTGAATCAGAAGTCGGTCAAAACAGTTGATTGTTGTTACTGGGCATTTCACAGTTGGTGAAAGATTTTACAGATGGATTCGTCGTTAGAGAGCGGAACTAATGAATTGCCAGTGCTGAAACCGAAGGAAGAACTAAATTTAAAATTCAAGTTCAAGGTTTACCAACTGCAGAAAGTGTGTACGAACTTCAGGCGTGTATGTTTCAGTTTTTTCAAAAGCCTCTATAAAGAAACATCACTAAACTTAAATATAGAAAACATATTCAGGGTGATCCAAAACTCCACTAACATTTAAACATTCAGTACCTCACTGAATAACGCAGGTAGAAGCGTAATAATTAACATACATGCTTGAAATAACATGCGGTTGTATTGAAACAAAAGGAGTGCACAAAATAACCAACAATGCGTGAAATAACAGAAATCAATGTGGACCGTACGACGAAAATATCCTTTAGGACAGTCCGGCAAAATATTGCGTCAACAGGCTACGGTAGCCGGCTGCGGTGGCCGAGCGGTTCTAGGCGCTTCAGTCCGGAACCGCGAGACTGCTACGGTCACAGGTTCGAATCCTGCCTCGGGCATGGTTGTGTGTGATGTCCTTAGGTTAGTTAGGTTTAAGTAGTTCTAAGTTATAGGGGACTGGTGACCTCAGATGTTAAGTCCCATAGTGCTCAGAGCCATTTTAACCAACCAGGCTACGGCAGCATATGACTGACGCGAGTGCCTTTGCTAATAGGACGAGGGGCTCGTGACCACATCGGTTGGATCCAAGACGACTGGAAAACCGTCTCGTGGTCAGAAGAGTCCCGATTTCAGTTGGTGCGAGTTGACTGTAGGGTTAGAGTGTGGTGCAGACCCCACGAAGTAATGGACGAGGTTGTCAACAAGGCGCTGTGGAGGCAGGTGGAGTGGGCTGTGCCCTTTACATGAAATGGACTGGAAACTGTTTGAGACTATTTGGAGCCATTAATGGACTCTATGTTCGCAAATAACGATGATATTTTTATTGATAACAACGCGCCATGTCACTGGGTCAGAACCGTTCGCGACTGGTTTGAAGAACATTGTGGACAGTTCGAGCGAGTGATTTATTAGCCACCCGGATTGCCCAGATGAGATCATTCATGGGACGTAATCAAGAGGCCAGTCCGTGCACAAAATCCTCCACCGGCAACACTTTCAATCATGGACAAGTATAGAGTCAACATGGCTCAATATTTCTGCAGGAGACATCCAGCGACTTGTTGAGTCCATGTCACATCGAGCTGCTGCAATATGCCGGGCAAAAGGAAGTACGACACAATATTAGGATGTATCCCGTGGCTTTTGGAACTCAGTGTACGTATCGTTATTCGGGTCCCACGGAGAGTTTCGGTGTGTTGGTATTCTGTGGACGCCTAACAGCTACTGTGTCGTCGTGTCACATACAAGCGTACGGCCTCCGTACGCCTATGGAGAGCGAAAGCGTGAACATCAGTCTTACTGCGGCAACCCTTCTGTAAACCTAGCAGGCCAGATATCTCTCTGACACAACTGTCTTTTAGTGGATGTGTAAAATGACTACTTCATGAGATAAACAGCCAATGGGAAGTGTTAGTGCTAATAAGAGCCTTACTTCAACCTCCTGACATAACAGGCAACCTCTTCAGACATATGAATAGGATTCCGCCATAATTGAGTTTTACTTAACTATGGTATAAAAATTGCTGTTAGATACCAATATATTAAAATGGAAAATGTATGAGTTTTCACATCCTGCAAAGTCTTCATGTTATGTCCCTCATAAATAAATGGAAATCTGAATCCACAGCGAGTATGGCTGGCATGTAATTTAGTGGAATTATAGAGACACAGTTTATTGACAAGAACAGTGGTAATCAGGAAGGGGAATAGCTGATAACCTTCAGAAGCAAGAAAGAAAAGTTACTGCCGAAGGGCAGTTATGGAAACGTCCAGATTACAGAGTAAGAAGTTACATAAAATGAGACGTTAAACTAACAGTAAGATTTTTGTAGGCTTTGTGGATAATCTATTACCGAACACATTAGTGTAATGTTTACTGTGGAACTCAATGTAATTATCTTGTCGTCGAAGGCGCGTTAAGCCACAACTTCCACTGTTCTTTGTCCGTAAAATAGCGAGTTAAGGCGCTGAAACAAATATTTCATCGTGTTGAGAAACATGTTAGTAAGTTTTGAAATACGCGTCTATAGGCAGACGGGCGTGTACTGGACGTAAAAATAATAAATGAGGTGATACTGAAAATTGAGAATCAGGAAACGTAAGATGTTGAACAGGAGCAGGGTAAGAAAATTATGTGTGGCAATGGATGAGAACTGAGTGCATAATAAACATTGTACCTCACGGACGGTGAACGGGAAAGGTCAACAAAAATGAAATAAAACACAATAATTAGTATGGAAGGTTCATTGTTAAATAAGTAAGATAATACTCATCTTAAATTCAGCTGAATTTTATTTTTGTTTTTTATCAGTATAGCGTTTTACCGGGTGCTCTTCAATTAAACCGTGTTTACTTGGGTAAAAAGCAATAACGATGTACACTTAATTTCATGTTCAGGCAGTTGATAACAAAGAAGCTCCCTCGAAAGGCGTAGTTCCTCTAACAAAGTAAAGTACTGTAGTTCAATGAAATATGCAGTCACGTACGTTACATCTAATAGATCAGTCAGTCAATGAAAGACCTACTCAGTTGGCAGGAATCACAAAAGCAGCTATATCGATCACTAAGTTCCTGCAGTTAGGTGTGTAGTACCAACAAGGGTTCAAAGCAAAACTGCACATTGGGTTTTTATCCGGAAATAGAATATTTCACTTCAAAAGACATAATTAAACTGCTTACTATGTAAGTAGGCTGTTTAGGTTTTTATGTTGGTAACGCCAGGTATCGTTCTGTATGGAAATCACTGACTGTGCTGTGTGCAATCTGTGGCTGATTGGCATTGTTGGAATATTCGCTATTGTAGTGTTGGGCAGCTGGATGTGAACAGCGCGCAGTGTAGGGCAGTTGGTGTTGGGGGTAAGCCGCCAGCAGTGGTGGATGTGGGGAGAGAGATGGCAGAATTTTGAGAGCGGAGGATCTGGACGTGTGTCCGCCAGAAAAAGGAAATTTGGAAGACTGGCTGTCATGAACTGATATATATTATGCCTTTTGATCACTATTAAAGTTTGTTCTCTATCAAAATCTTTCATTTGCTAACTGTGCCTATCAGTAGTTAGTGCCTTCAGTACTTAGAATCTTTTATTTAGTTGGCAGTATTGGTGCTCGCTGTACTGCAATAGTTCGAGTAACGAAGATTTTTGTGAGGTAAGTGATTCATGGAAGGTATAGGTTATTGTTAGTCACGGTCATTCATGGAAGGTATAGGTTATTGTTAGTCACGGTCATTCTTTTGTGGGCATTATTGAAAGTCAGATTGCGTTGCGCAAAAAATATTGTCTGTCAGTTTAGTGCTTATCAGAATAAGTAAAGAGAGAATGAGTACGTTAAGTTTTGTTCGGCTGTTTGAAAATCAAATAACGTAAGAGGTTTATCAGCACAGTCATTTATGATTTTTCTAAGGGGACGTTTCAACTATTAGAAAAGCGTGTAAAGACAACTTTTTTCCTTGTAGATTTTGTAGGACAAGCACGATGTCAGACTGAAAATGAACATGTTTTCTATATGTTATCAGGTGTAGCTGTTATTCCATTTCTGCCGGCCGCTGTGGCCGAGCGGTTCTAGGCGCTTCAGTGCGGAACCGCGCTGCTGCTGCGGTCACAGGTTCGAATGCTGCCTCGGGCATGGATGTGTGTGATGTCCTTAGGTTAGTTAGGTTTACGTAGTTCCAAGTCTAGGGGACTGATGACCTCAGATGTTAAGTCCCATAGTGCTTAGAGCCATTTGACCATTAGTCCATTTCTGGATTTCGTGCTCTTCTAGTTGATTGTTGAGTAGATGTGCTCAATTAGTTGAGTCATTTCAACTCTGATAATGGTTCCTCGTCCTATTTGAAATAATGTTTCCCTGAAGTGAGAGGTGGACCTTGATGGAGGCTACAGGGCGTCTGCATACAGAAAGGACAAGATAAATAATTAAGTTAATGAAGTCATATCGTTAATAAAATAGTGATATCATTCAGGAGAACTAATGAACAAAAGATATTCGCATTTGCATACCGACCTTAAGCAATATGTCAGTTCACAATAAAGCACAAAATACGCTTCTGTATTATCTATTTGTCGATAGACGATAGGCTAAGTCTAGAACCAGTTAGCAGCGCACCTTTACATGGCTCCTGAGCGGTGGATGCTGTTACAGAAGCTTACGGCCGGCTCGTAGCACATTGGCTGCTGAGACAAGCCTCGTCCCCTCCTTCCGGAGGAGCAAGCTTACAGCTTATAAAAGAAACGAATGCCTAATAGGTTAACACCTCGGGCAGATGTAACACGAAAGTTGATGGTGAGTCACTAGAAGCATCAGGTATCACGTACAGCTTCTTCGCTCATTTTGGCAAATAATATTAACGATCACTATGCACAACGCCGCTACTTATTGTTAAAGACGCACAATAATGTTGCGTAGCTACGGGTGGCAGTGTCCGTCCACATTCCGGAGCGGTTCTTCGTCAGCCGACTTCCACCGATCACAGGGGGTCCAAGCATAAGTGTGCGATAAATATACAAATTTACTTGTACGTGCTTTACAGTCTAAAATATTTACTTATTTTTTGTGCTACCAGGTTGCAGGTAACCGTAATAAATAACGTGACTACACAGACAAACGATAGCTTACATTATAATAGCGATTGTGGCACGAGAATCTGAAGACCTGTTTGCGTTGCCTTTTTAGTTGCCAGTTTCGACTGTCGAAAACTACAGAATGCTAGTGAGACTCTATTGCAATTGCTCTTCAGAGGAGATGGTTCATCGACTTTGGTCAAGGACTGTAAGTTCACTGTGTCGTCCTCTGGAAGGGCAGGTCGGAGTGACTAAAGAAGATTCACAGAGTGTTCCTCAGACATTACCACTTAATAAATACTTGTTTAGTTTACTGGAACACCAGTTTTCTGACTAATCCGTTTACAGTGACATATAGCGTGATTCATCGAATTTACAGAAATCTGCAGAAAAAAAGTAAGAACCGTCACAAGAACTGTCTTACTGTACAAAATAAAATAAATTATATTGGCGTTTACCGGTACGGTAAGATGATTTTTCTCATGATCATAATTTCTTAATTACGGGTACAACACAGCCTTTCGTACTAGGGCGCCTGCTTTCAAAGCTGACTACGTGCTTTAGAACGTTCACTTCACAAAATATAATGTATCACTGTGTTTATATAATACTTACTATGTAAATTCTAATTCTGCTGCAGTAAAACAACAACTGCATTGTACAAGTGAGAAAAAGATGCAGTGGACCTGATCAGTCGATACCTGTGGAAACTGTATGCAACGCAAACACAGTTCATAAAATACCGAGCATTAACATCACCGGGGAGTATAGGCAGAGCTGTAGAAGGAGCGAAAGCATAAGTGGATGGCAATAAGTCAAATGGGACAGAAACCTTTAAACGTATATTCGGAAGACGTTAGCACTTTTACAGCTCCCAGACATATAACGTGACAGCGGACCCCCGGGAGACCTTCGTTCCCTCAATGTGGCAACAACGTGGACAGGTGTCCATTCAGAGTGCAACTTGTTCCTTCTACCTGCCTGTAAGAGGCCAACCGTCGTGCCTTTGTCACTGCAAAAACGTTGTAAGATTTTGTTGCACTCTCCTGTTTAGATTTTTAAATTCAAGACCGACGTATTCCTCTGATTTGTCTACTTGTTTCAGTCTTTCCGACTATAAAATATAACTGACTGAAAAGTGTCATCTCTTGGATACTGAAGGCAGTATAATTTCGAAGTTATCATTTAAAAATGGAGTCCAATGATGCTAATTCTAAACAGGAAGAGGTATCTATTACGTTCGGAATCGTTTATGGCGTTAAAATGAGTTGTTGTTGTGGTTTTCAGTCCTGAGACTGGTTTGATGCAGCTCTCCATCCTACTCTATCCTGTGCAAGCTTCTCATCTCCCAGTACCTACTGCAACCTACATCCTTCTGAATCTGCTTGGTGTATTCATCTCTTGGTCTCCCTCTACGATTTTTACCCTCCACGCTGCCCTTGGTGATCCCTTGATGCCTCAGAACATGTCCTACCAACCAATCCCTTCTTCTAGTCAAGTTGTGCCACAAACTCCTCTTCTCCTCAATCCTATTCAGTACCTCCTCATTAGTTATGTGATCTATCCATCTAATCTTCAGCATTCTTCTGTAGCACCACATTTCGAAAGCTTCTATTCTCTTCTTGTCTAAACTATTTATCGTCCATGTTTCACTTCCATACATGGCTACACTCCATACAAATACTTTCAGAAACGACTTCCTGACATTTAAATCTATACTCGATGTTAAAAAATTTCTCTTCTTCAGAAACGCTTTCCTTCCCATTGCCAGTCTACATTTTATATCCTCTATACTTCGACCATCATCAGTTATTTTGCTCCCCAAATAGCAAAACTCCTTTAATACTTTAAGTGTCTCATTTCCTAATCTAATTCCCTCAGCATCACCCGACTTCATTCTACTACATTCCATTATCCTCGTTTTGCTTTTGTTGATGTTCATCTTATATCCTCCTTTCAAGACACTATCCATTCCGTTCAACTGCTCTTCCAAGTCTTTCGCCGTCTCTGACAGAATTACAATGTCATCGGCGAACCTCAAAGTTTTTACTTCTTCTCCATGGATTTTAATACCTACCCCGAATTTTTCTTTTGTTTCCTTCACTGCTTGCTCGATATACAGATTGAATAACATCGGGGAGAGGCTACAACCCAATCTCACTCCCTTCCCAACCACTGCTTCCCTTTCATGCCCCTCAACTCTTATAACTGCCATTTGGTTTCTATACAAATTGTAAATAGCCTTTCGCTCCCTATATTTTACCCCTGCCACCTTCAGAATTTGAAAGAGAGTATTCCAGTCAACATTGTCAAAAGCTTTCTCTAAGTCAAATGCCAGAAACGTAGGTTTGCCTTTCCTTAATCTAGCTTCTAAGATAAGTCGTGACAAGTACTGTAGGAGATACCGAAACAGATCCTCAAACTGCAATGAGTATTTATTTTCCTTTTTCTTATTTACCACTAGGCGTTACACAGCCTTCACTCCATTTCAGATGACACGCAACCAAAACGTTCGAAGGTGCAGTTCCAACCAATAGCGAGGAAGGAAAACGTACGTAAATAGACCACTAAGACAGCTAAGGTATAGCCCGACCACGATATTATTGCACTTCATCCCGCGCCTGTTGTCGTAAACACGCGATTTTATTGCAGTAAGTACAGTGGTGACTAAGGAAAACGCATTGTTCTCTGTATGATTTCAAGACAGTTGTGTGTATATGTTAAGTGATTCAGCGTGCCTCGTGAAATGTCGCGATGGAAACTCACCATAAGACGACCGATGTGCCCTCACTTCCAGTTGGAATACTATTGTGATCGACTATAGTATAGTATCATGTTGTTGTCGTTGTTGTTAGTCGGAAGACTGATTTGATTCAGTTCGCCACACTGATCTATCCCGTGGAAGCCTCTTTATCTCTGCATAGGTACTGTAACATTCATCCACTTGCAGCTGCTTAGTGCGGTCAAGCCTCAGTTTCTCTCTTATAAGTTGTACTGTCCCACTTCCATACAGCCACAAATTATCGATTCGTTGATGCTTCAGGATGCGTCAGTCGATCCCATTTTTTAGTTAAGGGCTGCCATAATTTGCTTTCCTCCAATTTGAGGGCTGCCATAATTTGCTTTCCTCCAATTTGACTATCTTTACTGGTTATTTGATCTAGCTATAATATTCAGCTTCCTCCAGTCGCACCTTCTTTCAAAAGCTGCTTTTCATTTATTTTCTGAACTGTTTATCTTCCTCGTTTGACTTCCCTTCAAGATTACACTCCAAATACCTTCGGTAAAGGCCTTTATAGTCAATGTTCACAATTTTTTTCTTTTTTTCAAAAATGATTTTCGCGCTGTTTCAAGCAAGTGTTTCATATCCTCTCTACTTCAGCCATTGCCACTAGTTTTGCTAACCAAATAACAATGCTCATCTGTCACTTTTAGCTTATCGTTTCCTATACAACTCCCAGAATTATCACCTAGTTTAATTCGTCGACAGTCCATACCCCTGGTTTACTTTTCTTGATGTTCGACTTATACACTCTTTTCCAGACACTAACCATTCTGCTCAACTGCTCTTCCAAGTCCTTTACAGTATCTGTCCTAATTAAAATGTCACAGGTACGTGTCAAAATTTTTATTCTTGTCGCTGACTTATTTTTAGCTTTCCCAATTTCTCCTCGCTTTCTTTTACCGCTTGCTCAGTGCAAAGATTGAATAACACAGAGGATGGGCTACGACTCTGTCTCATTCCCATCTCACTGCTGATTCTATTTACATCCTACGGCTCTTGTAACTACAGCCCGGTCTTGACACAAGTTGTAGGTAACCCTCATGTAGTTCACAAACAATTTTACACGCTGGGCATCCACAGCTGCTGAAGGCCATGATGAATGACAGCATCGCTGACAGCTGGTAAAATTTGGTTTTAACTGAACGCACTACCGATCTCAGTGCTTACAGGCTCATCTTTAGCTGCAAAAAAACCATTATTACATTAATTCATCAATCTATGATAGGTGAACCAAACGTTTTTAGTCAAGGTATTGCCATTCCGAGAATATTGTCAATATTTAAGAAGTTTACACGAACGAAGGCTACTTGCGAAGGTCTTCTTCTGTGTTACTCAATCTGTGCAATGAGCAAACAGTAAAAGAAAGCGAGGAGAAATTGCGAAAGCGAAAAATAAGTCAGCGACAAGAATATAAAATTTGAGGTGTACCTGTGACAATTTAATTAGGACAGATACTGTAAAGGACTTGGAAGAGCAGTTGAGCAGAATGGTTAGTGTCTTGAAAAGGGTGTACAAGACAAATATCAAGGAAAGTAAACCAGGGGTATGGAATGTAGACGAATTAAACCATGTGATACTTCTGGGAGTTGGAAAAGGAATACACTAAAAGTGACAGATGAGCATTGTTATTTGGTTAGCAAAACTAGTGGCGATGGTTGAAGTAGAGAGGATATGAAACACTGCCTGTTACGGTACCCATCGTAACTGGGGTCTTCCTCTATCTCTTCTTCCTTATCACTTACAATTTCTAGCCTGTAAGGGGAGTTTGTCACTCTCCATTCTTTCTAGGTGTTCGTTCCATAGAAGGGAAGGTGGTCCGTGAATATCCTCTACTAACGTTACCGGGTAGATCGAACAGATATACTGGATACTCATTGCAAGTGCAGGTATTATCGCAAACCAGACACGGAAAGCGCAGCTTGCAAGCGTAGGCCTAGCCTCTGTAAATTTTATCCTTTTTACATTCAAAATTTCGGTTTGTATTTCTGTCAACATTGTCAAAAGCGTCTAAGACGCAGTACCGGCGACTATCTCAGAGAAGCAGTAAGGGCCAACAGAGAACTTGTAGGAGTGTGGGAGGCTGAGAACATGATGAACTGGAGGAGGAAGAGACCAGACGCGACCTCACCTGGCCGCGACATGGCTGTTTCACACGGACTCGAGCAGAAGGCGAGGTGCTCTTTGTACGACCAGGAGAACAGCTCCGGAGGCAGCTGAGCTCATCGGGAACAAAGGAGAAGCGGTAGCCGACTCACCTCACGCTGCTTCCAGAGACATTGGACACGGCCGCTGAAGGCACGCGCGACGGCATAAATCACCAGCAGCAGGGAGGCGGGCAGCCGGGGAGCGCACAGACACACGGGGAGCGGAGCACGTTACGCGCACGCGCACACGCTAGCCACAGAGCAGACAACACAACACTGCGCGACGCGGCTGCTACGGCCGCTTGGCACTCACTGGATGGCTGCGGCACAAGCAGGGGCCGGCCGCGCGTGGAATGCGCGGCTGTGGTGCTGGGGGAGGGGAGGGTGGGAGCAGCTGCCGGCCGTATACCTGCTGTTCTGACCCCGTCCCCCCCACTCCGGCACCGCGCGGCTACACTACGACCCCTCCCATTCATGCTTCCCCAGGAGGTCCTGCGACGCTGTCACTGCCCGAAATAACAACTCCACTGCCGCCGGCGACGGCCGGATGTCATGTGTGCTAAACACTGCATCTATCCGGACGTGCGCTTTGTTCCGCAGCCGGCGTCCAGGGAAACACTAATTCCCTGTTACCATAAGGTAGCAACCGAATTAGACAGGAAAACTGTAGTGACGTGGAGACAGCGGTAGTATGCAGGAAACCGGAAGTGAAACAGGGGTTATTTTAGAGGATAACACACATTAAGTCGGCAGGTGATGCAGAGCATGGAAAGATACTGCAAAGAATAGGGGACGATACGCTTAGAAGAAGAAGACTAAATTGTCCTGTCTCTTCCATAGAGATGGAAGTGGCGTTGATGTCAGCTGCTAAGACTTTCACGAAAGAAAATAAATACTATTTACGCATTTCCACGAAGTTAGAACTTTGATAACATAAATTGTTTATTGCAATTCCTTCTCAGTTTTATTATGCTGGCGACTAGTTTCGAAATAGCAATTTCATTTCCAAAACAGGTCTATTAAAACTGCAGTAATAGCGCTAGGTTAGCTAACAATCAATTCAGACATAGGTAATATACAGGATGTATCACAATTCATGTTACAGACTTCTAGAGCTTGTAGAAGGGACTTAGTAGATCACACAGGAGACCATGTCTAGAAACGTCATCCAACGACGCTACGGAGCGAAAAATGGTTCAAATGGCTCTGAGCACTATGGGACTCAACTGCTGTGGTCATAAGTCCCCTAGAACTTAGAACTACTTAAACCTAACTAACCTAAGGACATCACACACATCCATGCCCGAGGCAGGATTCGAACCTGCGACCGTAGCGGTCGTGCGGTTCCAGACTGTAACGCCTTTAACCGCTCGGCCATTCCGGCCGGCTGCTACGGAGCGTCAAAGTTACAGGCGCCGGAACTTGAAAAACTATGTACAGGGTGAATTCGTGATGGTGTTACAGACTTTCTAGGATGATGTAGACAGATAAATTTTTCAATTTGAGATAAGGATATCTGTATCGGAAACGAGCGAGTCGAAAGTTGTAAGCGAAAACCGTTCTGATACCTATGACAGTGGAATACTAGTACTAGTACTGTTGTTGCTGAGATTGTAGGGTAGACAACTTTCAGAGAAGGTAGTATGGACCAAAACAAGGGAAGAATGTCCGGCAAACATGAGCGCTAAAATGCATGCCTGAGGACCTTTGAGCAAATTTTCACCTTCGCTACCGTGAAACACATAAGTGCTCATAGCACTTAAGGCATTCTTTTTACAGCCCGTGCTTACTAGACATTTACTCTTGTTTTGGTCCATACTACCAGCTATGTAAGTTTTAGCAACAACAGTACCAATACACGTATTCCACTGTCGGAGGTATCACAACGGTTTTCAATTATACTTCCGCGTCGTTCCTTTCCGGTACAGAGATTCTTATTTCAAATTGAAACATTTATCCTTCTGTCAGCCTAGAAAGTTTGTAACATCACCCTGCATATTCGCAAATTTACAGGCACCGGCGCCTACAACTTTGACGCTCTGCAGCGTCGTTGGATGACACTTCCGGACGTGGGTTACTATACAACCTCTAGAAGTGTTTAACACTGTACAGGTATTTCTTGTTAACGTTTATAAAGCGCCGAAGCGATGTAATCACGCTGAGACAAGTAATTTAATATAAGAAACATGGGGTCTCAAATGTCAGGAAATTCCCCGAAAAATGGATGAGAAACGTTTAATGTGTGTCATCACCAGATGACGCACCTTGCCGCACGTGCAGCTGCTGGGCTTGGGTATGAAGGAAGGGATGACTGAGCGATACAATATTTCCTTTCGAAAAAACGGTGCAGATTTCTAACCCCGTTTGTAAATGCCATCTGTTGTAAAGGTAAAAGTTACAAAATTATTGTCCTTGCTGTAAACGAGTAGGAGTTGTTCTTATTTTGTATTTAATTCCCTTTGCTCGTTTTTTTACGGGACATTATTTGGTAAAGAAAACGTAGGTCGTTTACTGGTAACGGCGCAATTCGGAAGCTTTTACTCGTTTACCTGTGACGCAATACGGCTCAAATGGTTCAAATGGCTGTAAGCACTATGGGACTTAACATCTGAGGTCATCAGTCCGCTAGACTTAGAACTAATTAAACCTAACTAACCTAAGGACATCACACACATCCATGCCCGAGGCAGGATTCGAACCTGCGACCGCAGCAGCGGCGCGGTTGCGGACTGAAGCGCCTAGAACCGCTCGGCCACCATGGCCGGCGACGCAATACGGTAGGCTTTTGTTGTAGCGTACTTTCCAGAAAACCAGCGGAGACCGCGTGACCGGTAGACAAAATAATAAATCTTACCTCAGTATAAACACAGAACTGACGCAATGAAAAAAAATACAGCCTGTCAGACCCAAGATTCGAACCCTGAGCTCCACGCGCTGCAGTCGCTCACGTAGGCCCGGCACGACACCGACGCGAATATTTGACTTGAGTTGGGATGATCAGGTGCGACAGGCTCATCTAGTACACGTGCGGAGAGTTACGTCATCTGCTGACGTCACATGTTCAACATTTGTCATCAACATTTGTGGCCCCACGTGTCTTACCTAAATTACTTGTCTCAGCGTCATCTAGGTCGCTTTTGCGGTTTTCATGTGCTAGTACGAGTGACCCTGTGTAGGTAGACAATACGTCACATGGAATGTCAAAGCAAATTTCACGATGGAAATGTAGTCATGATGTGCAGCCGAACTTTGTTTTACGGCCTCTAGTTCAACTGCGTTTCATGAATGCATTTACATTGTGAAATTTGGTCTGACATTCCATGTGACTATGTATCATGTGTATATTAGCTGTGTGTGAATTAATTGTCACCTAACCGAGCGCTACTAGTGCTGCTTTGATAGGTCTGGTGTGTAAATCAACTTGGTAGTTCGAAACTAATCGCAAGTAAAATAAAACGCGACTGTCATTGAATTACGATAAAGATTTTATAATAGTATTTACATATTGTCTTCTTTGTTTAATGGCCTCTTTTTTCCGCAATCGTCGTTACACAAGTTACAAAACTTGTAATAACATTTATTCTCTTTTGCTCTCTATAGCCAGAGAGATGTTTTTGTAAATATGCTTTGCTAACTTTGATGTTCATAGATTTTTTCATTAGCTTTTTTAGTTCTTGAATGCTTGTACATCCCTCATTAACTGGCTAGGTAAATAAACTGCTTTTTTTTATCAGTAGAGGACATTATGATGGCTCTGTAGTTGTGTTAGCAAACATCCTTTGTTAAATTTGATAATACAACCATGGATCCCTCATAATGTCAACTACTAACAAAATAGCTTTATGTAAAATTAAAATTTTGCCGGCGAATCAACTGTTGAAAGATATTTCTGGCTTGCAGCCGGTCGTCGTAAACTTCATTACACGATATTTCGGCTGGACAAGTGCCAGTCATCTTCAGGTGAGCCGAACTAGGACTGACGAAGACGTCCTCCGCTCCGTCTTATATAGTGCGCCGATGATATCTTGCGAACCATGGATAAAAGGTATCAGTCGGATGCCATATTCCTTGACTTCCGGAAAGCGTTTGACTCGGTGCCCCACTGCAGACTCCTAACTAAGGTACGAGCATACGGGATTGGTTCCCAAATATGTGAGTGGCTCGAAGACTTCTTAAGTAATAGAACCCAGTACGTTGTCCTCGATGGTGAGTGTTCATCGATGGAGAGGGTATCATTTGGAGTGCCCCAGGGAAGTGTGTTAGGTCCGCTGCTGTTTTCTATCTACATAAATGATATTTTGGATAGAGTGGATAGCAATGTGCAGCTGTTTGCTGATGATGCTGTGGTGTACGGGAAGGTGTCGTCGTTGAGTGACTGTAGGAGGATACAAGATGACTTGGACAGGATTTGTGATTGGTGTAAAAAATGGCAGCTAACTCTAAATATAGATAAATGTACAATAATGCAGATGAATAGGAAAAGGAATCCTGTAACGTTTGAATACTCCATTAGTAGTGTAGCGCTTGACACAGTCACGTTGATTAAATATTTGGGCGTAACATTGCAGAGCGATATGAAGTGGGACAAGCATGTAATGGCAGTTGTGGGGAAGGCGGATAGTCGTCTTCGGTTCATTGCTAGAATTTTGGGAAGATGTAGTTCATCTGCAAAGGAGACCACTTATAAAACACTGATACGACCTATTCTTGAGTACTGATCGAGCGTTTGGCATCCCTATGAGGTCGGATTGAGGGAGGACATAGAAGCAATTCAGAGGCGGGCTGCTAGATTTGTTACTGGTAGGTTTGATCATGACGCGAGTGTTACGGAAATGCTTCAGGAACTCGGGTGGGAGTCTCTGGAGGAAAGGAGGTGTTCTTTTCGTGAATCGCTACAGAGGAATTTTAGAGAACCAGCATTTGAGGCTGACTGCAGCACAATTTTACTGCCGCCAACTTATATTTCGCAGAAAGACCACAAAGATAAGACAAGAGAGATTAGGGCTCGCACAGAGGCATATAGGTAGTCATTTTTCCCTCGTTCTGTTTGGGAGTGGAACAGGGAGAGAACATGCCAGTTGTGGTACGAGGTACCCTCCGCCATTCACCGTATGGTGGATTGCGGAGTATGTATGTAGATGTAGATGTAGATGAACTGACGCGCATACGATGAAGTCGCGGAGACAGAAGGACCACACCGTCCAGCGACAGCGCCCTCACTGGTGGAACTGCAAGACTCAGCTCTGGGAGAGTTCAGTTTACATTCTGTTCCATCCTACTGGTAAGACATTTCTAATGTCTTGCATACATTGTGAATTCGTTGTGTACACAAGCTTACCAGTAGCCAACGTTCCCTGCACGTCCTTCCACATACACAGAGAAAGGGCCAATGTCACTGTCTCGATAACGACTACTTTTAATCGTTGCATAAGCGACCGACCGGAGGGAATAGGGTTGTTTGTATCATGAGTTGGTGCAAGACTAGAAGAGCTTGCAAGTATAGATGCAGGAATGGGTGTACAGCTGCGGGCTTCTCTAATGGCAAAGCTTTATCTACGCACAGCTGCGATGAGCTAGTTACTTCCCTTGTTTGGTGGTTGTACTGCTCCACGTGAGTGCTGCTCGTTTGTCGCTTTTCTGTTCTTCCTCGTGCTCCAAGATCCGGGAGAATCATCCTGGCCTTCGCGAATGCTGAATGTAGTGACGGCTGGTCTGCCGGCAAAGACTCCGGGTAGCCGCCTTCCCTTTAGGGCTCACCGTCCATGTTTAGAATAACTTAACGTGGCTCCTGTGCTAACCATTGGACCCAATTAGCGTGTCACATCACGAAGATTTTACACCTTTCTCTCACACATAGCACGAACAAAATGGTTCAAATGGCTCTGAGCACCATGGGACTTAACATCTAAGGTCCTCAGTCCCCTAGAACTCAGAACTACTTAAACCTAACTAACCTAAGGACATCACAAACATCCATGCCCGAGGCAGGATTCGAACCTGCGACCGTAGCGGTCGCGCGGTTCCAGACTGTAGCGCCTACAACCGCTCGGCCACCACGGCCGGCAGCACGAACACAAGTGCTCCGCGAGTACAGGGAAGTTAGGGCTCCTGTGTCTCGGCGCAGAATGGAACTGCTTTTAATAATAATCGCAAAATGGAACTACCTGTAATAATAACCGAGTTAGCCTCAGATTTCATAGGCGCGACGCAGCAAATAATTATGTACAGAACGTATATAAAATGCCTCTATTACTCTCAAGACGTGTTAAGAGTTAAGAGCTGCCTTCTGATGTCGAAAATCACATTCACTTTGGCATCATATTAAGTTGCACAATAGGTGTGTCAGTATAATAAGTTACACAAAAGAGGCGTTCTAACCGATAAGGGTGGCGTAATAGTGGAAAAGTGTTGTGGATTACAAAGCAAAATAATTTCGAATCTGACGCAGATACTGTAATGTTTTCAATCATTAGGTCAGTTTCACGCTAAGACGATGAAAAAGCCGCCAATTCAAATGATTTCGACACGTAATAAGTTGTGGATTATGACGTTAACACTAGTGATGGCAATTGGAAAACATCCCAGTATTTGCGTTAAGTGAAACACAACTAATGTAATTGAAATCGACGCTATCAGGAATCCAGTTCCTAACGACTGCGAATTCAGAACCCAGTTACAGACCGTTACTTTGTCGAAACCTGACATTGACATACCATAGAATTATGCTTACAAAAAAGTAGAGAGCAACCGTTCTCTGTTAATACTACAATTTATTAGGAATAAAGAACGTCGTTACCGGTTTCGAACTGAAAGGTACATCCTGAGACGGCTGTTCGTACTCAAAATTACATTTTTCTGTATGTGTTCTGTAGCTGAAAGTGGGGAAAGTTCGCTGGGATGGTAGTAGCCCTCAGCAACAAGCGATCTGAGAAAAGATTTTAAATGGACCTAACAAAGATTTATAATGAAATAAACAACTTCCAAGATAAACACTGAATTATTTCCGTGGTATATCGAGAATCGTCTTTTTATTGCATCGATGACGACCTTAAAAGAAGCGCATATTTCGTTCAGTTCCAAGCAAGATTCAACAAATTCCAGAAATTTGAAAACACAGAGAGTGTAGAGCACCACACACAGATCTGAGTATTTCGGTCACACGGGTGTTTATGTACAGAGATAGCGATTTGGAAAGAGAAAACTGAGACAGAAGCTGTGTCTCCCAGAGAAGTTACAATGTGTACTTAGATGTTCCAACAGAAAATTTGCTGGCCTTATATACTACACGAACTATTGAAACCATGGACCGTAGGTAACATACATTGTGCATGGTGTCACTACACTGAAACCAGCATTTAAGTCATGTGACTCGGAGCGAAAAACTTCAAGAGGCCGAGTTTATGTGGTTGCAAGCGCGGTCGACAAGTATTTGGAGGCGACTGCTGGAATACAGTACAGTTTACCTTAATTGTAATATTTTCAGTTATGGTTTCTTTGTCTAGTGCAGCGTTTGGTTGCATAGAAAGATACGTAAAGGGAATCCATATTACGTTGTTTTAATAATACAAAAATATTTGTGAATACATTGTTTGAGTTTGTATATCACAGGCTGAACCAAACGTGTGATATCATTACCAAACAGATACGAATGGTCCTCTATTTGAGAGTACGTATTTGTTTCTAAATTATTACGAAGTGAATGTTAAGAACTATTGTACTATATATCTGGCTTGCAAAAATACGTGTGAAAATTTGTGAAATATTAATTGTTAGACCCTTTCCTGTTGTGTTCAGTTTCGTAATTTATTTTCACATACTCTCAAACCTGGTTACAGTTTTCGCCAAGAAGATGTAAGATGGAATGCTTGAACTCTTGCTTTGAAAAGCGAAAATTTTAAACCAAAATACTGCACAATGCCAGGCACCAAACATTTTGCGTCTGAATGTTTCGGTACTGACTGAAGCCAGAAGCTGTACCACCAATTACTGATTTTCCTCCACACTTAGCATCTAAAGGAATAAAAAAGGGAGTATAATACCAACCCAGAGAAACGCGCAAGAAGCATGTCTACTCCAGAAAATGACGTGTAAGATGCAATTTATTTGGACTCCTCTCGATATGACTGTAAAGAAAGTTGTTATGTAGAAGTTTCAATCGCGTTAACGCATAACTTCATTCCATGTATACTGGATTATCCATAAATGGTAAAACACGAAATATCATTTTGTATAAAAACCGGATAATGTCGATACAAACTAATTTCTCTTTTTCGTTAAAGATAATACATCATTTGACTTGTATTGTAGAGGAATCGTGAACAAATTAATGCCACATGCCAACTTATTTTCTGCTCTGCATCTGCGGTGAACTAAAAGAGTGACAGTGTAACCAAAACACGTTTTCACTGAAGCACTGTAATTGCGTCGCTTGTACACAGTATTGTCAATGCGTTCCAACTGGCAAAATAAAAAACGATAACCACCAACCTAATGGCAGTAGCTTCGGAGAAATCAGGTTATCTGTACCGCTACACGTGTAGTAGTAGTAGTAGTAGTAGTAGTAGTAGCAGCAGTAGTGGTAGTAGCCTAAAATTCGTTCACCTAGTTAAAATAAATGCTTTATTTCAGATATAAATGTGAAAAACTGTAACTGTCAGCTCCAATTCGCATACGCGTAATAACAGGAACTCGGCTTTTCGCCCCGAGTCACGTGGGTTCGATGTTGGCTTGAAACCTCGATACGGCAGAGGTAGAGGCATGTGCAGTCAGCGTTATGTACCGTCTGAGGTCGGTGTTGGAACATCTACATATATTTTGTATCTTCTCTGACAGACGTAGTCTCTGGGACAGTTATCTCTTTGCAAATTATCATCTTTGTATACAAGCATCGGTGTGGCTGAAATACTTAGTTCTCTGTCTGGTGCTCGAGATTAGCTGCGTTTTCAAGGTTCAGGGAGTCGTCAGATGTTACCTGGCATTGAGAGAAATGTACGCTTCTTCGAAATCCATCAGCAGCGGAACAAAAGGACGCAGACTTTACGATGTAACACAAAAGTAATTCAATTCTTACCTTATGATGTTTTTTACATTATTATTATTCACTGTTACATCCATTCACAATAAAATAAGCCTTTTTTTCTTACGTAATTTGTTGCTGCAGGGGTCTTTCCCCACAAACAGGGAACATCATATGTACAGCATAATGTGAACAGCCACGTCAGCATGAAACTGACGGTTGGAAACCGGTGAAGGCGCTATTTTTTCTAATGGAGAGCGTTACTGACGGAGGCTGGTTGCTGTTTTTACTTTGTTGTAAGTCTGAAACAACAATAACTATGTAATCATCTTGGAGTTGAAGGTCTTTTCTTCCCTGTTTGCTTTAATGATGTGTATGTTTTTGGATAGGATCCGCCTTTAGCAAAACACATTTTTTGTTTTTCAAAGGAGGAAAAAACGAAAGGAAAAACACACACACACACAAAGAGGGAAAAAAATCACATACACCTCTGAAAGATTCAGAACAAGCACCAGGAACACCTTCAACTGTTCAACTGTCAGCCATTTTGTTTTATACCTTCAACTGTTCCACTGCCCACCATGTTTGATTTTACAGCTGGTAAAGCAGTGAAACAGTCGCAGTGACAGTGACAACTCAATATATAGTGTTTGTCAGTGATGAAGAGTATTAAAAGGAAAATGCAAGTGAAACATTATGTAAATAGACATACACATAGAATTAAATAATTTCAGACATAGAAACAACAAGTTTTCAAATCGTAATTTTGGCTTAAACAATTTGTCTACTTTAAGGTATAAGTGGTTGCAGATGACAAACTGTGCAAAAAAACGGTCACTGTAGAAACACAACACATCAGAAAAACCACACCATGTGGTAAAAAGGTATGAATTCGTAATTTATGTGTTTTTTCAAATATCTGTAATTACGATTTAAAAAGTAATAGCTACATGTATAGAAAGAGCAGAAAACACAGATGAAAAATAAAAGCCCACTGAAGATTCTGCAACTGCAGTGAAACATGTTTGGGTTAAAAAACAAAAAATGTGTTTTGCTAAAGGCGGACCCTATCGAAAAACATACAATAACTATGTAAATGAAAAAGACCTCGAGGACGACACGCTGCTTAGTGAAGCAGCCGGTAATGACGCAATGTTGTCGAAAGGCCGTTATTAAGAAATAGAAACAAATGGAACCCACGTTCAGAGACATTTCAATCGTTAGAAGTGTCAGTAAAGTTCGGTGCCGTCGCCATCCATCAGAACAGAGAGCCCCGAGCTCGTGCCCCATCGTCCAGCAGGAGCGGAGATGGTGCGTCCTGCAGCATCCTTTCATCTTGGAAAATAGCTTTAAAGGCTACTGAGCAGGATTATTGGTGCAAAGGAGACGCCAAGTTTATTGGCCTCTTCCTCGTAAACGGATAGCTAAGGGAAAAAAATTGCTGTTTGTAGTGGAGGAGGCAGGAATTGGATATCTGAGCTGCGTGACGGAGAGAGAGGGATAGAGGGGGGGGGGGGGTTCCCGTGGGTGGGCGGACCGCCGGACGGGGCAATCAGAGGCCGGCGCCTCCTTTGTGTAGCCGTCCGGCGGGCAGCTGGTTTCCGGTGCGGCGCGGACCGGGTCGACAAGAAACCAATGGCCCTAGCGCCGCCGAGGAGGCGGCCGCAGTCGGTGCACGCCTCAAGGAGCGCAGCGGCGCGCCGTGACCGCAAGCGGCAATGCTCGTCCGCGTGCGACGTCCTCCTCCTCTAATAATTTCTATTCGTGTATCGAGCGAGAGAAAGAAATTACTATGTATACGCATCTGTACGGGCCGCCGTAATATTCCTCGTATTATTCTGTTACGCAACAACTTAGTGAAGAAACGAGGCCAGCCGCTGTGGCCGAGCAGTTCTCGGCGCTTCAGTCCGGTCGCAGGTACGAATCCTGCCTCGGGTTTGGATGTGTGTGATTTCCTTAGGTTAGTTAGGTTTAAGTAGTTCTACGCGGGGCTTCGACCGTAAATATAATAGACCGGCCCTGACGCCATTTTCGTGGCTCCAACATCTCTGGGCTGAAGTCACGTGAATGTTGACAAAACATGGTTGTTTCGTGCTGCGCTTTTGGCTGTACTCAGCGTTTTGTCGGGAGAAATGGCATTACATTTCACGTGTAAGTGTTTCTATGATAGTGCAGATTTTATTGAAATCTGCTGAAGTGACTTTTATATGTTTTTTGCACTTGAAATAGAGCATCACGTAAATTAAAGTGTTGAAAGTGATGCCTGTAAAGTGAGACTCATATTACATTTTAGAAAGTATCTGTGATAATTCGGTTACAGAAGTAAGTATAAGTGTTTCTCGTTTCTACTCTTTACATTTTGGAAAGTATCTGTGATAATTCGGTTACAGAAGTAAGTATAAGTGTTTCTCGTTTCTGCTCATAGGTTCCCTAAGGATGAAAACCGAAGGCAAAAAAAAAAAAAAAAAGAAAAAAGGTTCAAATGGCTCTGAGCACTATGGGACTTAACTGCTGAGGTCATCAGTCCCCTAGAACTTAGAACTACTTAAACCTAACTAACCTAAGGACATCACACACATCCATGCCCGAGGCAAGATTCGAACCTGCGGCTGTAGCGGTCACGCGGTTCCAGACTGAAGCGCCTAGAACCGCTCGGCCACTTCTGCCGGCAAAACCGTAGGCAGCTTTGGATACAGGCCCTGAAACGGCAAAACTTTAAGCCATTTGCACATACGCTCCTTTGCTCGAAGCTCTTCGCGGAGAAGTGTTTTGATAGGTTAGTTATTATTTACAATTTATATTTACAGTGTCTGTCATTTTTAAACCTAGGCTCCAAAATTATTTTCTGAAACTTCAAAGTCTCACCTTTCATCTAATATATCATTTTTTTAAAAACTCATAGTTTAAACATTTGTAAAAATAGTGGGAACTGAACCTTTGAAGTGCACCTAAAATTGATACTCTAAAATGGACCTGCTCCTAATGTCGACAATTTTGGCACCTATAGTTGACATAATTCCCATATCCCATTTTCTTTCATAAGTGACTAGAGATCAAAACGCGGCGAATACAATGTTTAAAGTTTTGACACGAGCCCACTCTTACTGTTTAAAAAATTTTTAACGACATTTTACTTTAATTGGTAGTTTATAGTATTTCGTCTCGCTGCCCACCAGAGTGGCGTTCGGTGTATTTGTTAGATTTTATAAATGGTACTGTGAACAAATCCTAGTCAAATGTAATTCTGGCATAATTTTTCGCAAATAAAAAAGTAATTTTTGTTGGAAGCGTTTGGCAGTCAATTGAGAAATGTGGGGAAAATACGATACAAACATAGGATAGCAGACCGCTGATTTGAAATCCCGCCACTTTTGCCAGCAGTCACGTGGTTTATGTTAGATAGAGCCACACCAGCCCTATAGCTTCTGCACAGGAAGGCCAGTCTACTGGTATCTATGGTCGAAGACAAGGGGAGTTTGAAAAGTCCGTGCAAAATAAGAGAGATGGCACCACCGGCGCGTATCGAAGTCATGTTTAGTTCATAGCATCTTTGGAAAGAACGCACACTAAGTTTCAGCCATATTTGTCTATTTCTTTGCGTTTGGCATTCGTGTGAATCAAGGAAGTCGAGTGATTGTCAAGAAATGGACGAAAAAGAATTTCGTGTGGTGATTAAACATTACTTTATGAAAGGCAAAACGCCTTTGGAGACTAAAAAGATGCTTGGTAAACATTACGGTGACTCTGCACAGTTTATAAGTGGTTTCAAAATTTTCGGAGTGGTCATATAGGCACAAGTGATGCTGAAAGTTCTGGACGCCCTGTGGAGGCTCGACTCCAGAAATTATTGATAAAACCCATGATATGGTGAAGGATGAAAGAATATTTTGCATAAACATTTGGACATGAGAAAGCTATCCGCAACATGGGTTCCGCGACTGCTGACGCTTGACCAAAAACGGAATCGTGTGAAGTGTTGCAAGGATGATTTGCAGCTGTTCAGGAAAAATCCGCAGGACATTAAGCGTCGTTTCGTCACTGAGGATGAAACATGGATACATTACTATACTCCTGAGACCAAACAACAGTCTACACAATTGGTTATCAAGGGAGAATCTGCACCAAAAAAGGCGAAGACCATTCCTTCGTCCGGAAAGGTTATGGCGAGTGTCTTTTGCGATTCGCAAGGGATAATCCTCATCGACTATTTGGAAAAGGGTAAAACTATTGCAGGTGCATATTACTCATCGTTATTGGACCGTTTGAAAACCGAGCTGCAAGAAAAACACCGGCAACTGGAGCTCAAAAAAGTCCTTTTCATCACGACAATGCACCAGCACACACCTCAGCAGTTGTGGTCGCAAAATTAATGGAAATAGGATTCCAACTCGTTTCACATCCCCCCTGTTCTCCAGACTTGGCTCCCTCGGACTACTATATGTTCCCCAATTTGAAGAAATGGCTGGCGGAACAAAGATTTTATTCAAACAAGGAGGTGACTGCAGCAACTAATAGCTATTTTGCAGACTTGGACGATTCCCATTATTCGGAAGGGATCAACAAATTAGAACAGCGTTGGACGAAGTGTGTAAGTCTAAAAGGAGACTATGTCGAAAAATAAAAAAGATTTAGCCCAAACACGTAAGTAGTTTTTATTTTTGCAGGGACTTTTCAAACGCCCCTCGTAAGTCTAGGGGACTGATGACCTCAGATGTTAAGTCCCATACTGCTTACAGCCATTTGAACCATTTTTGAAGAAACGAGAGAGTAAAACTTTCAAAGTTCTAACAGCCGGCGTTGCTCAAACATGCGGCAGTACCAACGACGTCAGCTGGGAAGCGTAAACCTTTCAAAATAGGCAGGAAGACAATAGCCTCGACAGTCTTGACAAGACTGAGAGCAGGCTCAAGAGCAGAAGAATGAAGACCGAACCGCCTCCGTAACGATATATGTCACTAGGCAGGACGCAACATCGCCTGGCAGGGGTTTGACTAAGCAGTAATGACAGTGTAACAAATTAATTAAGCAAATGTAGCAAAAATTAAAGAAAAATCAAGACATGTTCACGTTCATAGGATTGTCGACACTGTAAACTGGTGCAAGAAGTTTGAAATTGTAAGGAAAATAGGAGTAAGCTACTGTAAAGGGAGAGACGGGTAATAGACAATATGTAGAAGAACCAAGAGGGAATAATAAGAGGTGATGACAAGGAACGAAATGATCCGATTAAGGGGTGTAAGACAGGGATTTAGTCTTTCGCCCCACTGTTTAGTCCGTGAATCGAAGATGCAATGATGGAATCAAAAAAAAGGTTCAGGAGTGGAACTAAAATTCAGGGTAGAAGGGTATCAATGACATGAGTGAAAGTGAAGAAGAACTAAGTGATCTTCTGAATATGGGTAGTCTAATGACTACAAAATATGGGTTGAGAGTAAATCGAAGAAAGGCGAAAGTAATTAGAACTAGCAGAAATGAGAATAGCGAGAAACTTAACGTCAGGATTGATGGTCGCAAAGTAGGTGAGGTTAAGGGATTCTGCTGCGTAGGCAGTAAAATAACGAATGACGGACGGAGCAAGGAGGACAGCAAAATCAGACTACAACTGGCAAAAAAGGGCATTCCTGGGCAAGAGACGTCGACTGGTATCAAACATAGGCCTTAATTTGAGAAAGAAATTTCTAAGAATATACGTTTGGAGCACAGCATTGCATGCTAGTGAAACATGGACTGTGGGAAAACCAGGACAGAAGAGATTCGAAGCATTTGAGATGTGGCGCTACAGACGAATGTTGAAAATTAGGTGGACAAGGTAAGGAACGGGGAGGTTCTGGGCGGAGTCGGAGACGAAAGGAATATGTGGAAAACACTGACAAGGAAAAGGGTCAGAATGACAAGACATACGTTGACATCAGGGACTGACTGACATGGTACTAAAGGGAGCTGCAGAGGACAAAAACTGCAGAGAAAGACAGAGATTGGAACACATCCAGCAGATAATTTTGGACGTAGGTTGCAAGTGCTACTCTGAGATGAAGAGGTTGGTACAAGCGAGAAATTCGTGGCGGGCGACATCAAACGAGTCAGAAAACTGAGGACTCAAAATAAATAAATAAATAAATAAAAATTGAAAAAATGAAAGCGAAACTGAACATCGCCGACGACTTGGAAAGAGCTGAAACAAATCTGTCATTAAGAGTGCTGTCGGAGAGCAGAGACTCTCATCGACAACATAAATACTCCACCTTCAGTAGTCAGAGCACTCGATTAGTCGGGTCGATGGTGTTTACGTAGTTCGCACTCGATTCTCTGGTTATGGTAAGGTAACATCATGTGAGTGAGATTTTTCTAGTGTTTGTCTTAAACTTCCTAACTTACGCGAAGATGAGCCATCTGTAGCCACGGATAATGAAGTCCAGCATCCAATACAGTCAGCACAGCAGCCAGCATTGATGTGTGGTCCAGGGTCTACCAACACGGCTCCCGTCCAGGGCAGATGCTGCCCTAAAACTCCAGCGTCACATTAAACTGACCTACCTTACAGGCGGGCCATGTTCAGCATTCAGCACGACGTTACGGAATCCGACATTGCGGCTCACATGATGGGACAAGGCGAGCAGTGGTCTGTGGTGAGGAATTAGCGGAGAGGTACAGAGTATTTCTCGAAACAGTGTGTGAGTCTAACACACACGTCTCGGTCACTGCCTACCTACGCGCCGTGCCTGTCTTGCCAGCGGGTGGGCAAACCATCGCGCCGAGGTACTATCGACTTCCACTCCCAAATGATGCAGCGTCCTCGTCAGCTTTGAGTCTGCCGTTGGATTCAGCGAATTCCCCTCCGGAATGCGTAGCCGTCAGCCGTTGCAGAAGACACGGCAACAACTTGTATTCTGAGAAAGGAATGGAAAAATCTTGAACACGGTTTTATTGCCTCTGACAACGCCACACAGGTCCTCGGTGTGCATCCTGACAAAACAGTAGGGGTTTTCCAACCTGGCAGTGGACGACTCCTACAATTCTCACGATCCCCATGCGACAATGGTGGCAACCTGAAGATCGAGAAAAAGTCAATGTTTATATTTGGGGAGGGGGAAGAAGAGGGAGGGAATCGTTTGTTACCGTTTCTAACCTCCCCCCCCCCCCCAACCACCACCACTCCCTCAAATATAACTTAGCATCTTCTCCACCTTTGACGTGGCACAGATTGCGCGATTTAATAACACACTACTGGCTATAAAAGTTGCTACACCAAGAAGAAATGCAGATGATAAACGGATATTCATTGGACAAGTATATTATACTAGAACTGATATGTGATTACATTTGGACGCATTATGGGTGCATAGATCCTGAGAAATCAGTACCCAGAACAACCACCTCTGGCCGTAATAACGGCCTTGATACGCCTGAGCAATCAGTCAAATAGAGCTTGGATGGCGTGTACGGGTACTGCTGACCATGCAGCTTCAACACGATACCACAGTTCATCAAGAGTAGTGACTGGCGTATTGTGACGAGCCAGTTGCTCGGCCACCATTGACCAGACGTTTACAATTGGTAAGAGATCTGGAGAATGTGCTGGCCAGGGCAGCAGTCGAACATTTTTTGTATCCAGAAAGGCTCGTACAGCACCTGCAACATGCGGTTGTGCATTATTCTGCTAAAATGTAGGGTTTCGCAGGGATCGAATGAAGGGTAGGGCCACATATCTGAAATGTAACGTCCACTGCTCGAAGTGCCGTCAATGCGAGCAAGACGTGACCGAAACGTGTAACCAATGGCACCCCTTACCATCACGCAGGGTGATACGCCAGTATGGCGATGACGAATACACGCTTCCAATGTGCGTTCACCGCGATGTCGCCAAACACGGATGCGACCATCATGATGCTGTAAACAGAACCTGGATTCATCCTAAAACTGACGTTTTGCCATTTGTGCACCCATCTTCGTCGTTGAGTACACCATCGAAGGCGCTCCTGTCTGTGATGCAGCGTCAAGGGTAACTGCAGCCATGGTCTTCGAGCCGATAGTCCATGCTGCTGCAAACGTCGTCGAACTGTTCGTTCAGATGGTTGTTGTCTTGCAAACGTCCCTATCTGTTGACCCGGGGATCCAGACGTGGCTGCACGATCCGTTACAGCCATGCGGATAAGATGCCTGTCATCTCGACTGACAGTGATACGAGGCCGTTGGGATATAGCACGGCGTTCCGTATTACCCTCCTGAACTCACCGATTCCATATTCTGTTAACAGTCATTGGATCTCGACGAACGCGAGCAGCAATGTCGCGATACGATAAACCGCAATCGCAATAGGCTAAAAACCGTGATGGTACGTATTTCTCCTCCTTACACGAGGCATCACTACAACTTTTCACCAGGCAACGCCGGTCAACTGCTGTTTGTGTATGAGAAACCGGTTGCAAACTTTCCTCATGTCAGCACGTCGTAGGTGTCGCCACCGGCGCCAACCTTGTGTGAATGCTCTGCAAAGTTAATCATTTGCATGTCACAGCATCTTCTTCCTGTCGGTTAAATTTTGCGTCTGTAGCTCGTCATCTTCGTGGTGTAGCAATTTTAATGGCCAGTAGTGTAATAACGATCAGAAGATGAAATGTGTTAATCCCCCGACCCCCCCCTCCCTCCCCCGAGGTAAAAATCAAGGGCCGGCCGAAGTGGCCGCGCGGTTCTGGCGCTGCAGTCTGGAACCGCGAGACCGCTGCGGTCGCAGGTTCGAATCCTGCCTCGGGCATGGATGTGTGTGATGTCCTTAGGTTAGTTAGGTTTAACTAGTTCTAAGTTCTAGGGGACTAATGACCTCAGCAGTTGAGTCCCATAGTGCTCAGAGCCATTTGAACCATTTTTAAAAATCAAGGGGGCAAATATGGTGATCTAGCAGGCCTTGCTACAGGGCCTCTGTGTCCTATTCAGCGTCTGGGGAGGATGATATTGGGGTGTCGGTGAACGGTAATGCAGAAGTCGGTTGGTGCTCCGTCATTCAAAAGCAACATAACTTGTCATGCTGCGAAAGGCATATTCTCAAGCAAAAGTCCAGCTATGTCCCTCCGTCGAGGCGTTGTGGAATAATAACCGATTCAAGTATGTTGTCGCAAAGAATCCCTGCCCACACATTGATGCTGAACTGATGCTCATAAGACGCCTGACCATTCCTCGAGGATTGCCTGCAGCCCATAGATGTCGATCACGCAGACTGATGATGCCAGTTCTGGTGTATGTTGCTTTGTCGGTGAAAAGGACTGACGACAGAGATCCCATAATTGTGATGGTCTGGAGCAAAAACCATCGACACAATCCTTCCTGTAGAGGGAAATACACTGATGATAATCCTAGCGCTCGTTAGAGATGATACGGATAGGAGCAGTTGTCATGCAGGATACACATAACCCGTACTTTGACTGACACCATGTTGGCAGGGCACTTGCCTAGGACTTGTATTAGGGTTCGTCTCAATATCCCTTAGTACCCGGTTCTCTAAATCTGGTGTATTTACAGCCCACTGCCTCCACGTTCGTGTGTATGAAGAAACCCATGATGACTCAAACGTCCAAAAAAGGGCTTAAAATGTTGTGTGATGTAGTTGGTGTCTGTGAGGGTACTTATTTTGGTATACCGTTTCCATCTGCTTGGTCGTACAGAAACACCATCTCGGCTTGTTCCCGACGTGAATACCGGACCATTCTGCAGCTTACTGTGCGCGGCGTCAATTACACTGTCTGCAACTCTTAAGGAACACATGGCACGTGGTCAGAGAGACTTTCATTCGTCAGTGCCATCTACCATGTCAACGATACTTTTCAGGATCTTTTTCACTTCCAGTCAGGAATCAGTCGCTGTCGGTTTTATTTATGTTCACCTTGTATGTCTCAGCATTAGATATCATTACATAAAACGCAATCACAGTTATTGTAGTCTGGTGGTGCACCGTTAAAATGCGTTCATGGAAACCGAGAGACACGAGTACGAATCCCGGTCAGAGAACGGAAATTCTCAACCATAAAATGACGATGTAACTCTTTTGCTTATGAGAAACCAACACACTAATCACAGGACAGTAGGACTGCATAACTTTCACTACCGCGTAACTTAGCCCGCCCAGCTAGCCGTGCGGTCTAACGCGCTGCTTCCCGAGCGGGAAGGCGTGCTGGACCCGGCACGAATCCGGCCGGCGGCTTAGTGTCGAGGTCCGGTGTGCTGGCCAACCTATGGATGGTTTTTAAGGCGGTTTTCCATCTGTCTCGGCGAATGCGGCTGGTTCCCCTTGCACTATGTCGGCGATTGCTGCGCAAACACTATCTCCACACACGTGTACATTATAATTACTCTACCACGCAAACATTCGGGGTTACACTCGTCTAATACAAGACGTTCTCTGTTCCCAGGGGGTGGGGGGTCCACTGGGGGTCGAACCACACAACAACCCCCGGGGTTCTGTGTGGGGCGGCGGTGGTGTGGGTGGACTGCTGTGGCCTGTTGTGGAGTTGTGGGCCACTGTGGGCTACGGTGGGACGTAGCCTCTCCGTCGTTTAGGTCCCCAGTTCAATACACACACACACAATAAACACACACGGAGTAACTAAGCTCACTGCTCAAAAAATTGGTCTCCTTCAGGAGACATCACTGTTAACTCGGCGTAATCCAACCTCCATAGATAATAACTCTCTTAATATTTTGCCTAGGTGAAGCCCAGTTGCAGCTGCGTGATCCTCTCATCAAACGGAATCGTTTGATATACACTGAAAAAAAAAGGACCCACCATGAATGAATCATCCGAATGGGTAGGAAATCGGTAGGTGTAATGTACACGCACAGACAAACAAACGGTTATAATGTCAGAAAAAAATGGATGATTTGTTCAAAAGAGAGATTCACAAGTCAACAAAGCGTTGTGTCCAGCTCTGGCCCTTACACAAGCAATTATTCGGCTTGCGACTGATTGACAAATTTGTTGGATGTTCTCCTGAGGAACATCGTGACAGATTCGGCCCATCTGGGGCGTTGGATCGTCAAAATCCCGGGCTGGTTAGAGGGCCCTGCCCCTAATACTTTAAACGTTCTCAACTGTGGAAAGATCTGGTGACCTTGCTGGCCTGGGTAGGGTTTGGCAAGCACAAAGACAAGCAGTAGAAATTCTCGCCTCGGGTTAGCGGGCATTACCTCGCTGAAATAAAAGCACAGCATGGCTCGTCATTAAGGGAAACAAAACAGGGCGTAGAGTATCGTCGACGTAGCGTAGCGCTGTAAAGGCACCGCGGATGACAACCAAAAGGGTCCTGCTATGAAAAGAAACGCCACCCCAGACCGTCACTCCTTGTTGTCATGCCTTATGGCAGACTGCAGTCAGATTGGTATCCCAACGCTGTCCGGGGCGTCTCCAACACGTTTTCGCTAGTCACCGGGTCTAAGTTCGAAGCGAAACTCATCACGGAAGACAATTCTGTTCCAGTCAATGAGATTGCAGGTTGAATACGAGGGCTTCCAACAATTCTATCAATCAGTGCCTAGCCGAATAACTACTTGCTCGACGGCAAGAGGTGGGCCAACGCGTTATTGACCTGCTCAATTTCTGAAGCTCTTTCTCTTGAATAAATCATCCAACTTTTCTGAAATTGTACACGTACATGTACATCACATCTATCGATTTCCGTCCAATTCGGGTAATTAGTTCGTTTTGCATCGTGTTTTCTTTGTCTTAGAGTGCACATCACAATACCATTTTGCTTGATTTTTATTTTGGCACTTTTCTAGGATTCTTGAATTTGTATGTTTTTAGCACTTCCTCTTCTTTTCAACCCGGTTAACTGAATATATTATAAACGAGATTTACAAGCAAGCAGAAACTATAATCTCTCAGGGTTCGTGAATACTACCTCGATCCACTGAATAGTGTGGAAAACTGGCCTTCAGCGTAACTGAAAAATATTTTACATTTAATTTCAATCATAAATCTAATGTGGGTTGTTTGACACCCTTGGGATGTCACAAGTCCCCAAAACAAAAGAACCACCATCAGCTGAAACTGGACAGTTGTGCTGAGAGTCCTGACGCGGAGTGGACGGGTGTAGCAAGCAGAAGTAATGACGGCTACAGATGTGGGTATGTTTTCAAGATGGCGCTGTACTGATTTCGCCCAGTGGGAACGCGACAATGCTGATGCAGTGACGTATTCCATTGCATCGCACTCGTGTTACTTTTCTATTCAATAGTAATAAACAAACACTACGGAAAGGTTTTATCTCTTATTTATAAAGTTAATAAAACACCTCAATCAAAAGATGAAACTGTGTACCCGCAATTGTGGACAAGCAACGACCGCAAGATAAATATACCCACTGGAGTTGTGGACTTGAGAATCTGTTTATATGGACCCGCTTCTTCAATTCATTCTATGTCCATCGAATACCCTATAAAGATTTACAGGATTAGTTCTACTTTTCTTAAGGCTGTCGCTTCGGACTACGATGTATAACGCTCTTACGACATTCCATATGTATGTTATATATTTTGCAGCTTTTGTATTATGGGTAAGTGAGGTATGGAGCGGATTTTTTTGTTCTAAAGCAACGCTGAACTGGCACCGAACAGCAGCGGCTGTGTACATATTAATAACCTGCAGCGAGTGTTATTAACGACCCATATAAATTAGAATATAAATGTATAAGTATTCCATGAAATAGCTTTAATAAAATAGATTATTTTAATTAAAAAAGACTAGTGTTTAATTAAATTCCAATAACTACTTGTCAGTAGCATATGAAATGAGAGGAACTCTGTAGCGACATCGGCTCTATCATTATGCAACCAAGTACTAGTGAAAAAAGGCACTCCATTTTTCTTTTCGCTGGAAACCATGGCAACCGCACCCGAAGACAGTTTATTGAACTCTGTCTCTTTTTTTTTTTTTTTTTAAATGTATTAAAATGTTTTGAGCGCATGCATGTACAATAAAAGAAAGTTTCTGTAACGAAAGACTCTGAAAACTATATTCCTGAATGACGTATTATAACCTAATTGCATTTAGAAAAGTCGTGGGATACCACTATTCACATATACAGATTGCGATTGTATGGCGTACACAAAGTATAAAAGAGCAGTGGATTGGCGGAACTGCCATTTGTACTCAGGTGATTTATGTGAAAAAGTGCATGACGGAAATTAACAGACTTTGAATGCGGGATGGTAGGCGCGTACATCATTCAGTTTCGGAAATCGGTAAGTGCTAACAGACAAGCAACACTGCTGAAATAGACACAGAAAACAATGAGGGACGTACGACGAACGGTTCCGTTAGGACAGTGTGACGAAATTTGGCGTTAATGCACTACGACAGCAGACGAAACGGCGTGAATACCTTTGCTGGCAGCAGACAACCGACGCGAATACCTTTGCTAACAGCAAGACGTCGCCTGCAGCGCCTCTCCTGGACTGGTGACCATATCGGCTGGACCCTAGACGACTGGAAAACCGTGGTCTGGTCAGATGAGTCCCGATTGCAGTTGGTATGAACTGATGGTAGGGTTCGAGTTGGCGCAAACCTGACGAAGCCATGGACCCAAGTTGTCAATACGGTACTGTGCAAGCTGGTGGTACCTCCATAATGGGCGTGGGCTATGTTTACATAGAATGGAATATGTACTAAGGTTCAACTGAACCGATCATTGACTGGAAGAGGCTATGTTCGGCTTCTTGGAATCCATTTTCAACCATGCACAAACTTCATGTTCACCATAAACGATGGAATATTTGTGGATGACAATAAGCCATGTCACACAGCTACGATTGTTTACGATTGGTGTGAATAAAATTTTGGACAATTCGAACGAATGGTTTGGCAACTCATATCGCCCGACATAAATCCCATCAAACATTTAAGGGGCCCTGGTCGAGGTCAGCACAATATCATGCACCGGCAACACTTTCGCAATTATGGACGGCTATAGAGGCAGCAAGGCTCAATATTTCTGCAGGGGGCTTTTAACGAGTTTTTAAGTGCGCGCCACGTCGGGTTGCTGCACTACGCGAGGCAAAATGAAATCCGGCACGATACTGGGAGGTATGCCTCGATTTTTTCACCTCAATGTACACGAAGATTTCTCTTAACAACACCCAAAATCATTTCCTCAATTCACGATACAGCTTGCCAAAGTGTCTTTTACAAACGACGAAATATTTAATATGCTACAATACGCTTTAGGACCGGGAGTTGTATCATCTAATTTGTACAATAATAACATTGTTCCAAAAACTGTTCAAATGTGTGTGAAATCTTATGGGACTTAACTGCTAAGGTCATCAGTCCCTAAGTTTACACACTACTTAACCTAAATTGTCCTAAGGACAAACACACACACCCATGCCCGAGGGAGGATTCGAACCTCCGCCGGGACCGGCCGCACAGTCCATGATTGCAGCGCCTGAGACCGCTCGGCTAATCCAGCGCGGCAATAACATTGTTCATCGGGATTATGAGGAAGATTGTGACTTGGTTATTCACCCGTGAAAAGCGAGCGAGCTGGCATGGTGGTCGAAATCCGGGTCATGGCTTCCTGATTCAGATTTTTCATGACTTCCCAAATAGCTTTAGGTGAATCCACGGATGGTAGTTTTGAAAGGGCACGACAGTTTGATTTTCCCATCCAATCTCTACCCGTATTTGCTCTCAGTTTCCAGCTTCTTCGTAGTCAGCGGTACGTCGATCCTTAATCTTCCTCCCAACCATCGTACAACTCCCTGCTGCGCACTTCACAGAAAAATCCAGGGATCCTTAGAGGCAGAGGCCCTGCTCGTTCTATCCATCAGGGAACATATTGGTACTTTAAGCCGTCGGCACAACGACCGTGCATTCGAACGTATATATACCGCTTCTAAGCTCAGCAAATTGATCTCTCGAAAACCCGTTGTTAATTGTACGATTTTCTTAACAAAATGGCGGGAAAAGTTATATTGGTGGTTGAAGAATTATCGTGACTTACACTGAGGATCCATCAAAAACGCATGGTTCTTAGTACCTTTTGTTATAATTCACTGTCAATTAAGATTATTCCACGATTAAATCTTTCAGGAGAGGATCAGACGCAAAGTATGGTGGCTTACCATTCATGGTCGATGTAGCTTAATAAGTAGAGACGCAGAATTGTATGGTAACAGGTCTTACGTTGCTAGTTCACGTCTCATTGGATTCAAATCCTTTTTTTTTTTTTACTAAATCTTGCGTTTTCTAATAGATTCTGAATATGTAAATATAAGAGCGCTCTTTCTGAGGAGCAAGTTTTCCGAATGTCTTTGTCTACAAGACATCTTGTACTACAAGTAGTATGTTCTGCATTTCAGACGTTGTAAAGATTCTGGTACTGAAGAGGAACAAGACTGACCTTAAGATTTTACAATAAAATGATAAAGATAAAATGATATTTATCTTACGTGGAGAATTATTTTAGATCTGTATTGCACTATTCGTAATGGAACTTTTATAAGGCAGTGCCGTTGTCCTTATTGAGTGGACGTAATAGTTTCATTTTTGCCTCGTAACATGTTCATCGATTTTCAGGACTTGATTTACCGTTATGTTGACTGGACAAATAGTTTCATTTTTGCCTCGTAACATGTTCATCGATTTTCAGGACTTGATTTACCGTTATGTACAAGGTGGGCGAGAAGTCCCCGCAGCCCTGTTAACTTCTGTTTGTTATCAAATGTGATGCGGGTTTGTAGCTACTTTACATCTTGTCTATTGTGGAGTTCATGTTTACGTGTTTTCACAGTCGTAGACAAGTTTTAATTTGTAGCCATGGCAGATGTGAGCGCTCAGATACAAGAGTGCGGGTGCGCGATCGACACAGGGGGCAGAGAGAGAGACACATTGTGGGAGCACTCCAGGAAAGATTTAATAAGGCTAAGGCTCCTCCCGAGTAGGCACACTTTTGGATTGAGAAAGATGTTCATTTTCTTTTGGCAGCGTTAAAGAAAGGCCGCGAAGTGAAAGGAAGAAGACATGAGAAGAAACGTGTGCCGGAGTCTCTGTTTCGACCGAACGATCTCCTACGAAGTCGACACGTGAAAGTGCTTAGGAGCTCGGTATTCAGAGGACAACAGTGCGAGATCATATGGAAAAAGACGTTAAGGTCAGACCTTTTCCACGACATTCGTAAACGAGTTGTTGAATACAGGCGGGAATGAGCGCGTGCTTTGTTAACTTAATTTCCAAAAGCAATGAACAGTGCCGTGGTTATGTTTCAGATAAACGTGCCATTCATCTCAGCTCACGTGCTATAAATATTGTCATTTGGACCAAAGGGAATCCTCATTACACAGCTGAATTAGAAAGGAACTCGCCTCACGTAAAGATGTGGATAGCGATGACATAACATCTGCCTGGAACGTACTTTTTCGAAGGGACTTTGAATGGCACAAATTACTTACACATTTACAAACATGGTTAATACTTCAGAGTCAGTCAAGGGGCATCACAGAATGCATTTGGCTACAGCAAGGCCCAGCGCCACCTCACTACTCTCTTGCAGTGCGCGAGTTCCTAAATGAACATTTTCCACGACAGTGGATAGGTTTTGGTTCATCAGCAACACTGGCTCCCTTGAAATGGCCACCAAGACGTCCTGACCTCACCAGACCTGACAATTCGTTGTGGGAAGTCATTAAGGCGCATGTATCTGCATGTCGTTATGCTACAAACGAAGAACTGCGCTATGCTGTTGAGGATGCATTTCACACTACAACATCGTATATGCTCAAGAATATGTCAAGGAGGACATGGAGGCGTATAGAAAAGTGTGTACAGCATGATGGGGAACATACCGGTATATTGGACACTTAATACATAAGTAAGTATTTGTGCTAAAAAATTCAAATCAACTAGCATTCAATGTTAGTGGGCATACCCACCCCGCATTCTGCGGACCTAACAACATGACTAGGATATGGACAAGGGAGGGAGTGTGCGTTTTGATGGACTAGCGTGGAAATTTTACGCCCGTCCATTGCATAAACGGTGTAATTTGTGAGCTAAATACAACCGACTTCTGCCGCTGGAGCGCGCTGCTATCGCGTATACCACGTTGAGGCACACGTACCGTATGAAGAATTCGCCTCATTTCTGAGCGTATAGTAGCTCCTTGAACCTGACCCGCTCAACGCCGACGTTCGAAAACCTGGTCCGTGTGCAGACGGCTTTAGATGTCTCATACAGCAGTCAAATGTGCAGAGACCCCATGAAGCAAGTATTACAGGGAGCAATCGTCCGTCATGGGTAAAATTTGAGGCCATTTAGACAGAGATTTAACCGAAGAGTTTACATTTCAAACAATATTTTACTTACTTGACCAATATTTCATACTAAAAACTGTGGTGCGTCGTAACCACATATCAGCGACTGTCTGGCAAAGAGGCCGTGTGAGAATTCATGCTTACTCGTATGTCTTTTCTTTCTAGTGTCGCATAATTTCACCCGTGTTAATTTTCACTACTAATTACCCTGTGGAAACAGTCTCTAGAATACTGTTCCTTAAAAATAATGAAAAAAGATAATTGAAACATGGAACAACTATCCCTGCAGCTAATTACCAACAATTTGTGACTGTAGCCTGCCTTTTTGGCTTCACATCTTAACTTTGTAACAGGGAACGACGTATAATTTCAAATCCAATAACAAATCAAGGCGGGAAAAAACCGTTCTTTCTGTGTCGCGCCCCTAAAAAGGAAGTAGCCCAATATCGGCTGGAATGAAATCAGTCATGAGGCGCTGCGAGTCCGTACGCCAAAGTTTGAAGCATGAATGGTAGGTAATTAATCAACAGCAGGAATGATATGCCATTAATCAAAATCTGATGATAAATGTGGCGTCGTCCTCTACCTTCAGCTGGTGGGAAGCCCTTAATTGACTTGCGCCTGCAGTGTATAAAATATTTGTACCATGTAGATGACATAGCAACCAAAGGCAGAGCACAAATACGGAAGGATGTTGTAAACAGAAAGACAGCGTAAAAGGAAACAGTCACGGTTAAATAAAACTATTGATACTATGAACACTGGGAAAAATACTGACAAAGGTGTTCAGCGAAGACGTTAAGATTTCGTGCGCAAATACAGTGTTTAAACTCGTAAACATTAAAGCAGTTGCGTCTTCCGTCAAGAATGACGGAGTACTTCGATTTCCCATGTTCAGCTGGTATGGTGTAAGAGAGGAAGGTTGCTCTAAATTTCTGGAACATCAGCGAAAACTGTGTAGTAGCTGACTCTTGAAATATTGTGCGGCAGTCGTAGGTGTTGTAAAACTGCTATCTTCGCCCACAATGAAGTGATGCGACTCCGAGATCTTATCGCTTCACCACTTTGCCCGGTATAGCTTTTTGGTCACTTGAAATTTAACACCAGTATCGTTCTGGATAAATGGCTGTTTTTACTGCTGGTTGTCGAATCGACAACCTGTTGGATCCGGTAGTAGAGATCCGAGGCTACTCTTGTTACATAAAGGGGCTGCTCTTGCACGTAAACTGACTCCGTAGCATTCTAGAAATATTCGAGCCCCTCTGAGAACAACTGTTGGTACAGTACCATACTTGATACTGCACAGACAATTAACGTTACACTTCGCGAGCCGTCTGCAGCCTCTTGTTCCGAAATGTCAACCACCTGCAAAATCACGACCATTATATCCATATATCTATACCTAGAGTGCAGATATTCTGGATATAACTGCCGATACCTGTAGCAATAAATACATAGCGGATATAAACCTGCGCGTGGATGAATATCTGTAGTTGTCTCTGAGGAAGTCCCTGATAATAAAACTTACTATCCGGTTAAATGTTACAAGGAATTGCTGATATTATCATTTACATTTTAAGGTTACGTGGATTCCAGCCACATTGTTGTGTTCTGTCGTGTTTCATTATCAACTGTCTATAAGAACATTTGTTAATTCTGGAGTGGCTGAAATTCGTTTTCGGGTTGGGGTATCGTGTACATCAGCTGTATTTGTTATCGCCACTAACCGAATACCTAATATGCCGTTGCACACTGATGCAGAAATGTTCTAAGAAATTTTCATGAAATATATTTTAGCAATTAGAAGTTGTAACTTACCCAGTATGTCACGAAAATGACAGTTTACGTCATATGGTCGTAATCACTTTCTACTTTCTTAGGCTACGGAATTTAAATTACTAGGTCAGAATTCAGCAGTCGAAAAGTCAGACCAAGTGCAACGCTACCGTCGGAGCTCCGAAGTTCAGAAAATGTTTATAACTGCAGATGTGCATGGAGGACGTACGGTTGCGGAAGAGATTGCAGATAGCACTTTTCTCAATACACGGACCTCTGTCAGCATCTATAAAAGCTAGTAGACCCCTCCGCGCCTTCTTACATCATAACTCTTAACCTTTAGTTTCCTAAAACAAATTTGACCCTGGGTCCGCTCTCAATAAATCTCTCGCCGCCCTCCCAAGTCAACCCTTCTTAGTCCTTCGCGTAATATCTCTACCTCCGACCCAGACCACCCATCTGATCGCTGCCTCCTTAACGCCTTCTCCCCTCTTATTTACCCCTGGAATCTCTACCTCCTTCACTATGATGATTAACGTCACCACCCATCATCATATAGAAACATTGTTAACAACATAAATATCGCCATCAACTTTCATCGTAAATAGCCAGCTACTTAAAAAATTACAGTAATGTTTGAGTTTACTAATTTCAAAGCATGCATTATATCCAAATTTAAGTTTTTAACTACTATTTATTTATAAAAACACATGGCAGAAGAGTATATGTCTTACCACACATAGCAGCTCATCCATCTCTCATTGGGGAAAGGACAATGAAGCGCAATACACAATCACAACCATTTGTTAAATTTAAGAAAACGTAACACAAGTAAAGTACGTCAATTATGTATATTCTTTGCACATTACTGTCATTTTCGTATCTTAAGGAAAAAAGTAAGAACTTTTTAAGTTTGTGGTCTTCGGAGCGATGATAGGTAACTAAAAACGATAAGACAAACACCGAAAACTCATTATAAACATATCGAATAATTTTGTAGTTTATAAGAATATTAAATAATTATGCAGTTGGCTAAATATCTGGACAGCAAGTGGCCATGTAAAGATAAGTTACAGAATTATATTTCCTGTGAATTTCAGCTTTACTACAATCAAGTTGCACTTTTACCAGAGCTTGTGTTCATTGCTCGAACGACTTACACGCCAAAACTCAGTCACTAAATTTGGATTTCTTGATATATGGAGAATTTTGACAGAAATAGCTACTGTCTGTGACCCACTGCAGCGACTAATGAACGTTATGTCAGGAAATTCTTGGGCGGTGTGAAAATTAATTAAGTTCAGGGGTCTGACAAGGAAGTGTACTGGGGAGCTCGTCGTTCATGTTGTGTACTAAGGCTCTGGCAGACAATACTAATTGCTACCTTGAACTATTTGCAGATGATGCAGTTATCAGTAACGAAATACTAGCTGAAAAAAATATCCAGCCACAGCTTCTTTTTCAAGTGGTTCAAAACTTTCTAAGTAGCTTTAAATGAAAAATTGTACGCTTCATAAAACGCAGAATAGTTGTGTCATGTAAGTGCAGTATCAGTGAATCAGTCACGAATGTAACAATTTGAACCGTCAACACACAGTTCCAACCGTCCTCATCAAACGGGAGGAATCTTTAGGAATATTTTCGCAAGGGAGAGACGTGCTGGACGGGAATGAACGCTGTGTATGTGTGTGGAGGGAAATACTTCGTTTCCTGCTCTGGTCCTGTAATACAATTTCATTAACGTAAGTTGATCGAGTAATTAGACACTTACATGCGGTTGTATTAGCAATGGAACCTGCTTATTATCTTAGTCGTCATAGTTAGATTTAAGTGCTTTATAAGTGAATAATTCACTTAGGAATACGGGAACAACTGTTAAGGTTTGTGTGCATTTCAGAAACAGTGGCTCCATTCTAAGCACACGTGCAAAGAAGAAGTAAAAAATGGGGCGAAGGAGATAATCCTATAAAATGGTGATCTTCGTGAAGCACTTCAGAAGGTTTCGGAAGAAAAATGGTCGCTATTCAAAGCTGCTAACCATTTCTGAATTCCATGGAGTACTTCAAATTACTATGTAGACAACGGTTCAAATGGTTCAAATGGCTCTGAGCACTATGGGACTTAACATCTGTGGTCATCAGTCCCCTAGAACTTAGAACTACTTAAACCTAACTAACCTAAGGACATCACACACATCCATGCCCGAGGCAGGATTCGAACCTGCGACCGTAGCAGTCCCTCGGTTCCGGACTGAGCGCCTAGTAGACAACGGTATTAGTGACAAAGACGATGTGAATATTGGCAAAATGGGTGGACAGTTTGCCCGTACGAGTGAAGTGGAAGTCAAGTTAGCTAATTTCATAATCAAATGCAGGAAATAGGGCTCGGCCAGAACGTTAAGGGAATAATCCACTAATCATGGTAGGAGAGCGAAATCACTGTCTGAGTACAAAGAGAAGTCAAAGAACGAAAGAAGCGATGACATCTGCGCCACTACTTAAGAGAGCTACAGCTGTGGAAATAGTAAAAGTTTTTGGATTCAGTGTTGAGTTTATCTGCGATGGTTCGATGAATGTTTTCAGCCCATCGATGGACATGATGGTACGGTATTTATGCGCTATATTTGAGCAAATGTTGCTGACAATGACACCGATGCTGAAAATAATTGAAAAGTGTGTTAAGTGAACTTTAACAATGCAAAAGAAAATTATCATGGAATTAAACACACTATTAGAAACTTAAGTATCAAAGAATTAGATATGCTATTACGAAATTATGCGGCGTACCCACTTTGTTTACTACATTTGTAAGTAGGCTGTTTAGGTTTTTATGTTGGTAACGCCACGTAGCGCTCTGTAGGAAAATCACTGACTGTGCTGTGTGCAGTCTGGCTGGCTGGACTGATTGTTGGAATATTCGCTTGTATAGCGTTGGGCAGCTGGATGTGAACAGCGCGTAGCGTTGGGCAGTTGGATGTGAGCCGCCAGCAGTGGTGGACATGGGGAGAGAGAGATGCCAGACTTTTGAGACGTTATGAACGAACGATCTGGACGTGTGTCCGTCAGATAAAGGAAATTTGTAAGACTGGATGTCATGAGCTGATATATATATTATGACTTTTGAACATTACTAAGGTAAATACATTGTTTGTTCTCTATTAAAATCTTTCATTTGCTAACTATGCCTTTCAGTAGTTAGTGCCTTCAGTAGTTAGAATCTTTTATTTAGCTGGCAGTATTGACGCTCGCTGTATTGCAGTAGTTCGAGTAACGAAGATTTTAGGGAGGTAAGTGATTCATGGAGGGTATAGGTTATTATTAGTCAGGGCCATTCTTTTGTAGGGATTTTTGAAAGTCAGATTGCGTTGCGCTAAAAATATTGTGTGTCAGTTTAGTGATGATCAGAATAACTAAAGAGAAAACTGTTTACATTGACCTTTGCTCAGCTGTTTGTAAATCAAATAACGTGAGTGGTTGACCAGCACAGTAATTCAAAATTTTTCTAAGTGGACGTTTCACATTTTATAACTTTCATTGTTTTTCATTTCTTAAGTATTTTTTTTTCATGACTTAGCAGAGCAATGTATTGTTATCTTACATATAAAATATAAAATTTCTGGATTAAATATTTATTTTGCTTTTTCGTTTACAGTCCTTAATATCAGGAATCCTTGTATTATAATTACCACCACTTGGGAGAAAACAATTGACTAGAGATGCAATATGGTCGTCTCTTGCAGATAGACGTCACTTGATAATGGCAAGTAAGCCGAAACAGACCTGTCATGTAAAATATTATTTTACAGAAGCTAGTTTTGGAGATTTCATTTTAATTATGTCTGATAATGACGTATACTATACTACGGGGCTAAAGGAACATAAAATAAAAATTAAGTCTATTCATCGTCTAAGCGTTAAGGTCCATGCCCAGACATGTGGTGGTACGACGTGTAGTACAGCCTGCCACACACTGCAGACCGATGTAAATGTAGACGAGAATCGCAGCCGCATCTCGGATGTGAGGCGGGCTGCATGGTTTCCTGTGGTGCAGCAGCGCTTAGCGCCGCCTTCGGGAGCGGCGGTCGGTAATTCTAGCGGTCCAGGAGCGGCCGCCGCTGACGAGTATAATTGCTCGTGCGATATTGCTGGCTGTCCGCAATTACGGCACGGCGCGGCGCGGGGCTGCCCTGGCCTCAGCTCGCCTCTCCCCTGATTGGCGCCGCGCGGTCCACCAGAGACCTCTGCCGGCCGGCGCCGTAATTTGGCGCTCTTATTGTTCTTTCTCTTGCGTTACTTACGCCTCCGTTTATCCACGGTTCGGCGTGTTCCGCCGATTCCTCGGCGCCGCCACTACGTCCGTCCTCGTCTATCGGCTTCCTCCCGTGCAGCGGAGGCGGCACGGAGCTATTTTTCCTGATTGGCGTAGAGACGTTAATGGTGGCCGGTCCCTCTCCTCCGCCGTTCACACCCGGCGAGGTGTTATTTCGGGTCGTCAACAGTCTGCTTCTTTCGCTTGAGGTCAGTGCCCTTACTGCCTCTGCGAGGTCTTCTGACACCAGGACGACGACGACGACGACGACAACCGTCTTGCTAAAGTCGTCCCGAGATCAAACTTTTTGCTTTGGAGATGACAAAAAGAAACACAGTTGAAAGAGATAATTTCTCGACAAAACATGTCTACTAGTAGAGTTGTACTCTACCGAAACTGCAGTTCAGTAGTTTTGGGACAGTATATGACACAGTAAATGGTAGGATTACCGTAGCACTGGTAAGGAAACAAACAGAAATGAATGTGTAGAAGCGAAACTGGGAGCCTAAATATTTTCAACATTTCGCGGCCCTGTCAGCAACTGTATAAATATTAATTGTAATTTTAGTAACCAACAGTCTCAGTTGCAGTGTTTACCTAGATTTACCTAGGTTTCAGTCGGAATAACCCAACCTTCTTCAGAATAAAAGTAACTACCGTTTGTCAATAGTGGACATCGTCAAGCTGAAACTACAAATCCATAGATTATCGTCAGACTGTAAAAACTTACCTGAAACTGCCTTGGCCCTACTTCGCGACCGCGATGCGGCAGTCACGAGTGCTGTACTGGAACTCTATGGAGTTGTAGTTTTAGCTTGACGATGTCCACAATGGACAAAAGGTAGGTACTTTTATTCTGAAGAAGGTTGGGTTATCCCGACTGAAACCTAGGTAAATCTACGTAAACATTGCAACTGAGGCTGTTGGTTATTAAAATTAAAATTGAAACCTGGAGCCGACGACTTCTGCTTCTTTGTTTCTTTTGCTCATATTGAGAACCACGCACCATTCAATGCAATCTCTAATTTTTTTATGCAATCAAAACAATTACTTTTGATGAAAATACAGTCTACATGCAGAAACAAAAATGTATGTAATTATTGACTTTATTTTTTGCTCAACAGAACTTTCGTCATTGCGATCAAAGGCAAGAGTTTCCTGTCATTAATGATAAATGCGAGATTTTTTTATGAGTTACAGAAACATGTTTTATACAAACTGATAAGTAACAAGGTTGTCACCACCGACCTATCGATATAAACCCGTCCATGCGATAGCACGGTCACTAGGTGAGCAATGGCGCACGGTGCAAGTGGTGTAACTGAGCATGTTGTCCTTGTGTAGAAAGGGGAAGGCGCGCGCCCTGAGTTTGACCGAGGACAGAGCGTGATGGCCCGGAGGCTCGGTACGAGCATTTTGGAAACAGCGCAACTTGTCTGGTGTTCGACAAGTGCTGTGGTATCTTCAACACTAAGATGGAACCACCTTCGGGAGTCGTGGGGTTGGGCGGCTGCCCCTCATTACAGATGCCGGACGTCATAGGCTGGGCAGTCTCGTGATCAGGACAGGTGACGAGGTATGGTGGAGCTAACATCAGACTGTAATGTTGGCCAGAGTACAATGCATCGAATCCTCCTAACGATGGGAGCCGACAGGCGGCAACCCATGCACTTGCCAATGTTTACGCCACGACATCGGCAGCTACGACTGAAAAGGGTACGGGGCCACCGGTACTGGACGTTGGCTCAATGGTAGAGCATTGCATGGTCCGACGAATCCCGATACCTTCTTCTTCATGTCGATGGCAGGGCACGAATCCGTTGTCATCCAGGGGAACAGCTCCTCGACATTTGTACTTCGAGATGGAGACAAGCTGGCGCGGCTCCTTTATGCTCTGGAGAACATTAACGTGGGTATCTATGGGACTAGTGGAGCACGTGCGAGGCACCATGACGGCCAAGGAGTATCGCACACTGCTTGCAGACTATGTACACCCTTCATGACGATCATGCTTCCCGACGGCAGGGGCATTTTTTCAGAAAGATAATGCGCCGTGTCACAGGGTCAGGAGTGTGATGGAGTGATTCGAGGAATGCAGTGGCTTGTTCCAATTGATGTGTTGCCGCCCCCCCCCCCCCCCACACACACACAACTCGCAACTGAATCCGATCGAACATATCTGGTATACGCCTGAACGTGGCATCAGATCACATGGCCCGCTCCCCGAAATTTACGGGAATTATGTGACCTGTGTGTGTGTGTGTGTGTGTGTGTGTGTGTGTGTGTGCAGACGCGCTGCCAGCTCCCTCCAGCGACCTACCGCGGCCTCACTGCTTTCATGACACGACGCGTCGCCGCTATTATCCGCGGCAAAAAATGGTTCAAATGGCTCTGAGCACTATGGAACTTAACATCTGAGGTCATCAGTCCCTTAGAACTTAGAACTACTTAAACCGAACTAACCTAAGGACATCACACACATCCATGCCCGAGGCAGGATTCGAACCTGCGACCGTAGCGGTCGCGCGGTTCCAGACTGTAGCGCCTAGAGCCGCTCGGCCACTCCAACCGGCTATCCGCGGCAAAGCTGGACGTACCGGCAATTAGGTAGGTGGCCATAATGTTGTGGCTGATCGGTGTAACTTTAAAGAAGTACTGAAGAGATATTTGATATATTTTTGTTGTGTGTCTTTTTTTTTAAATTTTACCTTGTAACATGCCCGGGGGTACAAATGGGGGTGGGGGACCCTTAAACTGGCTGTAGTTTCTGCTTTTCTCGACCGTGCGCTCTGTCCACACCACGTACCTGATAAAGCTGCCGCGATCGTACTGTTCTGCTCCATACCGCTGCTGGCTTGCCTGAAATTATCTATCGAAATATGCAAGCGAGTCAGGGTAGCCACTCAACGTTAAAACACAACACTGTTCGACGTCTGGCATGAACAACTATATTCTGAGACGATTAAGAGAAATCGCAGGTTGTACTGTCTACATTCTAATTCATAAGTGTTTATCCCAATTAATAGATGATTACCAGTCCACAACATCACTCAGACGAGCGTACGCGCAACCGACACTACACGGGTGATTGTTGATGAGCACGAACGTTCTTACGCTCGTCACGCATACACGGATATTAGGTACCAATCCTCCTTGACATTAGTAATGATATAACACTGTTTTTCAGTTCTCAGTTCTCACCTGTACGAGCGTGCGCGTAACCGTCGCGGCGCGGATGATTGTTGATAATGAGAAACGCGATGACTGAACGCACGTCCTCACGCTCGCTACAAGTCACTGGCACATAAATGCTCTCTTTTTTGGTAAATAGTATTACTGATTCGCAATCATTCATTCTTGGAGACCGAACACGGTGCGGATGATTGATACTCTACGGTACAACACGCAACGAGAGGATACACAAATACGTTATCGGCGGCACTGATCAATTTTTAATGACTTCTTGACGCACTTTCCTCTGAATCATTTACTTATTTTATCGCTTTACTGTAATAGCACTTGTAGCAACACTTCAACTTCCATACTAACAATGCCTCTCACATGCAGAGCTACACACTATACAACATAACAGTTCCCTGTCCCGTGCTCGACTGTGCAGACGCGGCTGCCCGCAAAGATACTCCACAACGAAACCAGCGATATGACAATACGCTTACAACCTTTTTGAGGAAATTGGGTTTTCTAGCGTCATATGAAAAATCTGTACTTTTTTAAAAATTGTTACTGCAACATTCCTCTGTTTCATGTTACAAATCAGCAGTTGTCGAATGAAACCTGAATTAAACGTTCACAATTTCAGTTCCATAACCGTTTATTTTCAAGTAACAAATTGGAGGATACCTATGTAAAATAAAAATGTTCCGTGGTTACTCGCTTTCTAGACGATTCACCGTTTCCAGTTTCTAGGGAATCTAGTAAGACACATCGCAACGTTAATGAAGCGATCGACATGAGGAACGCCCGATACGTATGCAACACATCTAACTTACGGGTAACGCTGGTACAGTCCTCACTGACTACTAGAAAACTGCTGTAGTCTAGGTTACTTATGCTACACTTGGTAGCTTACTGTAGTTTCACTACTCTGTCTACTGTTCTCAAACAGAATCCTTAGCATGAAAAAGAGCATAAGGTATGGTTGCAGTCTTTCTCCACTACTGTTCAACTTGTGCATTGAAGAAGCAATGGCAGAAATAAAAGAAAGTTTCACAACTGGGATATAAAATTCACGGGGAAAGGTTATCAATAATAAGACTCTATGACGACATCGCTTTCCTCTGCAAAAGCGAGGAAGAATTACAGGATCTTTCGAACTGAATGAACCGTTAAAAGAGCACAGAATACGGTCTCCGAGAGTAAACTAAAGAAAATCGCATGTCTCGAGGATTAGCAGAAATGAGATTAGGGATAAACTTAACAACAGTATTGCAGACCACGGAACAGACTAAGAGAAGGAATTCTGCTACTCCGGAAGCAAAATAAAAGCAATGGACAAAGTGAAGTGGAAATAAGCAGAAGATTAGCAAAGGGAAGGAGGGAACTACTCGATAAAAGAAGTCTCCCATTATACAATGGACGCCTGAAACGTGGTACTGTTCGGAATCTTAGGCTGTAGAAAACCCAGAAAGGAAGAGAATCGAAGAGCTTGGCTGTAGAAAACCCAGAAAAGAAGAGAATCGGAGAGCTTAAGATATAGTGTTACAGGACGACACTGTAAATTAAGTAGAAGTCAAGAAATGAAATCAGGAGGTTCTCACAGAATCGACAAAGGAAAGGAATATGTGTAAAACACTAAGCAAAGGATGCGACATGACAATAGGGGATATGTTGGGACACAAAGGAATAAATTAGATGCTACCAAAGGGAGCTGTCGAGGGAAACTATTCGGGGAAAGACAGAGATTTAGAACACACATGACAAGTATTTAACGTGTTGTCAGGAGCAGAGAGGAGGCAGGCCACATAGAACCATTCAGAAGATTCATGACCCAAAAGAAAGCACCATTGGAGAGAAATGATGATATGTAAGATTTGTTTCATGTAAATCAACCTGATGTGTTACTGATGGTACTGTGGATTTTTGGTGCTGGGCATCTCAGTGTACGCAGCCCAAACTAAAATCCTTTGACACATTGTAACATGGTGTATTTTCAGCCCCTTCTGTGATTATACAACCACCTCTCATCAGTTCAGTATCTAGAATGAGCGTATTGTAAATTTGTATGTTACTAGTCTGTTAAGTGTCCTTAATTTATTTTATGTCTTCATGTAATTGAGAACGTAAACAAAAATGTTGTATGAATTTGTAACATAATTCTATCAATGCAATTATATGGAGCTTTGGCCCGGTAGGGAATGTTTTATCTATGTAACAATTTGTCAGCAGGAAATTATGAGATGAAGCAGAGTCATTCTATGGTGGAACTAAGAAGTGTTAAGGTGGATGGTAAATCAGCGGCATTTTCTAAGAAGAAGTTATTTCTTAGTAGGAATGAGTAAATGTAAAATTTGAAGATTGAAGAGTGATTCAAATGGCTCTGAGCACTATGGGACTTAACATCTATGGTCATCAGTCCCCTAGAACTTAGAACTACTTAAACCTAACTAACCTAAGGACATCACACAACACCCAGTCACCACGATGCAGAGAAAATCCCTGACCCCGCCGGGAATCGAATGCGGGAACCCGGGCGTGGGAAGCGAGAATGCTACCGCACGACCACGAGCTGCGGACAAAATTTGAAGAATTCGAAGCACTGAAGTGCATTAAGGCTTGGTCGAGACTCAGCTGTGCGTGAATAGGCAGGAACGAGCGTGGAATTAACTATCGAAAAATGTTTATGTAGATGAAGAGTGCAGCAATAACGTGAAAGGACGAGAACTCAGAACTTTCTAGAACACGAGTGCTTCGCTATTACTGCTGAAACTCACAGATATTTGGAGAAGTAGTTTAATTATAAAATTTGAAGCGAAAGAGAATTTCCCATTGCTGAAGAAAAAAGAGAAACAAGGGACAAAAAATCACAAGAGAGAAATTTTTTTTGAAAATCCCGTACAGAAGTCATTAAGAGCCGGAAAATGTATTACACTGAGTAACCCATCAAGAGAACGCAAACACAGTGTGAGCTCTTCCGGCAGTCTATCGAATTATTTTCAGTGTGATTTTAGACAGAAGAAAGACTGGTTTTGCCCTTTCTTTGGACTGTATCAGAAGTGGAGAACTATTGTTATTTTTGTTGTATTTTATTATTTTATAGAGAAGATTAGCATGTATTCTTGTTTTTCAAATGCTGTCTTGAAATTTCAGTTGAAACAAAAATTTCCTTGTGCGTGTTTTGTCGTGTGGTAATGTGTTGTTATGTGCTCCTGAGTCTGTTGAAATTCACCGTGCTTATTTACACGTTCGTTCACTAATATCCTCGGCGTCTCTCTAACTTTACGTCGACGTAATGTAGCTGAAACTTTTTATAGTAATTAGAATGACTTAAGAGCACTGTATTTGGGTATCGTAGTCAATTAAAGCAGACTTATTCTGGCTTACGGCAACAATTTTCGAACTTAATTAAAATTTGTGAAACAGCATTAACTTGCCCAGTACAGCGTAGTAGTAGAGGTTAAAGAAAGATAATAGTTACGAACGTTATCTAGCGTAGTTATAAACGAGAAGATGGTAAAGGTTTTACACTAGTAAATGCGATATATCTTTCGTAAACACACACACACACACACACACACACACACACGCCGTGAGGGGTAGCTGCGCGCTCGGGGCGCCTTCCCACGGTTAATGCCCCCCCCCCCCCCCCCTTCCCCCGTCAGAGGTTTGAATCCTCCCTCGTGCATGCTTGTTTGTGTTGTCCTTAGCGTAAGTTAGCTTCAGTTAGATTAAGTAGTGTGTAAGCCTAAGGACTGATGATCTCAGCACAACCAGCACACACTCATTAAAATTCCATTATGATTAAAATGTTACTAATATGTACATAATTTTTCTTTTAGCAACCAAAAGCATTTGACAATGTTTGTTTCGACATGTAGAAGAAATGTAATATTGCTAACAATTAGTGAAAAGTGACACTTTATTTGCAGAGATGCGAATTTTCGATTTCGGTAGTCGGAAGTGCAAAGCGGTTAAAGATGTGAATAATAATGACGCAGAATGAAACTCAGTAGCTGTGAGTTAGTCGTAACCGTAGTACATATTGTTTCTCCAGAGGCCATGACCGAAGTATGGAACATCAACGTCACACAAGCTAGCTCCAGCCTGAAAAATCTGCCGTCGCTGAACATTGTCTCAATAAAGGGCAGAATATATCATTTAAAGAGATGCAAGTTATGGCTCCGGCTTCTCATTACTGGGATTATCCAACGACATTATTAATAGGGTTTTCTATCGGTTGCAACTTAATATGCGCTTCAACGCTTCTGTTAAGTTTCTACAGCCGGCGGAGCTGCGACTCTTCGCTTCTCTGAGGGGAGCCCTTTCGCTTCTCGCGCACGCACAGTGGGCTGTTCCCGAGGTGCAAAGGAGTTCTGGCGTGATTGTGCACCTACAATCTCACCTGACGACGGCGGCCAGTTGGATCGTCGAAATATCGTGTCGTCAAGACGATGAAATTCGGCTGCATACCCACGAAGAGTATCTACAGACACTATACTCATCCAGTGTTTCATAATGAGAGCACTTAGCGACGTCCGCAAACTTTGAATATAATTTCAAACTTTTCCTAAACTTTTTCTTTAGTGCATGGGTGAATAATCCAACGCTAATAAAATCAAAATAATTAGGATTATGTCTCTTCAACGATAACACCCTTACATACTTTACGTCAAGGACGTAACATAGTAACTCACTTGCAATCAGACTTTCGGAACAGTTTTGTACAAGGGAGTTCGATTCAGTACAGAATCGGGGTTAGGTGGTTTGCTGACAGCTCCTACTTCGTGCTTATGTTGAGTGAAGACAGTGAAAAGAATCACTGAGAAAGGCATTTGTGTTCTGGAGGCTGAAACAATTTTTCTGTGTTAAAAATATCTGAGGGAAATGTCAAGAATCAGATTATGCAACAGACGGGTTATGGATAGTTCAAAAAGTAAGCATTAGAATTTAGTTGGTTAAGTGAAGAAAGTAACATTCTTACGGATCCGTAAGCTGAAGAGTGGACTGTAAAGCTGCCATGTGGGTGGATGGTCCAAGTGAAGTGTGCTCACCTGAAACACAAACAAATAAATTCATAACTTCAGAACAGAATTTGATATAATTAAATGTTATTTGAGACATTTGAGTCATCTTTATCTACAATAATGATGGAAGCTGAAGAAATAATCGAAATTTTTCCTATAGCTCCTTGTTTACTAGGCAGGAATGTTAGCCACTACAGCATTACAACTGAAGTACCTGCGTGGACTACCCTGATCCAGTGCTCTTCCTAATACAAACTTCAATTCACATCTTTCAGCTTATTTCCCCCTTCTTAGATCGTCACTATTGCCGAGGCTCTCCGGCATTGGATCAGCACCCCAGCATTGGACGTAATGGGGAAATCCTGTCTGCACCTCAAGACATTGCTCATATTTACCTATGATAATCATGGGACCTTAAGATATGAATAAAATTTGCACCATGGCCGGGACTTGGTGTTAAGAAGGTCTTTGGTCTTGTCTGTGCAGCTATGCTAGCTATAATACTATGTTAGGTGGAATGGCTAACATACCTGCCTAGTAAGCAAGGAGACTCGGCTTCAAGTCCTGGTCATCGCACAAATTTTAATTCAATTTCCTTCGTTATAGAAGATTATACTGTCTACATGAATTGCTGTGAGCATGCTGCAACGGCATTTCCCCCAGTGTGACTGAATGGAAACATAGGCATTTTCTCACAATGACTAAGCAAGCTGACTGTTCAGAATTGAAGTTAAGTCTCATGTCCGCTGTGCCGGATCTTCCGCCACATCTCAAACTCAGATTCCCGCTTTTGCAAAATCACTGCGCTGCCATCGCCGTGTTGCGGCGCCGCCTGGTTCCGCTAGACCAACTTTTTTTTTTTAATCTCATTTTGTTCTACATTGTTCGTTGAACTTGTTCGTGGCGGACGTCTGGTGACACCCTTTCAGGTTGTTCGGTGATCCGTTCACTCAGTTTTTTTTATTACCGAGGGTAGCGAAACCCTCTGACCGAACACGCTGAGCTACCGTGCCGGCGTCTACGCCTTAAGCACACTACGAGACGGGTATGTGTATTGAGTGGCAGTGCAGTGAGCATCCACGAGTAGCGGTTAGAGTGCTACCAGGCCGAGGACGACGGTTGAGCAGCTGGACCGGAGGCAAACATTTGAAACTGGCGAACCTGTGGGTTACAAGCCTGGCCGGTAATTATCTCGGCGGCGGCAATGCAGCAGGTTTTCTTAAGCAACTTTGTCACCTGGTCTCGGCTTGCAAGGTCGATTGCGGAGGGCCTATTTGGTGAAGAAGTGGAAATATCGACTATACGTGACCTTCTCCGGTTTCGCACAGGTAGCACCAAGTGTGTACTGCCTATCAACTTGTCTGGCGCGGCAGTGACCGTTACGGCGCAGAAGCGGTGTAACAAATATCTATGAAAAGGTCGCGCGTTGGTGAGGGGTCTTGGTGCTCGGTTCCTATTTGAGCTAGGAATTTGACGTAAAACGTTTCTGGTTTAGCCCGGACCAGCTGCCATTCGAACATATGTCTTACTGTAGCTATTTTACAGTATATCCAGCAAGATTTGAACGACGAACCACAACTGATGTCCAGAAATGTTGTGCGAATCGATTAATTTCTTTTTCAAAGTATTTTGGTAGAGCTTAAATTAATTCTCAGCTAATGGTATAATTTGTATGTGCATTGTTCGGATTTTAAGTGCAAAAAGTCATCCTCGTTCGGATTTTACACGCAACAAATTCTCCCTGACTAACTCCGGAGCCGCGAGAGACTGATAGTTCAAATATGGTCCACCGGTGTATCGGACTTCGGTCTAAAACACTTTAACCATTTGAAAAATCTTAATTCGTTTGGATTTTAGTGAAACAAACATGTTTCTATGAGAGGTTTCTGAAGCGCGCCACTGTTTACTTTAAACTTGGACGAATTGGTTCAAATTTTGCACGAAAGTAGATAAAGTCAGGACGAACTTTTTTATCCAGTTATCTTTACCTGTTGTCAAGAAAAATGGTTTAAAGCCGAGCTAAATGTGAACTGAATGCGCGGAAACGGTTTAAAGTGAATCTCACAAACAAAAACTGCATTAATACGATAAACTTGAAAACTCAATTCAAAAAATCTAACTTCATTCGGATTTTACGTACAAAAAACATGCTTTCTGTTAGTTCTTCTACGCGCGTCGCTTTTATGTTTCCGGCGAGTGAATCGATTCAAATTTTGTAAGAATGTAGACAAATACCTGTAATTTAAGGTTGTCTAGTTGCTTAGTGAAAGCTTCATCCGTTGGCACGATACAAGCAACATGGTTCGAAAGACAACTGAAATAACTATGCCGGATCAGACTACGCCCACGTCAACAAAAACATACATCATTTGCCAAGCTATGATGATCTAATGTCAAAAGTATGATTGAGTAATAGTTGGGACCCAGAATTAAAAGTGTTCCAATCTTTCTAACACAAAAAGGCGAGTACGTCCTGGACAGAGTTAGGGATTTAAAAGAAAGAAACTAGCCTTTCGACTTACCAGGCAGCTTCAAATACATTTAAATTAAACCATATTGACATATTCGCGCTTTTTTGCAAGTTAATGGTACTGTGTTTGTTTGGCACACCTGCATCTGGCAATTTATGCGACCTAAACTCTGACACGCAGTGTGCCTATTACGCGACGTGACAAACGCCATGTTTGATGACCAATACCATGTATCTTATTATACCACATATACCCTGTTGTTTGGCACGATGTATTGCATTACATAAAATAGGTACTAATAATAAGACGTAAAAAGGCGCTATTATGTCAAGATATTTTCTCATTTAAATTTCTTTGAAGCTGCCAAATAAATCGAAAAATTAGTTTTCTCTTGGTACATCCCTAAATCTGCTCAGAACTTTGCGTTTTTTGTGCTATGATAGGAGCATTTTCATTCTGGTATATTATATGTACAGATCTACCTCGTGGATCAGTCTGTCTATTAACGAAAACCGTATCAGAATCCCTATAGCAATTTCTGGGATTATTCTTCACATACAGATAGAGGAACATCCCGCGGGATAGTTGTGCCTGTTAAAGCGCCACATCTGGGACGAGGATGTGCGCCGGTCCTGGCAGGTTATCTTATGACAGTTCAATATGTCTCTGTCAAACTGTTGACCGGGGTAATTATGTATATTAGCAGTGCGCCACTGATTCACCAACGATTATCTGAGTATCATAAACCGTAACATGTATCTGTGTGCTGATTACTCTTTGGATGAAATATTTTGGAATATCCATGTATGGAATAGCTAGTTTTTGGTTTGGTATATTCTCAGTACGTATAAACCGTGAAGAGCGTTGGTAACGAATAATCAAAGTCTTTTGCCTTTATTTGTTATCTGAACGGGAATGAATTGTCAAAAGGAAGGAGTCAAATAGAAGTCATCACGGAATCTCTGATGAGACTCAGAGCAAATTATGTCAACTACTTATTTCATTAATGGGTCATCAAATTTTCAGTTAAGATGGTACGTGCTGAATAAGAACGTTGAATGCTGCGACGAACCTGCTACACAGTCAACACTATTTCATGCTTTCGCCACAAGAGTGTTAAAATTCACTACCAGGGCAGACATTGTACACTGCAGAGTCCCTCCGACCGTACACTAATCTTTGTTCACAAGAGCTGCTGCCTCATCTGAACCTTCTGTACAGACCTGTGAACTACACTCATACTCATAAATTAAGGACGCTCTGGTGGGCGTTGTGGGTTAAAATCACCTCGAGGTATGACCATGCTGTGCATTTGGCCTGCAGTTGTCGCACGGTGGCGCTGGCAGCAGTCCACATACGCAGAGGTGTGTTGGTGCATGTCAGAGTATGCTGCAGCGAGTAAGTGTGCAGACGTTTTCAGACGTTCTAACGGTGACTGTGTTGAAAATGGCTCAAAGAACACATATTGATGACGTTATGAGGGGTAGAATACTAGGGCGACTGGAGGCTGGTCAAACACAGCAGGCCGTAGCATAGGCCCTCCGTGTGCCACAAAGTGTGATCTCAAGATTATGGCAACGATTCAAGCAGACAGGTAACATGTCCAGGCGCTACAGTACGGGACGTCCACAGCGTACAACACTACAAGAAGACCGACATCTCACCATCAGTGCCCGCAGACGGCCACGGAGTACTGCCGGTTGCCTTGCTCGGGACCTTACCGCAGCCACTGGAACAGCTGTCTCCAGACACACAGTCTACAGACGACTGAACAGACATGGTTTACTCGCCCGGAGACCTTCAAGGTGCATTCACTGACCCCTTGGCCACAGGAGAGCCCGTAAGGCCTGATGTCAAGAACATAGAGCATGATCATTGGAACAGTGGTCCCAGGTTATGTTCACGGACGAGTACTAGTATGAACAGTGATTCTCGTGAACCGGGAACCAGATACTGAGCCCTTAATGTGCTTGAAAGGGACCTATATGGAGGTGGTGGTTTGATGGTGTGGGGTGGGATTATGATTGGTGAACATACACCCCTGCATGTCTCTGACAGGACGTCATTTTGCACCAGTATGTCCGCCTTTTCAGGGGTGTAGTGAGTCCCACCTTCCTCCTGATGGATGATAACGCACGGCCCCACCGAGGTGCCATCGTGGAAGAGTACCTTGAAACAGAAGATATCAGGCGAATGGAGTGGCCTGCCTGTTCTCCAGACCTAAACCCCATCGAGCACGTCTGGGATGCTCTCGGTCGACGTATCGCTGCACGTCTTCAAACCCCTAGGACACTTCAGAAGCTCCGACAGGCACTGGTGCAAGAATGGGAGGCTATACCCCAGCAACTGTTCGACCACCTGATCCAGAGTATGCCAACCCGTTGTGCGGCCTGTGTACGTGTGCATGGTGATCATATCCCATGATGATATCGGGGTACATGCGCAGGAAACAGTGGCGTTTTGTAGCACAAGTGTTTCGGGGCGGTCTTCTCAACTTATCACCAACACCGTGGACGTACGGATCTCTGTCGTGTGTGTTCCCTATGCGCCAGTTATGTGTAGTGCCACGTTGTGTGGTACCACATTCTGCAATTATTCTTAATTTATGAGCATGAGTGAATACCATAAGCTAATTCTGGAAATTTAGCTTTAACATTTAACCTTATTAATAATCAGAGTAACGTAGAAATATTGTAAGGAATAATTTACCGGCAGGCCATGATGACGTTTTGAGGCGGTTACCCACATCCTACTAGGTAGATACTGGACTGGTACCCAAGTTCCACCTCAGTTACACGATTCGCAAACTTTTCGAAATATTCCAGTCGCTTTCACATAGGTAGCGCTACACACGGGCAGTTGGGTTACATATATTCCGTCCTGAGGAGGGGGGGGGGGGGGGGGTAACGGGGTGGCGACGAGGAAAAGTATCCGCCCATTCCTTGGACTAACCATACTAAATCCGTAAATAACCGTGCCCACTCTGTGCCGGTAGGACGAAAGCACAAGGAAAAGAGGGTAGAGACAGAAAAGTGCGGCGGGGCACATAATTTGGTAACAGGTATATATGTACAGACCACCTCCGGAGCAGATGTTAACACGGGCCCTTGCGATGGCGCTTGACTCGGTGGTAAGCTGGTTCGAGTTCTAATGATGGAAAATTTTCATTTTCACTGTCAGTATTTGGCCGCCGAGAGTACGAGACGTGGTGGCGTAAAGTTGCTGCTCACCAAAATTTGCGTCAATGTCCTGAATTATATTCTAAATCTCACCGCAATGTCTCCTGAAGTGAGGCCATCTGACACTGTTAATGGCGAACAGCTAGACTCCACGGCACCCTTGGTGCTATTTGATCGGAATAAGCTATGTGCCGGCACTCCCTTCCCTTTGTCCATAACAATACAAACTCAACACTTTGCAAGCACTCACCGCAGTCATCCACAAGACACGGATACTCACTTATAATAGATCGGAGAAAGACAATAACTGTCTCCACTAGGACGTTACTTACAATGGCGATGCAGGATTCCTGGATCTGCTCCCCCAGGGTCATTCCCCGAGTAGGGAACTACTATAAACTTTTTCAAAGCTGCAGCGGTCTCACTCTGCTTATAACTTGCATACTACTTTCGTTAGGACAATGTACTATACCCCCGCAATCGTAGTAAGCTGTGGCGCACACCAGATGTACTCTGTTTTAAAACATACGAGGGTGAGTCAAATGAAAAACTTAAATTTGTAATAACAAATCGAAATTTCGCGCCATTATCCTGTAAGTTGGTAAGCGTGCTACAAACAACATGCAGAATGGCCTGTAGGTGGCAGCATAGTGCAGATGCACACATACCGTCGCAGTATCAGTATAAAGATGACCGCCCCACTTGTGGCTTGCACTAGGGAAGAACAGCGTTCTGTTATTCGGTTTTTGCGTACTGAAGGTGTGAAACCTATTGAAATTCATCGATGAATGAAGGTACTGTTTGTCACAGCAGCAAGTCTACGAATAGAATAGGAAGTTAGCAAATGGTGTGACTTCAGTGGAAGATGCTCCTCGTCCAGGTCAGGCACAACGTTGTGACTCCACAGAACACTGCAGCAGTTGAAGCCATAGTGAAGGAAAACTGCAGAGTGACAATGTCATTGCAGCATGTTTACAGATTAGTCATGGGTCAGCACACCACATTGTGCATGATGTGCGCCAGTTCCACAAAATGTCTGCAAGATGGGTGCCACGGCAACTGACTCCTGAAATGAGAGAACGACGTGTTGATGCTCGTGAAGAACTTCTTCGGCGCTTTGAACGAGAAGATGATGGCTTCCTTGCAAGAATCGTTACTGGGAACGAAACCTGGGTTCACTTCCCCCAACCGGAAACGAAGAGAGCGAGCAAGGAATGGTGCCATTCCTCATCACCAAAACCAAAGAAGTTTCGAACAGACTATCAGCAGGGAAGGTTATGCTGACTCTCTTTTGGGACGAAAAAGGCGTCATTTTGGAGCATAACATGCCAAGAGGGACCACTGTCACCAGTGCATCATACACAGATCTTCTAAAAACTCATCTGCGGTCTGCAATCAAATCAAAGCGACGTGGATTGCTGTCAGCACGTGTCCTTTTGCAACATGACAATGCAAGGCCCAACACTGCCCGTATAACAGTTGCAACAATCACAGACCTGCATTTTGAGTGTCTTCCTCATCCACCATACCAGACATTGCCCCAAGTGATTTCCATATGTTTGGACCACTCAAAGACGCAATGGGAGGAAAGAAGTTCCGTTCTGATGAAGAGGTACGCCACGCGGTGCATGAGTGGTTGCGCGGACTACCAAAAGAATCTTTTTCTAAAGGAGTTTATGTACTTTGTAAGCGCTGGAGGACTTGCATTAGCGTGGGGCAGATTATGTTGAAAAGTGATACAGCTTTTTACCACTTCTGCACAATAAGTAACATTTAAAAAAAAAATTAAGGTTTTCATTTGACTCACCCTCGTAGTTTCCAAAGCACCTAGATGTGCGGAACATAAATATTGGCCGGAATGCTTTTAGTTGTAAGCTTGTTTGTTCAGAAATGTAAAACTTTGTCTGTTGAATTGTTGAAATTATTTATTTAAAAGTTTTATAACAATTTTGTAAATGTTGCAGATCCATAAACAATTTTTTTTATTTATTTTTTCTTTTTACTGCTGATGCAAACACTCCGTTGCTACTTGCAAACAGAATTCCTTCTGTTTCATCACAACCGTGCTTTTCGTTCTTCTGTGGTTAGAACGGTGATGGATTGTCAGAAATGACGTCGACATTACAAGTACATCAACGAAAAGAGTTCACAACGGCACCAATGAAAAGCCGCCCTAATGTGTAATTACGCTATCTGATCAAGAGTATCCGGACAGTTATTAGTAGACATTAACATGGGGTGTGTCCAACCTTCGCCTTTATGACGGCCTGATCTCTGTTGGGGACACTTTCAATGAGGTGTCTGGATGTCTGTGGAGGAACTGGAGCCCATTCTTCCTCTAGAGCCGAAACCAGAGAAGTTACCTATATTAGACTCTGTGGCAGGACATTCTATTTCATTAATGCTAACCATTACCTCACAGACGCTGTTTTATGTCACGATGTATTATTATCCTTATACGATCGTCTTCTCTGAACTGTTCCTTTACAGTACACAGTAGAAATCACTCGTTTCCAGTCATCCATTACCCAGTGGTTTCGCCCTTTACGTCGCTCCAAGCGTCACTTATCACTGACTAGACAAAGGTGTGGGTTATACTCGACCATTTTAGTCACTTCCTTTTAACCTCCGAAGCACAGTCACTGTGCTGGCTGCACTGCTGGTACCACTTTGGAACTCAAGAGTGATTCCTTCCGCTGACTTTCTGCAGTCACGTTCCGCAATGCTCGCCAGTCGCTGTGCGTCACTATATGAGATCTGCCTGGTCTTGGTTTAGCTGCGGTTGTGCCTTCGCGGTTCCACTTCACAGTCACATTACAGTCTGTCAGCCTGAAATGCTCCTGATCATTTGTTACTCAGGTGGCATACAATGATTAATCCGTGTTCGAAGTCAACGAACTCTGCTGACGGGCCTATTCTTACTCCTCCTTTCTTGACAGTACTACCCCCCCCCCCCCTCCCTCCTTTTATACTGGCGGGCACGACTCTCTTGACGTCTAGTGGTCAGTTCCACATTAATTACATAAGGTGTCCGGATATTTTTGATCAGATCGATTATCTATTTATCGACAAGCCGTTTAGGTCAAACGATTATCTCCAACTAATGCATACCATTATGTAACGTTAAGGTAAAGTTGTTTAGCGCCAAGTACACAACTGTCATCAGTTGCATCCGCTGCCTGCATCCATAGTCGTAGAGAGTTTTATATTAACGATTAAGTGCATAAATTGACGGTCCATTGCACTGTCCCGCATGCAGTATTACCAATTGCGATGGACTTTCAAATTTGGCGCTAAGTGACTAATAGAAAAGTGTGTAAGACAATGGACACATGTGTGAGTTTCAGATAATGCAACTGATAGTAATTATGTACTTGACGCCAAGAATCTTCTGTTTAACCTGATTTAATTCACTCATCAAAACTGGTCGTCGATAAAAAAAAATACAGTTTACAACAGTTTCTGATGGTAGAGAGATTCCGCTATGTAAATACATTTAATCTATGCAACAATGCTTATAGAAAATATTCCGAAAACTCTCCAGTATGGGACGTTAAAGGTTGCGATAACTGAACTCGACAAAGTTTGCAGTATGCTAATAGAACATTAGAGGACACACAAACACACGCACACACACAGAGGGGGAGGAAGGTGGGAGAGGGACAGGGAGAGGGAGAGGATGAGGGAGAGGGAGAAGGAGAGGGAGGGAGGGAGAGAGAGAGAGAGAGAGAGAGAGAGAGAGAGAGAGAGACAGAGAGCCGCACGGGATTAGCCGAGCGCTCTGTGGTGCTGCTGTCATGGACTGTGCGGCTGATCCCGGCGGAGGTTCGAGTCCTTCCTCGGGCATGGGTATGTTTGTTTGTCCTTAGGATAATTTAGGTTAAGTAGTGTGTAAGCTTCGGGACTGATGACCATAGCAGTTAAGTTCCATAAGATTTCACATACATTTGAACACATTTGAGAGAGAGAGAGAGAGAGAGAGAGAGAGAGAGAGAGAGAGAGAGAGAATGCAAATAGAAAAGCGTGTTCCGTGATGGGAAGTCAAATACAAACAATGTGGACAGGCTAAGTGAAATTGTACGTTTATATACCAAGTGGCTAAAAGTGGACAATGGCTTTAAAAAAATCGCACTGTATTAATACTACGTCCTGCGTAACAGCGAATATTAATGTCATTACGAGAAACGCCTAAAAATCGAATGCATTTCAAAGGATTTGCTTCTCCATTATACGCTTTATCTCATTTAGTGTTCCGCGCTGCTTAACGTTTTAATCTTTTCAGTCGCTGGAACGAACGAAAATATAGAATTTATTTAATCAGTTGGACTTAAATCTCACGAAAGCTGCGTCATGGGCATGGCAGTTTGAAAAGTAGCGGTAGCTTGTTTGTAAAAGGGCGAAGAGCAAGCTTTTAAAGTTATTCTCGCTAAAACTCCAGTGGTTATTCCGAATGTAAATACGCCATTAGCAACATAGAGGCAGTTGTTTCAGAATACGCGAACGTTAATAACCGCTGCTAATGACGCAGTCGTCAATGTCTGTGTTTCAAATGGGAGAGTAAGAGCTTCTGTTTTACGTCTGTTTCTATGACTAACAGGTAGTAGTAGGACTTTGTTGAGCGATAATAACTTCAAAACTTCTGTTTAAGAACACAGTAGAAATTTTAAATTGTAAACAGTCTTTAAAAAACTTACAAGAGCACTGCGTTAAAATCAAACAACATGCGGCTAAGCAACAACATACATTCAGTAAGGGACTAATGCCCTCTCGATCAAGGTGAGATACATAACCAGTACAATTAATTAAAATCCAAAGCTAGGTAACGGTCCCCAAAAGATACTAACCTAATAACAGAAACAAATAACGAAATTCAGTTGTACCGGCGCAAACCAAGGAATGATAACAAAAACACATACCTGATTTTAAAATGGATTGGCTGAACATGGTCCAGAGCACCAAATATAATCTTAGTATAACAGTGTGGACAAAAGACGTTCGTTCTGAATAATCATGCCCATATTTTATACCAAATAAGACAGCGACAAGATATTAGCAATATAAGGCGTAAGGAATATCGTTACAGTTCAGTGTTACAAGAGGATGAGAGAATGTTTCCAAATACTTTCCAGAATAGCTTCAGGTTTTGTACTGAAAACCAGCATTATGGAAACCACATTAACAATAATAGGCAGGGTTCATAACTTACTCATTGCAGAAAGAATTACAAGAACAGTAGAAAGGACTACAATATACCAAAGATTTGCTTTACTTGGTCACGCTTACATCACCTGGCGAAAGGTACACTAATACAGGCCAGTGGTTCGTTTAGTAATACTGCACAACTGCCTGAAATGATTACAATACAAGATTTTAAAATCGGTAGCAGTAATAAATAATCAACCTTACACAAACTGAGAACTATGTACACACCAGTGACGCTATTTACTCTTTCCCAAAAGCACCATAACGGTCGTATAAGGACGGAGTTAACAACAGCTTGCACTAGTTATAAGGAAGTGCTGTACGACAACACTCTCCCACTGGTCAAGACACTTTCACATTCCAGCAATCGCCAGGAGCAGACTGCTCTACAGTGAACAAGCACGGGGTACATTATACACTCCTGGAAATGGAAAAAAGAACACATTGACACCGGTGTGTCAGACCCACCATACTTGCTCCGGACACTGCGAGAGGGCTGTACAAGCAATGATCACACGCACGGCACAACGGACACACCAGGAACCGCGGTGTTGGCCGTCGAATGGCGCTAGCTGCGCAGCATTTGTGCACCGCCGCCGTCAGTGTCAGCCAGTTTGCCGTGTCATACGGAGCTCCATCGCAGTCTTTAACACTGGTAGCATGCCGCGACAGCGTGGACGTGAACCGTATGTGCAGTTGACGGACTTTGAGCGAGGGCGTATAGTGGGCATGCGGGAGGCCGGGTGGACGTACCGCCGAATTGCTCAACACGTGGGGCGTGAGGTCTCCACAGTACATCGATGTTGTCGCCAGTGGTCGGCGGAAGGTGCACGTGCCCGTCGACCTGGGACCGGACCGCAGCGACGCACGGATGCACGCCAAGACCGTAGGATCCTACGCAGTGCCGTAGGGGACCGCACCGCCACTTCCCAGCAAATTAGGGACACTGTTGCTCCTGGGGTATCGGCGAGGACCATTCGCAACCGTCTCCATTAAGCTGGGCTACGGTCCCGCACACCGTTAGGCCGTCTTCCGCTCACGCCCCAACATCGTGCAGCCCGCCTCCAGTGGTGTCGCGACAGGCGTGAATGGAGGGACGAATGGAGACGTGTCGTCTTCAGCGATGAGAGTCGCTTCTGCCTTGGTGCCAATGATGGTCGTATGCGTGTTTGGCGCCGTGCAGGTGAGCGCCACAATCAGGACTGCATACGACCGAGGCACACAGGGCCAACACCCGGCATCATGGTGTGGGGAGCGATCTCCTACACTGGCCGTACACCACTGGTGATCGTCGAGGGGACACTGAATAGTGCACGGTACATCCAAACCGTCATCGAACCCATAGTTCTACCATTCCTAGACCGGCAAGGGAACTTGCTGTTCCAACAGGACAATGCACGTCCGCATGTATCCCGTGCCACCCAACGTGCTCTAGAAGGTGTAAGTCAACTACCCTGGCCAGCAAGATCTCCGGATCTGTCCCCCATTGAGCATGTTTGGGACTGTATGAAGCGTCGTCTCACGCGGTCTGCACGTCCAGCACGAACGCTGGTCCAACTGAGGCGCCAGGTGGAAATGGCATGGCAAGCCGTTCCACAGGACTACATCCAGCATCTCTACGATCGTCTCCATGGGAGAATAGCAGCCTGCATTGCTGCGAAAGGTGGATATACACTGTACTAGTGCCGACATTGTGCATGCTCTGTTGCCTGTGTCTATGTGCCTGTGGTTCTGTCAGTGTGATCATGTGATGTATCTGACCCCAGGAATGTGTCAATAAAGTTTCCCCTTCCTGGGACAATGAATTCACGGTGTTCTTATTTCAATTTCCAGGAGTGTATTACACTACGACCGACACCAGTGGGATGAAATTTAACGGACATATCAAGAGGATGATCAAGAACAGTCTCACAGGGCAAGTCTTCGAGACAGCAAACACTGTGAAAAACGAGACTAAATGGATCACTCAAACAGAAGACGGCATTAAAGAACTGTGAATCACATAAGACAACATAAACAGTTGAGAAGAGTTCATAAATATCATAAAGAAACGTACACTTAAACAAAAACACGCCGAAAAAAGTAGATAAATGGTCGGAAGAGTGCAAGAGACAATACTGCGAGTATATGAAGAGAATTTGGGAAGAACAAAAGAGTAAGAAAAACATCATGACTGCTCAAGTTCAATCGCTCTCTTAAAAGGTAACAATCGAAAATAATAATAATAATAATAATAATATATTGGGTGTTACATTATTGTGGATTAATCTACTACGTATTCCTTGGGGAAAAATAAATAAGGAAAAATGTTTTTTTTTAAATCTTATGGGACTTAACTGCTAAGGCCATCAGTCCCCAACCTTACATACTACTTAACCTAAATTATCCTCAGGACAAACACACACACCCATGCCCGAGGGAGGACTCGAACCTCCGCCGGGACCAGCCCCACACTCCATGACTGCAGCGCCTCAGACCACTCGGCTAACCAGCGCGGAAAAAATATATTTATTTTTCTCAAAGAATACCCTCGGGTTAGTACAAGTGTGAAACACCTGTATATTCTAAGTCAGGGCATTCAACAGTACAGAAACCAATAGAAGTTCAAGTCAGGGCATTCAATAGTACAGAAACCAATAGAAGTTCTTACAGAAACAGCAGAAGGAGTAGCTATCGAGCTATAATTTGGAAAGAAAGAGTCTAGCAACGACCTGGCACCCAGAATTTTAAAAACTGAATCTAGCGAAATCGAGACAGTTTCTCAAACTTTTAACACCCAGGCAAAGCCATTCGTTTGCCACAAAATGGATAGAAACCTCCAGATTTGCAAAAGAGAGCTGTAAAATAAATGCATCTCAAAATACTCAAAACTGAGACATTAAAACGCAATCATCATAGCAAGGTATGTTTATGGGTCTGAAATGGCTCTGAGCACTATGCGACTCAACTTCTGAGGTCATCAGTCGCCTAGAACTTAGAACTAATTAAACCTAACTAACCTAAGGTTAAAAAAATGGTTCAAATGGCTCTGAGCACTATGGGACTTAACATCTGAGGTCATCAGTCCCCTAGAACTTAGAACTACTTAAACCTAACTAACCTAAGGACATCACACACATCCATGCCTGAGACAGGATTCGAACCTGCGACCGTAGCGGTCGCCCGGGTCCAGACTGTAGCGCCTAGAACCGCACAGCCACTCCGGCCGGCTTTATGGGTCTGAAATGATTGCTGTAAACTGAGAGAATGATAATAAAGATAGAACAAAAGTAGTCAGAAAAACATTAGGTCCACATTATACCGAAAAAAGAATAAACAGACTAAGAGCACGAAAAGAAATTGCTGAGCATGCCGACATTTATTAAATTGCATAAAATCGTACGATAATTTTCGTGGGCAGTTTAAAGGCATGGAACCAACCAGGTTAATTACACAAGCTGTGGAAGTCCATGTACGTCGGAGTAAAGTAAAAACTAAAACAACTAAACGAATCGGTTCAGTAATAAGACCTAAAGGAAGCAGGGATATCACTGCCAGATATACCGGATACAAAAACTTTTAGGCAGACAACTTTGCGACTGTACAGTAGACCTGGCTGAGAAACCCAATAAAACCGGAATAATTCGGCCTGACTAGTGGAAAGGAGCCCATTCTGAGAGAACAAATGTAATAAGGGTGCAAGAAAAAGCTAAAACAGTACTCTGAAAATGCCCTAGAGAGAGAGAGAGAGAGAGAGAGAGAGAGAGAGAGAGAAAGTTTTTGCTGCCCCGTTTTACGTTGCTTCCACTAATTCTACGTAGAGGCCTGTTTGTCTAGCATTTCCGATGAATTCTACATGTGTGCTAACTACTTAACATTTGTCGTCGTAATTACCATTTAATGTCAGTCGTCGTAAGAGTGACGTGCAGGATTATTTAATAAATGGGTTGAAGCTGGTACACGTAAATTTCAGTAAGAGATTTGGAAGAACGGTGGCAGTATCTAGAATTCCATGGAGGGAGTAGCCAATTGCTTACAAGAGTGCTGTTACTTACAATAGAAACTTCAGTGATGGAGAAACAGATACATTCTTCCCTGTTTGCTTTTAAACAAATATCCTCTGCACTCTTGTGAGGTGCACAGTGAAAATTACGAAAGTAGACTACACCAACAGGATACGAAGTGTTATATGAAGTGATTCGTTTGTATAATATGAATGACGAAGATTCTTGTCGTACCTTACGAACGTGGAACATGGAAACATGATTGACGCGAATGCACTGAAGTCTTAAAGGGAACGGTTATGCACATGGCGTAACACCACGTTTTGCCCACGTCATGGCTGACGCAGTCCATAATGGCAACTACCGCTGTCCACGAATTCACCAAACCCAAAACCTTCCATCGGATTTGCGACAGGGTTCAGCCTGATTCATCTTTCCGCATCACTCATTTTCAGACATCCACTGTCATGTGCCGTCGCTCATTGCACCACGTCTAGCGGCGCTTATCAATGACTACAGAAAGGCGAGGCTTGTGACTGCTCAACCATTATAGTCCACTCCTCTCGCACAGCCACTGTCCTACCTGGACTATTAGCAGCACTTCCGAACTCACGAGTGATTTCTCCCGTTGATCTCATGTGGTTATTTACAGCCATACTCCGCAATGTTCGACGATCCCTGTTCCTACATACTTGTTGTCTGCTTGGTTTTGCTTTAGCTGTGGTTGTTCCTTTGCGTTTCCACCTCGCAACTGTATCACTAACATTCAAATTGCTCAATTTTAGAAGGGTTGAAATGTCCTTGGTGGATTTGTTACTCAGGCGACATCCAATGACTTGTCCAAGTTCGATGTCACTGAACTCTCGTGACCGACCGATTATGCTGTTGCTGCACCTCGATTGGCAACACAAGAGAAGAAGTGGAGTTCCTCCAAGTCCGCACTAGCGTGGTGACCAACACAATAAGTTCTACCTCTGAGAAAAGAATTAATATGCTAATCGAGGAGTCACAGGATGTTGGTCTGTGATTTGCCTGTACGTCTGGTTGCTATAGCCAACGGCCTTGCCGCAGTGGTAACACCGGTTCCCGTCAGATCAACGTAGTTAAGAGCTGTTGGGCTGGGCTAGCACTTGGATGGGTGACCATCCGGTCTGCCGAGCGCTGTTGGCAAGCGGGGTGCACTCAGTCCTTGCGAGGCAAACTGAGGAGATACCTGATTGAGAAGTAGCGGCTCCGGTCTCGGAAATTGACATAGGGATGGGAGAGCGGTGTGCTGACCACATGCCGCTCCATATCCGCATCCGGTGACGCCTATTGTATGAGGGTGACACCGCGGCCGGTCGGTACCGTTTTACTTTCATGACCTGTTCGGGAGGAGTTTAGTTCTGGTTGCTGTCACCTACTAATACGGTCCCATCGATGAGATAGTGGACAGAAAGCAACTGAAGGGTAGACGTTTTAAAGGCAGAGTGAAGAAAGTGCCACGGCAAAGGCCATAGGGAAAACTAACCTTCCGTGACAGTCTGTGCGGGTAGCAGGACAGATGGCGGATTTGTGCCAGTAGCCAGCTGATGTAAGGGTGATGAAAAATGTTAGCAGAGATGTCCAACCGTTCTAGGTGGTCTCCGACGAAATCCACGGGGCCAGCTGCAGTATCACCGTACCTGACAACACAATACCCACTTTATAGTGTTCGGTTCGCCCCTCGTGACATAGGAGTGTTCGGATACTTTCGATCATAGGGTTCAGATCAGTGGTCGTCAAACTGCGGCCAGCGGCTCTCAACTATATATTATACGAGTGTTGGAACTTTTTTTTTTTTTTTTTTTTTTTTTTTTTTTTTTTTTTTTTTTTTTTTAGACGCACATAACGGAGGGTTGTACCCTCTGCAGTGGGCGAAGTCTTAGCGCTTCTGAGGCGCTTCTCCTTCTTATATGATGTGGTGGTGTGGAGTTACATGAAAGTGCTGGTTTTTTAGTGTTGGAACTTAAATAGTGGTTACTATTTATTCACAACCGACACAAAAGAGTTACATGTTTGCACCTGGTACTGTCTTTCAAAGTAGTTACCAGCTTTGTGTAGAGCCCGTTGCCAACGATGTGGAAGGCGTAGTATACCGTTAGCAGAGCTTGTCCTGTTGATGGTGCGAATGGAGCGGTCTAAAGTTATGGTGATTCTCGTGTACGACTGTGATGGTGTTATCCCAACGCATTACGTTCTTCCACGGCAGACCGTCAACGCACAGTACTACTGTTCGTTTTTGGAGCATCACCTGCGACCAGCTCTGCGATAGATGCGGCGACACCTTCTGCTTGACAGTGCGCTGGTGCATACAGCGCAAGCTGTGGCTGCTGTGTTCGGTCGATGGGACTGGGAAGTACTGTACCATCCACCATACTCCCTGGACATAAGTCGTTGTGACTTTGATTTGATTCCGAAGATGAAGGAACCACATCGTGGCATTCGCTTCAGAACTGTTCCAGAGATTCAACAGGCAGTAGACCGCTCTATTTGCATCATCAACATAATAGGCTCTGCTAACGCTATACTACGCCTTCCACATCGCTCGAAACGGGTTCTACACAACGCTGGTGACTACTTTGAAGGACAGCAACAGGTGCAGACATGTAACTCTTCTGTTTCCTTTGTGAATAGATAGTTGCCACTATTTAAGTTCAAACATACGTATTAATATGCATCAAGCAACTAGGAGCCGAAACCAAAAACGTCAACTGACGTTAAAAGGTTCTTAGGACTGTATTTTTGTTGCTCAGTAACCAACAAAAGCATTTACAGACACAGTAATATTTTGAGATACGCTTAATGTTAATGAACGTTGGTGAAACCGGCTGTGGGCTAAGTAAAGTTTGCCGCTTACGTCACGAACAGAGTGGTATTTAGCGCGGCCACAGCAAGGTTAACAGATGAGTGAGCAGAAAATTTTATTGTTTGTCTTCCAGTGCTGACAACTCACAAGCGTGTGTGACTAGCACCGATCGGCTGCTCTTGTATACATCTCAAACGGAAGTTACATGGATTCGTGAATGAACATTGTAAAGACGTTCATCTTCGAAAGTGGTACATGTTTGTAGCAAGTAATATGAAACCAAATTGAGACTGTTGTAATACAATGCAATGAGCAAAAGAAAAATGTCATTCACTTGGATCGTGTCTCATATTACTGTTCCTATTGTCACGTACTGTAACAGACTAATTTATTGACGTTTATATTAGGAAACGAGACTCTGACAGTAGTAGGCGATTTCTACTATTTAGGCAGCAAAATAACTGGTGGTGGCCGACCTAGAGCCGATATATAATGTAGACTGGCAATGGCAAGAAAGCGTTTCTGCAGAAGAGAAATTTGTTAACATCGAATATAGATTTAAGTGTTAGGAAGTCTTTTCTGAAGGTAGTGCGAGAGTAGCTATGTATGGAAGTGAAACGTGGACGATAAACAGTTTAGACAAGAAGAGAATAGAGCTTTTGAAATGTGGTGCTACAGAAAAATGCTGAAAATTAGATTGGTAGATCGCGTAACTAATATGAAAATAGTGAATAGAATTGATGAGAGAAGAATTTTGCGACAAAGCAGGACTAGAAGAAGGGATAGCTTGGTATTCCACATTCTGAGACATCAAGGGATTACGAATTTAGTGTTGGAGGGACGTTTGGGGGGTAAATGTCGTAAAGGGTAAACCAACAGATGATACAGTAAGCAGATTTTGTACCCATGGTCTAAGGGTAGCGTCTTTGATTCATAATCAAAGCGTCTTCGGTCCCGGGTTCGAATCCGCCGCTGCTTATATTTTGGTTAATAATAAGAATTGGCGACCGACGACTTCCGACATAAGAGGTTAAAAATGGCTCTGAGCACTATGGGACTTAACATCTGAGGTCATCAGTTTCCTAGAACTTAGAACTACTTAAACCTAACTAAGAACATCACACACATCCATGCCCGAGGCAGGATGCGAACCTGCGACCGTAGCAGTCGCGTGGTTCCGGACTGAAGCGCCTAGAACCGCTCGGCCACCGCGGCCAGCTCCATAAGAAGTATCCCTTCATTCTGCCAAAGGCATTGTCAAAGAGGGCGGAGGAACGGACAGAGGTTCGGGGCACTCTCTTGTCCTAGGGGTGGGAAACTGCTCTTAAAACCGGAAGAATCAGCAATGCTCAACTGCATGAGGATGCAGAAGGCAATGGAAACCACTGCATTAAAGACATGTAAGGTGTATGTACAGGACATGTGGCCTGTAATTGAAGAAGTGTCTTGTTGATCTCTCTATTGGCAAAAGATTCCGGAACATTCCCCCATTCGGATCTCTGGGACGGGACTGCCAAGGGGGAGGTTACCATGAGATAAAGATTGAATAATCAACGGAAGGATAACGTTCTACGAGTCGGGGAGTGGAATATCAGGAGCTTGAACATGGTAGGGAAACTAGAAAATCTGAAAAGGGAAATGCAAAGGCTCAATCTAGATACAGTAGAGGTTAGTGAAGTGAAATGAAAAGAAGACAAGGATTTCTGGTCAGATGCGTATAGGGGAATATCAACAGCAGCAGAAAATGGTATAACGGGAGTACGATTCGTTATGAATAGGAAGGTAGGGTGGAGAGTGTGTTACTGTGAACAGTTAAATGATAGGGTTCTTCTTATCAGAATCGACAGCAAACCAACACCGACAACGATAGTTCAGGTATACATGCCGATGTCGCAAGTTGAAGAGCTAGAGAGAGTGTATGAGGATACTGAAAGGGTAATACAATACGCAAGGGGAGATGAATATCTAATAGTCATGGAAGACTGGAATGCAGTTGTAGGGGAAGGAGTAGAAGGAAAGGTTACAGGAGAATATGGCCTTGAAACAAGGAATGAGAGAGAAGAAACACTAATTGAGTTCTTGACACCTTCGGTGACATTAAAAGCAAGGGTGATAACATAAAGAGTGCAACAGGAATTCCACTGTTAAATGTAGAGGAGAGAGGGGACAGGTGGAAAGAATACATCAAAAGCCGTTATGAGAGGGGAAGATTAGTCTGATGTGATAGAGGAAGAAACAGGAGTCGATTTAGAAGAGATAGGGAATCCAGTATTAGAATCATAATTTAAGAGAGATATGGAGGTCTTAAGATCAAATAAGGCAGAAGGGATAGATAAAATTCCATCAGAATTTCTAAAATCATTGGGGTAAGTGGCAACAAAACGACTATTCACGTTGGTGTGTAGAATGTATGAGTCTGCCGACATACCATCTGACTTTCGGAAATGCATTTCCGAAGATGGCAACAGCTGACAAGTGCAAGAATTGCCGCACAATCAGCTTAACAGCTCATGCATCCAAGCTGCTTACAGGAATAATATACAGAAGAATGTAAAAGAAAATTGAGGATGTGCTAGGTGACGTCAGTTTGATTTTAGGAGAGGAAAGGCACGAGAGAGGGAATTCTGACGTTGCGGTTAATAGTGGAAGCAAGACTAAATAAAAATCAAGACTCGTTCATAGGATTTGTCGACCTGGAAAAAGCGTTCGACAATGTAAAATGGTGCAATATGTGTTAAATACTGAGGAAAGTAGGGGTAAGCTATACAGGGGGACAGGTCATATACAATATGTACAACAGCCAAGAAGGAATAATAATAGCGGACAACCAAGCATGAAGTGCTCGTATTAAAAAGGGTGTAAGACAAGGATGTAGCCTTTCGCCCCTACTGTTCAACGTGTACATCGAGGAAGCAATGATGGCACTAAAAGAGGGGTTCAGGAGTGGAATTAAATTTCAAGGAGAAAGGATAGCAATGATACGATTCGCTAATGACATTGCTATCCTGAGTGAAAGTGAATAAGAATTACATGATCTGCTGAACGTAATGAATAGTCTAATGAGTACAGAGTATGGATTGAGAGTAAATCGATGAAAGACGAAGGTAATGAGAAGTAGTAGAAATGAGAACAGCGAGAAACTTTACATCAGGATTGATGGTCACGCCGGCAATCAGTGTTTCTTAGTTTATCAACGATACATCTGTTTGTTAAAAGTAAAATTACGTTTTAAATAATAACTATAATAGGCATATGGGCTATACAAGTGTATAAACTCTTATCTAGTGTTCATTTTTTTAACGGAATTCCTTTGAAAAACAACAACTTACAACAATAGGTAGCCAACATAAGGCGGGCACAAATAGCGTCTTAGTCGTTATAGTTATCTATGGGCTTCTGGTAAATGCTTTTTCCAGAGAAACGAAAATGCTAATGCAATACGAGATGAAAGATGACAGTCCTATCGTCCATTAGAACAGCTGAAAGCCTGACAAAATACTCGACGGTACAACAAAAAACTATAGCACCATATCTGCAATTATCCTCAACAGAGACAATAATTAAGCCTTCGAATCACGTGATAAAGTATTTATTTACGCTGTCGTCTACTTTCTTCATAGATAACATCGGCCTATAAACATACTTTTTTGATAGATACGTAGGACAGACATTTGTAGCTTGAAATACGTTAAAAGTCACCCAAATAGAATTTGTAGTAAACTGTGAGAGCTATAAAGAAATTCGCCAGTATCTGCAGGTTAAGATACATCAGTAATCACAGAAATTCGTGTGTTTACATTAAAGTCAACAGAATTTCGCAGTAGCTCGTACATCACAAACATCACGCTTGGATGACACGGGGCAAGAAAAATGCACTTCATATTTGGAAATTATTTAGCGAAACGCATTGTGCGGCCAGTAAAAAAAGAAAAAAACATTGACTGGCAGCAGCAAGTTTCACGATACTACAAAGGAAGCCATATAATTCCGTGTTAGCAGACGGTTACATCGCTTAACATGACGTTGCAAAACATTGTGTGTAAGTTTTCAGTTGGCTTCAAATGTGGCGGTGCCTTCGCCAGTCTGTTGTTTACATAGGTCGGTGCTTTTAATATACATCGCCATTGTTATCAGCGAGATTGTCAGAGGAAATTTATTCGAGTTATTTTTTAGTAAAAATGTTTTTGTTTTTGAGTCGTCTAATGTAAGTTACGTCATTTATATTATTCTTGTTGCCTCACTTGTGCGGAGAATAATAATTTTTTACCATATCATTGTTTAACCAACATTTTTCCTTGTTATATATTTCAGTTCTGTGGAGCACGAATGCCGACATGACGTCCGATCGGGGAAGATGGCCAATGTGTTCACCATAATAACAGTTAGTTTTAAAAAAAACACCTGTAATACAAGAGCTAAAAGCGACTGCTAAACCCTTTTATATACAAAGCTACCCTCCACCTTTCTGTCCCTTTGTCGTAATTTTGAATTAATTAAATAACGTTATTTATAACTGCTTCTGTTCTGTTTTATTTGGCCCAATAGAAAGGGTCTATTATAAACGGTCCGCTGAAACGGCATGGAATTGTTGGAATTGTTTCAGATACTAGGGCATCAAGACGCCTAGAAAATACGTCCGGAAATCAGAACAACAAACAACCTTCTGCGATGGTACTGGCCACAATACCCGCTTATGTATGTCACTACGTAAGCCTTCAGAAAAATTCATGTAGTTCCAGTACATTATTTTCCTTTCCACTTAAAAATATATGGTGCGATACTTTACAGTATATAGATAATGTGTTGCATTGTATTGTATGTTAACCGGTGACCTAGAAACGACGGAGAGGCTCCGTCCCCGCCGCAGCCGCAGTGGTCCACAAACCCACGACGACTACCGCAGTCTATTTCACCCCTCCGCCGCCCCACACCGAACCCAGGGTTATTGTGCGGTTGGGCCCCCGTGGACACCCGAAGGAACGTCTCACACCAGATGAGTGTAACCCCTATATTTGCGTGTTAGAGCAATGGTGGTGTACGCGTACGTGGAGAACTTGTTTGCGCAGCAATCGCCGGGCGGATTTGTGCCGGGGACCAGGCGCTCCTTCCCGCCCGGAAAGCCGTGTGTTATACCGCACGGCCAACCGAACGGGCCATAGATAACTTACTTTACATTCCATGTCTTTCAAACAAGATTGTCATCTGCAAAGAAAATCATTATTATTACTATTATTATTCTTTTTTCTTTCTTCGTTTGGGTCATCTAAGGACCAGGCACCAATGCTTCCTTCTCTGTTGTTCTTTCTTTTTCCTCCAGTATTCTTTCATCTTTTCACTATGTCCCTCCTCGGACCATTTTCAGCCTGTCTTCTTCTCCCTCTTGCCTTGGAATCCTTCCATTTTTGACACTTTTCTCTTGAAACTCTCTCTTTCTGTCGCATCTTTTTCACTTATGTTGTTTCTTTCCAAATCTTTCCTAACTTCTTGAATCCAGGCTGTTGTTGACTTGTCTGAAAGATATTTAAGAATCTGTTTGGTTAACCTGTTGCTGTTAATTTGTATAAGTGTCCAAAAAACAGCGGTCACCTCTTTCGCAGTGTTTCATTTATGTTTTCTATTATTATTATTATTTCGGCGCCGGCCACTATGGCCGAGCGGTTCTAGGCGCTTCAGTCCGGAATCGCGCTGCTGCTGCTGCGGTCGCAGGTTCGAATCTTGCCTCGGGCATGCATGTGTGTGATGTCCTTAGGTTAGTTAGGTTCAAGAAATGGCTCTGAGCACTATGCGACTTAACTTCTGAGGTCATCAGTCGCCTAGAACGTAGAACTAATTAAACCTAACTAACCTAAGGACATCACACACATGCATGCCCGAGGCAGGATTCGAACCTGCGACCGTAGCGGTCGCTTGGCTCCAGATTGTAGCGCCTAGAACCGCACGGCCACTCCGGCCGGCGTTAGTTAGGTTTAAGTAGTTCTAAGTCTAGGGGACTGATGACCTCAGATGTTAAGTCCCATAGTGCTTAGAGCCATTTGAACCATTATTTCGGACCCTGCCTGATCTTAAACCGGCTTTGCTGTGGTATGCTTGCAGTTCGTCCCAGATGGCTGCTTCTGTACGGAGGCTGGGAAGCTCACGCCGGGCTTGTGGCACTCTGCTGCTGCTGGCGACCTTAGTTTCACTCAATGCTTTTGCATTTCTTATCGCGCCTCGTTCAGTATCCGCACACTGGGGAGACGCGATCTCGCGCAGCACGGCGCGTTCCGGCGGGAAGAGGAAACATTACGCCCCGGAAATGGCGAGCCTTTAGGCTGCGTATACAGTCGGCGCTTTTACCCTGGAAATGTCGCAACGCTGGAGCGCACGTTACACTTCACTTTACGTTTCGGGTTTCTCCACAACTTTCTCTTTTCCTCACCACGGAGTCATGTGAGTAAGTGTATGTATACAGTGGAGAGACGTAACAGAACTAGTGCAAAAGAATGCTGTTTTGACTGTCGTAGCAGCGGCACCTGCTTACCTTAAGGAATTGGCGAACTTGCAACTGCATCAGGCCAGTGCTCTGTTGATATGCATGTCCACATGGCCTGTTGGTTATAGGAGAATTTATTCTGTCGTTCATGTTTTTGCTCGATCGTACTGTCAACAACGCGGTTCCAGGACGGCCACAACTACCTACAAATACCGTAACACGCGCAATAATCCACGTTTGTATTAAGCTATTAACATAGGTAAGTTACTTATGACTAAATAATCTCGATATGACGCTAACTATAACGGGAAGAAATCACAGAAAAAGATAGACTACTCAGTTTACAAGATTAAGCCAAAATCTGCTAACAAAAATTCATAAATTATTTTGGGATATTTTATGAGTATTCTGAGGTAAAGTGTCATTTAATGCCTGACTTGCCTTAGTGTCTTAAGCGCAAACAAAATATCTGCGTAGCATTTCGAATCTTGTCGGTATAGCGCAGATGCTATGGCGAGACTTTTAGGATCAGGGAGTGGCGGTGGGGGAGGGGGAGGGGCACTGTATGGTTGCTTAAGGCACCGTTAGTCGTCGCGCCTGAACGTCACCACCAAACTCATCAAGCATTTGTGCCTCAGCCCCTAATCCACAATTCGGAAACAACTTTTTTATGTAAAAATTTGTGTACAGATTCGCGACCAAAGAGTTGATGTTAATATTTGCATTATCGATGAAGTTAAAAAGGAAAGGAGTTGTCATTACGTCACAAAATTTAAGTCGGGATCCGCCATCTTACATAGTCCACAATTAAGCTCAGCGCATTTATACCTCCACGGTTCACCCGGCGATACTTTCCCGTAACGTCACTCTGATGTGCCTGTGGCCAATGCGGATATCTGTCGACTTTCGTAGCCGTATCCCAAATAGCTTTGCACAATGCTGAGACATGTTTAAAAAACTTATATCTTTTTTCTTACCTTGTCAATTGCTATTATTGCCCACACACTAAATGACACATCATAGGCAAGATTTCGGACTGAGAAGCCGTGTGAACTACAGTGAGACTAATGCACTGACAATTTAATAAAACAAGAACTCTATTCTACTTGGAGGGATACCACTATGCAGCTCTATTTCTTTGACACTCCGATAATCGTTCACTTTACTGGACTGCAGAAGATACGATAGCTCACCTTGATTCTTTCCAAATTGCACACGTTTATGGCCTTACGTAAGTTTTTTTGCGAACGTGAACATTAACTATGCTGTACTACGAGAAGAGAGCTGAAAATACATCGAGCAAGAAGCAGTAACAGTAAGCGAACAAACATTGGTTTCGGAGTTCCAGCTTCGTTTCTGTTCTATCCTTGACTATTCGAAATATGTGAACAAAAATATTACTAGGACAAATACGCATTCAAGAACAGAAAAACATTCGAAACCGCCTTCCTGACACTATGTTATTAATGTAAGCACTGTAATTTTTAGTGCTTAAAGCAGCTATTGAGTGCGTACGACAGAAATAATAAACGAGAAGCAATCATAAACGACAGTCTGCTAATGTTTTGGGCAGGCACTGCCCCCTCTGTCCTCAATACAACGTACAGCTTAAGTCTATAGCGCAATCTCCCTTCTTTTTTTACCTCCATGATACGTCCTGCGTAATACAAGAAGGCACAGCATTCAAATTTTTTAGAGAGCAGCTAGGAGAAGCCTGGCTGCTCTCACTTGGCTTTCTGCTTTCAGTTTTCTAGATTAAGCATCTTGGGCTGTAGATATAGTGATCTCACGATATACTAAATTATTTGATTTCTGAAATGTTTTTTATTATAAATTCGACAGTCGACATGTTTATTTCATTTTTCATTGTATTATGAACTCTACTTTCAGCACCTCTAGCAAGGAAGACGCAACTCTCGATGTGGCACCGATTCGCCGCTGGAGTGATGTCATTACTAACGTGCAATGTCCATTGTTACTTATCGTATGTGCGGAACATGCAGTCATTCGGAAAAAAGTCCAACTTTTTTCAAATCGGTAATACAGCATTGAGTGACTACCATATCGCTATATGAAAGATACATTTTCTAAATTCAATCGTGCCGCATCATCTGTTCGCCGCTCCTAACACCAATCTGGGATTGCAATGTTCATTCTGGTAAAACATTTTAAAATATGTCAGTTGGCGCAGGTGGAAGCCAACTCACAAGTCGAAGCGTTGCTACTTCTCTTAGAAGATAGATTAGGGAACGGTAAACCTACATTTCTAGGACTCGTGTACTTAGAGAAAGCTTTTGACAATACTGACCTCAACAACTTGTACAGAAACCAGCCCGGAGTTGTAACCGTTGAGAGAAGGAAAGGGAAGCAATGATTCAAACGGCTCTAAGCACTATGGGACTTAACATCTGAGATCATCAGTCGCCTAGACTTAGAACTACTTAAACCTAACTAACCTAAGGACATCACACACATCCATGCCCGAGGCAGGATTCGAACCTGCGACCGTAGCAGGCGCGCGGTGCCGGACTGAAGCGCCTAGAACCGCTCGGTCACAGCGGCCGGTTAGTGAAAACAATGGTTGACAAGGGATGTCAATCAATCTGTACTTTGAGCAAGCAGTAAAGGTATCCGTAAAAGGAGTTAAAATTTAGCGAGAAGTAACAAAAATTTTGAGGTTTGTTAAGACACTGTAATTCTGTCAGATACAGCAATGGATTTGGAAGAGCAGTAGAACGGAATGGACAGTGTCTTGAAAAGAGGATAGGAGACGAACACGAACAAAAGTAAAACAAGAGTAATGGGATGTAGTCGAATTAAATCAGTTGGTGCTAAGGGAATTATATTAGGAAGCGAGAAACTAAAAGTAGTAGAGGAGTTTTGCTATTTGGGTAGCAAGATAACTAATGACGGTGGAAGTACGGAGGGTACAAAACGTATACCGACAATGACAACGAAAGTATTTCTGAAGAAAATAAATTTGTTAACATGAAATGGATTCAAGTATTAGGAGGTCTTTTCTGAAGGTATTTGTCTGGAGTGTAGCCATGTATGCAAGTGAAACATGGACAATATACAGTTTACTCAAGAAGACAACAAGGCTTTTGAAATATAGTGCTACAGAAGAATGATGAACATTAGATGGGCAGATCACTTAACTACTGAGAACTTAGTGAATAAAATTGGAGAGACAGGAATCATGTGGCACAACTTGACTGAAAGAAGGAATCAGTTGATAGGACACATTCTGGGCATCAACGGATAACGAATTTAGTAAAAATGGTTCAAATGGCGCTAAGCACTATGGGACGTAACATCTGAGGTTACCAGTCCCTTAGACTTAGAACTACTTAAACCTAACTAACCTAAGGACATCACACATATCCATGCCCGAGGCAGGATTCTAACCTCCGACAGTAGAAGCAGCGCGATTCCGGACTGCAGCACCCAGAACTGCTCGGCAATGAATTTAGTACTGCAGGGAAGTGTGGAGGTAAAAATCGTAGAGGGAGACACCAAAAGTTGAATCAGCAAGCACATTAAAAATGATGTAGGGTGCAGTAGTTATTCGGAGATGAAGAAGCTAGCACGGAACAGAGCAGAAGGGAGAGACTCATCAAGTCAGTCGTCGGACTGAAGGCCACGACGAGGACTACGTGAGTTGCTTTTTCTCTCATGTGATGGAATGAGTGAAGAGACTAATCCTGGTCCATCACAGGAATCGTTCACAACTCCATGACACCAGAACTGATGGGCGATCCCTGTCACCATGCGTTAGTTCTGCTTACGCAGACGCGTAGATCACGGGTGTAAACTGCCAGCACCGCGAGATGTGGAGCACAGCTTATTCCCCTGCACAGCTCATCTCGTCACAGATGGTTTAAGCTCGCGTCTGTTCACGCTTACGGCCGACTGCTACGTTAGTCTACATCATATGCGCTGTGCGTCTTGTTTTGAAATAGACTTGTCCCATTCGCTGACGATTCGTGCTGCTGACAACAGTTCTTTGCCCTAAAGCTCGTAATAATATCGCTCGCCATTGAATTATCTATTTTTTTCTGGCCATGTTTGTTCTACTCGTATTTTAACAGTGATACACGGCAGTATGGATAGGTTTAGTAACGAAGAATTGGCGGTTATGCACTTCATGTAAAGGGATCACTGAATGCGGTGGAAGAGCGGCAAATTGACCTGTGCTGACCCGTCCCTACAGTACTTTGCATCTGCAAGTTCTCCATCTCATCATCAGTAAAATTAGGCTTCTCCTGTGTATTAAAGTTAACATACAGTCGCCGGCCGCGGTGGTCTAGCGGTTCTAGGCGCTCAGTCCGGAACCGCGCGACTGCTACGGTCGCAGGTTCGAATCCTGCCTCGGGCATGGATGTGTGTGATGTCCTTAGGTTAGTTAGGTTTAAGTAGTTCTAAGTTCTAGGGGACTGATGACCACAGATGTTAAGTCCCATAGTGCTCAGAGCCCTTTGAAACCCCCCCCCCCCTTAACATACAGTTAGCACTAACGGAGAAACTAACCTGAGACAGAACCGAGCAAAAGTGAATATTAGATTAAGACCGAACAGAAAAGTCGGCATTATTGTCGTCAACAGTAAGTCTCGTAAATGCATGGAATAAAGTAGTTGGCAAACAAGATATAAAGCGTACATCGTCGACATTTGAACTCTTGTGTCGATATTTCCTTTAGTTTATAAATTATAAGATATATGGGGATATGAAATTAAACTAAACTATGTTGTATTGTATGTGAACCGGGGACCTAGAAACGACGGAGAGGCTCCGTCCCCGCCGCAGCCGCAGTGGTCCACAACCCCACGACGACTACCGCAGTCCACTCCTCCCCTGCCCCTCACCGAACCCAGGTTTATTGCGCGGTTCGGCCCCCGGTGGACCCCCAAGGGAACGTCTCACACCAGACGAGTGTAGCTCCTATGTTTGCGAGGAAGAGTAATGGTGGTGTACGCGTACGTGGAGAACTTGTTTGCGCAGCAGTCGCCGACATAGCGTACCTGAGGCGAAATAAGGGGAACCAGCCAGCATTTGCCGAGGTAGATGGAAAACCGCCTAAAAACCATCCACAGACTGGCCGACTCAGCGGACCTCGACATAAATCCGCCGGGCGGATTCGTGCTCGGCCAACCGGCGGGCTAAACTATGTTACTCTGTAACAAGCAAACGGAAAACAACGGGTCCATTATACTCAAATACTCACAAAATATCCCTGAACTACCTCCTAAATTTTGACGGTGGAATTTTTGCTGTACGTAGTCCGTTCAGTAAGTACCGGGACACACTATTTTCCTTACGCGAAGCATGCGGCACTATTACTGGAACAAATACAGAACTATGTAGGCTTAATTTCATGTACTACGACAGTTTTATGTTTTTATTTTATTTATCTACTTATTGTTGCAGAAAGAGGCATCAAAATAATTCGATAACAAGACTCTATAATGGTGCGTCTTTACTCTCTGTCATTGTTTTCTTGTGCCTCAGTATTTGGCCAGGGGGTAGCAGTGCTAGAACTAAGCCCATTGTCGCAAAACTTGGACCCTATAGACTTCATTCTCATCATGTTCTTATCCAGAACCTAATGTCGGCCTGGGTGGCCGAGCGGTTCTAGGCGCTACGGCCTGGAACTGTGCGACCGCTACGGTCGCAGGTTCGAATACTGCCTCGGGCATGGGTGTGTGTGATGTCCTTACGTTAGTTAGGTATAAGTAGTTCTAAGTTCTAGGGGACCTATGACCTCAGATGTTAAGTCCCATAGTGCTCAGAGGCATTTGAACCAGAATCCTATATGTCATCAAGTGGAAGTATTTTGAGGATTCTAAATCAATCCACCTAAATGTGACGGACATTCTGAACGGCATTCAAGTCGAAGATTTTGCCAAGGTTTCTTTTAGAGGTTCTGTGACTGGTGCCGCGAATATGTGGCGAGAAAAAGGACGATTGTTGAAAATTAATACGAAAATAAATTATACTTATGGAAAAAAAGTGCAACAACAAGGAGTTGTACGACACGAAACGAATGTGAAAGATGAAGTCTATTTCGCACCAGTCGCTGAAGAGTGGTGCTAGTAGCGCAGCGCCACTATGACGATGCGATCAAGTCTGCTTTAAATATACGCTGCAACGGTCGTGAGCGTTAGTTACCTGTGAGATTGAACGTGGTAAGTTGATATTAATCATTAACACCTTTAAGGCGACGAAGGCGCCATTATCAGCACGTCACTGAGTCTGAACAAGGTCGTGTAACGGGGCAACAAAAGTCTGGACGTTCCTTCTGCGATATTGCAGAAAGGCTTGGCAGGAATGTAGCCATCGTACATGAATTGGTGGCAGCGGTGGTCACGAGAATGTACGGTCACAGGAAGACCGGGCTCTGGACGGCCACGTGGCAATACTGATAGGGGACACCACCGTGTTCGGCGTATGGCTCTGGTGCACCGTGCTGCATGTGCAGCACCAATCTGAACAGCAGTTGGCACCACAGTGACAGGACGAGCTGTTACAAATGGGCTACTTCGACGAGAGCTCCGAGCCAGGCGCCTTGTAGCGTGCATTCCACCGACCCGAAACCACCGCCATTTGCAACTTGTGTGGTGTTAAGCGAGAACTCACCATAGGCCAGGGTGGAGAACTGGGGAAAGCTGGTTCTGCCTCGGTGCCATTGATAGCCTAGTGTTTATAGATAGGAGTCCAGTTGAAGGCCTGCAACCAACCTGTCTGCAAGATATTTATACACTGGACCGATACTTACGGTCTGGGGCGCGATTACGTTTGACAGCAGGTACTCTCTCGTGGTTATATCAAGCACCTTGACTGTAAATTGGTACGCCAGTCTGGAGATTCGACATATTGTGCTTAACCTGCCATCTTGCAATGTTATTTACTTAAATATTTTACACAAGCAAATGTATTTTCCAAACTTTTATCGCTCTGCATCAATTACTTTTGTTGGCGTTGCGATTTTTTTACCTTCAGTACATTTATCATCTTCCTGGTAAAAGGTAACAGTCAAACAGTTGCCGGATGAAGATTTATTGAAATCCTTGACTACGGTTTCGGTATATCTAAATATACACTAAAATCACATCCTGCAGTGGAGTTACATAAAACAATCGTGCCAAAGGCGTCGACGTCTTGTTTTATGTAACTCCACTGCAGGACGTGATTTTAGTGTATTTTTGCATCTGATGAAGGTATATTTAGATATACCGAAACCGTGGTCAAGGATTTCAATAAATCTTTATCCTGAAATTGTTTGGCTGTTATCATTTACCGTGAAGATTTTCAACAGTTACTGCTTCAGCTACGTTTAAAATTTTGACATTTTAACGTAATTTTGTATTTTGTTGTGACATAGTCCCGGGACTTATTGAACCAACTGTGTAAGTTGGAAAAGTACTACAGAGGAATGAAGTGTTAATGTAATCACTGATAATGCATAAAATATTTATTGCCCCTTATAAGACCGGAGAAGCTTAGTGTGTTTAGATAGATTCATGAAAACAGTAAAACTAATGGAATGGAAGAATTTCCTTCATTTTAACAAGATTTAAGAACAAGCGTCTTGCTGCGCTTTGAAAAAACTGCAGGGAAAAAGAAATCTACACCTTCTTCTTTCTTCTGACATTCACAGAGAAAATTATCCTTTAGCTGAAGTCAAGGTGACCGGCCGTTGTGGCCGAGCGGTTCTAGACACTTCAGTCTGGAACCGCGCTGCTGCTACGGTCGCAGGTTCGAATCCTGCCTAGGGCATGGTTGTGTGTGATGTCCTTAGGTTAGTTAGGTTTAAGTAGTTCTAAGTCTAAGGGACTAATGACGTCAGAGGTTAAGTCCCATAGTGCTTAGAGCAATTTCAACCATTTTTTGAAGCCTACATCTACAGAGCTTGGCAGAGGGTTCATCGAACCACAATCATACTCTCTATCATTCCACTCCCGAACAGCGCGCGGGAAAAACGAACACCTAAACTTTTCAGTTAGAGCTCTGATTTCTCTTATTTTATTTTAATGATCATTGCTACTTATGTATGTTGGGCTCAACAAAATGTTTTCGCATTCGGAAGAGAAAGTTGGTGACTGAAATTTCGTAAATAGGTCTCGCCGCGACGAAAAACGTCTTTGCTTTAATGACTTCCATCCCAACTCGCGTATCATATCTGCCACACTCTCTCCCCTATTATGTGATAATACAAAACGAGCTGCCCTTTTATGCATCCTTTCGATGTCCTCAGTCAATCCCACCTGGTAAGGTTCCCACACCGCGCAGCAATATTCTAACAGAGGACGAACAAGTGTAGTGTAAGCTGTCTCTTTAGTCGACTTGTTGCATCTTCTAAGTGTCCTGCCAATGAAACGCAACCTTTGGCTCGCCTTCCCCACACTATTATCTATGTGGTCTTTCAAACTGAAGTTGTTCGTAATTTTAACACCCAGGTACTTAGTTGAATTGACAGCCTTGAGAATTGTACTATTTATCGAGTAATCGAATTCCAACGGATTTCTTTTGGAACTCATGTGGATCACCTCACACCTTTCGTTATTTAGAGTCAACTGCTTACTGCCACACCATACAGTAATCTTTCCTAAATCGCTTTGCAACTGATACTGGTCTTCGGATGACCTTACTAGACGGTAAATTACAGCATCATCTGCGAACAACCTAAGAGAACTGCTCAGATTGTCACCCAGGTCATTTATATAGATCAGGAACAGCAAAGGTCCCAGGACGCTTCCCTGGGGAACACCTGACATCAATTCAGTTTTAGTCGATGATTTGCCGTCTATTACTATGAACTGCGACCTTCCTGACAGGAAATCACGAATCCAGTCGCACAACTGAGACGATACCCCATAGGCCCGCAGCTTGATTAGAAGTCGCTTGTGAGGAACGGTGTCAAAAGCTTTCCGGAAATCTAGAAATACGGAATCGACTTGAGATCCCCTGTCGATAGCGGCCATTACTTCGTGCGAATAAAGAGCTAGCTGCGTTGCACAAGAACGATTTTTTCTGAAATCATGCTGATTACGTATCAATAGATCGTTTCCTTCGAGGTGATTCATAATGTTTGAATACAGTATATGCTCCAAAACCCTGCTGCAAACCGACGTCAATGATATAGGTCTGTAGTTCGATGAAGCACTCCTACTACCCTTCTTAAACACTGGTGCGACCTGCGCAATTTTCCAATCTGTAGGTACAGGTGAAATTAATTGACAAAAAAAGGAACATGGTACAGGTGAAATTAATTGACAAAAAAAGGAACACAAGACGTAAACACAAACGTAGTACAATCCCAAAACAGAGAAGATCACTTGCAGCACTGTGTATGAGTCCAAAAGAAGTATTCACCCGCCGTGTTTGTGGTCGCATGGGATGTTCACTTTCGGTGGTTTCATACGTTTCGTTACATATTGTTTCAGTCGACGAAATGTGTATGATGAAAATCAAACAACAAAGAGGATTTCATCAAGGATTACCAGCGAAGCAGATTTTCGCAATATACAGGTATTTCATAGCACTGTTGTTTGCTTTTCATTAGCGCTCATACGACTTTACCGTTTATATAACTAGAGAACCTCTCCACAGTTGCATCTGATTAACTAGGCCATGACGAAAAGCAGAAAGTGGAACTTGGAAGCTCTGATGATGGAGCTTTTCCTACAATAAAAATTTAAATACAGTAAACGGATTTTTGTTCACAAATTACATTTCACTGTCTCTCTGCGTCACAGAAAACCAGGACAGTGTTGTTAAAATGCAGCGAGGAGAATTATTTCGACTTTCTCTCTGCATCAGACGGTGTAAACACTTTTTGCAACGATGACAGTGAGTGTAACAAGCACCTTCTACCTCTGCCTTTTAACAGACGGTGATATTTCTCACTTTTAACTCCATTTAAAGAAATAACTGAGCAAGTTAGCGCAGTTGATACCTTGGACTCGTGAGGAAGGGGCTCGAATCATTGGCTGGCCATCCAAAACAAGATTTTACATGTTTTTTTTTTTTTAAATGGGTAACAACGAATGCTGGTGTCGTTCTTATGAAAAATGCGTGGCCGATTCCTGTAGCCATTCTTTTCCATGAGAAATCGAGCTCCTGTAATGACTCGGACAGACACAGAACGTTACATGCCACTATTCCTTGCCTCCATGATATACACAGCATGCAAATATTAATCGTGGCGATTAAACAGATTACATCTGGCGACTTTCTCCTGACTCTCCTATTCTGATGTGTCACCGTCTCACTCCAAAGCACACATGTTCGAAAAGTTGTGTTACGAAGATTGTCGTATCTGTTCTCGGATATTTCTGGCTTGGTATTGCTTTGTAGTATGAGATTTTAGCTAAATATAACCGACACAAGCTTTAAGCAATGTCGATACGCCTGCCCGCGAAAGAATGCTAATTTATGAGTGTGAAATAACACAGAATGCTTTATTTACAGTAATGTTCGAAAACGAGTGAGCACGAAATGCAGTTTGTACCGTAACATTTTGTGTACGAAGTCTTTGGAGTCTGTGATATATTTGAGCTACTTCATTGTATGTACAAGAGCTGACCTTGCTTTTTATTTATTATTCGGTAACCGATTTCGCTCTATATTGCAGCATCTTCAGGCTGTATAAAAGATCTAATGGTTTCTATGTTATGACAGTTTGCTTGCGATTGAATAAAGGCAACATTCGTTTTGCGAGACGCGTTTTCCATCGTTTCAATTTATTACAGCATCATCTGTGGCCTGAAAGGCATTTACATTTGCCTTTGCAAGCACCACTTGCAACTTACATATTCTGCTACTGTACAGGTAAGTTACAGTTTTTATCAAGACACACCTTGCTCAGTATAATTTTTTTATTCCTTAGTCTGTGTGTTGGTACTGTTATATTATGAAACGTCCCCTTAGAAAAATTATACATGACTGTGCTTAAACTGACACACAATATTTTTAGCACAACGCAATCTGACTTTCAATAATCCCTACAAAACAATGGCCCTGACTAACATTAACCTATACCTTTCATAAATCACTTACCTCGCAAAATCTTCGTTACTCGAACTACTGCAATGCAGCGAGCGCCACTACTGCCAGCTAAATAAAAGATTCAAACTACTGAGGGCACTAACTACTGATAGGCATAGTTAGCAAATGAAAGATTTTGATAGAGAACAAACAATGTATTTACCTTAATAGTGTTGAAAAATCATAATATACATAGCAGTTCATGACATCCAGTCTTACAAATTTCAAAACTCCGCCATTTCTCTCCCCACATCCACCACTGCTGGCGGCTCACCTCCAACTGCGCAACGCTACGCGCTGTTCACATCCAGCTGCCCAACACTACAATGGCTCACAACAATGCAAACTGGCCACAGACTGCACACAGCACAGCCAGTGATTTTCATACAGAGCGCTACGTAACGTTGCCAATAAGAAAACATAAACAACCTACTTACAATATATGTGTTCTTGCTGAATTTCTAGTTAAACTGTGGTTCTGCTTGTATCACTAAACAATTTTCGGCAGCGGACACAAACTGCATACCTCCTCTGCCACCTTGTTAAACTGTTTATGTTGTGAAGTGTTAGCCGGCCGGAGTGACCGTGCGGTTCTAATCGCTACCGTCTGGAGCCGCGTGACCGCTACGGTCACAGATTCGAATCCTATATATGTATGTACAGAACAGAACTGTTTGTAACCTACTTGTACCCTAGCAGAATTTGTAAGTTGAAAATGCTGTATACTGATGAGAATGTATTTCGCATCCTAATAAACTGAATCGAAACGCGTCTAGTAAAGCAAAAACTGCGTTTATTCAGTCGCAAACCTAAAAATCATTAGTAGTATATTAATAGCATATCAGGAATGACAGATCAAGAACATTAAAGATGTTGCACCTTGTTTCAATTAGAGGTCTACATTAATTTCAGAATGAATTGCATGATTTATTCAAGACAAAGAGTTTCACAAATTGAGCAGCACTAGCCTGGATTGTGAAAGGACGGGGAAAAAATCCATGCCGGCACTGGCTTCAAGCGATTTAGGGAAAGTCTGGAGAGGTGAGAGTTGGGGGGGGGGGGGAGCGGCCGCTGCCAGAAACGCAGCCAAGGGGGATGACGCTGCAGAGAACCTGGTCCTGCTGTTGTGCCACTGACACAGAGATGGCTTTGCGCTGCAGAATCGATTCGGACTGACCACTTTATGACGAACATATGACAGTGACACTGATATCGAGTTGCATGGTACCCGTTACTAACGTAACCTATCCTCGCATGATCTGTCGCGGATAGCAAAGAAGTCCCCTAATGCCCTTAATATCGATCCGGACTGTCGCAGAGTTTTTTTTTTCCGCAAGGAGCTCGTCGTAGCACTTCTTCCTGCTGCCCTTAACGCGCTATTTCTTCGTTTTCTTCTGTCACTACTATCTCCCGATGCACCCGTATTAGTGGGTAATTTATCGAAACGTACGGACAGCATCCCAGTCCCCCATCCTGTGATCTCCATTCGAATTACTATATCTTGCAGAACGTTTATGGTCACCATGATAATGCGGGTGTGGAGGGACTCCACTTTGTTAAAATAAACAAGAGAAAAACCTAAATCCTTATGTCTGTATACAGTATTGAATTGCGTCCTCCAAAATGCGAGTCCAGTGCCTTTCCACTATACCTCTTCCTTCGATACCCTCGCGGCAGAGAATCTACCCAAGCGCCAATGTTGCGGAGGCTACAGCTCCAAGCGACACGCCTTTTGCATGTAGGTAACAGATGCTCGCTTCATTTGCAATTTAGAGATGCCGGTGGCATCCATACAAGCCTTAATTAGATTCGCATTACGAGCTGCTGACTTAAACCCGTAACGTATTCGCATACCGCCACGAATTGCAGTCCCCCCAGTCCCCCCCCCCCCTCTCCCGTCCCTACCCGGACTATTACGTACCATAATTACCGGAGTCCACAAGTAGACCGAAATCTTCAAAGAACGTGTCTACGAAAGACCCAAATCAAGCGCTCTTTTTCACGATCAGATATGAACACGGTTGCAACGAAAGCCTCACACTCGTGGCATGTTAAGGGGAGTTCTGGAACGTCCCACAAAGAACTCGGCAACCCTTGATGCAGGACTTAGTTCAAAGATACTGCACTGGTACGTCAGATACTTTGCACCTCCCGGAAAATCAAATGAACATTACCTGCAGTGGAAAGAGAATCGCTGTACATTTCCTCTCGATTGTTTGTGTAGGATGAGGGAGGAGTGGGGTTAGAGAGGGCAAATAATAGAATATGTTGCGTCAATAGTGTGGTGATTGAAGAATGATCCATAGCTAAGTTGGACATGGGGAAAAATCTCTTACATAGTAGGGCATTAACCACTAGTCATTAGGTCGATCCACAAGCTAACCTGTCACTCATTGCTATAAATTTTTATAGCTGCTATTTCGCCGGCCGCGTGGCCGAGCGGTTCTAGGCGCTTCAGTCTGGAACCGCATGACCGCTACGGTCGCAGGTTCGAATCCTGCCTCGGGCATGGATGTGTGTGATGTCCTTAGGTTAATTAGGTTTAAGTAGTTCTAAGTTCTAGGGGACTGATAACCTCAGATGTTAAGTCCCATAGTGCTCAGAGCCATTTGAACCAATTTTGCTAGTTCATTTTCAGCCATTTCTATGAGCTTTCACAATATCTATAAATTTGGACTACATTATTTTCGTCAAAATTCCATATTTGCTAAGAACACTTTTTTATAACACTCTCGAGAAATTTCGGCGAAGGAGTGCTATTGACAAGGGATTTCAAACTGATTCCGTAATGTAGATTTCCGATACGTTTTAAACACCGTACCTCACAGGCGTCTTGTAACCTTACTGCGTGCTTATGGAATATCGTCTCAGTTATGCGACTGGATTTGTGATTTCCTGTCAGAGGTCACAGTTCGTAATAAGTGACGGAAAGTCTTCAAATAAAACATAAGTGACTTCTGACGTTCCCAAACGTAATGTTACAGAACCTTTTCTGTTCCTTATCTACAAAAACAATTTAGGAAACAGCCTGAGCAACCGTCTTAGGTTGTTTTCAGAGGATGCTGTCGTTTATCGTTTAGTAAAATCATCAGAAGATCGAAATCAATTCCAAACGATTTAGATAAGATATCTGTACGGTGAAAAAACTGGCAACTGACCGTAAAAAATGATAAATGTGAGGTTATCCATATGAGTGATACAATGAATCTGTTAAATTACGGTTGGACGATAAATCAATCAAAATTAAAGGCTTTACATTCAACTAAATACCTAGGAATAACAATTGCGAAAAACATAAATTGGAAAGCTGGTTCAACTGGCTCTGAGCACTATGCGACTTAACTTCTGAGGTCATCAGTCGCCTAGAACTTAGAACTACTTAAACCTAACTAACCTAAGGACATCACACACATCCATGTGCGAGGTAGGATTCGAACCTGCGACCGTAGCGGTCGCTCGCTTCCAGATTGTAGCGCCTAGAACCGCACAGCCACTCCGGCCGGCCAAATTGGAAAGAACACATAAGAAATGTTCTGGGGAAGGCGAACCAAGGACTGCATTTTATTGGCAGGAAACCTAGAAGATGCATCAAATCTATTATAGAAACTGCTTACACTAAACTTGTCCGATCTTTTTTGGTGTACTCCCACGCGATGGGGGATCTTTACCAAATAGGTCCAATAAAGTACATCGAGAAATTTCAAAGAAGAACAGCACGTTTTGTATTATTAAGAGAAGAGAGAGTGTCTCGGACATAATACAAGATTTGGGCTGGACATAATTAAAGCAAAGGCGTTTCTCGTTGTTCTCACGAAATTTCAATCACCAAATTTCTCCTTCATATATGAAAATATTTTGTGGACACCGACACACTTAGGGAGAAACGATCATCATAATACAATAAGGGAAATCAGAGCCCGCACGGAAAGATACAGATGTTCATTTTTCCGCGTGCTGTTCGACAGTAGAAAAATAGAGAATTATTGTGAAGGTTGTTTGATGAACCCTTTGCCAGGCACATGAGTGTCGTTTGCAAAGTATCCATGTAAATGTAGATGTAGATGAACTTGACTGCAGAATACCATAAACACAGTTCATGTGATACGCGAACACCAGGCAGTTTACACCATACGTAAAAAACCGCTTTATCTAGTAAAACAATGTACCGCACGTAAAACATAATCTTACGAAACCTAGAACATAATATTTTCTCCCTTCTACTGGCGAAGGGAAATTAATTTCCAGATCTTGATGTTCGTAGTGGAACTTTGCGTTCAAGTGGTATCCAAATATTGTCAGTACAGCGATGTATAGCTGTGTCACACGGTGAAGGAGTTGCTTCTAGTAATGAGTCATATTTCTCTAGAGTCAATCTACATAATTTGTTGTTTGAAGCAGGAATGGTGGCTAAGTTCTATACACTGCAATTTGTCAGAACTACCAACTGCATTTTGTACAGCGATCAATTAATAACTGAGGACACTGAGTACGAGTGCTACTCTCTGAGATGATGAAATTGGCGGGCAGCATCAAACAGCCCGAAGACCGATGAAGCAATTAAGAAAATGTGTAGGAGCGCAGAAAACTGATCTGAGCCCGCCAATGAACATTTCCTAGTTACACACTCCAAGGCAAAGAAAACGATCCAACACGAGGGAACATTCCGAAATCGGTAGATGTAAATGCATATATACAGAGAAACAAACATTTTCAGAAAAATTGGATGACTTATTGAGAAGGAGCTTCACAAACAGAGCACGTGAATAACGCTTTGGTCCACTCCTTGCCCTCATGTAAGCCTGTTTTGTGCTTGATATTGATTGATAAACTTGTCAGGTGTGAAACATCCCCTTATAAAAATTTATGAATGACTGTGCGGGTAAACCTCTTAACAAATTTCTTTTTTCTGACGGACACATGGCCAGATCGTCCGCTCTCCAAGCTCTGCCATCTCTCTTCCCACATCCACCACTGCTGGCGGCTCACCTCGAACTGCGCAACGCTACGAGCTGTTCAAATCCAACTGCCCAACACTACAATAGTAAATATTCCAACAACGCAAATCAGCCACAGACTGCACACAGCACAGTCAGTGATTTTCATACAGAGCGCTACGTGGCGTTACCAACATAAAAACCTAAATAGCCTACTTACCGGTGTCATCCTGAGAGATATCGTGCCACGTTCTTTCCTACTGGCGCGCTGTCGTCAAAATCCAGAGATGGCTGCTTGCCTTCGTATGTGCCAAACCCTACCTTGGCCAACATGATAACCAGATCTCTTCCCGCCGGCCGGTGTGGCCGAGTGGTTCTAGGCGCTTCAGTCTGGAACCGCGCGACCGCTACGGTCGCAAGTTCGAATCCTACCTTGGGCATGGATGTGTGTGATGTCCTTAGGTTAGTTAGGTTTAAGTAGATCTAAGTTCTAGGGGACTGATGACCTCAGATGTTAAGTCCCATAGTGCTCAGAGCCATTTGAACCATTTAGATCTCTTCCCAACTGGCAACGTTAGGGGCAAACAGCTCGTGATTCTGACGATATAACCCCCCAGTTGGACAGAATTTGTCACGATATCCCTCAGGAGGACATGCAACAACTTTATCAACTGCAACAACTTTATAACTGCTTGTTTATGGACCAGAGGTGGACCAACACGTTACTGACTTGCTCAGTTTGTCAAGCTCTTTTTCTTGAACAAACCATCCACTTTTTCTGAAACGGTAATCTTTTGTGTTTTATAAAATACATTTTAACGATCGGCTGTTTATTTGTCCCATTAGTCATCTACCGGTTTCGGTTATTAACCATCATCAGGATGTAGGGCACAAAAAAGGCTCTGAGCACTATGAGACTTAACATCGGAGGTCATCAGTCCCCTAGAACTTACAACTACTTACACCTAACTAACCTAAGGACATCACACACATCCACGCCCGAGGCAGGATTCGAAGCTGCGACCGTAGTGGTCACGCTGTTCCAGGCTGTAGCGCCTAGAACCGCTCGGCCACCCCGGCTGGCAGGGCACAACAGATTAGTTAAAAGCATACCATACAACTAATAAAACACTAAACACCTGATGGTTAAAATGCATTTTATAAAATACTTAACGGCTGTTGAACGTCATCTTATGAAAACATTACAAATGTGTGTGTATATGTACTTCATATCTACCAATTTGCGTTCCATTCGGATACTTCCTTCGTGGTGACGATTTCTTTTTCTTATTTATTTATTTTTCTTTAGTTATAGTGTACTTACGGGCAGAACTTATCGTACATTTGTTTGGCGTGCCCAACAACGGAAACAGTGAATGACTTCTAGCTATCGCGGGTGAGACTTTGCGCGACGCTATGGAAGAAACGAGGAAGAGACGGAAGGAACATTGAGTGTTGACAATGGTGCTCCTTATCTGCGTTCCGAGGAGCTGTTGGTGAAAGGCGGTGTAACAGTCCCTATCAGATACTTATGTCGGTGGCTGATAGCATGTGAAAGACCTCGCGAACGTAGTACAAGAAGATAGTTCGTACCAGAAGATCATAGGCGGGGAAATATCCACATTAGGCGAATGGAATGAAAGGGGAGGGCGTGGGGAGGGATGAATTAGGTACGGCAAGGATTGGCTACAAGCTGAAAGCCATTCCAGACGGGCGCATGTGGCACGCGGAAGACCCGGGCTCCCCCGGGACGGGCCGTAGACGCCCGGCGGCCACTATTACGGGCGAGCGTTTTATACGTCGGGGAAAGATGATATGGCAACGCGGCGAGGCCATCATCTCGCCGGAGTCCTGGGAGGAGGGAAAGAGAGCGGCCAAACTTCCCGAGCGGAGCGGGCGGGCGGCCGGCGGGAGAGAGATCTCGTGTGTAAGTCACGACTTCCACGATGTGAAACAAAAACGCCGGAGAGCCACTAAAACCGGCGGGGGCTTGTAATGCAGTGTAATGGGCTCTGCAGGGCGCGTTCGGTAATTACCGGCGCACTCGGCCACAGATTATTTTAAAGTGCTGCCGCAGTCGGTCTCGCAGGAGCAGCAGCAGCAGCAGCAGCCGCCAGCTTTTTGTTGCCGTTGTGCTGAGATCTCTCTTCCTGTCTGCGGATCCCTTCACGGCGCCACGCCTGACTGCACTCGGGAACAATTAGCCGCTGCTGTTGAAATCCCCTCTCCGCTCCTTCGTCCCTCACCTAGTCATTACGGGACGCTTAGTAAGAGTTTACCTTTTATGACGTGTTTACGCCGGTAAAGTGGCGAGTGGAACGCACTTGTAACTACTTTGCCCTCTCATCTAATCGTCACGGTTTCGGATATCGCGGCGGCATGGAGACGGTGGCTCCGCTACGGAAATTGACGGAGAACAATGTAAACAATACGACTTGGCTCGTGACAAAAGCAGTACTGTTCTAGCAAAGATTAGCAACGCCTGGAGAAGTTTCAACCGAACTTGACACACACATGGCTCCACACCGAGGAACGTTTACCGTGGGCGGTCGTGTGCGGTTGGAGCCGGGGGAGGGAGGGGAGGGGGGGGGGGAAGGGAGAGGGAAGGAGGTAAGACAACCGTACCATTTCTATCTGGGGCCGGAAGTAAGCACAATTACAGAACACCTCAAGCAATTTCAGTCAGTACATAGAAAAATATATGACTGGGATAAGCGACCCTATTGTTAGTGTGGCTATGTGAGGGACTGATACACAAAAATAGTCGAAAACAGAATGCTCTACTCGAGATTTCTGGGATGACTGGAGGCAGTCTTGTTTACATTTAATGGCCGAAGTTGGCGGCCGGATTGGATGACAGATTAAGCATTTGGAGCCAAGTCGTTTGACACGCTAAGCATACTTCTGGAACATTTAGAGCCATCGTGGCTTTTTTATTTTTTATTTTATTTTAGTTTAGTTTATTTTATGTCATCAGTCTCCTGACTGGTTTGATGTGGTCCGGCGCGAGTTCCTCTCTTGTGCCAACCTCTTCATCTCGCTTCCCGCGCCCGGGTTCCCGGGTTCGATTCCCGGCGGGGTCAGGGATTTTCTCTACCTCGTGGTGACTGGGTGTTGTGTGATGTCCTTAGGTTAGTTAGGTTGAAGTAGTTCTAAGTTCTAGGGGACTGATGACCATAGATGTTAAGTCCCATAGTGCTCAGAGCCATTTGAACCATTTTTTTCTTCAGCTCAAAACAGCACTTGCATCCTACGTCCTCGATTATTTGCTGGACATCTCCTCATTCCTTACCTTATTAGTCCACCTACTTTTCAACATTCTTCTGTAGCACCACATCTCAAATGCTTCGAATCTCTTCTGTACCGCTTTTCACACAGCCATTGTTTCTATGCTATACAATCTGTGGTTTAAACGTACATTCCTCGAAATTCCTTCCTCAAATTGGAGCCTATGTGTAATGGGCTTTTCTTGACCCTCTATGCCAGTGATAGTCTGTTTTTTATGTCTCCCTTGCTTTCCTGACCACGAGTTATTTTGCTGCCCTAGGTAACAGATTTCCTCAACTTCATCTACTTCGTGATCAACAAGACTGATACTAAGTTTCTCGATGTTCTCATTTCACCTACTTCCCATTACCTTCGTCTTTCTTTGAACTTTCTCAGTTCACAGCTCATACTCATTAGACTATTCATTCTATTCAGCAGATCCTGGAATTCTTCTTCACTTTCACTGAGGATATCAATGTCATCAACGAATCTTATCTTTGATATCCTTTGCTCTTGAATTTTAATTCCACTCTTGTATCTTTCTTTTATTTTCGTCATTGCTTCTTCGATGTGTCGTTTGAACAGTAGAGGCGAAAGACTACATCCTTGTCTTACACCGTTTTTAATCCGAGCACTTTGTTCTTGGCCTTCCGCACTTATTGTCCCCCCTTGGCTCTTTTACGCATCGTACATTACTCTTTCCCTACAGCTTACTCCTATTTTTCTCAGTGTTTAGAACATTTTGCACCATATGACTGCCAAACGCCTTTTCTACGTCGACAAAGCCTATAAACCTGTTTTTCTTTCCTTTTTTTTTTTTTTGGCATGTTTCCATTATCAACTACGTCACAACAACCACTCTGGTGCCTCTACCTTTCCCAAAGCCAAATTGATCGTCATGTGACAGAACGTCAGTTTTCTTTTCCATTTTACGTACGTGTTCCTGTCAGCAACTTCGTTGCATGAGCTGTTAAGCTGATTGTGCGATAATTCTCGCACTTGTCGTCTCTTGCAATCTTCGGAATTGTGTGGATGATGTTTTCCGGAAAGTTAGATGGTACATCGTCAGACTCGTGGATTCTACACCCCAACGTGAATAGTTTTGTTCCCACTTCCACCAATGATGTTAGGAATTCTCGTGGAATGCTATCTATCCTTTCTGCCTCATTCGATATGAAGTCTTCCCCTAGGTCACAGGTGAAAATCGTCGTACTCATTAACAAAGTCTTCCAAAGTACAATCCACGGCCTGTGGACGTTTACACGATCAGTAAGACGATGTCACAAGCTGCTATATAATTCGAAGTGCAGCTGAAAGGCCGATGTTGGTCGCTAATACAGTTACACGCCGTAATTTATGGCAACACTGGACGTGTCACCAGCTGTTCTAGTATTGTCCGCGGTGTCTCGTGGGCACCTCCTAGTGCTGATCACAATGTATTTCAGCGATGTGTGGTCTCCGTATTGATTCCTGAGTCTCCTTTAGGCGAGGATACTATAGAAGCGGAAGGAAACATATAACTTTAGGAATATACCGATGGCGTAAGTCACCTCTCGTACCTCTGTTTCTGAAAGTGGGCAAGGAAGGTGGGGTGGGGAGGGGCCAGTGGTGATGAATAATCACAGCCCTTTAATGCAGGAACACTTCCAACCACGCTGGGAAGAAATTACTTTAATCTGAAAAAAAATCTGCTTTCTGAATTAAATATTTAATATTCGTAAAATAAAGAATGACAGCTTTCAGACACAAAACGATATTTTATTTCAATGCACGATGCATTTCAAGCCCAGGGGGCCTATATTTGGGTGCTCATAATGCGTCTTGCACTGAAATAACATGACTGTTTGTGGCTGAAGGTGGTTGTTCTTTATTTTACGAAACTAACACAGTCACGGAAGAAAGGCTAACAGTAACGGATAAAATTAAAAAGAAAAAGAAATACACAAATTTTCCGACCGTGCCCATCGGCTCGTCCTTAGCTTTTGTGGACGCCAGGGCTTGCTTCCAGTATCCAGTGAAAGCGGGGCTTTTGTCCAGCGTGGAGATAATGAGTCGAACTTCCTGCAACCTTCTAAATGGCCGGCCGCGGTGGTCTAGCGGTTCTGGCGCTGCAGTCCGGAACCGCGGGACTGCTACGGTCGCAGTTTCGAATCCTGCCTCGGGCATGGGTGTGTGTGATGTCCTTAGGTTAGTTAGGTTTAAGTAGTTCTAAGTTCTAGGGGACTTATGACCTAAGATGTTGAGTCCCATAGTGCTCAGAGCCATTTGAACCATTTGAACCTTCTAAATGTGTTGTGGTTGGAGCTGGATATTTTAGCTTAAGGACTAGTGTTTTCCACATTATGGCAAACCATCATGCTGGCCACTAAATTTGCGACACCGAGAGGGATGGCAAATAACAAAATTTTATTTTCTATGTGTTTACGTGACAGTAAGTTACACTAATAAGAATGCTGAAGTAAATGTGTAAATGATCTGGGGCTATACACTGTAAGAACTTTAGTACACAGCGCTGACAAGAACAACAACAACAACAATAGCCAGCCGGTGTGGCCGAGCGGTTCTAGGCACTACAGTCTGGAACCGCGCGACCGCTACGGTCGCAGGTTCGAATCCTGCCTCGGGCATGGAAGTGTGTGATGTCCTTAGGTTAGTTAGGTTTAAGTAGTTCTAAGTTCTAGGGGACTGATGACCTCAGAAGTTAAGTCCCATAGTGCTCAGAGCCATTTTGAGCAACTGCAACCTGCGTCCTCAATTATTTGCCGATGTACTCCAATCTATATCCTCCTCTACAGCTTTTATCCTCTATGGCTCCCTCTAGTACCACGGTAGTTGTATCTTGAAGTATCAATAGATATCCTGCAATCATCGGCATGCATACCTGAACTATTGTGAACCGTTTCGGTTTTCTGTCGATTCTGATAGAACATCCATATCATTCACTCTCTGACTTCCTATTCATAACGGACCCTACTCCCGTTGTACCACTTTCAGCTGCCATTGATATTATTCTATATTCGTCTGACCACAAATGCTTATCTCCTTTCCATTTTACTATATTTAGAAAGAGCCTAAGCATTTCCCGTATCAGAGATTCGTTTTCCTTCCACGTTCAAACTTCTGAGATTCCACGCCACAACTCGTAGAACGTTACCCTTTCGTTGCTTATTCAATCTTTTTCTCATGATCACCTCTCCCTTGGCAGCCCCCTCCCGCAAATCCGAATCGGCGCTAGCTCGGAATACTTTGCTAATGGAGAGATCATTGTGATACTTTTTTCAATTATAGGCTACATGTCCTGTGAATACACATTATATGTTTTTATGCAGTGGTTTCCATTGCCTCTTGCAATCGTGTGTCATTGATCATTGCTCATTGTTCAGCGTTTTAGGGGCAGTTTCGCACACCAAGGGCAAGGGAGTGCCCTGAAACTCTGTCCGTTCCTCTGCCCTCTTTGACAACGCCGCTGGCAGAACGAGGATGACTTCTTGTGCTGGAAGTCATCGGCCGCCACTGCTGGTGATTTTTATTCAAAATTTAAGCCGTGATGAAGTTCTAATCCGGGACAGAATGCGTTTTGACTGTTAGTCAAATACGCTACCCCTTCACAAGGCGCGCAAGATAAAATGATCATCATTTTTAAATAAATGATTATTTGCAGTCTTGACTGTCTCATTAGCCGGCCGTTGTGGCCAAGCGGTTCTAGGCGCTTCAGTCTGGAACCGCGCGACCGCTACGGTCGCAGGTTCGAATCCTGCCTCGGGCATGGATGTGTGTGATGTCCTTAGGTTAGGTAGGTTTAAGTAGTTCTAAGTTCTAGGGGACTGATGACCTCAGATGTTAAGTCCCATAGTGCTCAGAGCCATTTGAACTGTTTCATTAAGGTATACATGCCGTTCAACTCCAGCGTACACCGGTCGTAGTGACTTGGGAGCGATGGCGAGCCATTCCCTCGGCAACCCTTCGTCGGGATCTCTCCTTGGGTGCGCTATGGAGGCCGTGCTGTAAGGGTCGACAGCCGATTACCCTCAGTATGGCGGAATGCCAATAAAGTATGATTTAACGCTCTTTTTGAAAGACATCTTCACGGAAATCTCGAAAGTGCGGCACAGCATCCGGCCCTCACAACTAAGAAACCTATCGCCTGCTGACCAAATTAATGGTGATGTAAACTAGAGGTGGACTTTGTTCTGTCCCCAGTGGCAACCGATACCATCCTGTCATGCCACAATGACGAGTAAGAGTGCAATTCAGTAACGTCCGTTCGTTCTCGGAGTTTCCGTACACCAATACGTCCATTCTGATGCTGCCTTCAGATCCGCGACTCACCTCAGAAGGCGATGTGGTATGAGTGCTGTGTTCAGTGTCGTCATCAGGTGCATAACTGTCGGCGCACCACTCTCTGCTGCTGTCTTCTCGGGCGCTAGTCGCGTGGGGTCATGAGGCTACTTCAAGGCGTTGCGTATAGTCCTCTTGAAACTTTGACTTTGTACTTGAAATTGAGGAATAGGAAATAAAGAGAAAGTTTGGGTGGGAAACTAGCCGGTGCAATGCAGTATCCTTCGTCTATTAACGCATTACTCGAAAACTACTGATTCCCGTAAGAGACCGGATGATCCTCAATGAAGCAGATGTTATGTAGCCGTCACGCTATCACAGAAACGTACATACAATGAAAAGACGTCCTAATATTGTCAGGCCTCGTTTTACCTCGCTTAGTGTAGCAACTCGACGTGGCATGGACTCAATATGTTGGAAGGCCCTGCAGAATTATTGAGCAATACTGCCTCTAAAGCCATCCATAACTGCGAAAATGTTGCCAGTGCAGGATTTGAACAGACACTGTCGTTAGCCCCTTGATTCATCTGGGCAGTCAGCTGCACAACAGTTGCACGTCTCCTCGCCCGTACATATCTCCACTGCCGTCGTTCACCCCGGATGTGTGTGGCCCATCATGCACTAGGGTGCCTCGGTACCTGTATTGGATATCCTCATTTTGCCATGCGCGCCATATTTTAACCACGGAGACACGAAAACAGTTTACAGACATAGCCGCTCCAGAAATGCTTCTACCCTTGATCCGAAAGCCAATGATCTTGTCTCTTTTGACGTCAGATATATCTCTCCGATTCCGCATTTCGACAACGCCTACACAGTTTTACGCCCCCCCCCCCCCCCTTTGAGTCTTGTTATACCTTATATTGCTAGTGCTGCCACCTGTCGTCTGTGTGAGGTTATTGCATGTTACTAACGTCAAACGCAGGCGGTGATCACATTAATGTGACTGGAGCGTATTTGAATATGACGGCTTTTCATTACAACTCATTAAAAAGAGATTCTGTAAACATGAAAAGTTCATTGACAGTAAAATTTTTATCGGAACCTTCAGTTTGCGAACTCTGTTACTTACTTTATATTATCACTGGAAATGGCAGAAGTTTCATCCATCCAGAAGGCCAGACGTTTAGTATGGCCATTTTCCGCAACATCTGTATAAATATTCGTCTTGTAAGTTAAAACGCCTTTTTATTGCTGCAATCGATTACTTATTTCCGTCTCACCAGCTGCGACATAGTCGCGCTGTCAAATGTTTTTTATTCCAGTCTTTGATCACAATATCAATTCTTTTGACGATGACCGGTTTCAATCCGTAATAACCCTTCCTCAGATCTTTTCTACACCATGTCCTAAAGTGATAAGGCCATAATGGCATCGTCAAAACATCTAAATATAATCAACATAGCATCGTCACATAGATCTAACATAAGGTGTAGAGTAGGCCACCATCGTCCACTCAGTCATTATTGCAACTGTCTACTGAAGTACAGTAGCTACCAGAAATCTGTTTTCCTACATCCTACCTAGATGTTGCTACTGTGGGCTTAGATGTAGTCGTCATTTACACAAAAAACATAATCTGGCAAAAATACATTAGGTAAAATACATGTAGCAGACTTTTAAATATTGATAACTGTCATAGAAACCAGTTGTGATATATTAAAAGACGAATAAAGTTACCCATACATATCACGATGTATGTAAAGCCCTCTAGTGGTTAAGTTCTTACGATTGGTGCGCGCCTAATAACATCCTGGCAGCTGACCCAACAGAGGGCGCTGATCATTGATCTGTCTTTTTCAGCTGTCATATAGAGAATTTATCTTTCATAGGTAATTTATAGGTTGCTACAGGCAATGTATCAAGCATATTAATTTTTGACCGTAAATTCACTATAAAAGGGTCGGACCTATTCTCTTCATATATTTCCTTTTAATAATTTTATATGGGTAACTGTATTGGTCTTTTAGTATATCACAATTGGTTTCGATGATAGTTATCAATATTTAAAAGTCTGCTACATGTATTTACCTAATGTGTTTTTGTCCGATTATGTTTCTTGCGTAAATGATGATTATACCTAAGCCCACAATAGCGACGTCTAGGTAGGATGTAGGCAAACAGGTTTCTGGTAGCTACTGTACTTCAGTAGACAGTTGCAATAATGACTGTGTGGACGATGTGGTCTATTCTACACCTTTTTTAGATCTATGTGACGATGCTGTGCTGATATATTTATATGTTTTGACGATGCCATTATGGCCTTTTCACTTTAGGACATGGTGTAGAAAAGATCTGAGTATGGTCATTACGGACCGAAACCGGTCATCGTCAAAAGAATTGATATTGTGATCAAAGACTGGAATAAGAAACGTTTGACTTATTTCCGTTCCAGACGCGTTTCGCCTTTTTTTTGTTAAGGACAAGCCTAACGATTAACTAACAAATCCCATGAATACACTTCTAACATTAAAAACAAAAAGCTTCTATAAAGAATTAAATTTGAGATCTCAGCAAGGAAAAATTTATGTATTTATAAAAGGAGTGTTTGTTAACTGATCTCAGCCTGTCACTGAAAAATCTTTGAAGCGAAGAAAATTGCGTATGGTTTATTCAGGAAATGCTTTTTCAGAGTAGCAGTTCTCTAACATTCCACTGGAATACCTTCCCGTGTGCTCCTACCACATAAACCTGGGGAGGTAGGTTGGGTAGCCATGTAGCGGCTGTTTCTCGGCCACGGCAGATAAGCCACGGATAGGACAGGAGAGCAGCGAAGCTTTATATATCGTCCTGGCGGTAATTGCGTAGCTGTCTCTCGGCCACATAGACTGCCGTAAGTGGAACGCACGCTGGGACAACTTAATTTCCGGCGTGCTTCCCACGCCATCTTGGCTAACTGGCAAGTTAATTTTCAATTTGTGGTAGACCAATGTAACGTACAAAATTCCCGGCACCCTGGCCTTAAATACGTAACACATTCTCTCACCGTACACAGAACTTTATTCGGATTTTTCTTGCAACAACGAAACCAGTGATTTCAAAGGAAAGCCGGCGCGCCAGTGTTTAATTCACGGACCTTTACGAACTAGTCAAACGAAACGAAATGAGAACTGCATGTGTCTTTCTTGAGTATATCCACAACTACATGATTATTGTTCAATTAAGTGTCTGACAGAGGGTTCATATAACCGGTCTCCGACAAATTCTCCACCGTTACGCTTTCGAATAGCACTCGGGAAAAATTAACACCTTACATTTCCTTTCGAGCTCTGTTTTCTCTGATAGTAGTTTCTCCCTATGTGGATGATAGTCAACAAAACATTTTCTAGATCTTTCGTAGGTGACTGTCTACAACTGTTAAATAATTTGAAATAAGGATATTTGTGCCATCAGCTGGACAAGGTACCTTATACGCCGTCTACGGTGGCTTTTCAGTGTCTAGAATATGTCCATCTCATGTAAACACATGTGCTACTGTGTACTGAGTTTTTGTAACGTAACAATCATCTGTGAGCGTTATATACACGGATATCAGTATTTGCGCAGTGTGCTTTATGTTTGTTAAATATTTTACTTATGACAAATCTTTTATAATGTGCTGTTTGTTATCCATATGACAACTTGGCAAGACGTCCAACTTAAAATGAACACGTTTCAAAACAAACATTTTTTAAAGAACTGAAGCGACAACAAAGTCTATGGAAACTGGTTGTTTTAAATAGAGGAATACTTACGATTCAACCATTCATTACCGTCATATATGAACCATACAAATGTATAACATACATAATTGGCATAATATTCGCAACACAGTGTCTATAAACACGCTGTGCATTGACACATTTAAGTGTGGAGTTATCACCAAGTGTGCACTACTGTAATTATGCCACGTACATCGCGTTTATAGGGACTCTATTACGACAGGAATATTACGACAATTACGTATGTTCTGCATTTTTATGGTTCACATAAGGCGGAAATGTGTCATTGACCCGTTGATGTGCAATGTTTCTCTCGTTGAAGCTTTTTTGTTACAATCGAAACCGGTAGAGAATGAACGTCAAATTATACTGCCGATGGCACAAATATGGTTCTTCCAAAATATTTTCTCATTAGCAGAGGAATGTTGGTGATTGAAACAGTATGAAAAGCTCTCACCACAACGAAAAATGCCTTTGTTTTAATGGTTGCCACCCCATTTTGCGTAACATATCCAAGACACTCTCTACCGTACTTCATAATAATACAAAACGAGCTTTGAACTTTTTGTAGGTTCTCCGTCAATCCTGAGTGGCAAGGATTCCACACCGCTCAGAAATACTCTATAAAAAGACGGACAAGCGTAGTGGAGGCAGTCTCTCTAGCAGATTTGTTGCAGCTTCTATGACTTCAGTCAGTAAAATGGGATCTTTGGTTCGCCTTTTCAGTAATAAGTTTTTCTGTGTGATGGTTCCAATTTAATTCATAATTGTAAACCATTTAGCTGGAATGACAGACTTTAGATGTATACTATTTATTGCTTAATCGAAATTTAGCGGGAATTTTTTAGTACCCACGTGGAGGACCTCACACTTTTTGCTGCATAGGGTCAACGTCCATATTTTTGCGCCTTGTAGATACCTTGTCTCTATTATTTTATAATTCATTTTGATATTCTGATGAGTTTACAAGACGGCAAACGACATCATCACCCACAAGCAGTCTAAGAGGGCTGCTCAAATTGTCTTCTAAATCGTTCACATTGACTGAGAACAGCGGAGGAGTTATAACACTTCCTCGGGAAACCGAATATATCAGCTCGTTTTCACTTGGTGACTTCACGTCAAGTACTATGAACTGTGTTCTTCAGGAAATCATGAATCCGATCGCACAACTGAGACTATACTGCACAGGCCCGCAATTTGATTAAAAGCCTCTTTTGAAGGACGGTGTAAAAAAAAAAAAAACATGAAAGACTAGAGATGTGGATGGCACTTTTTACTCCGTGTGAATAGAGCGAATTGTCCTGAGTCCATGTTGATTATGTGTCAATAGAGCGTTCAGTTAGAGGTAATTCATAACAGGCAAACAGTGTGTATGTATCAAAATCAAACTGCAAATCGATATCACTGATATTAGTCTACAATTCAGCTGACCACTTCTATATCCTTTCCTGTGTACTGTCGTTGCCTGTGCAACTTTCAAGTTTTTAGGAACGAATCTTTCATCAAGCATTCAATTTGTCTGCTAAAAATGGGACTGTTTCATCACCGTAATCTGAAAGGAAACTTATTTATCTAGCGCCTGGACTACAAAACTTTTCTTTTTTAAGTAACTTAATCTGCCTCGGCTCCAAATCGGCAGCTGCCCTTGATGCGAATTTTGGAATTTTTACTACAGCTTCTTTGGTGAAAGAATTTCGGAAAATGGAATTTAGTAGCGTTGCTTTGGTAGAGCTGTCACCGGCAATAATAATACTCCTACGTATTGTCGTCTCTGTTTTATCGCCTCTTTTTTTCCACATTAGGAGTTATACAAGATATGTAGGTCAATACCGTACTTGGCGACAGTAATAAAAATCTTGTTGAGACCAAACGTGTTTCGCTTTATTTTAAAGCATCTTCAGAGGCCAGGCTTTTTTGCTTCTTACGTCATTCTTCACGTTTTTCTGCAAGTACGTGGTAGATTTTAGCGCAATGTAAAAAACGTGAATATATTTACTGTTAGTGCCAGTGCTATGCGCTAAAATCTACCAAATATGTATAGAAGAACGTAAAGAACGACGTAAGAAACAAAAATAAAACCTGACCGCTCAAGATGCTTTGTAATCAAGCGAAACACGATTAGTCACAATAAAACTTTTATTACCGCCACAAAAGACGGTATTAACCTATAAAACTTGTATTACCATTCCTACCTCGCCTTGAAAATATTGATTATGTTTTTCCACTGCCATACATTACAGGATGCTCAGTAAGGTGACTACTACATTACATACCAGCTCAGAACTGGTGCCAGTATGAATGTACGATATGGCTGGCTGCAGAGACAGATGATGCTTCCATCGAGCTATCGTTATAAACACAATGACGTGTTCCTTCCGACATGCATGCATACCCGAAGGAACAAGCACTGCGGCGAATACAGCCGTTATGAAATACATTAAATGTATTCGCAGTTGCGAAAATGGATAACCATTAGCTGTATTATGGAATGACGACAATGAACATTTGTGCCGGACCGGGACTGGAATCTGGATTTCCCGCTAATCGTGAGCGGTCGCCTTACCATTTGGGTATCCGTGCACAACTCAGGGTCACATGTAAACTTCCCTATGTCGTCATCCATGTGCCTACTACCTGAACTCATACAGCCATTATGTATATTCCAGTCCACGGGACACATTTTACTTGAAAGTCTATTCCCCGGTGTCGGCGGATAAATACTGTGAGTGGTCCTCCGATAACTGAATGGTTAGGCGACCGTTCGCAATAAGCGGGAAATCCGGATTCGAGTACCTGTCCGTCACAAATTTTCATTGTCGTCATTCCATTTTACAACTAATGGTTACCTATATTCGAAACTGCGAATACATTTAATGTGTCGTTATGAACGGTGTTGCATTAACATCTACATAAATACTCTGCAAGCCGTTAGAGTGTCCTTGGCATAGATCTACTTCGTACCGGTATTAGTCATTCTCTATCCCAATCGAGTATCGAGTGAAGAAAATATATCTATGCTTGTAGTTTCATAATCCCTAAGCAAGATAAACAACTGAGGCAGCAAGACTCTCAGCCAGCCTTGGTCAAGTACTGTTTATTTGAAGTTACCCGAGAGGCTTTCTCGAAAACAACATCCCTTTTCTTCGAACAATTTGCATTTAAGTTCTCTGTGATTTCTGTGTTAAACTTTTGCAACGACCATATCGATCCATGCTCTTGGCATCACTGAATATGTAAGATGTGTGCTGTCATATCGACAGTGACTTCTAGGGCGGGAGCAATACTTCATAACAGAGCAATGTATACAAAAAAAATATTTTAGATTTTATTACTATGTTATCAAGCAGGGCAAATATCATAACTTATCTGAAAGTTAAAGCTTATGCTTTTTTTAATTCAATTTTACAAAACACCCTCCTGCAAAACACAAAAGTTTTATTTCCCAAGGTATTTTTCGGCACTTACGTGACACTACTGGAACACGTGAGGCAATACTGACCTTACGACTTATCTTAGAACAAAGATTAAGGAAAGGCAAACCTACGTTTCTAGCATTTGTAGACTTAGAGAAAGCTTTTGACAATGTTGACTGGAATACTCTCTTTCAAACTTTAAAGGTGGCAGGGATAAAATACAGGGAGCGAAAGGCTATTTATAATTTGTACAGAAACCAGATGGCAGTTATAAGAGTCGAGGGACATGAAAGGGAAGCAGTTGTTGGGAAGGGAGTAAGACAGGGTTGTAGCCTCTCCACGATGTTATTCAATCTGTATATTGAGCAAGCAGTAAAGGAAACAAAAGAAAAATTCGGAGTAGGTATTAAAATCCATGTAGAAGAAATAAAAACTTTGAGGTTGTTTCAGCTATCACTGCCATCCCTACTTGTTAGTGCTACTTTACAACAGCAAGGTCGCCTACTGATCTTCCGTACTAACAATAACTCACGACTGGCCTTTGTAATGGTCGCCTAGTCGTAGATATTCCTAATTGCTATAATCGCACTATTTCACTCCCATTTACGGAGCTTGTTAGCACTTGATGTTAGGTTGGCACCATTAAAATGCATTGTGGTAATCGCTGCTGCTTGCTGGATCGCTGCTGTGTATCGATGCTGATGCTGGCTCTAAATCTGGTTGTCTAGGGTTAAAAACATGAGGTCCCGTGTTTTTTAAGTGCTTTTGATGATAAAGAACGAGCGAAACCAACAAATATGTAAACTTCAAATATTTATTACTTTGGTGGCCATCTTAATTCCACTGTCCACCAAAGACCATGACACAACACAAAGTAGTACTTCCTTTACATGTTCTTTACATTGTTTATCCACCTCAAACAATAACACACAAACACACTTTACCAAAGTGACATTCCGACTGCGTCCCCGACCCTTCTTGCTGCTGGTATTTATAACATTGTCAAAGAACTACTAAAAAGAGATATAGTTTATAAGTCACATGTACATCTGTTATCATAATTTGTGCAGAAAAGTTATTAATTTGCATCGAGTGACATAATTTAACATGTTATTAAAATGACAGACAGATTTGTTGACTTGACAGAATAATTCTTTGTTACAAAAAAGCAGTTTTTTAGAAGTTTGTCAATTGACTTCTCTAATTTGCATAAATAAGTAAATAACATGAATTATTAAGAATTACATTGGTTTTCGTCTAAAATAGGATTGATTACATGAATACTGAGTGAAAACGCTCCTAGTGAACAAATAGATTTCACTGGGTGATTTTTATTTAAGGAGATCCAAAATACCTAAGTTGGCCACTATTTTTCGTACTTCATATTAATTATTTAAGATGAACTTAGTGTTTTTACATGATGACATTTGCTGTATCAGTGATCAAGTGATATTAACTTTTGTGTGGGTCAGTTATTCAGTATAATTTAATGGGTTGACTGTTTATGGAGACATGTTATGCAATCATTGTTAACATACACAATAACTTTTCTATATCATAAATACTCGTTAAACTGGTTGAATTTGGAGGGTATCGCATACTTCGGTAAAGTAAAGCCTTTAATATGTTCCGTTACACCTTACACATGCTTCGCTAATAGACTGCAGCGCCACGGTTCATAAACTTCATATTCGTGGAACTACGGCTGGAATGAAAAAAGCCACTAGTTGTGACGTAACAGCGGCGCTTTACATCTATATCTACGTACATACTCCGCAGTCCACCATACAATGCGTGGCGGAGGGTACCTCGTACCACAACTAGCTAGCTTCTTCTCTCGCTGTTCCACTCCCAAACACAACGAGGGAAAAATGACTGCCTACATGCCTCTGTATGAGCCCTAATCTCTCTTATCTTATCTTTGTGGTCTTACCGCGAAATATAAGTTGGCAGCAGTAAAATTGTACTGCAGTCAGCCTCAAATGCTGGTTCTCTAAATTCTCTCAATAGCGATTCACGAAAAGAACGCCTCCTTTCCTCCAGAGACTCCCACCCGAGTTCCTGAAGCATTTCCGTAACACTCGCGGCATGATCAAACCTACCAGTAACAAATCTAGCAGCCCGCCTCTGAATTGCTTCTATGTCCTCCCTCAATCCGACCTGATAGGGATCCCAGACGCTCGAGCAGTGCTCAAGAATAGGTCGTATTAGTATTTTATAAGCGGTCCCCTTTACAGATGAACCACATCTTCCCAACATTCTACCAATGAACTGAAGACGACTACCGCCTTCCCCACAACTGCCATTACATGCTTGTCCCACTTCATATCGCTCTGCAATGTTACGCCCAGATATTTAATCGACGTGACTGTGTCAAGCGCTACACTACTAATGGAGTATTCGAACATTACGGGATTCTTTTTCCTATTCATCTGCATTATTTTACATTCATCTATATTTAGAGTTAGCTGCCATCCTTTACACCAATCACAAATCCTGTCCAAGTCATCTTGTATCCTCCTACTCAACGACGACACCTTCCCGTACACCACAGCATCATCAGCAAACAGCAGAACATTGCTATCCACCCTATCCAACAGACCATTTATGTAGATAGAAAACAACAGCGGACCTAGCACACTTCCCTGGGGCACTCCAGATGATACCCTCACCTTCGATGAACACTCACCATCGAGGACAACGTACTGGGTTCTATTACTTAAGAAGTATGCAACCCGCAGCATTCGTTCCGTACTCGCTTCCCCGCTATACTGGATTGGCCAGGCAAATTCACAACGAATCAACCTCGGAGAGTTTTAGGTCTTCCCATTATTCTTCTCTTTGAACATGATGGGTACTGGACGAGGAGGTTGAGGGGGGTAGTGGATGAGGAAATAGGATGAAGTATTAAGGGTGAAGCGGAAATTAAGCTGGTGCCCTATATGTGATACAATGCACAGCTTAGCTATGGCTGCAGCGGTTATCTGTCCCCCGAGGGTGCGACACAAGAGGACTTGTGCACGTCACGCGAAGACGGCGGGACGACCGCAGCGGCCGACGCGGGGGCGGCACGCGAGTGCTGCGGCCCGGCCCGGCCTTGCCGGCCACGGCAGACTTGCAAATTGGCGAATTAGCGGCGAGGCCTGCGGCGTGGGGCAAGCCGGGGGACCTGTTGCCGGCGGCGCGTCGGCACGCGACGTCACGCGAGGGGACATGGCCGGCGCACGTGGCGCGGTCGGCAGCACGTGTCAGGCGGCGGGGGACCAGTGAGAGGATGGCTGTGCGGCGACAGACAGAGGCACACAGTGCTGCGCTCTCAGTAACCTGATGAAACAAGCACGCACAAAAACTTTTAGAGAAACACAGCAACGTACGATGGGCGGGGCACCAAGTAAGTAATTTTCTTTTCTCAGCTGATTTCAGTTGAAAAAATTCGGAAATTGCTGTGGGACATCTTGGAACAGTCCATGAGCCGTGGTGAAAACTGCTGTTTCGAATAGCGCGCCGCAGCGCGTTGTGTGAAGCAGTCGCCCTCCGCTTCTGGCGGTGGCGCCGCTGTGGCAATCGCTGCTTTGGTGTTTCCCTCTTGTGTGAAAGGTGAGAGGTTGCCTGTCCACGTGCATTTAAGGGACGCTGTGAGTTCGCCAGTTGGTCAGTCTGGGTGAGTCCGGAGTCAGTCTGGTGTCAGTCTCTCGTCCCCAGCTTGCTAGTCTGTCTCTCGTCCGAATTTGTGGCGCACTGAGAGAACTCAACCAGTGGTCTCCCGGTCGGGGCCATCTGAGTCTGCGCGTTAGGTCGCCAGTCTGCCCGTGTTGCTCAGGCAACGGTCATTGGCGGTTGGATCGATGACTAGTCCGCCTTGAGCGTCGGCGCATGGGAGGTCTCCAGTGGGCCGCGTCGTATAGCGAGGGGTAGTGGCTTCACGGTCGACACGAGAGCAACAGGAGTCAACCCACCACATCGGTCTGGCCGGGAAGAGCTGCGACGCCGTGACACGGGAGATCGGCGCGCCTTCCTGCGTCCGTTGAAGCGGCTGGCAGCGGACGGTTCGGGAGATCGTTTTGGGGGTTCTGCGCCAGGTCTTGGCCGGAAATCGCAATTTATTAGAAGATAAGTGATTGATGATATGTTGTTTCATTAACTTGTTAAATTCTACTTGTTCTCTTGGTGAGGTACCCAGCCGCTTTGTTTTGGGGTCGTCCCACCATTCTTCTCCGTTTGCTCACCCGCGGGACGGTGGTTATTTATGAATTGGGTGCTCCGTTTTTCCCTTGTGGAGTAGGGCCGGGTTAGAGCAACCTGCGGTTCGCATTGTTCGGTAATCTCCTTATCGATCTAACGTACGTTAATAGCTGCCTCTGTGATGTTTGTCGGATTCGGTGTGATAACGAATTTATTGCTCGAAGTGTAACAGCTTAATTCCTGAAATATGTTTTTATCTTGCCTATCTTCTTGAGACGCGGTATATGTGTACTGTAGAGCATGTTTGGCCAACCTTGTATAATTTTATGTAAGATTGTATTTCATGGGCTTTTATTTAAATGATCATTTTAGTGTATAAAGTTGACACACTTACACCGTAAGACTTCTCTTAGAAGTTAAAAATCAAGTTGCAACTTTTAATTTTAGTGTTTTGTACCATTTCCATCCCTCCTACGGGGTGCATAGTTTGTGTGATTGTGTGATTTGTTAAAACTTTTAGTTTAAAGTAATCTGGCGTGTTGCAGATTTGCACCAGAGTAGTCTTTCAGAGGTTGTTGTGAGCGGTCGTGACTACGGCCGTGTCAAAAGGAGCAGCAAGGTTCTCAGCCCGAAAGCTCATACAGTGAAAAATTTTGATGGTGTTATGACAGTAACCAGACACAAATTTACGGGTTTCGAGTCGTTGCGATTCATCATCAGACGGTTTACACGCTTTCTTTCTGACATTTGGTATGTTTTTATAGATTAATTGTCGTGAAATTAATCTATAAAAACATACCAAATGTCAGAAAGAAAGCGTGTAAACCGTCTGATGATGAATCGCAACGATTCGAAACCGGTAACGGTTTCCTTTGAATAAAGGAACTGAAAGTAAATTTGTGGCTGGTTGATGTATAACACCATCAACATTTGTCTTCAAAAACAGCCACGGTCTCCAACATTTCATCATATGACAAAATAGCAGTGAAAAATTTGTTTCTTTCCGCCTCTGAATAAATTGTAACTTGATATTTAGAAGGTGCTTTCTGCTTATAATTTTAAATCTGTTACTTAAAAAAAAAGCTTTTATGAATAAAATTCCCATTTGTTAAAAGCAGTTTCATTTTGATTTTATCAGTTACTCCCTGGCAACTACTTCCACGCTCACATAATGTGATTAAATGTGTTACTGTTCTTGATCAATCGCTAGTAAATAAAGAAAATTCTTAAGAAAAAGTTTTTGAAAGTAAATTCACGGTTCAGTCCACTTATAGCTTCATGAAGTTCCGATAGGTGGTGGCGCTATAAGTAGCCTTCAAAAAAGCGTCTGTAGCTGGGGTGCATTCCAAGCAGACAGGTCATTAATGAGTTTCTTTTGGAGGAAAACCAGAGCTTCGCAGGTATTCATAGGTGCTTGCAGACTGTACGCGCAGATCTGGTAGTGAACAAAAGCACGATGAGTCGTTAGGCGAGGCGTCTCTCATCGTCGCACCAAAGTCGCGCAAACCTGGCTGACCTCCCGCGTGCCGGCCGGCGGCACACTTTTGTGACTCCTGCGATGCTGAAACGCGCGGACACTCTCATTCCAGGTGATCGCTGTCAAACACCTCGCTGCACGACTGCACGTCTGTTGGCAGTGCTCACACACTCGTCCATCAGTTGGGCGTACTCCAAATTGTGTGCCAGGATCTCGCACCTTCCAACTTCCATATGTTTGTCCTAAGGTTGCGAGGTGCCGGGGCTAGAATCTTCATATGGAAATGATGCTCTAAGCCCCTCCCCCCCTTTTCGAACTCCAACTTTTGCTGTTGCACATGGATGAAGAAGAAACGCGAACTAACTGGAATCGACCCAGCAAGTGGAGTAGAAAAGAGTTTGGCACCTGTAATAATTTAATTTGATAGAAATTAATTTGATAAAGGAAAGTTTCATTAACGTAGTGAGAAATGAAAGGGTTGCTTTACCAATCCACATAATGAAAGCTCTGTCCAAAATAACAATTTGATTTATTATGACTAAACACAAAATAATAAACAAAACGCATGAAACATTTACAATACGTCAAATTGGATACTCAAATAAATGCTGTGAAGGTGAAGTTGTCCATAACCTAGATTGTGACATTTATGACCAAGTGGTGTGTGGAGCCAATTCCATGCAACTCAAATCTTAAGAGAAACACCCAGCCAACCCAACATTAATTGATGCTACAGTAGTGAGAACTCAGACAAAGAACACCCAAGACAGAACCACGTTAGAAAAGACAGAAACAGGCGCGCTCTGCTGAGCTCTGATTGTCACATAGCAAAATTCCCTGATTTGCCGGTGCTGTGGACATACATTACCAAGCTGTCTTCTTAACTGCAAGAACATGATCTGGCATACCGGAGGCGATGGCTGGATGCTTCGACGTCCCATCGTGGTGATGATAATGTCGCGAGTATAGCCCAAAACAAATTATCCTGGTCTGGTTGTTCCAGACTAAAGACTTCCTAGCAACACATATGCGCCTCTGAGGGAGACGAAGAAGGCTCGCTACACAATCACTGACAGTACAGTGAGTGATTTTAACAAGCGAAGTCACACAGTAATTCCGATACAGTCAACTTTAGTCAAAACTGCTCAAGACGGACAACATAGGCCGCTTGCACGCAGAACGCTCAATTGCCAACTGCACTCGGAAAGTTACGTTGAAGTCGAAACTTCAGCAAATTCGTCAAACAGTATATTAGACAGCCAACGGAAGGCAGGCTGTCCAGAGCAGTGAGAGCTCAGTCTTGTAACCTACCCCGACCGAAAGACCAGAGCGGACCCTCTCAACAGCACCTGTACGAACACAAAACATTACTGCCCCCACGACAGTGGCCGTGGTTAAACGTTCCAATCATCCACTCGAAAACCGGCGGAAAATTCCACTCTATAGCCGACGTACTACTATTCCACCAATGGAGATACTTGGCACCAATTTCTGCGCCGATTTGGCTACGTTACGGAGCTATCCCCTCAGCAAGCCAATCACAGTTATGATTTTGCAGAAAACGCGGGAATTTTCCCGCCAAGACAGCCTGGGAACACAAGTCATTCCCACGCCTCGCTGGTAGCCCGCCAGAAAGTGTTTTTACTAAGTTTCTGCGAAGTAACGGAATCTCTAGCCCAGCCACTCCATCAGGCCCCTGTGGGGGTGTCGGCCCCACTCTTATGACAATGTCGGCATCTGGAAAGCATCCACTCGACTCCCTCACACCCGTCGGCTTAACCCTATCAAGATCAGCATAACCCGCCTGTCACCGGACCTCCTAGGTGAAGAGAGATGCTGCGTGGGAAGTCCGCGTGTGAAGGAATAGCAACTTTTCACTGCATGCAATTAGAGAGGAAAATCGAATTACTCAGCGTAAGATAGAAATGTGAGAGGGGGATCATGCCACCTCTCAAGTTAACTAATGTAATTACCTCTCAAAGTTATGATGCCGCAAGTCGTGGGTGTGACGTCTACCAGTGTAATGGTATCCTGCGGCCTTACACGACCCCCCTCCCCCCCATCACCGGACAATAAGGTGCCGTAAGAGCATCGCATTGAACGGAAATTATGTTGAAAAAGAGGATGTTGTAGCCATAAGAGTGCCTAGTAAAATGGTGTACTGGAATCCTGAAATAACCAACCTGTTTTCAGAGAAAAATGTGATCAATTACTTACTGAACGCCCCTCGTAAATCCTTTAGGAATGGAATAAACAGGAAGTGCAGGGCAGGTGAAATGGCTCCAGGAAAGGTGCGAAGAAATCGTGAAACCAATGATCGTCGGGAGGACTGAAAAGTCAAAACAGCCTTCGGAGAAATAAAAAAGGAAGGGTGATAACATTATGATTGCAATGGAAATTCTAATTTAAAAGCAGAAGAGACTCGACAGGTAGAAAGAGTATATTGCAAGCCTCTAAAAGGATGACGACTTGTCTGATGACGTGCAAGAAGAAGAGATCAGATTCGATATGCTTCACAGGTGATCCAGTATTAGTCAGAACGTGAAAGAGCTCTGTAAGACATTAGATCTAATTAAGCACAATGGATACACAAATGTTCATTCGGGAGAACGACGGTTCAGTCCCGCGTCCGGCCATACTGATTTAGGTTTTCCGTGATTTCCCTAAATCGCTCCAGGCAAATGCCGGGATGGTTCCTCTGAAAGGGCACGGCCGAATTCCTTCCCCGGCCTTCCCTAATCCGATGAGACCAATTACCTCGCTGTTTCTTCTCTTCCCCCAATCAACCCAACCCAATAGACAAATGTTTCGTCGAAATTTCTAAAATCGTTGATAAGGGGAGGGGGGGTGGAGTAGTGACAACTAAACAACTATTCTAGTTGGTGTGTATAATCTGTGGGACTGGCGGGGTATCGTCAGACTTCCGGAAAAAGATCATCCACACTGTTCTGAAAATAGCAAGGGCAGTTAAGTGCGAACACTATGCAATATCAGCTGAACAGCTCATGCATGCAGATTGCTCACAAGAATAATATGCAATAGAATGGAATAGAAAACTGTGAATTTGTTAGTTGACCAACAGTTTGCCCTTAGGAAAGGTAAATGCACCGCAGGGACGCTCCTCAAGCTGCGTTTAGTAAGGGAAGCAAGACAGAAGGAAAATCAAGTCAAGTTCACAGGATTTGTCGACATACAAAAAGCATTTGTTAATGTAAAATGGTGCAAGATGTTCGAAATTCTAAGAAAAGTAGGGGCAAGCTGTTGGGATAGATGGGTAACATACAATATGTACAGCAATTAAGAGGAAACAATAATAGTGAGAGACTAAGAACAAAGAGCTCAGATTAAAAAAGGTATACGACAGAGATGTATTGCTTCGCCCATATTGTTCAGTCTGTAAATCCAGAACCAATGACGGAAAAAAATTCAAGAGTGGGATTAAAATTCAGGGTGAAAGTGTGTCAGTGATAAGATTCGCTGATGACAATGCTGTCTTCAGTGCAACTGAAGAAGAACTGCAGGATCTGTTGGTAGAATGAACAGTACAGAAAATGGATGGAGAGTAAACTGGAAAAGAAAAAAAACTAAGTTAAGGAATTCTGCTACCTAGGCAGGGAAATTACCCACGACAGACGGAGGAATGGCGAGATGAAAAGAGCGTGAGGACAGGCAGTGAGTGGGTTCCTAGTCAAGAGAAGTATTTATCAATAAAATCTTCCGGGCTAAGTTGCCGTGGTCGATCTGTAGAACTTCTTCTTCCTGACGTTTCGTTCTCAACTACGGAGAACATCTTCCGAGGTGAGTCGACGACTGGCTGTTAGGAGCTGGGGCCGCCGCTTATATAGAGATCGTAGGGGGCGCCACCACATGTCACGTGGCGTCGATGTGCAGCTATCTCTGGCTATCGTTTGTTCTCTCGATTGCAGGCAATCGATTGTCACGTGATTGATGCAACGTCGACCGCCATATCTTATCCAATTTTAATCCCTCTTCTTTACGATTAAAATTGTATTGATGTTTGTGGATTTCAATTGCCTCTCTATACATACGTGTATAATAGTGCGACGTCCTCGCTAGCACGCTTGTTTCACCAAATTTTATTTCGTGATCTCCATCCTTAAAAACATGTTCCGCTACTGCCGATTTGTCGATATGTCCCAAGCGACAGTTTCTTTTGTGCTCCGTCAGCCGTGTATTGACGCTTCTTTTTGTAGTTCCTATGTAAACCCTGCCACAACTACACGGAATTTTATATACCCCTGGGGTGGCTAGGGGGTGACGAGCATCTTTTGTTGATCTTAGGCATTCACTAATTTTCTTAGTAGGTCTAAAAATGGTCTCTACCTGAAACTTGGCTAGTACTTTTCCAATGCGATCCGTGATATTATGGATGAACGGAATAAATACTTTTCCAGCTGATGGTTGTTGCTGTCTCCTATTTTTAGGCATTTTTCTATTTGGGTGAAGTGCTCGGTTAATCTCGTTTTTCGTATAACCATTTTTCGCAAAGGCCATTCGTAAATGATTTAGTTCTTCTTTCAAGTAGCCTGGTTCACAAATATTATTGGCCCTATCCACTAGTGTTTTTATGACCCCCCTCTTTTGCCTAGGGTGGTGGTTTGAGTTCTTATGGAGGTAGCGATCAGTATGTGTACCTTTCCTGTAGACCTTATGGCCTAAGGTCCCATCTGCTCGTTTGATAACTGATACATCCAAGAAGTTAAGTTGTCCATTCTTCTCCTTCTCCATAGTAAATTTAATCTTTGGGTTGATGCTATTTAAGTGTACCAGAAAATCATTCAAGTCTTCTTCCTCATGATTCCATATTACAAAGGTATCATCCTCATACCGATACCACTTCGAGGGGCTTTTTTTGGCCGACTGCAGTGCTTGATGTTCAAAATATTCCATGAATAAATTCGCAATTGCGGGACTTGAATGATTTTCTGGTACACTTAAATAGCATCAACCCAAAGATTAAATTTACTATGGAGAAGGAGAAGAATGGACAACTTAACTTCTTGGATGTATCAGTTATCAAACGAGCAGATGGGACCTTAGGCCATAAGGTCTACAGGAAAGGTACACATACTGATCGCTACCTCCATAAGAACTCAAACCACCACCCTAGGCAAAAGAGGGGGGTCATAAAAACACTAGTGGATAGGGCCAATAATATTTGTGAACCAGGCTACTTGAAAGAAGAACTAAATCATTTACGAATGGCCTTTGCGAAAAATGGTTATACGAAAAACGAGATTAACCGAGCACTTCACCCAAATAGAAAAATGCCTAAAAATAGGAGACAGCAACAACCATCAGCTGGAAAAGTATTTCTTCCGTTCATCCATAATATCACGGATCGCATTGGAAAAGTACTAGCCAAGTTTCAGGTAGAGACCATTTTTAGACCTACTAAGAAAATTAGTGAATGCCTAAGATCAACAAAAGATGCTCGTCACCCCCTAGCCACCCCAGGGGTATATAAAATTCCGTGTAGTTGTGGCAGGGTTTACATAGGAACTACAAAAAGAAGCGTCAATACACGGCTGACGGAGCACAAAAGAAACTGTCGCTTGGGACATATCGACAAATCGGCAGTAGCGGAACATGTTTTTAAGGATGGAGATCACGAAATAAAATTTGGTGAAACAAGCGTGCTAGCGAGGACGTCGCACTATTATACACGTATGTATAGAGAGGCAATTGAAATCCACAAACATCAATACAATTTTAATCGTAAAGAAGAGGGATTAAAATTGGATAAGATATGGCGGTCGACGTTGCATCAATCACGTGACAATCGATTGCCTGCAATCGAGAGAACAAACGATAGCCAGAGATAGCTGCACATCGACGCCACGTGACATGTGGTGGCGCCCCCTACGATCTCTATATAAGCGGCGGCCCCAGCTCCTAACAGCCAGTCGTCGACTCACCTCGGAAGATGATCTCCGTAGTTGAGAACGAAACGTCAGGAAGAAGAAGTTCTACAGATCGACCACGGCAACTTAGCCCGGAAGATTTTATTGATAAAGACGCCGGCCGTGAAAGCCTACATGGAATGACAAGAGAAGTATGTTGCTATCAAACATGGGCCTTACCGTGAGGAAAAAATTTCTGAGAACGTAGGTTTAGGGCATAGTGTTCTATGGTGGTGACTCATGATTAATGGGAAAACCAACAGAGAATCGGAGCATTTGAGGTGTGATGCTGTGGAAGAACGTTAAAAATTAGGCAGACGGTAAGATGAAGAACGAGGAGATTCTCCGCAGAATCGGTGAAGGCAGGAACAAAAAAATAGCTTTGAGCACTATGGGACTTAAAGGACATCACACACATCCATGCCCGAGGCAGGATTCGAACCTGCGACCGTAGCGGTCGTGCGGTTCCAGACTGTAGCGCCTAGAACCGATCGGTCACTGCGGCCGGCGAAGGGTGGAACATATGGAAAACTCTGACAAGGAGCAGGAGATGTGGTAGAGAATAACCTCTATGGTGTTATAGGAACATATAAAGGGTAAAACTGTAGGATAAGACACAGAGTTGAATATATCGAAAAAATTATTGAGGACGTAGTGCGAAGTGCTACTTGCAGCAGAGGAAGTCGTAGCGGGCCGCATCAAACCATTGAGATGATTGATAAAATAAAAGACTCTCTGATCAAAAGTATCCGGAATGGCATTTTCTTTTTCATGGAGAGCCGAAATCACAAATATTTAAGATTTCGGTCGTTCGGGCTCAAGGTATTTTATAACATGCATGTAGCAATTAACAGGCGAGTTAAAAAAGTCAGCTAACGTTAACAGCGTCTTAAAAGTTTAGTTTTTCTGCTCAGCAGCAAATAAAAAAACAGAGGCAGTAATATTTCAAGATCTGCTTAATTTCAGTTGACGCAGGTGAATTCGGCTGTGATCTGAATTAAGCTGGCTGCTTACTAGCCGGCCGTTGTGGCCGAAAGGTTCTAGGCCTTCAGTCTGGATCGGCGCGAGCTACGGTCGCAGGTTCGAATCCTGCCTCGGGCATGGATGTGTGTGATGTCCTTAATTTGGTTAGGTTTAAGTAGTTCTAAGGTTCTAGGGGACTGATGACCTCAGATGTTAAGTCCCATAGTGCTCAGAGCAATTTGATTTGAATCAACTAAAATGAACTAATTGTTCGTGTCCATATCACAAGCACGTTCCCTCACAGCTAGGTAAGGTGTGAGGTGACGACTATCAGTGTGGACGAGTAGTGCGACGTATTGAGGTGCAATGCGAACTGAGTCCCGATGTGACGTACTGAGGTACTAAGAGTGAGTGATTGAGACAACTCGGTCTAGGGCAGCGGCTATATGCACCCTGCCCTAGGGGCGCTATCGGCGCGTGGCCTGGGGACGTGTCTGGTCTTCGCCTGTCTAGACGCGCTTAGTTCAGCACATGCTAGAGAATGCTTCCTAATGCCGACCAGGGAGCTGGCGAAGGCGTACGCCATCACACCCATAACGTCAGAATTGGCTCTTGAGCAAAACGTTTGACGATCACTGTTTAACATACCTGAAAGTACTCCACTGGGCTCAGTTTGGGACTTTGGGCAGGTCACTGTGTTTCAGAAATGTTATTGTACAACAACCTCATTTATCTGGCTTTATGACACGATGCATTGCCACGTGGGTACAGTCAATCGTCGCCTCAGAACTGTTCCTCTTCTGTTCGCAGTACACAGTGCTGTAAAATGTGATCAAATCCTTTCGCATTTAGCGTTTTCTTAAGGCGCAATAGGGGGTCTAGACCCTAGCCACCAGAAACACCCCCATACCGGAACACCACCTCCTCCGTATCCACTCTTCGCACTACACATAGTGACAAGTAACGTTCTCCAGGCTTTCGCCAAACCAAAAAGCTCGCATTAGGGTACACCTTGATTTCCATCACTAAATTACTCGTTTCCAGTCATCCACTGTCCAGTGACACCGCTCTTTACTCCACCTAAACGTCACTTAGAATTGACTGCAGAAACGTGTGGCTTATGAGGAGCTGCTCCACGTTGTACCTGATTCCTTGTAACTACTTATACACAGCCAATGTGCTACCTGCAACACGGGTAGCACTTTCGAACTCACGAGTGCTTTCTTCCGCTGATTTCATGCGATTTTTTACAACCGCCCTCTGCAGTGCTCAACGGTCCCTGTCCTTCAGTCCCCGTGGTCTGCCTGGTCCCGGTTTAGCTGTGATTGTCCCTTCGCATTTCCACTTCATTATCGCCAGCAGTCAACTTTGGGCAGCTTTTGAAGGGCTGGAGTGTCCCTGATGGATCTGTAACTCAGGTGATATCCAATGACTAATTCACGTTCGAAGTCACTGAGGTCGCCTGATCGATTCATTCTCCTCTTACTGTTTCTCTACCGACAATACTCCCCCGTCTCCTTTTATACTGGTGGGACCGCTTCTCGTGACATCTAACGATAAAATCGTTATTACAACGGTATGGTCGGGTAATTGCGATCAGATAGTGTATTCCTCACATTAAGGCCTTTATCTGTTGGAGGCAAACTTTTTTTTTCTTTTCGATTTTGTTAAATTATCTACTGTGCCTGAAAAGACAACATACAAGTTATTAAAAGCGGACCCTTTAAGAGACGCTATCATGAAATTAAGCAACTCGTCCATAAAGATGAGACCCGTCACCAAGGTACAGAAGCGTCTTTTTCGACAAGCGACAAAATTACAGGGCACATATTGAACAATGAACAAGAGAGGCAAGAACACAATGAACAAAACTGTTAGACCTTAACTTTTCCCGGACAATTGAATGTTCAAATAATTTACGGGTTTGCTGCCGGGTGAACTATAAAATCAACGACTGGCAAACTCGAGCGGTGCGAAATTCAAACCTTTCCCCATCACAGACAAAGCTGCGTCGTCAAACGATTTCTCCGTGAGATTGATCACAGAAAGTCGAAAATTAAAATTAGAATTAGACACTGAGCCAGCCGGCCGGAGTGGCCGAGCGGTTCTAGGCGCTACAGTCTGGAACCGCGCTGCTGCTACGGTCGCAGGTTCGAATCCTGCCTCGGGCATGGATGTGTGTGATGTCCTTAGGTTGGTTAGGTTTAAGTAGTTCTAAGTTCTAGGGGACTGATGACCTCAGATGTTAAGTCCCATAGCGCTCAGAGCCATTTGAACCCTTTTTTTGAGACACTGAGCCAAGGAAACGTTCAAACTTCGCCGAATGACGAGCAGTTACAGATTGAAATTCCCAGTCAGACTGCGACCAAGACGCACCGTCCATCCAATCCCAAGAAAATTCAGGAACATTAGACGCCATCAGTAAATGAAGCTGAAATAATTCCTTAGAAACAAAACCTAATTGACGGCGAGCATAGTGGATCCTTTCACGAACAAGAGCTAAACCAGCACGTTGCTTGATGCAATTGGCGGCAGGAGAATCAATATTGAACAAACTGTTTATAAACTACCTTCCGAGGCTGCGGAAGAAGTTAGGAGGGAAGCTTGTCGTGTGTTGACTGGGGAACGTCCACCCAAGTGTAACGTTACAGTAGCTGAGGCAGCTGCTTTACGTTCACTTAGAATGGATCCTGATATTGTTATTTTACCTGCGGACAAGGGAAATGCCACGGTTTTGTTGAACGAGCACGATTACATTCAAAAGATGCAGTGTCTACTTTCTGATTCGGCGTATCGCAAAATTGGTGCTGACCCTACTAGGAGTGTTGAGAGAACGACTAATAACCTCCTGCAGAAAAGTTCTTTGTCACAGGAGACTATCAGGAGTCTTAATTCTTACTGTGCTGTACCAGCTAGATTATATGGCCTCCCTAAGGTCCATAAAGAAGCTGTCCCGTTGTGGCCTATTGTTTCTAATACTGGTGCTCCGACATATCGTGTAGCTAAACATCTTGCTAGTTTGTTGAGACCACTAGTAGGTAGGTGTGAACACCACATTAAGAACTCTGCAAATTTCTTACGTCCATTGCAGGGATTGCGTTTGAAAGACACTGATACTTTAGTCAGTTTTGATGTGGTTTCTCTTTTCACTCGCGTTCCTCTCTCTGATTCGTTGCAGCTAATTGAAGTTAAGTTTGGAGTCGAGTTAACAAATTTGTTTCGACATGAGCTGACTTCCACTTACTTTTTATTTAATGGTCAGTACTACGAACAGACTGATGGACTTGCAATGGGAAGCCCGTTGTCTCCTATGGTGGCAAATTTGTTTATGGATGACTTTGAGGAATGTGCATTGGAGTCAGCGACCTTGAAACCTGCGTGTTTTTTCAGATATGTAGACGATACTTCTGTTGTTTGGCCTAATGGTTAACCGGTTTTTGGTACACCTGAATTCAATCCACCCGAATATTCAGTTCACTATGGAGGTGGAAAAGAATGGATGCCTTCCCTTCCTTGATGTGTTGGTCAGAAGGAAGACTGATGGTACGTTGGGACATTCTGTTTATAGGAAGCCTACTCACACTGACTTGTATCTGCGAGCTGATAGTTGTCACCATCAAGCTCAGCGTGAAGTACCTTGGTTCACGGGGCCCACGTTATCTCAGACCCTGAAAGTTTGGCAGCTCAGCTATCACGTCTCGAAGTCACCTTTCGTCAGAATGGTTATAGTGAGAGGCAGATCAAACGTGCGTTGCGCAATGAGTCTTCTGTGCAACGGGTGAGTCACGGTAGCAACGAAGTGGCACCTAAGTCTACGGCCTTTTTGCCTTACGCAGTAAGCATTTCTAACAGGATTGGCCGTGTTTTGCGGGAATATGATGTGAAATGTGTTTTTCGACCACCTTCTAAGATTAAAGTCCTGTTGGCGTCCGTAAAAGATGATCTTGGTTTGCGTAAGCCTGTAAGTAGGCCTTTTAGGTTTTTATGTTGGTAACGCCACGTTATATGAAAATCACTGACTGTGATGTGTGTAGTCTGTGGCTGATTTGTATTGTTGGAATATTTGCTATTGTAGTGTTGGGCAGTTGGATGTGAACAGCGCATAGCGTTGTGCAGTTGGAGGTGTGTCGCTAGCAGTGGTGGATGTGGGAAAGAGATGGCAGAGTTTTGAGAGCGGACGATCTGGACGTGTGTCCGTCAGATAAACGAAATTTGTAAGACCGGATGCCTTTTGAACACTATTAAAGTAAATATATTGTTTGTTCTCTACCAAAATCTTTCATTTGCTAACTATGCCCATCAGTAGTTAGTGCCTCAAGTAGTTAGAACCTTTTATTTAGATGGCAGTATTGGCGCTCGCTGTATTGCAGTAGTTCGAGTAACGAAGATTTCTGTGAGGTAAGTGATTCATGAAAGGTAGAGGTTATTGTTAGTCAGGGCCATTCTTTTGTAGGGATTATTGAAAGTCAGATTGCGTTGCGCTAAAAATATTGTGTGTCAGCTTAGTGTTGATCAGAATCAGTAAAGAGAGAAATGCCTGAGTACGTTCAGTTTTGCTCAGCTGTTTGAAAATCAAATAAGGTAAGAGTTTTACCAGCACAGTAATACAAAAAATATTGGCAAAGGGGATGTTTCAAGGCTGGTGTCTATCGGATTCCTTGCAATTGTGGCATGTCATATATTGGTCAGACAATCAGGACTGTGGATGACCGGTGTATCGAACATAAGCGTCACCACACGCTTACAACAGCCGAGCAAATCCCCTATTGCAGAACATTGCCTTGACACCGGTCATCCTATGGAATACAACAACACGGAGATTCTGCCTTGCACGTCCAGCTATTGGGATAGTGCCACTAAGGAAGCTGTTGAAATCAAACTATCAAGCAACCTTATAAACAGAGATGGTAGATTTTGTCTAAATGCTGCTTGGAATCCGGCTCTGTCTCTCATCAAAAACAGAAGGGCAGAATTAGGGTTCTCACACCCGTTGATTAATAGTCACTATCGATATTTCTGATGTTGGTTATCTTTGGTTGTGTGCTAACTTCGCAGTTACTTGTTCTGTGTGTGGTATCTTCCTTGTTTCTCCTCTGTGAACCGAGGTATTAAATTCCCTTGCACATTGCTTCATCCTTGCAGTTGTGCCTTGAGAATGGCAGGGTGTGCCCCTGCCGAAATATCGGCGGTGTCGACGACGTCACCCCGCAGCAAACCCGTAAATTATTTGAAAAAAACTGTTACTTTGGCCAATTGTAATTATAAACCACAAATGCAAAACAATAAGGACGTATCATAACGCCATCCTAATTGTCGTTATGGGATACTGTACGAATGTTCGGACTTCTGCTCGTAGCACCTGCATTAACAATTAACAAGGTGAAATGCGAATACAGGGTGTTTCAAATAGAATATACGGGTTTTAAGGCTTCGTAGCACATATTACATTCACCTTACAATTGTAAATAATACACCAAATGAAAGAGAAACACAAACAGTTTTTCTTACAATTATTCAGTTTGAACACCGATCACACATCGAGTCGATAGACGAGTTGTTCCGAAACCTTCATCAATGTGCCAGGCGTAACTGTTGCAATAACACTGTTTCTAAAGTCGGACTGATCAGTTGGTATCGGAGGCACATACACATGATCGCGTCAGACAGTGTGTGAACGCGGTCATGCATAAAATGCTGTGTCAACCGGCCCCTTGTGCCCAATCCACCGGTCGAATACAACGTCGTTTAACCAGTCGCGTACTGAGTTATGGCAGTGAGGCGGCGCACCATCTTGCTCCCTTCCCATTGAGGCACGGGCCATAGGTGTAGCACGTCAAGATAAACAACATCAGTTACAATTGATTCACCGAAAAAGAAAGGCCCATAAAATTCCCGCGGGGCTAAGCGTGAAAGACCCAGACTCGTTCAACACGTTTTTCAGTCTCTCTTTGCCATCCATACTCTTCTCATTGCGCACAGATATACAAACAAAACTGTTTGATTTTAATTTATATCTATACAGTTGCTGACAGGGCCGCGTAATGTTGAAGATATTTAAAAAACTGTTTGAGTTACTCTTTCATTTGGTGTATTATTTGCAGTTGTAAGTTGAACGTAATAAAAGCTACAACGACTTAAATTGGTATCTTCAGTTTGAAACACCCTGTACTTTCTCGTTTGCGGGAGCGTTTGGTACTTTGTCTGTTTTTCTGTTGCGTCTCTTCATATATCAAGAAAGCGGTGATGAATTAGATCAAGAAAGAAGAATATTATGAGGTATAGAATTTAATAGGTATAAAGCTACAAGCAAGCAGCAAATTCATAATCAGTTTCTCTTCCGCGGGTACAAATGAAGAGGATCATAAAACAAGGACTGAGGATGAGGCACTTGAATCTTTGTCCGCCCCGATAGCTGAGTGGTCAGCGTGATGGATTGCCGTCCTACGGGCCCCGCTATATCCGGGGCGCAGGTCGCCCAATGTGGTGTCGAATGTAATAAGACCTGCAACAAGGCGGCCGGACCTGCCCTGTAAGGGGCCAAACGCTCATTTCCATTACCTGAATCTTTCAACAGAACTGACATTTCTTGGCAGTAATGATGTAGACCGAAGCAATTAATTAAAATTTGGACCAGTGGTTGATTCAAACACAGGTGTCCTGGTTACTAGGCAGATGCACTAGTGTTATGCCACCCTGGCGCTGCGAATCATTGGCCTTATCCATGTACTGTATTGGCATCGAACTGGGCAAACACAACATCCGAATGTGTCGGTGATGAAGAAGTTACGCTATAATATACTACGAGGGGATGTCTGCTATATGCTTGTGTTGTTGATATCAACTTGCAGTAAATGAATCCGTAGGGAAGACTCGATGCCAGAGAGATATTGCGTTGTCAGACAACATGCCAGATCTTAAACAACCGCTGAATCATTTTCCCAGACTTCTGGAAAGGTTTCAGACAACGCTACTACAAACTAATGAAGATACGAGCATGCGTAACACATTCTCAGATTGTGAGGTGCTGGAAGACTTCGTAAATAACGCTGCCCTGGACGGCAAGTGTTTATCACAGACAAGGAAGGGTATTGTCAAGCGTGCCTAGGGAAGTGTGACATGTCCGGTGGCCGAGTGGCTCTAGGCGCTACAGTCTGGAACGGCGCTACCGCTACGGTCGCAGGTTCGAATCCTGCCTCGGGCATGGATGTGTGTGATGTCCTTAGATTAATTAGGTTTAAGTAGTTCTAAGTTCTATGGGACTGATGACCACAGCAGTTAAGTCCCATAGTGCTCAGAGCCATTTGACATGACCGCCCTTTTTCTCTACATACACTCTAAGACCGACGCACCACGAAGGAGTTAAGAAAGTTGGTCACAAATTGATAGTCATACAAGTATCGACGGAAAGTGCAAAATTGTAGACACTGGAGGCCGATGGATGAAAGTGTGCGGTGCAGCGCAATTTCATCGAGCAGTTGGTAAGAGTAGTTAACAGGAGCATGTCGATACCTGGACTTTGCAGATTTCATTACGTGAACTCAGTTCGACAGTAACTATGCGTCGCGGACAGCCGCGTGCACAATAGAGGCAGATGTCAATATTTGAGAGAGTACGTGTAGATGGGCTCAAAGGAGCTGGTTTGATTAATCGGCGAATCGTTCGACATTTGAATAGGAGCGAAGCTACTATTCCACAGTGTTGGCAGGAATGGGTGAACCATTACGGAACACAGTGTCAAGAAAGAAGCGGTCGATCAAGAGGGATGACAGAACGTGGTGATGGAGCAAGTGCCAGTGCCACGAATTCATCTTTATCATCGGTCTGACGTGCAAATGGTGCTTCAACGACCACAAGGATCATTAATAGGAGGCTCACAGAATGGGGCTGAACTCATGCCGTCTGCCATCGATCTCTGTACACCAACAAGCCCATTTGTAGAGGTGTCAGACACACTCGGAATCTCATCGACTGGAGCAAATTGTTTGCAGTGATGAGTCCCGCTTCGAACTGAGCCCGGAGACGAGCGAAGGCGTGTTTGGAGGTGCCCCGGACAGCGGTGGAACACCAGCCTGACGGTCACCCGCCATAAGACCGACAACCAGGAATGTTGCTCTGGGGTGCCATTTCGTTTCGTAGCAAGACCGTACAACTCAGCCGTACGTCGACGACATTCTAGGCCCCGTTTTGCTCCCCTTCATGGCAGGACATCCTGGGCTTACGTTTCAGCAACGTAATGCCCGCTCGCAAACGGCGAGAGTTTCTTTGCTTGTCTTCGTGCTTGCTAAACTCAACCTTGGCCAGCAAAATTGATGGAGCTCTTCCCAGCTGAGAACGTTTGGAGCATTATGGGCAGAGCCCTCCAATCATCTAGGGATTTTGACGATCTAAAGCTTTAGCTGGACACAATTTGGCACGATGTCCTTCTGGAGGACATCCAAAAAATCTGTCAATCATTGCCAAGTTGAATAACAGCTTGCATAAGAACCAGAGGCGGACCAACGAGTTACTGACTTTTTCAGACTGTGAAGCCCTTTCTTTTGGATATCTTACGCAATTTTTCTGAAATTGTTATTGTTCTTCTCCGCATATACATCTACCGATTTCCTTCCCATCCGAATAGTTCCTTCGTTGTGTGTCGCTTTCTTTCGTCTTACAGTGCACGGTCCAGACTGCATTCCAGTAAGCTTTCTTTCGGAGTATGCTGATACTATAGCTCGATACCTAGCAATCATTTACAACCGTTCGCTAGTTGAAACATCCGTACCTAGAGACTCGAAGCTTGCACAGGTCACGCCAATATTCAAGGAGGGAAATACGCATAATCCACTGAATTACAGAGTCTTATCACTAAAGTCTGTTTGCAGTAGGATTTTTAAACATAAACTGTGCTTCAACATTATGAATTACCTGGAAGAAAATGATTTATTGACAAATAGCCAACACCAATTCAGAAAATATCTCTTTCGGTATTTGTTCTCATGAAGTAATGCTATCGACGGGGGAAGTCAACGTAATTCCAAATGTTTAGATTTGCCGAAGGCTTTTGATAGCGTTCCTCACAAGTGGCTTCCAATAAAATTGCGTCCCTACGGGGTATCGTCTTAGCTGCCCGACTGGATTCGTGATTTCTTGTCAGAAAGGTCACAGTTCGTAGCAGTTGACGGAGGGTCATCGCGTAAAACAGAAGCACTATCTGGCGTTGCCCAAGGAATCGTATAGGCGCTGTGCTACTCCTTATCTACACAAAACATGTAGGAGACAATTTGAGCGGCTCTCTTAGATTGCTTGCGTATGATGCTGTTATTTACAGTCATGTAAAGTCATCAGATGATCAAAACAAGTTGCAGAATGATGCAGACGAGGCATCTGTATGGTGCGAATAGCGACAATTAACTCTTAATAATAAAAAGTGTTAATTCTTCCACATGTCTACTAAAAGGAATCTGCTAAATTTCGATTACACAATAAATCATACAGTTACTTAGGGATTACTATAACGATTAACGTAACTTGGAATAATCACACAGATAATGATGTGGGGAAGCTGAAACAAAGGCTGCTGTTTATTGGCGGAACGTTTAGAAAATGCAACAGATCTGCTAAAGAGGCTGCATATACAACACTTGTCCGTCATTTTCTGAAGTATTGCTGTGCAGTATGGGATCTGCATCACATGGCATTGACGGAGGACATCGAAAAAGTTCAATGGCGGGCAGCTTGTTGTGTGTTATCACGAAATAAGGGAGCGAAGGGCTCGGATATGATACGCGAATTCAAACAAAGGCGTCTTCGTTGCTTCAGGATCTTCTCATGAATTTTCAATCGCCAACTTTATCTTCCGAAAGAGAAAAATGTTTTTTTGGTATCATAGGAAGAAATGATGGCCCCAATACAGTAACAGAAATCAGAGCGGGCAGGGAAAGATTTAAGTGTTCGTTTTTCCCGCGAGCTATTTGAGAATCGAATGATAGAGAAACAGCTTGAAGGTCGCTCGATAAATCCTCGACCGGGACTTAATTGCGAATTGCAGGGTAAGGATGCAGAATAGCGTATATGAATTTGTTTCTGTTTGATTACACCTCTGTACGTCTAAGAATGGGATGAGATCAGAATTAGCTTCTGAAGGAAAGCAGGCTAGAAGGTAGCGTCTCGTCATGAAAAATGGAGCCGTCTTATTATGAAGGGTGGGGTTAAAATGTCTAAAGTATCCGGCAATTCTTCCTTATTTAGGATTTCCATCATCTCCATTAATCACTTCATTACAATATCAGCATCATTCCCTCAGATGATCACAGCTGACTCATCCACCCACTCTTGCCATCGAGCGAGGTTAGAAGAGGTTCAAATACCGGTCTCAGAAAGATTGGAGTCAAAACCCGTTCAAATACCGGCCTCAAAAAGATTGGAGTCAAAACCCGCCCAACAACCAGATTAATCGTGGCAACCACAAGGTCCTTAGGAAAGGAAGCGGCCAATTTTTCTCACTTCGATGTCCCGTCCCAGATTTTGCTCCACCTCGAATGATCTAGCCGCACATAGGCCTTTAAATCCCAATCTTTCCTTCTTTCTTAGTTCCTGTCGCTGCCTCATTCAATACCCCAAGTCTATAGCCTTTGACGTTGACAAGAGACTTGTCGTTCACAGTACTGTATAGGTCTGTATGGAGAGTATAAATTATGACATCACTGCGCAGTCGAAAATAATAGTATAATCGCTATGCAGCGAACAGCTAATAAAAAGGGGCATCTTGTTTTCAAAGAATACTCAAACGAAGAAAAGACAAGTACGCCATTAAATATGAGAATCCATTCTACACTATCTCGTACAGCGGGGCATATTTATGAACATCTGATTTTATTTTGTCTAAGAGAAGAAAAAAAACATCACAAATAGCTCGTCAGCTCATGCTACAAGCTATAAAAGGTCAGGGAATGCTCTCTGCTTTTGTAATTTTTGGAACTGTTTTGAAAGAGGTGTGTATGTGTATGTGTATGTGTGTGTGTGTGTGTGTGAGAGAGAGAGAGAGAGAGAGAGAGAGAGAGAGAGAGATGAAGTTAGAATACACCATGATAACAATAAATAACTAAATTACTACTACTCGTAAATATTAGAAGCTAACGACGTACAACAGATTAGAAAATTCTCTGCTTTATCTCATCTCTCCTGGGAAAATATAAATCAGTGTCTACAAAATTCGCGCAGTACGGGTTAAACAATATTACAGCGAGGAAATGAAAGGCAAACAAACAAAATCTCGGCGGCAAATCATGTTCACACATCATCAGTTACGTAAAACATGGCAATTTCCCTTCCAAATACGAAGATATAGTCACGCAAATGAGTCGCATGCAAGCAGAAAATACATGCTTGACTGCAAAAATACCGTATTTTTTCAATTACAGAAGTCGAAACGTTTCGGCAATTCAATCATAAAGGATAAGAAAGACAAATAAATAACAACTGATTTTAATTTCGCGATCGTTGTTGACCGTGGAATCTCGGAAACACGCAGCCGCAATGTACTTTATTTTTTGAAATACTATAGACACCCGCAGGTCGCACTTTTTGGATGTTGATTATTCATACAACATTCACTGTCCGATTAAAAATATGGGGACAATTCTTCGTAATGCGGAATTGACTAACAAATGTAACGAGCGGCGAACCCGATAGTATAATATTTAAGGCATGGAGTGTTGTGTAGTCAGTAGCAAAGCGGTAGCAGGAAAATGGGTCAATGCGTAGAGATAGTGATTTCGAACGTGGCCTTGTCATTGGATGCCACATGAGTAACAAATTTACTAGGGACATTTCAACCCTTTTAAAGCTGGCCAAATCGGTGACGAGACCTGATGTTATTGTGAAGTGGAAACATGAAATCAACAGCTAAACCATGATAAGGCGGATCTGAAATACTGACGGACAGGGGGCGTCTAGCAATGTGGAGGTTGACTGTAAAATAATTGCACGAAATAAGCAGAAGGAACCACTTGTGTGTTCCGAAGCGCTATCAGCAGACCAGCCAGCAAAATGACCTAGTGTAGAGTGTTAAAAAGAATGGGGTATAATGGTCTAAAAGCTAGTCATAAGCCACACGTGTCCGTGGCCGGTTGCTAAGCGACCCTTCAGAGAGCTTAGAGAGCGACTTCACTGGACTGTGGATAACTGGAAACAAGTGGCTTGGAGTGATGAATCACACTGTACCCTGTGGCAATCAAGTGTAAGAATCTGGGTTTGGCGAATGCTTGGAGAACGTTACCTGCCCGAATGAGCAGTACTAACAGTGAAGTACAGAGGAAGTGGTGTTCGGTATAGGGCTGTTTTTCATGGTTTCCCCCTATTGCTGAATTGCGTAATAGGAGATAACAGTTTGGTTTCAGGAGAGGAGTGGGTACTAGAGATGCCATTGGGTTACTGAAATTGATAGGGGAGAGGTACATGGAGAAGAAAAGGAAGGTGTATGTTGTGTTCATTGATCTAGAGAAGGTTTTTGACTGTGTCTGGCGGGACAAACTGATGGAAATCCTAAGGAAACATGGAGTTGACTGGAGGGATAGACGGCTAATTAGAAATTTATGTTTGAACCAGAGAGCAAGAGTAAGAATAGGAGGTGTGATGAGTGAAAAAATTGAACTGGGAAGAGGTGTAAGATAAGGTTGTTGTTTATCACCAACACTGTTCAATATATATCTGGAGGAAATTATTAGTGAAAGTTTTGATGGAAGGAGATGAGTTTGTATAGGGGGTCGGAGAGTGGAGTGTGTAAGATTTGCAGACGACATGGTTGTGATGGCAGATAGTACAACAGACATGCAACAAATGTTAGATGATCTAAACACGAAATTAGAAGAATATGGAATAAAGATTAACAAGAAGAAAACGAAAAGCATGTTAACTGGAGGAAAGGGGAGAAAATGCCGTATGAAAACAGTGCAAGAGGAAATAGAGCAAGTGAATATCTTCAATTACTTGGGAAGTGTAATAATGGATGATATGTATTGCTCAACAGAAATTAGGAAAAGAATTGCAATGGCAAAAGAAGAATTCAAGAGGAAACAGAAATTACTTTGTGGACCACTAAACAAAGAACTGAGGAATAGAGTTGCCAAATGTTACATCTGGATCGTTGCACTATATGGTGCGGAGACCTGGAGATTGAGGAAGGAAGATGAAAGAAGATTGGAGGCGCTAGAGATTTGCATATGGAGAAGAATGGAAAAAGTGAAATGGGAAGACCGAGTAAGGAATGAAGAAAAGAAGAGTTGGAGAAGAAAGAAACATGCTGAAAGTCATCAGAAAGAGAAAACGGAACTGGATTGGACATTGTTTGAGGAGGGACTGTTTACTGAAGGAAGGAATAGAAGGAATGGTGGAGGGGAAAAGGGGAAAAGGAAAAAGAAGATATCAAATGCTGGACAATATCAAAGGAGGCAAATATTCAGAAATGAAAAGACTGGCTATGGACAGACAAAAGTGGAAGATGTTTAACCCATGACAAGACCTCCCGTAAGGCAGAATACCATACCACTACTTATTGAAATTACGAAAACGCTGAATAGCGAAAGATGTAAACACTTCACAGCATACGATATTGCAGTGCCTGTGTTCTCCTGGTTACGATCCAAAGTTCCTCTGGACATGTATTCATGTCCAAAGGAACTCTGAGACGCATGGCTGAAGACATATGGAAGTTTTGGTCTAGCCGTGAGTCGTGTACGGATAGCCAAATGGTAGGGCGACCGCTCGCGATAAAGCGGGAAATCCATGTTCGAGTCCGGTCCCTCAAAATTTTTCAGTGTCGTCATTCTATTCTAGAGCTGATGGTTGTCAATATTCGCAGTTGCGATTACATTTAATGTACTTGACACCATTGTCTACTGCGTAGAGTAGGGGATCAATTCGGCGACGATTACTGTGTATATTACCATGACTGTACAACCTGTCATTAAGTAGCACCTTTGAGGCAATGTTTTGTGGACAGTAACATACCTGAAATTGGCTTTCCTGACCTGAGACCCTATCTGAACTGAATGGAACACCTACAAAATGAGTTGGGGCGTTGACTTCGCTCAAGACCCCAGCGTTCTAAATCACTATCTTCTCTGGTTCCGGCTCTTGAGGATGAAGGGGATGCCATTCCCTCACAGACATTCAGACGCCTCATTGAAAATGTCCCCAGCGTAATTTAAGCCTACATAAAGGCGAATTGTGGACACATCCCATATTAATGTCGACTAATAGGTGTCCAGATGCCTTTGATGAGATAATGTTCAAAATGGCTCTAAGTACTGCGGGACTTAACATCTGAGGTCATCAGTCCCCTAGACTTAGAACTACTTAAACCTAGCTAACCTAAGATCATCACACACATCCATCCCTAGGCAGGATTCGATCCTGCGACAGTAGCAGCCGCGTGGTTCCTGACTTAAGCGCCTAGGACCTGAGATAATGTTCAGGATCAATGTTGGAAAATACATTCCATCACAAGAGGTATTTACATCGATTCAGTGAAATAAGTCCATTTATCGGTAGGTAATAACCACCGGTATATTGCCATTGCACTTTACCAACTAGGTAATATCATGTACAGTAAAGTTTTCGCATAATTTAGCAGTCGTTATCAATTATCCACCGGTGGACGTATTTCACTGAAACGGTATGCATTTGACTAAAATCCTAGATGCATATCATGATGGAACGTGTGTTTCCAAGTCGGTCACGTATGTTGTATGAGCAGTCAACGTCATAAAATCCGTAGGCTTTCGCATAATAAAATATAGAACAGCACAAGGAGTGTCACTGACATTGTAGGCGTAACTTAACAGGATTCACTATCGCTTAACTAAATGACAATGGCTTCACAGTCTAAAATACTACTTCATCTAGAATCTAAGTAGAAGTATCTGAGCCGGCCGGAGTGGCCGAGCGGTTAAAGGCGCTACAGTCTGGAACCGCACGACCGCTACGGTCGCAGGTTCGAATCCTGCCTCGGGCATGGATGTGTGTGATGTCCTTAGGTTAGTTAGGTTTAAGTAGTTCTAAGTTCTAGGGGACTTATGACCACAGCAGTTGAGTCCCATAGTGCTCAGAGCCATTTAGAAGTATCTGAAATCGGTTTTTTATTTCCGTGACTACTGTGGATAGAGAAGGAACCGATCTAAATGAAGCATCAAATAAAGCACGAGATCTGCATCCGGGTGGATCAGTTTCGAAACCCCTTCCGACCATCCAGTTTTTGGAAATCCGTAGTTTATGTAAATTCCTTCAGCACAATTCTCTCGAAAAGGGCACGGCCGATTTTCTTGACTGTACCTGTCCAATCTATGCTTATGGGCCATTTCTAATGAACTATTCGCAGACGAAACATTAGGCGTCGTTAACTTTGGCTTTACTTACTTCTCTCTAAATAGTTGAAGCAGCTACACTAAGTTAACCATCCCACGGCACAATAACATCCATCCTTGCTATATTAATGTATTTATTTACTAATTTCTGGGGAAGCTATGCTCCTGTCTATCTAAAGTATGTCGTACAACTATATACATTAAAAAAATCTCTACATGGTACTTCCCGGCGGGGTCAGGGATTTTCACCTGCCTCGAGATGACTGGGTGTTTGTGTTGTCCTCATCATTTCATCATCATCCAGGAAAGTGGCGAAATTGGACTGAGCAAAAGGTTGAGACATTGTACGGGCGCTGATAACCACGCTGTTGAGCGCCCCACAAACCAAACATCATCATCATCATCATCTACATGGTACTTTTTAATTTTGAAACTACAATTACGCAATAACAGAGATATTACTTTATACAGTACAACTAAACAATAAATATATGAAAATTATAATTAACTAGCTGAAACGTAAGACAAAGCCCAGGTATTCATTTAGCCAAAAATGGTTCAAATGGCTCTGAGCACTATGGGACTCAACTGCTGAGATCATTAGTCCCCTAGAACTTAGAATTAGTTAAACCTAACTAACCTAAGGACATCACAAACAGCCATGCCCGAGGCAGGATTCGAACCTGCGACCGTAGCGGTCTTGCGGTTCCAGACTGCAGCGCCTTTAACCGCACGGCCACTTCGGCCGGCCCTTCATTTAGCCAATTTTCGATTAGAAACGAAGACTAAAACTAACTATGTTTGTAGCCTAATATTGAAACGATTTCGTTTCCATGTATTCTCGAAAATATCTTTGAAATTGTAAAACAGTCGTTCAATGGAATATGCACAATGTGTAAATATGTAAGTACAGCTGCCTCGTGTGTCTAAAACGCGATTTTGTAAACGGGTTACGGCAAAGCTTTTTCAGAGCTCTATAGACGGCTATTGTTTTCGCCTTCAGCCATTTGTGCTTCGCAGCTGAAAGCTGTCAAAAGCGCTGTCAGGTGTCAGGGATTTCCTCAAATTGACTCCACTGTAGCAGTGTCTTAGTAGTAAAGAATAAATATATTTAAAGCCCGATGCAGCATTTTTCACGCATCTCTGTGTTTACGACTTTATATCTACCCAATTATGTTTCGTAAAATGATATGTTTGTACAGGTAAATTCAGCGGCACATGTGGATACTGTCTGCGAAATATGTTGTAAACAGAGTTAGTAACAAATGAATAATAAATTTAAACGTCATGTATGTTGCGGCAGTTTTTCATGCATCTCATCGGTAATGACATCATATCTCCTGAACTATAGTAGATAGGTGGTTCTTACCCACGCAGCGATAGTTCTTGACAATAAGTGATATGTGTACCACATTTGGTTGAAACCTGTACTCTGGTATAGGACGAGACGTGGAACATACACACATACCCACACACCTACATACATTCATATTTATAATGTGTATGGATGAGAAATAATGAAGTGAAAATAGGCACAAAATATGCTGTTACTGTTCCCTTATGGTGAAATTTGTTCTTGCTTTCTCAGTTGTACTTGATTCTGTGTCAGGATTGTGCAATAACGAGTTACATCACTCGCAGGTAAACCAACGTACCTATACGCCATATTTTTATAGTTTAGAAGTTATGGTTTTATTTAGGAAAAAATACACGACTATCAGTGTTATGGTACATAACAAGTTCAGAGGCTGATTACAAAACAAAATTATTGTCTCTCTGTGAGCATGCACAAGTCGAAAATCTTGCTTCGAAACCTTCATCGGAATGACTAGACATTTGCTGAGTGCCACTTTATGCACAAGCCTTTTCAGATGAAACGTTCACATGTGATTAGGAAATTTGCTTTCGTTGGCGTTTGAAGAGTCGACCCACATATTGGGAGAGGGATCTGCTTGTATTCTCACCTGTCCGCGGTCGTTAGAGTTCTGGAAGAGATATGTCAATAGCATTCGAGTAATGGGGGATTTTACACAATTCTGTACCATTCGACTGATGTAAGTCACTACATGCTAAAATATTATGGGGCATAGCTCCGACATTATTTCAGCCCGTCTGCAGTGCTGCTTGTAATCAGCAAATGGGAAGCCTGCCGAATTTAATTAGTTAATCTGCCCGCGTCAAAAAACAGTGTAAAAACAAGAATAACAACGGGCTTTGCGCGTTACCTTCTGTACGTTATTTTTATTTTGTAGCGTGTACTACAATGATGAAACACATACCCGGCGCATGAAGGTAGCCGGCAGTGAAATTTACCCGACTGCAACGCGCAGTACGGGGCGTGCTTTTTGCTTAATGGCAGCTTTTACGAAAAGCGCATCATTAAAGTACCTCGCTGACTATGAGTGCTTCTAGCATCCAAATGACAGGAATTTCTCTCAACACTAATTTGTGTTGTCCTGCTAAAACTGCACTTCATGTATCCACAAATGTTTTAATAAATGTAAAAAATTGTAAATCCCTTATGACACTACAGAACGAAATATCACAACCGCCAAGCATTTTAATTAGAAAATACTACTTTATCACCATGTGAGGGCTAACGTTCTCATCGCCACGAAATGGCGATGCAAAGGTGTTCGGAGGAGGCCAACACAAAACAACCGTTGGGTGGTACCGAGGCAAACAAAGCTTCTGTTCCGTAAAGTTCCATTTTGAAGCAGTTAACAGCGAAGAATCAAATTATGTCTCTGACATTGTTCTCTCAACAGGCAGCTAACACCACGGTCTATATCCCAAAACCAGATAAGATCACTGCTATTTAATTGTTACATGGAAGTGAGTGTGATGACTCACGCTAAACAAGCTGTACAGCCTGTTGTGCATATTCCGACCTTTCTCTGCGGGCAATTTTTCTGGGAAAATGTTTGAGCGGGGTGAAAACAAGGCTCCGTATAAATTACACAATGGGCCCTTTTCCCAGTTTCAAAGCCAAACGTAGAGTGAGAAATGGTCATCAAACTGACTAGCGCGAGGTCTCGTTTTGCAAGAAAAGCTTATTTGCTTGTAAACAACCACGGTAATTAAGAAAAACTTAATCATTTGAGGGAAAATATTTCACGAACATTTGCTGCTACCTACGTAAATGAAGTGTCAAAATGCCCCTCCCTTCAAGGCCTGCTTAATTTTAGCATAAAACATTATATTTAAGTTTCAAAATGGATTCTTTTGAACCAAGGGCTACATTTTGTATATTTCGAGAACATAAGACGTTAAAAATGTAAAAGAGTTCTCAATATCATACTTTCAGGACAAAACCGAAAAGTAAAATAAAAAGGGAAAGTCGGCCTAATGTTTTGTGAAATAGTTTGCCTAAAAGGAAAAAAAATAAAACAGATTAGAGAAACATTTGACCTGCCTTAAATGATGCTCAAAATCATGTAGTGTAAATGAGATGCATCAAATGTTTCTCTAATTTTATTTCTTACTTTTGGACACATCATTTCATGGCGTGTTACTCTGTATGGCGAGGAAGTTAGAGGGATGCTGTCCGCCGCTTCCTGGTTAACGTAGTTTTAACATGTCCGCTTTTCAGCTGGTGAATTTGATTCGTGGCGTCCTGCTTCTTACGGGTAACAGCATTTTATTTTGGGAAGATTGAGTCCTCTTGTTTCCCGTATTATGGGCTTAATGTTCGTATGTGTACCTAATATTGGCTTTCATACGGCTTAAAACAGAAATTAGGACACGTATCCGTTTTTGGATCATAGTGTCTATTGTATGTTTTGTATTTTGCTTAGGCTTACACCTGAGGATGTGATTTGATGTCACGAAGCCGGTTGTGTTCCTGTAAATAAAGGTTCATATACAGCTGGAACCGAATATGAGTCACTTCAGCTACGGTGACCCGCAATGTAAAACCATGTGTAAGAACTTCTGTAGAGAAACAGTCTCTATAGCCATTTTCAGCAGCAGTTTGAAGAAGCTATTGGTCTACAGCTTTCTGGCACGTTGCGTCGTCTGTTTGGTTTTAATATGACAATTATTTCTGTAGTTTTAAAAGCTTTTCGTAATATTCATGGTGATAGAACGTTTGAATAAAACTTGATAAGCCACTTTTATCCAATCTCATAGCTATTATAGGCATAGATGCACTAAATATGATTTAGGGCCCAGGTCAACAGTTTAATTAATTATGAAAACGAGCGCTTGAAAATGCGACTGTGACCCCGAAACTAGCCGCAAAGAAATGAAATATTTGAATAAATTAAAATGTAAATGTTCGTTCGCACAAAATGGTAAATCTCCAGAAGTTCTTCACAGATTGCTTTGAAATTATGACATAACATCCAGGGCTCAGTTAGGGATACAGCAAAGGAAACACTCATGGGAAACCCAGTGAGCAAGAAGATCTAGTTTGGAAAGGAATATGCAGATGCCCTGGAAAGGAGAAAGGAAGCCAGGAACAAATGGCTGAAGGGGACAAATCTGGCACAGGCCAAAGCACAATTTGATGAGGTCCGAAAGACTACACAAGCAATTCTGAGAAGAGCAAAGAGGAAATACATAAGGAACATCATCACTGAAGCAGAAACAGACTTCTGAGGACAAAAGACAAGGGAAATGTTTCTGAGGGTGAAGTACCTCTGCAAAGGTCACCAGGCCAAGCAGAAATTTGTCAAAGATTCCCGTGATGAGATCCTGACGAACGATAGGGACATGGCTGAGTGATGGAAAGAGTACTTTCGACAGCTGCTAAATTGTGATGAACCCGAACTGCAGTTTGATTTCCAGTACCCAATTACAGCAGATGCAGACTATCCCCCACTTACCCTGGATGAGATAAAAACCAGAATCAGACACCTTAAACAAAATAAGAGTTCAGGTTAAGATGGAATACAGGCTGAAATTATCCTGGCAGGAGGAGAGAAACTTGCAGAAAAAATACACCGACTGATACAGGCAATATGAACAGGAGAATGGAAAACAGCTCTGATTTGTCCAATACATAAGAAGGGCGACAAACTGAAATGTGACAACTATCGAGGAATCGCCCTGCTTAACGTCTGCTATAAGATCCTGTCCAATTGCCTCATACATAGAATTCAGCCAGTGGCAGAATCGGTGATTGGCGAGTACCAGGGAGGTTTCCGGCCAGGACGGTCAACAGTAGATCACATCTTCAGTCTCCGGCAGCTCACTGAGAAACTGGGTGAATATGGTTAAGATTTGCATATTTTATTCGTTGATTTTAAGAAGGCTTATGATTGCATACATCGCAAGAACCTGCTCAACTGTTTAAGGGAGTTTGGCATAGCAGAGAAATTCGTGAATCTGATAAAGATTTGTCTGAACGAAACACGTGCAAAGGTGAAGATGGGAAATCGCGTAACTGAGGAGTTTGAAATTGTGACAGGACTCAGCAAGGAGATGGGTTGTCCCCTATCCTGTTCAACTTTGCCCTCGAGAAGATCATACGCGAGACCTTCCAAGAGAACGAAGGGATTGAAATCGAAGGAGAGAGACTGGCATACTTAGCCTATGCAGACGACATCTGTTTACTCTCTAGGTCGGAAGAGGAGTTGGAGCAAATGACCAAAGCACTAAAGGAGGCTGCCAGCAAATTTCGGCTAAACATAAACGAAGCCAAGACAGAGTACCTCGTCATGACGCGTGGTCATTGTCAGACTGCTGATCATCTACAATCACTGCAGGTTGGGGACCATTCCTACAAGAGAGTGCAAGAATTCAAATACATAGGGGCACTTTTCACTAAGAACTCATGTGAAGCAGAGATCAATGCCAGAATACAAGCAGGAAACCGATCTTACCACAGCCTAGCACAACTGCTTCGGTCCAAATCTCTCTCCAGACAGTTCAAGATTCGACTGTACAAAACCCTGATCGAGCCTGTTGTTCTATATGGCTGTGAGACATGGAGTATCCGGAAACAGGACTTCCATAAGCTCCTCGTTTTTGAGAGAAAAGTGCTTCGGAAGATCTTCGGTCCGGTTCTGGATGCAGATGCAGGGGAATGGAGGATCAGATACAACCAAGAGCTCTAGGAACTATACCAGCAGCCCAACACAGCAGGAACTGTCAAAGCCAAACGAATGCAGTGGGCCGGCTACGTGACCCGAATGGAGGATCACAGATGGCCTCGGAAGCTCCTGGATTTCACACCTACAAGAAAGAGACCGCCAGGGAGACCCAAGAAGCGTTGGAGGGATGGACTCCATGAAGATTTAAACCAAGTGTCAATAGATGTGGACGAATGGCGGATAGCAGCAATGGACAGAATATAGTGGAGGAGGAAACTTGTAGATGCGTGCGGTCCACTGGGCCTGATCACGTAATAGTAGTAGTAGTAGTAGTATTAGTAGTGGTAGCTTAATAGCTTGTTTGTCCGTCTTTGGAACGAAATACATCACTGATTCTTCGTATCAGGCATCCAATAGTTTGTTGGCAGTTTTTGAAGGTATGTGGCTCTAGATGTTTACGTACAGGTTATGTAATTCTCATAAATATCGGGCCATTGATTTGCGTAGAGGGTGTTGGTGCCCGATAGCGACCCATACGGGTTCCACAGGACTTACAACAAGCGAATTTGGTCGCCGAGACGTCAACGTGAATTCACTCTAATTCTCCTCAAAAGAGTGTAGCATGGTCCTGGCTCCGAGAAACGGACAATTATACTGCCGTCGGGGAAGTCATCAAGCACGAAGCGATGCAAGTTGTTCGCGGCTAAAGCGTGTGTTCTACTACTACCACAGTGTCACTCATAGCATAATACTGCTCCCACCAGCCTGCTTCCGTGGCGCGCTGCACGTTTCGAGCCGCCGTTCACCTTTACAACGGAGACGACTATCGACCTGGAGTAGCAAAAATGTGATTCCGCCGAAAAGCCGACACGTTTCCGCTGATCGAGGGTCGACTCCCAACGTTTCCCTGCCCACTGCAAACGTAACTGACGATGTCGTTGGGTCAACATGCGAACACGTGAGGGTGGTCTGCTGCGGAGCTCCACGTTCAACAATGTGCGATGACGGTGGGCTCCGAAACACTTGTGGGTGCACTACCATTGTGCTTTGTCGCCCTCTATTCTACTCTACAGAGCAGACAAGCCTCCGAAACCCTCGTTCTGTGAAGAGTCGTCGACGACCAGCCATCTAGTTTCACAGTCCTTTTACCTGTTTCAGTAGATGCTCACGACAGTAGCACAAGAACATTCGACCAGCTTCACTGTTTTCGAGATCCTCGTTCATAGGCTATGCGTAATAACAACATGCCCTTTGGCAAATGTCGCTTATCTCCATTACATACTTTTGTTACAACGTCACGTGCTCGCAACGTCACCAGGTGACATCCAGCGCCGCGGTGGGGAGTGGTCGTAATATTTTGGGTGATCAGTGTCTAAGGTGGAAACGTTTTTATCACAAATCTGGAAAAGTTATTGGCCGATTTATTTAAATTCTTACACAATAATGAACATTCCGACGGTCAAAAGCTATATATTTTATTATATATTAGATATAAATATACGTATCAAAGCACATAAGTATAAACTATACAGCCGGCCGGAGTGGCTGAGCGGTTCTAGGCGCTACAGTCAGGAACCGCGCGACCGCTGCGATCGCAGTTTCGAATCCTGCCTCGGGAAAGGATGTGTGTTATGTCCTTAGGTTAGGTTGAAGTAGTTTTTAAGTTCTAGGGGACTGATGACCTCAGAATTAAGTCCCATAGTGCTCAGAGTCATCTGAACCATTTATAAACTATACAGGGTGATTCACGAAGATATACAAATATTTTGTTGTTCTACAAGTAACACTAAAGAAAAGAAGTTCATATAAACATTGGTCTGCAAATGTTTAGTTAACGGAGTTACGGCTAATAAAAGATTTTGCCTGAAATTTAGCAACTTCGCTAATATGAAGCCATGGCAAAACTGTACAGGTTAAAGTAAAGCCGATTTCCATTTATTTTGTTGTTATCGGTCTGGTGAATCCAATTAAACATGTGCCACACGTGTATATGCAGTAGTTTCCCAGAACATCCAGAGAAGCAAAGATTATTATACAAGTAAATTTGTTTACTTTCCATAAAGAATGTAGAAACGTTTAATGTCATTGTTGGCAACCGTTAGTGAGTTTATTCACTCGTTTCCTAACCTTGAAACGAGTTAGTTTTCTGTATTGTTCAGTGAAAAAACATAACAACAGTGTATTTAAGTGAAACCATATAGTAACTGTTGTAGTTTGCAGATTATTTATGAAAAAGGGATGCCTTTCAAATTTACGACAGAGGAATAAGCCGATATGCTGTTTATTTATGGCAAAAGTGATGGTAATGCTACGGCTGCAGTTAACGAATATCGCATACGTTATCCAACTCGGAGGATTCCGAACGAACGAACCATTAGCGGAGTATTTCGAATGTTACGCGAGACAGGTTCTGTACCTAGCATTCATAATCAGTACGAGCGCTCGATACGTGAAGGCGATGATGAGGATATTGTGGGTGCTGTTCAAAGTATCCAGGGTACCGGTACACGACGTATCTCTCAAAGATTAGCCATTTCACAATCTAAGGAATAGCGTACACTGAAGTACAATGATCTGTATCCTTACTATAAACAAAAAGTGCACCATTTACATCCGGAAGACCTGCCCTTCGCTTTGATTTGTGCAGCTGGTTAAATACATTTTATTTACTGATGAATCACAGCTTACTCGAAATGGTATAAACAATTCATACAACGAGCACGTATTGCCTTAAGCAAACCCACATGCAACAGCGCAACGCAATTTCCAGCAGCGTTTTAGCATAAAAGGGTGGTGTGGTATAATCAACATACGCTTTAGAAGACCATTCATTTTTCCAGGACGTCTAACTGGCGAGATGTACTTACAATTCCTTCAAGAAGAAATGCCCCGTTTGCTCGAAGATGTTCCACTTGCTACGCGATTGCAAATCAATTTTCAACATTTCACCAAAGCCGTTACTACACATTTAAATGAACATTTTCCCGAGAATGTCTGTGGTCACCCAGATCGCCCACTTAACACCAATAGATTTTTGTGTATGGGGATGGATGAAAGACATAGTTTATGAGGACAAAGTCAGTACACGTGAGGCATTACTTGCTCGCATTATGAATGGTACAGACGAAATGAAGAACAACCCTGTGAAACTCATACGAGTAACAAAATCTGTTCATACACGTGCAGCTAAATGCACTGAATTAGGTGGAGGGATTTCTGAACATTTACTGTGAATGTATTGTGAAATTGTATGTTCACCGTACAACTTTCTTAAGCCTGAGCTTTGTTTTTTCCAGTTTAATATGAATTCAGGTGCGCTATAGTATTAATAAAAGCAGATTATCCGAGATATCCATAGAGTTTCAGTTAAGGTTATCACCATCATTTTGCCAAAATTAAATTCTCTGCAGCTTCTGTTGGAAACTTTGTGCAATTGTCTGGAATTTAAAAAACAGATTGGGCCAAGTAGTTAATAAATTAAAAATTTTACGAAATTACGTCTTTGCTTCTCTGTATGTTCTGCAAAACTACTGCAGATACACTTCTAGGGCATGTTTTCTTAGACTCACCAGATCAGTAACAAAAAAATAAATGGAAATCGTGCTTTAACCTCGTACAGTTTTGCGATGGCTTCATATTGGCGAAGTTGAAAATTTCAGGCAAAAACTTTTATTAGTCGTAATGTCGTAACTAAACAGTTGCGGACCTATGTTTATACGATCTTTTTTTCTTTAGTTTTACTTGTAGAATAACATATTAAAATTTGCATATCTTCGTGAATCACCCTGTATAACAGTAAAACGTTGTTAGCAAACAGAAAGTCGTATTTATGGCTTTCCAGTTTATGGTTCAAATAGTTCAAAAGGCTCTGAGCACTATGGGACTTAACTGCTGAGGTCATCAGTGCACTAGAACGTAGAACTACTTAAACCTAACAAACCTAAGGACATCACACACATCCAAGCCCGAGAAAGGATTCGAACCTGCGACCGTAGCGGTCGCGCGGTTCCAGACTGTAGCGCCTAGAACCGCTTGACCACTCCAGCCGGCTCCAGTTTATGATTAGAATAATTCTACAGAATCTGAATATGCAGTTGTAATTAATTAGGCAAACCGAGCGAGGTGGCGTAGTGGTTAGCACATTGGACTCACATTCGGGAGGACGACGGTTCAATCCCGCGTCCGGCCATCCTGATTTAGGTTTTCCGTGATTTCCCTAGACCACTACAGGCAAATGCCGGGATGGTTCCTTTGAAATGGCACGGCTGATTTCCTTCCCCGTCCTTCCTTAATCCGATGATACCGATGAACTCGCTGTCTGGTCTCCTCCCCCCAAAACAACCGAACCAATGAATTAGGCTCAAGGACAGAGAGAGGGAGGAAGAAGAGATGAACAGAGAGCTGGAAGAATATGGAGATAGAAAGCGGAAAAGTGGTGATGGACAAAGAGAGGTGCAGGAGGAGATAGATGAGGGAAGAGAAGATGGGCATAGAAAGGGGAGGAGGTGATGGACAGAGACTGGAGGCACGAGGAGATGGAGAAGAGAAGATGGAAATACACTCCTGGAAATGGAAAAAAGAACACATTGACACCGGTGTGTCAGACCCACCATACTTGCTCCGGACACTGCGAGAGGGCTGTACAAGCAATGATCACACGCACGGCACAGCGGACACACCAGGAACCGCGGTGTTGGCCGTCGAATGGCGCTAGCTGCGCAGCATTTGTGCACCGCCGCCGTCAGTGTCAGCCAGTTTGCCGTGGCATACCGAGCTCCATCGCAGTCTTTAACACTGGTAGCATGCCGCGACAGCGTGGACGTGAACCGTATGTGCAGTTGACGGACTTTGAGCGAGGGCGTATAGTGGGCATGCGGGAGGCCGGGTGGACGTACCGCCGAATTGCTCAACACGTGGGGCGTGAGGTCTCCACAGTACATCCATGTTGTCGCCAGTGGTCGGCGGAAGGTGCACGTGCCCGTCGACCTGGGACCGGACCGCAGCGACGCACGGATGCACGCCGAGACCGTAGGATCCTACGCAGTGCCGTAGGGGACCGCACCGCCACTTCCCAGCAAATTAGGGACACTGTTGCTCCTGGGGTATCGGCGAGGACCATTCGCAACCGTCTCCATGAAGCTGGGCTACGGTCCCGCTCACCCTTAGGCCGTCTTCCGCTCACGCCCCAACATCGTGCAGCCCGCCTCCAGTGGTGTCGCGACAGGCGTGAATGGAGGGACGAATGGAGACGAGTCGTCTTCAGCGATGAGAGTCGCTTCTGCCTTGGTGCCAATGATGGTCGTATGCGTGTTTGGCGCCGTGCAGGTGAGCGCCACAATCAGGACTGCATACGACCGAGGCACACAGGGCCAACACCCGGCATCATGGTGTGGGGAGCGATCTCCTACACTGGCCGTACACCACTGGTGATCGTCGAGGGGACACTGAATAGTGCACGGTACATCCAAACCGTCATCGAACCCATCGTTCTACCATTCCTAGACCGGCAAGGGAACTTGCTGTTCCAACAGGACAATGCACGTCCGCATGTATCCCGTGCCACCCAACGTGCTCTAGAAGGTGTAAGTCAACTACCCTGGCCAGCAAGATCTCCGGATCTGTCCCCCATTGAGCATGTTTGGGACTGGATGAAGCGTCGTCTCACGCGGTCTGCACGTCCAGCACGAACGCTGGTCCAACTGAGGCGCCAGGTGGAAATGGCATGGCAAGCCGTTCCACAGGACTACATCCAGCATCTCTACGATCGTCTCCATGGGAGAATAGCAGCCTGCATTGCTGCGAAAGGTGGATATACACTGTACTAGTGCCGACATTGTGCATGCTCTGTTGCCTGTGTGGTTCTGTCAGGGTGATCATGTGATGTATCTGACCCCAGGAATGTGTCAATAAAGTTTCCCCTTCCTGGGACAATGAATTCACGGTGTTCTTATTTCAATTTCCAGGAGTGTAGAAGGGGGAGCAGGTGTTGGACAGAGAGGGGGAAGGAGGAGGAAATGAACAAAGAGAGGGGGAGGAGACTGGGATGAGAGAAGGTGAAAAAATGGTTCAAATGGCTCTGAGCACTATGGGACTTAACATCTATGGTCATCAGTCCCCTAGAACTTAGAACTACTTAAACCTAACTAACCTAAGGACAGCACACAACACCCAGCCATCACGAGGCAGAGAAAATCCCTGACCCCGCCGGGAATCGAACCCGGGAACCCGAGCGTGGGAAGCGAGAACGCTACCGCACGACCACGAGATGCGGGCAGAGAAGGTGATTAGGACGTATTTCTAAATTCTAATACATAATAGAAATGTGTGCTTTCTGTTTTGATTCTTTTCCATTTACTCAGACTGAAGCACAGCAACGCGCGGCCGGGAACAGTTAGTAAAAAATAAAATTAAAAATAATCAAGTGCAGCTGTGCAACTTGCCCTTTTGAAACATGTAATCAGTTTTCATAAAATGCTCTTGCTATGGGAGGTGGGGGTGTGTCACGACTCCCACGAAGCCCGTAGTCCCGCTACCTTGGATCTGTGCCCGCGTGTGCCGCCACCGCCGCAGCATGCTTCGTCAAGCTGGGCTCGGGATCGTGTCGAGTGCTGCTCATTCGCTGCCTAATGACGGACGCCAGCGCTTTCAGTGGGCCGCCGGCCGGATGAAGTCGTCCCTAGGGACAGGGCCAAGGAGAGGGGGGCGGGGGGAGGGAGGAGGAGTTTTGTCCAAATGCCGGCGCCTCACCTTTAGCCGCGCGCCGCTGGTCGGCATTTAAAGCGCCCCGCCCGGTCGTTAGCGTGATTCACCGCCTTCTGCGGCGTCATCGCGAGCCGTCCCGTTTCGTCTCTTCTGGCGCGGTGTGCGGGCAGCAGGCCGAGAGGCGCGGCTCTTGATTAACCTTCCGTCAGCGCCGGCTGCTGCGATCCTGTGCCAGCCGACTGCCCGCCTGCCTGCCTGCCAAACTGTCCCCGTACTTACTCCGAAAGCCGTCCTCACACGGGACGTAAACGCTGAATTGGATGTGGAGCTGTACGAGTTTTGTGGCGTCATTTCCTGTTATTTCACGCTGTGTAACTTTACGCAGAACACCGGCAAAGAAAGTCCACATAGATACTCTACTAAACTCCGTACGGTTATGGCTATATACCAGCCCTGTTCTATGGATGCCAAAACTGAACTTTTGAGAAGAGAGATGGAAAGAGAATACAAGCGTGTGAAATGAATTTCGTTGGATACTGGATATACTTTGATGCATGAAAAGAAAGACATCCGAACTGAAATGAATACGCGAAACGTAACTGACGTAATAAAACAATATTAGTTAAGATGGAAAGTAGTATGCCAGATGCAAGAATCACTAAAGCCATAAAGCAATATAAACTAAGAGGCAAAAAATCATTAGGAAGGTCGATGAAGAGATGGCTTGTCGAATTTTGAAGGAGACGGAACGGACCATAAGGTCCAGTTCTTGATGTAGTTGCAGATGTAGACATAGGAGGCATTTCAGTTCTGCTACCCCTCCCAACCCCACCACCCTTCACCGCTCCTACTAGATTTGTAAAACTACCGTTGACTACCGTAGACAATCGTAAGTAAGTGTAAACTACGGTAGTTTTTCCAGTAGCTTTGGTCAGTTAAGATCATTATCCGCGTTACCTGTACATTAGGTGTGTTGCACACTTGTTGGGCTTTACCTCATATCGATCGCATTGTTTGTGTGGGCGGTCAGTGTCTTGCTAGAATGCGTAGACACCGGAAGCGGTGAATCAACTAGGAACTATGTGTAAGTGTCTAAAGGGCTGCGCAACCTACGGAACATTTACGTTCTGAATAGTTATCCTGCTTGCTATTACTTAAAAATAAACAGTATTTATAACAAAGTTGAACCTGTCAATGTTTAGTTAAGGTTTTATTCAAAATTTGTGGATTTATATTTTGAAACAAAGGGATGCTGTAATAAATATAAAAAAGAAATGGAGATTTATGATAACAGCGCTAACACAATTTCCTAAAAAAGAAAAAGTCGAGAAAATAGGAAACATACAGACGTCGCTTCAATACTTCATCAAGCTTATACAAAACATATTTTTGCTGTTCCTGAACAACTTCGGATGTATGAATAATAACAAGAAACTTTTGCCTTTGATAATGATGAAGCACATTCTTTTCTTGAGTCATCAGTATTCTGACTGGTCAGATGCACTCTACTGAGCATAAAATAACAACAATTATATTCGTTTTGTACGTAAACTTCACATAAAAGTGCGGAAGTTATACGAACAACTAATTTTTATTACTTATAAAGTGCAGTTTATATTATGTAAGGATATAAAGTACACAACAGACTAACACTGAATGATGTGCGGTTCTAATTATGCGTGAAACAAGCAAGCAACCAAACAAACAAACAAACTATGAGAAGTTGTCGGCTCCCAATACCTATCAATACTATCGATAATCCCGCCATTTACAACGTCATTTAGTGTACAAAAATTACTAGAACATAGTTTTGATACCGCACAACTCTACGTCTGTGATAGTTCGACACAACGCTACGAAACGTTCAACCAATAAATGGCAAGAGCGCTCTCTTCGATAGATTCAGAATTTGGTAGACGCCATACTCAGTTTCTTCATTTTCACCTGAAACCCGTATTTACATTTTGTATTATAACTTACGTCCTATGAACATATAATGTTCCATTTCTTGTAATCAAACGATAGCAGGCGTCCTATTGCTGATTAGAAAATTTCCAATTTTCGTATTAAGTTATTTTTGTATAATAATTTGCGTGTTACGAAAGTATGCTGTTTCAAAGCAAAGGCACATTGAAGCTTAATCAAAAATGCGTTTTTCTTCTTAGGATTTGTTATAACTAAATGCCAGTTAATAACATACGGTCTATCGGCGATTAAAGCCTTCAGGTGATTGTAGCATTAAGTATAACATGGTATCTTACGTAACTTCAGTGTACAGTAGTGGATAGGGATACCCAGTTACCAAGCGAAGTGTGGCTGGTTTGTGTCTTGCTTTATTCACTTTCGTGCTTTCTAAAAGGCTCGGACTTATTAATTTAACATAAATTTTTGTGTAGTTTTCAATGTTTGTTCAGTTTTGTGGACATTTAGCAGCAACACAGGGAGAAATGATCATCATAATGAAGTAAGAGAAATCGGAGCCCTCATGGAAATATTTAAGTATTCGTCTTTCCTGCACGCAGTTCGAAAGAGGAACGTTAGAGAAATAGCTGCAAGGTGGTTCGATAAACCCTCTGCCAGGAACTGGATTGTGATTTGGAGAATAATCATGTGTAAGTAGATGACATCCTTACATATTGGACATGGAACTTTTCCTTTTGTTTGATAACATGTTCATGGATAACTAAGTTTTATTGATATACACTACAAAGAGAACAACATGACTGGGTATGCCATGGGAGGAAATGTGCGTTTTAATAAAGCTGACGTAGAGAAATTAGGTGCGCTAATTTTCGTAAAGAAATACTGTGATTGGCGAGTTAGTTATTTGTAATTTTAAACTGATCTGATTAGGGACATCACTGGACCAAGGTTTCCCACAAACAGGACCCATATTACATCATTGTAACCTAAGAAAAAACAAACAGTATTAAAACGATGTGAATGTCTGAATTGGCATTGGGAGTAAATGATATTGACAATGCTGTAATAAGTAAACAAACAGCTGCCGCTGGAGAGTTCTGCAGTCACAAATCATGTTGACTAGCATGTCCCATGTCACGTAATATCTATTGAACTACGTGTAGTACAATGATGTATTTGCACAGGTACAATCACCAACATATGCGAATACTGTCTGCGAAATATGTTGTGAATAAACTTAGTAACAAACGGGTAATAAATTTAAATGGGAAGTTTTTTTTTTTTTTCTCTCCAGTCTTCTGACTGGTCTGATGCTCTCCTTTGCCAACCTCTTCATCTCAGAGTAGTACTTGCAAACTACGTTCTCGATTGTTCACTGAATGTATTCCAATCGATGTCCTCCTCTACAGTTTTTATCCTCTACAGCTCCCTCTAGTAGCTGCGAAGTTATTTCCTGATGTCTTACGAGATATCCTACCATCCTGTCCCTCCTTCTTGTCATTGTTTTCCTCATACTCCTTTTCTCGGTGATTCTACGTAGAAACTCCTCATTTCTTACCTTACCAGTCCACCTAATATTCACCATTATTCTGTAGCATTACGTATTAATTGCTTCGATTCTCTTCTGTTCCGGTTTTCCCGGGTTCTATGTTTCAATGTCGTACAATGTGGATACTGAGTGCAAAATATGATCAAAAAAGAGTGAACAGAAAAGAAGTAATATATTTAAACGACATGCACAATCCAGCAGTTTTTCACACATGTCAGTGTTTAAGACATTATATTTTCTGAACTACGTATGGTACCATGATATACGTTTGAATGTGCCTTTAGCGGCATATTTGGATACCGCTTGAGAAATTTATTGAGAATACAGTTAGAAGTTCAGAAGAAATAAATATGAGTGTCATGCACGATGCGGCAATTGTGCACGCAGCTTAGTGTTTATGTCGTCATATTTCTTGAACTATGACAGATAGCTGATTCTTTCCGACAGCGATTGTTGCCAGACAGCAGGCGATTTGTGGTTTAGGGCGAGTTACATATGGCTTCAAAAATCCACAGATACATTTACGATGCCGTCAGTTCTGTAACATATGTACCTTTTTAAATGAGGATGTCGGCCAGAAAGTGACAGCAGACCGATTACCAGTATTAGTCGTCAGTAAACAATCATATTACACTTTCTCGTCGCTCGTATGTACTTTTTTCAGTTATTTAGGAGCTGTTGTCTGCCAAATGCATTCTTTTTATTTTTTCATTTATTTTTTCCGATAAAGGCCATCTTTGCCTATGAGAATGCGCTTATGATGACAGGTACACAAAGAAAAGAAGTCTCAATTAGCAGTTTCTTGAAACGTGAGGGGAAGTGCCTCTAATGCTTTTTTATTAATCTTGACGCTGCTGCAAGTGTTATACACGCTGAAGAGTGGCAAAGCTGCACAGTTCGTCGCGTCATGTCTATTCTCACTGCCCACTCACAGCAGATGGACCTTAGGTAGCGTCTTAACATGGCCATCTGTTCAACTCATTAATAAATCATAACAGGGGAGCATATATTACTCTAGATGGTGGTTCTTACGGCGTTTTGTAACGTGACAAACAGCCGCCAGAAGAATTGTAGTCTATTACTTTCGACTGACAGATGTGCGATAATTGCGACGCAAGAGACTACTAGTCGAAAGGAAATAAATGACGGTCGTTTCGACCAGAGCATTGATATAGATGGCTATTTTTTTTATTACTTTGCACAAGGGGGGCCAAGTTGTCGATCCTTTATGAAAAATGGTTTCCGTTTGAGAGAACTCTCTCCTCCTTCAGTGATTGCTCCCATTAAGTAAAGCATCTCCAAAGCGGTGACAGCGGCAAATGGGAGTATATTTATTAGCGACGAAAAGTTTTCACAGGCGTTAATGATGCTAAAAATATCTTACGACTACTGTAATATACTCCTGAGCTGCTTTGTGACTGACGGAGCGAGGCGTGTGTGTGTGTGTGTGTGTGTGTGTGTGTGTGTGTGTGCGTGTGTGTGTGAAAAACCTGTTTGTCCATTATAGAGAAAGAAAGACACAGGGGGAGAAAGGGAGTAGGGAGTGAAGAGCATCAGACCAAGATTATTTTAAGAGATACGAATAACAGACACAAGATAATTGCTATGAATGAGATTACTATCCGAAGTAAAATATATAACACTTCTAACATTATGACACTGTCTAATTTTCCTATTATTTTGCAGACTGCTATAAACAGCATGGGAATGATTTGATCTCAGACAACCAACCTCCAACAGGATTCACAATTCTGGTCACAAATAGTTTAGGATTTCATTTCATTCTGGTCAGTAATAGGCTTCGTTTTCCATTTTCATAACGGATTTTGTGACTTACGGAACCTGGTAACTGCTTGATGCATACCGTAACTATTAAAAATAGTTCAGTGGGCTTTCTCATAGGGACATTCAACGCTGAATGCATCGAACTACAAAAGTACTTGCATGACCTGTGCATTTGTGATTTACGTGATCCCTTTCAAATCACGTTTCATAAAGAACAATTTTTTATGATCTGATGAGCTTAAATAAAGAAATAAAAATAAGCACATTCGCCTTAAACCGCGATACCTTGCACACAAGATATCTCTGAGAATCAGGGAGACACTTTCGATGTACTCAATGAAATAAAAGCCCAGCTGCGAGTCATGAGGGCTGTTACTTTAAATTACCCCTAAAGTGCACCTCAGTGAATGAATGAATGAATGAATGAATGAAACAATAAACTATTTAAGATAAGCTACATTTCTCTTATTCCTGTTAATATATTGTTCCTCTTTAGTCGCTGTATGAGGTCTGGCATTTGGCAGCAGGTTGGTTGTGGCAAATTTAATGGCATTTAACTTCACTTTCACGTCTAACAGTACATTAATTTATGTGTATGAACAATGACAGGCTGCACCCTGATTCGAATTCACGATACCATATGTCCTCCATCTGCACTAGGACTGTGTTTAGCACGCTACTTGTTGTTCGAACGTATCTTCGGTTTCATCAGTGCCACTGACGTATCCAGTGGTGGCGGTGGGGGATGGGGGCTAATGAGTTGCTGCCACCTCCCCACCCTCCACCCCACAAACGTATTTCTGGCCGTGACAAAAAATGTGTTGACGTAGCTTTCTCACTTGACAAATTCTTACGATCGCTGGCGTCCGTCCCGTCGATGCTCAGCTCCATAGTTCACCTCGATACGTACCGGCAAAGGTCGATAGTTTTCGTGATTTCGAATGCTGCCAACTGCAGCAAGCTAATATTTATTGTGTTACACTGGGCTTAATTTAATTTCGTATATTGTACCAATATTATGATTATTCCTAACCACAACGTTAGCTGTTTCAGCTACGTATTTTTTATTTCAAATGTCTATACAATTTTAATTTAAAAGTCCACAGACTTCGGAGCTGCTCCCGCTACTGACAGTATCAACAATCAAATGAGGTATCATCAGTGGCACAACAGGCTTAATTTAACTTCATTGCCGGAAATAAACATCGCATTTGAACATGAACGTCTTTGTATCGTGCTCAATTGCTGTCAAGCTGCTAATCGATAAGTTCGCGTCTGAGCAATGCGGGAGTGAAAAATTAACTCCCATCACTCGACATGGCGGTCAAGTCGGAGCGTATGAATTGTGCTGACATCTTAATATTTATTACTTGCTGTTATTTCGTTTTTTTGTGCAATTTGTTGTTTGACATTATTTTTCTGTTATTTATTTCTTACGTTAGTTTTTTCAGTGTGTTTACTTTATCCTCTTTCGTGATTTATTAAAAAAAAATGAGTCCAGCCCAACCCCAAAGAGGTTACGTGGACGATAAAATTTATGAACTAATGGAAAATATTAGTAATAGAGTATTTTACTGGAATTAGCAGTAGGTCAGGAGGTTACAGTGATGTTCTTGCTGATATCGTAAATGCATAAAGATTTGTTTAAGCACAAATATTACGTAACACAGAAGTGCATGCTTCGGGCAATGTGTAATGTATTCTGCAGATACATGTTATGTTTATTAACTCTCTAAAAATAATAGTAATTACACTTTTCTGTGTCATTTTAATCAGAAATTTATGTAGATTTTATGGACGTTAGTGATCCTTCTTGAAATTAAGTACAATATTAAGTGTAGAAAAAAAATCAAATTTATGTTTTCTGCGAGAACCTTTCTATTTGATGTGTCAAACAATTTAAAGTGAATAAGTATAAAGATCTGTCTATAACATTAGAACTACGTACTGCTGTGGGTAAGTTGTAATTTTTCAGGTTTTTAAACTGATTGCAGTTTGATATTTGATGTTTAAAGAGAATGTTGCTTAACTGTATAAAAATGTTTGACTATTTAGTACTCATCGCTATAAAACGACAGACAGCGAAAGGGTTGAGAACATAGCATTGTTCACGCAAGAAAATTTTGATGCGTCACTATGATGCAATATTTTTATATTTTTGTGACTTCAGACCGCTGCCCCCCCCCCCACCCCCTTCCCACCACCCAAGGCCATAATTTTTGATTCGCCCTGAGCAGTGCTTCAGTGTTTTACCTCTTCACAGATGAGCTGAATCAATCCGACCACTTTCAGAACCTTTGAACATATGAGCTTACCGCTTAATGTAAAGGAAAATTTCCTGTGTCCTATCAGCATCCAACGGCAATTGATTCAGTTACCGAGAACATGTAAGTACGGTGCCTGATAAGAATTATCAGGGCTGGCCTAGTTGATCACTAGATATCAGGAGGGGTGGGCCGCTCTAAGGACTAACCAGTGCCTCCAATGCATCATAACTGTAAGATCAATAACAGCAACACGCCTTAAAGAACTGAAACATATGTTTGAAAATATAAACACTGACTTGGAAATGCTGCCAAAATTAAAGCCCATAACTGGACGCAAGCGAAGAGTTCGGGATTTTCGTACACAACTAAAAGAAGCAACCAATAATAATCAAGAAAATGAAATCAAATTAAATTATCTCTTAAGTTTATGTTATACAATAATAAAACATCAGCAAACCGCAAATAATTTTGACGTATCTCACATCTACTTTTAATTTTAACGAATATTATATTCATAAATTAAGGAAGACGTTGAAAAATCAGTCAACCAGTTGCAAAACAGTTGACCCAGGTTTTGATATTTTTTAAAAATATCTTCCTGAGAAGGAGTGGGCTTGTTAATCACATTATGGTACATTAGACTGTATGAAGCCGAGCAGCTCTTGTCATCTATAAGGTTGACAAAACAAGAACTATCCGAAGCCATCGCTTTAGATAGCAGCCAGGTTTCACATATCGTACTTCAGAATTAATGCTCACTAGTAAATGCCCACAGGTACAGAATCTCATCAACATTGTTACAGAAGTGACAGGATGAATTATTTGCATAAATTACGTGTACATCATGCCAGAGACGAAGGCCAACTATTAAAGAAGGTACTTTTAGAAATATCGAAACCTAGGTCAAGGGCTAATAAACCTTTGTTTTGCAACTGGTTGGCTGATTTTTCAACCTCTTCAGATTTACACAATTGCTGTTTCACAGCCATGTTTAAGATATTAAATTAAAGAATACAGATGTTCAGAAAATCTGACTGATTTTTACCACAACTCATTTGGTTACAGGAATTAAAACAATTAATTTCACAATATTGTAGTGAATTGCGGTATGTTATTTTATGAATTCCGTTTCATTAATATGTCTCTACATATCTCTCCCCTCTCACTCGCCAAAACATTTCTGAAGACAAACATGGTTTTCGCTTTGTAATAGTTGCTACATGCTGAGCTCTTCAGTTACATAGGGAAAAACACAATCGTTTCGCTATTGGAGCATGCAACGAGTGTTTTCGATTGTTATGGAATAAATACGTTTTTTACGTATAGGCTATCCAGTCACGTGTCAAAGACCTTTGTAACGTTAGTGCTTCTTACACTATGTGATCAAAAACACACGTTTTTCGTATCAGGTGCATTGTGCTGCCATCTACTGCCAGGTACTCCCTATCATCGAGCCCAGTAGTCATTAGACATCGTGAGAGAGCAGAATGGGGCGCTCCGCGGAACTCACGGACTTCGAACGTGGTCAGGTGATTGGGTGTCACTTGGGTCATACGTCTATATGCGAAATTTCCACACTCCTAAACATCCCTAGGTCCACTGTTTACGACGTGATAGTGAAGTGGAAACGTGAAGGGACACGTACAGCACAAAAGCGTACAGGCCGACGTCGTCTGTTGACTGACAGAGACCACCGACAGTTGAAGAGGGTCGTAAAGTGTAATAGGCGGACATTTATCCAGACCATACACAGGAATTCCAAACTGCATCACGATCCACAGCAAGTACTATGACAGGCGGGAGGTGCGAAAACTTCGATTTGATGGTCGAGCGGCTGCTCATACACCACACATCACGCCAGCAAATGCCAAACGATGCCTCGCTAGCTGTAAGGAGGTAAACATTGGGCGACTGAACAGTGGAGAAACGTTGTGTCGAGTTACGAATCACGGTACACAATGTGGTGATCCGATGGCAGGGTGTGGGTATGGCGAATGCCCGGTGAACGTCATCTGCCAGCGTGCGTAGTGCCAACAATAAAATTCGGAGGCGATGGTGTGGTCGTGTTTTTCATGGAGGGGGCTTGCACCCATTGTTGTTTTGCGTTGCACTATCACCACACAAGCCTACATTGATGTTTTAAGAACCTTCTTCCTTCCCACCATCGAAGAGCAATTCGGGGATGGCGAATGAATCTTTCAACACGATCGAGCACCTGTTCATAATGCACGGCCTGTGGCGGAGTGGTTACACGACAATAACATCCGTGTAATGGACTGGCTGCACAGAGTCCTGATCTGAATCCTACAGAACACCTTTGGGATGTTCTGGAACGCCGACTCCATGCCAGGCGTCACCGACCGACATCGATACCTCTCCTCAGTGCAGCACTCCGTGAAGAATGGGCTGCCATTCCCCAAGAGACCTTCCAGCACGTGAGTGAACGTATGCATGTGAGAGTGGAAGCTGACGTCAAAGTTAAGGGTGGGCCAATACCATATTGAATTCCAGCATTACCGATGGAGGGCACCACGAACTTGTAAGTCATTTTCAGCCAGTTGTCCGGATACTTTTGATCACATAGTGTATCTGGTGCAAGACTACACTAGGACGTCATATCATATACCTGTATACCAAACAGAGGACTGATGTGCAAGCCACAAATACATTCCACCTTGTAAGCAGAAGGAAATCCACCTGTCAATCATAGCATGATAAGTGTAACACTGTAAAGCGAAATTAACTAAAAAATAAAAATAAAAAGGGTCACTGGAGAAGAAAGTGGATGTTTCTATTTATTATTCTAACACCTAAGGTGTTTATAAAATAAAGCGAGTTTAAAAATGTTTCACTTTAATTGACCAGAGTTTGTCAGCGTATGATGGATCGGCTGCGTACGGTGTATAGAAACCCGCTAGCTCATGGCGAAGAATAAACAGCGCCACAGAGGCACAGTTCGGCTCCCAGCACGTCGCACTTCCACGTCGCCACGTCAGCTGTCCTCGCTTCGTATTCCCAGCTTGGCCTTAACTGTGACTGACAGCCGCTCTTGGAAGAAATAAGAGTGAAACAGTACCAGCGACGAGGGCGTTTATTGGTGCGACGCCTCCACACCGACACGTCCCACGTCCGCCCCTCGACACTGTGTAGGCGACAATACTGAACACGCGCGTTCGTTTTTAACTCAGGAGTAGCTGATCTGAGGTAGCACAATGGGCTCAAACGTGAGCACCTCAGTTATTATTTCATATTGCGGTTTCGCTGTTTCTGCTTCGTTCAGAAAATGAGGGAAGCTTTCAATTCTTAACGACCTGACACAGACGAACAATAAATATCGTATGTCTTGTGGATGGGGCATTGCTCCTTGGTACATTATCCGACTAGAAGTATCCAGACACCTATTAGTCGACATTAACACAAGTTGTAGGGTATCAAACCAAACACCTTTCAGCCGTCTAGTTTCCGAACTTATTTTATCTGGCTACCAGCTTCTGCTTGCTACAGCGATTACTTCAACCATCATCTGACTGAAGACGGCTTAGCAAATAGCCGAAGCTGTATTACGGTTAATGTACCAGTGCCACTGCGGTGCTTACAGAGTGGAGTGATTTTACAAATAATATACCTGTATTTGTCTTCAGGAGAAAACTTTCGGTCCGAAAGTTAAAAAGGCTGTTGAAGACAACATTCCACAAAATATATATTTGGAAGCTAGCACAGGCGCGAAAATGTTAAAAGAGCATTTAAAATCCTCTTCCATGAATGTTGTTATCACATTGTCGCAAATAGCCAGAAGTGATTCTTGGATTTTTCACAACATAGCAATACTAAATGATTCATTTGCTGCTAAAGACATAGTTTGCAAGATCATTCCGTCAAAAACAACATAATGCGACAGCCTGTGGATGTATATTTCTTCCCGCAATATATATTATGCAATATAACGGATGATCAAAAAGTCAGTATAAATTTGAAAACTTAATAAACCACGGGATAATGTAGACAGGGAGGTAAAAATTGACACACACGCTTGGAATGATATGGGGTTTAATTAGAACAAAAAAAAAGTTCACAAATGCCCGACAGATGGCGCTGGACAGCAAAACTGCTACCGTGACGGGTGAGAGGTACGCCGATATGTTACAGAATCGCATCATCCCCAGCCTGGCTGATAAACACCTGCTGGATCGTACGATGTGTATGCAGGATGGCGCTCCACCCCATATTGCTAGATGCGTGAAAGATCTATTGCGCGCGTCGTTTGGTGATGATCGTGTGCTCAGCCGCCACTTTCGTCATGCTTGGACTCCCAGGTCCCCAGACCTCAGTTCGTGCGGTTATTGGTTTTGGGGTTACCTGAAGTCGCAAGTGTATCGTGATCGACCGACATCTCTAGGGATGCTGAAAGACAACATCCGAAGCCAATGCCTCACCATAACTCCGGCATGCTTTACAGTGCTGTTCACAACATTATTCCTCGAATGCAGCTATTGTTGAGGAATGATGGTGGACATATTGAGCATTTTCTGTAAAGAAATCGTCTTTGCTTTGTCTTACTTTGTTATGCTAATTATTGCTATTCTGATCAGATGAAGCGCCATCTGTCGGGCGTTTTTTGAACTTTTGTATTTTTTTGTGTTCTAATAAAACCCCATGTCATTCCAAGCATGTGTGTCAATTTGTACCTCTCTATCTACATTATTCCGTGATTTATTCAGTTTTCAAATTTATACTGACTTCTTGATCACCCGGTACATATGTAACAGGACAAAAGACTCTCTAGAAGGACTTTCTGCAATGACGTCGACAATAAATTTTGTAATGAAAATGCATTCTGTTTTTCATAAACTACTGCCTGCTCCAGTGTATCAACTTATGCTTCAGGATTCCTGGCAAGTGGCTGGCTATAATGCTCCAGTATATGTTGCTGAATTCAAGAACGTGATTCACGCGCCATTTGATTTTGTATCTCAAGAATGTGATTCTGAGTACAGTGCAGATACTGTTCTCGACAAATCTTCCTATTGTGATTCTGCATCTTGTTTCGTGCATCTTTTTGAGAAACCTCATACACTAAAGCGACATGAAAACTGGTACAGACATGCGTATTCGAATAGAGAGAGAGATATGTAAACAGGCAGAATACGGCGCTGCGGTCGTCAACGCCTATATGAGACACGTGTCTGGCGCAGAAGATCTGTTACTGCTGCTGCAATGGCAGGTTATCAAGGTTTAAGTGAGTTTGAACGTGGTGTTATAGTCGGCACACGAGCAATGTGATGCAGCATCTCAAAGGTAGCGAAGAAGTGGGGATTTTCCCGTACGACCATTTCACGAGTATACCGTGAATATCAGGAATCCGGTAAAATTTCTCTGCCTCGTGATGACTCGGTGTTGTGTGATGTCCTTAGGTTGGTTAGGTTTAAGTAGTTCTAAGTCCTAGGGGACTGATGACCATAGATGTTAGGTCCCATAGTGCTCAGAGCCATTTGAACCAATCCGGTAAAACATCAAATCTCCGACATGGCTGAGGCCGTAAAAAGATCCTGCAACAACGGGATCAACGACGACTGAAGAGAATCGTTCGACGTGATAGAAGAGCAGACCTTCCACAAATTGCTGCAGATTTCAATGTTGAGCCATTAACAAGTGTCAGCGTGGGAACCATTCAACGATAACATCATCATCGAGGGCTTTCGGAGCCAAAAATCGACTGGTGAACGCTTGATGACTGCACGATACAAAGCCTTACGCCTCGCCTGGGCACGTCAACACTGACGTTGGACTCTTGATGACTGGAAAAATGTTGCCTGGTCGGAAAAGTCACGCTTCAAATTGCATCGAGCGAAAGGACGTGTTCGGGTATGTAGACATCATCATGGTGCGGGGCGTGTTCAGTAGGAGTAATATGGAAGCCCAGAGACGTCTAGATACGACTCTGTAGGTGACACGTACGCAAGCATCCTGTCAGATCACCTGCATCCATTCATGTTCATTGTGTATTGCGACGGACTTGGGAAGTTCCAGAAGGAAAATGCGACACGTCCAGAATTGCAACAGAGTGGGTCCAGGAACACTCATCTGAATTTAAACAATTCCCCAGACACCAACATTATCGAGCATATCTGGGATGCCTTGCAACGTGCGGATCAGAACAGGTCTCCACTCCCTCGTACTCTTACGGATTTATGGACTGCCCTGTAGGATTCAAGGTGTCAGTTCCTTCCAGCACTACTTCAGACACTAGTCAAGTCCACGCCAGGTTGTGTTGCGGCACTTCTGCGTGGTTGCGAGGGCCCTACACGATATTAGGCAGGTGTGTGTGTGTGTGTGTGTGTGTGTGTGTGTGTGAAATCTTATGGGACTTAACTACTAAGGTCATCAGTCCCTAAGCTTACACATTACTTAACCTAATTTGTCCTCAGAACAAACACACACGACCATGCCCGAGGGAGGACTCGAACCTCCGCCGGGACCTGCCGCACAGTCCATGACTGCAGCGCCTGAGACCGCTCGGCTAATCCCGCGCGGCTATTAGGCAGGTGTACCAGAGTCTTTCAGTCTTTGGCTCTTCAGTGTATAACTCATTTTTAAAGTCCGATAGTGGGTAAATTAAGAGTAGTAGCAGTAGTAGTAGTAGTTGTTGTTGTTGTGGTCTTCAGTCCAGAGACTGGTTTGATGCGCCGGCCGATGTGACCGAGCAGTTCTAGGCGCTTCAGTCTGGAACCGCGCGACCGCTACGGTCGCAGGTTCGAATCCTGCCTCGGGCAGGGATGTGTGTGATGTCCTTAGGTTAGTTAGGTTTCAGTAGTTCTAAGTTCTAGGGGACTGATGACCTCAGATGTTAAGCCCCATAGTGCTCAGAGCCATTTGAACCATTCTGAACTGGTTTGATGCAGCTCTCTATGCTAGTCTATCCTGTATAAGCTTCTTCATCTCCGAGTAACTACTGCAACCTACATCCTTCTGAATCTGTTTAGTGTATTCATGCCTTGATCTCCCATTACGATTATTACCCTCCACGTTTCTCTCCAATACTAAACTGATGACCCCTTGATGCCTTAGAACGTGTCCTACCAACCGATCCCTTGTTGTAGCCAATTTGTGCTACAAATTCGTCTTCTCCCAAATTCTATTACGTCATCTACCCATCTAATCTTCAGCATTCTTCTGTGGCGCCACATTTCGAAAGCTTCTACTGTCTTCTTGTCTACACTATTTATCGTCCATGTTTCACTTCCATACATGGCTACACTCCATACAAATAATTTCAGGAAAGACTTCCTGACACTTAAATCTATACTTGATGTTAACAAATTTCTCTTCTTCAGAAACGCTTTCCTTGCCATTTCATATCCTCTTCGACCATCATCAGTTATTTTGCTCTCCAAATAGCAAAACTCATATACTACTTTGTCTCCTGTCATAATCTAATTCCCTCAGCATCACCTCATTTAATTCGACTACATTCCATTATCCTCGTTTTGCTTTCGTTGATATTCATCTTATATCCTCCTTTCAAGACACTGTCCATTCCTTCAACTGCTCTTCCATGTCCTTAGCTCTCTCAGATTTACAATGTCGTTGACAAACCTCAAAGTTTTTATTTCTTCTCTATGGATTTTAATTTGTACTCCAAATTTTTCTATTGTTTCCTAAACTGTTTGCTCAGTATACACATTGAGTAATATCGGGGATAGGCTACAACCCTGTCTCACTCCCTTCTTAACCACTGCCTCCCTTTCATGACCCTCAAATCTTCTAACTGCCATCTGTTTTCTGTACAAATTGTAAATACACTACTGGCCATTAAAATTGCTACACCAAGAAGAAATGCAGATGATAAACGGGTATTCATTGGACAAATATATTATACTAGAACTGACATGTGATTACATTTCCACGGAGTTTGGGTGCAAGGATCCTGAGAAATTAGTACCAGAACCAACACCTCTGGCCGTAAAACGACCTTGATACGCGTGGGCATTGAGTCAGACAGAGCTTGGATAGTGTGTACAAGTACAGCTGCCCACGCAGCTTTAACACGACAACACAGTTCATCAAGAGAAATGACTGGCGTATTGTGACGAGCCAGTTGCTCGGCCAACATTGACCAGACGTATTCGATTGGCGAGAGATCTGGAGAATGTGCCGGCCTTCTGTATCCAGAAAGGCCCGTACAGGACCTGCAACATGCGGTCGTGCATTATCCTGCTGAAATGTAGGGTTTCGCAGGAATAGAATGAAGGGTAGAGCCACGGGCCGTAACACATCTTAAATGTAACGTCCACTGTTAAAAAGTGCCGTCAATGCGTACAAGAGGTGACCGAGACGTGTAACCAATGCCACCCCATACCATCACGACGGGTGATGTGCCAGTATGGCGATGACAAATACACGCTTCCAATGTGCGGTCACCGCGATGTCGCCAAACACGGATGCAACCATCATGATGCTGTGAACAGAACCTGGATTCATCCGACATTCGTGCACCCAGGGTCGTCGTTGAGTACACCATCGCAGGCGCTTCTGTCTGTGATGCAGCGTCAACAGCGACCGCAGCCATGGTCTCCGAGCTGATAGTCCATGCTGCTGCAAACGTCGTCGAACTGTTAGTGCAGATGGTTGTTGGCTTGCAAATGTCCCCATCTGTTGACTCAAGGATCGAGATGTGGCTGCACGATCCGTTACAGCCATGCGGATAAGATGCCTTTCATCTCGATTGCTAGTGATACGAGGCCGTTGGGATCCAGCACGGCGTTCCGTATTACCCTCCTGAACCTACCGTTTCCATATTCTGCTAAAAGTCATTGGATCTCGACCAACGCGAGCAGCAATGTCGCGATACGGTGAACCGCAATCGCGACAGGCTGCAATCAGAGCTTTAGCAACGTGATGGTACGCATTTCTCCTCCTTACACGAGGCATCACAACAACGTTTCACCAGGCAACGCCGGTCAACTGCTGTTTGTGTACGAGAAATCGGTTGGAAACTTTCCTCATGTCAGCACGTTGTAGGTGTCGCCACCGGCGCCAACCTTGTGTGAATGCTCTGAAAAGCTAATCATTTGCATATCACAGCATCTTCTCCCTGTCGGTTAAATTTCGCGTCTGTAGCACGTCATCTTCGTGGTGTAGCAATTTTAAAGGCCATTTGTGTAGCATTTGGCTCAGAATTTGAAAGAGAGTATTCCAGTCAACATTGTGAAAAGCTTTCTCTAAGTCTACAGATGCTAGAAACGTAAGTATGCCTTTCCTTAAAGTATCTTATAACGCAAGTCTTAGTGCCAGTCTTGCCTCACGTGTCCTAACATTTCTACGGATTCCAAACTGATCTTCCCCGAGGCAACACAATCGAATGCTTTCACCATCTTAATCACAGTGGTACGAAAATGCTTCTAAATGCAACTGGGGCACCGAATTCCCGTTCGAGGCGAGAGATTTTCCTCGTCAGTGGGGCGTGTGCACCGCGTCCGCACCTCGGCTGCAGCGGGTTTCGCGCGCCCGCCGCGGGGTCGCTGGACTGGCGCGCTGTGCAGAGAGGCCGGCCGCATGGGCGTGGTCGGCGGCGGTCAGCGGCCAGCCGGCCGGCCCGAGCGCCGGGCGCTCAATCAGCGGCGCTTGTTCGCCGCTCTGCAGCCGCAGACGCAGCCGAATTATTAAAAACGGGCCGGCCGCGAAAGGGACCGAACAATGCGGGCGCGGCGGTGCCGCGAAATGCGAGTAAAAAAAGCCCTCCTCCGAAACAGAGCAACCCGAATAATCTAATTTTCCGGTACACGCGTTACTGCCGGCTGTTCTGAGAGCGGTGTTAATTAATAGTCCAGTGTTACAGCTTCCCTTCTATTCACCATCGACTCCGCAACTCTAGGGGTTCCATAGGTATGGGATTCATAGTTACACCTTCCCAAAAACACGACATTTATATATAATCCCCAACGCTTTCAATAGTTTCTATCCGTCAACTGCAATAATCGTTTTCTTATTCCTCCTGGGAGCTACCCATGTTAAATAATGGACGTTGTGACACATTTTATAGGTGTTTGAAGGAAGTGCGAACACGGAGGTAGGGGAACCACTCCTTTCCTCGGTGTACTTCGTATTGGTTTCTGTTGATTGGGGTCCACAGCCCTGCAGCATTTTACAAACGGCAATAATTTTCCATCTGTATTTTTATTAAATGTATTTATTGACAGTCGTATTTTGGCCTGTCACGCTATTCTCAAGAGACAGCACACGGTGAAGTGCGTCAGTGCATAATCGTTACTTCTATGACGATACTGACTTCAAGTTAACGGTGTTTACATTTCTCGTGTAAGTAAACCAACTTAGAAAAAAGAACACCTAACACTTACGTAATGATTCCCACAGATTTCATACACTGCGCACTTAGTTTCCACAATGTGTCGTCCAGATGACTGGAAATTAAAAGAGTACGGCATGGCATGAATTCGATTCCTTTTACATAGACCAAGGCTCCAATGTTACTACGCACTAGAGACCCATTTCGGTTGCGGACGAGCGGCACTACGTTTCTGAGGCTGGACGACTTTTATGGCGTAGAAACAATAAATGAAATTAGAAGGAACGTCAGCATTTGCCGTGATTTGACGATTTATTAACAGTGAAATCGATTTTCGATCATATAATGATCATGTTCAGTGCTTTAGAGTACAAATCGTTTCATAGCTTCTGTTACTGCTAATAACTAGACACCAGTGCCTACGGGTTTTAATTTGTACACTAAAGCACTGAACATGATCATTCTGTGATCGAAAATCGATTTTGCTGTTAATAAGTCATCAAAATTATGGCCAATGCTGACCTTCCTTCTAATTTTATTTATCATGTGGTTGTTGTGCACACATCCCTCTATGGAGTCGCCAATCAACAATAAATGACACACAAACATTCTTGATGAATTAGTCTGACTATTAGTGAAAACCGTAACAAACTCCCTAAACAGTTCCTGAGATCAGCCTTCACATAACGGCAGAGAAACGCAGCCGGAGACTTCAATTTAGTAATATGTATAGACATGAAGCATGTTTCCTCTTCATGGCCTTACCGACCACTCTGTTTCCCCGACATCCGTCGATACTATCAATCGGTCCTCAACACATACAGGTAAAGATACTGTGATAACTGACACCTTGATATATACCCACTTCTGTTTGATAGTTTTTACTCTGCGTCTAACAGCGTTCCCGCAAACATGTTACGTAAGTTAGTACCTGACGTTTTCTGCACAGTCGTAACTGCGCTATGAAGTGGACTACACCTGTTTTGTGTCCACGCGTCCACACTTCAGAACCTGAACTGCTGCCCATTGGAAAATAAATATTAATGGTTTGCTTGTGCTACGCATACTTGGAGATACTGTAACCTCCACACTACATTTTGTTTCTGCATGGAATTTAGCCCGTTTTTACCTCCTACTCTATAAGCTCTACGGGTTACCAAAACTACGTACCCAAAAACTGTTACCCAACTTAAACTCATATGCTAACCTTTGATTAAACAGAACCTAATATGAACTGATCTCAATGCAACTTGTCTTATGTTACGTACATAACAGAAGTAAAATAAATATCTGTCCCTAATCAAAATTTCCACTTACCTCGCGTCTCGTCGCGACAACACTGTTGCAAATTTCTCGAAAGCACAACAGCAGACAGCGGCCAAGCTACACTTCTATTACCAAAAAAATTTTCAGCTGTTGCATACCACGTATGTTAATGCGTAATGATAAACAGTAGGGGTGAGTAAAGTAACGATTCCTATATCATGATATTCCAAGATAGTTATTTTAGAATGAAGTATATATTCAAAAAGACAAAGTAATACTTCGCCTGCTCTTCCAACATAACAGGTCTGAACAATACTATGCTTAACAAAGTTAACAATGATTTCAAAAGGGCACAATATTAACAGGGAATTTCTGTAAAAATCAAATTGCTTAATCAAGTAATATTTTAATCCATGACTCGGGGAAGTGGGGTGGTCTTTCTCTCTGCTCTGAGCACTTTAACTAACTGACAATAATTATTCTCATGAACTAGCTGCGCAGTGCTGCAGTCTTACCTCAAACTTCTTCTCTTCAAACAATAATAACATTATTCAAAATATATATTCTCTTCGATTTCTAATATATAAATCTTATTCGTCCTTGCTGTCCTTTATGATCAATCTTTCTTCATCTAACAGATACAATCACAAGTCCACACAGCACTACTAAATATGTCCACCTACCACACTTCAACCAATAATGTATCAGACAGTGTAGAGGAAAAGACTGTGCCACAAGACAAAAGATTGTTTAACAGTAACGTAACTTGCACTCTCTCTCTCTCTCTCTCTCTGAACTGCACATAGATAACATACAAAAATCAAAATGACATGCCCGGCTTACAGTACTAACCTACCTAAAAACGTACTACGCGTAACAGCCAAAATCATTAGCTTGCGAATGAAGCAAATGTTGATGTAATGATGTCCAATACTCTATACTCAGTCATCAATAAAAATATCTGCACTTATGCCCCTGACGACTCTGTACACACCCTCCCCCAACAAACTAAATGCTTAACTTATTCCTCTCCAACAACAGACGATTTTTCCCCACGACCGATCCTTTTACTTTTAGTGACGATGCAGTACTTCACTTTTAAGATCACAGCTTTCTACATCGTGTTTTAAATGTGTCGTCATAACATTTAGTGTCTGTTATACAATTAACGACATCGAATATTTAGTTCCATTATGCAAAACCTTCAAGAAACTCAGCTCCAAAGATTTTAAAATCACTTGTAAGTACCTCACATTTTAATTTATCGTATTTTTTATTTCGTCTTTGTGTACAGTACATATCCTTTGCTGAAGAGCGTATAAGTGTACTGCTGACATTCTACGCCACGCCCACTGGCGGCGAGGTGGATTAAATAAAAGTTAAGTAAGTTCAACTTGTCTGATATGAGGACAATGTCCACTTATAAGGGGCAATTAAGCGTTGTTCTCACTTCATAGTGCGCTATCACTTCAATGACGTGTAACAGGCCGAGATCGGCAGTATGAGTAAATAAATTTAATGAAAGTCGGGGCGGATACTGATATTTCTAAAATGAAGATTGCATCTTGGTTCTATAACTATGAGAAGTCTCTGTGCATTCAATTTTTTTGTATTGTTATGCATTAGAGTTCAGGGAAATCACCTAAAACTTGCACTCATTTAATTTAGAGAACCGTTCAAGATATCGAAACGATAATTTGTGCGAATGGTAGCAGGCCGAGGGGGAACATAATTTTGTTGCAGGGGTAATACTCCCAGCTTCTGTATGAATCGAGGTACTGAAGCAGGTATACTTTTTACAAATGGAACAATATATTTTTCAGCAGCACTCGAAAGTTCTTGAAAAGATGAAAGAGTGATATAACGCGAATGTTGGCGTCAAAGCTTTTCGCTACAGTATCCGAGAAACGTGCTAAATATGAAACTCAAGACGGCAGAAACCTAATACTACTGTGTACCATCGCCACGTGGAAAATGCAGCCATACAACCCTGATTCGGCAGAGGGTTTTGCTCCTTCTCGTGTAGACGGAAGCGCATCTCACATCAACTGATCATTCAGACTGTACGCGCAACTGAAGACGATGGTTCACTGAAGGAAACTCAGCCAGGACTTGTTACAGGAGTGCTATGAATCAGTGCCGAAAGCGTGCAAGCTCACACACCCGTTTCTGAGTGGGTACTCGGCCAAAACTAACGTCAGTTGATAGAAGGAAGTGGAGGAATTCGCTCGCAGCTCATCGATGGACTACTCTTCATCTTCGTGTAACTACTCCATCCATTTGAACCTTACAGGATATGAGTTCTCCCTTTTTGCGAACACACTGCTTTTTCTTTCTATCCAAACACGTGTGTTCGCAAAAGGCGCAACCCATATCCTATAATTTTACAGCAAATGAGGAAAGAGAGGGCGAGAGCTGTAGAGCCAAAAGATGATTATCCATTTGAACCAACGTACTGCATAAAGTCACAGTGTGATAAAATAAATAATGAATGTATCGATTTATATACAGAGTGTTACAAAAAGGTACGGTCAAACTTTCAGGAAACATTCCTCAGACACAAAGAAAGAAAATATGTTATTTGGACATGTGTCCGGAAACGCTTACTTTCCATGTTAGAGCTCATTTTATTACTTCTCTTCAAATCACATTAATCATGGAATGGAAACAAACAGCAACAGAACGTACCAGCGTGACTTCAAACACTTTGTTGCAGGAAATGTTCAAAATGTCCTCCGTTAGCGAGGATACATGCATCCACCCTCCGTCGCATGGAATCCCTGATGCGCTCATGCAGACCTAGAGAATGGCGTATTGTATCACAGCCGTCCACAATACGAGCACGAAGAGTCTCTACATTTGGTACCGGGGTTGCGTAGACAAGAGCTTTCAAATGCCTCCATAAATGAAAATCAAGAGGGTTGAGGTCAGGAGAGCGTGGACGCCATGGAATTGGTCCGCCTCTACCAATCCATCGGTCACTGAATCTGTTGTTGAGAAGCGTACGAACATTTCGACTCAAATGTGCAGGAGCTCCATCGTGTATGAACCACATGTTGTGTCGTACTTGTAAAAGCACATGTTCTAACAGCACAGGTAGAGTATCCCGTATGAAATCATGATAACGTGCTCCATTGAGCGTAGGTGGAAGAACATGGGGCCCAATCAAGACATCAACAGTGCCTGCCCAAACGTTCACAGAAAATCTGTGTTGATGACGTGATTGCACAATTGCGTGCGGATTCTCGTCAGCCCACACATGTTGATTGTGAAAATTTACAATTTGATCACGTTGGAATGAAGCCTCATCCATAAAGAGAACATTTGCACTGAAATGAGGATTGACACATTGTTGGAGGAACCATTCGCAGAAGCGTACCCGTGGAGGCCAATCAGTTGCTGATAGTGCCTGCACACGCTGTACATGGTACGGAAACAACTGGTTCTCCCGTAGCACTCTCCATACAGTAACGTGGTCAACTTACCTTGTACAGCACCAATTCTCTGACGCTGACATTAGGGTTATCGTCAACTGCACGAAGAATTGCCTCGTCCATTGCAGGTATCCTTGTAGTTCTAAGGATTCCCCAGTCGCGAGTCATAGGCTGGAATGTTCCGTGCTCCCTAAGACACCGATCAATTGCTTCGAACGTCTTCCTGACGGGACACCTTCGTTCTGGAAATCTGTCTCGATACAAAAGTACCGCGCCACGGCTATTGTCCCGTTCTAATCCATACAACAAATGGGCATCTGCCAACTCCGCATTTGTAAACATTGCACTGACTGCAAAACCACGTTCGTGATGAACACTAACCTGTTGATGCTACGTACTGATGTGCTTGATGCTAGTACTGTAGAGCAATGTTTCGCATGTCAAGCACCGAAGTCAATATTACCTTCCTTCAATTGGGCCAAATGGCGGTGAATCGAGGAAGTACAGTACATACTGACGAAACTAAAATGAGCTCTAACATGGAAATTAAGCGTTTCCGGACACATGTCCACATAACATCTTTTCTTTATTTGTGTGTGAGGAATGTTTCCCGAAAGTTTGGCCGTACCTTTTTGTAACACCCTGTATATGTATATTCACACCAGTCTTCTGATGAGCCCCGCCGTGAGTTCCTCTCCTGAACCGAACTCTTTATCTCAAAGTAGAACTTGTAATTGTAATTTTTTTACCTACAGTGATGAATTATTATCCACGGATGTATAGAGAGGCCATCGAAATATATAAGCATCGGGATAATTTTAACAGAAAAGAATAAGCAATGTAACTTAGGATATACGAATAGTGGCCTTATATCATCGGCTGATAAGTTGTAACTTTGACAGATGTCAATTGAAAGTCTTATCTCTGAAAAGAATTATCTCTGCCTGCCACGGTGTAAACTGGACGACAACTAATTTCTTGCAGTATGTATGGCGCTCTCAGACGTCTAACCTGTCAGTCGGCAAGACTCAGCGGAACTAGGACCATCTCTGAATATTTCCAGCGCAACTCTTGACGAAACGTTAGGAACGGAAAAGTTGGACCAAGGCTATACAATTCACACGAGTCAGCAGCAACTAACAGTTGATTTTACTATTATTATTTTACCTTAATTGGTATAACAGCACCCATTCCCTGTGTGTAATATTTTACATTGTGTTGAAATATTTCAGTATATCGACAAATGAGAGTACAAAGTAGGATGGAATGGCTTATGCTGAAGCTGCAGATAGTTTGGTATAGGCCACGTGGGCAAAACGAACTGGGCTATCACCTACGAATATTATTCAGACCTGGCCGTTTACAACCAACCCTCAACGACTTCAGTGCGTTCGTGGGTCACCTACCCAAACATGAAGCACATTAACACCAATGTATTTCCAGTATTGCAGTTGTGACTTGCTTGCTCTGTAAACGGATAACAGCGCAGTCAATAGAGATACGAGGACTGATCAACAAAGACTGAGGCAGATTTTTTCACAGATGTTTATTACTCCATTTCAGTGTTCAATTGCTCTTTTTCAAAGTAATCACCTCCTACCTAAATCCACTTCCTAGAACGTTTCTGCCAGCCCTCGAACACATGGTCTAGGTTATTCATTGTTAGGTCTTTCAGAATCGTCTCACTTTATTTCTACTTCAGAGTTCTCAAATCGAATTCCACGGAAGTTGGCCCTTTGTGATGGGAATAATAAAAAAACTCACAGCGTGCAAAATCGGGTTTATGAGACGGATGCGGTACATATTTAATGCTGATCTGAACCAGAAACTGCTTACTTGTCTTGCGACGAGAGGCCGCGTGTTGTTATGATGAAGTCGCCACCCAGTCCGAGAAACTTCTGGTCGTTTCGTTGCAATGCGCTTCCTAAGTTTAGCCAATACTGACGTGTAGTATACTGCTGTAACAGCAGTATGAGGGGAAACTGCATGCTGGTAAATCGTTCGATGACAGTTAAAAAATGTGATCACCATCACTTCCCCTGGGTTGGAACAATAATCGCCGTTTTTTGGTGTTGGAGAACCTGGCGATTTCCACTCTGTGCTGACTCGTTTTCCTTCAGGATCTGAATGATGAAGCCATGACTCATTACCTGTTTGAAAAAAAAAGCATTACTGCTAATCAACAGAGAGACACAGTACCTGCCGGCCGCGGTGGCCAAGCGGTTCTAGGCGCTTCAGTCCGGAACCGCGCGACTGCTACGTTCGCTGGTTCGAATCTTGCCTCGGGCATGGATGTGTCTGATGTCCTTTTTAAGTAGTTCTAAATTCTAGGGAACTGATGACCTCAGATGTTTAGTCCCATAGTGCTCAGAGCCATTTGAACACAGTACCTTACGGCCGATCTCCATTCGCACAGCCTTTGTTCGGGAGAACAAACTTGTAACCGACGGCCACAAACACGGGTGATGTGGAGATGATCACGCACTGTCGTAAAGACAATGCCATATGAAATTCTCAACACTTCACTGAGTTCACGTAATGTTATCGGCCGATCCTCGTGAACAATCACAGCAGCTCTGTTGATGTTGAATACAAACATAGTGAAGCCGAAACACCAGGCCTACTTTGGCTAACACAGATATGCGGCCGGAGTGGCCGATCGGTTCTAGGTGCTACAGTCTGAAACCGCGCGACCGCTACGGTCGCAGGTTCTAATCCTGCCTCGGGCATGGATGTGTGTGATGTCCTTACGTTTAAGTAGTTCTAAGTTCTAGGGGACTGATGACCTCAGAAGTTAAGTCCCATAGTGCTCAGAGCCATTTGAACCATTTGTTAACACAGATAAGTGGGCCGTCTTTGAAGTCCTTGACCTCCCCTAAATACTGATGCTCGACGTAGCGCATCTTCAACGAATGCTTGTTGCAGCTTTTCGTAAGTTTCAGTGGCTTTATGTTTTAAATGAACAAAGAATTTTATTGCGCCGTACTGTTTCCTTCGGATCAGGTCCATTGTTTGGTATGCGACATGCAAAGAGCGTCTACAAAATCGAGCATTACCAGTTCCTACCGATACAAGAGTGCTGCCGCCTATAGGCATTACACATAAAAACCCGCCCTTTTCAAACATCCACGGTACAGACTGACTTTTTTCCTATAGCTACGGATGCGCCGAGTGGCGCTGTCTTTGTTGATCAGCCCTAGTATATCTGTATGCTGCGAAGTGAGCCATTTTGCGCGATCCCGAAGCCACGGAAGGAGAGCTAGCTGTGTGCCGCAGTGGAGCGCAGAGCGGCGCCAGAGCGCCATAAGACCGCCCCGTTAGCATGCCGGGATTTTATGAAGCCGCATTCCGTCACGTGCAGCGGCCACAGTTCAGCGAGACAATAGGCGCCCGGGGTTAATTGAATCTCCCGCGGGAAGAAGTCGGCGGGGCGGCCCGCACCGCACCGCAGAGCACAGGTGTCCGTCCGCGGCCGGGTGGCGCCGCCTTTGTTCGATTCGCACTTTACGAGCGCGAGGTAGCCCCAGTTTACCAAAGTTTATTAACCATCGCTGTTCGGCCGGTAGGCCCACTGAGAAAGAATCTCTGTATTCTCGTGCACAGGAACCATTTGCCTGGACGCACAGGCCGCTTCGCAGTCGTAAAACAAAACCCTTAACACAATATAATCAACAAAGTATTACGCGACGGATTTGTTGTATTACGTGTTGTAGTTTAATTTGCCACACTCGCTGTTATACATGGAGTTTCAAAATGAATATAAGGACAATTTATTACATTCGACTTACTGTTACAAATAGAACATCGAATGAAAGAGCAACTCAAACAGTTTTGTTTGTATACCTGTGTGTAAAGGGGAAAGTACGGAACGACCAAGAGTGACTAAGGATAGCGTTGAACAAGTGAGAGTCTTTCACGAGCAGCCCCATGAAATCATTTCGGAAGGCTAGTCGTGAATTAGCAATTCCAGTGACACCTTATGGAAACATCTAAGGAGATGCTTACAACTACACCCCAACATTTGCACTTGTTACAAGCACTAAGCCTACAGACTGTAGCTTACCTGCCAACTTAGGAAACGAAATGTTCCTGCATGACGATGAAGACTTTCTGTATCGTGTCGCCTTCAGTGACGAATAGATATTTCACAAAGTGGACATGTCAACACATATAATGTGCCCTTCTTGGGATCAGCAGATCCCTACGAGATGGTACAGTTGCAACAAGACTTCCCTAAATTGAATGTTTTTTGTGCCATATGCTGACGGGAAGTTTACGAGCCTTTCTTTTCCGGTGAAGCAGCCGTTACTGCTGTTTCTTACCTTAATGTGATAGAACTATGGCTCAACTCAAAGGAACTGAACCACTGAAGTTTATTTGGCAGCAAGGTGGTGCGCCGCTTCACTGGCATAACTCAGTACTTGATTGGTTGAACGACGTTGTACCCGATGGCCGGATTGGCTGCAAGGGACAGGATGACAGAATTTGTTTTGCATGACCTCCACGTTCAAACACGACCCGACGCCATGCGATTTTTACCTGTGGGGTTTTATAAATGATCATGTGTATGTGTTTCCGTTACCAGCTGATCCACCCGACATTCGAAACAGCAGTGTTGCAAAAATTACACCAGACACACTGATCAAGGTTTGGGGAGAACTTGCCTCTTATAAGAAAAACTGTTTCAGTTGCTCTTTGATTGGATTAATTATTTACAATTGTAAGTTAAATGTAGTAAGTGCTAAAAAGCCTTAAAACTCGTACATTCATTTTGGAACACCCTGTATAATCACTCTCCTTTATACCCGGATTTCGGCTGTTGTGAGTTTCCAAATGCGTACTCCTATACTCCTAAATTTACACCGTAAACCTTTGTGTCTGTAGACAGATGTACATCTCTCATTTAATACGTAACGGCTGTCACACCCACAAAAGGCGCGGTGTAAATTTACGAGCATGGGAGTGCGCCCTTGAATAAAGCAGACAACCGAATTAAATTGATCTTGGTATAAATGACAGTGATTATATTAGAACCATGATGGAAAATTGAACCGTCTTTCAATAAATTTCTGGCTGTGGCACCCGAAATGGGATCTTATTAAGTCTCTAAGGAAACCCGGGCTTTTGGACAATACCCAGCATTGTCTTCGCCTGGAAAACCGCTTACTGACGAAGAAGTAACGGAATCACACAAATGCAACAGATGAAATAGTGTCCACTGCGAAAGGATATTATATGTGCGCTAAACAAAGCAAGTTACACTCAGTGTCTATATTTCCGTCACGATGCCGAACAGAATTTTACGAGAAAGCATAAAATGTTGTTTGAAGAAACAATGATTGTAATACACCATGAACGCGGCTGAACCTGCGTAGGAATCGTTACCACCGTGGTCGACAAAATATGGAAGAATGATGGGACACCTACGACTGATACAGCATTTAAACGAATGCCGGCAGAGCAAGAGGATCCCCGAAGATTAAGTGATTCCCAGAGTGATATCAATTTTTCAAAAAGGAGATAATAACTACAGAAGAATAAATTTGCTGGACTCAATCTACAAGATATATGTTGAGATTTTAAATATACGACTTATAAACATAACGGAAATAGTGCTGCGTGGGTTTTGGCAAAGTACGCTCCACGCATGATGATAGTTTTACTTTACAGCAAACAAAAAAAGCAGAGTGCATAATAAAGACATACACATTGTTTTTATTGGTTTTAAACAAAATTTCGGCGGTATCAATAAACAGAAAATGTGGAAGATTGTGACGATTTATGGATATCCAAATCGTCTAATAAATTCGATAAGAAGTTTATATCAGAACAAGATTACCACTCTAGATCTCAACGGAAAAAATGAATAATTAGTGCCAACTAACTACCGTATCTCCCCAACTTTGTTAGCCACTTACATACAGGACATTATGCATATCCGGGAACAGAGTTTTAAAAAGGTGTATACTTAGACAGGTGAATCCTTGTACATATCTTAGTATATGCTGGCGATGATACTATTGACGGTCATACTAGTAGACAAAGAAAACGACACTCCGAAACGAATTTACTTACTGAATAAAACATGCACGAAATTTCACATGGAGATCTCAACAGAAAAGGCTAAGACAAGGGCCTTCATGCGGAAAGAACACATCAGAACCAAAACAGTAATAGTTTAGAAGATTTTAGAACAATCAACCACTTCAGTTACCTTGAGTATAAGGCGACATAGGGATGCAGGTAAGATACAGTAATTAAGGCCAGTAAATTCAGCCAGGTACGTAGAACAATAAACAGTAATGTTGAAAAAAGCTACGAAAGATATTCAAATTAAATTATGCGAAGCTGTTGGAGTCCCCTCTCTGCTCTATGGAAGAGAGACCCGGATGATTATCAAAAAGCAATAAAGCCGTATTTATGCACAAGAAATGAGATTCCCGAGAAGTGTTGAAGATTTCGCAGCAGTAGACAAAATGGTTCTGAGCACTATGGGACTTAACATCTGTGGTCATCAGTCCCCACAGCAGTAGACAGACTACGCAACCAAGATACTGGAGAAGAATTAAAAATGTTTAGTCTAAATGATATAATTCTAAATCACAGATGGGAGTAGAACGAACACCCAGAAAGAATGGAGAATGGGAGACACCCCTTAAAGGCTCAAAATCATAAGTGCCAAGCGGGAAGAGATACAGTAAGACCCCAGGAAGATGGATACTATAACATGAATTTTTTTATGATAACCTAAGAGAAAAAAAAATGAGAGGAAGCAGAAAAGGTACTGCGTTCTAGAGAATCATGACTCACTGTGCAGCAGAACTCCACATACCCACTTGCGTTGTCCTGCAGTGAACAGCCAAGTGATTTACAGAACAGAGGTCCATGCAGTCTTTTAAAGCCCTAACTGACAAACTGCGACCTCCGCCAGCTAAGCGTCATTGACCAGCACAGCCGACCCTGGCAGAGTTTCCGGAACGAAAGCATGCACCCTAGGCCGCTTTCACGATGCCCCCTTAAGAGGCCATCGCTAGCACGACTTAGCTAGATGGACAGCCCCGTGATCTGATCACGATCAGGTGGGCTGATGTCTGTTGTCTCGTTCACCTCGAGCTCGACCGACAAAGGATGTCACGAGGACCCTGTTTCAGCGCGACCTTCTCTTGTCCTCCAATTGACGGAGCATTGTAAGGCGTGTTCAAAAAGGAACAAGCTGGAGGCTGTAAAATGAAAACCACCGAAAGAATCGCAGTGCCTTTGCCTACGGAAGAAGATGTAGTCCCCTATAATAGCTCTGAGGCCCGAAACTCGCCGCTGTAAGGACACAGGTGCACATCCACGTGACTACGGAGTGAGCACGTGCTCGCGTCGACAGTCCACTGCGGTCTGTCGTGCTGAAAAACGGTAAAACGGACGCTTCAAAAGAAGAGTAAAGGGGTGTAGTGGGTTTCCCTAGAGTGGAAGGGGTGCATAGAACGGAAATTCATCAAAGAATAGCACAAGTGTACAACGAGCCCTTGAAAGTGTCAAGGCGTGGCACAACGATTCAAGGAAGGGCGGATGTCACTGGTCGATAATGCACTGTTAGGAACGCCCCACCGGATTATGGATACCATTATCCAGTAGGTTGATGCCCTCATTACTGAAGACTGGTGACAGCCATTTCCAACAGAGGTCGGCGTGAGCTTTGGATTTACAAACGGACATGCAGTGCTCTCCGTACACTTGGGCCATTCTTCGATGAATTTCAGTTCCCCGCCCCCCTTCCGCTGTAAGAAAACGCACCTCTTTGCTATTATTTTAAAGCCTCCATTTCTCGGTTTTCTGCGTATGTGCGCAGTGGTCGGTTGATGCGTGCACGTGCCCGCTTTGTCGTCAGGTGGGTGAGCATCCACGTCGCTCTAGCGACTAGTTTGGGGCCTTGGCGTTTTTAACGGGACCAAACCTTCTTCCGTAGCCAACGACATTACGATATCTTCAGGGGTTTTCATTTTAAAGCGTCCCGCTTGTTTCTTTTTGATTTAATCTACAGAGACTGAAGCGGCGAGTGAAAATTTGTACCAAGGCGAGTCTCGGACCCGGGTGTCGTGCACGGATTATCATGGCATGGCTCCTTCCTCAATCCAAACTCTCAATGCCGCTCCAGTCTTCTTTAAATTCCCTCTTACACACTAACTTGCTGAGGCTCTCAGTGTTGTTGGAATACCATCTCAGCGTTGAACCGCTGGGCGAAGGCGGCTTAGTGGCTAACACACATGCGTAGTAAGCAAGAGATCCGAGTTCGATTCCCTGCCTTGGTACAAATTTTCATTCGCTGCTTCATTCTGTATACACAAATCGGCATGAGACCAGTAAAGTCTCTGAAATTGTATATTTCATTCGTATCTTTTTGAATGCACTTTATATTTCACTCATGAGAGCAAGAAGAGCACTGTACTTTAAAGCGGGCAGCCGCGAGGATATCTCTGTCAACTGCTCATCAACGTTTACTGTTGAAATATTTCTAACGAGAGTTAGAAGTTACGGTTGTGATTTAGTGCACATTCTCATTATATTTCAGTAGGAGACTAGGGCATTATCTATTGCTAGTAAGGGCGCAGAGCTGCAGCCGAGCAGTTCTAGGCGCTTCAGTCTGGAACCGCGCGACCGCTACGGTCTCAGGTTCGATTCCTGCCTCGGGCATGGATGTGTGTGATGTCCTTGGGTTAGTTACGTTTTAGCATTCTAAGTTCTAGGGGACTGATGACCTCAGATGTTAAGTCTCATAGTGATCAGAGCCATTTGAACCATTAAGGGCGCAGAGTTTGATTCCTCACACCTCGCTGACATTCGAACGGGCAGTGGACCATCGTCTTCGGTTCAAGTAGCGATTATAGCTTATCAAGTGGAAAAATACATCAAAGGTCTCATTTTGACAAAACGAGAGACGGAAATATATTTATAGTAGCAAAATAGTGCTTTGAGTGTTCAGCTTCCTATGCCGTCTCCTTAATTTCTTATCAACACAGTTCTCCCCTTTATAAACGTTGTCCGAAACTTTCAGGGACAAAATTGTGTACATGTTTAAGGATCCTAAAGTGTGTATGTTGAGATACGGAAGTATTCGTCAGATCATGACCATCTATACTCCCCAAGCCACTTTGTGGTGTGTGGTGGAGGGTATTTTGTGTACCACTGGTATTTTTACCTTTCTATGTCCCAGCTGTGAACGGTTTGCGGGAAGGACGATTGTTGGTAAGCCTGCGTGTCAGCTTGAATCTCTCTAGCTTTACCTTCATGGTCTATTCGCGACATGTAGATAGGACGGAACCATATATTGGTTGATTGTTCTAGGAAAGCACGCTTTGGGAATATTAGCAACAAACCACTTAGAAATGTTTTGTCTCTTTTACTTACACAACATACAGCTTAGAGCAACAATAGCCTTATAGCAAGAATCCTTATGCGTGGCCGCAATTGTATTTTTTGCAGTTTATAGGAATAATTCGTCTCGATAACATTTATAATACACTACTGGCCATTAAAATTGCTACACCACGAAGATGATGTGCTACAGACGCGAAATTTAACAGACAGGAAGAAGATGCTGTGATATGCAAATGATAAGCTTTTCAGAGCATTCATACAAGGTAGGCGCCGGTAGCGACACCTACAACGTGCTGACATGAGGAAAGTTTCCAACCGATTTCTCGTACACAAACAGCAGTTGACCGGCGTTGCCTGGTGAAACGTTGTTGTGATGCCTCGTGTAAGGAGGGGGAATGCGTACCGTCACGTTTCCGACTTTGATAAAGGTCGGATTGTAGGCTATCGCGATGCGGTGTATCGTATCGCGACATTGCTGCTCGCGTTGGTAGAGATCAGATGACTGTTAGCAGAATATGGAATCGGTCGGTTCAGGAGGGTAATACGGAACGCCGAGCTGGATCCCAACGGCCTCGTATTACTAACAGTCGAGATGACAGTCTTCTTATCCGCATGGCTGTATCGGATCGTGCAACCATTTCTCGATCCCTGCGTCAACAGATGGCGACGTTTGCAAGACAACAACCATCTCCAGATCTCTCACCAATTGATAACATCTGGTCAATGGTGGCCGAGTAACTGGCTCGTCACAATACGCCAGTCACTACTCTTGATGAACTGTGGTATCGTGTTGAAGCTCCGTGGGCAGCTGTACCTGTACACGCCTTCCAAGCTCTGTTTGAGTCAATGCCCAGGCGTATCAAGGCCGTTTTTACGGCCAGGGGTGGTTGTTCTGGGTACTGATTTCTCAGGATCTATGCACCCAAATTGCGCGAAAATGTAATCACATGTCAGTTCTAGTATAATATATTTGACCAATGAATACCCGTTTATCTTCTGCATTTCTCCTTAGTGCAGCAATTTTAATGGTCAGTAGTGTTCAAAATGGCTCTGAGCACTATAGGACTCAACTGCTGTGGTCATAAGTCCCCTAGAACTTAGAACTACTTAAACCTAACTAACCTAAGGACAGCACACAACACCCAGCCATCACGAGGCAGAGAAAATCCCTGACCCCGCCGGGAATCGAACCCGGGAACCCGTGGGCAGTAGTGTATTAATCACTTGAAAATTTGTTCCCGTCTGAGACGTTTGGAAGAACAAGCTTTCAGCTTCACTGGTAACAACCGTAATTCGTCGATATATTCTAATTGTTGTGATGACACATGTCTGAAGATGAAATCTGGTTGTTGCGAAACGTTTCGGTTTTGATGTGATCTAATTTTCAGGCGATTAACATTATAAATGCGGTTAACCAAATTATTCTCATAAACTGATCCTGAGCTTTGTATTTAAGTAGTTATTTTTCTGCTTTTTAATCTTGTATCTTGTATGTGTGTGTGTGTACTTTTTCAATAGATATCAAACATCTTGATGAGATTACATCAGAGACATGCGGTAAATTCCAAGTTCATGCAGTTCATCTTTACCTGGATCAAACAACATATTGTTTCCTACGACGTACAACTCGTGGAAAGACGCTGAAAACAAAAATTACAGAGATTCGAGCCAACAAGGAGACTTACCAGCAATCGTGCTTCCCGCGCACCATTCACTAGTGGAACAGGAAAGAGGAGGAAATGGCAGTGGTATACTAAGTACCCACCGCTACATACCACTCAAACAAATGAGTTAATATTGTTTTGTCATCCCGTTCTGAGCTATGTCGGAAGTTTCCAGTCTCTAAATCATCGGGAAGTTAGTTTAAAATTAACCACAAAATTTAGCCGAAGAGGCAAATAGATAAATATGAGAGCTAGTTAATAAAAACGCAGTAAAATGAGTCATGTATATACTAAATTTGGTTGAGATAGCTTCAGGCATCCCTGAGCTATACTTTTATATCACCCCGTACAACCCCGCCCTGAACTGTGGGAATGCTATGAGACGTTACTGTCATAGTAAATTTGTTCCAGGTTACAAATGGTACGTGTGACCAGGTTGGTTGAAATTGCTTCAGCCGTTATAGACTTGCAACTATAAATCGAATGCGTTGTCGGCAGACATTTTGCTGCAGGTTGTTTACGCGCATCGCGACTGTAAGAGCTGTGATGCAATCTGCTAAACACAGCCATCATGAAGGAAATCCAATTGGACAGGTTGTGCTCTGCGTTACGCTTCTTCGCCACACCGTTCTCCGACCCAACGCTCCCCTCGTGCAAGTAGGCGATTCTTACTCCCACAAAATTCCACTGTCATCCAGTTCTCAGCTATGTTTAAAATTTCAAGTCTCTATCTCATGATAAATGATTACGATACATCGACAAATGAATAAACAAATTCTAACCATACAGCACTGCCGGATTAGCTGTCAATCGCAGATGTCAAAACCACAACAGTAAATATAAGCGATAAAAGACCTAGCCGTTAATAGATATTAAGAAATATATTTAAAAACTTGACTACAGTTGGAAACGACCTATGGAACAGTAAGATTGTAAGTCAACGTCAGCGCCACGATGCAATACGGAAATAAGTACTAGCACACAGTAAAACAAAACTGTTATTTAGTTATAATGTTACAACTTATAATAAATCCTATTTGGCTGCAGACAACCTGAAAATGGCGATAATGCCGAAATAGAACTATTGCTAATGTTAAACGACTAGCAGTTAACAATTATAGCAGCATTCTGGTACATTACCGTTTTTTACTTTATTAATTATCAGCAATTGTCAGTGAAGCCGAAATTTTCTACAACATTCGTTACCATTTCGTCCGAATACATGAGTTTACAAAAAAAAAAAAAAAATGGTTGTAATGGCTCTGAGCACTATGGGACTTAACATCTGAGGTCATCAGTCCCCTAGAACTTAGAACTACTTAAACCTAACTAACCTAAGGACATCACACACATCCATGCCCGAGGCAGGATTCGAACCTGCGACCGTGGCAGTCGCGCGGTTCCGGACTGAAGCGCCTATAACCGCTCGGCATGAGTTTACACTCCTACAACATTTTATTTTTGGGAATGGTCGGTCTCTTTCAGGAAAACGACAGTACTCAGTTTCTCATTCGTTGCCGCATTACTACGCATCTGCAGTCAGATGTGTTGTTTCAGTTATGCTCTCCGGAAATTAAAGTAAGATATTCACAGCATTTCCAGGTAGAGTACCGAATTCAGTGGATGTGTTCCAGTACTTACTCTGATCACTTGCACAGGAGAACGATTCTCACCTGAAACAAGAGAGAACAGAACATTATAGACTATCAAATAAAAAAAAATCATGTTTCTAAAGGAATAAGTTGCTTTCAACAAAAATAATTCTAGCTGATTACATGGTAGAGACCAAGGGCATAAATTGATGATTATACACTCCTGGAAGTGGAAAAAAGAACACATTGACACCGGTGTGTCAGACCCACCATACTTGCTCCAGACACTGCGAGAGGGCTGTACAAGCAATGATCACACGCACGGCACAGCGGACATACCAGGAACCGCGGTGTTGGCCGTCGAATGGCGCTAGCTGCGCAGCATTTGTGCACCGCCGCCGTCAGTGTCAGCCAGTTTGCCGTGGCATACGGAGCTCCATCGCAGTCTTTAACACTGGTAGCATGCCGCGACAGCGTGGACGTGAACCGTATGTGCAGTTGACGGACTTTGAGCGAGGGCGTATAGTGGGCATGCGGGAGGCCGGGTGGACGTACCGCCGAATTGCTCAACACGTGGGGCGTGAGGTCTCCACAGTACATCGATGTTGTCGCCAGTGGTCGGCGGAAGGTGCACGTGCCCATCGACCTGGGACCGGACCGCAGCGACGCACGGATGCACGCCAAGACCGTAGGATCCTACGCAGTACTGTAGGGGACCGCACCGCCACTTCCCAGCAAATTAGGGACACTGTTGCTCCTGGGGTATCGGCGAGGACCATTCGCAACCGTCTCCATGAAGCTGGGCTACGGTCCCGCACACCGTTAGGCCGTCTTCCGCTCACGCCCCAACATCGTGCAGCCCGCCTCCAGTGGTGTCGCGACAGGCGTGAATGGAGGGACGAATGGAGACGTGTCGTCTTCAGCGATGAGAGTCGCTTCTGCCTTGGTGCCAATGATGGTCGTATGCGTGTTTGGCGCCGTGCAGGTGAGCGCCACAATCAGGACTGCATACGACCAAGGCACACAGGGCCAACACCCGGCATCATGGTGTGGGGAGCGATCTCCTACACAGGGCCGTACACCACTGGTGATCGTCGAGGGGACACTGAATAGTGCACGGTACATCCAAACCGTCATCGAACCCATCGTTCTACCATTCCTAGACCGGCAAGGGGACTTGCTGTTCCAACAGGACAATGCACGTCCGCATGTATCCCGTGCCACCCAACATGCTCTAGAAGGTGTAAGTCAACTACCCTGGCCAGCAAGATCTCCGGATCTGTCCCCCATTGAGCATGTTTGGGACTGGATGAAGCGTCGTCCCACGCGGTCTGCACGTCCAGCACGAACGCTGGTCCAACTGAGGCGCCAGGTGGAAATGGCATGGCAAGCCGTTCCACAGGACTACATCCAGCATCTCTACGATCGTCTCCATGGGAGAATAGCAGCCTGCGTTGCTGCGAAAGGTGGATATACACTGTACTAGTGCCGACATTGTGCATGCTCTGTTGCCTGTGTCTATGTGCCTGTGGTTCTGTCAGTGTGATCATGTGATGTATCTGACCCCAGGAATGTGTCAATAAAGTTTCCCCTTCCTGGGACAATGAATTCACAGTGTTCTTATTTCAATTTCCAGGAGTGTATTATGAATTTCATGTCACTATCGTCACACGGTTTTATGGAGCGAGACAACACCTTCAACATAGGAATTAGGAAACAGACTCGTAATTTGGAAATAACAATAAAATGAGAATAACAAAAGTGGGAAGTGGGGCGTGATAGTCAAAGGTGGATTATAGTTGGTGAAATACAAAGCTGGAATCCATTGTCACTGTCGCTTAAAGTATTATCCTGATTTAATTTCTGCCCAATTAAATTCAAAGGGACAGGGGTAAACGTGCAGGTGTTGTGATCATCGGACCCTTAATATCTACACGCTCCAGTGTGTTAGTTTTTTTCTGCATCTAGAAGCCCTTCCCACAAACACGTCATATGATTCACTACCTGACGTTTTCTGCACATTTGTAACTGCGCCACTAATCAGACTATGCATGTCAGTATAGACTCACACGTCTTCGCCCATGTGTCCACACTCCAACACCTGACCTGCTGCCCAGAGGAAAGGATGCAAAAATGTGCAAATGTGTGTGAAATGTTATGGGATTTAACTACTAAGGCCATCAGTCCCAAAGCTTACACACTACTTAACCTAAATTATCCTAAGGACAAACACACACACCCATGCCTGAGGGAGGACTCGAACCTCCGCCGGGACCAGCCGCACAGTCCGTAACTGTAGCGTCTTAGACCACTCGGCTAACCCGCGCGGCAGGAAAGGATGGTTGGTTGGTTGGTTGTTTGGGGAAGGAGACCAGACAGCGTGGTCATCGGTCTCATCGGATTAGGGAAGGATGGGGAAGGAAGTCGGCCGTGCCCTTTCAGAGGAACCATCCCGGCATTTGCCTGGAGTGATTTAGGGAAATCACGGAAAACCTAAATCAGAATGGCCGGACGTGGGATTGAACCGTCGTCCTCCCGAATGCGAGTCCAGTGTCTAACCACTGCGCCACCTCCCTCGGTGCAGGAAAGGATGCATTTAACCTTTGACTACCAATAGGACGCATGTGACCCATTGTGGGTTATGAGAGAACCGGATGGAATTTATTGCATGTTATTGCTACATATCAGAGCCCCATTGGTAGAGGGCAGCCTACTAATGGTTAGCAGATTTCTTATAATTGCACCTACAGGGTGTGCTGTCCTCAAATTTCATTGTTAGTCCTCGTCTCAGTATAATCACATCGATTTAGTTCGCACCTGCAGATAGGTAACACGAATATCAGATTCACAAAACGGGCTGCCTTTGCGCCTTCCTGGACACATCATGTCAACTATTTGCACCCACGAATTGGCGACTGACACATCACAAACGTAACCCATATTGAGCATCTGTAGTGTGCGGGTTACACACTTGGAGAAGTGCTCTATCCACTGATGTATGTCTGTTTCACGTATGTCTTGAAGTTTTCACACAATGGTCTCCTGAATCCTGAATGTACTTGTGAACAATCCTGTATGTCCTATCCTCCACCCCCCCCCCCCCTCCCCTCTGAACCTTCTTGGAAACGGCGAGAAATATTATTTTCATTTTGTTACTTATGGATACGACATTACTTAAAATAGCTGTATGGTACTTTTATTGGAATAAAATTGTTATTCAAAGGGTTAACGATTTCATCTTTCCACATGTACTTCGGGGTACTAACCAACTTAAAACAAACTACTGCTAAAGCTAGAATTATTAGTCTGCAGACGAAGTAAATGCTGATGTGATGTTGTTCAATAAACTTTAGTCAGTCACCAATAAAAATATCTGCACTTATATCCTTAATTTTGAAACTATCATTACAGCCTTCTAATTTTCACTTGGGACCAATTTCAAAGAAACCTGGTACACATATCGCTCACCGTATGAAAAGAGTCACTTTGGCGTAAGAACGACCTATCATCAAAGGGATGGGGGTGAAAAATGAATGTAGGCCACGACGCGGGGATATCCAGATTTTATTCATCCCGGTAATTCGAGAACGAGAGCACTTCGTGACTTGCAACAAACTTCATTTTCGCATCATGAATGACGTTTGAATTTGTTATTACTAATCTCATGAAACTATTTCGAGAAAATATGATGTGGAGACAGCTTGAACAATGAGGAGGAAAGAAAATGTGTAAACCAAGATACTTACTGATTTGAAGAGTATCACGCGATTTAGGAGACTCTCTGACTTTTAAACTTCATCAGATTTGTAAAAACGTTTTTATTGGTTGATATGTACTAAGTGGTGGGATTGAAAGTAATGTATACAATGCTTATACAATATTCAATGTGTTTAATCCTTGCTTGTAAACTACTTCAACAGCAACATGCATTGACGCACACTCCGACCTATGCCTACAATGGGGGATAGCGGGGAGCACATCACGAATTGTGCAGGTTGGTTGGTTGATTTGGGGGAGGAGACCAAACAGCGAGGTCATCGGTCTCATCGGATTAGGGATGGAGAAGGAAGTTGGCCGTGCCCTGTCAAAGGAACCATCCCGACAGTTCCCTAAAGCGATTTAGGGAAATCACGGAAAGACCTAAATCAGGATGGCCGGACGCGGGTTTGAACCGACGTCCTACCGAATGCGAGTCCAGTCAACTAACCATTGCGCCACCTCGCCCGGTGAGAGCTATGCAGGCAGACACTGAGGGCAGATAATGTCATTGCGCTTACAGTAGCTTACTTATTCATCATCACCGACGATAACAAACTTACTGAGCTAGTCATTAACATGAAATAATCTTTGGTTTTGTATTTCACTTCCTTCATCGCCTCTCTGTCATATAACTATCTAATGGCTCAGATGTGCTGGATTCTTCCATGAATCACAGAAGGATGTGAACATCCAGTTTTGCCCCAGAAGGAAGGAATTCCATTACGGCAGACAGCATAACTTCCCTCTTACATTGTTCTCGAACAATGTACAGACAGATCTACTCAAAACGTCTGCATGCTTTCAAGCCAGTCACGAGTTAGGTTTCCTATGGTCCGCGTGGTGAGAGAACATCTAGGAAAGGCCCGAATCTCCGAAGTGGCACGTTAAATAACTCGGCTATTCGACGGTAATACTGGCCAAAAGTGTAGAAAATGTTAGTTTACATACTGTATTCGCGTAACTGTATGGAACAATGCCTTAAGGGGTAACACCACTGGAACGGCCAAAATTAAAATCCGTGTTCTTGACGGTTATTTTGGGCTGGAGGAAATGTGATAGAGAAATAACTTTTGTTATAGTTATTGAGCATACATTTAAGCATATCACAAAAAATTTTGTCGGAAAATATTACAATATCTCCCGAGGCACGATCAATTGGAAGTGATTTGTGGCATCTACATCTACATCTACATCTACATCCATACTCCGCAAGCCACCTGACGGTGTGTGGCGGAGGGTACCTTCAGTACCTCTATCGGTTCTCCCTTCTATTCCAGTCTCGTATTGTTCGTGGAAAGAAGGATTGTCGGTATGCCTCTGTGTGGGCTCTAATCTCTCTGATTTTATCCTCATGGTCTCTTCGCGAGATATACGTAGGAGGGAGCAATATACTGCTTGACTCTTCGGTGAAGGTATGTTCTCGAAACTTTGACAAAAGCCCGTACCGAGCTACTGAGCGTCTCTCCTGCAGAGTCTTCCACTGGAGTTTATCTATCATCTCCGTAACGCTTTCGCGATTACTAAATGATCCTGTAACGAAGCGCGCTGCTCTCCGTTGGATCTTCTCTATGTCTTGTATCAACCCTATCTGGTACGGATCCCACACTGCTGAGCAGTATTCAAGCAGTGGGCGAACAAGCGTACTGTAACCTACTTCCTTTGTTTTCGGATTGCATTTCCTTAGGATTCTTCCAATGAATCTCAGTCTGGCATCTGCTTTACCGACAATCAACATTATATGATCATTCCATTTTAAATCACTCCTAATGCGTACTCCCAGACAATTTATGGTATTAACTGCTTCCAGTTGCTGACCTGCTATTTTGTAGCTAAATGATAAAGGATCTATCTTTCTGTGTATTCGCAGCACATTACACTTGTCTACATTGAGATTCAGTTGCCATTCCCTGCACCATGCGTCAATTCGCTGCAGATCCTCCTGCATTTCAGTACAATTTTCCATTGTTACAACCTCTCGATACACCACAGCATCATCTGCAAAAAGCCTCAGTGAACTTCCGATGTCATCCACCAGGTCATTTATGTATATTGTGAATAGCAACGGTCCTATGACACTCCCCTGCGGCACACCTGAAATTACTCTTACTTCGGAAGACTTCTCTCCATTGAGAATAACATGCTGCGTCCTGTTATCTAGGAACTCCTCAATCCAATCACACAATTGGTCTGATAGTCCATATGGCACGCACTATAGCTGTTGCCAATTTTAATCTCGACGGAAGAAAAAAAATCTATGAGTGTAGGTAGGAGTAGGAAACCACGTAGGGGATTTTAGAAATATCGGTTTTTGTGTAGTAGTGAGTCTATCGATGAATTCGTTCATTTTTCACCAAAGAAAAGAACAGTCATTTGTTAATAATCGAAGATCCTCTACGTGGTTCACTTTGAAATCTTATTTCAAAGTTGTGGATAAATTTTCAAATAAAATGATTGCAAATTGCTGCGCGCCGTTTCGAAAAATCATTTATCCAGAAAAACGCTTTCGAAAATTTGAAATGTGTTGCAGACATGAACAAATGAAAAAATTCTACTTTTAGAAAACTCTTATCCTTAATCTGCTCTCCTAGGACTAGCCTACTGTACTGTTGCCATTGCGACCAAAGTCATATCTACTAATTTATCATAGAACGATTGAAATATCGGTCGTGGCAACTCCATTAATGCACAAAATTTTACAGTTCCGTTTAGTCCTATTCCAAGCAGGCGCATTGCCAGAACGACTCGATTATTAATTTCATTTGCGTTCCGAAGACTACTTGGTACAACAACTTCTGGGGAGCTTGGATACGCAATAATAATTGTAAAGCAAAAGCCTCGAGGACTTCGTCCTTGCAACGTGATGTCTGCATTGCTAGTTTTACATTTCATATATTGAGAAATAACAGAAAAAACGACAAGAAAACTTATAATCCGTAATTCACATAAAAATCCTGATCACATAAAAATCCTGCTCCTAAAGAATTGCTCTCAGCGTAATATCTATTCCTGGGACGCTTTGATGGCATACTACTTCGACGCCACGTTTGATACGATGTTTTCGTACCTTTTATGCAAATTTTGGAAATGTGTGGTAAGGTCTTATGGGACCAAACTTCTGAGGTTATCGGTCCCTAAGCTCACACATTACTTAATGTAACTTAAACTAACTTCCGCTAAGGACAACACGCACACCCATGCCCGAGGGAGGACTCGAACCTTCGACAGCGCGAGCCGCGCGAACCGTGACAAGACGCCCAAGACCTCGCGGCTACACCGCGTGGCACCTTTTATGCCCGAACACAGTTTCTTATCACTCATTCTTACTTGAAAGACAAAACTATACACTATAAGATCATGTACTGTAAGATTACAAACTATCTAAAGCCAATACTGCACACAGGAATCAATATCTGAAGGGGGATAATTGTTTTTTTTTTTCTTTTCCGTACATGTACTAACGCTTGCTGACGCCAAGCTAATGTATTATTATTTGAAATGTTTCTAACTATACCCAGACACTACAACTGGCATCGAGTTGTCTCAGATAGACCATATAGGGTCATCCGAATTGCTGGAGGGGGAGCTCAGGATCCCACTGAACTTTCTTTTTTTTTCAGGGATTAGATTTTTTGTTTGATATTTTAGAAGATTCGGCGTATATTTTTAAGCCAATAAAATTTATTATTTTTGAAAATTTTGCAGTAGTGTTATCCTTTAAAAACCTCGGTGTCTGGTTCCAGAGAGACGATATAAAGCGCGCGTATCTTCCGTTCGTGAACATTGCTAAACTTCCACGCTGAAGCTTCGGAGAAATCCAGACGCTACCCAAAGACAATTTCCCGCAGCTGCACAGCTGTGGAGACTGTCAGCTGAATAGGGCCGTACAGTGCGGATGACGGGGCATTTCGCTAACCGTCCATTCGTCCCGCGGGCTGGAGAACGCAGCGAAGCGTTTCCCTCGGCGGACAAAACCGTTTGCTGTCTTGGGCGCCTCGCGGCTGTCTTGTCTCGTCCTGAGACGGCCGTGTCAGGCAACCGTGCGACAGACAGCGCCGGAGCTCAGCTGGCCGTCAAAAGCAACGAGCGCTCAAATACGCCACGCCTCCCGCCCTCTCCCAGCCTCTTCTCCAGTCGATAGCTCCTGTCAACTCCTACGGCGCTGGTTTAAGAGGCACTAATCTGGATGAGCTTTAGGAAAGGTAAAGGCTCCAGAGAGGCAGTCCTGTCGTTGCTCTACATAATGGAAGCAAGACTGAAGAAAATCAAGACACCTTCATAAGATACGTGAACCTGCAAAAAGCGTGTGACAATAAAAAGTGGTGCAAGGTGTTCGAAATTATGAGAATTGTGACATAAATAGGAGTAAGCTGTGGAGAACGACAGGTAATACATAATATGTATAAGAACAGAGAGCAGACAAAAAGATTTGAAGACCAATAATGAAGTGTTCGGATAAAAAAAAAAGAGTAAGGCAGGGGATTCAGCCGTTAGCCCCTGCTCTTCAATCTATAAATGGCGGAGTTATAAGGAAGTTTCAAGAATGGAATCAAAATTCAGCAGGAAAAGGTATCGATGATAAGATTCGCTGATGACATGTATGCTCAGGGAAAGTTTGGAAGAATTATAGGATCTGTTGAGTGGAATGAACATTCTAATGAGTGCAGAATGTGGAGTAATGAGAAGCAGCAGAAACGAGAATAGTCGGAAACGTAGCGTCAGAATTTTTGATCACTAAGTAGCTCAAGTTATGGAATTTTGCTACCTTGGAAACAGCTCATGACGGACGGAGCAAAAAGGATATAAAAAGCAGACTACCAGAGGCTACGAGCCGGCCACTGTGACCGAGTGGCTCTAGGCGCTTCACTCCGGAACCGCGCTGCTGCTACGGTCGCAGGTTCGAATCCTGCCTCGGGCATGGGTGTGTATGATGTCCTTAGGTTAATTAGGTTTAAGTAGTACTAAGTCTAGGGGACCGATGACCTCAGGTGATACGTTCCATAATGCTTAGAGCCATTTGAACCATTTGAACAGGCTACGATGGCGTTTATAGCCGAAAAAAGTCTATTAATATCAAACGTAGACCTTAATTTGATGAAGAAATTTTGTAGAATCTACGTTTGCAGTAGCGCTGTTGACACAATATCGATGTATCTGTAAGTCGATATTCTTTCCAATAAGTATCTTTAAATATCGGTGATATTTCTTCGCCGATATACCGATATCGAAATGATGATATCGAGTGCCATGCCAATGTTTTTATTTTCTACTTTTTTTTAATTTTCGATAAATATATGAAATTTTTCTTTTGAAACTGTAGAAGAATATAATTTTACTTCCACTGTGTGAGGGAGTCACATTACTGTGAGCTTACATCACGTCCAGTGTTTCTCTTTGACTGTGTGAAAAAATGTCTCTGAGCACTTAACATCCGAGGTCATCAGTCCACTAGAACTTAGAACTACTTAAACCTCACCAACCTAAGGACATCACACACATCCATGCCCGAGGCAGGATTCGAACATGCGACCCTAGCAGTCGCGCGGTTCCGGACTGAAGCGCCTAGAACCACTCGGTCAACACGGCCGGCAGACTGTGTGCAGCAAGTATAAATGGCACGAAGAAGAAGTCCATTGCACTGGGGGGCTTTGCTGTGAATGGAATAACAAGATATCCAATGTGAAGGAATAGCACATCAGTTGCGTTAAAAAACAATTTTTACCGGAATTAGTGAGATATTTTTTCATATCATCAATCTTCAAGCCAGTTGCTGAAACTGATGAGCAGAAGTATAAATGATAAGATCGGTCTTTGCAACGCGCGGAGACGTGTGCGGGGAAATGTTGACGTAATTGGCGCCTGCCGCTACCGACAGAAACTGCAACTTCTAATCCACAACGCAATTTTGACACTACAACTGCTAGGTTGCAAAAATGAAAAGACAAGGAAGTCGACATGAAGTGTTCCACACAAATCTGCTATGTGACGAAACCGAACGACGGACCTAACGGACACCTTTTATTGTGCCACTTACCTGCATTTACCACTGTTACAAAAGTGGTTATCGCCAAACGTGAACGTTCATCGTTTTGCTTTAAATACCGCCTCTGATGGAGATTATCAGGCTGCTAGCTTGTTGATGTACAGAATATTTAATAATGAATCAATACTTAAATACCGGGTGATCAAAAAGGGCAGTATAAATTTGAAAACTTAATAAACCACGCAATAATGTAGATAGAGAGGTAAAAATTGACACACATGCTTGGAATGACATGGGGTTTTATTAGAACCACCCCATATTGCTAGAGACGTGAAAGATCTCTTGCGCGCGTCGTTTGGTGATGATCGTGTGCTCAGCCGCCACTTTCGTCATGCTTGGCCTCCCAGGTCCCCAGACCTAAGTCCGTGCGATTATTGGCTTTGGGGTTCCCTGAAGTCGCAAGTGTATCGTGATCGACCGATATCTGTAGGGATGCTGAAAGACAACATTCGACGCCAGTGCCTCACCATAACGCCGGACATGCTTTACAGTGCTGTTCACAACATTATTCCTCGACTACAGCTATTGTTGAGGAATGATGGTGGAAATATTGAGCATTTCCTGTAAAGAACATCATCTCTGCCTTGTCTTACTTTGTTATGCTAATTATTGCTGTTCTGATCAGATGAAGCGCCATCTGTTGGACAATTTTTGAACTTTTGTATTTTTTTGGTTCTAATAAAACCCCATGTCATTCCAAGCATGTGTGTCAATTTCTACCTCTCTATCTACATTATTCCGTCATTTATTCAATTTTCAAATTTATACTGACTTTTTGATCACCCGGTATACAGCTCTACAACGGGAAGTATATTTACAATGTGGTGCCGACACTTTTTTGGCCAGCATGCCGATATTTCTTTGTCGACATGTCGTTAATTCTTTCGATACATCACGGGCTTATATCGATTCTTCTATATATGGATATATCGGAACAGGACATCTGTTAAGACATCAGGGAATAACTTCCATGGCACTATAGGGAGCTGTAGAGGCTAAAAACTGTTGAGGAAAAAGGAAACTGGAATACAGCTACCAAATAATTGAGGATGTTGGGTGCCAGAGCTACTCCGAGATGGGTTTAACACTGGAGAGGATTTCGTAACGGGCCGCATTAAGCCAGTCAGAAGACTGGTGACAAAAAGTTTGAATTTACTCTTAGTCTGAGGGCTGTGGGATATCTATTAAGGAGGACTGAGCTACTTGTATAACTACTGTTTCAGTGGGAGAAATGAATCATTACTGCATTTTTAAGTACTCGGATAAGCTAAAACATACTCAAACCGGTGCTGCCAGAACAACGAGAGAGCTTGAGCAACTATCCGAACTCTTTAACTTAAAGTCTCTTTAAAATTAGTAAACACCTGACGTAGACTGAGACTTTTCAGTCTACCATAAACGAAAATAGTACGCTGCTATCGAAACACTACTTCGAAATTTTGAGGGTAGCAGTAAGTTCATAATTACCTTGGTACGAATGCGTACCAGCCATTGTTCCTTCCGAATTAATAATGCAATTCCAACATTTTGTTGATATACTACCGCACCTATTTTATTTTATGAAGAGTTTATTACAAATCTGTCACGCCTGTAGTACATACAGGGTGGTCCATTGATCGTGACCGTGCCAAATATCTCACGAAATAAGCGTCAAACGAAAAATTTACAAAGAACGAAACTTGTCTAGCTTCAAGGGGGAAACCAGATGGCGCTATGGCTGGCCCGCCAGAAGGCGCTGCTCTATATGCTACTGTACACAAGAAATTGGATTCTTAATTTTAATATTTTGTAAATGTCGACACTTCAGCACAGGTTTTTGGTGATCCTCAAATACAGCTTCATAAATGCAAGAAAATGATATTCACGCAATAATTTCTGGCAAGCAATAATTTGCTACTGCTAGTAAATAAAACTGATTCTTATGTACATTTTATGATAAGCTGCCCGACAATTATTTTCCACAATACATAAATACATTCCACATCTGACGCACATGTCTCCTGTCTTGGAAACGTGGCCGTGTTTACCGCATATTGTGGCATTGGTAGTTGGCTAACATTTTGAAACCTAACTTCTGATACTGGTTGCAACATAGTTCTTTTAGGCTTTTGTTCACACTTTCTACATCACCTACATCTCAGATGTCAGAAGAATTCTCTGTACAGAGACATCCTGTTCTCCTGACACGACATCTTGACGTTCCTACTGTAAACCAATGTTGTTTGATCACGCTCAACACAATTTTCAGTCAGAAACGGGTTATCGTCATGTTCCCGATCATGTAATTCCGCATTTCTAGCATTAAAGGGTGCTTCTATCTGTTCATCAGTTGCCATTTCATGTATTGCTTTAAAGTGTAGAAATAACAGTTTCATTATCGAAGACCAAATTTAAATTAGCACACATGCACGATGACCTGAGGTCCACGCACGAATATCTTCAGAAAATTGGTTATTTCATAGTAACCAACACAATTTGTACAAATCTGAGTTAATTCTCAACATCTAGAACAGTTAGCAAACGTTAAGAAAAAACTCAAATTGTCAGTCTCAGCTGTCAACTAACACACGAATCGTACCTCGCAAGGTATTGCAATCCTGGTTTTAAAACTAAGAAGTTCAACACTGGCGGACTATCAACCTATAAGCAGAAAAATACGTAAACAGAAAAATACTCCTATTTACGCAGAAAAAGCATAATGAACGGCGGACCGAGGGAACGAAGCGGTTAAGGTAGTAGCAGTTTTCACAGTGCAGAGTGTCACATTTGTCATCGTGAATGGTTGCCTAAACATTAAAACAGCTGAATATGGAACCCAAATTTATAAGACTGATTATCCCATAGAAATATTTTATCTTATGTTTTTTTTTTTTACGCTGTACGTCGAGAAAGCCTGCTCAGGCGAGTGACAAAGGCGACTGTCCAGCAGAATGTCGTCTGGAACGCGTGGGCGCCGTATGTGGCGTCATGACACGGGCTGGCTGCGCGCTGTATTCTGTATGCCAGCGTCATATGGGAAAGACTAAATAACGCGGCAAACAATGCAGCAAGTAAAGGTGGCCGGGATAATTACTGAGACACTACACAAACGTTGCAGTACAATGAGCAAGCCGTAAATCAGAGAGAGAGAGAGAGAGAGAGAGAGAGAGGGGGGGGGGGGGGTTCCCTCTCTCTCTCTCTCTCTCTCTCTCTCTCTCTCTCTCTCTCTCTCTCACACACACACACACACACACATACACACACAGAGTTCTAGATAGCACTCAACATAAACATTTACCAACACTCCAGAGTTGAAACAGCAAAATATTACCATAAAAAAACACAACTCTAGATTCTTCTTCAACACGAGATAAAACACAGCTGGAGTTCCAGAGTGTAAAATGAGATAAATGACGTCGTTAACTTGGCTGCCGCTGTAACATAGCAATCTCATTCCAAAACTGCATTCCAAAAGAAGTTTTAAATGCATCAACAGTTGTAACGAAAGCACTTGGAGTAACAGTAGCTCAGTTGGTAGAGCACTCGCTCGCGAAAGGTGAAGGTACCGGGTTGGAGTCGCGTTTCGGCTCACGGACTGAATCTATCGGGAAGTTTCATATCAGCGCACCATCCACTGCAGTGTGAAAATTTGATTCTGGAAACATTCGCCAGGCTGTGGCTAAGCAATGTCTCTGCAGTATCCTTTCTTCCGGGCGTGCTAGTTCTGCAATTTATATAGAAGTATGGAAGGTAGGCGATGAGGTGCTGGCGGATGAAAAGCTTTGAAGCAGTTGAAGCAGGGCGGTGTGTCGTGCTTAGGTAGTTCCGCTGGTAGAGTACTTGCACAAGAAAGGCAGTTCGAGTTTCAGTCCGGCAATCGGTTTTAATCTGGCAAGAGGTTTCATTTCAGAGCGCACCCTACTACAGCTTGAAAAATTCATTCTGGATGTAAGTACGTTGTTTAAAGCATGATAATGAACACAAATTTTGTTCACGTACTGAGAATTCACTGATATGTACCCGGTTTTTTTAAATTATCTAAATGTTGCTCATAAATAGTGATATGAGTAATGAAACAAGTCGCTTATCAGCTAAGAATGGTTGCTGTGCTTTTCATAATTATAATAAAAGACTTAACGCCCATTAGAAAAGTTTGGTTACACATCTACAACAGGTACACATTTTTAATTATAACCTCAAAAAAAAATAAAGTTACGTAAACAAATTTTTTGTTTGTTTGCAGGTAGATGCGTGCAATTCTACACGCTCGGCGCCACAGCGCGGTAGCACTCTGCTAGAGATGCCGAAACAAGATGGGGCAACGCATTGGTAAAGGGGCATCTATATCTATATCTACATCTACATACACATTCCGAAAGTCACCGTACGGTGTGTGGCGGTTGGTGCCCTGTGCCAGTCATTTCCTTCCTGTTCTACTTGCTAACAGAGTGAGCGAAAAACGTCTATCTATATCCCTCTGTACAAGCCTTACTTCTCTCATCTTGGTATTTCTTACGCGAAATGTACTTTGGGGCAGTAGAATCGTTCTGCAGTCAGCTTCAAATAGCGGTTCTCTGAATTTTCTCAAGAATGTTCCTCGTCTTCCCTGAAGGGATTCCCGTTTGAGTTACCGAAGCATTTCCATAATACTTGCGTGGTTTTTCAACCTACCAATAACAAATCTAGTAGCCTACCTCTGAAGTGCTTCGATATCGTCCTTTCATTCGACCTGGTGCGGATCACAAATGCTGTAGCAGTACTCAAGAAAAGATTGTACCAGTGCCCTACATGCTGTCTCCTTTACAATTGAACCACTCTTTCCTTAAATTTACCTACTAAACCAAAATCGACCATTTGCCTTCGTCACAGCAGTCCTTACATGGCCGTTTAATATCTCTTTGCAACGTTACATCAAGATTAAAGTAATCGAGGTGACTATAACAAGCAGAACACTACCAATCCCGTATCCTATCATTACGGGTTTGTTTTTCCTACTCATCCGCATTAATTTACATTTCTCTGCATTTAGAGCTAGCTGCCATTCATCATACCAACTAGAAAATTTGTCTATGTCATCTTGTATCTTCGTTCAATCACTCAACTTCGACCACTCCCCGTACAACACAGAATCATCAGCAAAAAGCCGTACATTCACACTGCCGTCCATAACTTTTATGATATAGATAATAACAGCGGTTCTATCACACTTTCTTCATTCCTGACGACAAACTTGTCATTGACTCGCCATCGAGGAGAACGTATTGAGCTCCGTTAATTGAGAATATCGTTCGGTAATTGGTTTCGTTCGGTACATCTGAAGAGGATCAGCCCATCATGTTATGACACAGTGTGGTCAAACTAGGCTGAATAACGAAGAAGGAAGTGGCAGACCATCTCTCTGTGCGGAACCGGTATTCGCAAGTGAAGTGGAAGCCCAGTCTAAGGACTGGCGAGTCACAATCGAGGTGAAAATGCTAAAATAAATCATGAATCAGTTGTCAACATGTTTCACGCCATTTGAACATAATAAAAGCTACCGCCAACCGTGTGCCACGACTGTTCACGTTCATTCGAAACGCCCGATGAAGCGATGTAGCATCGGAAGGATTGCAGCTGTGTCAAGTCAATACAGATGATTTGTTTAGCAGTTTATTGACGATGGACGACTGTTGGAGGGGTACCAGGATGACGCTGAAACAAAGGACCAAAGCAAGCGGAGCAAGTGGTGAAAATACAGTCTTAAAAAATTTAAAACGAGTAAAAAATGGAGGACGTACCACGAAAGACTGAATGGGGTGGAAAGAGGTAGATGAGATGTACATACATAGGCAAATAAACGACTGCCATTTCCAAAAAATTACTTGATATATTCAAAAGCAGGAGTTTCACAAACTGATGAAGTCAATATCACAGTGTTCCACCTTTGGCCCTTATTGAAGCAGTCATTCGCTTGACATTGACCAACAGAGCTGTTACGTGTCCTCCTGAAGGATATCGTACCAAGTTCTGTCCAAGCTGGTCTCTGCAACCGAGCGGTTCTAGGCACTTCAGTCCGGAACTGCGCTTATGCTACAGTCGCAGGTTCGAATCCAGCTTCGGGCATGGATGTGTGTGATGTCTTTAGGTTAGTCTTTGGGTTAAGTCTAGGGGACTGACGACCTCAGATGTTAAGTCCCATAGTGCCCAGAGCCATTTGAACCAATTTTTTTCTGTCCCACTGGTGCATTATACCGTCGAACTCGCTAGCTGGTTAGAGGGCTCTGCCCATAATGCTCCAAACGCTCTCAACTGGAGAGAGACCCGGCGACCTTGTTGCCATGTTTGGCAAACACGAAGACAAGCAACAGACACTCCCGCCGTGGGCGGATGGGCATTATCTTGCTGAAATGTAAGCCCAGGATGACTGTTTTTTACAGACGCACTTTTTTCTTCGAAAAATTGTCTCCAAAATTTAGGTGCCTCGAAATTAATATAAAAATGTCCAGTATTTGATTTTAAATTCCCGCCAGTCTTAAAAATGATAATGTATTCGATGCCGCTTTAAACATATCTCTATCTGGCAACATTGGGTTCAACTAGTAGGAGCAACGAACATGAGTTGCGTGGATTCACAAGCTTCCTAACACTGTCTCAGTGCCTCCCTCCCACCCCGTCTTCACAAATTCGGAATACTGTCTAGCCTATGATCCGTCATTGCAATCTACGGTGCCAGCAAAACTGAACTGAAAGTGATTTGTGTTACAATATTTTTGTTAGCAGTTAGTTTCGTAATGCAAAAAATGAAAGGTATTCCTATATGCGGGCTGTAAATTGAAAGTAAAAATACATGCAGAAGAACGTGGAAACAGAGCAGCTGAGAGGCAATTCGGCCCTCCGCCAACAGAAAAAAGACTATTCGCAATTGGAGGGATAGTAAGGAAGAACGGAAAAGAAAAACGAGGAAGACTAAATGGGCAAACAGAGGACTGAATGCAAAATGGCCAAAACTAGAAGATGACGTATTGAAATGGATTCAAAGACACCGTCAAAATGACATTGGAATTAATACAAAATGAATCAAGTACACGCTCCTAAGCTAGCGCTACAGTGGAGCTTAACAGACATTAAGGCTCGAGTTGGTTGGTGCTACAGTTTCATGAAGCTTCATGGACTTATCACGCGAACCAATTCCAAAATATCTGAGAAAACGTCACAAGAGTATGAAGAGAAAATATTTTCTTTATTATTCAACATCGAAGAAAACCAGTGCGGAACTAAGCCGAATAGCGAATATGGACAAATCTCCTATGACATTTGATGTGCCGAGTAAGAGAACTTTTGCCATGAAAGGCGCTAAAACTATAACTATAAAAACAAGTGGACATGAAAAAAATGCACTACACTGTTGTTCTTTTATGTTGTGCTGACGGTATTAACTTTAATTCAATGATCTTTTACAAGGGCAAAACAACGCCAAAATCTTCTGAAATACCGCCAGGTATTGTTTTTGACGTTCATGATTAAGGATTAGACGGATGACGCTAGTATGAAAGTATGGCTTAACATAGTGTGGGAGAGAAGGAAAGGTGCTTCATCAAAGAAGAGTTCTCTTCTTTTGCTCGATCAGTTTGGTATTCATATGAAAAATATTGTGAAAGAGAAATCGAGACATGGAAATACAAAGTTACTGTTATTCTGGGAGGATTTACACACTTGCAACCCCTTGATATCTCGATAAATAAACCATTTAAAGTGTATATGAGAGAGGAATGGAACAAATGGGTGATGGATGAAACTCAACATGAATCCACGCCAAAGGCAGCTTTAAAACGACCTACAATCAAACAAATGTGTCAGAGAATAAAACAGTCATGGTCTAGAGTGAGAGAAGACATTATTTTAAATCTTTCAAAAAGTGCGGCATAAGTAGCGCTCTCGATGGCAGTGAAGACCATAGTATATATGAAGAGGTTAATGACGAAGAAGAAGAAGAAGAAGAAGAAGAAGAAAAGGAAAACGGATGTTTAGATGATAATTGTTAGGCATTTTGAAGGTCAGTTCGGTTTTATAAACTATGAATTTTTTAGCCTGGCTTTGCAGTCTAATAATAAAAATGGTAAAAATTTTATTTAAAAAATACTTGAAAGTTAAAGTGCAAGTCATAGTCCGTAGCGCCTTATAGTCTGTAAAACACGGTAAATCTACATACGTTATGTATCTCCATAGCAAAGATATGCGTGTCATTTAATACAACACGACATGAAATTTGTGCTGCAACGTAGTACAGTGGCTGTCATGTATGTTACTGCTGTCATATCTTAAGCAGTGACAATTATTGATCCGTTATAGTAACTGTCATGTTGTAAAAACATGAAACTGACAGGTCAGAGAGACTACTCCTACATTAGCTGTCGTTTGTTATTTCTAAGATAATGTTATATAAATCTGTGATGCTTTCCTATATGTAAATTAGAACCCTTCGACAACTTTTACATAAAGGTAGAATATACAACCGAAAATACAAGAAATCTGGTAATGACGTTAACAAAAACATCACTTATAATTAAATTTTCCCCGAGACATTCAAGTCTCTTTTCTATCTCCAACAATAATGGAAGCTGAAGAAATTAATTACAATTTGTGCCACGGCCGGAACTCGAAGCAAGAATACCCGGGTTCGAGTCCTGGCCGTGGCACAAATTTTAATTCATTTCTTCAGATTCCATCACTATCGGAGGGAACCATCACTGTTCTTCATAAACCAGAAAAAGTCTAGAAGAAACTGAAATACACACGCGTATGACAAAACAACCCGATAACATACTTAATGAACAAACAGAGCTGCCGAATAAGATATACGTATAAATTTCGACAGTGTATTTCAGTTTGAAGTCTGTGTACTGCATGTAAAATTGTGTAACTTGACGTGCTGTATTGGATTATTTTGCAATTTTATACCTTTGGTATAATCTAAGTTCATATATCAATTATCAAAATATTCTAATTTACAGATATGAATGTATCTCACAGACGTATATAATATGACTTCAGAAACAACAAAACACAGGTAGTGAAGTCTCTTTGACCTGTCAGTTCCATGTTTGCACTACATGATAGTTATGTGCCGGCCGGTGTGGCCGTGCGGTTCTAGGCGCTTCAGTCTGGAACCGCGTGACCGCTACGGTCGCAGGTTCGAATCCTGCATCGGGCATGGATGTGTGTGATGTCCTTAGGTTAGTTAGGTTTCAGTAGTTCTAAGTTCTAGGGGACTGATGACCATAGATGTTAAGTCCCATAGTGCTCAGAGCCATTTGAACCATTTGATAGTTACGTCAAAAGTGATCAAGAACTATCACTGTCTTTGACAGCAGTAACATAAATGACAAACTGTATACTACGAGGGTTGCCCAGAAAATAATGCACAGCATTTTTTCTTCATAATTCTTTATTGAAAATAATGAGAATTACACACGCGAAAGGATGGTGTTTTATCTACACACCCCATTTCTCCACGTAATCTCCATCCCGTTCTAAGGCCTTCCTCCAGCGCGAAACAAGGACTCGTATGCCCTGTCGGTAGCAATCCTTGTCCTTTAACCCATACGGACACAGACTATGATTCCTTTACTTTACTACGATTCCTTGTCCTAAGAAACAACGGCATTGTAGACATATAATGACATGAACCACGATCGCTGTTATACACTTCACATATCTGAAATGTACGATAAGCAATAACTTCACGGCTGTTAAATGTCTCCAGCCCTGACACAGTCTCCACTTTACAACCACTAACCAGGGCCACTGTTACGCAACCATTACCATGTGCACTAGTATCAGCATTAGTAAGTGTAACATTCAGTACGCATCCTCAAAACACAGAAGGACCATGAAGAATAACTTGTGCACCTACTCCGATCTTCGTAGTAATAGACACGTTATCAATAGCTTTATACACTGTTAAGCGCGGACGCCTTCTCCTCCTAAAATAGGCGCGAATGCCTTCTCCTCCTAAAATAACGCGACATAACTAGTCTGTGTCCTGGTAGCGGAGCCAGTGCTTCACTGTGTGAATCACCTCCCCATCGTCCTCAAAATGTCTTCCATGAATGGCATCCTTTACCCTGTCCTCGATAATGACATTAGCTCGCTGCAACATGTCAGATGTGACAGCCGTGATGATCTCGTCGACCGCCGCAAATCGTGGAGCTCCGCCGAACCGACTTCTGATGACCTCACCCTCCGTGCCCAGCGACTAACTGTCTGTCGACAGGAGATGCTCCACAGATTTTGCACAATCGTCTGTGAATACTCTCCACAGTGTGTTTCGCTGCAGTGATAAATTCAATGAGGGCACGTTGCTTTTAACGTACATCACAAGCAGACGCCGTTTTGAGCCGCGCGCTATTAGCCGAGCGGACTCAGGCGCTGCAGTTGTGGACTGTGCGGCTGGTCCCGGCGGAGGTTCGAATCCTCCCTCGGGCATGGGTGTGTGTGTTTGTCCTTAGGATAGTTTAGGTTATGCGGTGCGTTACTTTCTGGGCAACCCTCATATGTTGCGGGACAGATTACATACACTATCGTATTAACTGGACGCTGTAGAGGTACACAGTGTAAGTAGACTTATATTACTGCTATTATGTATACAGATCTCACCTTGTAGACATCGAAGAACATACACTTGTTTGTTCCTCCGTATCGGATGCCACTGATGAGGGCTATAAACTCATTTGGCAAAGAAACATTTTTTTAATGCAGGTCGTTTTGTATAGAAGTTATCCTTTCGTAAATATTATAAAAGGTTTATACGAACATAGACTTGAAAACCCTTCGAAAGAAGGGAGGAAAAGAATTCCCTGTAGTGACTCATAGTTTTGTAATTTACTTAAATGTGCATTTTTACACACTTTCTTGTTTAAGTACCTCATGACATGTGTGGGTCATGCCATTTAGTGTGTTTTGTCCGACTGTCGTTTGTTCTGCTTCAGAGTAACCTCCATCGCAACAACAATGTATTCAGCGTCTGAAATGACGGACAGACGTCATCCAAGGAATATGTCTTATCCCACCACGGTGCACCACCTCACTTTACACGGACAGTTCGCCAGTATCTTGATAATCAGTTTCCGAACAGGTGGACTGGTAGAAGAGGATGCATTGCATGGCCTCGACGATCGCCAGATTTGAATCCAATGGATTCTTTTTCTTTGGGAACACCAAAAATCTTTGATGTATTCAACTCCCGCAGCCAATATTGATGCTCTGACGGAGCGTACGGAAAATGGATTTGACCAGATACGGAACACACCGGGAGCTCTCCACAACGTACGACAAGGTATGCAATCTATGCTGAGGGGATTTGTGGAAGAAGGAGGTAGTCACTTCGAGAAATACTTGTAAAGGTAAATGTTTTGGTAAATGTATAGTTTTTGTGACATGAGTAACATAGAGAGTAAGTCAGTGTCATGTACATTAAAATTTTTCTGGGTGTGGTACCGCATCATAGTATAAACTACTTTAAATATAAACTTAAAACCAAATCTATAATCAAAGAAGTTTTTACCGTGAGGCGCTGGGACAGCTGAGCTCTCAGCAGGCAAGGTGCTCTTCAGCACGTTTTTCAACGGCCGAGGTCCGATATTCATCGAATTCCTCCAGCACGGAAAAACCATTAACAGTGACGTGTTTTGTGAGACCATCCGTAGCCTACGCAAGTCCATCGAGGGCAATCAGCCAGGGCTACTCACGGAGGGTGTGATTCTGCTCCATGATAACGCGCATCCACACGCCTCCAAGGTCACACGATGTGATATGGCCAAAGTCAAGCGGAGAAAAGCTTAATCCGCCCTGCAGGCCTGAAATTTGCCACTGCGACTTCCATGTGTTTGGTCCTCTAAAACATCATCTCAAAGGGAAACGCTTCGACTAGGACGACGAGCTGAAGGACAGCGGAGGACCGCCTCCTGTCACAGCCACAGGAATTCTATGAATAGGGAATCCTTCGGCTCATAAAACAGTGGATTACTTTTCAATATAGACTTCAGTTAAACCCATAGTGTTGTTTCGTACCTTTTCTTTTGAATTAAAAAATCTAATAGCCAAGATCGCATTCAGTACTATTTATTTCTCTTTCAACAGTTAAGACTATCATCTTCTGATCTACAGAAAACTTGTTCTGTGTCTTCTTCCATTGTGACCGTATAACAAGTTTTTTTTTTATATAGATCACTAGATGACAGTCTTGACTGTTGTAACCTATCATCAGGAGGAAACAGTATTGATTGCAATCTCGGCTATTAAATTTTCTTCGACACAATTAAAGATAGCTCCTTCTCATTTCTAATTGTGAGATCAGTTTTGTCTTCAACACCAAATGTTCAAATGCGTGTGAAATCTTATGGGACTTAGCTGCTAAGGTCATCAGTCCCTAAGCTTACACACTACATAACCTAAATTATTCTAAGGACAAGCACACACACCCATGCCCGAGGGAGGACTCGAACCTCCGCCGGGACCAGCCGCACAGTCCACGACTGTAGCGTCTTAGACCGCTCGGCTAATCCCGCGCGGCTTTTCAACACCCCTAATAGCTCCTTTCATTAATGTAAATGTGTTTGGTAAATGCATCAAATGGTTCAGATGGCTCTAAACACTAAGGGACTTAACATCTGAGGTCATCAGTCCCCTAGACTTAGAACTACTTGAACCTAACTGACCTAATCACACACATCCATGCCGGAGGCAGGATTCGAACCTGCGACCGTAGCAGCAGCGCGATTCCAGACTGAAGCGCCTAGAACCGCTCTTCCACAGCGGCAGGCGGTGAATGCATCATCTCGGTGCCAATAATAATAAATCTTTTCACATACCTCCCTAGTGAAGGATTTGCGGATCAATGTTCATATCAGCTTTTTGTAAAGTTTTGATGTCAGTAACAGATCCCTGAGGTTTCTGACAGATGTTTCTGCACACCATGCACGACGAGAACAAGAGTGGGTCCAATATCAGTCACTGTGGAAGATATGTAGTGATTACTCCGACAGTACTTTTTGATTTTACGTCGGACATGTATAGATCTTTCGTACAAAATTACCAAATGTAGCACAAAATTAGCTGTCGAAGCACCGAATGGTACAGCGTTACCATGTAACGGACAAAATTTTGCGCAGTACAGAAATTTCTTTCTCTTGCGCGGGACGCTGTCGAATTAAGTCACGCGCGTAATTTTCGCAAACGATATGGCAGCGCTCGGTATCTATGACGGGGCGGGAGGATGCTCTATACGGCGCCGCAGCGAAGCAAACTACGGTAGGGAAGTCCGTTTTGCCGATCATGGAAACGAACTGGGATGCGGGTTGCATAGCGGGACAATTACCCCTACCGTACGGCGCCCGCGCCGGCACCAGCATCGTAAAAATTAACCGGCCTTTGGCTGCGCGGCGGCGGCGGCGCGGCGTGCGCTAAAAAAGCGAGAAAAAAGGGCTGCCAACTGCGGCGCGACAAAAGACCCAGGGCTGGGTAGGAGCCGGCACCAGGGCGTCGCTCATGCAAATGGCCTCGGGGCCCGCCCCGCCGTGTCTTCTCGGCGCTCACAGCTCGCAAAAACGTCGCGCTGCCTCCCTCAGATTACCATAACTAAATTCGCGAGCTTAAAAAAAAAAAAAAAGTAAATCCGAAATTCCGCTCGCTCCACAAGATCACGGCGCCGATAGATTTCCGATTTACATATAAATAGGGATACCGTGTGCTTACATAAAATTAGTTACCGCCGCAGTCCTCTCTCTTGAGCTTGTCTCCAGTAAGGCAGGTGACTCCGACGCGCGCGTGTTAAAATGCAGTTTGACGATCCGACGACCCAAGTCAGCAGGCCGATACAAAGGGGAGAGGAGCCGAAGGCATTAAAGTACGGCGAGAGTTGATCAAGAGGCAATAGCGGAGAACGAGCGAGTACGTGCTTCAGCGATTACGTCGAGCTGCCGAGACAGTAACAGTTTACTGCAAATACACATTACACTCCGCCAGTTTGAATTTCGTACGGCATTTACAGCCAATTTACTGCACAATAACGGTATAATGCTACGTGTCCCTTGTGAGAAGTTCCAAGGGCGGATATCTGTAGCTTGGTGTGGAGAAATTTATCGACATGAAAACTTAATACAGCAAGCCTCTGAATATCTGGGCTAATGTGGACACAACATTGAACAGATAACCAAAAAACGGGGATAATGCAGAACTATCATGCCTTTCGACCTGAGAGGTTAAAGTTCGTGTGACTATCCCCTTCTAGAAGTCCACGTTTGGTGATGATATGGTAATTTTGTCTGAGACGGTAAAGAACCGAGAAGTTTAGCCACATGGAACGGGCAGTGTCTTGAAAAGAAATGAATCGCGTATTTTTAAAAGGAAAGAACTCACAGTTGATAAATTATTCAGTAAAAAAAACATTCCACACTATTTTTTCGCTAATTTAATAGCGAATTTCTTTCCGTGTGTGAAGAAATTCTGTTTCCGATCTGTGTGAGGCAAATGTTACCTTACTTGAAAAATATTTGTAGGTGCTATGGCGATTTTGGCACCTGAAGTTCACCATTTATGGCACTAAATGAGGAAGCAAACAGATTTTAAGGCACTTATTTTAATTACGTAAAAGTAAAACCTTTTAATTAATGAATTGCAGTACTTCGAGGGCAATAAATGTAATACAAAGTCCTTTCTTAATAGTGACAGAAAAATGTATTATCGCCATACATAATCAAGTTAGGAAGTACCTTTAATAATAACCCTATCTTTTCTGAACTGTAATTAACTGAACTGCTGTATAAAAATATTTCATCCTGTTTTCTAGAACGTCTTCCCGGTGTTTCAGTTTATATGACAATCTTTTTCTGCAAATGGATCCACCATCTACTAAAACCTGCTCCTTCGCTTGCTTTTACTGCATAAACTGAAAAGCGATCAAGACGGCTTGATTTGGTGTAAAGTTACATATATTCATCCGGAATAAGCACTCGCGTCATTTGCAACTCTCTTTTAACGAGAGTCACAGTCAAATGGCAAACAAGAGAATAATGGTAGGTTTTGTCGTATCTTCCACATTCAGTTAAGAACAATAACATTCTCGTAACAGTCTGTTGGTGGTTTTAGTCTCTGTGTGCATGGCTGAACATACGGAGTTCTCTTACTTTTTCTTTCAAGGTTCTCAGTGTAACCTTCCTTCGTTTGACTCTTATGATAACAATAAAACATACCTTCCTCTAGTGTTTATGTTGTGTATCTCAAAATTAAAAACGCACAACTGCCTCATATAGCGTGTTCTTGTTGTCACAAATGTGGAAAAGGAAGATTCTGCATACAATCAAACGACAGAGCCAAACTTTTCGCAGATTTTGGCGACTATTTTCACGAGGTGTAAATTTACAAGTCGTCCTTTTACGGACAACCATTCCACGAATGCGTTTGCGTCAAAGTATTGGAAAATACAACATTATAGCATACTAAAAAGTAATCAAGGTTACTTTTCTGTCATCTTCTTGTTTCCTTAATCATTACTGAAAATATCAAACTCTACTCATTTTTATATCGTATGTGGATTACTTAATGAAGCTTCACAACAAAAGAACGACTGGTTCAGCATGAGTCCGGGCCTGCCACACCTTTATTTCTCAAACGCGACAACTCCTTGAGTTCTTCCCAATTGAATATTTCAATCCACTGTATACAAGCAGCAAGACAATGACAGCGTCCCGTTTTAATTCCAGTCGATGCTTCTATGCATCAATAAACTGAAACCGAACAAATCTGCATTTTCAGTTTTTGAGAAGTTGTCCTATTTTAACAATAAGCGATTCAAATAACATGAACATCAACGACATTAAAGCAAGGGTAATGGGATGTAGTCATATTGTAACAGGCAATACGTAGGAAATTAGAATAAAAATGACACACTAAAAGTTAGTAGGGACTTTTACTGTTTGGATAGCAAAAGAAATTCACGATGGCTGGAGTAGAGAGGATATATAGTGATAACAGCAACACAGGCGTTTCTGGAAAGGAGAAATATGCACATAATTATAATTATATTTCGCCGAATGTCCAAACACCACCTATCAGAACAAAGCTGTGTCATTATAGATCCAACTAAAGATGCCTTAAAGTAAAAAAGATGAAATGCGTCTGGTAGAAATTAAATTCAGTGTTGCAACAAAGGGCGGTTTTTATTTACAAAACAAAGAAGTTTCACTATCGAAAGCAGCAAACAGTTTAAAACTGACTTAACAAAAGCTAATAGATCAAACTTGATCGGTCTTGGAGTAGATGGACTTCAGTGATGTCTGCCGTAGATAATGATACTCGAAACTGCAATCGCAATAAATAAAATGTAATTTTTTTGACAACCCTAATTCGAAACAATCATGTTTAACTTGTATGGCCGATTCTTGATTATTGCTCAACAGACACCCTTATCAGGTTTGAATTAATAGGAGAGATGGAGAAGATCCAACAGGATCGTCTGATAAGCGAGAGAATGTTACGGGGGTTCCAGACGCTACGAGAGAGTCGTTATGTTTTGAAAGGGTACAGAACCGCCCGACATTGAAAATACGTACAACATTCTTCATTATTCTTGTCAGAACAACATTTTTTTTAAATAACTCAATTTCAATTAATACAGCGAAGCCGGATACCAGTGTGGGAAAGAATGACAATTTATTTATTTAATTGATCACATGTGCACTCCCACAAAATAAATCCCTACATCCAGTTTGGTGAGATCTGTGACATGAATGAATGTATGGTCGTCTGCTAACAGCAGATACTGAATGTGAATATATGATCATCTTTGAGACGATCCTTTGGCCACCTTTGGTGGAACCAAAGAGATGAAATTTACCAGAGCTTTGAGCGCCTGAAATGTGGCTGACCAATACAGTAGCAAGGTGCTCCCCCACTTCGACAGAGGTGCGAGAGGACCTGAAGAACGGCCATGTTTCAGCACTCTGCCGCTGGATCTAGTGTTGGTAAGACCTGTCTTAGTTGTGCTCCGTGAAGACAAAAGAGTGGAGACGTGGTATGCATGTGAAATACTTAAGAGTAGTTTGGAATAATAATTTCTCTATTTCAGGAACTTTTGTGGGGAGAATTAAATGTCAGGCAGGTAATATTAAGGGGATCGTACTAATCTTCGGAAGTGACCAACGGTCACAATGAAACCACGTGTAGCAATAAGTTGAAATACTTCCGAGTGCTTAAGTTAAGCTGAATTACTAGCGTGTGTACTATAAATTGGAAATATTTACGAAATAGCGTGTGCAGGACTTGAAATTAGAGACGAACTCTTCCACGTGGTGAGTACTGTGTGAGTCTCAATCTGTGTATGAGGCAAAGAATAAAGAGAAGTACTCGTCCATGGTATCAGTTGAGGACTCGCGTGTGTGATGAATATGTTCTTAGTATTACTTTGCGTGTTATGTTTCCGTGTGACGCTTGATTCAAACTATAATACTCCGAGAGAGAAGCAAGGTGAGTCAGCCGTCTATCCAGCAACGCCACTTGGCTTGCATTGCACAGGAAGACGTGCATATATCCTCCAGAGCTCGTAGTAGGAAAGAAAAGTTACGAAGTGGGGCAGTGTCGTGTGAAACTGGGATGAATACTAATTGAAGTGGGAGAGCTGAAAGTGATGTGATTATAATGTTGTGACTATTCCTTGTGTTGTATTCCATGTTGCAGTGGGGTGTATGTCATGTAATTTAAGTATGTGTGGTTTGCATGGGAGAGTAGCAAGGTAGTTTCAGAGATAGTGGGTTATGCATGTTCCTTTTGTACCACTCGGTCTGGAGGAAACTTTCGTGATGATGGCTGTGAGAGTCGAAGTATGAGATATAGCAAAAGATCCACCATCCTATCCAGAAAGTGCACTGTAGCGTTAAATAATTTCGAGACCATACGATAGAGAATCACCAATGTAAAGCCATGCCCACTGGGCGGAATTTCTCATGTGTTATTGTTGTACGTTATAGAATTTGTGTGTTTAGGTTATAGAATTTATCGGAATAAATAAGATAGTCAAAAGAAAAACATAGGTGGCGTTTTCCTTCGAATTGTACGTTGTCATGATATCCAGAATTTATAATGTGTGCGCCATTCATATTCAGTGCGATGGCCACGTGTTGATAAAAGCCGTTAAATTAGAAAGAAAATGTGGTATTGCCAGTGCGTAGTGAACAGTCAGTGTTGTGTAAATTACTAATAGTCAGATGTGCGTTATCCGTTTCCGTTGCGTAATATTCAAACAGGAGAATAACTTGTAACTTAATTGTGAGTACTAGAGTTCATGTTACTCGATAAATAAGAATGAGCCCACTCGCATGGCAGACCACTCGTCTTGCAGGCCTGACTGCTTGATGCCACAGTATGAGCAAGGCATGTGGGTGCCTCTCAGTTCACGGAGAAGGATGCTGTTGGAATTCTAAGATAAATTAGTGCGTTCCAAGAAGCGCCGGCGAAACATACTACCACCTGAAAGGTAACATCATCTCTGTTGATCGGTCGCATCACGTATCTCTTCAGTTTCTTCTTACATAATAAACGACTCGGCCACTCTGCGGGTTCATCTTCGAGATCTCCTGTTGTCCTCAGTTAGCTGAAAACACTGTTAATAATGGTTCAAATGGCTCTGATCACTATGGGACTCAACATCTTACGTCATAAGTCCCCTAGAACTTAGAACTACTTAAACCTAACTAACCTAAGGACATCACACACACCCATGCCCGACGCAGGATTCGAGCCTGCGACCGTAGCAGTCCCGCGGTTCCGAACTGCAGCGCCAGAACCGCACGGCCACCGCGGCCGGCAAAACACTGTTATGTGAGAAAAAATAGAAGATGGGGTTGACGCGGCCTAACAACCTAAAAGATTTTACTATAAATAATAATGGCCAAGAAAGCAATATTGCTACGTCCCATATACAGCTCGCCAAATCAGAGAAATTGGAGCTCGTGCGAAGGTTATTCAATAGTCGCGAATGAAACAAGGAGTGAGGAAATTGATTACCGTATTAGAAGTATTCTCTGCCGTGACTTGAAAGGTGGCTTACGGGTACAGGTGAAGGATGAAGTGGTTATGCAACGACGAAGAGGCCAGTCTAGCGTGAAGTGCTGCATCCAAATAGTCTATACACTGAAGACCACAATAACAACAACAACAACAATAAACTTAACTATCTACTACAAAACGCCCTCACCACAATCTGTTTATGGCTTTACCACTCTTTCTGAAACAAACTGTAGAAGTTAGCGTTACATCGTAACACACGAGCGAAGACTGAAATGGATGCCTGCAGAGAACGCCATGTCGGAAGGACCACCAGAACAAGTGAAGCGCTGCCTCTCCCCGGAGCATTGCACCGCGCCCGCGTCACAGACCGCTCGGTTCCGCTTGCGCAAATAACAATTACGGCGAGGCGGCGGAATGAAGATGGATCTCCCGCAGGACGCTCTGCCGGGCCTGGCAGTTTCAAATCGCGCCTTCCGGGAACCCGTCAGCGCTCTTCGCTCTTATTCGCCGGCTCCGTCGCCGCCACAGCTGTTCCTGGCGGGCGCGCCGGCCTGCCAGTCCAACGTCCCTCTCGGGATTACACCCGCACCTGTCCGTAAACCACCATGTGGCGTGTCGTTTCCTCCCGGTGGTGTTAAAAATCGCGAATGGAGCTCATGAAAAAAAAAATGGTTCAAATGGCTCTGAGCACTATGGGACTCAACTGCTGAGGTCATTAGTCCCCTAGAACTTAGAACTAGTTAAACCTAACTAACCTAAGGACATCACAAACATCCATGCCCGAGGCAGGATTCGAACCTGCGATCGTAGCGGTCTTGCGGTTCCAGACTGCAGCGCCTTTAACCGCACGGCCACTTCGGCCGGCCGGAGCTCATGAAGAATGATTGTTAGTAAGCAGCCGTATGCAGGGGCGGATACCAGAGAGCGGAACGGGGGAAGAAGTAACTGTTTCCTAATGCGACGCGTAAGTTTTGTAACACGCCCGGGTGTACAAATGGGTGGGGTACCTTTAAACTGATTGTCGTTTCGCTTTGGGACCGTGCGTCCTGTCCACACCACGTACCTGATAATCCCGCGGCGGTCATACGTTCTGTTCCACACTGCTGCTGGCTTGTCTGAAATTATCTATCGAATTATGCAAGCGGGTTTAGGGGAGCCACTCAACGTTAAAACACGACACTGTTCGACGTCTGGTATGAACAACTATATTTTGAGACGATTAAAGGAAATCGCAGGTTGCACTGTTTACATTCTAATTCAATAGTGTTCATCCCAATTAATGGATGCTTACCAGTCCACAACATCACTCAGACGAGCGTACGCGTAGCTGACACGACGCGGGTGATTGTTGATTATGCGGAAGCCGAATGATCGCACGGAAGTTCTTACGCTCGTCACGCATACACAGTTACTTGGTACCAGTCCTCCTTACAAGCGCACCTGTTCGTCACCAATTCAGCCTCACGGCTACTATAGCGCCTGCACGGAAGCAAGCTCCCGTAAGAGGTGTCGAAGGGGTTGCCTAATCCTCAGGCGCTAGAGCACCCGCGAGGCTGAATTGCTGTCAAAGTTCGAAGTCTCTGACATGTGCCTTTCTAACGTGCTCAACAAAAGCTTGTGAATGGAGTGGGAGGTTTTAGAGGGACGTCCTACCTTTTTATTGACCCGCATCTTAATACTGCGTCCCCCTAACCGCCCCCCTCCTCCCCAACCCGCGACCACGCCTCGGGCGGTGAATCGACTGGACTTCGCCCCATCATTTTGAAACGTGGCCAGAATTAAGGGCCGGAAAAAGAACGTAAACCGCCCCAGGACCACCACTTCCCTTTGAAATCAAGTTTTAATTATAATTGTGCTCTCCATGGTGACACGATGACAGCTTCTCTCTCTCTCTCTCTCTCTTTGTCTTCTCGGCGTAGCAGCTGTCTCTAATTCACTCATGTATACGCCGCTAAATCAGACCGGTTGTCACAGTTCGCAGGAAGTAATTTAATGCAGAAACATGGATGCTACGTCGCGACGGTCCGGAAAATCTCGTTGCTTATTACGGCTGACAAGCGATGGTGAAGAACAAACCGTATAGATTTTGCTTGTCGCAGAACGTGTACCGGGAACTTGCGGCCTTTCAACAATTAAGAAATTAACTTCATGCACTGGACAATATCTTGGACGCGAGGCTGTGGAGTAACGAGCCGGAAGGCTTGTATTGGCTTTGGCTCTCTTCGGCCTTCAAATTGATTTACCCATCAATTTACAGAGTGGTCCGCATTTTTATGTGGATTTCGAAACACAGTGAATGTAGGAGTTATACACAAACAAGCAGCAATGCAAGAAGTGAAATTGGCTGTAACTATCAGTAAATTCTAATGAGTAAAACAATATTCGGCCACCAACTCCGAAGTGCCTTTACGCTGCATAATCATTCAGCCTTTTGCATACTCTTCTCTTGCTATTTCACCCTTTCAGACCCTCTTTCTACAACTGTGTAAATTAACTTTTCCTGTGTCTTAGCTGCAACAAAAATATTTTTTCCTCAATGGAAACTTGAGGGACACTTTTGTGAATGTCCAGCTCTATGTTTCACTGCATAAGTGAATATTTCACTTCATAAAATGAAGAAATGTGTACAAAGTATATTTTGAAAACGGGTTCATATTTTTGTTTTAATCTAATACCAAAATTCATCAAAAAATCAACTAAGAGCATTACCACATGAAGAAAAATTTTACTTCCTCCAGAAAAAGATCACTCTGAAAGGGTTAAAAGTGTACGCCCTGGTGTGGTAAATTCGCACGCATCCTATACTGCAACTTCATGTGAACAGAGAGAGAGAGAGGGAGGGAGAGAGAGAGAGAGAGACGAGGAGGAACAGTATCTTTGATTGCTTCTGTGTGCAGGTTTCCTAACGAAATGCAGATATCTTTGTCATGAGATTGGCGAATAACAGAGGACGCACAAACATCAGCGCCCAATGTAAGAACTGTGTGGCTGAGTTCTAGAATACGAAAGATAACTTCTGAGCTCCCGAGTGAACATGAACGAAGACGCCCCCCCCCCCCCCCCCCCCCCAGTCTGGAGACACTTCAGGCCGGCCGCGGTGGTCTAGCGGTTCTGGCGCTGCAGTCCGGAACCGCGGGACTGCTACGGTCGTAGGTTCGAATCCTGCCTCGGGCATGGGTGTGTGTGATGTCCTTAGGTTATTTAGGTTTAAGTAGTTCTAAGTTCTAGGGGACTTATGACCTAAGATGTTGAGTCCCATAGTGCTCAGAGCCATTTGAACCATTTTTTTAGACACTTCAGGAAATACCACCACCCCCTCCAACGCCCTAGATTCTTTAAGGAATTGTTATCCCCTGTACAAAACAGCTTCAAACGAACATTTAGTAAACAATAAACTGTTTTCCTTTCATTAATTTGTAGGGCTATAGCCGCGAAAAAAAATTAGAAGAGATTTGAAATTATGTGTAAAGTTTGTTGGAAGGTGCTAAGTGCTCTAATACTCATATACTGGATGAATTTAGTCTGGGTATTTGGTGCGTCCTGGGTGCTGCTGCCTCTATATATATACACAATTTCTATCTTTAATGCCTGTCTTATTGCTTAGAACCTTTAATGTAAGCTTGTACCTATTAATGAGTAGATAATGACAGAATTTTAACATTTTAAATTCGGCCAATTATTATATGAAATACGGAAAATTAATTTTTTTTTGTCCCTGGAAGCTTTTCGGTAGCCAACCTGCAACTAGTACCAACAGACCATTTTAGTCATTGAGTAATATCCATTCTAGTATTTCAAATGCAAAAGTAACTTTGTCTGCAACGTTGTCATGACTAGACCGCTGAATCGGTTTTAATGAAATTTGGTTTGCAGACAGTACAAATAATGAGAAAAAACGCAGACAGATTTCGCGAACAGAGTCGGTAGCTATCTGCGGTTGTTTAATGATGATGTTGTGGTGTACAGTGAGATGGTGAAGTTGAGTGACTAAGAGAATTCAAGCTGACTTAGACAAAATTTCTAGTTGGTATGATGAATGACAGCTAGCTCTAAACGAAGAAAAATGTAAGTTAATGTGGATGAGTAGGCAAAACAAACCCCTAATATTCGGAGACAGCATTATTTGCGTCCTGCTTATCACAGTTCCGATGTTTAAATATCTGGGTATAACGTTTCGAAGCGATATGAAAAGGAACGAGATTGAGAGACTGTACTAGGTAAGGCGACTTTATTGGGAGAATTCAAGGAAAGAGTGGTCTATCTGTAAAGGTGACCACATATAGTACGATATTGCGACCTATTCTTGAGCAGTGCTCGGGTGTCTGGGATCCGCACCAGATCGGATTAAAGGGAGACATCGAGGAAAACCAGAGGCAGGCTGCTACATTTTTTTACTCGTAGGTTCGAACAACACGCAAGTGCTACGGAGATGCTTCGAGAATTGAAATGGGAATGCCTGGAGGAATGGCGACATTCTTTTCGAGGAACATTGTTGAGAGAATTTGGAGAATCGGCATTTGAAACTGACTGCGGAACGATTCTACTGCCTCCATCATATACTGCGCACAAGAACCACGAAGATAAGATACGAGTAATTAGGCCTCATACGGAGTTACGCTGAAGTACCGAAGAAACTGGTATATGCATTACCTATATTCACATACAGAGTTATGTAAACAGGCAGAATACGGCGCTGCGTCTGGCAACGCCCATATAAGACAACAAGTGACTGGCACAGTTGTTAGCACGGATACTGCTGCTACGATGGCAGGTTATCAAGCTTTAAATGAGTTTGAACATGGTGTTATAGTCGGCGCACGAGAAATGTGAACAGCATCTCCGAGGTAGCAATGAAGTGGGGATTTTCACGTACGACCAATTCACGAGCGTACCGTGAATGTCAGGAATCCGGTAAAATAACAAATCTCCGACATCCCTGAGGCCAGAAAAAGATCCTGCAAGAACGGGACCAACGACGACTTTTGTCAGCGTGCGAAATACTCAACGAAACATCATCGATATTGGCTTCCGGAGCCGAAGGTCAATTCGTGTACCCTTGATGACTGCACGACATAAAGCTTTACGCCTCGCCTGAGCCCATCAACACCGACATTGGACTGTTGATTGGAGACATGTTGCCTTGGCGGGCGAGTCTCGTTTCAAATTGTATGGAGCGGATGGACGTGTACAGGTATGGAGACAAACTCTTGAATCCATGGACCCTGCAGGTCAGAAGTGGACTATTCAAGCTGGTGCAGGCTGTGTGATGGCGTGGGGCGTGTGCAGATGGAGTGATACGGGGCCCCTGATACGTCTAGATACGACTCTGATAGATGACACTTACGTAAGCATCCTGTCTGATCACCTGTATCCATTCGTGTCCATTGTGCATCCTGACGGACTTGGGAAATTCCAGCAGGTTACCTCACACGCGCAGAACTGCTACAGAGTGGCTCCAGGAACACTCTTCTGGGTTTTAATACCTCCGCTGGCCACCAAACTTACCAGGCATAAAAATTATTGAGCATATCTGGGATACCTTGCAAAGCGCTGTTCAGAAGAGACCTCAAGACCCTCATACTCTTATGGATTTACACTCGTACTCTTACGGATTTAATGACAGTCCTGCAGGATTCATGGTGTCAGTTTCCTCCAGCTTTACTTCAGACATCAGTCGAGTACATGCCACGTCGTATTGCGGCACTTCTGCGAGCTCGCGTTGGCCCTACACGATAGTAGGCGGGTGTACCAGTTTCTATGGTTCTTCACTATACGAGGTGCATTCAAGTTCTAAGGCCTCCGATTTTTTTTCTCCGGACTGGAAAGAGATAGAAACATGCGCATTGTTTTAAAATGAGGCCGCGTTCATTGTCAATACGTCCCAGAGATGGCAGCACCGTATGGCAGATGGAATTTTACCGCCAGCGGCGAGAATGAGAACTGTTTTAAATACTTAACATGGCGACGTTTTCCTTACTTGAACAGCGTGCAATCATTCGTTTTCTGAATTTGCGTGGTGTGAAACCAATTGAAATTCATCGACAGTTGAAGGAGACATGTGGTGATGGAGTTATGGATGTGTCGAAAGTGCGTTCGTGGGTGCGACAGTTTAATGAAGGCAGAACATCGTGTGACAACAAACCGAAAAAACCTCGGGCTCGCACAAGCCGGTCTGACGACATGATCGAGAAAGTGGAGAGAATTGTTTTGGGGGATCGCCGAATGACTGTTGAACAGATCGCCTCCAGAGTTGGCATTTCTATGGGTTCTGTGCACACAACCCTGCATGACGACCTGAAAATGCGAAAAGTGTCATCCAGGTGGGTGCCACGAATACTGACGGACGACCACATGGCTGCCCATGTGGCATGTTGCCAAGCAATGTTGACGCGCAACGACAGCATGAATGGGACTTTCTTTTCGTCGGTTGTGACAATGGATGAGACGTGGATGCCATTTTTCAATCCAGAAACAAAGCGCCCGTCAGCTCAATGGAAGCACACAGATTCACCGCCACAAAAAAAATTTCGGGTAACCGCCAGTGCTGAAAAAATGATGGTGTCCATGTTCTGGGACAGCGAGGGCGTAATCCTTACCCATTGCGTTCCAAAGGGCACTACGGTAACAGGTGCATCCTACGAAAATGTTTTGAAGAACAAATTCCTTCCTGCACTGCAACAAAAACGTCCGGGAAGGGCTGCGCGTGTGCTGTTACACCAAGACAACGCACCCGCACATCGAGCTAACGTTACGCAACAGATTCTTCGTGATAACAACTTTGAAGTGATTCCTCATGCTCCCTACTCACCTGACCTGGCTCCCAGTGACTTGGCTTTTTCCAACAATGAAAGACACTCTCCGTGGCCGCACATTCACCAGCCATGCTGCTATTGCCTCAGCGATTTTCCAGTGGTCAAAATAGACTCCTAAAGAAGCCTTCGCCGCTGCCATGGAATCATGGCGTCAGCGTTGTGAAAAATCTGTACGTCTGCAAGGCCATTACGTCGAGAAGTAACGCCAGTTTTATCGATTTCGGGTGAGTAGTTAATTAGAAAAAAAATCGGAGGCCCTAAAACTTGAATGCGCCTCGTATATAGACAGTCGTTTTTCCCTCGCTCTGTTTGAGAGGAACAGGAAATGAAATGACTAGTACTGGTATGGAGTACTCTACGCCACTCGCCGTATGGTGGATTGCGAAGTACATGTGTAGATGTAGGACGTAACAAATAAAAGTCGACCCCAATGGGTTTGAAGTAGCGATGGAAGATTTTTTTTTTAATCAGTGATACAAAACATTTTAAAATTGTTAAGTTTGCTGAATACTGTTTGCTTAATTCTTCAACGGCATGAAGCACAGATGTGCGCTCCTGCCGATGCGCCTCCGGATACACTGCTGGGCAGTGACGCTGCACTTCCTGCGTCGTGGCAGTTGTGGTAGGCCGAGGGAGGGGAGTGTCTATCACGACCTGTGCTTACCTAATACCAAGGGTAGGCAACTGAGGCCAGCTGGCGTTACTGGGCGTGCAAATTTGTGCTGTACCGAACTACAAGTTATGTATTTTCTTCGTCAGTTTAACGATGGTTAATAATTTTAGGAAGTCCACACTTTAATCTAGTGCCCAACGTGATTCCTTGGCCAGAGATTCAATTGGTTGTAAATAGTAGCTTTTTCTAATTTTCAGTTTCGTATTTGATATAATTCTGATAATACAGCCTCAATTTAAACAGTTGTATAGCAATTTATTGTGCTTTTTATGAGCCTTTACACTAAGAATATTATTACTGTTTTTTACAGTTAATCGTTTGGTAAGCAAAGTTGTTTTCCGTATTATTTCACAAAAGTCGTATTAAAATGGGTAGTTGTTCAGCATTTAGGTGTTTCTTTATTTCTAAATGAATTTTTTTTAAAAGATACGATGGTATACCATCTTAGGCACCGTATAATATTAAAACACTTGATAATGGTAATTTAAAGCCGAAATCAAGATCGTGTAAATGTAACACTGTAAATAAAAAACAGTCTAATGGCGGTACTGACTTTAAAGAAATATATTATGACTGTGGCCCCCACATTATGAAAAAATTATTCCAGCTACCTCTCTAAATAGTCGTCGCTCCGAATTAGACATTTGTCGTAGTGTTGTACAAACATTGCAGTAACCTCCTCACAGAAAGCAGCCGCCTACGCATTCTCCAAGCTGGTCTGCCTTTCGTTGTTTGTGACAAAATGTTGTATTCGAAGCCAGCAGTTCAGGTGAGTAGATATGAACATCGGAGGGAGCCAATTAAGGGCTGTACTGTGGGTGATCAGACACTTCCCATCGAAAACGCTGCAGGAGCGTCTTCACTGTCCCTGCAGAATCCGGCTGAGGACTGTCTTGAAGAAAGAAACGCATGAACTTTATGCTATGTGGGCTGCATAGCTCCAGGCGAAATCTCTCACCAGATCCACATACTTGGCGGGAGACATTGTTTTTTTAGGAACTTCTATGCGATCACTTTGCGCTCTGAAAAGAAACGAGTGACGTGAAGCGACCGACAGGCACACTAAAGACACTGCCCTACACATCTGTGCAAATTTCCATCGGATTTTCACAGTGGTTTCCATTTCGCGCCAAATCGGACCTTACTTTCCGAATACGCCTCGTATATGCTAAGCAACCCCCTTCTGCAGAATATCGTATGACAGGCGCGGATCTGTACTAAGTTTCCCTCAGAGGTATTCAGAGTTTTACTCTCCAGAATGCAAATCCAGGCTGAAGTCAATGAAATGAAGTTGGCCCCAGCTGCAGCCTTCAGAAGTCGAGCGCAGCTGCGAACACACATCTGCGACATCTCGATTCCTGAGGCAGCCCTTCCCGGTTTCGGGGAAGCAAGTTTGCCAGCGTCGCAACGTTCCGCAATTGCCGACCTTTGTCTTCGTATTTCCACGTAGAAGGCAACGGAAATGAAGCGAAAAGAGTTCTGAAGTAAAGCGGCTTCGCGGAGCGCGCGAGAGGGAATTAAATTGAGCCTTTATGCCCGACGTCACTCGGCAAGCAGTCCGTTCGGGGCGAAAACACATCCGTAGCAGAAACGGGCCTCGAAACTTGTTCCTTGGTTGTAATTAAATCATAAAGCAATTCCCTGAGAAGTCGAATCCTTTCGTTTGCCCAAAGCAAAGGCAAAAGCTACCTTCTCCTCTTTCTCTCTTTCAACAGAAGAAGGAAAAGTTGGCACGACTCAGACGGTTTGTAGAAGTTAGTAAACACACCGTGACAGTCACAACATCTGTTACTCTCAGTGCGCAAGTTTAAGAAAACATTTCACGAGTTACTCCAGTCTGTGGATTCGGGCACTATCTGCACTCAAAAGGAAGCCACGTTTTGCCAACTTTTTTCTATAACGGGCTCGTCTTTTCTTATAGCTCACATGGCTTAGGCTGCACGTAAGCTGCTATATTTTCGCGGCGAAGGTATTTCTTATCGATCAGGTGAATTGAGACAAATCAAAGCGTCATGAAATATCGCTACGTGCGATCTCAGAACCTATGCAAACTGCTCCAACCTACAGCTAAACGTTTTAGCACTGCCAATACGATCACGTATACTAAAAAAGAACAACTCATACTGAAGTGGTCAATGGGGTCTGAACAGTAGGGACAAACAGGGTGACACAAGTAAGACTTAGTGGGGGGAGGTAATAAACAACACTCTTCCAGCAACACAGAAATATCTCGTGGCTCCTACCTACATCTACATAGGTACCCTACAAATCACATTTATGTACACTCATGTTTAGAAAAAAACAGGACTCCTTGAATGACTACAGATGGCAAGTTCATATTCGCAGGACATGTACATCAGTATGTTCTGTAGAAAAGATTAGCATTCGAACCATGTCGGCCTGCGAATTTGAGATCGACATCGATGTCGCAGCCTAACACCACCTATCGGTGTTATGTGCCTCCGGTCTTATTGTCGCTATAAAATCAAGGTAATGAATCAGTGTGAATTTAGCAGACGTGCGAGATGACTCGCAGACGTATGCGAACCATACCGTCAGATCACTGAAATGACAGAGGGCGCATTTTGGCACGAGAGACTGTGATGCAGCCGGCCGGTGTGGCCGAGCGGTTCTAGGCGCTACAGTCTGGAACCGCGCCACCGCTACAGTCGCAGGTTCGAATCCTGCCTCGGGCATGGATGTGTGTGATGTCCTTAGATTAGGTAGGTTTAATTAGTTCTAAGTTCTAGGGGACTGATGACCTCAGATGTTAAGTCCCATAGTGCTCAGAGCCATTTGAACCATTTGAAACTGTGATGCACCCATCCGCAAAATTGTTGCTCGTGTAGGACGAAGTGATTCCGCGGTGAAGCGAAGAGTTCGAGGAAGTCCGTAGAACATGACGAGATGGATCAGGTCGCATCACCGAGAACAGCCCCCGAGAAGGTCACCACCTCATGCGAATGCCATTGCAGGACATATCTCCGACTTCCCCGGCTCTGGTGCAACAGTGGAACAGTGTAACACATCGTACAGTATCAGGTGAAAGTCCGTCGCCGTTTATTACGGCAGGGGTTGCGTGCGCGTCGTCCATTTTTCAGCCTACCTTTGAAGAATGCACAGAAACATGTTAGACAGTGATGGTGTATGGGACGACGCCATGTCTTATTCTGGCGTGTATTAGTTTATTTTATACTTCGGAAGAAGGCTAGATTGCTCTAACTGAAATCTGGGTAAAGACCAGTAACATTTCGCAACTGAGGCGGATTTTTGACATACTGATCACAAGACAGTTAATGGGGATCACCTTATTTCTAATCTGTCGAAGTTCTGTGTGAGGAAGGCTTAACAGCCGGTTAGGTCTTGTTGTTGTTGTTGTTGTGGTCTTCAGTCCTGAGACTGGTTTGATGCAGCTCTCCATGCTACTCTATCCTGTGCAAGCTTCTTCATCTCCAAACCTACTGCAACCTACATCCTTCTGAATCTGCTTAGTGTATTTATCTTTTGGACTCCCTCTACGATTTTTACCCTCCATGCTGCCCTCCAATACTAAATTGGTGGTCCCTTGATGCCTCAGAACATGTCCTATCAACCGATCCCTTCTTCTAGTCAAGTTAGGCCACAAATTTCTCTTCTCCCCAATTCTATTCAATACCTCCTCATTAGTTATGTGATCTATCCATCTAATCTTCAGCATTTTTCTGTAGCACCACATTTCGAAAGTTTCTATTCTCTTCTTGTCTAAACTATTTGTCGTCCATGTTTCACTTCCATGCATGGCTACACTCCACACAAATACTTTCAGAAATGACTTCCTCACATTTGAATCTATACTCGATGTTAACAAATTTGTCTTCTTCAGAAACGCTTTCCTTGCCATTGCCAGCCTACATTTTATATTTCTCTACTTCGACCATCATCAGTTATTATGCTCCCCAAAATAGCAAAACTCCTTTACTACTTTAAGCGTCTCATTTCCTAATCTAATTTCCTCAGCATCACCCAACTTAATTCGACTACATTCCATTATCCTCGTTTTGCTTTTGTTGATGTTCATCTTATACCCTCCTTTCAAGGCACTGTCCATTCCGTTCAACTGCTCTTCCAAGTCCTTTGCTGTCTCTGACAGAATTACGATGTCATCGGCGAACCTATAAGTTTTTATTTCTTCTCCATGGATTTTAAAGCCTACTCCGAACTTTTCTTCTATTTCCTTTACTGCTTACTCAAAATACAGATTGAATAGGATCGGGGAGAGGCTACAACCCTGTCTCACTCCCTTCCCAACTACTGCTTCCCTTTCATGTCCCTCGACTCTTGTAACTGCCATCTGGTTTCTGTACAAATTGTAAATAGCCTTTCGCTCCCTGTATTTTACCTCTGCCAACTTCAGAATTTGAAAGAGAGTACTGCAGTCAACATTGCCAAAATGTCTTATTTTTGCAAAATATGATCGTTTCCAGTCGTCATTGTGTACATGACGTCAGCAACCAACTTGGGCGCTCGGCCGAAATCGGCGGCCACGCTTAGCGTAGGAGACACGTCCGAGGCGGCCAGAGCGGGTTGCGTCGTGGACACGGGAGAGCGGCTTCTGATTTATTCTCCTCCCACGGGGAATGGACCGATCCTCCCGACGGCGCGACGCCTCCGCCGTTATCTGACGAGCTCGTAATTGAGTTTCTGGCTGCGGACGCGCGGTGGGACGAGCACAGGCAGGGTGGCGGTGGTGGTGGGAGGACGGAGATGGGTTAGGGGAGGGGATGGGATTGCGTGGTGGTCGTGGGGGGGGGGGGGGTGAAAAGAAGCAACGGCCCAGGCAGTGACAGCTCGTGGATCAGGGGACAAAAAAACTCGCCTGCTGCAGTGGCCGCGGCCCGGCCCGTACTCCCTAGCCCTGACAGTGATAACCGCTCACGAATTTTCCGCCAGCCTGTCGCGTGACGGGCGCCAACAGGTGCCCGCTTCGGAGCGGACAGTCATTAACGCCAGTCGTGTGCCCGCCGGCCGGAACGGACGGTTCTGTGGCTGTTTCTGCAGGACCGGTCTCCGCGGCGCCCGGAGGCTGAAGTGGCGGTCGGCTGTGTCACTGCAGAGGCGGACGGCGGCGTGACGGCCGGGCGTCACGATAGCGCGAGGCCCCGGCCGTTTCGTTTCGCGACCGGCAGTTCCAGCGCGGCGCCACGGACAAAGACGACGGGCCCCGGGGCGCGATTACGATCGCAGGCAGCCCGGCCGGTCCAATGGCGGAGACAGCGCGGGCCGGACCCCGGACATCTGGCATCTGGCAGCGGCCGTAACGAGGCGCGGCCGGCGAACAAAAGACGCGCGCCGCTGGCAGGTCACGATGCGACACCCGGGGAGCAGCGCGCAGCAGTCGCGGCTGCCGCATTCTGTTCCACCAGCACGCAGGTGCTACTCCGTGACACTTCCCAACATCAGTCACATTAGGCAATAAGCTACGACAATGTACGCTGCTCTCTATCTTGTCAACTACTGCTTACGTATTAAAACCAATAACAGGGTGTCCAGGCTAGAGGTATACACAAACAAATATTTATAATAAAAGAACTCGACAGTTAATGTTGTTGCCTATATACACAGGTGGCATTTGAAGCTAAACAACGGAAAGTGTGAGGTGATCCACATGAGTTCCAAAAGAAATCCGTTGGAATTCGATTACTCGATAAATAGTACAGTTCTCAAGGCTGTCAATTCAACTAAGTACCTGGGTGTTAATATTACGAACAACTTCAGTTGGAAAGACCACATAGATAATATTGTGGGGAAGGCGAGCCAAAGGTTGAGTTTCATTGGCAGGACACTTAGAAGATGCAACAAGTCGACTAAAGAGACAGCTTACACTACACTCGTTCGTCCTCTGTTAGAATATTGCTGCGCGGTGTGGGATCCTTACCAGGTGGAATTGACGGAGACATCGAAAGGGTGCAAAAAAGGGCAGATCGTTTTGTATTATCACGTAATAGGAGAGAGAGTGTGGCAGATATGATACGCGAGTTGGGATGGAAGTCATTAAAGCAAAGGCGTTTTCCGTCGCGGCGAGATCTATTTACGAAATTTCAGTCACCAACTTCCTCTTCCGAATGCGAAAATATTTTGTTGAGCCCAACCTACATAGGTAGGAATGATCATCAAAATAAAATAAGAGAAATCAGAGCTCGAACAGAAAGGTTTAGGTGTTCGTTTTTCCCGCGCGCTGTTCGGGAGTGGAATGGTAGAAAGATAGTATGGTTGCGGTTCGATGAACCCTCTGCCAAGCACTTAAATGTGAATTGCAGAAAAATCATGTAGATGTAGATACGCAGTCGGTAGAGACACTCTCCATGAAGTGATTCTCACCATTTCATATACCGAGGACAAATGTTTACTGCGCAGCAGGTAAACCGTACTCCTCACAGTTGACATGAGAATGCCACAACTAAAGGAGCAGGCTGTGCTTCTTCTTCTTCTTCTTCTTTTCCCTCCAGTCATCAGTCTTCTGACTGGTTTGATTTGGCCCGAAACGAATTCTTATATCGTGCCTACCTTTTCATCTCAGTGTGCACTTACAACCTACGTCCTCAATTATTTGCTGTCTTCCTCCACACTTTTCACCCTCTACAGCTCCCTCTAGTACCATGGAATTTACTCCCTGATGTCGTAACAGATGTCCTATCATCTTGTCCCTTGTTCTTGTCAGCTTTTCTCATGTATTCATTTCCTCGCCTATTCTGTGGGGCATCTCCTCATTCCTTACCTTATCAGCCCACCTAATTTCAACATTCCTCTGTAGCACCACATATCAAATGCTCCGATGCTCTTCTTTTCCGGTTTTCCCACAGTCTATGTTTCACCACCATATAATGCTGTGCTTCAGACGTACAGTTTCTGAAATTTTTTCCTTAAATTAAGGCCTACGTTCGATACTGCCAGACTTCTCTTGGCCACGAAAGCCCTTTGATGCCTAGGTAGCATAATTCCTTAACTTCGTCCACAATCCTGATGTTAAGTTTCTCGCTATTATTATTTCTGCTGTTTCTTATTATTTTCGTCTTTCTCCGATTGACTCCCAAACCACTTCTATACACATTAGACTGTTCATTGCGCGCCGCATATCCTCTACTCTTCTTCTGCTCTTGAACCTTTCCGTTACTTCCATAATTGCTTCTTCGCTGTCTAGATTGAACTGTACAGGTGAAAGATTACATCCCTGTCTTACAACCATTTTAACCAGATAACTTCGTTCTTCGTCTACCACTTCTATTTTTCCTTCTTTTACCTTGTTCATATTATATTTTAGCCGTCTTTCCGTATATGGGTAACCTATACGGAACATCTCACACCATTTGCGACTGTCGAACACCATTTGCCATTGTCGAACGCTTTTTTCAGGTGGACACAGCCTATGAACGTGCCTTGATTTTTCTTTAGCGCTATGGTTAGCAGAGTTAAAATCTGCAACACGTGTTTAGAGGCTTGCAAGAAGTGAATGCGACGTGGATCATTCCGCATGTAAGTCCATGCATCAGTGTGACAGAACTCTTCGGGAAATGAGACGTTTGATTTCAGATGTGGGAAAACATCCCACAACGCAAGTGAATGATGAGACCACGAAACATGTGCGCGAAGCATTCTCTAGAAGCCCACGTAAATCCATTAGACAAGCTAGTAGGGAAGTAGCTATTCACGGTCGACGGTGTACGACATTTTGCATAAACGTCTCCGCTGGTGAGCTCAGAAAATCCAGCTTTTGCATCGCATTAACCCTGAGGATAATCGCAGACTATGCTGTTGAAATGTTGCATCGTATGGACAAAAACAACCACTACCTCAGTGCAGTGCTGTTGAGTGCTGCATCTCACGTCTGTGGCAAAGTCAAATGAGATAACTGTCGAATATGGGGAAGTGAGACTCCAGGGGAAGTGACTGAGTACGAATGGACACACCAAAAGTTAATATGTGGTTGGGATTACACAAACATGATGCGATTGGTCCGGTTTAATGGCGTCTACAGTGACGGGGCGCACACATCTCGACATGTTGGCGAACTACGCAGTTCCACGGACACCTGCCGACGTCATTCTGCAGCAGATTGGTGCCCCACCTCACTATCATGGGATGTTACCACATTTCTCGATGAGACATTTCCTGAATATGGATCGCAAAGGGGAGGGGGGAGGACTCCCATTGTTTGCCCCCCCCCCCCCCCCCCCTCGGTCCGCTGATTCTGCTGGATTTCACTGCATGTGGTTTTATTAAGGACATGATTTACGGAATAAAGTTTAGAGATTTGGTATACCTGAGGCAACGGACCTAATTCGCAGAAGAGGTCATAAAACCTCTCATTTTTACGAAAATGTGGCGAGAAGAGGAGTACCGTTTAGATATCTGTCGACGGTGTCCGCACTGAACTATACCAAAATGCACAAAAATGTGTGCGCCCCTGTATACAATGTTAAACAAATACAGCTATAAACGGTAATAACAAATATAAACAAATGTTTCTGTGTAACTCTAGCCGAAACACCCTATATTTATCCATTAAATTCCGCAGCGTGGAGTAGGTTGAAGAACAACATATAATAATACTTTTCCAAATTTTTGCTGCAATGGACGCTTTATTAGTTCGTTTCGCCAAGTTTCGCCATTTTCAAGTGATCCTGCAATGATGGTACACTATTTTGTAATATTATACGATAAAAATATGTTACTTACGTCTGTATTAGCAGATGTTTGCTCTACACCTCACGTCACAATATACACTCCTGGAAATTGAAATAAGAACACCGTGAATTCATTGTCCCAGGAAGGGGAAACTTTATTGACACATTCCTGGGGTCAGATACATCACATGATCACACTGACAGAACCACAGGCACATAGACACAGGCAACAGAGCATGCACAATGTCGGCACTAGTACAGTGTATATCCACCTTTCGCAGCAATGCAGGCTGCTATTCTCCCATGGAGACGATCGTAGAGATGCTGGATGTAGTCCTGTGGAACGGCTTGCCATGCCATTTCCACCTGGCGCCTCAGTTGGACCAGCGTTCGTGCTGGACGTGCAGACCGCGTGAGACGACGCTTCATCCAGTCCCAAACATGCTCAATGGGGGACAGATCCGGAGATCTTGCTGGCCAGGGTAGTTGACTTACACCTTCTAGAGCACGTTGGGTGGCACGGGATACATGCGGACGTGCATTGTCCTGTTGGAACAGCAAGTTCCCTTGCCGGTCTAGGAATGGTAGAACGATGGGTTCGATGACGGTTTGGATGTACCGTGCACTATTCAGTGTCCCCTCGACGATCACCAGTGGTGTACGGCCAGTGTAGGAAATCGCTCCCCACACCATGATGCGGGGTGTTGGCCCTGTGTGCCTCGGTCGTATGCAGTCCTGATTGTGGCGCGCACCTGCACGGCGCCAAACACGCATACGACCATCATTGGCACCAAGGCAGAAGCGACTCTCATCGCTGAAGACGACACGTCTCCATTCGTCCCTCCATTCACGCCTGTCGCGACACCACTGGAGGCGGGCTGCACGATGTTGGGGCGTGAGCGGAAGACGGCCTAACGGTGTGCGGGACCGTAGCCCAGCTTCATGGAGACGGTTGCGAATGGTCCTCGCCGATACCCCAGGAGCAACAGTGTCCCTAATTTGCTGGGAAGTGGCGGTGCGGTCCCCTACGGCACTGCGTACGATCCTACGGTCTTGGCGTGCATCCGTGCGTCGCTGCGGTCCGGTCCCAGGTCGACGGGCACGTGCACCTTCCGCCGACCACTGGCGACAACATCGATGTACTGTGGAGACCTCACGCCCCACGTGTTGAGCAATTCGGCGGTACGTCCACCCGGCCTCCCGCATGCCCACTATACGCCCTCGCTCAAAGTCCGTCAACTGCACATACGGTTCACGTCCACGCTGTCGCGGCATGCTACCAGTGTTAAAGACTGCGATGGAGCTCCGTATGCCACGGCAAACTGGCTGACACTGACGGCGGCGGTGCACAAATGCTGCGCAGCTAGCGCCATTCGACGGCCAACACCGCGGTTCCTGGTGTGTCCGCTGTGCCGTGCGTGTGATCACTGCTTGTACAGCCCTCTCGCAGTGTCCGGAGCAAGTATGGTGGGTCTGACACACCGGTGTCAATGTGTTCTTTTTTCCATTTCCAGGTGTGTATTATGCTACAGGAGCTCATTTCTGTGTCAGTGGTTATTTAGTTTAGGTTTCAGTATCCATATATACTGCCGGTCGGAGTGGCCGTGCGGTTCTAGGCGCTACAGTCTGGAGCCGAGCGACCGCTACGGTCGCAGGTTCAAATCCTGCTTCGGTCATCGATGTGTGTGATATCCTTAGGTTAGTTAGGTTTAATTAGTTATAAGTTCTAGGCGACAGATGACCTCAGAAGTTAAGTCGCATAGTGCTCAGAGCCATTTGAACCATTTTGAAACATATATATTACAAAAATTACATGCTGTTAAATAATAGCATGGCGATATTACACATAGATGGTAAAAGATATCGCCTTATTTCTTCGCCAACCCAACAGAGGGAACCTTTGTATTTGTTGCAACGTCCATAAAGCGTTACTTGACTTCGAATTGTTGACTGAGATATACAAGAAGGGACGTCAGTGTAACTTAGCCGACATGTTTATCAAAGATGTTTGACGTCGATTACCTAACGTTGGTTCATCGATAAAAATGAAGATGGGATATTGGAGAAGTACAATGATCCGAAGCACCGCAGCATGCTTTGCAGCGATTGGAAAGGTCTGCAGGTCCTTGGTCTCCACAGCCGCCTGACGCTAAACCTACTGAAAATGTATCGTCTTACATCAAAAAGAAGTTGCAAGGCAAAAAGATCTTCGCTTTGAAACAGCTGCCAACGCGGATTGGCGTATTTGGAGTTCTCTTCCACGTGAATACGCATTTCAAGCATGCCTCGGAGATGCCAAGCAGTTATCGACGCTGTGCGGGTGACTGGACGAATTACTAATTGTAACTGCTTTTTTCTCTTTAGTTCGTATATGTTACACATCTTCGTTGATTAACCGGACCACGATCTTACTCAGCAGTCTGTATGTACGTATGTATGTTCGATGTTTCCCCCTAAACCTCTCTACCGACTGGTGCAAATATCACTTGTTGTTGTTGTGGTCTTCAGTCCTGAGACTGGTTTGATGCAGCTCTCCATGCTACTCTATCCTGTGCAAGCTTCTTCATCTCCCAGTACCTACTGCAACCTACATCCTTCTGAATCTGCTTAGTGTATTCATCTCTTGGTCTCCCCCTACGATTTTTACCCTCCACGCTGCCCTCCAATACTAAATTGGTGATCCCTTGATGCCTCAGAACATGTCCTACCAACCGATCCCTTCTTCTGGTCAAGTTGTGCCACAAACTTCTCTTCTCCCCAATCCTATTCAATACTTCCTCATTAGTTATGTGATCTACCCATCTAATCTTCAGTATTCTTCTGTAGCACCACATTTCGAAATATCACTTACTGTATGGAATGAATCGCTTTGCGGGTAAGAACTTTACACCTCTCAAAGGGGTGCGTGTGGCAGTGAAAACGTAGTGAGGCACTTGACGCCCCAATTTGCAGAGTTTATTCATCCAGTTTTTGAGAATGAGAGCACTTAGTGATTTAGAACAAATTTTACACGTAATTACAAGCGGTATATTGATAATTTTTACTTATGGACCGTCTGGCAGCAACCGAATAGAACACAATTTAAGTGCCATACTCGTTTCGCCTTTATTTTCTGCAAGGCATCATCAGTGGCCTGGAATATGTACATATGTTAGCTATTTAATTTACATTTTTGTCACTGTGCCTATAAGTTATAAACAGTTCTGGTGGTTGGTATTTTCTTATTAAGTAGTAATGTTTTGAACTGTACTTAAAGGTTGCGTGGACAGTTTCTTACATATTGCGCTCCTGTTACATTTTTGGTGTTGTTCTTCTTCTTATGAATGCCAATTTGCGGTTTTTTCCCACATTCCATAAGTAAAAATTATCAAAATACCGTAATATTACACGCAAATGAGGAAGACAGGACTACAAAAGTTGAAAATAATTACAAGCCTTTGCGAATTTTTTTGTCCCTTACAACACCCATAAAATGATGAAAGGCAAAAGTTTATCGCTTACTACATTTTCGCTGTTCATACAGTAAAACAGCCCCGTCAAGCGAGACATTTTGATTTGTTACTATTTTACGACGAATAGTATTCACGACACATGTTGCGGACAGCATTCACACATATCACTAAACGTACCTGCACAAATGTATCATTGTACTACACATAGGAGATACATTATAGAGACTGAGCTACTGACTTCGTGATATGTGTGTACTCTGACAAAGACACGAATAAAAAGCTCCTGCTAAACCCCTGGATGGAAAGCAACCAAACTTGTTAAATATATTTCTGGCAAGAACCGGCAACCTCACATTGGGGTGCGGGCAATAACATATAGAGACAAGGTGGAGGAAACGACGGGCAGGTAGACTGGGAAAGAAAACATGGACACAGATAGAGAGATAGAGGGGAAAAGGAGATGGATACAGTGACGGGGAGAGGGAAATGGGCAGAGAAAGGGTAGAGGAGGAACTGGACAGACAGTGCCAAACATAATGCTTATTACAGATTCAGGAGGAATGAAAAGGCAAGTCGTTGCCTATCAGAATGTAGATAAAGTAATGTTAATATTCTTACACATGAACTCAATGGACAGGAAAATTAATCGTGTGGTGATTTCAGTTTAATGTTACTTTGTTATACGCTTATCCACAGTACTGGGGATCTACCTTGTGATGATTGTTATCACAAAAACTGTACGCTACTTATTATGAGGTATCACAAACTGAATGACCTAACCAGCATGGGTTCCGAAAACATCGATTACGTCAAAACAATTAGCGGTTATCTCAGCTGACATCCTGAAAGCCATCGATCAAGGCAGTTAGCAGTATTTCTCTATTTTCTAAACGCATTTGACTCCGTACCACACTCAAGCTTATTTATCGAAAGTACTATTGTGTCGGATATCAAGCGCAGTATGTGAGTGAGTTAAGGATTTCTTGCTAGAGAGAACATAACATGCTGTCTTGGATGGAGAATTATTGACAATGTAGAACTAGATTCAGGTGTGTCCCAGGGAAGCGTGTAGGGATGCTTACTGTTCATGTTATACATAGTGATACGGGTATAAGTGCAAATATTTCCAATGACGACTGAGGGCGGAATACTGAACAACATTACGTCAGTAGCGGTTCTAGGCGCTTCAGTCTGGAACCGCGCGACCGCTACGGTCGCAGGTTCGAATCCTGCCTCGGGCATGAATGTGTGTGATGTCCTTAGATTAGTTAGGTTTAAGTAGCTCTACGTTGTAGGGGACTGATGATCTCAGAAGTTAAGTCCCATAGTGCTCAGAGCCATTTGAACCATTACGTCAGGAGTTATGTTATTGGCAGCCTAATAGCTGTAGCTATTACAAGTCGAATATTTTAGGTTGGTTAGTACCTCCAAGCACGTGTGGCAAGTCCGAGCCATTAATGTCTGTTTTCCACTAGCAGAAAGTCACGTGTTGAAGTGTGGACGTGAAACACTGAGTCTACAATAACAGGCAGAAAACATAAGATCATAAGGCCTGAGACGTGTTTCTGAGAAAACTGTTCAACGAAGGGAAAAAATAACCAACTCACTGATGAGTGTACATATAAAAGTAACACAAATAAAAAATGTCTGCACTTATACACATTACACACTGTATATTAAATTCCTTGCAGACTTTTCGGGACGATGCATTTCTCTATAATAAAGTATTGCCTGGAAAAAGCTATGGGGTCCAAGACTGGCAATCATCTTCAAGTGTTCAGAAATGTAAAATTGTGCACTTCGCAAAAAGTAGTATCCTATGCCAATAATTTTAATGAGTCACAACTGGAATCGGTCAACTAATATAAATACCTGAAAGTTACAGTTCGAAGGATAAGAAATGGAACGATCACTTAGACTCCGTCTTAGGCAAAGTAGTAGGTGGCAGACTTCGGTTAACTGGCAGAATACTAGGGAAATGTAACAATCTTACAATGAATACAGCTTACAAATCACTCGTGGAATATCGCTCAAGTGTGTGGGACCTGCACCAAATAAGACCAACAGGGGATGATGAATATGTAAAGAGAAGAACAGGACGAACGGTCACTGGATCGTTTTACACACGAGACACTGTCACGGAGATGCTAAAGAAACTGAACGGGTAGACGCAAGAAGATGTACGCGAACTATTCCGAGAAAGCCTACTTATAAGGTTGCACGACTGAGTTTAAGTGATGAATCTAGGAATCTACTAGAAACCCCTCAGTGACCGCGAGGACAATATCAGACTAAGTACGGTGGTGCACACAAAGGCGGTCAAACAATCATTCTTCTAGCGGTCCATACGTGAATGAACGGGAAGAAACTCTACTAAATGGGACAATGGGAAGTTCACACTACCATGCACTTCACAATGCTTGAAAGAGTACAGATGTAAATGTAGTTGTTGTATATATACGATTCATAAAAATACGCAGACGCAAAAGTAACTACAACACCGACAAATAATTAGTGTAAAGTAATGAAATTTTGGGAATACACTTGTCTAGGTAACATATTTAGGTGATTAGCACTGCAGGATCACAGGTTAATATAAGCGCGAGATAAGCCATCGCAAATGTGAAATGCTAGTACATTAATAATTGGTGTAACCGCCTGAATGCTTAACAAGCATGCAAAGGTGTACACATTGTGTCGTAGTGGTGCAGGATGAAGTTTCATGCCTGTTGCACTTGATCAGTCAATGCAGGGACGATTAATGCTATTTGCGGATGACGCTCGAGTCGTCATCTGATGTTGTACCAAATGTGCTCGGTTGGAGAAGGATCTGGTGATTAAGCATGTGAGTGAGCGTTATCCTGTTGGAAGACACTCCCTGGAATGCTGTTCATGGATGGCAGCATAACGGTTCACTTACCAGATTGAAGTACATATTTGCAGTCAGGCTGTGTGGGATAACCACGCGAGTGCTCCTGCTGTCACGCACCCCAGACCATAACTCCATGTGTGGGTCCAAAGTATCTAGCGCGCAGATAGGTCGGTTGCATGCCCTCAACTGGCTTCCTCCTTACCAACACACGGCCATCACTGGCACCAAGGCAGAATCATCTTTCATCAGAAAATACGACAGACCTCCACCCTAACCTCCATCAAGCTCTCCTTGACACCACACAAGTCGCACATGGCGGTGGTTTGGGGTCAATGCAATGCAGTCTACAGGGCAACTGGCTCGGAGCAGTCGAAGCAACCGATTTGTAACAGTTCGTTGTGTCACTGTGGTGCCAATTGTTGCTTAAACTGCTGCTGAAGTGCAGTACGATGCACCAGAGCCTTACACCGAACACAATGGCCTTTCTTCTTAGAAGTGCTACGTGGCCGTCTGGAGCCCAGTCTTCTTGGTACCGCACATTCTCGTGATGATCTCTGGCAGCAATCGCTAATAGAAGCTACATTCCTGCAGTACCGCAGAAGGAACATCTAGCTACTTAATGGTCTACTAGATGACATCGTTCAAACTCGGTGAGGTGTTGATAATGGCGTCTTTGTCCCCTTAAAGGCATTCTTGATTAACTCTCCTGTCATATCTCAGAGGAAACTAACGCTCAGTAACGTCAGAGCGTGTATTTAGCGCAAACCTGATTTGTATCCTCACACTGGCACTACTAGTGCCACTATTATGCGACTGGTGCGAAATCTGAATAGACGTCATCTCTCAGATATAGAAACACAGCTACCAACTTTCATTTATGCCACACCACTCATTCTTGGTATTGAGACTTTTTCCTGTCGATGTATTAAAGAATGCAACAGGCTGTCAGTATTATTTACATTACCCCGCAATGCGTACGGTTCTGAATAAATATGTCATCAAAGCGAAGGTTGGTTTGATCACCACAACTTGAGATGGTATGCTGTTACCTTCTTCTAACCGTTCAAGTGACTTGCCCAGCCAGTTATGTGAGGACATATAGTTTAACTTGAATCCCGAACCATGGTGCAATTCAATAGACATGGTGTTAAAACAATTCCAATTTAATTTTACTCATTGCCCACAGTGTTTTTTCCGTGACTGTAAAATAAAGAACATCTGCCTTCAGTCACAAATCGTGATTTTATTTCAATGCACGATGCATTTGGAGCCCTGGTGGCTCACCTTACAGTGCTTTGACAGCCTATATCATTTTTCTTCCAAATTTAGGTTAATTCTTCTTCTGGTAAGCTTACCTTCGTTTATTACAATTTGGTAAACTGCGAATAAACAGAACAGACAAATCGGAAATAACTTACTGTTTCCAGTAGTACACTATGAGTAGACATGTTTATATACATACACTCACTCTCGATTTTACAGGACTTTTGTAAACACAAGTAAAACATGTCAAAGATTTCAAATGTAAAGTTGCTGCTTTTCTACAAATACATTGATGTTATTTATTGAAAGAAGATACAAAGCTGTTATATTATTAGTCAGCAGTTGTTAATTAGTACTAGATCAAGCAGATCGACAAACTCAGAAATCTCTGGGAAGTTTAATTTTTTTATGTTTGGTAATGTCAAGCCTCATGGCTGACGTATTCATCAACCGCTTGGCAAACTAATTTTTTGAGGGGAAGAATAAAATTATTACAGAACACATATGGACGACTACTTCTCTATGATAGTTCAAAAGATAAACTTGATGAACTTACATATTTTCAAAACAAAAATAAAGTTCAAAACAGAACATGAAACAAATCAATTCAAAAATTTCTTAGACCTTACAATCGATAATGAACAGTAAGAAAACAGCTTTTTTCATTTACAGGAAACCAACCTACACTGATATCACAGTACATAATTCATCACACCATCCAAACACACTCAAGTATGCTGCATTTATATTTATGTTAAACAGGCCACACGCATTACTTATCACACCCAAAGCATTAAACAACAAATTGATAAAATCGAACCTATTGCAATAAATAATGCATACTCGGAAAAAACAATGGACAGACTATTCAACAAAGTAAAGGCCAACATAAATAACAGAACCACAACAGGTATAACAACTGACATAACACATACTTTCAAAGCATTCCGTACTTAGGCACAGCACCACAAGAATTTGCTATCTTGTTTGGAAATACCTTCTCCAAGAATAACAACTTTAGACACCACTTGCCTCACATAGTAAACATAAGCACCCCAACAACACAACACAGCGAAACATATAAATTACAATGTAACATTTCTCCTACATTTTATGTGTACAAAACAGGAGGTACTTTCCATACATATTACAAAGAACAAACTGATACTTTTAGGTTTAACTACTTTGCAAAGTCCACAATAGCTAACCACATGTACCTTAGTAAACGCAGACTAAGTGACATCAACGACAGCCTAACTGTAATCCACACAGAAAATCACGATAAAAAACTTGGTCTACTGGAACAATGAGAAATAATGTAACACAAACAAAAACCTTCTGAAAAAATTGAATGAATAAACGGAGTTAACCAGCCACAGTTTCTTCAATAATTTCAGAAATTTATTTCTTCCTAAAGAAACAAATATTTAGTAGTGCAATCATTTGATAACATATTGCCACATTTTACATATTCAAAAATATTGTTTTATAAACGATGTCAGTTATTAATTAACACCTTTGTATCTTCTTTGAAATAATAGTACCTCTGTATCCGAAGAAATGCAACGTCTTTACATTTGAAATTTTTTGACTTATTTTGACCTGTGGACACGAATGTTCTGTATAACGAAGAATGACTACTCATACTGTGCTTCCAAACCATGAATCCACTACTGGAAACAGTAAGTTATTTTTCGATTTGTCTTAGTGCTGTAAACTTTCATTCACAATGTGCCACTGTAATCCTACCAGGACCAGAATTAACCTAAATTTGGGAGAAATTGATGTAGACCGTCAAAGTACATGAAGATGAGTGCCCAGCGCTCGTAATGCATCGTTCTTAGAAATAAAATCATGTTTTGTGACTGAAAGCGGTTGTTCTTTATTTTAAAACTTTAATTTACCGAAGCGAAATTTTGCGTAAATGTTCGAAACTACAAGGTAAAAAGGTGACAAAATGAAACTTCAAAAATTGGAATTCAAATAACAGTATCAACGTTGCGAGCTATACATCGTGGACGGACGAGTGATGTTGCTGTGTCCCGACCTACCGTACTCACCACTTACCGTTTACAACTGTTACTGTTTACAAAATGCGTACTAGTACGCCCACTTTGGGTTCACAGTAAAATTTCGTGAGGACCTTCTGTAATAGAGTGCATTTTGACCTAAAAAAAGAATTTTTAGTGTCATGCTGAGAATTTTTCTCCCTGCTTTCGGTTTCGAAGACATCCATAGAACGCCCCAGTTTTAGCCCTGTAGTTTATCATTTACAGGTCGAGATGCCAAGTGAAAGGTCTTTTGTAAGTTTCCGTGAAGTTATCGTTTTGAAGAAGTGGTGTCCGGGTGTAGGTTGCATACACGTTACAGCAACATACATGTAAAACAATTTGTTTTGCTCAGCTAAATCTGCTGCATGAGGGGGGGGGGGGGGGGATGGAAAGTAATTAATTATGAGTCTGCTATAATTTTGTAACAATGGCCATCTGATAACAATTGTTGTTGCAGTTGCGAACATGTTGCAAACGGACTTTAGCGGAACAGAGACCAAGCATAAAAACTAAAAACATGAATACTGTGCATCCCGTTTGTCATTTGATGTCGGACTTGCTACCACATAATTAGTTTTAAAATATCTTTGCAACTAAAAGTAGCGACTGCTCTATTTTATCACTGTTCTATCGAGTCTGGTACAATGTGAGATGTAAATTAGGATGCATTACTTCAAACAAATATGTAGATGGAAAGCACACTCAGCGGAAAGACTTTCTGTGGGCATAACTCGCAACAAGACTCAGTCTAGTGTCGCAGGAGGAAAGAAAAGGTAATAAAGTTAAATACAATCACATATCACACATAATGTGGGTATTCTTTGATGTTTGCATTTCGTTACCGCTAACTAGGAATTTTGGAACTCCCTTTTTCGTACTGCGTAATCGAATCTAATATGAGTAGCAGGCAGAAAAAAGTTTTTGTCCGCATGATTATTAAATTTCCGTAGAGTTCACGTTCGGATGCAAGCTCGCGGAATATTACAGCAACAGCGCATGTAGGAGATTGCAAACGATATATCTCCACACTTGGTTCCGCGAGAAATTACAATGGTTGCAGTTTGGAAACACATGAGAAATATTACACACAGGCGCAGGCTGGTCGGGCATGGAATTTGCAACGAGAGATTGTGCGAGGGGAAAAAAGGCAATATTAAATTTGTTTTCTGTAATAGCTCTGGCAATCCCGTATGCATTCTTCGTTACTTCCATTTATTCTTTTCCATGCGCCTGAAACAACTGCGGGTTAACTTATCTCGTAGAAAGTATTACAGGGTGGATGAAGAACCACGTTGCACATTATACTTTGATATCTTGAAAAGTGTCAATGTGATCCGTTACACTGGCTCTACGGAGCTGCCTTCGGCCTTTGTGTTAGTATTTGTACCCCTGTTGGCAGTAACATCTGCACTTTCGATTTTGGGGAGAAGGTGAGCAGCAGAGAATTTCATTAGACAGCCACAGCGGCATTTCGAAAAGCAAATACTGTCATTTATCTTCAGGTATACTAAGTGTGTGTATATAGTCCTGTGTTTTTGTCCCATTACTCTATTACTTTTTCAAGTTAGATTTTTGTGTTTCCATTTTATTTCTTGTCTCGTCTGCTGGAGAGAGAGAGAGAGTGAATGTCTGTGTGTAATGCTTCCACGTACTTTGGTTCTTGGACAGGGTCTCTTAGAGTGGTTGCGATAGTTTACCTGAATTTTGCGTGGAGACAAGGTAGCTTCTGCTGGACCAAAGACACATCAGGGGAGACTGATCAGCAGCTGTAAGTTGGCACAGGTTGCCGGAACATCCTGCCTCCGTCCATTTCCGCTTCTGCCTGGGGACCTCAGTGCGGTAGTACCGAACAACACTGCTTGTTGGAACGCTGGAAGGTGATTCTGTCTGCCGTGAACATCTCTCATAATGTAAGTTTAGGTTGTGTAAGGATTTTGGTTAAGGGGCTCCGGAACGCCCTATACTTGCAATGTTAAAATAACGCTTATAAATTACATCTTTCCTCACAAAGTATTTGAGGTAGGAAGTTGAACTTTTTACAGATTATTTATTGGAATATGGGCTACAACTTAACACAGGGATTTTACAAAATTTTGGTTCAGTTATTAAAGATGATTTTTTTTTCAATTGTGATGAAAATTCACAACATTTTTTTGCAATTTTTTATTTATATATTCAAAAATATAGTTTTTTGGAAAAAGGCTGTGTTCAATTACGCAGAAGGTACTGTGTAACATTTACTGAAAGTTTGAAACCAATATGTTTGGAAGATCCTTAGAAAACATGTAATTAGTATGAGAAAATAAAAGTTTTGGCAATCGAGCGACAAAGATTGGATTAACTTTTTAGTGCATTCCAGGTCCATAGGATGGATTATCTTCATCCTCTGCAAACTCCTCCTCCAGCTTCCTCTTGTTCCTCCTCCTGTTTACTCTTGCTTGTATTTCTAGACTCTTTACAGCCCTGTCTGCAGCCCGAAGGCGTTCCTTGTCTAAAGCAAGCATCGCTCGTACCATGTTAGAACCTATCTTCATTCCAATATTTCTAAATACCTTGCACCTTACAATGTTGCCATCACTGAAAGTCGCAACAGCATCATACACACCAAAGTGAAGTGTTTCTATTCCAACAAATACAGTCTTGGGGATTCTCGACCATATAACACTATTTACACTTTCATTGGGGTTTTGAGTTTTTCCGTGAATACACTTTTTCAACAGTTCAGGTGCTGCTAAGTCTCTGAAAACAGGTTTTATCACCTCCATTATTGCATGAGGCAGACTATGCTTATGAGTGTACACTTCACCAGTTAGCAATCCTTTGTTATAGTGCCACAGTGGGTCACGCCCATGCAGGACACATTTCAAAAAAAATTTAAAAATAGTTGTAGTCTTCGGAATTGAATAAATTATATATCTATTAAAAGGTAATAGTCTGCAGATTCAGAAAACGCAAAAAAGTAAAAATTGAACTTTTCATGATTTTGAACCTTTCCGGAGCCCCTTAAGGTGAGATGTTAACACGTATGATCGTGGTAAATCGCTCCGGAGTACCTATTTCAGTTATATAATGTGACGATACTTATTAATATTTCAGTTAATTAATGGGATTCCATGTCCTACCAATACTGGGGAAGGGGACAGCACTTTGTTCAACCCAAGAACTTGTTTCAGTTAGTGTGAATCTCGAAGTGTGAAAGCGTTGTGTGTGTGTGTGTGTGTGTGTGTGTGTGTGTGTGTGTGTGTGTGTATGTGTGTTTGTTATCCGTTTGTCGTGTTCGAATTCTTTTTCCATGTTTTAATTTTAAGTTCAACTTCTTTGTGTTGCCAACTAAATATCCGCCTTTCCGCAACGTGCAAAGTCTTCCGCTCGACGTTGCAATTCATTAAAGCGTACTGTTTAAATTCATTTTCGGATCGAATGAGAATTTGGTTTCATCCTCTATACTTCTGTGTGTTTTGTATCTCCGAGGTGGAAATGCAAGCTGCCGACGACGTGGCTGATCAGTTAAGCTGACGTTTCTCTGGCCCATCATGCTTCTATCTTTACGTTCTTTTCTTTTGTGCGTGTAGTGTGGGATGAATATGTGTGAGCTTTCAGATGAGATGAATCCCTCCTTAAATCAAACCGAGGCTTTCTCACTTGTTCAGAAATCGTTATACAATAGTTACTGTGTCATGTATACAGTATCAGGCATTCCTGTGGTGACCTATATGGCTCGTAATTTCATGTTCTTACGATCTGATTCAATGATTGAGACTCTTTTCACGCACGTAAGCATTGGACTCAGTTTCAGACTAACCATCCGAAAGGGATTTGTAGTTGAAGCTCGAGTAGGTATAATTCAATCTTCAACGTCGTTCTGTCTCACATATCAGTACTTATGTGTCTAATGGGTATTCTGGAGTTTTATAGTGATTTCAGTATCCCACTTTTCGCTAAAACAAGAGCTTGCTTGATCAGAGGTCTGATTAAGCTGTGGGCTGTTTGATACATTTCCAGAAGTTTCTAGGTTTGAATGCAAAGTGGGTGCGTGTACATCAAACATTCTTAAAATTTTTATCCATTGTGGAGGAAGAGGAAATCAGAAAATGTTTAGAGAGAGTAATAAGTGAAAGTGATAAGTATTTTTTTTAATCTATTACTTTAATCAGCCATACCTACTACCTTCTAATGATGACACATAATGGAATAAATTTTGCATTTAACTAGCTTGTTTTCAGACTTCTTTTACCGGGGCATGGATGTGTGTGGTGTCCTTAGGTTAGTTAGGTTTAAGTGGTTCTAAGTTCTAGGCGACTGATGGCCTCAGATGTTAAGTCCCATAGCGCTCAGAGCCATTTGAACCATTTTGAACCAATAAATTTATCTTTGATCGCACCATGTGCAACATCATCTGTGAAGTGTTTAAAAACATGTGTATGCTAATATGCCTCTTCAGTGAAGTGACATGCAAGTACAGGATGAAGAAAGGAAAGTATGATGGCGTTAAAAAGTTAAAAACGCCTTTCTTGGATTATGTAGTAAGTTTAAAGCCTTCATTTTTTCTACTATTTCTCACATATTTCCCGCAACTTTCAAGTGAAGAATATGCATTTCACCTCATTCAAGAGAAAAAATAGGTCATGTATTAAGACAAGTTACACCTGATGATGGATCAAGAGGGTCCTAGATGCATCGTGTAGTAAAATACGAAAATTTGTGACTGAAGGCGTTTTTTAATTCATACTTCCAGTATAGCAATAACGAATTTGGGATTCTCAAAATAATTTAGCGGGAAGTCACCCAAATGTAAAAGCTATCTGTTGCTAAGCCGAGGGAAGTGGCGCAGTGGTCAAGATACTGTACTCGCCTGCATAAGGACGGCGATGCGAAACCCTGCCCAGCGTTATTCTATTGCGTCCCTAAATCGCTGAAGATATATGCCGGAAACGTTCCTTACAGAACAAAACCGCCGGTTCCCTTCCTCACCCTTTGAGCTTGTGCCGCGTCTCTAATAAAGTCGCCTTCGGAGGTACATTACACCCTCATCTGCCTTCCTTCCCTTTTGTCACTGAAATCTTATCTCCGAAAAGTAGCGATTCAGCGCAGGAACATGGGTCGAAGTGGAGACGGAAAAGAGTGACAGAAAGGAACTAACGTTTTGATGTGCCCGTGACCACAACGTGAATGAAATTTCCCGGTTTGTTTGTGTCTCAATGCGGAATGTCCAACGTGGCGAAAGTCGTCTGCTCTGGTGCGGACACCTGTCACGTAACGTCTTCGCGCAGTCACTTTTTAGCCTAGATTTTCTTGTCACCTACTTGTCTACTAGCGTGGTGCATCTCTCGGTACAAACTGCCAGGTACATCTTGACGGGACGAGCTAACAGGATCTGTCCAGTCAGAATGCTGGGCGGTATATTTCGGCTTGGTAATCCCCGTGGTCGACGCATGAAAGGACAATTCTGATCCTGCTGCCGTGACAACTGCTCGCGTCGATGTTCCTTGTCGTACAGACTCTTTGTCTTGTGATTGAAAAATGAGTGCATTCAATCAACTTTGATCGGGATCATGGTGAGAACGTTTTGGGTTCCGACATGTGAACTGCATTTATGTGATTCCAGATCACGCGACATTTCAGATCATCGGGAATTAGGTTTCTTTCGCACTATCTTTTGCAGTCGTATTTGGCCAGGGAGCAATATATCTTTGTTAACGTTTTCAACTTCTTTAGAACGATAGGGAATCCAGTTCTAATTTAGTCATCCAAGCGTTCAAGTGTATTATGTCAAAGTTGTTCTTTCAATCGTTGAACAGTGTTTCAGAAATTAATAACAATATTTCGCAATTTTCTTTCGGCTAGAATGTAAAGTACATGGTCTGTTGGATTGTGTTTTCACCATGAAGCATGCTATCCTGTCTATGAACTTCGATATTTATGCTGCATTTGAGTACAGCTGGGAGTTTACGAATTCTTTATCCTCCTTCCCTCGTCTTTCTTCAGTGGTTCTTTCCTCGTTTTCGATTTCTCCACGCATGTTCACTGAAGAACTTCATTCTTGAAACGTAGGCGATTCATTTTAACTGCTTTTAAAGCAGGGGAGAAGCAGCATGAATTAAGCAATGCTCACAATTATACGGTGTAAGAACCTTCATCTTTAGAGGCACCTCTACGAAGCTGTGTTACATCTAGACACATGTCGGCTGAGATGGAATGACCAGCTACCAAAAAAGCTTGGGGTTTTCTTGTTTGATTACGTAGTGTAGCGCAAAGATGGAAAAAAGCTCTAACTTGTATAAAATATGCCTACAAGATACAATTTCCTTACGTACACGTCAGTAGATACATGACGTCTACAGTGAGGGCTCTAATTTTAGTTTTGGTTAACTCTTAACCCACTTTCTTCTGTTGTGTATGCGAAAGTCCCTGCCAGTCAGTAAATTTAGTCGTCAGAGTCAGATTGCGCTTACACGTGGGTCACATTTAATATAAAGAAGTGACATGTCAGGGAAGAAGATAAGTGTCATAAACCCGTGTGAACTCACGGACTAAAGTTAAATCAAGGAAGGTAGGCTTTCTGTGTATGACGAATGGTGTAGCACTTGCAGCTGTGTAGTACGGCCTAAGGACAACGATCGGAAAAAGAAAATCCTAACAGTCGGCTTCAACGCTGACTGGAAATTAAATCTCTCCCAATAAGTTTGCGAGTGAACATTGAGACTGGGCATATGACATGCGGTATCATGCAAAAGGCCATTTATGACAGCGATAAATGAAGCTGCATGTCAGAAATAAATCGAAAAACACAAAAAATGAGATGTGGCTGACTAGAGGCGTGTGTTGTGGTCCGGTGAGCCGTGATTTTGCGTTCTTTCCAGAGTATTCAAGGCACTGACTGTACTGAAGGTCGAATGTGTTTAGAGAATGTCATAATGCTGCAGGCGCTTCTGTAGTGTTTTGAGTTTTTCGTACCGTGGCTCATTCGGGTTGCAGAGATTACGAACCAGAATGTTTATTTCGACATTCTCGGGTTTGCCGTAAAGTCCTTTATGATGCTGTCGAAGGTCCCCTCTTCGTAGGTGACCACAACCGTATTCACAGGGCTGCACGCATACATTTCTGGTTTAACAAAAACTCAGGCACGCTATCACACTTCAAAGGGCCTACTAAATCACCGGATCTTAATCACATATAAACTGTCTGGAATTACGCTTTTACATATAAACCTCCATCTACTTCGATACTGCGCAAGCCAGCGTACGTTGCGTGTTGAAGGTTACCCGTAGCACTACTAGTCATTCCCTTTCCTGTTCCACTCGTAAATAGAGCGAAGGAAAAACGACTGTCTGTATGTCCCCGTAAGACCTCTAATTTCTCGTATGTTATCTACGTGGTCCTTACACGCAATGTATGATGGCGGCAGTAGATTCATTTGACTGTCAATTTCCAGTGCCGCTTCTCTTAATTTTCGGAACATTCTCGATAAGAACGTCACCTTCCCTCCTGGGTTTCCAATTTGACTTCCCAAAGTACCTCTGTACTACTCATTTGTTGTCTGAACCTACCGGTATAGCTCTAGCACCCCGCCTCTGAATTGGTTCGATGTCTTCCTTCAATCAGACTTGGTACGGATCCCAAACACTCGATCAGTGCTCAACAATAGGTCGTACCAGCGTCCTATATGCTGTCTCCTTTACAGGCGAACCACTCCTTCCTAAAATTCTCCCAATAAACCGAAGTAGACTATTTGCCTTCCCTACTACAGTTCTCGCATTTCATATCACTTAGCAACGTTACGTCCAGATATTTAAACGACTGTGCCAAGCAGGCCACTAGTAATACAATAGCCTAACATTACAGGTTTGTTCTTCCTACTCACCCGCAATAACTTACAATTTTCCACGTTTGGAGCTAGCTGCCATTCATCAAACTAGCTAGAAATGTTGTGTACGTCGTCTTACATCTCACTACAGTCGCTCAACTTCGACACCTTCTCGTATACCGCAGTATCATCAGCAAACAGCCACAGATTGCCGCCCACCCTGTTCGCCAAAATATTTACATATAAAGAGAACAACAGTGGTCTTATCACAGCACTCATGACGATGCCCTTGTCTCTCACGAACACTCGTCGTCGAGGACAACATACTAGGTTCTCTTACTTAAGGAGACTTCGAGCCACTCACATATCTGTGAACTTATTTCTGATGCTCGTATCTTCGTTAACAGCTTGCAATGGGACGCCGTGTCAAATGCTTTCCGGAAATCTAGAAATATGAAAGCTTGCCTGTTGCCCTTCGTCCATAGTTCACAGTGTATCATGTGAGAAAAGGGCAAGCTGAGTTTCGCACGAGCGATGCTTTTTAAAACAATGCTGATTCGTGTAAGTTCTCAGTCTCAAGAAAGTTTATTATATTCGAACTGAGAATATGTTCAAGGATTCTGCAGCAAACCGAAGTTAGAGATATTGGTCAGTAATTTTGATGTTCCGTTCTTTTACCCTTCTTATGTACCGGAGTCACCTGCGCCATTTCCAGTCGCTTGGGACTTATTGCTGGGTGAGATATTTACGATAAATGCAAGGTAGGTAAGGATCCATCGCCGTAGAGTACTCTTTGTAAAATCTAACTGGGATTCCATCCGGAACCTGGTGGTTTATTTGCATTTTTCAGTTGTTTCTCTGCGCCAGGTATGTTTAGTACTATGTCGTCCAAAGGGGGAGTCCGAGGGTCAAATGATGTTTGTGCGATTCTCCTGTGCGAATGATTTTTTGAGCGTAAGATTAAAAACTTCAGCTTTGGCTTTGCTGTTTTAAACTGTCAAACCAGACTGTTCAGAAAGGGACTGAATGGAAGCCTTAGAACCGCACTTGTTTGTTTGTTTTCTGTGCTTTTCAGTACGAAGACTGCTATGATGCAAATCTTCATGCTGCTCTATCCTGTGCAAGCCTCTTCATCTCCAAATAAGCACTGCAACGTACATCCTTCTGAATCTGCTACCATATTCATCTCTTGGTCTCCCTCTGCGACTTTCTTCCGCCGCGCTTCCCTCGATCATCCCTTCTTCTAATCAGACAGTGCCACAAATTCGTTTCCCCCCATTTTCTATTCAATACCATCTCATTAGTTATATGATCCACCCATTTAATCTTCAGCGTTCTTCTGTAGCACCACGCTTCAAAAGCTTCTTTTATTCTCTTAATAAGCGGTTCACTTCCATAGACGGCTACACTCCATGTAAATACTCTCATAAAAGGCTCCTTAATCTACAGTCGTTGTTAACAAATTTCTTTTCATCACAAATGCTTTTCTTATTATTGCCAGTCTACATTTCATATCGTCTCTACTTCGGCCATCATGCGTTATTTTACTGCCCAAATAGCAAAATTCATCTACCGATTTAAGTGTCTCGTTTCGTAATCTCATTCCCTCAGCTTCAGTTGATTTTATTGAACTGCATTCCATTTTCCTCGGTCTGCTTGTGTTGATGTCATCTTGCGTCCTAGCTTCAAGACACTGTCCATTCCATCCAAAGGCTCTTCTAAGTCCTTTGCTGTCTCTGACAGAATTACAATGTCATCGGCAAACCTCAACGCTTTCAATTCTTCAGCCTGAACTTTAATTACTCGCCGGCCGAACTGGCCGTGCGGTTAAAGGCGCTGCAGTCTGGAACCGCAAGACCGCTACGGTCGCAGGTTCGAATCCTGCCTCGGGCATGGATGTTTGTGATGTCCTTAGGTTAGTTAGGTTTAACTAGTTCTAAGTTCTAGGGGACTAATGACCTCAGCAGTTGAGTCCCATAGTGCTCAGAGCCATTTTTTTTAATTACTCTTAGTAACGCAATTTGGGGAACACTTTTTCCGAACCCCGTAAATGTCTCCCATTGTTTGAAATTTTGCTGAAAGGTGCCTACAACCTTCCTTTGCAATGAGACTTCCAATATGGGCAGCGCCATCGTCGTGCCGCAGGGATGCCGCGACCTACCACAAAGTACGAGAGAGAAGACAACGCTGGTTGCCTTGCCTCGCAGCGTGACCACAGCTGGCCCACGTGCAGTGTGCACGTCGCCGCCATCGTCTCGGTGTGCCAGGTCGGAATGCCACTGTGTAAGCAGCTTGCGTCCCTGCACCTCTGGCCATTGCTACTCCTGCCGCTACAACGCCAAGAGGATCAAATGGTTCAAATGGCTCTGAGCACTATGGGACTTAACATCTGAGGTCATCAGTCCCCTAGAACTACTTAAACCTAACATACCAAAGGACATCACACACATCCATGCCCGAGGCAGGATTAGAACCTGCGACCGTAGCAACAGCGCGGTTCCGGACTTCGCGCTTAGAACCACTCGGCCACCGCAGCGATGAAGGAAACGCAGTGTCCCGACTGTACAAATTTGATAGATTAATCAAGGGCTTGTTTTTGTTCATCCTTACGTTTTTCCGCAGCCAATTCTGACCAGTTACACGATGAAGGTAAGTTGAATAGATCATTAAAAAAGTAATTAAGAAGTTATCGTACTCTCCCCAGGACCTTACTCCGTTGCAAACGTCCATCCAAGTTTCGGCAGATGCCATGGTCACACACAGACAATTTCTTTTTCCCACTGCGTAACATAGCTCGACAAAAATTGGACCATACATAGAAAAAAACAGTACTACGGTACAGTTCAGTAAAGTACAGCGTAGCAGAGAAGACAACTGAAACAAATACTCAAGGAGACGCACGTAAATGGCATTTTTATTTCAAGACAGTAAGTACACCGAAGTCACAGCGATTTATCATGCTCCCTTGGACACTGAAAAAGGCGGAACTTGGTTCTTAATTGGGTATGCGAATACCACGGACGGCAGAGCATGCTCCGCAACGTGATCCAATCGCGGCCACAAGGCTGGTAAGGAGTCTTAGGAGGGCATTTCATTCCTCCACCAGCGCGTTCGACAACTGCTAGACGTGGAACTTCCTGGCAGATTAAAACTGTTTGCAGGACGGAGACTTGTACTCGGGACCATTCATTCGCGGGCAAGTGCTCTACCATCTGAGCTACACACACGCGAATCACGCCCAGTCCTCACAGCTTGAAAATCTCATTCTGGAAACATCCCCCAGGCTGTGGCTAAGCCACGTCTCCGGAATATCCTTTCTTCCAGCAGTGCTTGTTCTACGAGGTTCGCAAGAGAGCTTCTGTAAAGTTTGGAAGGTAGGAGACGAGGTACTGGCGGAAGTAAAGCTGTGAGGAAGGGGCGTGAGTCGTGCTTGGGTAGCTCACAAGGGAACCTCCCCATTGCACCCCCCTCAGATTTAATTATAAGTTGGCACAGTGGATAGGCCTTGAAAAACTGAACACAGATCAATCCAGAAAACAGGAAGAAGTTGTGTGGAACTATGAAAAAAAAAGCAAAATATACAAACTGAGTAGTCCATGCGCAAGATAGGCAAAATCAATGATGGTGTGAGCTGAAGAGCGCCGTGGTCACATGGTTAGGGTGAGCAGCTGCGGAGCGAGAGGTCCTTGGTTCATGTCTTCCCTCGAGTGAAAAGTTTACTTTCTTTATTTTCGCAAAGTGATGATCTGTCCGTTCGTTCATTGACGTCTCTGTTCACTGTAATAAGTTTAGTGTCTGTATTTTGCGACCGCACTGCAAAACCGTGTATTAGTAGACGAAAGGACGCGCCTCTCCAACGGGAACCGAAAACGTTTGATCGCAGGGTCATAGGTCAACCGATTCCTCCACAGGAAAACACGTCTGATATATTCTATACGACACTGGTGATGGCATGTGCGTCACGTGACAGGAATAAGTTGTCGACCCACCTAACTTGTACACTTGGGGAATGGGTAAAAAGATTCTTCTGCCTTGCCCGATTTAGGTTTTCTTGTGAATGTGATAATCACTCCCAAAAAAGTGTTGAAAACATAAGAGTTCGTCACATAAACTGCAACAAATGAATGCAACACTTTCACAGTCGCACAGTTTTCCCTTTTAACGTTTTCAAATTTTTCCGTGTGTAGACCGTCAAATCCTGTATATGTCCAAGCAAATCTGAACATGTCCTGGAATTTTGGAGAGCAAAGTTGATTACATGTGAGTGCCTGAACTTTGATAATTGGCTGAAAATAAAAAATTAAACTTTTCAGTCGAGGGAAGATTTGAACCAAGGACCTCTCGTTCCGCAGCTGCTCACGCTAACCACGGTACCACGGCGCTCCTGAGCTCAGACTATCCTTGATGTTGCATATAATGCGCATGGACTACTCAGTTTGTATATTTTGCTTACTTTTTCATAGTTCCACACAACTTCTTCCTGTTTTCTCGATTGATCTGTGTTCAGTTTTTCAAGGCCTATCCACTGTGCCAACTTATAACTAAATCTGAGGGGGGTGCGATGGGGGGGTTCCCTTGTCAGATGGTAGAGTACTTGCCCGCGAAGGGCAAAGGTCCCGAGTTCGAGTCTCGGTCCGGCACACAGTTTTAATCTGCCAGGAAGTTTCATACCAGCGCACACTCCGCTACAGAGTGAAAATCTCATTCTGGAAACTGCTGGACGTGCTGAGATATCTTCCCAACGCATTTCACGCCTGCTCAAGAGATGTGTGGGTGGGTAGGGGCAGGCCAGTCAAGTCACCGAATGCCCCTCGTTTCAAGAGTTCCGCCACCTGCGCTGCTCGATGCGGTTGCGCACTTTCTTCCATAAAAATGAAGTCGGGGTCGAAACCACCCCTGAAAAGCCACGCTGGCGAAGGGGAAAAGCAGTACAGTAACACTTACCGGTGAGTGTACCGTTGTACCGTGTTCAAAGATTTGGAGCTCAGTACGCCTATACCTTCGGTACCGCCCATGTATGGATTCCAGCGAAACACAATGTACTGGTCAACCGGTAAAGAGACCACCAACGTACAACCACTGTGCCACTGTAAAGCGTGAGAATGTGTGCCATGTGGATGTAATTGTAGCCACTGTTGACATGGGCCCCTTCTCGTCTGTTGCACAGTGTAGATGTCTGCTAATGTAGTTGACTCTGGTCCACCACCTTCTCTCCTTCGGACAGCGGTGCCTGTGGTTTGGAAACTTCTCCTTGCATGTGAACAACACCAGACTCCTAGCTTACATTTGCCATACTTCATTCTTCTTCCAGTTCCTCTACCCAGATGTCACCAGGCCATGTTGTAATGAAGAGCAACATCAAGGTGCTCTGTAACTGCTCGCTGGTTGACGCACACTCTGTCCCCATTCTTTCAATTGCCTCATGTCGCGGGACCAGCGCCATTTGGCTTTGTAACCACGATGACTGCACGCCATGTTACGTCCAACTTTCTGCACGATTGGCAACATGCTCCCTTAGTGCACATTGTCGGATTTATTTATATCCGTTTCTCTATTACTATCAGTCTGGAACCACGCGGCTGCTACAGTCGTAGACTCGAATCCTGCCTCGGGCATGGATATGTGTGATGTCCTTAGGTTAGTTAGGTTTAAGTCTCAAGGACTGGTGACCTCAATGCTTAGAGCCATTTGAGCCATTTTCTCTATTACTACTTTTACAGCTAAAACTCTGTGGACCTGTCTGTGTACATATATGTTCCACATAAGAGTATGCCATCGCTTTTTCATTTCTGTTCCTCCCACTTTGAGAAATTCGACAGGAATATTTTCTGCGCTCCATGATTCAGCTGCTTTAGAGCTTGTTCGAATTCTTGTTTTAATATTAACTCACCAGTGCAGACTTCATCTACTTGCCTTTAGTCTTTAATGATACTCTAAGCTTTTCGTCACAGTAGTTCATGCGAAATGAAATTTCGCTGCCGTGTACTGAGAACTCACTGGATTTGAAGTGCGGTAAACAGGAGCAAACAGGAGGAGGATGTAGTAAAAGTTAATGTAAGATCTCAGTAATGCCCAGTAAAGCGAAGTTTCGAAGAATCTACACTACGCACGACGTGTGCAGGTAACGAAGTAGCGACAGCTAATAAAGGGATGGCCGAGAAGCCTTCTAACTGGTTGCCAGGTGGGCTGAGTAATTTCCGTTTCCTGGTAGTCGCCGACGGAGAGCTCACGCCGCACTCCGGCAGCGACGGAGGGTGTAAAGGGCGCAAAAAGAGCAGAGCAGCCCTTACGCCCTACCACAGGACCTAAACGGCAGCAGAGACCTCACCTACTCTCCCGTGTGAGAGCGCGCGCGAGCGGGGGCGGACGACCGGAATCTTACTTTGAGCCGGGCCATCACTTATTCATCCCCTTAGATTAGCAGCGACGGCGTAATCCGGACACTACGCCTGCCGGAAGCTGCCTACTTTACCCGCAAGAGTTCGTCTCTTATTTAGCGCGTCACATTATCTGCTGCTGTTTTATTCATCCGCGCCTCGTCGGCGCAGCCGTACGTACAGAGGGGCCGCCCTCGGTCAACAGGTTCGCAAGGCGCGGCGTGGACTTGGCCGCACTTCTTTCAGCCTGCGACTCTCGGGAAGTGATCAAATAAAACGCGGCGCCGCTGCTTTCAGAGGGTCTGCCACACACTGCGCGGCTTGCTGCCTCTCTACGGATGTTACGCTTACGGCAACGGCCGGCTAAGTATCGTCTGGCTTCTACCACAGACGACGAAAGCTCGCTTTCGACGCCTGCCGCCAGCGGGCGTAAGGGCGAGACAATACAGGTATAGCCCGTCTCGCATGTCTGTCGCCTCACTCAAACTTAAGCAAACATGTTATTACACCTTGGTTCATGGATTTCTGATTCACAGGCTCCTGTGGTTAAGGTCATTAGTCCGAATACCGATTTGTTGCAGCTTTTTATGATATCCTATCCCGCCCAAATCTCATCTCAATTATTGCGGTACGTATCCTTCTACTGTGCACAAGACGCATCGAGATAACGAATTTGCGGCAGTTATTAAAGGGATGGCCGAACTTGGGCTTCCCTCATAACTTTTGCGCCCCACGCTTCGCTCCATTACCAAATCTATAGCACCTCCCCCTCGTACAGGTCCTCAATGTACTGTTTCCACCTATCCGCTCTTTTCTCTGGGTTTCATAGTGGAATTCCTCTTCACTCTTAATGGTGACTCCGTCGATTTTAATTTCACCGAAGGTTGTTTAGGCATTTCTATATACTGAATGTGTTCTTCAGACGACCATTCCTTTTTCGATTTCTTCACATTTTGTACGCAGCTGTTTCTCTTTATGTAAATGGAAGGGGGATCACTGCTGTCAGTTGCAGCGGGACTTTAAGCGTAATCAGCGGCGACGAGCGGAAATGTGTACCGAACCGGGATTCGAATCCGGGACCTCCTGCTTACGAGGTATGTGCGATAACCACTGCGCCAGCCGGGTCACAGCGTTATCGCAACTGCACGAATTATCTCAGTTGACCTCACAGCCGATCCACACTCCCACCGAGTGACACTGTCCGCAGTCTGTTGTTTCAAAGAAACAGACACCGCGCATTCATATAATTGATGAGCCTGGTTGGGCAAAGGAGCCACTTTCCTCAGTGCGAATGCTCGAACGACGTCCAACCTCCTGTGGGAATCTCAGAGTAGCGAGTGGGAGTATAATGGGCGGGGACTGCGGTAGGTGGTACTCGGTGAGAGTGTGGATCGGCCGTGAGGCGTATCGAGGTAGTCCGTGCAGTTGCGATAACGCTGTGTCCCGATCGCAGTGGTTACCGCACATGTCTAGTAAGCAGAATCCGGGTTCGCTACACACTTTCGCTCGTCCTCGCTGATTCCGCGTGATGTCCCACTGCTATAGCTGTGATCCCCCTTCCATTTAGAAATAGTGTTTCATAGTTGCGGGATCTTCGTGGTGTCTGTTCTTTCGAAGAAACATGCGAGGTGCCCGGGTGGAGAAGAGTTTGTACCTCTTTAATTCAGACGAATTATGCATTAGAACGAGACATGCACTCGACCCTCTCCTTATCTACCAGCTAATTAATTATGAGCACAACGGTAACGGAAGAAAATGATGGTGGACCCTGCTAGTTGGTAAAATAAGGAGTGCACACTCAATAATTTAATAAAAATCGTAATATACTCCAAAAAGAGAGAACTTTATCATAATAAACAACAGGAAATGGGATTATGCCTATATCTACGAAATGATATGCGGATTAAATATTGCAATGTGATTTACTATGTATCAGAACATAAATGCACATGATTGTCGACACACACAGTAGGTTAAAGGATATGGTATACTGAAATATTATGAGAATAATAGTTGGCTCCAGAACAAGGGGCTCCTACTCTCTGTGATGCAATAGACTGACGATAATGACTGGAGGTCCTAATGAATCAAATATTATTCTCCCGACCATATAGCAGTATCGCAATTAGTAGTGAGAGCTCAAATGGGATCACATAGTGAAACAAGCAAGGTGGACTTATAGCAAAGCGAGCGCGCATGCTGCTGAGGGGTTCAGTATAAAATTGATAAGGTCCTACAATGCCAGAGCCGCAAAATACTGTACCAGTGCTGAAATCTGCAGTACGTCGTCGGTAGGCAGCGTCCTGATGATGTAGGCGCCGACTCGACTTCTGCCGTGCAGCAACTCTGTGTCAACCCCTGGCCGCGAAGGCTGTCCGAGAATTCTAAGTTCTTCCGGAAACGAGCGACCAAGTCGCAAGACCCTCCGACTCCGAGGAAGATCAGATCCTGAATCCCCTCTGTGATGCGATGCAAGAGCGATGCATTGCTCAACTCCCTACTCTCCTCGAAAATCGCGAATCAGCATTCAGTTCTGATTCCAAAATTCCCCCACACTGTCTCAGAACATCATTCGCGCCAATAGCGACCGTTCCCTCCAATTTCGAGCAGGGCTTTATGACGTCAACTAGCCTCAGTTTGACCAATCATGCATCTGCTATTCAGCTGAGGGCACTGAACTTGCCGTTTGGCCGGCTATGAAAACAACCTGCCTAGACCACTGGCCATCCAGTGCCAGACAGTCGCACCTAGCAGTGCACAGACCACAAGTATTCTCAGAATCACGAGGACAATGCAGTCAGTCGGTGCCAGGAATCTTCGTTCCGGACGAGCCGGAACAGTAAACACTTAAACTGCGGCGATACTCAGACGTCTCGCAAGTTGTTTCGCCCTGCATACAATAGGCGAAACTCGACCGACGTCAGTCGTTCCGCCAGTCGCTTAAGCCTATTGTACGAACCCCTCAGAATTCAGGGAAGTGCAGCTCCCAACCGGAAACGCAGTGTGCCGCGTCTTACGAAGCTCGCCTCGCCCAGGCCACAGACCGAAGTGAAACAACATGTTTAGAATCAAGTGAAAAGTATTTTTTGAGCTCTCAGTACAAATACTCTCATTACAATAACCATATTCGGTCTGTTACTACCATGCAGTGACATAGAACATTAATAAAATTGATAAAAATGCGAGGAGACATGCAAAAGAGTGCATGGAACCTGTCAAACAGACACCATGCATTCATATCATACCACTTTAGCTTCCCTGCACTTTATTCGTGACTGCCCCTGAACATATTTTGTACTTAGTCTTTTAGTCGAAGAATTGGAATATCTCTTCTGTTACTCAAGGTTTCTTTGGTCTGACTATTAGTAACCATGTTTTCTGTACAACTTCTGTGATAAACCTTTTGAGAGATGTTAATTCCTCTTCAACTCAACTGCCTACTGTGGTATTCATTACTGCATTTTCTGTAGCCTTAAAGATCTACAAACGGACCATTTCTGAGCAGTACAGTGGCCTACTTTTATTCATAACGATTCTTATGGGTGATTCGCTGACACTTCAGTCTACTCCATTACTAAATTGTGAACAGACTCTAAATATGCTCCTGGGAACGCCTTACAAATCAATATCTGATTTCGAAATCTCTGTCCGACTAAGATGCAACTCAGATGGAATTTTCCAGAGTTCCAATATCTTTTCCAAGTATATCTCCTCCTCTTGTGATTCTTGAAATGTGTATTTCCTATTACTAGTTGCAATTTTTTTCAGAACTCAATCATTCTTTTTCCTCTCTCTTTCCTACTACCAAGCTCATGTTCTCTAACTCTTTCTTCTATTCCTTCCACTACTACCGCGTCACTATTCCCCATGATTATTGGACACTCATCTTCCTTTACATACCGAATTACCTACTCGATATCTCCTCATCTTGTGTTTGTGACATGGGGATGTATACCTCAACGATTGCTGTTGGCATCAGTTTGCTTCATTTCGCAGAACTGTTCACAATAACACTCATCCCTGGCTTCCTATTCGTAACGGGTCCTGCTTCCGTTATACCATTGCAGCTGCTGATATGAAGTTACATTTGTCTGACTAGATTTCCTTATCCTCTTCTCACTTCACTGACGTCCGCTATATCTAGCTTGAGCCTTGGCATTTGCCTTCGCAGATTTTCTAGCATTCCTATCACTTCAGATTTCTGACACTCCACGCTCCGGCTTCTAGAGTGTTGCCTTTCGTTGGTTGTTCAGTCTTTACCATTCTAAGGAATTATGTGTTTTACGTAATTCCTGCTGCGTATAAGGCTTCAGGATCGATCACTGATCGAAAGATTCTTCTCACTGTTATTGGGGCCAGTCATAACGTTTTAATTATCACCTCGAAAAATAATGATACGTAATTAATTGTTTGTTTGCTTGTCTGCAGGTACAAGGCGGCGCTGTCCATTGACGAAGTGCTATATCGTGTGGTACTTAGTTTTCGGTAGCACCGGAAATGGTGCAGCTGAGTCAAGGAAATCTTTTATGCTCTTGTAGCGGCGTGCTCGGCAATATGACGCAGGGATTTCAGCGTGTGTGGAGGCTCAAGGCATTTAAATACAAACAAACAAACTGTGTTTCTTGGAACTTTCCCGAAGATAGAATATTCCATCGTCTTTCGGAAGTGAATCGGGACAGCAATATTTCTGCTTGCGATATTTCGGCTGTAATAGTACAGTCATCTTCTAGGTGAGCCGATGACTCAGATGTACACTGAGTGACGTGGTTTTAAATTAGTCATCAATTCACAGTGAAGATGGTTGACGATTATCAGCCAAAATATCACAAGAACGAATATTGCTGTTCGTGATTCACACCCGGAAGATGATGGAATATATAATTAAATGGCGAAGTGGAAGCAGGGCTCGCTCATTGAGGATTCCATACAAACTTAATTATGTATATAAACAATTCATCCACACCGGGAATCAAGAATTTCGACGATTTTTGCCTGTTAACGACATTGATACTGGCAAGATACCAGTCCCAGGGATTTCAACATTTTAGAGAGTGTTTTAATTTCGAAGTTGAATAACAAACGACAAAAACATATATTTCCACGTGATGTAATTACAAATTAAGAATTTTCTAGTTATTTTCTCTTTATTGTACTGTGAAACCATGCTTCTTGCGAAATATCATGATTATATGTCAAGGTAAGCGTCCTAGAGATTTTAATGTGTCAGTTTGCGAGTATCAAAACATGTGACATAAATGACCATATCTTTTGACTGTACTGACAGAAGCTTCACGCTCTTACTCAGGCAAGAGCCGCAGACCTTAATATGTGACACAAATGTCAACCTGATACCTCGAACTGTTTATGAGAAAAAGGGGGCTTAACAAACCGACAGAGAGATGGTCTGATAAAAAAATGACAAAAAAATTTTTTCGGGTGATGTAATTACAAACTTAAGAATTTTCGGATTTTTTACTTTGATTGTAGTGTGAAGCCTTTCTTCTTGGCAAATTTCATGATTGTAGGTCAACGGGAGCCAACAGCCTTGCCGCAGTGGCAATACCGGTTCTCGTCAGACCACGAAGCTGAGCGCTGTGGGGCTGAGCTAGCTCTCGGGTGGCTGACCACCCGGTCTGCCGAGCGCTGTTGGCAAGCGGAGTTCACTCACCCTTTGTAAGGCAAACTGAGAAGCTATTGATTGGTAAGTAGCGGCTCCGGTCTCCCAAACTGGCATACGGCCGGGAGACCGGTGTGCTCACCACATGCCCCCTCCATATCCGCATCGAATGACGCGTGTAGGCTGAAGATGACACAGAGGCTGGTCGGTACCGTTGGTCCTTCAAAGCCTGTTGGGTTGGAGTTCAGTTGAGTTTTTAGATAAACGGGAAGTACCCTGTAGGTTTTGATGAGTGAGTCTGCGAGTATCAAAACAAGGGACACAACTGAGCGTATCTTTATATCGCATTGACTTAGAAGCTACATCGACAAGGGACCGAAGACCGTAGACTTTATGAGCACTGCCAGCAGCAGTGGCGAGAGTGTATACTTGTTTCCTGTCAAACGCTGTCTAACCGTAGTACACTTATGAAAATCGGTCTACACTCGAACTAAAAGTACCACTCCAGCGTTGTGTCTGGCAAAAGAGTCGCTACGGAGCACGCACGCATTAGCAGCTTGGCGTGCACACAGCCAAGTACATACGAGGCTAGGTGGTCAGCGAACTTATGCCGACGAGTTTGGACGCAGTTCACGGATAGGTTGCGTCCACCAGCCGAAACTGGAGACGCAGGCAGCGCGAAACAGGCAACAGCGGGCATCCGATTACAGCGTAGGTCGCTGGAGCGGTCTCTGGGACCGTTGCAGTGGCGCGGCAGAGGTTTGTTGGAGCGAGGGGGGGGGGGGGGGGCGCACGATGGATGGGCGCCATCTGGGGCTCCGACCACAGGACACGCGGCCGCGGGCCATCCAGCTCCCGGCGTTGCAGCAGCACACAACTTCAGACACGGTTAGCTGCGCGCAGTTCAAAGTGCTGAGCGAGCCTCTTGCTCCGAGGGTTTGAATAACGAGGAATATGTAGCCAGGGAGCTTATCAAAGACGCCTACACACGTTCCAAAATTTCTTTAGGATTATTAACGCTCCGGCGGCGGCTGCGGAGCATAGCTGTCATTTCCCATACGGAACACACACGTAATTCATTCTACTCGGTCCATCTACGCAGAGTAGATGGGCAGAACACAATTTTTGTCACCAACATTTACCACACATCAAGTAACCGGCGGAAGCAAATGAGAAGCTACTTCAAGAGTCATCATCAGAGAAGGAAAATCCCTCTGGGAGGAATGAGATATTTTGACAGTATAGAAAGAATACTGTAAAAACTATATGAAGGACAAGGTGAGGCAGAGGGAGGAAAAGGGAATATCACCACCACAGAGGGAATAGAAAGACAAGATCTGCAGATGGTGAATGAAGAGAAAGCTGTATTAGAAATGAAAAATGGCTAAGCTGCTGGAGTATATGACATCACAGTGGAAATGATCAAAGTCGCAGTGATTGTATATAATAATGAGGATGGTATGGATATACGGAAAGGTTCCTGATTACTGGACAAGGGCGATAACTGCACCTATCTTTAAGAAGGGTACCAAAGCGCTATGTGTGAATTGCAGAGGAATATGACTATTGTGCCAATGCATGAAGTTTTATGAAAGTATAATATAATAGAAAATCAGGTGTGAGGTAGAACTACAATTAACAGAACAACAAAGGTTTCGAAGTGGAAGATCAGCTGTAGGAACAATATTTACGGCCAAAAGACATTTCAGTTGCATTCATAGACACAAAAAGTGATTATGGCACTGTTAAAAGGGAATAGACTCGGAATGTCAAAAAGAATGCAACTGAGAGCGAGAAACATCTATAAAAATGCCTGAATTGTGTTATACTAGATGACAAAAGAGTAGAATGATTTATGTCGGGTTCGGAAAGGATGTGTTCTCTCACCAGTGCATTTTAATATAGTCATGAACAAAAACATAAGGCAAGTTCGCCAAAAATCAACAATAGATGATATGAAAATCATAGCATATATGGACGATGTGATGAAGTGGGAAGAAAATGAGCAGAAATGGGAAGAACAACTAAATACTTTGCAGAGAGTAATCAAAGAATTACTGTGTATAGTGTGTATCAGACATAACTGGAAAATACCTGCCACATCAAAGATCATGATGTATAAGTTGTATTATCTGCCAATTTTGACATATGGATCAGAGTGTTGGACAAAGAAAGATCTGAGCTGAAAACAGGGGCAACAGCGATATGCTCTCTGCGAGGTATCCTGGTTAAGACGAGAAGGCACTGGATAAGGAACGACACAATACGAAATAACCTGCAGATTAACTCCTAAAAGAAATTATCGACTGTAATAGGCTTAAATGGTTCGGCCACATTAAAAGAACGGGACCAGAAACATTTCCCAGAAGAGCCCTAGAAGGGGCATAATCTGGATGAAGACCAATTGGGAGACCACGAACGAGCTGGACAGGCCAGGTGAAAAATGATGTGAACCGAAGAGGACTGTAATGAGAGGAGGTGCTAAACGTCAAACTGCAGGTGGAAAGAGGAGCTTGGAAGAAGCTCTGTGGACGACTTGCATCAGCAGAAACGTTCCAGGAAGTTCAAGAAGAAGAACTTCGGAGGACGAAAGGTAATGCGAAACAAAATCAGCTAACCATCTGTTGCTAATTCCTATTGGCTGGAAAATTGACCTCACCTGCCAATCTTACGTTTTCCTCGGCAGTGGTGACATCCGCATTCTTCTCGTCTAGCAGCGGTTTCATACGGTAATAAAAGGTTATTGCTGTAGGGCAACAGCGACTGCTACAAACCGAAACTGTCAGATCCGGCAATTAATTCAAATGTATTCACTATACAACACAAGAACTTACATTCTATGAGAGATGTATGTATGGTCCAAATTTCATCGAGCTATGTTACTTGGTAGTTACACACCATGCCGAATTTACTTTCGTCCTACTATTTGGCACAGCAGTGTATATGAATGGTTCTACAAAAACCATCACCCACCCATGACTGTTGAAAGGATCTAACTATGTATAAAACACCTTCAAATGTCTGATTACTTTATAAATCAGTTTATTTGTTGCGTATGTAACGTTAAGCATGTAAGGTAGGGCAACTTTAGAAGAGGTCTGGAATCATGTTTAAACTTTGTTGAAAGTCACATACTGTTCTCATTACCAAACGATGGACGAGTATGGTCTGAGAAATTTGCTCTATGTCCTCAACAAAAGATAGTTTTTGACACATCTCAACGTCTATGTCGTCATATGTCTTAAACTGTTTGTCGGGCAACGATGTGATTTTGTAGGTACATTCTGTCGTGCCAAGCGGACTGGACTAGCATTCGGAAGGCGACGGTTCAAACATGCGTCCTGCCATCCACGTTTAGGATGTCCGTGACGTCCCTAATTCACTTAAGGTAGGGAGGAGAGAAGGGGGCTTTCAGCGAGATACAGTTTCATAAAGGTCTGAAACTGTGTGTAGGTAGTCGTTAAGCGCTCTCATCTTTAAATACAGTCTCGATAGTTCGTGCACTCTGAGTTACGCTACCTCATGACGTATACAGGGTGTAACGGGCGTAAGTGCAAAAATGGTTCAAATGGCTCTGAGCACTATGGGACTTAACTGCCGTGCTCATCAGTACCCTAGAACTTAGAACTACTTAAACCTAACTAACCTAAGGAAATCACACACATCCATGCCCGAGGCATGATTCGAACCTGCGACCGTAGCGGTCGCGCGGTTCCAGACTGTAGTGCCTAGAACCGCTCGGCCACTCCGGCTGGCCGGCGTAAGTGCAGACATTTGTATTAATAACTGACAATGGTGTACTGAACAACGTCACATAAGTATTTACATCATTCGCAGACTAATAATTATAGCTGCCAAGAGTAGTATGTATTTAGGTTGATTAGCACCTCCAAAAACATGTGGCAAGAGCAAGCCATTAATACTTACTTCCCCTTGGGCAGTCGGTCGGGTGTTGAGGTATGGACGGCAGGAAGGAAAGTGGTTAGCCTATACTGACAGTCGTCCACTTAGTGATGCAGTTACGTGTTTGTGGGTGACTGTTCGATTGGAAAAAAACTTACGTGTGTGCATATTAATGAACCATGTGTAAAAATATCTGCACTTATACCAGTTACACCCTGAATACACGGACAGAAATTTCTTCTGAAGACAAGATCGTTAAATACGAAGATCAAAAAAACTTTTGCATCACCTCGGTTCCGAGGGTTCCAGAAGCTGTACAGAAAATTGGAATACAGATCAACATAAACATCATTTCTACCCTTTCTATTGCTCATGAAAACCACACATTGCATGTTGTACCACCAGCGCGACCTTCAGAGGTGGTGTTCCAGATTGCTGTACACACCGGTATCTCTAATACCCAGTAGCACGTCCTCTTGAATTGATGCATGCCTGTATTCGTCGTGGCATACTGTCCACAAGATCATCAAGGCACTGTTGGTCCAGATTGTCCCACTCCTCGACGGCGATTCGGCAGAGATCCCTCAGAGTGGTTGGTGGGTCACGTCGTCCATAAGCAGCCCTTTTCAATGTATGCCAGGCATGTTCGATAGGGAGAACATGCTGGCCACTCCAGTCGAGCGATGTCGTTATCCTGAAGGACGTCATTCACAAGATGTGAATTGTCCTCCATGAAGACGAATGCCTCGCCAATATGCTGCCGTTATGGTTGCACTATCGGTCGGAGGATGACACTGACGTATCGTACAGCCGTTACGGCGTCTTCCATGACCGCCAGCGGCGTACGTCGGCCCCCACATAATGTCACCCCAAAACACCAGGGAACCTCCCTCCACCTTGCTGCGCTCGCTGGACTTTGTGTCTAAAGCGTTCAGCCTGACCGGGTTGCCTCCAAACACGTCTCCGACGATTGTCTGGTTTAAGGCACATGCGACACTCGTCGGTGAAGAGAACGTGGTGCCAATCCTGAGCGGTCCATTCGCCACGTTGTCGGGCCCATCTGTACAGCGCTGCATAGTGTCGTGGTTGCAAAGATGGACCTCGCCATGGACGTTGGAAGTGAAGTTGCGCATCATGCAGGCTATTGTGTAGAGTTTGAGTTGTAAGACGATTTCCTGTGGCTGCACGAAAAGCATTATTCAACACGGTGGCGTCGCTGTCAGGGTTCCTCCGAGCCATAATCCATAGATAGCGGTCGTCCACTGCAGTAGTAGCCCTTGGGCGGCCCGTCTCTCTCTCCTATCTCCTTCATGTTCGAACAACATCGCTTTGGTTCACTCCGAGTCGCCTGGACATTTCGCTTGTTGAGAGCCCTTCCTGACGCAAAGTAACAATGCAGATGCAATCTAACCACGATATTGACCGTCTAGGCATGGTTCAACTACAGACAACACGAGTCGTGTACCTCCTTCCCGGTGGAATGACTGGAACTGATCGGCTGTCGGACCCCCTCCGTCGAACACGTGCTGCTCATGCATGGTTGTTTACATCTATGGGTGGGTTCAGTGACATCTCTGAACGGTCAAAGGGACTGCGTTTGTGATGCAATATCGACAGTCAACGTCTATCTTTAAGAGTTCTGGGAACCGGGGTGATGCAAACCTTTTTTTTTATGTGTGTATTATGTTGACTATTCCACGAGGGCAGAAGTTGGCTGTCATCATACAATATTTGGAAAATTAAAGTGGATTCAGTCGGATAGTAGGAATACATGCCACTAATAATGCACCGCAACCAGATTGATTTGTCAGTAATAAGAAAATGTAAAATACACATAGCTCAAAATGGTTTCGAAGTGAAGTGGCGTAAGAGTAAAACTAACGTCGTAAGCAGACAACATCAAGGTAGTTCCTGTCTTACGATATTATATTCTACACCTACACCACTTCAATTCAGAGACATATTTAGAGCTATGTTCATTTGATACTTTCATTTTGTTATTACTGACAAACAAATGTGCTGAAGCTGTGTCAGGTGTGGAATGCGTTCCCGCTATGTGGCTGATATATGTTCAATTTAAATTTCCGAAGATCAGATGATGACAGAAAGCTTCTGTCGAAAGCAGTCATCGTGAAATAATATTTAGACATATTGACTTCAGAAGAAATCTATTTCCATGAAATCGACAGATCGCTACTGTTACATAAACACATGACACCTACACATATATATATACAGCTTCTAACTCTAATACTCTTCTTAGTATATAAACCTTTAGCATAATACCTCGTCGTGAGTAACTTACGACGCTATTTTAAATTTTTAAATTCGGCAATAATTACACGAAATACTGAAAATCAAATATTTGTTGCCCCTGAAAGCCGTGAGCTAGGCAACGTACAGCTGTGTACGTGCCCCGCATTAGTCCTTTAGTAATATACAGGGTAAGCTAGAACTGCAACGACGTATTTTCAGAACAATAAATGTAGAATACAGTACAGTACTGTGTTATGCATTCCTCTAAACATATTTCTGGTAGTGACTGCCGCCTCAAAACAAAGTTTAAACTTTCAGAGATACATTTGAACATGTGCGCATTTTATTTAAGGGACCCACGACCTCTGTCGACCCGTTACAGAGTAATAATGTAATGATTCTTGTTTCTGATAAAATATCTTCGCACAAAGTCTACAAAATGGGATCACCAAGATGTGCAACAAATAAACAGAAAAATGCAACAACCCGCAGATAGATGGAAAAGTAATGTTACATGATTAGCATATCGGCCAACTCTGCTTCAGCAAACGTATCCATACTGCCGGGTATTACTGGGAAATAAAAGAGAGAGATCGAGGTAGAACCGAACAGTACTGAAGATAAGCTTGAAGGGGTAAGGGAATCATAATTGTCAGAAGTACCGTGAGTGAACGGAATTAATTTGTTTGCAGAAAAAACACACAGTGCTTATCGCTAGCAATGGGAAAATAAAGAAAACTACAGTGGTAAAAGGCGCCTTGTTCTATCGTAAACATCACGTATAAACTGTCATATTTTGTAAACAAATATGGTGTTTGGAAACTACTAGGTGCAAAGACATATAGCGAACACATGTCACCTGATTACGTAAAAGAGTTCAAATTTAAGCTTTATAAACTTGACAGAAAAAGATTTGCATGTTACTTGAAATACAGGGTGTTTCAAAAAGAACTCACATATTACAAAGTATTATTTTGTCCAAACTATCCATCGCTGTGCCTCGGCTCGGCTATTGGAGAAAAGATTACATAGTCGCTAGATGTCAGCTGTCTTCTGTTTTGATTGGTAACCGTCATATGTTTAAAATGGCTACTCCACAGCGGAAATCACTTTGTGTTCTCGAGTTTGCGAAGTGCAATTCCGTAATTACAGTGCAAAGACGTTTCAGGTTGAGGTACCAAACTGATCCTCCGAATGGGTGGAACAATCGTAGATGATATCGACAGTTTCTAGATACAGGATGTGTATGTAAAGGAAAGAGTACTGGCCGCCCTCGTGTTCCTGAAGAAAATGTTGCACGAAGTCAAACTGCTTTCCAGCGCAGTCCTTCAGAATCAAGTCACAAGTGCCTTCAACAACAATTTGGCGTGTTTTGAGACGTCGATCAGTTATGAAGCCGTACATGTTACAGCTGTTACAAGCTCTGCGTTCTGGTAACAAACGCAAACATGTGACTTTTGCAACAAGATTCTTCGTGCTACTGACAATAATAACATTTTCCGGCAACGCATCGTGTTCAGTGATGAACCGACTTCACATGTTAGTGGACAGGTAAACAAACATAATGTTCGAATTTGGAGCCTACAGAACCCACATGTAGCCATTGAACATGTAAAGGGTTCGCCCAAAGTCAATGTGTTTTGTGTGATATCCCGATCACCTCTTTACGGCCCATTCTTCTCTGATGGAAACACGGTTAACGGTCAACAAGACGGGTTCAAAATCAGATGGCTCTGAGCACTATGGGACTTAACTTCTGAGGTCATCAGTCCCCTAGAACTTAGAACTACTTAAACCTAACTAACCAAAGGACATCACACACATCCATGCCCGAGGCAGGATTCGAACCTGCGACCGTAGTGGTCGCGCGGTTCCAGACTGTAGCGCCTAGAACCGCTCGGCCATTCCGGCCGGCCAACAAGACGGGGCACCCCCTCACTGTCGCCAAGTGCGTGACTATCTGAATGAAACTCAACCGAACCGTTGGATTGACCGTCAAGGAGCTGGCGATTTAGCATGTCTCAAGCTGGTCTCCACGGTCACCGGATTTGACACTCTCTGACTTCTTCCTGTGGGTTTTCGTTAAAGACAACGTTTATGTACCACCACTCCCACAGAACCTGGATGAGCTGAAGAACCGGATCCGTACTGCCATAACATCAGTGACAAAGGACATGGTTGCTCGAGTATGGGAGGAATTTGAGTATCGATGTGATATTGTTCATGTCGCTGATGGAGGACATATTGAACAACTGTACTCTGAACTTGAGAGGTTCGTAAATATGTGTGTAAAGTTTCATATTCGTATGTCTTAAAGTTTAATGCACATATGCATTCGAAATACGTATATTCTTTTTGAAACACCCTGTACTTACTCCAACGTAATTATGAATTTGTTAACTCAACCAAAGATCTTCACAATGCTTTAAGACTTTCTCTGAAATAATAGGGGTGTTTTAAAACTTGTTGTTTCATTCGATACTCAGAATATATCCTGAGTAACCTCTGAATGTTTGTCGGTGGTGTCCTGGTTCACCTTGTACGGAGTGGGGTGGAGGGGTGGGGTGGAGGGGAATCTCTCATGACGCTGCATGAGTCTCTCTAACCACCTCCTGTACCCTCGTTTTCGAGCCTGCAAGCCACAGTGACTTAGTTCTGTAATTTCTAACTTCTTACGGCAAAAGACAAAATAATTCCTTCGAAGTTTCCTTCAATAAGAAAGATTTTGTAGTACGCCTCTAATAATCTGGCCATCGATAAAGTAAAACCAAAATATTTAAAGCTGGGTCCAGGAAGATGACTATTGAAATCCCCCCATTACTCACGTTATGAGACTGCTCTTGTCGGATTTCTCCCATTGCCAGTGCTTCCCTGCGCGCGGACCGCGTACGAACTTACGCACAAGGTACGGACGTGGGTATGGCTGTAACCCTTTTCTTTGCAGTGGTTGCAGTTCGCTCAAGCGTGACAGCACACTATCGGCATTTTGTGAGCCGTATTCCGCAAAGGCCGTGTCGTAAGAATGGAGATTGGAGTCATTCTGTCTTGCAGACCACTAAGCGTCCGTGGAAGGCGCTTCGGCTTCGCGCTGCGTGCGCTCAGCAGACTACGGCACCTGCCATCGGACGAGGAGGGACCATTACTGGGTCTAACAGTGGAATTACCGCCTCGCGAGCAGTGTATAAAGCGCGCGCCGTAAACTGGAGATGGCGCGGCCTCCGCCGTACTTTATACAGCCCTTTACGAGCCGTGCGGACGGCACAGATGCGCGGTGCTGGGCGTGGCGCACTGCGGTGCGGTGCATCGGCGCTGGAATTATCCACACGTCATTTGTTCTCGTTGGGCAGAGGTTGGCGATCGCCCGTCCGTGGCCGCAAAGCGCCAGTGCGGGCAGGTAGCGAGCCGCCGAAGGCCCAGGAGCACTTGCTGCGCCTCTGCACGCTCTGTTACGTGCACACAGCGGCCTCATGAATACGAAATACGACGCATTTCCCTACGCACAGAGAGGGACGGTCCACACGTGTGCAGTAAAGCTACCGAGCAAGAAGCTGTAAGGCATAAAGCTCGAAAGGAAAACAGGTGCAGAATTATTGTCAGAACCGCGGCGACGAAGGTTTAATACAGTTATTTTACTTTCTCAGAAGGGTGGACACGACAGTAGTATTCAGCATTCAAGATTCATCGTGCTGCAATTGATCGTACAGGTTAACAACCATTTTTACAGTGCTCTTTCGATGAGAAATAACGATAAAGACACAGCCTATGTTCGACGTCAACTCGTAAAAAATGGCTCTGAGCACCATGGGACTAAACGTATGAGGTCTTCAGTCCCCTAGAACTTAGAACAACTTAAACCTAACTAACCTAAGGACATCACACACATCAATGCCCGAGGCACGATTCGAACCTGCGACTGTAGCGGTCGCGCAGTTCAAACTAAAGCGCCTATAACCGCTCGGCCACAGCGGCCGGCACATCAACTCACAGACGGCAAACAGCAGCACTAGCAGTGGCGGGTATATAAAGCGCCTCGTAATGTGCACACGGAACGATGTAGATGACGCCAAATGTGGAATGATCTTTCACTTCGGGGCCAAGGGTGGAAGTATTACCGAAACGACTAAGTCTGTAACGAATTTACGTGCCATGGCAACATGATGCTATCCAAAACGCATCGAGTCAGCTATGGTGCACCACAGGCAGAAGACGACCGGCATGAGGCGGCTGTTGTGGCCGAGCGGCTCTAGGCGCTTCAGTCTGGAACCGCGCGACTGCTACAGGTTCGAATCCTCCCACGGGCCATGGATGTGTATGATGTCCTTAGGTTAGTTAGGTTTAAGTAGTTCTAAGTTCTAGGGGACTGATGACCTCAGATGTTAAGTCCCATAGTGCTTAGAGCCACTTGACCGGCATGAACGACAGCTGTCGATATGTGTGCGGGCAAAGAGACGTTCAGCCGTAGAGAAAATGTCCATCAGATGAACAGAGGAGCTCCAACCAGTGTCTCCTCAATGACCGTTCAGCGAACGCTGCTACGTATGGGCTTCTGCGGCAGGTCCCTAATTCACGTACTCATGCTGGCCAGCTTCTATCGGCGACGAAGACTGGAATGTACACACCAATACCGCAACTGACGTCCAGTGAATGGCGACATGGGCACTTTTTCGGATGAGTCACGCTTTATGTTCCATCATCGTTGGTGTGCACGACCCTGCAACAATCATATCATTGGAAGCGTCCAGGCTGCAGTAAGGAGCGCTGTGGTCTGGAGACCGTTATCGTGGCATTCCCTGGGTGATTTCCTCATTTTGGAAGTACAATGGGTCAACACAAGTTTATCTGTCCCAGAGGACCACGTCCGCCCCTACATGGAGTTTGTGATTCCTCGGCACGATGGCATCTGCCATCAGGACAACGCAACGTCTCACGCAGCCCTCAGTGTATGTGCGTGGATCGAAGCGCATCAGGATGAGTTCACCGTACTCCCTCGTCCATGGAACTCCCCGGACTTAAACCCAGTTGAGAATCTGCGGCACCATCTCGATTGGGCTGTCCATGCAATGGCTTCTCAAATCGAGAAACCTAGCGCATCTGACCACGGCAGTGGAATCGCCATGGCTCCACATCCCTGTCGTATCTTCCAGCACCTCGACTTTCCTCCTGCACGTCTCGCAGCGCTCCCGCTGCAAAAGGTGGTTATCCGAGCTTTTGACGGGCGGTCACACATTACTATCAGTGGATTGTCTGGAATGTTCGTTTTGTCTCTAATCTGAAGTGTAGTGATACGACTGGGTACTGAGTGCCTGCCTCGTGACGCCCATAAGTAGTGAGTAGTGAGCTTGTACAGCCTAGTCACCCAAGCCCCCCCCCCCCCCCCCCAGCCCACAAAAATACCATGCGTCACTTCTTTCATGTGACGTGCGGTGTCGAAGGAAAATGTTGGTTTCTTAACTGTTACAAACAAAACTATTTTTAAAGCAGTATTTTACGTGTCCATTCGATCGAGCGTATTTCGTTTTATAAGGGACAGTAAAACACGAAAAATAGCTACTACTCCAGCACGACTGAGCACCGCTACAGCATGGCCGTAGCAGTCAGCGCGGGACGGGACGTGTTGTCCTGCTGGATTGCTGGTTACTCTTTGTGTTTTGCCGTCCATGTCAAGAGACACCGATAAAACAAATATCGCACAAGACTAATTTTGGATTGCTCTATCCAATGGACACGTAAATTTGCAGTTTTGCGTGTAACTGGAAAGAAACCAACACGTTCCGTCGACATTGGGCTCAACATGGAAGATATGATGAGCAGTATTTGTTTCGGCTGGCTCCAGCTACAGACCACTTACAAGATATTGCTGATATCAGCCGTAACATCAGGGAAAATACCCCTGGCGAGTCTTAGGAGTGAAACCAGATGTAAATACGAGCTCAGGTAAGTTATTTTGTCTAATCGTGCGAGAGAACTGGCCAGGGAATGCTGGGGAGGAATAGTCCACCTGTAAACTGAAAAGCGAGCGGCGCTGATGGTGGGGGAAGAACGCTGCTGCTGCCGTACAGGATGGCTAAGAATCAGTTTCCCCTGTAGCAGTATGGAACACTCTGCCGATATTTAAGTAATTCTGTACGTATCCGTTTCCTGCGTTGGTATAATTGGTAAGTTCAAATGTTCAAATGTGTGTGAAATCTTATGGGACTTAACTGCTAAGGTCATCAGTCCATAAGCTTACACACTACTTAACCTAAATTATCCTAAGGACAAACACACACAGCCATGCCCGAGTGAGGACTCGAAACTCCGCCGGGACCAGCCGCACAGTCCGTGACTGCAGCGCCTGAGACCGCTCGGCTAATATTGGTAAGTCGTATTTGTATTCCGTGTAGTGTTAACGAAATTGGCGGAAAATAAACCCCTCTGGGCGTTCTCGGCCCCGCTTCGATAGTGATTCATATAGCGCGCTGGGGAAGGGTCGGTATAACTTCGTGAAACAGTATACAGTTGTTTCTTGTGACATACTAGGGTAGAAATAGTGAGGAATCGCCTATTTGCTCTTTTGCCGATCTTTGAAGGAGATAAGTGCTTGACCACAATCAGGCGACCTACCTTCCCTCACGCTTCTACCCTGCATCGCCTCTCCATCCTGTTCCATTCCGAGATCACAAATGATCCATTAATTCGGCCCTACTATGCCTAGAAGTGGTGAAAAAAATTAATATTTTTTCATATCCACTCCATTTCACAGTAAACATTAATTTTATACCATTAATACACAATTTTTAATAACCTATGATTTTTTCATCTCCTGAAACGCAAAAACTGCCACAGACAAAAAAATGAATATGACTTTCTTTTGGTAGAAGATTCAACGTAATTTAATTTTATACTGGGAAACGTTACGGCTACAATCTGCAGTTCTTCGAGCTATTCCTTAAAAATATAAAAAGTCATATTTAAGCGACACCCCCCCCCCTTTCCCGCACGACCAAATTCCTCATGGCACTCTCTCCTACCACTGTACAAGAATTTGCGACTACACGAATTTTTCCCCTAATTTTCCTTCGTTGATTGGACTAATATTCAGGATGCAGCAGATAAGACAGGCCACGCAATATGAACTGCGTGACCAAAATGTAAAACACCCAGAAGACATGATCAGATGCCAATGTAACATCTTACACGAACAAACTGTCGGCGTATAGGCCTATGTAAATGATTACAGAGTAGCAGTTCTTTGTGACAGACTGAATGACGCCCAGCTTGCTTTAGTCTTGTTCGTCTTGAGTGTCGTTACCAGGTAGGGTGCATAAAAGGTGTGAGCAGCTTGATATGTTGAGTAATCACTATGAAGGACACGAAAAAGCAGCGTTGTCGTATGAGACAGCGTTATCAGCACCTTACAAGAGTATGAAATGGGCCTCAACATTTGGCCGACTGGTTGAATCGTGCAATATCCAGATATCTGGGGCATTAAGATGCGACAGTGGGAACGTGAGGGCAGCCATACACATCGTAAAGGTTTTGGCCGAATTCTTCTGACCACCACAAGGAATGATCACCAGACTGTGCACCAATAAATCAAAGAATTTAAAAAATGATCGAAACAGACGAAATGAATTAAAATTTGTGCTGCGGCAAGGACTCGAATCTGGGTCTTCTTGCTTGCTAGGCAGAAATGCTAACCATTACACCACCGCAGTACGATGGTCAACATTGCTGCACGAACTACCTGAGTGCCATCCCCAACACAAACTTCAATTCATTTTTCCCTTACATATTGTCACTACCGCCAGGGCTCCCCGATATTGGCAAGCAACCCAGCATTGGACGTAATGGGACGTCCTTGTACCATTGGTGATCTTTCATGCGTTCAATTTTACTTTCAAACCATATATTATTTATTTAGAGATAAATGATAACGGATTACAGTGTACAGCTGTAGACGTGGTATTCACCATGAAAAATTTTATGTCTGACAGCATTTTAAATTTTTAAATTCGGACAATAATTATGTGAAATACCGAAAATAATTTTTTTTCTCCTCGTAGCCATTAGACAGGCAACCTGTAACTCGGAGTGGATGTTAGTAATGTAGAATAGCACGCACATGCCAGTTGTGCATTAACTTAAACGGATGATATTTTCAGCAACATATTTGAAACAATATTCATCACACAGCAGACTGAGGACAGTGTGTGAACAGCCACTTCCTGGGAAATTAAAACTATGTGCCGGACCGAGACTCGAATTCGAGTCCTTTGCCTTTCGCGGGCAAGTGCTCTACCGACTGAATCTGCCAGGAAGTTTCATATCAGCGCGCACTCCGCTGCAGAGTGAAAATTTCATTCTGAAAACATCCCCCAGAGTGGCTAAGCCAAGTTCCTGCAATATCCTTGCTGCCAGGAGTGCTAGTTCTGCAGGGTCTGCAGGAGAGCTTCTGTGTAGCTTGGAAGGTAGGAGACGAGGTGCCGGCGGAATTCAGGCTGTGAGGACGGATAGTGAATCGTGTTTGGGCAGCTCAGTTAGTAGAGCACTTGCCCGCGAAAGGCAAAGGTCCCGAGTTCGAGTCTCGGTCCGACACACAGTTTTAATATACTATTTTCTTATTTCTGTTAACCTCTTTCAAGCTCAATTGTTTATTTTCACTGGTGTAATAATCATATTGTAAAATTATTGGATTGATAATGTTTCCTACTCTTTATACAATGCTGTTATAAATAACTAAAGCGACATCACAGATTTGCTGTACCGGTATTATTTTGTATACTGTCACAGGGCTTTGCACACACATAGAAAAACTCAAAAATGTTTTTTATGCCTTTTTTTGACATACTACAAGCGCTCTATACGTGCCCCCCCCCCCCTTCTCCTTACGAATCTGCGTATATCAAGTCGATAAGCACGTTCTTCCCACGTTCGATGCAGCATGTCCCTATCAGTCTATTCAAAACTACTGTCCGTGTGAGCTTGTGGTTCTGATAGGGCCGTTGATAGAGGAGGCTTGAAACACTGGTTCTTTCACATTAACCAACACGCTAAAATATGGAATACGAACGGATGAGCGTTGAGGCCATGACATTAATTACTGATCAACTTCATAACGACCGATTCATAGGGTTCTCAATTTCCTGTTTAAGAATTCACGAACATCGTGGTGGAAGCTTCGTCGCTTGAAAGATGAATTTCACCTGTCGGTGTCCAGTTGGGGCACGAGCCAGTTTCCTGCATTTCTAGATACACGTATCCTATAACGATCTTTTCGCAGAAGAAAAAGGGATCGTAAACTTTAAACCAAGAAACTGCATGGAACACGTTAACTTTTGGTGAATCTGGTATGTGCTGCACGGAAGCGTGGTGGTTCTGTGACCCTCAGATTCGTTCAATTGGCCGTGTCATTCACAGAAATGTTGTTTCATCACTGAAAATGAGTTTCTCACAAAATCCATCCTCTTACATAAGCTATTGGAACTGTGCCAAAATTTCAAAGCCCCTGACTTCGTCACTGGGAATCAAGGGTTGTAGCAACTGTAAGTAGTAATGCTTCAGCTTCAGTCGTTTCCATAAAGTCTTCCAAACGCTCGGTTGTCACATCTCCATCTCTCAGTTTGTTCTCTTCATCGACTTACGTGAGCTACGTGCGAAACTCGCCCGTACGCGATCAACCGTCTCTTCACTCATTGCACGCCGACCCGTTGATTTCCTCTTGCAGATGAATCCTGAAGCTTCAAACAGCGCATAACGTCGCCGAGTTGAAGTGTCAGTTGGTGGATCTTCGTTGAACTTCGTTCTAAAATGTGGTAGCTTGCTACGGCAGATTGATGTGAATGCAATTCAAGCGCAACCTGGGCATTCTCATTGCCTTTCACCATCTTGCCTAACAGATCACTGCTGTGCCCTCACATCAGAAATCTGAAGTGCGCAGCAGTGGTACAAAACTTTTTGAGGTTTTGACAAAGTGTCAGTTAATGTAGCAACAGTGACTTTACGAAATTTCTTCAATCATTTATAATAACCTTGTATTTTGGTAATCGGTGGGGCTTAAGGATCACCAAAGTTCTCACGTAATCTCATGAGCGCTTTTCTGGATGTTGCAGTGCGCCCAGCAGCTGCGCGAAGTTGGAGGATGTGTGGGGCGGCGTCTCCAGTACTGGTAGCCGGTGCCGACTTCTTGCTGGGTGCACAGTCAGCCCATTCCGAAAGGCCTGGCTGATTATTTCAGCACCTTTGTTTTTTCGTACGTTTTTGGAAGTGGTTTTGATGTTTAATAAATGAATTGATTCATGGGCTAAGTAAATAAAGCTTTCAATCTTGATGTGATTGATGTTTGTTTGGTCGCCTGGCACTGCCGCTCGCAGCTGGGCGCTCCCTACCCCTCAAGAATGTTTCCTTCCTGCTACCGTTATGCTGGGCGCTGAGTTGATGTAGTGAATGAAACTGCACACATAATTCTTAATCAGTATTTGCTATCTATTGGCTATATGGATGACTGTACTTATAGTGTCCAGTCTCATTAATCTGAGCACCTGTCAACAGCGTGAATAACAACCTTTTGCAGAGGGGACCTCTGTGAGGCGTGAAGGAACAGAGTCATTGCTGTTCTGGAAGGTGCCGATAGGGACTCCAGTGCCATGGCAAACTGCGTTATGTTGCCCGGTTGAGGACTCATTTTGCCAACAGCCCGATAGATGTGGTTCCACAGATTCTCAATTTGGTTTAAATCTGGGGAGTTTGGTGGCCATCAGAGTACGGTAAAGACACCCTGGTGATCTTCGAACCACGCACGAAGGCTGCGAGCTGTGTGACACGTTGCATTACGCTGCTGGTAGATGGCATCGTGCTGAGGAGAAGCAAACTGCTTACAGTGGTGGGTATGGTCTCTTCCCCCCCCCCCCCAAGATAGATGCATATTTCCGTTGATCCGTTGAGCCTTCCAGAATGACATCATCCAGGGAATGCCCTTCGGCCTGGACCCTTCCTACCGTTGTTGCAGAGTTCATTAAAAAACATTAAATACTGTTGTGTGACATTCATTCTTCTCCGCAACACGTGTCTCTCAACTGATGACTCCAGTTTCTTACATGATAATCGAAGACGTGAAAAAAAAGACCGCTACGTATGCTCACGAACTAGCAGCAGATTGCAAGTAGACATAAAAGTGAATAAAGTGCACATGTACAAAATTAAGCTAAGAGCACATGGTATGCAACCTAACGTGGCAGCGCAATATCTATCGTCCCGCAATATATATCGTCCAGCAGTGCAAAGTGGCCGTGTACCGGGGGCACAGGATTACACGGGCGATTCGCCAATTATGTGTTAGGGAGGGTGTCGGCCAAGACAATGGCTAGCCTGTATCGGCGTTGGCCGCCGTCCAAGGGGTTGCCTGATACGGACTATGTCGCGCCTCCTGTTCCATGCAGGCGACCACCGTGGCTTACCGTTATATTAACTCCTTGATCCTACTACAACCGCTACCGACTGCACTAAAATATTTACAATTACCAATGACGGTTGAAGACCGTTCATAGCAGGAAATATGTATACAAGATGCAAATAAACATGGCTGTATCTGTCACACATAGGTTGGTTAGGGATATATTTCATTAATAAATTTCCGTGTCGTGTTAATTTTTTCTTCCTTTTTTTAATTTTCTAAGTAGTGCCCAACCCGTTTAGGAGCTACAGCTCCATTTTCAAGGACTGTGTAGATATACTGTGCGTTACATCTCCTTCAGTTTGTCACTACCTGTGTTACAGTTTGTGATGGAGTATTGCATTTCACATTGTTTCGATTGAAATAGATCGACGACAATAAAACAAAAAGAAAATAATTCGATGAGTGAGAGATAACAATTTCTGCTTTGCATTCTTACATGTTCATCACGAGATTTGGCGTACTCATTACCATACCGTGTGGCTCCAAATACTCGTTACAACGTACAGCGTATATTGCGAAATCTTTAATTTATACCTGTAGAGATTGTATAAATTGCATACTTAGCAATATAACGAATATTTTCAGTCTATATGTATGATAATAAGCATGTCAAATTTCGCGATGAAAATAAAATAATACGAAACAAAAAGCATTAACTGTCACTCCTCTTAAGATTTTTTTCACTTTATATTGTCAATCTGTTTAAATCTAAATAATGCGAAATTCAATACTCCATCACAAACTATAACATAGGTTTAATATGCGTCTTTTGAACCATGTAGTATTGCCATAAACATGCTAAATAATTCAAAATATAAGTAAAAATGTGCAAATTTTTTACTAATGCTGTAGACGAATGTTAATGGTGAAAAGCAGATACTAGAATATTTACTTGTTTCATTGATTGCACCTGCGACAGTTTTCTCGTAAAACTAACAACAGTGTCGTTGCGTTAGGGTTGGCTTAAAGACTCAAGTTTATATAAAGCCTATTGTATCCACACAGTCTTCAAATATGGAGCTGTAGCACCGAAGCGCGATGGACGCTAATTAGAAAATAAAAAATATTGTGACTGGAGACGTTATAATGTTGAAGTATATCGTTAATCTAGAAGTTACAGTCACGGACGGCCCATGGCTACACCTCTATTAATCTTTATATATAAAAGGCAATATTCCGACTGACTGACTCACCTCTTTCACTGACTCACCGTCGCCCAGTAGAATACACAAAGGACAGAAACTTGAAATTTGGAGAGGGTTTCGACTGTGTACTTTAGGCGTCGTTTCTGAAGGGATTTTTAGAAATTCCACTTCTAAGAGAGTGAAACTGGGGATGAAAGGTTTACTGAAAATATGTCAGTATTACGATAATTTTGAAGCTAGACCCACGAAATATGATACATGGTTTATCGGTCATAAATAAAAAAAATCGTGTTTCACCATTTAAAAATTAAACCATTAAGGGGGTAAAATAATGGGTTAACGTTTCTTCGAAAAAAATCATTATTAAGAACTACAAGGTATTGTTAAATCACATCTATGAAAACTGATACTTGAGTTCTCGGTTAGAAATAAAAGAAAACGCATGTTCCAGTGTTTCTGGAAATTCAACCTGAAAGGTCTCTGTTGGATTCCTTTCATGTTTAATTTCTTAAATCTGTTGCCATTTATGGAATAAATTCCTCTTCTAAATGTACTGTGGCGTTTCTGACTATCTGGGAGGAGACTGAGCAGTGGAACGTGTTACTTTTACACATAAACAAGAACGATCTGTCACACTACTACACTTTAAAGCACAGTTTATATGTAATTCTTATATGTAATTCATGTCACACAGTCTCATACGGAACCTACATCCGCTTTCTTTTATATACTGTATATGATAAGATACTGTCATCCCCCTTCCCTTTTGTGTGAGAGGATGAATGAGCATATGTATTTCTAGTTGCATGCTTGAGGGTAGCAGACAAGGCTGTCTGCTAGAGAACAGTAGGACCAACGTCGGAACAGGTAGCTACGCTTCCTAAAAGCAAAGAGGTTTCTATTCTTAGTATGGTCCTGTCCGTCCGTTGTCATGTTGGTATAGGAAGCTGCCCCTCTGGCCACTTCCGTTGGTCTTTGTGAGCCACCCCTCAGGAAGCACGCTCGGAAGTAGGTAGTTGCTGTGTGGCCGTGGCGAGCGTCTGAAGTGGTAAGATCTCCGGCTAAGCGCGTGTCTGTTAAGTCCGTAGGACAATGGATTTCTTAAGTTCAGCCTAACTAAAAATTTAATCACCTTGATTTCAGGTTTAGCTCTAAAATATCTAATGCTATCTTAAAGTGCAGCGGAGTGTAATTCTCGTGTTAAATTCAGATTATTTTGCGGTAGTTGCTTTGTTACTACTTTGTGAGTAAAGTGGAACCACGTGTTGATCAGTAACTCTAACTAAGTTCATCAATCTTAAATGCGAATGTTTGTGTGATTATAACGTCTCGTCTTGACTATATTTTTTTTAATATAGCAACTTTTCTTTATGCTTTTCTTTATGTTCAACCCACGTGGGGTGTATTTTGCGAGACCAGTACCACGTGCTTATATAACTGTTTGACCCATCAGGTTAATAGTAAGACGTTAGTAACCAGTTCAAGGTTTTTCTTTGGTCAATTGCTTTTCGATCTAATTTATTTTAATTATCAAAATTATTGTGGAGTTGTACGCTTTGTGTAAACCAAGTTGACCACGTGGAGCATGTGGTGTAATCATCAAAGTAGCCCTCAGCTATTCTTTTTGCGAAGACTTCACAAAGAGTTAATATGAATTTAGTATACCAGTGTGTGGTAATTACATGACGGACAGGATTGTGGTATGAACATAATTTCTTTGGGTAAAAACTGAATCTGTTGGTTGTGGTTAATTTCTTCTTGCTTATGTTTCAATGTTCTTCGTGTGTTATTTTATGAATGGAGTGTTGTATGCAGTTTCCCAAATCTTGGCTCCATATTTTATGTGTTCCGTAAGATTACAATCTCACATTCTTTTTCAATCGTAAATAAGGCACCAGCTCAGTTATAACTCACGTATAATATGCTGAAATTTCAATGAACAATCTTAAAATAAATTTCCAAGTATAAACTGATTTCTTTCTTTTTATTTAAATTCTCCTTTTTTATATATATATTTTACCGGTTTTGTATGACTATTAAAAGATTATCATTAATGTTAGTCTGCTAAATATCTAATGAAACAGTTGCCCAGTAATCCACGGTTAACGTCCCTAGACAGATCACGGCTTTTAACCCACTTTCATTGTCTATTAGCTCCGACATCAGCATACCAAAATTAAAGTTACAATATTACACATACAGCTAAGAAAATTAAAGTAGCAATCTTACACATGGCGACCCTGTTCTGTGATTCCGCTAGACTCTGGAATCTCTGAAATGTTAGATTGCGAGCGTGTTATAATCTTAATTTTTTTTCCTTACAGCGCTCAAACAACTTCTGCGTTGTTTCCGAGCAGACTTTCAAAAGATTCACGGCGTTGTTGATCGGCGTTGCGTTGTTTGTCTTGTTGTGTTTTTTTTTATAATTGTGTGTTTTATATGTCTGTGTGTTTTTTTATTGTCGCTTGTAAATTCCACTGTTTCGATCTAAGATAAAAATTTGTTTTGCGTGTGAAAAAGTGCGTACTAGGTTGGGTATCTTTCGTGTGACTGTCGTAATTTTTGTGGGACACATTTATTTTGATTAGTGTGTCGCATACCGGTTATAAATTGCACTAATGCAGACACGTAACCAAACTAAAAGTAAGCGGTCCGACAACCTAACCAACATGGACCAAGGGGATAATTTAATTTCGAATGTTAACGCGTCGGGCGGTTCCGAAAATGCAATGGGGAATACTTCAGACGAAATGCAAGACAGGACGAACGGGCTCACATCAGAGCCACAAATTAATTTGCCTCCAACTAACCAAATTGATTTGGCAGAACTCATGAAAGCCTTATTGCAACAAAATAAAGAATCATCCGAAAAATCGATCCGCGAGCTAGGCGAACAAATGACGCAGAAATCTGAAAAATCGATCCGAGAGCTAGGGGAACAAATGACGCAGAAATCTGAAAAATCGATCCGGGAGCTAGGGGAACAAATAGACGAAAAACTAATCCAGCAGACAAATAAAGTCGACAAGTCGATGCAGAGAGTGTCCGATGATATCTCACAAAGAATAAACAATCTGGCAAGTGAGATAAAAAGTGATATTATGAAAGAATTAGGCCGTACATTTGAACAAATCGATGATCGTCTGCAAGCTTTAGAACAGAGCAAGCGTAGGGGCGATACAGAATCTAAAGAAAGCGAAGAACGGCTACTTAGGAATTTCCAAGAGCTGAGGGAAGAATGCCAAAGGGAACACCAGCAGGTACTGTCGAGTGTCCAAGAGGCGGAAACGCATTGTCCCACGTCCCTTAGCAACACAATAGCGGACAACAGTTTAGCGATCCACGCGTTGGAACAGCAAATAGAACAACTGAAGCAGACTGGGGCGGAGGACAAGAGACAAATTGATGATAAGATTGCGGCATTAGCGGACACTGTAGGCACGATGAAGCTGACGGAAAGCGAGAACAATACTACACCGGTAGCGGCCGCAGAGACCGAAGAAGTGCGTTCGCTTCTTAGATTTCAGAAGGGACAGTTTGAAGTGAACAGACAACACAAAGCTGTAACAGGCGAATTACAAGAACGCGTGGCGCATCTGGAAAACCGCATGGCGTGTGATTCCGAACTCGTCAATAGCATTAAAAATAGCCGTACGAACAGTGCAGAGAGGGACTCCGGCCACGAGGGAGATTTTGACGACAGGGAAGAATGTAATTTGAGGGGCAGACATGAGAATAATAGAAACATTCAAGGGCTTCGCCAGGAGGAAATGCGGGGATTTGATTTCAAACATTTCCTTACGGTGAGAAAGTTTGAGATTTTCCGAAATTCGCAAAAAGGAATACATCCACGAGCATGGCTCGAGCAATTTGAGTTCTGTCTTCCTCCCGACTGGGCAAGTTCACATAAGATAGAATATATGTGTGGCTATTTGGAAGGCGAACCGGCGATTCGCATGAGGTCGGCAGCGCGTCACTGCAACTCCACTCGGGAGTTTCGACAAGCCTTTCTGTCCGCCTATTGGTCGGAAGCGGCACAAGATAGGGTCAAACATGGCATAATTATGCTTCCAAATTTGAACCAGTCTGGTTTCGGCAGCCCTGCACGTCTATTCGACCACATGCTGCAGGCAAATAAATTTTTATACGACCCATACGGGCCTGCGGAACTAATTAGGATATGCATCACCAAATTGCCGATGCACTTGCGGCACGTCATTCTTGCGGGACGATGCAAAGAGGACGTGGAAACGTTTAAAACACTTCTCCAAGATTTGGAATATAATACAGCAGAATGCCCGCCTAATCAGGCACAAAGTTATTACGGGGCACAGCAGCGCGATCGCAGTCGTGGCCGTAGTACTAATCAACGGCGTGACTGGTCGTCGCGACGCGAACGGAACAATAATCGGGACAGGCCGTATAGAAACTGGGGTAACAGTCGCGATCACAGGTGGAACAACAGAAATGATCGAGGACGTGGACAGAATCGTGAACGGAACAGTTACGGCAACCAGAATCGATATTACGGTGAACACGGTGGGAATAGGACTGTAGGCGGAGCACCTCATGATGTTGAAATTCGGCCGGCTAACCCTAGACATAATCCAGCAAATGGAAATGAACAAAACCGGCAATGACAAACGATCAGCGCAGAAGGCGCCCAATCGGAACAAATGAGCGACATGGGAAAGGACTGCATACGGTATATAGAGAGGGAAGATATTAGAGAGGATTTGTTGCAAGAAACTACGAGTGCTAAAATTTCTGGCATAAATCCAGTCGTGACAGTTGCAGTAAACGAAATATGTTTTAAGTGTGTCATTGACACTGGAAGCCCTTTCTCGATAGTGAGCGAGGCAGCATTTCAAAAATGCGAAGGGACTGGGACTTGGCCCGTTTTTCAAGTGCGAGGAATAAAGGTGAAGGGCGCGATCTACGGTAAGAGCATAGAAATCCGAAGGCAGACTCGGCTTAATTTTACCTGCCAGGGAAGAGAGTTTGAGTACAATTTCTTTGTGCTCCCAATGCTGAATGTGGCAATGATTTTAGGAAATGACTTCATGAATGCCCACCATGCAGTAATTGACATGGGTGGAGGAGTAATGACAGTTCATGTTGGGGATCAGCCAATTAATTTAGTATTTGATGAATGCATATTACGTGCCGAATCAGAAATTAGTTGCCTAAAATTTCAAACTCAAACCGAATCGCAACCCAGACTGGAGCTACTCGTGAACTACGTAAGTGAGTCGTGCTCTACGTCTGGTGAGCAGGGAAAAGATGTTGCTTTTGCTGATGCACTGAGAAAGAGCATCGCGGGTGTCAGAACCACGGACAGGGAAAAGGAGAAATTGTATTGCCTACTTAGGAATCATGAACGGGTATTTTCTGAGACTCCCGGGGCGATTAAGGGTTTTACTTACCAATTCAGGGTACGTGAACATCAGAAATTTTCTGTTAGACCATACCCTATTCCCGTGGCATATAAAGCCCAGGTGGAGAAGGAAATAAACAAGATGTTAGAACAAGGAATAATTGAGCGGGCAGTAAGCTCGTACAATTCACCCTTGCTTGTCGTGCCAAAACGCGACAACTCAGTTCGTTTGGTGCTAGACTCGAGACAGATAAACACAATTATTATGTCGGAAACGGACAGGCCTGAGAGCCTTGAGGAACTCTTACAACGTTTCCACGGAGTAAAGGTACTATCATCTGTCGACCTCCGTTCGAGTTTTTGGCAAATCGTGCTACACCCATCTTGCAGATTATATACAGCGTTCCTGTGTTACGGAAATTGTTTCCAATTCCGGCGTCTCCCGTTCGGACTAAACGTCTCATCATCTGCTTTTATAAGGGGATTAAATAGCATTTTACCTGATGATTTGAAACAGCGAGTGACAATTTACGTGGATGACATATTAATTGCGGAAAAGTCGTGGGAGGACCATAATGACGTTCTGAACAGACTACTGGATGTTTTTGAGAAGGCAGGTGTAACAGTCAACTTAGATAAGTCACAGTTCGGACGAGAGAACATAAAATTCTTAGGCCATATTGTCTCAGCAAATGGAATACAACCTGACCCGGAGAAAATTGCGGCGATAGCGGAGTGTGCAATCCCGACAAATAAAAAACAGTTGCGAGCATTCTTAGGCCTGTGTAATTTTTATAAGCGATTTATAAATTTTAGTGTACTTGGTACACCCCGTCTATGTGGACTAACAGGGAAGAACGCTTTGTGGGTCTGGGATCAAGAGGCACAGGATGAATTTTATAAATTAAAAAAGGCATTGGTAGAGGCTCCCATCCTCGTGCATCCCGACCTGACACAAGAATTCTGTTTAATGACGGACAGTTCCTTGTCAGGATTAGGTGCGGTACTGTTTCAAACGGGAGGAAATGATGATATTACAACTTGGAAAACAATCTCGTTTGGGAGCAGGGTGCTCTCTCGATGTGAAAAAAATTATTCTGTCACGGAACTCGAAGCACTCGCGATAGTTTGGGCATTCTCAAAATTTAGGTATTTTTTATTTGGGAGGACCACCAAGGTGTACAGTGACCATCGTGCACTCCAATTTCTTATGAGCACAAAAATCACGCATGGGAGACTAGGACGCTGGGCACTATACCTACAGGAATATAACTTCACTGTAGAATACATTCCTGGACAAAAAAATGTAATTGCTGACGCTCTATCGCGCATTCCTATAGGTTTGCTTCACACAGAAGAAAGGGAACTGGGTGAAAATAATTTTAGCATCCTATACTTACAGAATGTAGCGTTCGAGAATTTTGTTACCACCTCTTTAGGGAGTATAGCGGACGAACAGGATAAGGACGCTGTACTGAAAGATATAAAGACGAAGTGGGAGGACAAGGAGAATGTAGGAATACGCCAGTACTACTTAGTGCGCAATAGAATATTATTCAAGAAACGAGCCCCGGACGACTCCAGATGGGTGTTGGTGATTCCGGAGGAACTCGTAAACAAAATTATATGGTACATACACTTGAGTTATGGTCACTTCGGAGCACAGAAATGTTGTGAAAAACTGAAAGAGACATGCTATTTTAATAACATGCTACGGCGTATTCGTGGTGTACTTAGAGTGTGCGGACCTTGTCAGCGAGCAAAGGCGGCCACAGTGACTTATGCTGCATCATTGCACCCGATAATACCAAGCAAACTTTGTGACCTCGCGGCCGTGGATCTATTTGGGCCACTAATACGATCTAAAGCAGGTTTTGCATATGTTTTTGTAGCGGTGGAGCTAACCTCCAAGTTTGTGTGTCTGACTCCGTTGAAGCGAGCCACAGGAAGGGCAGTGGCAACTGCATTTGAAAAGCAGTTTCTGCATGAAGTTGGGAGCGTGAAAAGGGTTATCTCGGATAATGGACCACAATTTAGATCGCAATACTGGCAGCGGATGCTTCGAAGAAGAAGAATTAAACCTATATATATATCTCTCTTTCACCCCAGCTCGAACCCCAGTGAGCGTATTATGCGTGAATTAGGAAAATTATGTAGGTTATACTGCAGTCGTGATCACCGATCGTGGGACATACACCTAAAAGGATTTCAGAACATAATTAATGAGTTGCCTAATACGTCAACAAAGCTTCCGCCAATCACTGTGCTAAAAAACAAGGAGCCCCCAAGCAAATTCAAAGAGGTGGTGCCTTGGCCACTAGAGCCGAGACTACGCCGGAACGCAATTGTTGACTTAGCTTTACGCAACATCAAGCGTGCAGCAGAAGCCAGAGTCAAGGCGTATAAGAAACACGTGAGAAAAACAGTGTTTCATTTAGGACAAAAAGTTCTTATCAGATCACACAAGCTGTCTAACAAACGGTCAGGTGTCTGCAAGAAATTTTTTAATCTCTTTAACGGCCCGTATCGGATAAGGAAGATTCCCCATAAAAACGCCATAGAAGTGGAAACTCTTCGATCGAAGAAGTCAAAAGGACTACACCATGTGTCAAATGTAAAACCATACATTGAGTAGAAAGAGCAGTGAGGAGTAGAGAGGACGGTGAAGAGAGACAATTGATTAGTTTAAATTTATAACATGCATTTTGAATAATATGTTGGTAAAAATAGTGATAAAGATGTTTCTATGTGATGGATTGAAGTGATGTTTTAAATTTTTTTTTTGTGCAATTGGGATTTAGTTTGATTCAAACGTGAAGATAAAAGGTTTCTTTGTGAACGAGTAAAATGCTGTTTATGGTTTTTTTTTGTGTGTAAATTGAAAAGAGTCGCTCGTGAGGAAAGCAAGATCGTTGCTGAATTAGTGCATAAACTCAGGGGAATATCCGATCTGTGGGTATTATGGGTCTGGCAAACCCAGGTCCCCAGCTGTTAGTAGCCTTGTTTCCGATTTTCTGCTTTCAGTGCTACTATCTATCTATTACTATTCTATATCTGTCAGTATAAATGAGGATCTCTTACTATAGTATGCGTGCTGTATGAATATTTTAAGATAGGAGAACTCTGAGAAAGGAATGAGTAAGTTAGGAATCTTGAAAACAGGATGCGATAATACGATTGTTGAACCATTGGCTTCCAATATGCGATGATATGTTAATATTGATGATATATGTGTTTTTTGTTCTTTATAGCTGAGTACGTAAAGTGCTGTCTGTGGATTTCGTAAGTATATTGATTCCCTTCAAGGTGAAAGAAGAATTGTGGTTTGTGTAATTTACGTGGCTCTGAAATATTATTGTGGTAGTCAAATACGAGCAGCTTTTCAGCAAATGGAGAATGGAACGGAAATATGGATCCTTTTTGTAGTCTTGATTGATGTTGAGCCAAAGCCTAAAAAAATTATTCTGCGTTAATACTTGTCCTAGAAAAGCGACGTTTATGTGTTTTGCTGATGCTGTGAGCATTACAGCTTACTGTTTTCGCTGGTGCGGGATGCACTGCAGCCTATATGATTTGTACTGAGGAAATTTCCCTCTTGAAAGTAGAGGATGATTAAATAATTTTGATTATGGGAACGAAGGAAAGCTTGGTTTAAGGTAATAAGGATAAAGCAAAACATTTGTCATTTAAACTACAGGAGGATTCGGATCTTTTGTGTCTGTTGTAAGTTCAATATGTTAAGATGATACTGTTTTACAGAATAGAGGTGACCACAATTTTGCCATTCATGAGAAATGAATCCAGAATAACCACCACAGGCGAAATAACTGATTTGGAAGCGAAAGGTAACGTAAAGAAGGAACGAAATCGCAGCAAAATGGGTAAGAAAATGTAATATAACCTGTATAATGCAAACATTTTTAACCTTCTCAGAGTCATCTGCGTGATTAATTGTCGTGATAACGTAATTTTAGGTGAAATTTTCTTACTGTTTTATGTGTGAATATATGAGTATGATAAATGTATAATTGCGAGTCTCTTTTCAGGTGTGCGAACTGGTATAAATGTTTTGGCTTGTAAATAACCATTGTTCTTTTTAATGTGTATGTTTAAGGAAAGTTCTCCATATTTATCATGTGACAAGACGTATGCCGCGAGCGTCAAGAAGAATGTTGTAGTGGTATATACACGGTGTTGAAATAGCATTGAAGTAGCTTATTGGGTTAACTAGTAGTGGATAGAAGTAGAATATTGAGTAATGCATGTTTATGGGTAGTTAGTTTGTAGAATAGACAACAGGTGTGCATGTATGTGTGTGTAAATAACATGTGAACCCTATGCTGTCCTGACCTATACTTGCACAAGGCATAATCCTATTCATTTTAGTGAATTAATAAATAGCATTTGATTTATTAAAACGTAAGTGAACCACATTAGTGATGTGGATTTAAATATTATATTGTCAGTTCATTTAAATTTTTATTTTTATACTGTCAAGTCATTTCACTTTTATTTTTTTTACATTGTCAAGTCATTTAAATTTTATTTTATATTGTCGATTCATCTAATTTTTTTTATTTAAAAAAAAATATATTAAGTCTCACTTTGTTCTTAAAAAATTGAGAAAGACAATACTAAGTGGTATTATGTATGACATTTTGTAATCACATAAGGATGATGAAAAATTTCTGTGAATGCAGTTGAGAACCTGAAAGCGAACCGGCAAAACTCTTAAGAGACAGCGGGAGCAGCCGGACTAGTTGTAAACTGGCGGGTTTCCCAGCGGGACACGCTGTCATCCGGGCCACTTTGGGAGCGCGGCCGACAACAAAAGGAGAGTAAGCGGCAAACACTTTCCCTTGTACCTGGAGCTAATGGGCGGCCGCCCCGGGCGACCCTTCCTCGAGGCGATGACCTGAGATGGGCGAGCGGTCCACGGCGCGGAAATCCATCTGCTGGCAACGCACCACACGCACGCGACCGTGCCGAGACGGCCGCGGTGAAACAACACAAGGGGCGTGGAGCCCTTTGACAGGTACTGCCCAGAGAAACTTGCAGACGTCAACGACGCCTATCGACATTTCCTGATGGATGCCTACTGTCAAGCGACAGTAAATCTTGGTTCGATGTTCTCTGGTCGCTAAGGGTGGCACAAAAGAAGAGCCATTAAGTGTCATCCTTGCCCGAGAATATCAACCTGGCGTATCAAACGAGGATACCGCACGAATTTGACAATACAAACATGGAACCAAATCGAGATGTACGTGACACGAGAGAAACTTCATGAGAGGGCAGAGACGGCGGGATCGCACGCAACAGATGGACAAAAATCCCTACTGACAGCTGCGGCGACGAACCCCCCCCCCCCCTCTTTCCCCTATATTGTGCCTCGGAACAGTGGAAGTGCTGAGTGTGTCAGTGAACAGTGATTATACGGTTCTTAGTCCAGTGTATATACGTGTGTTTCTGTCAGAGAAACTCTGACTCGTGTGTTTTGCAGGAGTTCGATTTATTGGTGTTTATTAGACTGACTCTTGTATTTTGCAGGTGTTCTATTTATCTTTTTTAGACTTTGACTCTTGTATTTTGCAGGTGTTTTATTTATAGGTGTTTTTTTTGTTGTACATGTTGACTATTGTACTGTTTTATTTATCAATGTTTGTTTTTGTGTGATGCATTAGATTTGTGATATTTTGTTTCGTAAATTCATTGCTGTGGCATTGCTTCGTTTATCAGTCAGATAGCATTTTATTCTCATTGAACTGTGATCGATTAGCCTTTGCATGGGGCATATTTACTGTGAGGAACCCCTTAAGGGTAACAATCACATAATTATTGTAGTTTCAGTATAATGACACAGTGCTCATTGTTTGCTAGCTAATTGAAATATAGTAGAGTGATTAAATGAGTGCCACATAGTTATTTTAATTCTACAAATTATTAGTTTTATACGATATAGAATTTTTTTGCGATAACCACTTTGTAAAACATGTTTTTTCTCTTATCGTTTTGTTGCTTTTGCAGATTGTGCATTGTTATGTTCTGCTTTTTAATACCGATGTTATTTGATGTTCTTTTTTTTAATTGCTGTGGCACCTTTGCTATTTTCATAAATTTTGCTTGTTAATAAACAGTCATAAATTTTCCTGTGATCAGTTGGCTCTTGCAATGAGCAAATACTGGTGAACTCCATAAGGGTAACAACCAGAAATTGTTTTCATATTAATGACACAGGAACTATTGTTTTTACTTGCTGATCGAATTAGGTCCACACTACCTTTTAAATAGGTGTCACAGATTGTGTTCTTTTTTTTCTGTTTGAAATTGGTAGATTCTAAAGATGTGTTGAAATCATTGTGTTTTAGCAAGTAGCTGGTGTCCTTTTGCCTTTTCTTTTACACTTTTGGTTTAAGTAGGGTGTAGAAGCCTGCTTGGGAATGTCCTAGCATGGCCAGAAAATTCCCTGCACAGTCTTTTCCCGGAGCGTTGGGGTTATGAAAGGTCTCTGTTGGATTCCTTTCATGTTTAATTTCTTAAATCTGTTGCCATTTATGGAATAAATTCCTCTTCTAAATGTACTGTGGCGTTTCTGACTATCTGGGAGGAGACTGAGCAGTGGAACGTGTTACTTTTACACATAAACAAGAACGATCTGTCACACTACTACACTTTAAAGCACAGTTTATATGTAATTCTTATATGTAATTCATGTCACACAGTCTCATACGGAACCTACATCCGCTTTCTTTTATATACTGTATATGATAAGATACTGTCATCCCCCTTCCCTTTTGTGTGAGAGGATGAATGAGCATATGTATTTCTAGTTGCATGCTTGAGGGTAGCAGACAAGGCTGTCTGCTAGAGAACAGTAGGACCAACGTCGGAACAGGTAGCTACGCTTCCTAAAAGCAAAGAGGTTTCTATTCTTAGTATGGTCCTGTCCGTCCGTTGTCATGTTGGTATAGGAAGCTGCCCCTCTGGCCACTTCCGTTGGTCTTTGTGAGCCACCCCTCAGGAAGCACGCTCGGAAGTAGGTAGTTGCTGTGTGGCCGTGGCGAGCGTCTGAAGTGGTAAGATCTCCGGCTAAGCGCGTGTCTGTTAAGTCCGTAGGACAATGGATTTCTTAAGTTCAGCCTAACTAAAAATTTAATCACCTTGATTTCAGGTTTAGCTCTAAAATATCTAATGCTATCTTAAAGTGCAGCGGAGTGTAATTCTCGTGTTAAATTCAGATTATTTTGCGGTAGTTGCTTTGTTACTACTTTGTGAGTAAAGTGGAACCACGTGTTGATCAATAACTCTAACTAAGTTCATCAATCTTAAATGCGAATGTTTGTGTGATTATAACGTCTCGTCTTGACTATATTTTTTTTTAATATAGCAACTTTTCTTTATGCTTTTCTTTATGTTCAACCCACGTGGGGTGTATTTTGCGAGACCAGTACCACGTGCTTATATAACTGTTTGACCCATCAGGTTAATAGTAAGACGTTAGTAACCAGTTCAAGGTTTTTCTTTGGTCAATTGCTTTTCGATCTAATTTATTTTAATTATCAAAATTATTGTGGAGTTGTACGCTTTGTGTAAACCAAGTTGACCACGTGGAGCATGTGGTGTAATCATCAAAGTAGCCCTCAGCTATTCTTTTTGCGAAGACTTCACAAAGAGTTAATATGAATTTAGTATACCAGTGTGTGGTAATTACATGACGGACAGGATTGTGGTATGAACATAATTTCTTTGGGTAAAAACTGAATCTGTTGGTTGTGGTTAATTTCTTCTTGCTTATGTTTCAATGTTCTTCGTGTGTTATTTTATGAATGGAGTGTTGTATGCAGTTTCCCAAATCTTGGCTCCATATTTTATGTGTTCCGTAAGATTACAATCTCACATTCTTTTTCAATCGTAAATAAGGCACCAGCTCAGTTATAACTCACGTATAATATGCTGAAATTTCAATGAACAATCTTAAAATAAATTTCCAAGTATAAACTGATTTCTTTCTTTTTATTTAAATTCTCCTTTTTTATATATATATTTTACCGGTTTTGTATGACTATTAAAAGATTATCATTAATGTTAGTCTGCTAAATATCTAATGAAACAGTTGCCCAGTAATCCACGGTTAACGTCCCTAGACAGATCACGGCTTTTAACCCACTTTCATTGTCTATTAGCTCCGACATCAGCATACCAAAATTAAAGTTACAATATTACACATACAGCTAAGAAAATTAAAGTAGCAATCTTACAAACCTCCTAAATGAGTGAGACAGGGGATGAAAACTTTTCTGATATTATTTCATTATGAAAGTATTTTAAAAGTTAAATATTTGCAAATTTCTATTTAGCTTCCCTGTTAGAAATAAAAATACATGTTTAACTATTTTTGGAAATTCAGCCCTTAAGGGGTTGGAAGAGGTGATGAAATTTTTTTAAGAAAGTGTTCCACTATATTAAAAAATTTTAAAACTCAATCTATGAAAAGATGGTATTTCACTTTTCAGTTGGATATAAAGAAATGTCTGTTAGGTAATGGAAGTTTATACGGAAAATTGATCACAAGAATGCACAGACATGGTTAACAAAAACCTTCGATATCAGCCACCGGAATTCCTTTTCGGTCCGATGTGCATGCTTCTATGACCTCAATTAGGGTGAAAAGTTTAGAAGGTGTCGCGGTTTGTAAACAACATAAAAATTCGATAAAGGAAAACCAAAACAAACCTGCGCAGACCATACTATTTATGCAAGTGAAGCGTCGGGCGCTAAGCTAGTAATATATTTACGTAGTGTATCTACTAGCCAGTTCAAGTACTGTTTGGGTCGGACCTCAGTATTCGAAACGGGTTTTGCAATCTGTACCCTATGAACAGATTGATCCTGAATTGGTTTTCCTGCATGGAGGCCAGAGAAGGAGGATTACTGGTATTAAAAACACCTTATAATACTGTCATGGATGCACCTTTTAATACTGACATGAACGCATTGGCAGAACGTGCTTTTGCTCTGTTCTGCATAAAATAAACCAAAGTCGTTCCGTTAGCTACATTCAGGAGAAGTTATGCATTGGTGAAAAAAGATGGGGTCAATAAATCCTGATTCAGCAGTTGCACACCGCACGTCTCCGCTTCACGCTGAAGCTCTCAGCGTAATTGGTGAGGATTTTTCGAACTTCAAAATCGTATGTTCTCCAAGTTCACGAGGACCGATAAATGCAGCCATGCTTCCATGCTTCAACAACAAAGAAAAAAGAGCTGCTTGAAAGTCGCCTGCTGTTGGACACCTTCCGTGGATATAACATATGCGCATCGATAAGCACCTGTCCATCTCAACGAGCCTCAGTCACTTATCCGTCCGCAAGAGTAGTTTAGCTCTGGAAGGGAACTGCAAGGCATGTCTTAGCAAGTCAATTAAGCCTGGTGTTTTGGGAGTTTGTTTTTGTTGTCTTCTCAGTTAGTTATTGGCTACTGATTTGTTTTGGGTTTTGAAATCGTTAGTTCGTTGTATTGTTCATGGTTTTAAAGATTTTTTTTGTTTCGTTTGGTATTGGGTATGTGTGCGTTGTCCCCGTCTACAATTATTTGTTAGCTGACTGAGTGGTAAGTATGTTTTTATGTATTTTTGGTCTTTACTGCAAAAAGTGTAGTGCGTTTCTCTACTTTAGTAACTTGTTTTTGAGATTTGGATATCGAAATAGGTATTTTTTATGTCCTATGGTTTAGTTCGTTGTTGGAAATTCATATTTAGTAATTTACAGTGGTGGGTATCGTGGAGTTCGTCGTAGTTATTTAGGTCTCGTTAGGTATGGATAGTAGTTAGTTTTGCTAGTTGTGATTTGTTGGTATCGCAGATTTCCTTTGAGCTATTGGTGAAGAGAAATTTTCGGTACCAGGTTTTCGAAATGTATTTGAGGGCCTGGTATCGCTGTCTACGTTTGAGCTATACATGACAGTGACATATATTTTTTGTATTTGTATGTTTGGTTTCTTATTGTATTTCTAGTTTGTTCCCCCCTGAAACTGCCAAATTCCCACGACTGTGTCGTTAGTTTCATTTCGTTGGTCGAATGAAACATTTCACGCGTTACTTACGCTTGATTGCCGGCGTTATGACCTACCCTGAGTTCGACATCTTGATATGGTCAAGAAATAAGTGTCAAAGCAGGATAATGGGGTAGGACCGTGCGCTAATCACGAGAATAAACATGTCTTCATTGAATTCTTACTTCACAACAAGCAAATACCCTTTTCATCAGACCTTATATTACACTTAACAGTCAAATTAATGTGACCACTGCCTATGTTCGACGTCAGTGTGCAATAACCATTCACAGACTACTGATGTCAGTACCAGCTGTGGAGGATATACAAAGCGTTTCGGGGGGACGCGGGAAACGGTGCAGTCGTTGTCTTAAAGAGGAAACGGAGCTATTGATCTGACATCGAAAAGAGAATGGTCAGTGGTTTTCGGGCCAAGGATGGAAGCCTTTCCGAAACGGCTAAGATAGTAAACTGGTCGCATGCCGCCGTAGTTAAAGTATAACGTGACCCTTTTATTTGAAGCACCTTCTTTCACCGACCCTTTTATTTGAAGCTGAGATACACTCACGCTCATAAATTAATGATAATGCTGATACATGGTAAAGCAACACTCTGGTGGGCGGTATGAGGGTTTAAATCATCTCGGGGTATGACCATGCGGTGCATTTGACCTCCGGTCGTCGCACGGTGGTGCTGGCAGCAATCTACATACGGAGAGGGGTGTTGGTGCATGTCAGAGTACGGTGCAGCGAGTAAGTGTGCAGATGTTTTCAGACGTGCTAATGGTGACGGTGTGTTGAAAACGGCTCAAGGAACACATATTGATCACGTTATGAGGGGTAGAATACTAGGACGACTGGAGGCTGGTCAAACACAGCAGGTCGTAGCACGGGCCCTCCGTGTGCCACAAAGTGTGATCTCAAGATTATGGCAACCATTCCAGCAGACAGGAAACGTGTCCAGGCGCTACAGTACGCGACGTCCACAGTGTACAACACCACAAGAAGACGGATACCTTACCATCAGTGCCCGCAGACAGCCACGGAGTACTGCAGGTAGCCTTACTCGGGACCTTACCGCAGCCACTGGAACAGTTGTCTCCAGACACACAGTCAACAGACGACTGAACAGACATGGTTTATTCGCCCGGAGACCTGCAAGGTGCATTCCACTGCCCCTGGTCACAGGAGAGCCGTAAAGCCTGGTGTCAAGAACACAGTACATGGTCATTGGAGCAGTGGTCTCAGGTTATGTTCACGGACGCGTCCAGGTATAGTCTGAAGAGTGATTCTCGCCGGGTTTTCATCTGGCGTGAACCAGGAACCAACCCCCTAATGCCCTTGAAAGGGACCTGTATGGAGGTCATGGTTTGATGGTGTGGGGTTGGATTATGATGGGTGCACGTACACCTCAGCATGTCTTTGACAGAGGAACTGTAACACGTCAGGTGTATCGGGACGTCATTTCGCACCAGATGTCCGCCTTTTCAGGGGTGCAGCGGGTCACACTTTCCTCCTCATGGATGATAACGCACGGCCCTACCGAGCTGCCATCATGGAGGAGTACCTTGAAACGGAGGATATCAGGCGAATGGAGTGGCCTGCCTGTTCTCCAGACCTAAACCCCATCGAGTTCGTCTGGGAAGCTCTCGGTCGACGTATCGCTGCACGTCTTCAAACCCCTACGACACTTTAGGAGCTCCGACAGGCACTGGTGCAAGAATGGGAGGCTATACCCCAGCAGTTGCTCGACCACCTGATCCAGAGTATGCCAACTTGTTGTGCGGCCTATGTACGTCTGCATGGTGATCATATCCCATATTAATGTTGGGGTACATGCGCAGGAAACAGTGGCGTTTTGGAGCACATGTGTTTCGGGACGGTTTTCTCAACTTATCACCAATACTGTGGACTTACAGATCTGTGTCGTATGTGTTCCCTATGTGCCTATGCTATTAGCACCAGTTTTGTGTAGTGCCACATTGTGTGGCTTCACATTCCGCAATTATCCTTAATTTATGAGCATGAGTGTAGTTCACGAGGTGCGGTCTAGGAAACCCCAACACGTGTCAACTAAATGCAATCGACAGTAAAATATTGCAGGGTTGGTGATTTAGGAGGGTAATGCAGTGGAATGACGAAGGCCGGAAAAGGGGGCGGGGGTTATAGGGGATAACCCAAGAATTGACAATAGAGAGGTAGTTCCAAAATTCCCGCGATATTTGAGAGACCACAACTCGTGGGTTAGGGGTTAATCCAATTGTCTGTGAAAATATTCAAGAAACATTTCTTGGCTTCAGCTCGGAGTGCCGAGAGTATGTTTGATTATAAATACATAAAAGGTCGTATGGATAGGATGAGCAACAATATGGAACTGTTTGCTGATGATGTTTTAATATTCGGGGTAATGTCGTCGTTGAGTGACTGTGGGAGGATACAGAATTGCTTGGTCAGAATTTCTGATCGGTGTGGTAAACGGCATCTTGCTCTAAAAGCAGAAAAATATAAGTTAATTGAAATCAGTAGAAAAAACAATCCTGTAACGTTCGAATACAATATTAATGGCATGCTGCCTAACACAGTCACGTAGACTGTCTATGTACACGTAACGCTGCAAAGCAATATGAAGTGGAACGAGCACTTAAGGACAGTGGCAGGGAAGGAGAATGGTGGACATCAGTTTATTGGGAGAAATTTAGGAAATTGTGGCTCATTATAAAGGAAACCGCACATAGAACACCAGTGCAACTCATTCTTAAGTACTGCTCGAGTGTTCGGGAAAAGACATCAAAGCAATTCAGAATTGTGCTACTAGATTTGTTACTGGTAGGTTCGATTAACACGTGAGCATTAAGAAGGCATTTCGTGAAAGTTCTGTTCATGAAGCACTACTGAGGAAATTTAGATAACCGGCATTTGAGGCCGACCATAGAACATTCCTCTGCTGCCAGTGCACATTCCTCGTAAAGACCATGAAGGCAAGGTAGGAGAAACTTCGGCTCGTACAGAGGCATATAGGCAGTCATTTCTCCCTCGTTCCATTCGCGAGAGCAACAGGAAAGGGAATGAGTAGAGACAGTATATCCTCCAGCACGTAGGTATGGAGATATGCAGATGTAAATGGTCTGACGAGGATTCGAGCTCAGTACTCCTATGTCACCTCTCTCGCTAGCATTGTTGCAGTGTGGAACAGTAGATTGACATCGGCAAGTGCGACGCTCGGCCATCTGCGCGCCGGTGGGCGGTTTCGGACAGTGCCAGCGGCGCGGCGTGACGTCATAAATACTGTGGAGGACGCTGGCGCGCACGTGCTCCAAATAATAAACAGCGGCGCGGGCCGGGCGTAGCCGTGAAATACGGTCCGATGACCGCTGCCACTGCTGCCGTCCTGTCCGGTAATGGAGTTCCCCCAGCAGGCGGACGTCACGACGCTCGTATTTAACGCCACGGCGCGGAAGCGGCGCTGCGGACGGGCTCCTTCTGTTTCCGCCCTCGCAATTAATAGCCAACATTTCTTTTTTCGTTTCTGTTTGCTGTGATATTATCTGGCCAGTATAGTACTGGATCACTCGAATCAGGCAAAAGCCAAACTCAGCAACCTAAAAGGTTGTCCAAGTGCAATGCTCGTATCTGCTGTCTTGTCAACAATACGAGATGTCCTGGACCATTTTACGCTACCGGTTTTTCGGAAGCAATCCCGTAATGTATACTCCTGGAAATGGAAAAAAGAACACATTGACACCGGTGTGTCAGACCTACCATACTTGCTCCGGACACTGCGAGAGGGCTGTACAAGCAATGATCACACGCACGGCACAGCGGACACACCAGGAACCGCGGTGTTGGCCGTCGAATGGCGCTAGCTGCGCAGCATTTGTGCACCGCCGCCGTCAGTGTCAGCCAGTTTGCCGTGGCATACGGAGCTCCATCGCAGTCTTTAACACTGGTAGCATGCCGCGACAGCGTGGACGTGAACCGTATGTGCAGTTGACGGACTTTGAGCGAGGGCGTATAGTGGGCATGCGGGAGGCCGGGTGGACGTACCGCCGAATTGCTCAACACGTGGGGCGTGAGGTCTCCACAGTACATCGATGTTGTCGCCAGTGGTCGGCGGAAGGTGCACGTGCCCGTCGACCTGGGACCGGACCGCAGCGACGCACGGATGCACGCCAAGACCGTAGGATCCTACGCAGTGCCGTAGGGGACCGCACCGCCACTTCCCAGCAAATTAGGGACACTGTTGCTCCTGGGGCATCGGCGAGGACCATTCGCAACCGTCTCCAAGAAGCTGGGCTACGGTCCCGCACACCGTTAGGCCGTCTTCCGCTCACGCCCCAACATCGTGCAGCCCGCCTCCAGTGGTGTCGCGACAGGCGTGAATGGAGGGACGAATGGAGACGTGTCGTCGTCAGCGATGAGAGTCGCTTCTGCCTTGGTGCCAATGATGGTCGTATGCATGTTTGGCGCCGTGCAGGTGAGCGCCACAATCAGGACTGCATACGACCGAGGCACACAGGGCCAACACCCGGCATCATGGTGTGGGGAGCGATCTCCTACACTGGCCGTACACCACTGGTGATCGTCGAGGGGACACTGAATAGTGCACGGTACATCCAAACCGTCATCGAACCCATCGTTCTACCATTCCTAGACCGGCAAGGGAACTTGCTGTTCCAACAGGACAATGCACGTCCGCATGTATCCCGTGCCACCCAACGTGCTCTAGAAGGTGTAAGTCAACTACCCTGGCCAGCAAGATCTCCGGATCTGTCCCCCATTGAGCATGTTTGGGACTGGATGAAGCGTCGTCTCACGCGGTCTGCACGTCCAGCACGAACGCTGGTCCAACTGAGGCGCCAGGTGGAAATGGCATGGCAAGCCGTTCCACAGGACTACATCCAGCATCTCTACGATCGTCTCCATGGGAGAATAGCAGCCTGCATTGCTGCGAAAGGTGGATATACACTGTACTAGTGCCGACATTGTGCATGCTCTGTTGCCTGTGTCTATGTGCCTGTGGTTCTGTCAGTGTGATCATGTGATGTATCTGACCCCAGGAATGTGTCAATAAAGTTTCCCCTTCCTGGGACAATGAATTCACGGTGTTCTTATTTCAATTTCCAGGAGTGTATGAGGTTCATTCAAATGAAACCTGGTCAGTGCGTCTACCGTTGCCTTACGCACATAAGGTGGCACCACCTAACTACGGGTATGGTGGCGCCATCTATTGGTATAGAGACTGACGCGTGCGCACCGTTTGATGTTACATAGCGCTAGTGTGGATCACGCCGAAGAGAAGGTGGTTAGTCAAGTCATCGCCCACTACCGAATACGCAGACGAGTAAGCAGGAACAACGCCGAGTGATTAGATTTTTGGCGCCGGAGGGATTTGGAGGCCGTGAATTGTATCGACGGATGAAGGCTGTGTACGGTGAGTACAGTCTGAGTCGTTCATGTGTTGTTGAATGGCGCAAACGATTCCTTGAGGGGCGCGACTCACTGGAAGACGATGCTTGTCCTGGACAGGCTCATCGTGTCATCACACCGCAAATGCTTGCGGAAGTGAATGCTTCACTTGGACACATGTTACTGGTTAACCGCTTAGAGAACAGGTCAGGGAAGAAGAGTAGCGTTTTCGAACAAACATTTTTACTGGTTGGCGATTAGAAGATCCGTAGCCAAGCCAATCCGAATGCAGTAAAGAGCGAAAATGCAGAATTGCGAGTTTTCTTGTTAGCGAATACTTGGCACTCTTTCTTCTCGTTCACTGAGTGCCGTAATCGCTTCACTTCAGAAAGTCTTGATTGCCAGGGTCCACCGCCAGAGCAGATGTACTGAGGCACTGTGAAAGATTTCCGTCTGATTCGCACTTGGAAAGGGTCGCTGGCGTATTGCCAAAGTGCTGCCACTTCAACTTCCACCCACAGTTTGCTATGGCGAGAGTCAGCAGCAACGGCAAAACGATGTATAGGGACATTAAAGCCATTTTATGGAATTTTAAGTTCAACATTCACTTTAATTGCTTCCATTAAGATTCAATGACCAGTCTGCTTTCAGCTCCAACCACAGTTTCAACGCATTCCCTTCTTTAGTAGTATCTGTCTTTTTTACTAACATCATGACCACCGTAAGACTTCGTATGTCCAACTGTTTCATTTACATTACTATTAGAATCTTAACCCGCACTCTTTTATCAGATTTTTACTAGAACAATACTGTCATTGCTTGTCTAACGTTTTTTGTAACAGAATAAACAGAATAATACATGATATTTCTTTCATTTAGCAATCATTTAATTCCTAATTTATTATTTTGGAAAGTGATTAACTTACGTCAGATACACGGCCCAATTTCCACATCTCCACCTTCAAATCACACAACCTTAACTCAGAAACCACAAAGCAGCAATGAAGGCAAGTAGCATCAGGCGTTCTCCAGGGTTCAGTGTTTGCACCTACACTCTCATTATTGCACGTCAATGACTCTCATCAACTTTGTCCCACTTTAAATACTACATGTATGCTGATGACCTACAGTTATATCCACATACATTACCAACCAAGTTGAAGAAGAATGTTCTAGGGTAGTGCAGTTGGGTAACGTCCTCGGACGTCGAGGGTTGAATACGCCACCTCCAAGACACAAATGAAAGGAGACATCGTTACATCGTTTTCTCTTTAACATTGTTCCAGTAGCTGGAAATGTACAGTTGGTTCAAACTGCCAATCGTGGTGATCTCTCGTTTCATTTCTACGTTTGGAATGAAGAGTTGTTCACCTATCGACGTTCGGGAGCTGCCGAAGATGTTAGATGGTTGTATTTTCTCAAGTTACTTGAACTTTCGCTACGCCAGAGAAGATAAAATATCAAGACGAAGACAGTAGTAGACAACGTCAGTGCTGAGTTATGGGAATTAGCAGAATGAACACAGGCCATACAGTTAAATCTCAGGCCATGGAAACCGAAGCAGTCCTGTTTGGTCATTCTAGACTCATTCGACCGAAACATCGGAAATACCTACCACCTTCAGTCTTAAGCGGGATAATTATAAATTTCTTTCCCTTAGGGGGGAACGTAGGCATAATAATAGACCAAAAACCTTAACTGGGATAAGCACGTGGTACAATGGGTAGAAAGGTGTTAACACCTCTCCATATCCAACAAATCTTATACTTCCAGTTGTAGATTACAGGAAAGCTCACGGTGCTTGGGACTAGGAACGAACACCTGCAAACGACTGTGGCATTTTTGTTGTCTGTTATATTCCTCAGTCTCATGGCCAGCTATCCCTGCTACGTGCGGAAAGTGCGGACACATTGTCTGCACTACACGCTTCTCAACTTATACAGCCCCTCGTATCTCTCCTCGATCTTAACACATATTTTCTGAATAACCCAGCAGAAACACTTGTTCCCGTCACTGCAGAATCCTTTCTTTCCCACTCTGCCACTCAGGCGCTTTCTCTAAATTCTTTCCAGTAACAGGAACTCCACTCTAGAACGATCTCCCTCATTATATCAGAGAACTGAAGAGCATCTCCAACTTCAAAAGACTGCTTTTGTTTCGAGCACATACCTTATCCCTTAACAACTAAGTACCCTTCTTAGCAGCCAGACCTTCATTTTTCAATGCCCAAATCTAGTGCAGTCTATCCAGACTACTTTTGCTCAGTACTTGCTGTGTTAAAAAATCAATTTTGTTTACCCACAAACACAATTTTTATCTACTACTACCACAATTATTATTATTATTATTATTATCATTATCATCATCATCATTATCAGCAGCATTAATTCATCTACAGGCCCTGGCGGGCCCATTGGTGCCGACCGATCACCATGTCATCCTCCGCCAATGGCGTCATTGGATGCCCAGATGGAGGGAGTGGAGTCAAACACCGCTCTCTGGGCCATTGTTAGTTTTGGCAACCCGGTGTCGCTAATATTCGGTCAAGTAGTTCTTCAACTGCCATCACAAGGCTGAATGGACCCCACATCAGTCCTATCACCATGGAAAAATCCCTGGCAGAACCGGGAATCGAACCGTGGTCCTCCATGTGGCAGTCAGCCGCGTTGAACATACAGCTACGGAGTTGTTAATGTGTACTGTTATTCACATTGTCATTAGATACAGCCAGGTCTTGTTTCAAACTTCTTTAATTATATTACTAACATTTAATTAGTGTTTATGACATTAAAATTATCATTTATTCAGCAACTAAGTTGTTAATAGCTGTAACTCGTTTCTAGACAACTGTTTGCAACGATGCTATTAAACCAGTATGATAGTGGTTGGTGTACAATCGAATCGAGCAACAGCCCAACATGGTAGGACCCGAAGGTCCTAATCTGAGCGGGTTAAACCAATGAATAAATAAATAAATCTATATACAGGGTGTTACAAAAAGGTACGGCCAAACTTTCAAGAAACATTCCTCACACACAAAGAAAGAAAATATGTTATGTGGACATGTGTCCGGAAACGCTTACTTTTCATTTTAGAGCTCATTTTATTACTTATCTTCAAATCACATTAATGATGGAATGGAAACACACAGCAACAGAACGTACCAGCGTGACTTGAAACACTTTGTTACGGGAAATGTTCAAAATGTCCTCCGTTAGCGAGGATACATGCATCCACCCTCCGTCGCATGGAATCCCTGATGCGCTGATGCAGCCCTGGAGAATGGCGTATTGTATCACAGCCGTCCACAATACGAGCACGAAGAGTCTCTACATTTGGTACCGGGGTTGCGTAGACAAGAGCTTTCAAATGCCCCCATAAATGAAAGTCTAGAGGGTTGAGGTCAGGAGAGCGTGGGGGCCATGGAATTGGTCCGCCTCTACCAATCCATCGGTCACCGAATCTGTTGTTGAGAAGCGTACGAACATTTCGACTGAAATGTGCAGGAGCTCCATCGTGTATGAACCACATGTTGTGTCGTACTTGTAAAGGCACATGTTCTAGCAGCACAGGTAGAGTATCCCGTATGAAATCATGATAACGTGCTCCATTGAGCGTAGGTGGAAGAACATGGGGCCCAATCAAGACATCATCAGTGCCTGCCCAAACGTTCACAGAAAATCTGTGTTGATGACGTGATTGCACAATTGCGTGCGGATTCTCGTCAGCCCACAAATGTTGACTGTGAAAATTTACAATTTGATCACGTTGGAATGAAGCCTCATCCATAAAGAGAACATTTGCACTGAAATGAGGATTGACACATTGTTGGATGAACCATTCGCAGAAGTGTACCCGTGGAGGCCAATCAGCTGCTGATAGTGCCTGCACGCTGTACATGGTACGGAAACATTTGGTTATCCCGTAGCACTCTCCATACAGTGACGTGTTCAACGTTAACTTGTACAGCAGCAACTTCTCTGACGCTGACATTAGGGTTATCGTCAACTGCACGAAGAATTGCCTCGTCCATTGCAGGTGTCTTCGTCGTTCTAGGTCTGCCCCAGTCGCGAGTCATAGGATGGAATGTTCCGTGCTCCTAAGACGCCGATCAATTGCTTCGAACGTCTTCCTGTCGGGACACCTTCGTTCTGGAAATCTGTCTCGATACAAACGTACCGCGCCACGGCTATAGCCCCGTGCTAATCCATACATCAAATGGGCATCTGCCAACTCCGCATTTGTAAACATTGCACTGACCGCAAAATCACGTTCGTGATGAACACTAACCTGTTGATGCTACGTGCTGATGTGCTTGATGCTAGTACTGTAGGGCAATGAATCGTATGTCAACACAAGCACCGAAGTCAACATTACCTTCCTTCAATTGGGCCAACTGGCGGTGAATCGAGGAAGTACAGTACATACTGACGAAACTAAAATGAGCTCTAACATGGAAATTAAGCGTTTCCGGACACATGTCCACATAACATCTTTTCTTTATTTGTGTGTGAGGAATGTTTCCTGAAAGTTTGGCCGTTCCTTTTTGTAACACCCTGTATAGGTCTATAAATAAAAGACATTAGCTGAATTATAGTTCTCTGCCAAACTGGCTGCCAGTGGGCTGATTTAAAAAATCCCTTAATTTTGCTGTGAAGCCGTTGTTGTATGACTGTGTGACCAGTAAGTTCTTTCAGTCCTAAGTGGTATGCTACATCACTGTTATAATTGGCGTCAAATGTTTTAACTGTGAAGCCAAATAATAAGGCCAACCCCTACATACACTGTCGTTTGTGAAGAGTGCAACACCAAGAAGGAAGTACCCGAATAGCGCCACACTTGGTGGAAGTGGCGACGGGTGTGCAAGCAATACGTGATACGATGGGGCACACGTAGGCCGAGTAGAGCCCTCTCGTGTCGGTCCAACAGGGTCGGTGTTGCGCCTAGTGCAGTCGGCGCAGAGCTGCCACACAAAGTGGAAACAATACAGTGAGTGCCAGTACTCATCGACGTCAAAGGGAGCCATGTCGGCATGTGAACGAGTTAGAACGGGGCAGAATGATCGGTCTCTGGGAAACGGAGTTGTCGTACCGTGACGTTTCGGTTCGCACAGGGCATGCTGCTACGACAGTGATGCGTGTGTGGAAGCAGTGGATAGAGGAAGGTCGTACGCAGCGACGAGCGGAAACTGGACCACGGAACATGACAACAACACAGGATGACCGTCATTTTGTCCGCATGACAGCGCCATCCACTGTGTTGGCTCGTCGCCGGAGCACTGCAACAGGTGTGAACTTGTCTGCATCAACGATTCGTCGCCGTCTGCTGCAGGTTGGACTGGTTGCACGCATTCCGTTACGTCGGCTTCCACTGTCCAGAAACCACAAGCTCCACCGACTGCAATGGTCACGTGAACACCGTCACTGGGGTGCTGAGTGGCAACATGTTATCTTTTCGGATGAGTCCCGCTTCAACGTGTCCTACTGTGACGGCCGCTTACATGTCCGGCGGTACCGTGGTGAGCGCAATCTGGAGGGCTGCATTGTGGTGTGATAGTGCCATTGGTTAGAACAACCGATCTCGTCTCGTACGTATTGTGGTGTGATAGTGCCATTGGTTAGAACAACCGATCTCGTCTCGTACGTATTGCGGGCACTTTGAACAGAAACCACTACCTAATCGAGGTTGAGGAGCCTGAGGTACTTCCCTTGCTTCAGGCATCTCCACAGGCCACATTTCCACAGGAAGATGCCCGGCCATAAATTGCGAGGAATGTACAGGTCTTCTTCGACGAGCGACGGGTACCACTGCTTACCTGACCTGCACGTTCGCCAGATACGTCGTACATCGAAGATGTTCGGGAGATGGTTGGTCGGCACCTAGTGCGTCACGGTCCTCCAGTAACTGGTGTCACGGATTTGTGGGCTCGAATACAAACTGCGTGGAGGGAAATCCTTCAGGAACGTATTCAGTACCTTATTGACTCAATGACACAGCGTATAGCTGCTCTAATTGCAGCGCTTAGTGGCCACACGACATACTGAAGAGAAGAGCTCAAAGGACATGTACAGATTTGAAAAGGTAAACATTTGTTACTTGTCATGCACCTAACCTGTGGTATTAAATAAATTGAATTAATGCGTTTCCTTCTTGGTGTTGCAATATCCACAAAATTTTCCTTGGACGCTAACGCAAGTAAGTCACTGATGGGTTATTGCACAAAATCATTTCAAAATCGCTTTACCGCCGGACTTCCTAATATATACAGAGCTAAAGTAGCGAGGCATTGATCAGAGACAAGGGTATTGTCAGGAGAGCCCCAGGTAAGTGTGACTGGACCGCTGTGGTTTCTATATACATAAATGATTTGACGGACAGGGAGGGCAACAATCTGCGGTTGTTTGCTGATGATGTCGAAGTTGAGTGGCTGTAGAAAGATACAAGAAGACTTAGAAAAAAATTTCTATTGGCGTGATGAATGGCAGCTAGCTCTAAATGTGAAAAATTTAAGCCAAGCCGGGTGAGTAGGAAGAACAAACCTGTGAGTTCGGATACTATGTTACAAGTGTCCTGCTTGACAAAGTCGTTTAAATATCTGGGCGTAACGTTGCTAAATCATACGAAATGGAACAAGCATGCGGAAACTGTGGAAGGGAAGGAAAATGGTCGTCGTCGGTTTATTGAGAGAATCTTAGCAAAGAGTGGTTAACCTGTAAAGGAGATCGCATGTAGGAAGCTGGTGCGACCTATTCTTACGTACTACTCGAGTGTTTTTTTTTTTTGTCCGTACCGGGTTTGATTGAAGTTGGTGCGTGCCTCCGCTCTGTTGTCACGCCTGGAGTGACGTCCGTGGCGGAAGACGCAAGTTAATCGTCTACAGTGGGCGTTGCCTCCACTAGCTGCCAAATCGAGCGTAGCGGAAGAGGCAGATTCGTCACCAGCAATGGGCGTCACTGCAGCTGGCTACCAAATCGAGAACGCGATGAGGCGGACGCATCGGCACGCAGAACGAATGCAGAGAAACGAAACGATCTGACAGACCTACGAGGACCTTGCGACCATTTGCTTGAAAATACTGTTATTGATATCGCGTTCAAGCAGATTTTTTTTTTCTTTTTTGAAACAATCTCCTTTAGACCAGCGTACTTGTTGAAAGTCGCAATGGGCTTCTGGGCTTTTCCCTAATATCTCCTCTTGTGATTTTTGAGCTGTGTATTCACTATTACAAGTTCGAAAATAGTGAAGAAGTAAATATTAATTAATTATTAATCATCACTATTTCTTCGCTCTCGATCCTTCTACGAAGCCCATATTCCCCCGTAACACTTTCCTCTGTTCCTGTCTGGAACTACGGTTGTAGAAAGTTCGTAAAGTGTCCGAACCCTATGTAATGTGGAAGAGACCACTAGATGTCACGGGATGCGGGCCCGGCGGTATAAAACAAGATGGCTAGTACTGTGTTGTCAGTAGAGAAGCAGTAACAGAAACAGGAACTGTTCTGGAAAGATAAGCGCCTTCGACCGTACATTAGTCAGCAGATGTCACTGAATAGCACATGCAACAGATTTTTCAGCAACATTTCAGTCCTTCCAAAGTTGCCGAAGTCGACTGTTAGTGATGTGAGTGTGAAGCGGAAACACGAAGGAATAACCAAGACCAGGCAGAGCACTCAAAAGTTCAAATGTGTGTGAACTAATAAGGGACCAAACTGGTGAGGTTATCGGTCCCTAGGCTTGCATACTGCTTAAACTAACTTATGCTAAGAACAACACATACACCCATGCCCGATGGAGGACTCGAACCTCCGGCGAGAGGTTCAAATGTTTCAAATGCCTCTGAGCACTATGGGACTTAACTGCTGAGGTCATCAGTTCCCTAGAACTTAGAACTACTTAAACCTAACTAACCTAAGGACATCACACACATCCATGTCCGAGGTAGGATTCGAACCTGCGACCGTAGTGGTCGCGCGGCTCCAGATTGTAGCGCCGGCCGGCCCGGCGAGAGGGACCGCGCAAACCATGACATGGCGCCTCGAACGGGGCGGCAACTCCGCGCGACCACAGAGCGCTGCATGACTGTAAAAGGTCGCATGAGTCAGAGGAAGGAATACCCCGTGAGTTCGAAAATGCTACAAGCCGCACGGGTAGCACAATGGCTGTGAGTATGGACTTAAACACCAAGGTATACAAAGTTCAACCAGCTCTTCTTAAACGACACATTCCAGTAGTCAATGCAAATCGACAAAATCGACGCTTGATGTGGTGTAAAGCGCGCCGCCTTTCAACAGCGGACGAGTGGAAACGAGCGCTTTACAGCGATGAATCACGCTATTCACTGTGGAAATCCGATGGAAGGGTCTGAGTTAGGCCAAACCCTGGAGAACATTACCGACCATCACTTTACTGCCATCTGCGAAGTACGGAGAAGGTGATGTTATAATATTGAACTGTTTTTCGAGCTCGAGAACCTGATAAATTCCAAAGGATATTAACACATTTAACAACATTTTGTGCTCTGTACAGCAGAGGAACAGCTAGCAGACAACAGTTTGTATCAGCATGGAAGTGCACACTGTCCTACAGCAACAACTGTGAGGCACTGGGTTGTGGAAAATATCATTCCTGAAATGGACTGTTCAGCTCAGGGTTCCAACCTGAACCAAATGCAACACCTCTGGAATAACTTTAACGCCGACTTCGCTACAGACCGCAGCTTCCAACTACACTACTAGCCATTAAAATTGCTACACCAAGAAGAAATGCAGATGATGACATGTGATTACATTTTCATGCAATTCGGGTGCATAGATCCTGAGAAATCAGTACCCAGAACAACCACATCTGGCCGTAATAACGGCCTTGATACGACTGGGCATTGAGTCAAACAGAGCTTGGTTGGCGTGTACAGGTACAGCTGCCCATGCAGTTTCAACACGATACCACAGTTCAACAAGAGAAGTGACTGGCGTATTGTGACGAGCCAGTTGCTCTGCCACCATTGACCAGACGTTTTCAATTGGTGAGAGATCTGGAAATTGTGCTCGCCAGGGCAGCAGTCGAACATTTTCGCTATCCAGAAAGGCCCGTACAGGACCTGCAACATGCGCTCGTGCATTATTCTGCTGATATGTAGGGTTTCGCAGGGATCGAATGAAGGGTAGAGCCAGGGGTCGTAACACATCTGAAATGTAACGTCCACTGTTCAAAGTGCCGTCATTACGAACAAGAGGTGACCGAGACGTTTAACCAATGGCACCCCATACCATCACGCCGGGTGATTCGCCAGTATGGCGATGACGAATACTCGCTTCCAATGTGCGTTCGCCGCGATGTCGCCAAACACGGATGCGACCATCAGGATGCTGTAAACAGAACCTGGATTCATCCGAAAAAATGACGTTTTGCCATTCGTGCGCCCAGGTTCGCTGTTGAGTACACCATCTAAGGCGCTCCTGTCTGTGCTGGAGCGTCAAGGCTAACCGCAGCCATGGTCTCCGAGCTGACTGTCCATGATGCTGCAAACGTCGTCGAACTGTTCGTGCAGACGGTTGTTGTCTTGCAAACGTCCCCATCCGTTGACTCAGAGATCGAGACGTGGCTGCACGATCCGTTAGAGCCATGCGGATAAGATGCCTGTCATCTCGACTGCTAGTGATACGAGGTTGTTGGGATCCAGCACGGCATTCTGTATGACCCTCCTGAACCCACCGATTCCATATTCTGCTAACAGTCATTGGATCTCGACCAACGCGAGCAGCAATGTCGCGATACGATAAATCGCAATCGCGATAGGCTACAATCCGACCTTAATCAAAGTCGGAAACGTGATGGTACGCATTTCTCCTCCTTACACGAGGCATCACAACAACGTTTCACCAGGCAACGCCGGTCAACTGCTGTTTGTGTATGAGAAATCGGTTGGAAACTTTCCTCGTGTCAGCACGTTGTAGGTGTCGCCACCGGTGCCAACTTGTGGGAATGCTCTGAGACGCTAATCATTTGCATATCACAGCATCTTCTTCCTGTCGGTTAAATTTCGCGTCTGTATCACGTCATCTTCGTGGAGTAGCAATTTTAATGGCCAGTAGTGTACTTTTTATGGTTCGGCTCTTTAGGAAAAATGGGCCGCCATTGCTCCATAGACACTGACAAACCTCACAGAAAGTGTGTCCACCAGAGTTCGAGTCACTGTAAAGGCGAAAGGTGGTCACAACCCATATTAATGTCCACTACTGAGGGACACACCTCTGGCCTCCACGATTGCCAAGGTTGCTTGGAGTGCCGTGATGAAAATCTGTCAAAAGCCCAAAGATACTAGTAAGACAGCGTTAACAGAATACTTATTTATAATTCATGGATAGACAGATATCTTCTTTTGGACCTGCTAGTGGCTGGGCGAAGAGAACTGTACTAGCCACGCTGGTACGAGCTGACGCTTGCACGTCTCACAGTCTCACCCACTGTGATGACACAGTGCACACGTAGCGGGCTGCTATGTAACAGCAGGTTACTGACTGGAAGTACTGTGGACGTTGCCCGCACGTCCTGATTGCCAGCAGCATGGCCAGGACACTGTCGTTGACATCGTAGGCGGCACCCAAAAGGTGCTTACAACAGCTCTACATGAGGCAACTGTAATAATGCAAAGTTACTTAATGGCCTCAGTGAGAGAACGACCAACAACACTGGTGTCTACTCATAGACACAGCTCAGTGAGAGGCAAATATTGTGCTCCTCTGGGATGATGGTAGCTTAGCAACTCAGAACGTACCATCAGCCAGGCCTCCAGGGCCTGTTGGTAGGAGACACCAAAGTATTTTCATCACCGATGGTGAAGACAAGGTGGCAGCAACCCACAGCAGGAATGTCCTTCATACTAGGCCGGCTGTTGCATCGTAGACTGAAGTAATTTACGAGGTTCTTGGATGGAGAGTCACTGGTGCCACACGGAGACTTGTTAGCTGCAAACTGAGCTCTGGCGTTTGGATGTCAAAGTGTCTGTATCGGTCGGTATATGCAAATGATGTTAATGTGCCAGAAAATGTTAAACCAATGGCAACGACGGGTAAAATATTTATTGAAATCCTTGTAGATTCACACTACCAGGTTTGCAACATTTTTAGCTGGATCTTTTGGTGCGTTTATTGCTGTAACATGTAGTTATTGCAGTTTACTATTGACTAGATATAATGGTTTACGCCGACCCACAATATCCTCATCAGTTGTGAAAATTAAAACTTGCATGAGCACCTTTGGTGTGTGCCGCACCGGCAGGAAACCCTTGAAACGAAAAGCGTTGAATGTCAAATGTGCAGATGCCCTGCGCAAAAAAGAGCGTTATATTTACAAGTTACAACAGTAATGCTGTTGTTTGCATAGGGCATCTGCACATATGGTATTCAACAATATTGTTTTTAAGGGATTCCTGCTGGCACGACACACACCAAAGGAGGTCAGGCAAGTTTCAATATCCTCAATTTCTGGGGATATTGAGAGTCGCCATCCATATTGTCAATCGTGAACAACAGTAGCTACCGGCAACAGCAATAGATACAGCAGAAAATGCACGGTTGCAGAGGTGGCAGTGTGAGTACGATTTCAATAAAAATGGCTATAATGTCAACGAGCTTTCATTCAGCTGTTGTTCATCACTTTTAACCATTTTGGCAACTCGATTTGACCAACTAAAACTTCGATAAGATCGTGTGTCAACAATGACCTAATGTTTTGTATCCCGCCTGGTAGGCGGCGCGTGGGTCTGCTTCTGTAAACTCAAAGGTAGGCCGTATGTAGTAGGAAGGGAGTAGGAGCAGGTGAGGTAAAACTCCCTCGGTATTGCACTTAGAAATGGTTTTACTATCTCACTACAAAATAACTTGAATTCATAATCTCTAACTTAACTTCGGCTGAGACGAGCACGTAGGTGTGAAGCTGCACATCAACTCTAACATCGGCAAGAAGTTACAAAGGCAAAATCTGTAGTGGCTCGCCCACTATTAAATAGAAACAGTGTTGCTTGGTCGTCTACTCGGAATCAAATGAGTAGAATCTGGAGCGGCGATCGTAGAGCTGCACAGCGCCGGCTAGAGGGCGCTGTCGCGGGTGAGTGCCAACCTAAGAACTTGTACCTACGAGGTGGCATCGTAGCTATCGATACCACAGAATATGGCCTTGTTTTCTGACCCCACCAGCACTCTATGCCGTGCCAAAGTTTCTCAACTCTTCTCTTCGGGCATCAATTTTCCGACTCCTGCAGTACCCATGTACTGAAAAGACACTCTTGTTTGTCTCATAAACGTTGCGTGGTCGAGAAAATAATCTTACGCTCCCCTTTCCATGAGGTCACTCTGCTGCATCGGCACTTTTGTGAGACAGCTCGGATGTTGTGTGGCAATCACCTTGGTGACGCGCCCGCGGCTGTTGTTCCTTGCTAGTATTCCAGGTTAGATATTACTGCTAGCCTCTGCCTTGGCTTCAGCTCTGATTTTGAGGCCGGCTGGGGAAAATACATTAAAATTGGCCGGCCGGAGTGGCCGAGCAGTTCTAGGCGCTACAGTCCGGAGCCGCGCGACCACTACGGTCGCAGGTTCGAATCCTGCCTCGGGCATGGATGTATGTGATGGCTTTCGGTTAGTTAGGTTCAAGTAGTTCTAAGTTCTAGGGCACTGATGACCTTAGAAGTTAAGTCCCATAGTGCTCAGAGCCATTTGACCATTAAAATTGCTACACCACGAAGATGACGTGCTACAGACGCGAAATTTAACCGACAGGAAGAAGATGCTGTGATATGCAAATGATTAGCTTTTCAGAGCATTCACACAAAGTTGTCGCCGGCGGCGACACCGACAACATACTGACATGAGGAACGTTTCCAACCGATTTCTCATACACAAACAGCATTTGATCGGCGTTGCCTGGTGAAACGTTGTTGTAATGCCTCGTGTAAGGAGGAGAAATGCGTATCATCACGTTTCCGACTTTGATAAAGGTCGGATTGTAGCCTATCGCGATTGCGGTTTATCGTATCGCGACATTGCTGATCGCGTTGGTCGAGATCCAATGGCTGTTAGCAGAATATGGAATCGGTGGGGTCACGAGGGTAATACGGCCGTGCTGGATCCCAACCGCCTCGTATCACTAGCAGTCAAGATGACAGGCATCTTATCCGCATGGCTCTAACGGATCGTGCAGCCACGTCTCGATCCCTGAGTCAACAGCTGGGGACGCTTGCAAGACGATAACCATCTGCACGAACAGTTCGACGACGTTTGTAGCAGCATGGACTATCAGCTCGGAGACCTTGGCTACGGTTACCCTTGACGCTGCATCACAAACAGGAGCGCTTGCGATGGTGTACTCAACGACGAACCTGGGTACACGAATGGTAAAACGTCATGTTTTCGGATTAATCCAGGTTCTGTTTACAGCATCGTAATGGTCACATCCGTATTTGGCGACATCGCGGTGAACGCACATTGGAAGCGTGTATTCGTCATCGCCATACTGGCGTATCACCCGGCGTGTTGGTATGTAGTGCCTTTGGTTACACGTCTCGGTCACCTCTTCTTCGCCTGACGGCACTTTGAAAAGTGGACGTTATGTTTCAGATGTGTTACGCCCCTGGCTCTACCCTTCATTCGATCCCTGCGAAACCCTACATTTCAGCAGGATAATTCATGACCGCATGGTGAAGGTCCTGTACGGGCTTTTCTGGATACAGAAAATGTTCGACTGCTGCCCTGGCGAGCACATTCTCCAGATATCTCAGGAACTGAAAACGTCTGGTCAATGGTGGCCGAGCAACTGGCTCGTCACAATACGCCAGTCACTACTCTTGATGAACTGTGGTATCGTGTTGAAGCTGCATGGGCAGCTGTACCTGTGCACGCCGTCCAAGCTCTGTTTGACTCAATGCCCAGGCGTATCAAGGCCGTTACTACGGCCAGAGGTGGTTGTTCTGGGTACTGATTTCTCAGGGTCTATGCACCCAAATTGCGTGAAAATGTAATCACATGCCAGTTCTAGTATAATATATTTGTCCAATGAATACCCGTTTATCATCTGCGTTTCTTCGTGGTGTAGCAATTTTAATGGCCAGTAGTGTAGTAAAAAGGGTTTCAAATTCGTCGGAATATCATTCTGAGGCGCATCACGACGAATAGGTGTCCAGATCTGGTTGTGTATAAGCAAGCTGTGGGGCACAAACAGCTGAAGATACGAGACTGTTTCCTGCCTGTACAAGGTTGTGTGGAGAAGAGAAGGCGGCGCCGAGCGCTCCAGCGACTGGGCGAAGCGCCGGCGGCTGCGGCGGCGCGGCTGTGGCGGGCCGGAGCGCTCGCTGGAGCGGAACGCGCACACGTGTGCGGCCTGGCCGGCGTTCCAGCGGCCCCCTGCCCTGCCCTGCCCTGCCGCTGCTCCTGCTCTCACCCGTCCTGGTCTGGCCGCAGCCTCCGCCGTTGCGTGCAACCTGGCCCAGCCTGCGCTGCCGGTCCCGCCGATAGTAAATTAGTGTCGTTGCGCCTGCTGGAGCAGGGCGACTCGCCGACTGCGGCACCGCCGCACGCCGGGGCGGCGGCCGCTGCTGAGCGAAAATCGTGCCGACCTCGACAGGACGCGCTCTGTCTGCCTGGCAGACTGCTGGCGTCGGCAGACACAGGGGTCGCGACAGACGATTCGATGGAGGCGGCAAACGGGGCCTCAACCCCCTGTTTCAGCGAAGACCATTCTCCCCAGTTGGATTTAGTTTGGACGGCAAAGGGGTCAGTGCATTACGTATAAAAGTGTGGGTGTAATACAGAGGATAGACTCCAGACATATAAGTTCTCTTAAATTCACATTAGGTGTTAAAAAACATCTGTCTTTTCTGGAATGAAATTTTCACTCTACAGCGGAGTGTGCGCTGATATGAAACTTCCTGGCAGATCAAAACTGTGTGCCGGACCGAGACTCGATCTCGGGACCTTTGCCTTTCGCGGGCAAGTGCTCTACCAACTGAGCTACCCAAGTATACTCACACCCCGTCCTCACAGCTTTACTTCTGCCAGTATCTCGTCTCCTATCTTCCAAACTTTACAGAAGCTCTCCTGCGAACCTTACAGAACTAGCACTCCTGAAAGAAAGGGTATTGCAGAGACATGGCTTAGCCACAGCCTGGGGGATGTTTCCGGAAGTTTGGAAGGTAGGAGACGAGGTACTGGCAGAAGAAAAGCTGTGAGGGTGGGCGGGAGTCGTGCTTGGGTAGCTCAGTCGGTAGAGCACTTGCCCGCGAAAGGCAAAGGTCTCGAGTTCGAGTCTCGGTCTGGCACACAGTTTTGATCTGACAGGAAGGTTCATCTTTTTTTTTTTCTTCAGGAATTCTGTTACTGGTCTGATCTTATATCCTCCCTACTTAGATCATTGTTAGTTATTTTGTTGCCCAAATTGCGTAACCCATCTACTGCTCCGACTGCTTTATTTCTTAATCAGCTGGCCTCAGCACCCCCTGAATTAATTCGACCGCTTTCCGTTAACCTTGTTTTAGTTTCGTTGATGGTCATCTTATAACCTCTTTTCAAGGCACTATCCTTCCGTTCAGCTGATCTTCGAAGTCTTCCGCCGCCTCTGACATAGCTGCAATGTCATCAGCGAATCTTAGTTTTTTACTTGCATGTCTGGTTGAACACATCTTAATGACAACTGGAGGGGGGGGAGCATCAGCGGTGTTAGGTAGAGATGTACATTAAATCACATGCCGAGCTGGGCAAAAGACGATAATATCATGGGTCGCATTCTCACTGGTGTGCTAGCATTAAGTGATGATCCTAGGAGACTATACTATAGCGATGTAGACATTGCAATACGGATGCTTGGATCGGTCCGAGAGGCGTGCATGAATAGCCAGAGTAACAGTATGCCTTCGGCAAGTGGGCGGCGAGGACTTCTCGTTTGCATCCCGTACGCAGAGTCGCGAGTGCGCATAGTTGGTTTACTTCCTCGTCACAGCTAGTACTCGATTCCGTTGACATTTAGTCGCTATGGCCATTTCCCGTAGAAAAGCCAGCTTCCAAACTGACCATGCAAGGCCATGAAATCGAAAGCAAACAGAACCACAGCACATCGTCGGTATTCAGCTCTCCATCACTACTAGGGTCATCTGCGGCAAGATGAACGATGAGACGATATGTAACGCTGTTGTGAGCAGATGTGCGAACGCTCTCAAGATCAAACGCTCCAGCGCCCACATCGGAGCAGTTACCACTGACCACACAGAACTAAGATTACGCACTCTACGACTCTTCGAACACCCGTTCAAAGTGCTGGCGGACGTAATCACGGCAGCTTTTCGATTGTGTGGGACGGTAATTAGCTACGTGGCAAAGAAATGGAACACTTTCGAAATGTATCCGGTCCTCAGTGGCGTTAGACTAGTTAAAAATGAACTAACAAAACATGGTCCATCCTACCTAGTCGTAGGTGGATGTCGATCAATCGCGATGTACACGTTCTCGTTGCGGCCAGAGGGTCATATGCGTTTGGCATGTATTTAACGTCGGCATATGCAACTCCCTTTAGGTGAAACAGAGCCTACGACTATGTTATCGGTCCTCCCCGTCATCACGCAGGGGCGGCATGGTCGACCGTCAAGACGAAAAGAGGACCACCTGGAAGACAGGGAACGTCAGACTGCACAACTGCAGGACTCCAGCATTGACATTATGACACAGTCGACATAGATGAAAGACGTCCCGCTTCAACTACACAGCGAAATCTGGACTAGAGAATGGAACTCGACATTAGGTTTGTACCAAACTCCGCTTCCTTCCCTGAAGGGGATGTAGCGCGGAAACCACACACTCATTCGGACATGGAAACCCATTTCTGGAAACAGAGGTCACTGAGGAAACAAAAACGACGCCGCACACCCCCCAACGATTGCCTCCTGCGTACATCTTCTTCGGCTGACGACCGACAACCGACGAGACGGGAAACATTTTTCACACAGGGTTGCCCTCACCTGTTGCTTTCCCTGATTTCGAAATAGCGGGCAAATAGATCACAAGAACAACTCCCTTCACCAGTACACAGGAGGGAACGGCTGCGGATTCAATTTGTCACCCAGCTCGCAAGGGCCCTACCGCGGCCATAGTTAACTTATGGAGCTTGGGCGGAAGACATTGAAGAAGGTTCTGCGCCCGCTGCGGCGAATGAGCAGACGGACCGCTCAGCCCCTCCGTAGCACCAGACGACGGCGCGCACACGGCCTGCAGATGACAGGCCATAACATTTACGGCGACGCTGAAGGCGGCCCACATTGCAGGAGACGTTCTACAGAACTATAGCTTAGTGACCGTCAACGGTAATACGATTCGGACACGTACAAAGTTATCGCTGCTCCAAGACATGCTCATTGCGGCAGACATAGCCGTTCTGCAAAAGGTCTACGTCGATGATTTCCCGGGTACGTATGGTTACACGGCTCATTGTGCCACGCCTCGCCAACTAACAGTGATACCGCAATTATCCTCAGCGAGAGTCTCGGGGCCGACGAAGTACGATATCTCCCCAACATTAGAGGAACGGCTGTAATGGTGCAGGGCGTCCAACTTATCAACGTGTAAGCCCATTTCGGAACGAATCGCCGTCACCACCTATCACTCTTCTTAGCGGAAGGAGTAGCATCGCTTTTACAGGACAGGCACGATGACTTGGTGCTAGAGGTTGATTTCAATAGCGCCCAGGCACCTAAGAATCAGCTGCCACGACATTCACCGTGCCCCGAGCTAGGGACACTCATCTACGATCTCCAGCTGGCAGATACATGAGAGGATAGCTGTGGGAATCGGCCGGGATTCACTCATTTTACGAGTCACTTGCCAAGTCACATTGACAGCCTTTACGCCACCCGAGTTCTCGCTCTGATAGCGACGCAAAAGTGTAGCCTGTAGCCGTTCCTGAACACCAGGCCTATGTATGTGCCGTCACACTTCGTCGCCAACGGGTGTGACGCAGCCGACATTCCTGGAAGTTAAACCTCGCTCATCTCGCTTCTCCGGATTGTCGGCGCACCAGCGACGGCACATGAAGGTCATGCGTCCGACGCCTCGCAAAGTATCCTACATCGATCAACTGGAGGTTAAACTGCGTCAAGGCGGCCCTACGAAGAACCTTGGTTACCTAAGGTCGCGAGACCACTGCTTGGAGGCGGCGCACCCTACATTTTTATTTCACCATCCTTTGCGAGTGTGCCTCCTCCCACATTAAAAAGGCAGATGACGGAACAGCGTGCGAAGGCACAGATCGTAGACTATATGCGCCTATATCTCGAAGGGACGATCGTCTGAGCGTGAACAAGTGATATAATAGCAACGAAAGGACCTCCTATCCATCCTGTCAGGACCTCCTATCCATCCTGTCATTCGAGAACATAAACTACGTCGAAGGGCGCTGATATTGGCCATCACCATTGCGGAAGGCCATCGTCTCAGCACTCAACGCGGTATTGGTGCAGCCTTCTTCGACCAATACGCGCGACTTTATTCTGATCAATATTCAGACCCATCGACGGTGACAGGACTCTAATAACTGATTTATGACACTATTCCACAGGACTTACAAACTGCATTATTGGATGGAATTACGGAAGAAGTTATCGAAGGAAACGGCAAATGAGCGTCGAGCAAGTCTTCTCGCCCCAGCCGACTGCCTGACGAGTTTAGTAGAATTTTTCAGCATTTACTGGCCCCCAAAATGAAGGACATTTGTCGAGAGTTTATGTTTTCCGCGGTGCCGCTTCCTGCTGCCTTCGTCGAAGGATTAATTGTACAGGTTCACATATCGACAGGTAGCGCCTGATTACCTGATTACCGCATGCTGAGACTCCTCAACTGCGACATGAAGATATTTACCAGACTGTTAGCGAACTGTGTAGAGCGACCCTGACTCACATCATCTCACCAGACCAGGCATCCCTAGGGGACATCAACAACATTCCGACAGCACTGCGTCGATACCGTGGCATAAAAGCCCTAGCGAGGGCACGCCGCACCGCTGGAGCTCTCACGTCACTATATTTTAACCAAGCTTTTGATCGGGTGGATTACGTATACCTGACTTCCATTTTATAACACATACAGTACCGACAGCAGTTCATAGACGTCGTGATGCGCCTCCTCCGAGTGGTGGCCTCCAAGGTGCTCGTCAAAGGGCGTCCCATGCAGTTCCTCCCGAATTCCAGATCGGTGCGTCACGGCAGCCCCTCTCAGTCTTATTTTCACTCTGGCGCTGGAACCGCTCCTCTGCGGCCTCTGTACCGTCACGTTTCGCTGTACAGCACTTAAAGATGACCTGGTTTTCGTGCTCCGCAACCGTGACGATGTAACCAATGCATTACAACGGATTGCCACATACGGCATCCGACAACTGTCTCAACGTCACCAAATCGGTCGCCATGAACATGGGTGACAGATTTGTCCCAGCGTGTGTCGACACCTTGAGCTTAGTGATGCTATCACATGCCTCGGATTAGAGAACCATGACGACACACGGCTCACTTCGACCCTAACTGTCGCCGCTTGTCACAGAAAATTGGAGTCGAGATCGCCAACCTTCGTCTGCGGACGCTCGATATTCTTCAAAGGACACACTTCGGCAATATTTACCTAGCATCACGTCTCCCACATATACAGGGTAGTCCATTGATAGTGACCGGACCAAATATCTCACGAAATAAGCATCAAACGAAAAAACCTACAAAGAACGAAACCCGTCTATCTTGACGGAGGAAACCAGATGGCACTATGGTTGGCCCGCTGGATGGCGCTGCCATAGGTCAGACGGATATCAACTGCGTATTTTTTTTTTTAACAGGAACCCCCATTTTTTATTACATATTCGAGTAGTACGTAAAGAAATATTAATGTTTTAGCTGGACCACTTTTTTCGCTTTGTGTTAGATGGCGCTGTAATAGTCACAAACGTATGAGTACGTGGTATCAGGTAACATTCCGCCAGTGCGGACTGCATTTGCTTCGTGATACATTACCTGTGTTAAAATGGACTGTTTACCGATTGCGGGAAAGGTCGATATCGTGTTGATGTATGGCTATTGTGATCAAAATGCCCAACGGGTGTGTGCTATGTGTGCTGGTCGGTATCCTGGACGACATCATCGAAGTGTCCGGACCGTTCGCCGGATAGTTACGTTATTTAAGGAAACAGGAAGTGTTCAGCCACACGTGAAACGTCAACCACGACCTGCAACAAATGATTATGCCCAAGTAGGTGTTTTAGTTGCTTTTGCGGCTAATCCGCACATCAGTAGCAGACAAATTAAGCGAGAATCGGCAATCTAAAAAACGACGGTGTTGAGAATTTTTTATTTTGTTGAGAATTTTTTTTATTTATTGCCAAATTATTGACCTGATCCCTGATGTTTAAAACAGGTCGTACATCTTACAATTTTCGTTTTTCATCTTTTTACAGTTTTCTTTTCTTTTGTTTTATCTACAACATATACAAAGAATCGATTGCACCCGTACCATATTTCTATGCACCAGGAATTGCATGGCGACGACTTTGAACGTCATGTACAGATCTGCCACTGGGCAAAAGAGAAATTACGGGACGATGACAGATTTTTTGCACGCGTTCTATTTAGCGACGAAGCGTCATTCACCAACAGCGGTAACGTAAACCGGCATAATATGCACTATTGGGCATCGGAAAATCCACGATGGCTGCGACAAGTGGAACATCAGCGACCTTGGCGGGTTAATGTATGGTGCGGCATTATGGGAGGAAGGATAATTGGCCCCCATTTTATCGATGGCAATCTAAATGGTGCAATGTATGCTGATTTCCTACGTAATGTTCTGCCGATGTTACTACAAGATATTTCACTGCATGATAGAATGGCGATGTACTTCCAACATTATGCTCTGTAAAAGATCGCTATTCAGCTTCTTGACAGCTGCACATTAATGTGATTGGTCAGTGTAATTTAACGGTACCAAATAAACATTAAATTAAATAAAATCACTGACTGATGCTTTCACAAGCTTGACACACGCTCAAACATGCACACAATTGAAACCTTGCACAAGCACGCTTTCTCAGCATCAAGTTGCTTTTACAGCCCTGACGCTTGCGTAAATTTACCCTACGAACGCTTGGGCTAGTACGCTTTCGCATGCGTGTTTGTCAAGCATGAGCTTAAAATGTAGCCAGCTGCACTGCTCCGCGCCACAGGTCAGCGCTCCTCGCCAAGAACTACGCTCACCACTATGGAAATTTTGTGCAATTCTACTTACCTTGTACTACTCTTATTACTTAAAAAGGGAAGGCAATGATTTGCTGTACATCGTTCATCGAACGTTTAAACCTAATTTAAACGAACACCCGTGCAGCGACAGGATGCCACGTGTAGTTCACCTCGGACAGAAGAATCGCTACGGCACAGCCGATTCTGAGGAATCAAACAATAGTAATTTTGCTGTGGAGGGAAGTGGGGGTGGGCGGATAAACACGGCAGGAGGAGACCATGGCTTGTCTGTAGTAAGCAGGAATGTTGTTATTTAACCCAATCCGAAAAAATCATGTGTATAAAAAATTAAGAAACTCACCAAAAGTCTCACCAAAATCCAACAAAATTTAATTATGAAGAACTAACTAAAGCACAAAATGTTACTTAGTTAGCCTTATACAGATCGGAAAGAGCCATCATATTTAATGACGGCAGTTTATTTTTATTTTATTAATATTGTACTTTAACTTTTCTTCCAATAGAACAAACTCAGTTAAATTAATTACATTTACTCTTTCAGAACAAAACCTTTAGGTGGAATCATAATGCCTTTCAGGTATAATTTATTCCATTTTGTAAACATGTAGAAATGTATAGATCTCTGTTAAGTTCTCTTTCCTGTTCTTTCCTAAATTATTTCTTAGTTTTAATCAAACAGTCTCGTACGTGGAGGAGATTCTATCAATGGATGCATTGCTGGCAGGGAAAGGAAAGAGATTTTTTCTGAAAAGTAATAAATCCTGTTGGTAAGTTTCCTCCTTTTTTTACTGCTTTCAGCTCCATTATTTTCCATAATTTATTTGGATGGAACTGTTACAGTTGAATCAGACAACGTAGTGGCAGGAGTGTAATCAGAATCGAATGTCCTAAAAGACATAACACTTGCAATCCACTGTGGACGCATCTCTGAACCTGTTCTCCTTTTTTTATTATATTGTTATACTTTTCCATTTCATTATACTTTTCCATTTCACGAACTTCTAAACCATCGATCCATAATTTGACAGCTTGTGCAACATTTGTGCTTTCTGTTTGAATAAAAGCTTTACAAACTTGAGACAACTGTCGGAGAAGATGAGTGGCACCTTTCTAAATTACAAGCAGGGACTTCTTCAGAGTGTTCTTTTTACAACTTCTGCATATTTAGAATAATTATCAATAAATATGCGTAGACAGTCATGTTGGGACTTGCATCTAGTAGAATTGGGAACTGCGGTATGATACTATTCTTTTCCTTTAACCAACTACGTAGTAGATAATGCATGGCTCTGGCTGCCAACATAGGAAAAACTAATTTACCAATTCTTGCGTGTTTAATTATTAAGTTTTTTCACTACTAAAGTAGTTGTAAGAATGGGTTAGTGTTTTGAATAAATTAATTATAAGAATTTAAATTTAACTATTTAATTTATTTATTCGTATGGATCACGGGCAGTGTAAAACACGCGGGAATATAACGTTAGTATATGTATATAACAAGAGTACAGAAAGACAAAAACACATGTAAAACTAATTAAATGTTAATATCTAAGTCCCTGATCCATATAAGAGTTTTATCGTCAGCTGTCAAGAGGTTGCTCAATCTCCCCTGATACGAACGCAAGGAGCACTCGTCTCGACTGTATTTGGTTCGAACCCCAGTAACAAGCCGGAGACTGTAGCATCCTATTTGTAAAGTGAGTCTGCGCATCGATCATACCCAGTGCGAACTTTGTTCAATTTCACCCATAGTTTCCTGTCGAGTTCTGTGCTAGCAGTATCACAGTTATACTTCCGGGACCACTCACGCTCTTCAGGATTGATACTTCTGATCCCTCATGTCTCTCACCTTGATACTACTGGCATCTAGTTGTTCTGCTTGCCGTAACGCTGGGTTTCTTGAACGGAATGTATGTCGTCGTAGACTTGTTCGTGTCTCCCTGTATGGGTAATTCCATGTTCTGTAGCTTGCGGTATTCCGTAGGCAAGGCCTCGCTTCTACAGAATGCGAGAGGATAGATAGCTTCCTCATCAGAAGAAGGCAATAAATGGATGTTGGTCGGATTGTCCCAGTTATTAACCGAGTAGTGTGGTTCAACTGGACGTCGATCAAGTTGATTTGCCGGCTGTTCAGCCACACCGTAACACGGTACTCGGCTGCTGAGAAGACCAGCGCAGTGGATGATGTGCGCAAGGCATCCGTTAAAGCTCCCCATGTCATTCCGCACAATTTATGAATAATACTGTTACGAGTGTTTATCTTGGCAGTGGTATTTTCAAGATTTTTTTCTATGAAAGGGTGCTGTCAAGGGTAACATCAAGGTACTTAGAGAACTTGTTATGGCAAAGAGTGTTTCCGTTACGTTTCACTCTGAGCGCCGTGTTAGCTTGTTTGTTTTTCAGATGGAACGTACATGCTTCAGAACTATTTAATTGTCAATACGAAAAAAAAATTCCAAATGACGAAATAAAACCCATGAAACCTAATTTAACCCACTGAGTTGCTTAAAAAAAAATCCGGGTTCTTCTAAACCCTGATGGATGCGGGTTGAAATGGATGCAGGTTACAGGAATCACGCAGGGATGAAGAGGTCTGCACAGGACTGACTAGGAGAGCTCCTTAAATGGAAGAAACACCAACAGTAGCTCATGTTCATTTCCACCCTTGCATAGAAAAACTGGGGAGAATTTTTGAGTTATGCGAAACGTAATTAAATACGAGGTGCATTCAAGTTCTAAGGCCTCCGATTTTTTTCTAATTAACTACTCACCCGAAATCGATGAAACTGGCGTTACTTCTCGACGTAATCGCCCTGCAGACGTACACATTTTTCACAACACTGACGCAGCGGCGAAGGCTTGTTTAGGAGTCTGTTTTGACCACTGGAAAATCGCTGAGGCAATAGCAGCACAGCTGGTGAATGTGCGGCCACGGAGAGTGTCTTTCATTGTTGGAAAAAGCCAAAAGTCACTAGGAGCCAGGTCAGGTGAGTACGGAGCATGAGGAATCACTTCAAAGTTGTTATCACGAAGAAACTGTTGCGTAACGTTAGCTCGATGTGCGGGTGCGTTGTCTTGGTGAAACAGCACACGCACAGCCCTTCCCGGACGTTTTTGTTGCAGTGCAAGATGGAATTTGTTCTTCAAAACATTTTCGCAGGATGCACCTGTTACCGTAGTGCCCTTTGGAACGCAATGGCTAAGGATTACGCCCTCGCTGTCCCAGAACATGGACACCATCATTTTTTCAGCACTGGCGGTTACCCGAAATTTTTTTCGTGGCGGTGAATCTGTGTGCTTCCATTGAGCTGACTGGCGCTTTGTTTCTGGATTGAAAAATGGCATCCACGTCTCATCCATTGTCACAACCGATGAAAAGAAAGTCCCATTCTTGCTGTCGTTGCGCGTCAACATTGCTTGGCAACATGCCACACGGGCAGCCATGTGGTCGTCCGTCAGCATTCGCGGCACCCACCTGGATGACACTTTTCGCATTTTCAGGTCGTCATGCACGATTGTGTGCGCAGAACCCACAGAAATGCCAACTCTGGAGGCGATCTGTTCAACAGTCATTCGGCGATCCCCCAAAACAATTCTCTCTACTTTCTCGATCATGTCGTCAGACCGGCTTGTGCGAGCCCGAGGTTGTTTCGGTTTGTTGTCAAACGATGTTCTGCCTTCATTAAACTGTCGCACCCACGAACGCACTTTCGACACATCCATAACTCCATCACCACATGTCTCCTTCAACTGTCGATGAATTTCAATTGGTTTCACACCACGCAAAGTCAGAAAACGAATGATTACACGCTGTTCAAGTAAGGAAAACGTCGCCATTTTAAGTATTTAAAAGAGTTCTCATTCTCACCGCTGGCGGTAAAATTCCATCTGCCTTACGGTGCTGCCATCTCTAGGACGTATTGACAATGAACGCGGCCTCATTTTAAAACAATGCGCATGTTTCTATCTCTTTCCAGTCCGGAGAAAAAAAAATCGGAGGCCTTAGAACCTGAAAGCACCTCGTATAATTATTTTACCCGTGACACCATTACGAGTGAGAATTAAAAAGACGCCGAAGATAGCATAAAAGTTCTGAAGCTTATAGAAAGAAACATAAATTAACGGTGACGAAAGAGAAATTCCAACATAACCTGCAAACTGGCAATGAAACAAATCCAGTGGTGACAAGAGAAAATTTTTGCTGGACCGGTACTCAAAACCGGATTTCCAGGTCATCGCGAGCGGTCGCCTTAATCACTTCATCTATCCGAGCACACTTTCAGTCCAACCCAGATCCCTAACCTGTGCGCCTGTGGCCGGCCGCTGTGGTCTAGCGGTTCTAGGCGCTCAGTCCGGAACCGCGCGACTGCTACGGTGGCAGGTTCGAATCCTGCCTCGGGCATGGATGTGTGTTATGTCCTTAGGTTAGTCAGGTTTAAGTAGTTCTAAGTTCTAGGGGACTGATGACCTCAGCAGTTAAGTCCCATAGTGGTCAGAGACATTTGAACCATTTAAAGAAAGGAAATCACACATATAAATTAATTGTGACGTTCATGATTCGAAAATCCTACCCAGTTCCTGCACACACATTATTTGATAACCCCTCTTTGTTAATCCTAATATGCATACACTCACGTGCAACGCCAGCGGTTATTATCCAATTTCATAACAACGAAGAGTAGCGTATTCCTTTCTTTACCATTGACTGAACCTGTGCATTCCCGTGGCTAAACAGTTTTGCCCAACGTTTCAGATCGTACTCGAGGGCAGTACAGAGGAATAAACAGGTCTCGGATATTCTGCTTGATGATTGGAACGAGAAAGCGCAAATTTCCTCATTCTGGGACGGTATCGTCAGAGACGCTGCGTGAATACGTGAATCTAACGCATGTTGATACGGGAAAATTTGAGCAAGATATGGCAACTTATACCGATATTGTTACGACCTTGCAAGATCCCCTCGCTTCTAAACTGATACTGTTATTACTCGGCTTAGCCGCGAGTCCGCAGAGGGTGGTATATGTGACGTACAGTATGACTGGTCAGCATTTCCACCCGGAATTTGCGAGTGTAAGTCGGACCTTCCTTGATCTGCCTTGGTGGGTCGTGTCGTCGGATTTCCTCCTACCTGAGCGCGGTGCAGCTCTCGTAAATGTTGTCCCGTGCAGATTCTTCATTGGCGCAATGGATGTCTCTGTCGGTGGAAGCCAATTGTCTGAAATTGCTGTCGGTCAACTTTGGGGTATCTATTTACTCGAAATTAACATTCAGAATGCCGTAATATCACTTTCATTCCTGTTAGATCAATAATGAAACACTCATGTCACAAACTACTCGTAACTGAGAACATGGCTACCGTCGAACAAGACAGGAAGAGCTCTTAACGCCGACTGCCGACTTTCGCGCGCAGTCCGTATCTCTTACTAGTTTCGTCACAGTTCGTGGATTTCCGATCAAGTTCGTACTTACTAAGATATGCATTTGTTAATGAACGGGTGTGAATTTTAACGAGGCAAAATTATGATAAATAGTTCTAAACATCCAGAGACTCCTCCTAGTATTCATGTTGTCATAAATCACTTTAATTATTAAATATAAATAAACAAAATCTGTGACTTTGGCGCCAAGATGGCGGTACTTCCTGTCATGTACTGTATATTTCCCTGGCTAACGCTTTTTGCTACGGTCTAGCGCCGAGTCCCACCCCACATATATGCGACATATGGTCGCTTCGTTACCTAGCCAGCCAGCGTGGGAAATGCTCTCCGACTCATGGCCGGCTACGGACCACGGCACTTCCTAACTATCGTGAATACATCAAAAAGAGACAATAATTTATTAAAACTAGTAAAACTGTCTTCCTCACGTAAGAGGCACCTTACAACCTTCACCTCAGCGAGCTCACAACCAAGAATTGACATCATCTCAGACGTTGTAGCTGGAGTGGACAATGCGGCAGCAACTCACTTGGTCAGAATATCTCGTGATGGATACTTGTTCCGATGCCGAAACATTGGAGCGCTTAGGATCGTTCATCCGGGGAGATACTCGACAGTTCTTTCTTTTCCGGCGAGAAAGACTGTAAACCCATATAAATTAAGAAATGCACTCGATGTAGACGACTAGAAGACTACGAAGCATGACGCGTTACTGTCATAGATACTCATATTGTACGAGTTTTAATTTTTTATGGAGTACCTTTGTGAAAAGCTAAGAAAACATCTGAAGAGAAATTCCTGTTAATGTAGGAGTCCACTTCACTAACAGTGTTGGAGTAACGAGCACTGGTTTCTTTCCTTATCCTCAGACTTGAATCCTGATCAGGCGCCAATTCTCAACTTGTTAGAAACGTTCGTAATCGCACCTAGGCTACTGAAATGTAAAACACGTCTTTCACAGGGGAAAGTAGTTTCTATTTTTACTTACTGAAGTAGAAAAGTGGAATCGTTGTTCTCTCCTACCTGCAACAAATGAAAAACACTCATTAACATTTGAAAATACAGAAGCTACGTGTTAAGAGAGTTTACAGCAATAGGTTTTATTAAATGATTCGGTAATAACACCAATCAATATTTTTTATACTGTCGGTAGCGCATCTGCATTTAAACTTTTCCGAGTAGTAACGATAATATATTAGTGATTATCACACATTTCAACTAATTGTCTCTAGATAAAGTTGGAGATAATTTCCAATTTTTGCAGAACACATTTACTTTATTTTAACCATAAATGTTTCAGTACTTTCCGTGCTGTCTTCAGTATTTTGCTGTTATATTGCTGAAGAGTTGTTGGTGATTTAATAAAATCTTTTATAGGTTTATGTAATTTCGGCTTAAAGCTACCTTTACAAAAAATTCATAATTTAACGCTAATTTGGATACTACAGATACACAGCAAAGGCTCGTACACATATTAAACAGCTGATCCATCTATTATTCATACTGAGTTGAAAAAGAAGTCTACAATATTTTTTGGGAAAGAAGACAGATTCTTATGTTTATCCCATATAATGGTTAGATGTACCTAATTTACGTAGCTTATCATCTGAAAGCAACAAAACCTTTTCCATTTTTATTCTGTTCCTTATTCTCTCCCTTTAGATGGAAAATATCCAAAAGCTGATTATATTTTAGATTACTTACTTCATGTCAGTCTCAAAAATATATTCCTCTTTCTTTATTTGGCTTGTTCTGCACCCATCGCTTCCTCGGTCTTCCTGGCCTACTTCTCCCAAGTGACTTAAATCTTCTTACGTGGAGGGGTAATACTCCTCCAGTCAGTCTTTCGGGATGTTCATTTCAGTTTCTCCTATTTTCTTGTATTTTATTGAGGAAGTTAAATATATTCCGTTCTTCCTTAATTTTCCGAATTTCGAAATCTGTAGGCTACTGTGCATCCATTTTCTGATGTTGCATGTAGGCGACTTTCTTGATGTTCACTTATAACACACGAATCACCTCAGTAAACAAGCGTTGGAACTGCTATTGTCTTATAAAATTTCAGTCTTATTTCTTTCCTCGTTTTTTGACATTTTTATTGTTCCACATTTATATTTCCAAACTTTGCTAATTTCTGTTCTATGGCCTCGTCATATGCATATGTGGTGTCACAACCTAAATAGTTAAAATGTTTGACATGTTTTGTTGTTAATCACAATTTCTGTCCCTACAGTATGTTCTCCTTTAGAAGACACAGATTTTGTCTTCCTTTCTGAAATCGTCAGATGGTACTCTTCTCAAATCTTACCTATTAAATGTAGTCACTTTTGTACACCGCCATTCTCCACCAGCAGTCTCTCGTCGTCTGCACATAGAAGGTAATTCAAGCGGAAATTTCCGTTAGTCTTAATTCCCCCGTTAAAAATCTCCTTCAATTACCGCATTCACTCATCTAAATAAACGTTAAAAAGTGTGGGTGAAACGCTGCAATCTTGTCGAACTCTTTTGTTTGTGGCCATAGACATTAAAATTACGGTCGTGTGTTTGTACAGACTTTTTGAAAACGTTTGTAAGGTATTTTAGGTATCCTCTTTTCCTTATAAATCTCCACACGTTCTTTCAGTCATCCTTATACAATGTCATAAAAGTAAATGAACGGTGAATGTGTTAACCCATTATAGTTTCTCTGTTTTACGATTATTTGTTTAATTATAAGTGACGTATCTGCTGTCGAGCTGGCCCTTCGAAATCCCATTTGTTCTTCGCGTAATAAACTCTCACCTATAAATTTTACTTTATTTTTCACTATTCTTGCACAAACTTTGTATGCGGTGTCCAGTAAGCTGATTCTGGTAGTTGCTTCGGTCTTTTTTTTTGAACACTGATATTACCTTTGCTTATGACCATGCTTCTGGAATAGCTCTACTTTTCCAGCACATATTAAATATATATACTAAAAATTTTTCTACGAAAGCACTGAGCGACTTGTTTCGTAGTACGATAACTGTATTAACAGTAATGATCGTTACTTTTGGTGGTGCTGGAAAGTTCTTATGGGACAAAACTGCTGAGGTCATCGGTCCCTCACAGCCATGCCCGAGGGAGGACTGGAACCTCCGACGAGGGGAACCGCACGAACCGTGGCAAGGCGCCAGAGACCGCGCGGCTACCCCGTGCGGCGATGATTATTTTTGAACTAAAAAACAGTTTACCTACATTTTCTTCCATCCGTCTCGTTTTCATTTACAAGCCCCTTATAAGAGGAAATGACATCAGGGGTGCTGTTTAACGTTAAGCAATACTTTGTGCTCTCTAAAACAACGCCATTCATTCGTTAAATACAAGAACGTCCTTTGAATTTCTTAATACGTGGGCACTTCTGAACAATAGCTGACACCGCAGCACATGTTTCCCTTTGAACGTCGTTGCAGTAACCAGGTTACAGAACAAGAAACAAGCATTTCTGAATTTCATGATTTTTATGATAAGGACCGCATAAGAATCTCGTTGTGGTTAAAATATCACTCTAAATTCAGTGTTGAATCTGACTCGATGAGCAATTAAGAAGTTACATCCCCAAAGCCGAAGAACTTGTTCTATGAGTGTGACGGTAACTTTGCAGTTCCATCATCGAGAGGAACCCAGTTTTGTAAATAAGGTACTGTGCATTTCAAATAGCTTACACTATTTTGTTTCATTTCTGAAGTTTCTAAGTTAGCTACACGGTGTGTTCAATCGCTGTACAGCTTCGCTACCAGGATACTGGAAAAAGTAATAGGGAGTAGCAGAAATGACATTAACGATAAATTTAAAAACTGGTGACCACGAAGTGAAGGAATTCTGCCAACTTTAAAACAAGCTAACACACTCGTCATAAGACGTCGTCATAAGACGATGTCAGTACGAGAAGCGGACTAGCACAAGAAAACAATGCATTTCTCGCTAAAAAAAAAAAGTGTTCTAGTATCAATCATAATCATGAATTTTAGGAAGACTTGAAAATTTACGTTTGGAGCACAGAATTGGATGGAAGCAAATTATGGATGGAAAAACCTGGATAGATGAGAGTGGACAGGTTTGATGCATGGTATTATAGAGCGATGCTGAGAATTAGATGTACTGATACGATAAGAAATGAGGAGGTACTCGAAAAAAAAGATGAAGACGTGAATATGTGGAATTTAAGGTTGTATGAGAAGTAAACTGCTCTCGCTCTACTGATTTTGGTTTATTTCTAACCACTTTTCGGCTTATTGGGCCATCTGCAGTAAACGGCTGACCATCGTCTGCAAGGAACATTAGTCCTTAGGTAACCAAACATTATAAACAAAGGTACAATCCCCTTGCACGGAATGTTGTGCAAACTAACTTGTTTTCAACGTTGTATATTGCACTTTTGCGCAATGAACAATATTATACGCAGTAAATAATTAAACTGCAGAATATGACAGTATCACAGGTATATGGTTTTAATGCTAAAGTTTGTGCGGTGGTGACATTGGTTGAGAACTGTCTAACTGAGCACTAGGCACTTAACGTTGTGTAACAAACGTGTTTAACATTATAAATTATGATTTATTCAATAGACAGAATACACACAGCATACGATTAAAAAACATGATATCAAAGTATTACGATGTATATTACAGAAACGCTGAAGCTTGTGAGGTAAGTAACTTAAGTAATATGAAATTATATTGCGATTTAATTCTGTGTAGCAGGATGTGTCATTGTGTGAATATGCGGCTGATTGTTGCATCATGCAAAGCTTAGAAGTGGGTAGTGTAATATTGTGTATTTTAATTGTTTGTTGTATTTGATATTGTCTATTGCGTAAAGTTTAGTTTCCAACGTTAAAAGCAAATTTGGTGCACGATATTCGGTGTAAGTCGACTGTATCTTTGTTTATAATGTTTGGTTATCTAAGAATTAGTGTTCCTTGCGGACGGAAGTGGGTTGTTTCCTGAAGACGGTCCAATAAGCCGAAAACTAACTAAAAATAAACAAAAATCATTAGGACCAAAAAAAGTTTACTTCATATTCAACCTTATCTTACCTTAAGAAGTGACAGAAGAATCCGTAAATGAGAATAAGTGGAAAATAATGAACAGAAGAATTGATAGGACGTGTGTTAGGACATCAAGGAATAGCTATAAATTGAGCCCCTTGTTAGACAAGTTATTACAACTTTCTCTTCTGCCCAGTTCTATTCATTACTCCTTTATTCGTTATTCTATCCACCCATTTAATGTTCAGCATTCATCTCCAGCACCACGTTTCAACAGCTTCTGTCCATTTCTTCTCTCTAATGATTATCGACCGTGTTTCACTTCCATAAACGGCCTCAATCCAGACAAATACTTGTATAAAATATTTAGTGGTGACACTTGCTGGTAGGAGACGAAAAAGGTGAAGTTTGTAGGGGAAGGCAGATAACTAAATGCATCCAAGAAATAACTCAGGATATGGGACGTATGTGCTACTCTGAGATGTTGACACAGGAGATGAAGCCGTACTGGGCTGCATCACATCAGCCTGAAAACTGATGAGCCCGAAAAAACAGAGAAAAATTCATGCTGCATTTGGGTCTGTCGCTATTCATCTACTGGCTGGAGAAAGGCAAGCGCGAAGTACTTCCTCTAGGTCTTTGTTGGATACAGTGGCGTGGTTCTTGCTGTTACGAGATTAATTAAATAACCTTCACCGTACTACGGCAGCAGAAGAGGCGAGGGCCTGCTGTAGATCAGGTGGTGCGTGAGCTAATCGATGGGGATGCGGGAGTCGAGTTGATAGTCAGAGCAGTGGCTTGTTTGCGCCATAGCCGGCGTGTAAACAAGAGGCGCGGCGCCCCCGCTGCCATCATACTTTTCCTCTCCCTTACTGTCGACACCCTCCAACTTCGCCCCTCTTTCTTTTCCTCGCTTAACGTACCGCAGAGCCAGCGGCAAAACACACACACACACACACAGACACACACACACACACAAAAGCACGCAAGGCAGACTGGGAGAGGGTGAGAGAGTTTGGGGAGAAGGGTTAAAATAGAGAGCCCGGAACCAGCAGTTCGCACATTCGGTGAATCGACAACACACTGCTCTGAAGAAAACAAGTCGGCCTGTCGCCGCATAACAATGTTCCGAAGACGAAGTCAGATGTATTCGTAGCATAACCTTCCAGCCTAAAAACGTGTCTTCCATATCAGTACGACTGATGCTGAGTCATTACTAAGTACTGTCACACCAGTAACAGTATTCACACTTACCTCGGGGCTGTTCCCTACTAGAGAAGCATTCCGTGCCCAGACTGACCACCACAGTGAAGCTAATAGACGTTAAACGTAAAATTACATTTGAGCTGACCCTGAGGCTTACCAACAATTGTTCCTCCCGCAAAACCATTCGCGACTGTAACATATAGGTGCACTAAGTACCATCTACAATAGACCGTAATATAGCAGTTGTAGCCAAGGCATGGTCCCAGCCAGTAGGTCAGCCTTTCTGGCAGCTGATAACAAACACTACAGCAGTTAGATCCGGCAGACATTAAGGTGTAGCGTAGCGACACTATTACTCCACAGTACTCACTGCTCACCGGCTGTTCAGGTACGTGTAATATTTGTGGGTATCAGCGTCGAACCTGCAGTCCCAAAATAATTCCTGATAATTATCGACCTCCAAGAAAAACTACATCTGCATCTACATCCATACTCCGCAAGCCACCTGACGGTGTGTGGCGGAGTGTACTTTGAGTACCTCTATCGGTGCTCCCTTCTATTCCAGTCTCGTATTGTTCGTGGAAAAAAAACATTGTCGGTATACATCTGTGTGGGCTCTAATCTCTCTGATTTTATCCTAATAGTCTCTTCGCGAGATATACGAGGATCTTCTCCACCTCTTCTATCAACCCTATCTGGTACGGATCTCACACTGGTGAGCAATATTCAAGCAGTGGGCGAACAAGTGTACTGTAAACAACTTCCTTTGTTTCCGGATTGCGTTTCCTTAGGATTATTTCAATGAATCTCAGTCTGGCATCTGCTTTACCGACGATCAACTTTATATGATCATTCGATTTTAAATAACTCCTAATGCCAACTCCCAGATTATTTGTGGAATTAACTGCTTCCAGCTGCTGACCTGCTATATTGTGGCTAAATGATAAAGAATCGTTCTTTTTATGTATTCGCAGCACATTACACTTGTCTACATTGAGATTCAATTGCCATTCCCAGCACCTTGCGTCAATTCGTTGCAGATCCTCCTGCATTTCAGTACAATTTTCCATTGTTACAACCTCTCGATATACTACAGCATCATCCACAAAAAGCCTCAGTGAACTCCCGATGTTATCCACAAGGTCATTTATGTATGTCCTACATTCTCCACTTCTTCTCTGGTTTTCTCTCATTTTTGCCCCTTTCCACAAATTAAACTGTCTGTCCTGTCCTGCAGGTATAGCAGGGGATCTCACTGGTAGGCACTGAATAGCTAAGTCATTATTTTGGGTGTGAGTAATTAATTCATGCCAGAAAAGAGGGCCAGTTATCACACTTTCAGTGTAGGCAATCTGATGTCCCCTTACACAACCACAATCCATTTAAGATGGATTAGAGAGGAGACCAACCCAACAGCTACATGCTCGACAAAGCTTCATTTCACTGGATAGTGGCTATTTTTTTTCCTAACAGTCATTCTATGGCCCTATAATGCAGCGAAGTACAATGATTCTGTTCGATAAGCAGCTCTACACTGAAGCATCTTGTACTGAGGGAGACGACAAATATTGGCTTCACCCAGAAATATGACCCAACAACCATTTCTGTCGTGTTTCACGTAGGCTAATTATTTGCAGTGGCTAGTTGTTATTGAAGCAATTCCAAGGCCCATTGTATTTTATTCAGCATGACAGATGGAGCAAAAGTAGGAGAAAATTTTACATATACTACAAGTCAAAGGTAAATTGAAGAAGAAGCAAAAATAATGGCTTATTATATAAGAGAAACAGGGAGGAGAGTATACATTTTATAAAGCACGTAGTAAAGGAAACCTTCATTTTTTATGAGTAGTTGGAGCTTTTCACTAAGTAATGCTTGTATCCTGAACAATATAGTACAAATAATGAAGTATATCTAGATGCCATGCAACACCGCATAGCCGAAATATCTGTTGTCTTTTTTTTTTTTTTTTTTTTACAAACACGCGTTTATAAGCACTGGTAGTTCTATTGGACGTACTTTTGACTCGGATCTGGATGTGAGCATGATAGAGGTTTAGTGGGACGCACTTTGTAACACTGATTTCACTGAGAAGAAACACTTTAGAAACTATTTTTGACTATTTGCAGTGAGAGGAGAAACACTTTCTCTTTTATCGTGCACTATTCACTTTCACTTCACACTTTCTTCTTGTGGCGAGTGTGGTGAGGTGGCTGGTGGCGGTGCTGAGGGTCACAGGCCGGGGAGGACTCTGCTGGCTGCTGTCTGCAGTGCAATCTACAGGAAATTTTTGAAGTTCTCGCGGTAACGTCTGTGCTGCTGGGCCGTCTTGTTTTCCTCCCATAGGTCCACCAGGAAGGCCAGATGGTCGGTCTGCCTCCTCGCTACGATGGCGTGTGCCGTCATGGTGAGGATCCAGAGAGTCACCAGTCGCTTGGGCCTTGGAAATGGGTTGGAGTCTGGGGCGGTGATTACTTTCACTGTGATGCTTTCCGGCGCCGTTCTGTTGATGTGGGCCACCATCTGCTGGCATCCTTCATATATGTTGGTGGCATTCCCCACAGGATAGTGCGACTGCAGGGGCTTATCGCCGGCACGCTCCCCGTGAGACCCACATTCTCAAATTATTGATCACACACTACATTCGTAGTGCCCTTGCCCTTATACTCATTACTCGCGGCAGACAATCTACCGAGTCTAGTAAGATCTCAGGCAATTCGTGTGCATTCGCACTGAAGGAGAACATCAGCCGGTTAGCCTTAATCATATGAAGATGGCATCTGTTCTTTCGGACATGTCTGATGCGTGATTGAGCCTTGTTAATTAAAATCATACAAGATGACTGAAATCGCCACCAGTGACGTAATTAAAGGGGCCTGGAAATTATTTACTGTAACACTGATGCGTGATTGAGCCTTGTTAATTAAAATCATACAAGATGACTGAAATCGCCACCACTGACGTCGATTCAGCTCTAAGCTCGATTGTATCGAACTATTAGACGTGGGCAGCAGCTGTGTCTGAGGGGTAACAGGAACAGAGTTTGCACTGCCCTGCTGTATCTCTTGCAGTGTGTGAGGATCATTTGAGCTCACCTGACCCTAAAATTTGCCCTGACAAATGAAATCGCAGGGACAGAGATCAGGCGATCCAGGTGACCAAGAGATGGCACTGCCTCTGGTGATAGTCCTCTCCTTACTGAATACCTCCCTCACGCGTGACGAAGTTGTCGAGGCTCTGTGTGCCTTTGCTGTTTCTCCATACGCTCGTCCATTTTCTGTGAGTCGACACAGATATAGATTAAGCAATCTCCCGAGATACCAGTTGGCACCAACAGTTTGATGAAGGAAACGTATTACTATGGGGGCACCACACATTGCGCACCAAACACCGACCTTGAGACTGTGCCAGGATCTTCAAAGTAGACTTACCGATGGGCATTTCGGATGCATAATGAAGAAACGAAAGAAGACGCACTTCACTCAAAAACCATCGGCAGAGCTCCACACTCGAAAGTTCGTCAGGGCGATTTAGCTTATGCATTTTCTGTGATGGGCAGTTCTCCTGTTCATCAACAAGGGTCATTTCTGCGAAAGTTCCGATACGCATCCCCATCTGAATTTCGTTCTAATTCTAGCGATTACTTTCCATCCAAGAGCACTTATTACCTCCTCTCAATACAGTCACAATATTTTTTTATACCTCCCCCCATACGAACACATTTTTGTCAATAAATAAGGGTTGATGTGGCAGTGACTGACATGCTTTTCAGAAGTCCGTAAAATAATGTGTCCACCTGATTGCCTTGATCCATGGTTTTCAGGTTATCTTATGAGGAAACCGCAAGTTGCGTTTCGTCATACCTGATTTCTCTACACTGAGGTGACAAATGTGATGGATTAGCAATATGTACATATACAGATGGCGGTAATATCGTGTATACGAGGTATAAATAGACATCGCGTTGCCGGTGCTGTCATTTGCACTAAAATGATGTGTGCGAAAACGTTCCCGATATGACGGGAATTAACAGACTCTGAACGTGGAATGGTAATTCGAGCGATTCGCATGGTACACTCCATTTCGGAAATCATTAAGGAATTCAGTATTCCGAAATCCACAGTGTCAAGAGTATGCCGAGAATATCTAATCTAATTTCAGGCATTATCTCTCAGCACGGACATCGCAGTGACCGACGGCCTTCACTTAACGACCGAGAGCACCGTGCACGGCGTGTAAATAAATGTAAACATCTGACGACTGGAGTGAACAAAAAATGAATGTAGTCTCGAAAACAGGTGTTTTGGGGCATAATTTATTGGCGTGGAGCGTCGGGAAAGGGGTGTCAGTACCTTACCCCCTAAACAGTAAGTCAGGAATGCTACAGTTTTGACTTTAGATAGTACGAGAGCTGCTGTCGCGTCACGTTACGAGGCGGCCCCCGCGGTTAATTAAATATATCAGTCAGGTCCGTGGATTACCAAAGGTTGCCCGTGCCTGTCCAAAAGCATATGGCGGTGTGGCTCTATTGGAAAGGACAAGACAAATTTCATTCCACAACCTTCCGCAATTAAATCCTTCTTCCTTTTTTTTCGATATGTGGTTCGATAGTCATTAGCTCTCAATCAAACTAGAAAGAGCAGCTTCTTTCAACTCAGCTGATATGCCAGTAACAGGACCAAAAATTGTAGTGCGATGTCTTTTGGCGGTTGGCACTAACCAGTATTCTGCTATTGTCGTGTAGACGTGTGGACGATCAACTCCGAGGATGCAGGTAAGATGTACTGCCGCGACAAGACCGAACATCTCGTTGTGAGAACCGTTGCCACCGAATGTTAGTGCCCATTCAGGTCACGTTGTACGACCTAAGCTGGCGAGACGATCACACGGTCCCTAATGTGTTGCATTCACGTTCGTGCGACCGCCACATTGTATGTCGTAAAGGGGTGAGTGGGGGAGGAGGAAGAGGGGGGCAGGGAGCGGACACCGTGTACAGAGAGGGAGCAGGCCAGTTGATTTCGTCTGTACCACTCAATTGCCCCATCCCTAATCCTCGCTTCCGCCCGTACGGTAAATTAAGCCGTAAGCGGGCAATCCACAGTGCGGAAGCAGCGCTGATTACGGCTGTGTTTGCAGTCAGACCGCCGAAACCGCGTGCTCACCCCCCCCCCCCCCCCAATCCCCCCATCATCCCCCCTCACTCCCCTCGTCACCCGTGTTTGCTACGCGTGTCTACGTGACGATCCGGAAAGCACACTATTTTTCTCTCCTAGCCGATTTTCACCAAGTTACGCAAATATCGCATTCTGTTTATTTCAATTGTATTTTCAAGTTATGCGTAAGCCATGAAAAGAGAATTTATCGTTGTAAATTTTGTTTCTTTTTCTTCTTTCAGTTCCATGTCACGCAGGTCCCTGGTACAATTTCCACATGAATGAAGTACAAAAAGTCAGTACACAGGCTACGTCTACATTGTTTTTGGCTTTATTTTCGTATGTATGGTTACTTGTTGCCCATTCACAAATTCCTCAATAGCACAGCAGATTAAATTTAACAAAAATGGACAGACATACCTAAGTGAGTTACGAGCTGTGGCTGGTAAAGCTCATATATGACAGCCACATCACAAGTTTTACCTGAGATGGGCCAGTATCTTATCCATGGACTCAATAAACGTAACTGCAACACTCAACCGGAAAACTGCCACCTGGAACGTTAGGAGAACTGCTATTAAGGAAGTCGAATTAGCTAAACATTTGAACGAAAAAGAAAAAGATTTTGCGGCAATTACAGGAACGGAACAGAAACACCTGAAACTAAATATTTAGATGACAAGAACAAAGAGCAAGTAAAGTTGTTACCATCTACACTGGGAGAAAATGAGAAGAAAACTACTGGACTATAAATATGTAAATGAACGCACTGTACTAGTAGGAAGTCCAAGAGAAATCCTAAGACATGCCCTAGAAGATGGTAAAAGCTGAAGAGTCCAAGGCCTTTCACAAACAAATATAAACGATATTAAACTGATACAATAAAAAGCACATATTTCTCATGGGAGATCTCAATGCTAGAGTAGGAAATATATCAATTCCAGAAATAGTAGGCACATTTGAGGAAAACATATGTAATGAAAACGGCAAAATACTTTGAGATTTTGCTACCTTTAACTATTTAAAATTTACCAATAATTTCTTTAGGAAGAAAGACAGATTTGCTGGACATGTTACAAATTACAAAGGTTATCGAGAAGTGGATGCTGAGTAACGACAATTCTTATTGGTATCAATAATTGACATGTCTGCAAAATGGAGTAATCTGAAGAAAACTAATTAGGGATCAAAAGGAAGAACAAGTTTTATAGATATATATCTTTTAGAAGTGAGCACCGTGAGATCTCTACTAAACTCCGAAGACAAAAAACGCTAGGAAATCTGGAAAGAGTTAAGACTTTGAAGAATATGGAAAAAACAGCCGTGTCACACGCAGCTAATGAGGTTGTGAGGAAGAGAAGAAAATACAGGAAACGTTGAGGAGTAAGGATTTGGACACAAGGGATGGAAACAGCAATTAAACGAAGAAAAATAATCCCACAAATGAAAACCACAATGAATATAAAGAGAAAATTATCTTGTGAATGTTACAGTTCTTCTTATTTCCGTACTTGCTAAGAAAATTGGAGAGAAACTCCGCCTTATGCAAGGTATCTGTGAATTTTTGTTTTCACCAAGGCACATTTTAGCACTTTTTGTGCTACTGTCAGTGGGTTTATTTGTTCATTTACCTTTTGTAATATTTTTGTTACATGTTAACCTCTAAAGTAAATTTTGGTAAAAATATTTACGTTTGTGAAATGAGCGATTATTGTTAAATATTTTACACTGAATAAAAAGGAACGAAACAGTGCGAAACACACAACTCCGAAAGCACACACAGAGCGAGAATGCTTTATTAGCAATATTGAGCATGAGTTACATGAATGATAAAGTGACAGTTACAAAATGATGAAGACATTCAACAGACAAGAAAGGGATCGTATAGGTGTCAAAAATATATGGGAGAACGAATGTGACTCATTATAAAAGTTGTGGCACGATGATACTGTAATTCAAACACAAATAACACAAAAAGCCGGGACGATACCGACACGAGTTAGTTGACGGAAGCTCTGAAAGCAACACAAAATAGGAAAGTACTGATTCCGATCGTACTAATAAGGAGCGATGAAAGTATTTTGAATTATTCCTACTTCTAATATTTATTCCCAATTTAACAGCGGAAAATCAAGTGCAGTCACTCGCTGTACAACGAAATTTTGTTTAACCATGGACCAATGTTCTTCTTTTTATAGATCTGAGTGAGGTGGCGTAGTGGTCAGCGCAATGGGCTCGCATTCGGGAGGATGACTGTTCAAACCCCATCTGGCCATCCAGATTTAGGTTTTCATGATACCTCCACATCGCTTGACGGTCCAGTGTCCTCAGTCAGCCTATACTGTAAGCGATTTTTACGATTTTGTTTTTGAAAAACTAATGAAGCAATGACAACACTTTCTGATTTTTTTTTTTAAGAAATTCACTCATCGCGTTAAACCCACCAATCGAGGAGTTAAACATGCTCTGTTCAGAATGAGATGTGTGCATGATGGAAGTCCAGCAGTCTGCAAATCTAATCAGAAATAATAATTAAAAAATTTTAATATATAGTGAAACCACAGTTTTTTGACATTTGAGAAAATTCGTTCTTGTGAAACAACTAGCTCTTTACTCGCACGAAGGGTTAAAAGCTACTGTCAAGGGATTTCAAACTGATTCCGCATTTCTGGATTTCCGGAAGGCTTTTGACACTGCACCCCATAAGTGGCTTGTAGTGGAATTGCATGCTTATGGAATATCGTCTCATTGATATAACTGGATTCGTAACTGGCGGTAAGTCATCGAGTAAAACAAAAGTGATTTCTGGCGTTGCCCAGTATGGGCGCTTCGCTGTTCCTTATAAACGATTTGGAAGACATTCTGAGCTGCCGTCGTAGGTTATTTGCAGATGACGCTTATCGACTACAAAAGCCATCAGAAGACCAGAACAAATTGCAAAACGATTTAGAAAAGATAGTCGTACTGTGCGAAACTAGAAATTGACCCTAAATAACAAAAAGTGTGACGTCATCCACATGAGTGCTACGAGGAATCCGTTAAACTTCGGTTACACGATAAATCAGTCAAATCTAAAGGCCGTAAATTCAACTAAATACCTAGGAATTACAAACAACTTAAACTGGACGGAATACGTAGGAAATGCTGTCGGCAAGGCTCACCGAAGACTGCGTTTTATTGACAGGACACTTAGAAAATTTAAGAGATCTACTAAAGAGACTGCTTACACTATGCTTGTCAGTCCTCTTTTAGAATGCTGCAGCACGGTGTGGGATCCTTACGAGGTGGGATTGACGGAGTACACCCAAAAAGTTCAAAGAAGGGCAGCACGTCTTGTATTATCGCGAAATAGGGGAGAGAGAGTCACTGAAATGATACAGGATCTGGGGTGGCCACCATTGAAACAAAGGCCTTTGTTTTAATGGTCCACCCCAAATGCTGTATCATTTCAGTGACTCTCTCTCCCCTATTTCGCGATAATAGAAGACGTGCTGCTCTTCTTTGAACTTTTTCGGTGTGCTTCTCACGAAGTTTCGATCACCAACTTTTTCCTCCGAATGCGAAAACACTTTGTTGACGCCGACCTACATAGAGAGAAACGATCACCATAATAAAATAAGGGAAACCAGAGCTCGTAAAATAAGATACAGGTGTTCGTTTTTTCCGAGCGCTATACGAGATATAAGTCATCGTTAAGTTAAACTTGACGACGATTTATATCAGAATATTTTAACGATCTGAAGATGGCGATAAACCTAAACCGGTCATAAAATGTAAAGAAATCTATGTGATCAAGACGGACTTGTGAAAATAAAAGTGTTAAAATCGTTCAACGTGACAGAAGTGCAGTCCTTCCGAAAATTGCTGCAGATATCAATGCCGGGCCATCAACGAGTGTCAGCGGCGAACCATTAAAAGAAACGTCAACGACAAGGGCTTTCGGAGCAGAAGGCCCACTCGTGTATCCTTGATGAGTGCACGACATAAAGCTTCACGCTTCGCCTGGGCCCGTTAACACAGACAGTGTTAATGATTGGAAACATTTTGCTGAGCGGTCCAGTCTCGTTTCAGATTGTATCAAACAGATGGACGTGTAAGGGTATGGAGACAACGTCATGAATCCATGGACCCTCCAAGTCAGCATGGGACTTGTCAAGCTGGTGGAGGCTCTGTAATGGTGTGGGGGCACGTGCAGTTGCACTGATATGGGAGCCCTGATACGACTAGATACGACTCTGAAAGGTGACACGTATGTAAGTATCCTGTCCATTGTGCATTCCAAAGGACTTGGGCAATTCCAGCAGGGTAATGCGACACCCCACACGTCCAGAATTGCTACAGAGTGGCTGCAGGAACACTTCTGAGTTTAAACACTCACGCTGGCTACAAAACTCCCCAGACATGAACATCATTGAGGATATCTGGAACACCTTCAACGTGCTGCTCAGAAGAGATCTTCACTCCTCTTGTACTGTTACGGATTTATGGACAGCCCTGCAGGATTCACGGTATCAGTTCGCTCCTGCAATACTTCAGACATTAGTCGAGCTCATGCCACGTCTTGGTGCGGCACTTCTGCGTGCTTGCGGAGGCCCTATCCGATATTAGGGAGGAGTACCATTTGGGTCTGCAGTGTAGAATGTAAATGGCGTTTGTTGCAGGATTCTAATGCGAGAAGCTTACAATGTATCGTCTGTTGTAAAGTTTCCACACTGAAACTTCTACAATACCTGTTGTACCACACACTAAAGAACAACACAAGTGCATACAGTAGTCACGTGGATTCTGACCAATAACGAGACAGTTGACCATCACAGATTGTGTTCAAAATGACCAGCGCCAGCAGCAATATACGGAACGACTGCTGCACACGTGACAGCATTTCAGTGGAGATGTCCAAGAAGGCAGCAGTAAAACGTCGTTGCGTATCATCGGGTGTAGTTGGTATGTCCTTGTAGACAGCGTCTCTCGTTTTTCTAAACAAAAAGAGGTCTACAGGGGTAAAATCCGGAGAACGGACTGGTCCAAAGTGCAAGTCCTCTACGTCCAATCAAGCGATATGGAAACAATTCGCGAAGACATGCTGTAGTACTTCGTGCAGTATGGGCTGGACAGCCATCGCGTTGGTACCACAGTTCCTCCTAGTCTTCAGAGGAAAGTTTTCTAGCATCCGTGGAAGATAGATTGTTAGTAGGCTGCGATACTTGCGCGTGTTCAGTGCTCTGTCTATGAAAAACGGGCCTATGTGTTGACAGTTCACTATCTAACACCAAACGTTTATACTTCATGGAAGCTGACGTTCCACCTGATGAAGCCAACGGGGACTTTCAACCGACCAACAATGCATATTTCCACGGTTTACCAAGTCATGATCGGTAAATGTGGCTTCATCACTAAACAAGATACGTGATACATCTGACATGTATTCCACCTGATGAAGCCAACGGGGACTGTCAACCGACCAACAATGCATATTTCCACGGTTTACCAAGTCATGATCGGTAAATGTGGCTTCATCACTAAACAAGATACATGATACATCTGGAGTATTCTGTCTTAAGGCTCGTGTACAGAAGTTAACACGATTCTCATAATCGTTTCGACGCAGCTCTTGATGGAGAGAGATGTGGTAAGGATGAAAGATATGTTGATGGAGAATGTGTAGAACACTTGCCTGAAATGATCCCACACCATCATGCGATTGCGCGGGAGCTAACGTGCGGATCAACTGCAACAGCAGCAAGAACATTAATTTCTCCCTGTATTGTTGTCACTTGTTTCTATGTATTACGTTGCGTAAGTGCTACACTATCACTTTCACGTAAGTGGTTGAAGGTGTTGATAAATAATTGCCGAGATGTTTGACATCTATTGGGATATTTTGCCGGATATACCGTACAAGAAGGAACTGCATTCTTCCCACACTCTGCGTATACGATCAGTAAGTTGGCTTTTTCTACGTTGGTAAATTCCATCGTCCACTCACAACCTATTGCTTGGACTTCAAATACTAACTGAATAGAAAGTCGCAATGCAATCAAGAAACTTACGAGCACACTGTAAACAAACATAAAAGCATTGACCTAGCAACTACGGAGTGTGAATGGGATAAATAAGGGTCTGTGTGGAGTTTCCAAATACTATATCTTGTAAACGAAATGCGCTAGAATCCTGCAACAAACACGACCGACATTCTAATTTATCATACCTGCGTTTGTTATTGTCAATAGGCACCGTCCTATTTAAAATATGTATGTTTGAACAAAAAATGCACATTCTAAGTATTATTACAATCTCTTTATAAAGTAACAATACGAACCCTTGACAACCAAACCATTCTGTGAAAACCGCTCTTCATTAGCACTTATCTGCGATGCAAGTTTTAGGTGATTCACCCTGTATATGTCATTCTATCAAGAAGAACGGACCACCTACCACTATACAGGGGGCGTCAAGAGGAAAGGTACATGCTTTGAGAAGTGATACCGATACTGAACAAAAATTTCATATGGACATACTGTATGCATTCTTCCAAATGGTTTCCGAGATTGAAGTACAGTGACATTTATTTTATGTATTTCCAATTCTGTCAGAGCCAGAGAAGGACTTGGGAGAACAGTTGAACGGAATGGACAGCGTCTTGAAAGAAGGATATACACTCCTGGAAATTGAAATAAGAACACCGTGAATTCATTGTCCCAGGAAGGGGAAACTTTATTGACACATTCCTGGGGTCAGATACATCACATGATCACACTAACAGAACCATAGGCACATAGACACAGGCAACGGATCATGCACAATGTCGGCACTAGTACAGTGTATATCCACCTGTCGCAGCAATGCAGGCTGCTATTCTCCAATGGAGACGATCGTAGAGATGCTGGATGTAGTCCTGTGGAACGGCTTGCCATGCCATTTCCACCTGGCGCCTCAGTTGGACCAGCGTTCGTGCTGGACGTGCAGACCGCGTGAGACGACGCTTCATCCAGTCCCAAACATGCTCAATGGGGGACAGATCCGGAGATCTTGCTGGCCAGGGTAGTTGACTTACACCTTCTAGAGCACGTTGGGTGGCACGGGATACATGCGGACGTGCATTGTCCTGTTGGAACAGCAAGTTCCCTTGCCGGTCTAGGAATGGTAGAACGATGGGTTCGATGACGGTTTGGATGTAACGTGCACTATTCAGTGTCCCCTCGATGATCACCAGTGGTGTACGGTCAGTGTAGGAGATCGCTCCCCACACCATGATGCCGGGTGTTGGCCCTGTGTGCCTCGGTCGTATGCAGTCCTGATCGTGGCGCTCACCTGCAAGGCGCCAAACACGCATACGACCATCATTGGCACCAAGGCAGAAGCGACTCTCATCGCTGAAGACGACACGTCTCCATTCGTCCCTCCATTCACGCCTGTCGCGACACCACTGGAGGCGGGCTGCACGATGTTGGGGCGTGAGCGGAAGACGGCCTAACGGTGTGCGGGACCGTAGCCCAGCTTCATGGAGACGGTTGCGAATGGTCCTCGCCGATACCCCAGGAGCAACAGTGTCCCTAATTTGCTGGGAAGTGGCGGTGCGGTCCCCTACGGCACTGCGTAGGATCCTACGGTCTTGGCGTGCATCCGTGCGTCGCTGCGGTCCGGTCCCAGGTCGACGGGCACGTGCACCTTCCGCCGATCACTGGCGACAACATCGATGTACTGTGGAGACCTCACGCCCCACGTGTTGAGCAATTCGGCGGTACGTCCACCCGGCCTCCCGCATGCCCACTATACGCCCTCGCTCAAAGTCCGTCAACTGCACATACGGTTCACGTCCACGCTGTCGCGGCATGCTACCAGTGTTAAAGACTGCGATGGAGCTCCGTATGCCACAACAAACTGGCTGACACTGACGGCGGCGGTGCACAAATGCTGCGCAGCTAGCGCCATTCGACGGCCAACACCGCGGTTCCTGGTGTGTCCGCTGTGCCGTGCGTGTGATCATTGCTTGTACAGCCCTCTCGCAGTGTCCGGAGCAAGTATGGTGAGTCTGACACACCGGTGTCAATGTGTTCTTTTTTCCATTTCCAGAAGTGTATTATGAATATCAACAAAATCAAAAGGAGGATAATGGAATGTAGTGGAGACCAGGGGATTATGAGGAAATTAGATTACGAAATGAAAGTAGTAAAGGAGTTGTGCTATTTGGGCAGCAAAATAAATGATGATGGTCAAAACAGAGAGGATGTAAAATGTAAGCTGGCGATGGCAACGAAAGCTTTTCTGAAGAAGAGAGATTTGTTAACATCGAGTATAGATTTAAGTGTCAGGAACTCTTTTTGCAAGTATTTGTAAGAAATGCGGCCATTTAAGAAGTGAAACATGAGCGATAAAGGATTTAGACAAGAACAGACTTGAATCTTTTGAAATGTGGTGCTACAGAACAATGCTGAAGATTAGATGAGTAGGTCACGTAACTAATGAGGAGGTACTGAATAGAACTGGGGAGAAGAGGAATTCGTGGCACAACTTGACTAGAAGAAGGGATCGGTTGGTAGGACACGTTCTGAGACATCAAGGGATCCCAATTTAGTACTGGAGGGAAGTGTGGAGGGTAAAAATCGTAGAGGAAGACCAAGAGATGAATACACTAAGCAGATTCAGAAGGATATAGGTGCAGTAGTTACTCGGAGACAAAGTGGCTTGCACAGGATAGAGTAGCATGGAGAGCTGCATCAAACCGTCTTTAGACCGAAGACCACAACATCAACAACAACAATATTCAAACATTCTCGTTGTTTACAACGTACCACAACAATGTAGGCAAAGTTGAAACGAATAATTTGATAAAGGACACGTGTGATCTATCGAGTCGGGAAACTACCTGGAATTGGCTCACAAAAACTACAGAAGCAACAGCGCATGCTCGCCGAGTGAGACTTTCAATAATCTCGCGCTCCCTTCGCGCCAACCATTAGGCGTGGAAAAAAAATCATAGGACGTTTTTCGTAGTAAATTTAATACAGCTGAATTTTGTGCTGAGATCTGTTTTCGTTGGAGGGTGCGACTTTCGATTTACTCCACGAAAACGCACAAATGTGATATTAAATGTGTTCCATCTCGGAAACCAATCGGAATAGAGCATATGTCCATGTGGAATTTTTGTTTCGGATCACTAATACTATCACCCCCACCTCCCAAAAACCATGTAACTTTCCTTCTGGACCGGCCGCGGTGGCCGTGCGGTTCTAGGCGCTTCAGTACGGAACCGCGGGACTGTTACGGTCGCAGGTTCGAATCCTGCCTCGCGCATGGATGTGTGTGATGTCCTTAGGTTAGTTAGGTTTAAGTAGTTCTAAGTTCGAGGGGAGTGATGACCTAAGATGGTAAGTCCCATAGTGCTCAGAGCCATTTGAACCATTTTTTTCCCTTCTGACACATCTTGTATTTTAGGGGTAACAGCCCCTCCTACCACCTTCTGCTTCCCACTAACCCTTATAGTGCTATATCAGCCATAATGAGTCACTGTAATCAACTGAGGAGCAACTGGATAGTTTATTTCATCAACATTGAGTTGCTCAAAGGATAGAATGCTCTTCCACTTGAACTTCAATTTTTTTGTGACGTTGTTGACAATAACTGTAAATTTACCTATGTGGCCCTTGAAAATATGAGGGTCCAAAAGCATTGTCAAAGATAGCGCATTGTACGCTCACTTGTGAAAAGCGCAGTGTTCGTTCGTCGAACGCCGGTCGTAAAAGTCTCGGGGGAGCGGAGTGGGGGTGGGTGGCTTTTTTTTTAATTTGACTAATTGGTGCCGCCAGCGAGCGAGCGCTATTCAGTGCGAGCAGCCTCGCGAACGATCACGCGTCTGGCGCGAGTATCGGCAATGATTTATTTTTAGAGCACCGGCACCGCCCTGTGATTCGAGCACAGGTCGATCCCACTGGAGGGCTTTTCAACGTCCTGCGTTCGATTACGGAGCCTGTGTGTTTACGCATAATGCCGTGATTTGTGCGCCCTCAAACTGCTGCTCGGCAGTCCTTTTCTACAGAATGAGCATCATGTCCATTGCTCGTTATAATCAATAGGAATAGGAGCTTTTATTTTTTATTTTTTTCACAGCGATGTGATCGCTGCTGGAGAGGGCAGAGACCGACATGAATTACGACAATAGCGTGGATATCAGAACAAGGAGCAACGGACTGAATGTCACACTGCCAACCAGAAGAGAAAAAAAAGAAAACTTACCACTTATTCTCCCCTTTTTGGGAGACAGTTATTTGGGAAGTAGGTGACGTTTCATGTAGAATGTGTAGTGAAAAAGTGGAGTTAAATCTCTCTTGCCGAACCTGTTACAGATGCTAGCAACGTAAAGTGTCATTTAAATAGTATAACTTGTTCTGCTTACAGGCGTTGACATACGTCAACGGGAACAGATGAAAATGTGTGCCGCGACCGGGACTCGAACCCGGGATCTCCTGCTTACATGGCAGACGCTCTATCCATCTTTTTTTTCCAATCTCATTTTGTTCGTTTTTGTTCGTTGCGTCTGCTCGGGACAGACGTCGTAAGACATCCGTTTTAAGTTCGTTGTTGATCGATTAACTCAGTTTTTTTTTTTTTTTATCACAGGGCAGCTAAGCCTCTGACCGAACACGCTGAGCATCTGAGCCACCGAGGACACAGAGGACAGCGCGACTGCAGGGATTTATCTCTGGCACGCCTCCCTCGAAACCCACATTCTCAACGTATTGTCCCGCACTAGATTCGTAGGGCCCCCGCCCATTATACTCATTACACGCGGCGCGTTGCCGATTCCCGTAAGAGTTCGGGCACTGTTTGTGCATTCGCACAGAAGAAGAAGATGGTCAAGTGGCCGGTGAGCCTTAACTATATATATATACTAAGTAGGTTCGAGTCCCGGTCGCGGCACACATTTTCATCTGTCCCCGTTGACGTATGTCAACACCTGTAAGCAGCTAAGGGTGCTCATTTCATTGTAATTTCATTCTAACGAGCTCCATGGTCACCGATGGTATCTGTTCTTTCGGACATGTCCGAAAGAACAGATACCATCTCAGTATATATAGTATAACGTGTTCAACAGCTAGTTTAGGATGCCAAGTATCATTTTCGTTGAAATTTCCTGGAAGATTAAAACTGTATGCTGGATCGAGATTCGAACTCGGGACCTTTGCCTTTCGCCGGCAAGTGCTCTACCATCTGAGCTATCCAAGCACGACTCACATCCCGTCCTCACAGCCTTACTTCCGCCAATAACTCGTCTCCTAAGCTCTCCTGCTCTCCCAGGAAAGCTTTTGTGAAGTTTGGAAGACAGGAGACGAGGTTCTGGCGGACGTAAGGTTGTAAGGATGGGGTGTGAGTCGTTCCTGAGTAGTTCAGATGGTAGAGCACTTGGTCGCGGAAAGCAAAGCTCCCGAGTTCGAGTCTCTGTCCGGTACACAGTTTTAATCTGCCTGGAAGTTTCATACCAGTGCACACTCCGCTGCAGAGTGAAAATCTCATTCTGGAATCATTTTCGTTACTTTCGTTATTTTCAACGGCAAACTTAATGTTACTAATTTTACTATGAAATTTCTAGAGTCTACTTTTATAATATAGCAGACGACAAGAGTAAAATTAGTGGTGAAACTATCGCTTCATCAAAGCATCGAGCCACCGATAATACTACACTGGAACTACAGTCATAACTCAAAAAATTGTTTCTTCATTTAATTCAGCGCTGAGCAGCGCGATTAAGTCTTTATTTCTTTATTTATTTATCAGATCCGTGGAAAAATGCGATACATACTTCCTTGACAATATAACGCGTCATTACTGGGTTTGCAGAATGCAGATTAAGATGTGTGTAAACCAAAGAATTAAAAAATTAGTAAATCCCATAGAAATGGCGAGAGAATATACAAAAAAAGAAACAGGCTACAGAGAAAAATTTCTGAATTACTGCAAAGGCTCTTGTGCGGAACAGAAGTGCGCTACTGTAAATTGCTCGTTTCTTTTAGCTTTGGAGGGACAGAAATGAAAGACATAAAGGAATTCGGCCTGTCACTGTTTGCCTACCATCAGATTAGACGAAATTCACCTTATGATCTGCTGCTATATGGACTGTGATGGTGTCGGATTCTCATTCATGTACTGCTGAGATTTCGATTGCTGACTGAAATTAACTGGTCAATGAAGAGAACACAGACCATTAACAGTCAACTATAAGAAAAGCAAATTTATTTTCATAAAAACACTGAAATGAGAATCAGTCTCAATGTAAGTAGGAGGACCAGCCAGTCCACAACGTCAGACTACACAGGCGACCCGCAGGCTTGCTGTGGGCCAAGCCACAAGTACGTGGAAAGACATAAAATACAAACAAAGGTAACGGTAACTGGTCCAGTCCCTAGAGAGAGTCTTGATCCCGCTCTACCAAGATGAACTCCAGGATTCGAATCACAAGTTATGAAGGAAGCACACGAACAGGGTCAGCGCGGCAAAGACTACCGAATTAACACTGATAAAACCGTGAGGCTGATCTCTCGCGGTACAAACCGAATATTCGCATCTTAAACGCAGTCGACTTTGCTGTTAGCGTTCTCCCGCGAATGACTTGATAAAAAACTGTACGCGAGGCTACCTGGTCGGGGTGAAAATTAGCGCAAAATGGCGGGTACTACACCGCGACGGCTGCTCACATAAATAAACCTACATGTACCGCCACGGAATGAGCCGACCGAGCCCAGCCACGAACTGAGGGCGAGAGGGTGGTTCTCAGCAGGTCTGCAAACTCGGATCCTCGCATACTGCATGCTTCCTCCGAGAGCGAAAGGTCAGTGCTGCCAACATGAGCGGCGGTGGAAAAACAGACGGTCGTTTGGACTTTCAGCATAGGGCCTGGTCGGCCTGCCGGCGCACAGGTTGCCATTACTGGGATGACGCCAGGAATGTGGCTGTCGGCGAGGGCGGTATCCTTTCGTGCACCCGACACCTTGGTGGCAGTTTCACGCTATTTTCAGGAGTTAATGAATTAACTGATAGGCGAACCCAAAAATTTCTTCGTCCCCCACCATTTTATAGCCTTTACTCACGAAAGTTATCTGTGGTTACAAACGGCTTGAGAAAACTACGTTTAATGCATAGCTAAGCGAAGTAAGTCCGTAGTATTTTTAAAACTGGGGTGCTTAGCCCCATGCCTACTACCACTAAACGTGTATTTGTATACGTAACACGAATCTGTGATTGGAACCCCCTCTCTTTCTATAGGGAGTTGGCTGGACTGCTAAAGAGACTTCGACACGTGCTCTAAAAGTCTCTGGAAAATTGTGTTGGACCGCAACGATACTTCTGAATTCAGTTTTTATTACTTGGCGTTTGTGACTCAATTTTTTTCAGTTATGCTGCAAGCCGATTGAAGATGAAACCAGCTGAATAGTACACCGTTTTCTGTACAACGTCTAAAGAAGTGCCACCCAAGTGCAAATCGTCTTTTTTCTGTCTAAAGATCACCGTATGAAGGTGCAGGCTCTTCTAAATGAGTCAATAGTGTCAGCAACAAATATCGTGACACAGAGATGGCAGACACTGAAATCCAAGAACTCTGGACAACGGTATACACGAAGTTCACCGACAGCACCTACGGACGTTTCTCTTCCCTCTCCTGCGCTGAAACTATTCTAGGTGAGGGTACACAGTTGACTCAACATATACACTGCGGGGTAAAAAGCAGTACCCCCTCTTAGAGGTTCCCAATTCACTAAGATTAATTGTTGCAACAGTGCATACGGAGTACAAGAAATGATTATATTTATAAATCAACAGCACAAGCGTTTCTGAGGTACCAGGTATCGACCCGTGCTGAAACACTCCTGTTAGTACATCCACATCTACATCTACATACGTACTCCGCAATCCACCATACGGTGCGTGGCGGAAGGTACCTCGTACCACAACTAGCATCTTCTCTCCCTGTTCCACTCGCAAACAGAATGAGGGAAAATGACTGCCTATATGCCTCTGTACAAGCTCTAATCTCTCTTATCTTATCTTTGTGGTCTTTCCGCGAAATATAAGTTGGCAGCAGTAAAATTGTATTGCAGTCAGCCTCAAATGCTGTAGTCAGCCTCAACTGCTGTAGTCTCCGCGGGCGGCAAACCATACGAGGTGGCGCAGCGGATAGAGCACTGAACTCGCATTCGGGAGGATGACGGTTCAAAGCCATGGCCAGACATCCTCATTTTGGTTTCCCATAATTTCCCTAAATCGCTTCAGGCAAATGCCAGGATGTTTCCTTTGAAAGGGCACGACCGACTTCCTTCGACATTCCTTCCCTAATCCGATGGGACCGATGACCTCGCTGATTGGTTCCCTCCCCCAAATCAAGCAACCAACCAAGGGGAACAATGCATGCGCTGACCCAGGCGTCCAGTCTACTGCGCATTTGGCGAATAGTGTCATAGGATACGTTATGCCACGCCTGCTCGACTTGTTCACGTAGTTCTGTAAGAGTTGTGGTTGGCGAGTCGTATGATATTCCACACCTGCTCGACTGAATCGTCGTTACCAGGGAAACTGCTCCACCTCTTGCAGAGTTTCATGGGAAGTGTGAGGGCGAGCATTTCCTGTGGAAACAACACATCACCTTGCTGTTGCAAGAACGGCCTAAAGACTTTCTGCAGGTACCGAATGCTGCTTCCTTCCAGAAACACCAAAGGTGAACGAGGGATGTAGCTTATCGCACCGCAGACCATAAGGCCTGGGGTGCGGCCAGTGCATATTGGACGAATGCACTCTACGGGTCAGTGCTCACCAGGTCTATGTCGTACGCGCAAATGACCATCACTTGTGTGCAAGCAGAAAAGCTTTCATCGCTGAAGACCACGGCGCCATTCCATCTTCCAAGTGATCCTCTTACGGAAACGGTCGAGCGCTGACGTCGATGCTGTGGCGTGAATGGAAGACAGGTTACTGGTCATGGTCCCGATGCTAATAAACGGTTCGCAACAGTTCGTGTTGACTGGTCTGGGCTCACAAAACCTCTTATCTGTGCTGTGGTAGTTGTACGATCGGACACTGCTGCCCTTACAATGCGGCGATACTGGCAAGCGTCTGTGCTGTGTGGACTTCCAAAACCTCGTAAATGGGTGTGAGAGCACGAGGCCACTGCATCGCTGCACAGCTGACGCTGCACGTCCAACCTGTGTAGCAGTTCTTCGAAAGGACCATCCTACCACTAGGAAGGTCACAATTCGACCCCTTTCAAACTTTTTCAGTTGACTGCTGGAAGCACAAGAGGATCACCGTGGCCGGCCCGTGTGGCCGAGCGGTTCTAGGCGGTTCTAGGGGCTTCAGTCTGGAACCGCGTGACTGCTACGGTCGCAGGTTCGAATCCTGCCTCGGGCATGGATGTCTGTGATGTCCTTAGTTTAGTTAGGTTTAAGTAATTTTAAGTCTAGGGGACTAATGACCTCAGATGTTAAGTCCCATAGTGCTCAGAGCCATTTGGATCTCCGTGTGGTGGTTGCCTGCTTGCTTCACACGTTTACACCACTCAGAATCTATTGGCTGAGAGCTTTCCCTATTGAAGGGTAAACACAGATGACGCACTGGTAACTGTGCCACTACGCTATCTATCGGCGAACGACGCTGAACCCATTATCAGTACATCTAACATTCTTCTAGTGATATATGCCGTCATCGAATCAAAATAGACGTCGTCTTGCCAGGTGTTCTAATTTTTTTCTGGAAGTGCATTATCAAGTGACGTACTTTGGTGAAAGTAAGCAAAGTAAAAAAGTCTGTTAATGTTGGTTAGCAGTCTTGAGCTGTCTGCAATTTAATTAAAAAGAATTACACCAGAAGCGTTTCGCTTTTATTTATAAAGCATTTTCCGTGGTTATTCTGCGAATTGGACACATACGTCTGCACATTTTTGACTGTTTTAGGTTAAAAACGGCGTTTTGATAATAAACTTCATGTAACGTCGAAAGACTTCCATTCAAATTTACACTTGGAAGTCTTTCGACATCAACCAGTGCTAGCAAGGAGGGAAGGAGCAGAACGTGTAAAGAAACGCCATAAGTAGCTTAGACACCAAATTTATAAACAAAACGCTGTACAAACGTATGTATCCAATTTGCAGAACAGCAACAGAAAATGCATTATAAATAAAAGCGAAAGGCGTCTGGTGTAATTTTTTTAATTAAATTGCACTCAACTCAAGACTATTAACCAATAGTAGCAGATGTTAACAGCTTTTGCGGAAGACGGCCACCCAAACAAACGTAAAAATGTAAGCTAGCCTTCTAATTTCAGCTTCAGAGACAGTGAAGATTATTTTTATAGTGACGATGGCAGCATGCAGTTTTTGCACCATATTTCGAACGTGATACTTACAGTGAAGCCCTATACCTACCTGAATCCTACGAATTTTATCGCCTTCAGTGAGCACCTTGACTACCTTGGGACAGTAAAATTTCGCTTCTCCATGAGTTCTGCGAAAGAAACTGTATGCCTTATGTTTTGTTTGTGTTAATCTGTTTCTGTAAGGAGCGTGCTGACTTTACCGACTACCGTATAAGTAGATTATATCACATTAATTTCCACGTCTTTCGCAACAACACTAGCGGCATTTACAAGGAGGAAGAACTTTGCTGCGATGTACCGTCCTTAGCGTAAGTTAGATTTAATTTTTTTTCTTCCCTATTGTTGGCACTGGAGGATAACCTTCAGCTTCTTACTCTACAAGTATTAACTGAACCCTTGCTGAGCTTTCTCCCTAGCATTCTTGCTTATTCAAAACTGCTGCTTAGTGAAATGTAGTGACACGTGATGACTAGTTGTACCTTAGAGAAGCGCCTACGGCGTTCACCAGTTACCTGAATACACCGAGACGTGAATGAGGTTGCTCGGAGAAGTGGTAGATCTTTTTTTCTGGTAAGCAAGCCGAGACGCGTAGAGACAAATAAAGTAAATCCAGAGGGAGATGGAGACGGCGATAGCTCCGAAACCGACAGGGGACTTGAAACAGGAGCTCGCGTGTGGATGAATGGCGCTGCATTCCTTTCATCCGGCTCGCTATGCCAGCGGAATAGCGCACTTGACCTGCTGCCGCGCAAGAATGGACCGCCTGCTTCTTCCTTTCCCTTTCGCGGAGGCTAATTAGGGAGATAGCGATGCGGACTTTTAATTATGAGAAGCAAGTCCGTGGCCGGCCGAGGGCAGTGCCCGCAGGCGCACCCTCCAAAAGGTCGCCCATTGACCTTTTCGCTGGCTCTATTATTATTTGCTTTGTTTTACTATTACTCGCGTAACAACTAATATATGAGATAAAATATGTTGCTACGAAAAGAGCCCCGAAATACCTTTTAGTGACGCTGTGCTATGGCTTTCTTTGGATCATTAATTTTCAACAAAACAAAATATATTATGTTCTTATTGTTCTGGATCTGGCTTTCTATTAAAGGAACATTTTTTCGTTACTGTGACTCGCCATAAAGTTCAACATATCTTCCTTACTTTATAGTTATTGAAAAGGTTAATGAAAAGTACCACGACTAACACGAGAACATGAGACTATTATCAGAGAAAACGATGTTTTTACTATAAGGCTTGCCAGACCAGAACTACGGACAGCAAGATTTCTTTTATGTTATGAAGGTAAATTATCTTTTCGCACTGTTAGTAATATATTATCAGCAGCCCGCGTCAACCTGTAAAACACATCATAAAATCTGCTGCTCTGCTCTGCAATTCCGAAAGCTGAAATAAATAATTTTACTTCACTATTACCTGCCCGCTTCTTTGCGGTATGTTAGATTTCATTTAATGCAGTTTGAATGCGCCGCGGCAGCGGCTCGTTCGTTCGTAGCGCAGCTCTGCACCACGAATAATATTTAAATAACTGAAAATGTCTTAAAGGGATGGGATAAAATACCAGGCAAGCTTATTAGAAATCATAATTCCAGATTTCACTAAGTAACTCTATTCAAAACATTTAAACAAATCAATTAATTACACACCTTTTCAAGGCTATGTCTAATGGCGTCCCTCTCACAATCTTGACAAAAGAATGCTACGCTAGCGTACAATACAACGTCACAGGCTATCCTACTCACGTAACTCCAAGAAGACGACAGAGAAATTAATGTTCGTTTTTTACTATTTATACTAGTCACCTATTCTCATCTTTGTTTGATATCTAATAAGTATCGTCTGTGCCGGTTTCAGTACTCGCCGACACAGATATTATCTAAATAAAAAAAAAAAATTAGTACATAATTCCATACAAGAACAAAACATGACACACAATGTTTTCTCTTTATTACATAATATGTATTTTGCTAAGAGACGTTACAACCTCTAGTAAAGATGTCACGACATCGCAGTTCCTTGCGTTGATGACTCGTATTAAGCATAATTATTGTTACCGTAATGTAATGAGCAGATACATTTAAATGTTGCTTCAGTTCTTCTTTTAGTATTGGTAGCATATTGTAAACTGTTACTCTTACTCATTTATTGTCACTATAAGCAGACTGTTGGGTAGAAAGTGTTGTGCGGTGCACAAAATTCATTCAACTTTGTATCAGAAAGAACACAAACCCCAAACGGGGCATTCTGAGTCGAAATCCACCGAGAGGTGCAACACAGTGAGGCTTCATTTAGAAGACAGAAGGAAGTATAAAGAGAATCCCACACTTGCTCTCTGACACGAGTTTTATTGAGGCTAGGACAGAATCGGAGCACACAGGATTTATTTGGAAATATTTTAATTAAAAATGTGTGTGAATTCCTAAGGGACCAAACTGCTGAGGTCATCGGTCCCTAGACTTACACAATACTTAAACTAACTTAACGCTAAGGACAACACTCACACCCATGCCCGAGGGAGGACTCGAACCTCCGGCGGAAGGGGCCACACAATTAATGACATGGCGCTTCTAACCGCGCGACCACTACGTACGGCATATTTTAATTACTATTGAAGATTTTTGTACAGGGTGGTCGGAAACAGGCTGAAAGGCTTGTAAGGGTGTTACAGGGTAAGTTGCTCTGAGAAATAATTGTTGAGAAAAAGATCGATACGTTGCACCATATCCGAGTTAATTAGCACTATAGCTAGCCAATCAGGCCGTTGCGCGCGCAAATCCAAGTTGCCCGTCAGAAACGGTGTCGCTAAATGTTTTTTTTCGGTTTGTTTCCTAAAACCGAACAAGAAAGCGATACAAAAATCGGACATCGGACGCAAAGGCTGAGCAGTCTCGTGCGCTGTCATCTACACTAGGAGAACAACTGACACTAACTGTATCTGGCGGGCAGCCTGAATTTGCGCACGGAACGAGCTGATTGTCTAACTTCACTACTAATGAACCCCGAAACGGTGCAAAGTTTCGATTTTCTTTTTTGCGTAACAGTTATTCCCCAGCACGACCTTCCCTCCAATACCCTTACAAGCTTTTCAGGCAGTTTCTGATTATCTTGCATATATATATTACTTCTAGCTTCCTCAGGAGGAGCCAGGGCGATTTAAGTGATTTTACAACACTGAGCTATTCCGAACAGCACTTTGTCTTTTGTGTCACAGCCTGTACTACATCCTGGGAGTACAGACAGAGAGTTCTTTGGTCTATGTGATATCGATACTAAGGCACCGCCGGCCACTGTGGCCGAGCGGTCCTAGGCTCTTTGGTCCGGAACCGCGCGTCTGCTACCGTCGGAGGTTCGAATCCTGCCTCGGGCATGGATGTGCGTGATGTCCTTAGGTTAGTTAGGTTTAAGTAGTTCTAAGTCTAGAGAACTGATGACCTCAGATGTTAAGGCACCAATAATGACGGGAAGAAATAAGGTTTAACAATCCACATTCGACTGACATTTATGCTTGAATTCTTATATTCCAGTTCATTATTATTATTATTATTATTATTATCATTATTATTATATTTGGCTCGAAGATATATAAAAAATTTTCTTTTTGAACTTTAAATTTCGTACTGTGAAAACACGACAATATTCATATGATTGATATATCGTAGGGTCACAAAGGAGTAGGTCTTATTATTTTACGGCCTCAAAAAACGTTTAAATAACTCTCTGACTTGTACATTTCCGACGGTGACAATGACTGCCACAAGAAAATCTCACAGGTATTCCAGTTATTGCATTATTTTCCCTTTATCTGCCGAAGAACTGAAGAGGCAATGGAGGAAATGCGTACGAGTATCAGTTTGTACAATAGAAAACAAAGGGGCAGAAGAATGATATTTTGAGTCATACTAAAGCAAAGATTAAAATTAAGGAACAATATCTGCACTCGGTTTAACCCTTCGTTTGTTCCGTGGACCACACACACGGTACGTTATAACGACGTGCCAGTCCGCTGTGAAGTCACTGTAGCAGATACATCTCGCAAGTGCTTCTCTGGTTTCATACTGGTTACTGACACATCGCTACGACTAGGTACGCTGTTATTATGTAACGAAATTTGTTCTATTATCATCAGCAGTAAGGTAGTTGCGTTGCAGCTTTACACTGCTGTCGCTTTTCATATATCCTCTTCGATCCAATTTCACTGTTGTACCCCGTGGCACACAGACCACGGGTGAACAACCGGCGGCCCGAGGGCCGCATTCGGTTCACAGTTGGTTTCAGTTTGGCCTACGGAAGAAATTCTGGATGAACATAACATTAATGTGCTCTCAAAAATGCGTATTTTAAGGCATAATTTGTTGGGGTGGCGAGTCGAGAAAGGCGTCCCATTCTCATCGATTCATTACCGCAAAAAAACATTAACGTCACCGAAGCTAAAGTTCTAATTTTATGCGCCTGGAGCGTTGCTGTCACGTCACGTGATGAAGTCACCCGCGAGCTTAATTAAGTATGTGATTAGGCTCGTGGGTCATCGAAGTTTACCTTTGGCTGTCATTGACAATCTACCTTTTGCACTCTTATCTACGCCTAAACATGCGATTCGTTTCCTCTACAGTACTTTCAGCTACTGATTTCAGCAACGACTCACGTACTACTAACGTGTGAGCAAACATCTCTGTCTTTATTTCGTTACGCTCTGTAGCACACATCTTTTCTCGTCGCTCTCATCGTCCCAGGACGCCTTCATTCCTTACTTGATCAGTCTACCTTTCAACAGCCTGCTGTAACTTCACATTTCACAGACATCGAATCGTTTGATTCTCCCCCCCCCCCTTCCCCCACCCTGTCCATGTTTTGCACCCATGAAGAGCTACGTCCGAAACATTGCTTTTCACAGTCGAAATGTTTATATCACTGGACTTCAACAGCGATTTCTTTTTATGGAGGGCTCTTTTGCTTGGGGAGCCGTAACAAGATTAAAATGGCCCAAATGAGCTCTCGCGCTCTCTCTCTCTCTCTCTCTCTCTCTCTCTCTCTCTCTCTCTCTCTCTCCGGCGGAGGTTCGAGTCCTCCCTCGGGCATGCCTGTGTGTGTTTGCCCTTAGGATAACTTAGTTTAAGTAATGTGTAAGCTTAGGGACTGATGACAATAGCAGTTAAGTCCCATAATATTTCACACACATTTGAACATTTGAACATCTCTCTCTCTCTCTCTCTCTCTCTCTCTCCACCCCTCCCCGCTCCCCCCCCCCTTTAACACACACACAGAAATAAACACTGGTGGACAGAAACGGACAGTCAAACAAATATGATTTTAACTTGTATTTATCTGTACGTTTCTTATCGGCGAGACTCTGCGGAACACCAAATAAACTGTGAAAGGCTTTTGGATAATGCGCAGCATTTTGTTGTAAGCTGCAAAAAAAGTCAGGCAATATAAAATAGCAATAAACAATACGTGGAAGAACGAGGAGGGGAAAATAGGAATGGAGGACTAATAATGAAGTGCCGTATTATATAGGCTGTAACATAGGAATCTAGCCTCTCGCCCCTACTGTTGAATCTATACCTCGACGTAAAATATATGTTCAGGAGTTTGCTCAAAATACATGCTGAAAAGATATCACGATAAGATTCTCTGACAACGTTGCTATCCACAGTGGAAGTGAGAATGGACCTGTTGAACTGAATAAATAGTTTAAGGGGCACACACCACAGACAGAGTACATCGAAGGTGAACCTAATGAGGAGTAGCAGAAACGAGATTAGCAATAAACTTAACAACTAAATCTATGATCACGTAGTAGACGAAATTAAAGAATTCTGCTGTTTTGGAAGCAAACTAACATGACAGACTATCGTAGGAAAGAGGGCGTTACTGGTCAAAAATAGTATATTTGAAGCTAACGTTGGCCTTAATTGGAGGAAGACGTTGCTGAGAACGTACGTCTGCAGCGCAGCATTGTTTGGAGGCGGCTCTTGAACTGTGGGACAACCGGAAAAAGAGAGAGTATCGAAGCGTTTGGAACGTGATGCTGTACAAAGATTTTGAAAGTTGGATGGACTGATAAGAACCTCTGCAGAATCGGAGCAGAGTGGAAGACGTCGAGAACGTTGACAAGAAGAGGAGACAAAATGATTGAACCTATGTTAAGACAACAAGGAATAACTTCTGTGGCACTTGGGGGAGCTGTAGCGGGTAAAATTTGTAGAGGAAGAAAGAGACTGGAAAACATCCAGCAAATAATTGACGACGTAGGGTGCTAATGCTACTTTGAGATTAAAAATTTTTCAGAGTCGTGGCGGGCCACACATCAACCCAGACGGAATAAGATCGGTTTTTCCACCCTTGTATTTTTGGAAGTTACTTTTGCTCTTTGACTGTGGATCATTGATGACAGCAATACTACATCCACCTGCATAACTGGCTTACACATAGGAGATTCTGGAGTGGAAACTACATATCATCTGTGGTATGGGTTTGCCTGGACTGGCGAAGTTACCTGTCAAGTATAATTTTCGTCATTTTACTTAAAGATTGGGACGTTATATACTTGGCAGATCTATATCGAAGTAGGAGACAGATAAACCGGCTCTATTTGCCGAGTTTCGAAATGACAGATCTACTACGATTTTTATTGGAGCCTTCGTTTATGCAGAGAGTTCCAAAACAAGACGCAAATTTTCCACTCTGGTAAGGCCTCCACTGCGTGTCTGTTCTCTCAGAATTTATATTCAAAGGGAAAATAAAGGGCGTGAGATAAAGGAGGTTGCACGTATCAGACCTTTTGTGCAGCCGAGACGAGACCGTAACGCATGTGCTTTCAAATAATAAGTCATGCGAGAAGGACGCTTTCTGCATGCTGACTCTCTATTACGGCGCTGAAGCGAATCCGAAACTTTTTGAAGGAAATATTGTTTCCTTACAATGAGCAGGCATTCATTATTTCTTTCTTTTCGTGCTGCCGAGTCGCAGCAGTACCATGTAAACAAAGGCGGTTTGTTCCTGCAAAAAATGTGCCCTTCAACAAATTTGTTATTTTATTGGATGTAGGTATTTTCGGAAGTTATGTCGTTTCTGATATATAAAATTGTACCATTCCTCTTAATGAAAGGCATCTAATGAAATACTGAAAAGAATCAACCAGTACTTGAAGGCGAATGGATTTTATTATTAAACTTTTCCCGAATAACACAATCCAGTATTGCTCACTGATTTACAAAAGCTATAAAATAGTGTGCTCAAGCACTGAAACACAAGTAGTAGGTTGTGATGAGTATCAGGACCACACAGATGGCACAACCTTAATTGGAAAAGTGACAGCCTAGTTTTAATGTAGATCCCAATTACATTTGCAACGCGTATTATTATAGAGGGTGGGCCAAATAATATTGGCCCGGAGGACAGAGTTACAGGGTGAAAAGAAACACAGCAAAGGAAAGGGAATACAGTACTACCATGATGTTGAAAGTGACCACGATTAATCTCTTGGGACTCTTGGACCCTGGTCAACAAGTTGCTGAAGGCGGTCCGAAGGTGGACTGCTGGAATTTTTGCAGTCTCGCCCGAAATGTTCAGCTGCAGTTCTGGCACTGTAATACCGTTGAACTTCTCAGCAAACAACTGACCACACCGTTTCAACTTTGTTGTCTCTTAAGTTTCCACGTGGCGTGCATATGGGTGGTGTATGCATCACGAGGTATGCTTGTTGTGTTGTTGTTGTTGTCTGGTTTTATGCAGCTCTCCATGCTACTCTATCCTGTGCAAGCTTCTTCATCTCCAAGTAACTTCAAAATGGTCCAAATGGCTCTAAGCACTACGGGACTTAACATCTTTTAGGTCATTAATCCCCTAGACTTAGAGCTACTGAAATCTAACTAGCATAAGGACATCACACACATCCATGCCCGAGGCAGGATTCCAACCTGCGACCGTAGCAGCAGCGCGGTTCCGGACTGAAGCGCCTAGAACCGCTCGGCCACAGGGGTCGGCTCCAAGTAACTACCGCACCCTATATCCTTCTGAATCTGCTTAGTGTATTCATCTCTCGGTCTCCGATTTTTTCCCTCCGTGCTGCCTCCAACACTAAATTGGTGATCCCTTGATGCCTCAGAAAAAAAAAACATGTCCTACCAATCGATCGCTTCTTCTAGTCAAGTTGTGCCACAAATTCTTCTTCTCCCCAATTCTGTTCAGTACCTCCTCGTTAGTTACGTGATCTACCCGTGTAATCTTCAGCATTTTTCTGTAGTACCAGATTTCGAGAGCTTCTATTCTCTTCTTGTCTAAACTACATATCATCCACGTTTCACATCCAGACATAGCTACACATACTTTTAGAAAAGACTTCTTGACCCTTACATCTATACAGGATGTTAACAAATTTCTGTTCAACAGAAACGCTTTTCTTGCCAATCTACATTTTATATCCTCTCTACTTCAGCCATCATCAGTTTTTTCTGTTCCCAAATAGCAAAAATCATTTACTACTTGAAGTGTCTCACTTCCTAATCTAATTCCCTCAGCATCACCTGACTTAATTCGAGTGGTATCCATTATCCTGCTCTTCCAGGTCCCTTGCTGTCTCTGACAGAATTACAATGTCGTCTGCAAACCTCGTGCTTATTTCTTCTCCATGGATTTTAATTCCTACTCCAAATTTTCCATTTCTTTCCTTTACTGCTTGATCAGTATACAGATTGAATAACATCGGAGATAGGCTCGAACCCTTCCCAACCACTGATTCCCTTTCATGCCCCTCGGCTCTTATAACTGCCATCTGGTTTCTGTACAAATTGTAAATAGCCTTTCGCTCGCTGTATTTCACCCCTGCCATCTTCAGAATTTCAAAGAGAGTACCCCAGTCAACATTGTCAAAAGCTTTCTCTAAGTCTACAAATGCTAAAAACGTAGGTTTGCCTTCCCTTAACCTGTCTTCTAAGATAAGTCGTATGGTCAGTATTGCCTCAAGTGTTCCAACATTTCTACGGAATCAGAACTGATCTTCCCCAAGGTTGGTTTCTACCAATTTTTCCATTCGTCTGTAAAGAATTCGTGTCAGTATTTTGCAGCCGTGACTTATTAAGCTGACAGTTCGGTAATTTTCACACCTGTCAACACCTGTTTTCTTTGGGATTTGAATTATTATATTCTTCTTGAAGTCTGAGGGTATTTCACTTGTCTCATACATCGTGCTCACCAGATGGAAGAGTATGGTCATGACTAGCTCCCCCAAGGCTATCAATAGTTCTAATGGAATCTTTGTCTACTCCCGGGGCCTCGTTTCGACTTAGGTCTTTCAGTGCTCTGTCAAATTCTTCACGCAGGAACGCTTATATGCATACATTCACGTCCAGTCGTATCCACTATTCCGGGCCAATTTTATATGCCTCACCCTGCTTATGATTAATGCTAATGTAGATTTAAGCATTAAAAGATACTGGCCTTTATTCTGCATAATTCCACTCACTAAGGAGGTAAAGAATCACTTTTTGGAGTAACCAACAGAGATTGTATTTCGGAATGGGAATGAGCTTCACAAGATTTATATCTAGTGTTAACTGTACTCCTTGCAGTCACCGGCTCCAAAACCTTGATATTTTTACAACTCTTTCACACTACAACGCCAAGCTGTATACGGTCTCCGTTAAAGCGACGTGCTCTGTGGTTCCTTTGGTCTGCATTCGAAAATCCACAGTACAGACTGAACCTGGCGCAGGCGATTTTTATCTCTTCGTTAAAGAGGCGCAGGAAGTGGAGCCGAATGTCACGCCTTGTCACCGATAATTAAATTGAAAGCCGATCGAGATTGCAGTTGTCAGTGGAAGCTGATCCAATTCAAACTAGTTTCCGAACGAACATTTCGCTAATAAGAAATCGTTCACGCAGCAGAATCGTACATACATACCGTCGTTCGATGATCACATGGACTCGCTTATGCATGGAATAGCAATAACCATTCCTGGCTTAGGAAAACCACTGAAGGAGTTGAAAGCAAATAAATCGCCAGGTCCGTATGGACTCCCACTCCAGTTTTACGCCACTGGCTCCTTACTTACAAGGGAACCTCCCCATCGCACCCCCCTCACATTTAGTTATAAGTTGGCACAGTGGATGGGCCTTGAAAAACTGAATACAGATTAATCGAGAAAACAGGAAGAAGTTGTGTGGAACTATGAAAAAAAAGCAAAATATACAAACTGAGCAGTCCATGCGCAAGACAGGCAACATCTAGCAGAGTATGAGCTCAGGAGCGCCGTGGTCCCTAGGTTAGCGTGAGCAGCTGCGGAACGAGAAGTCCTTGGTTCAAATCTTCTCTACAGTGAAAAGTTTAATTTTTTATATAATCAACTTCGCTCTCCAAAATTCCAGGACATGTTCAGATTTGCTTGGACATATGCTGGATTTGACGGTCTACACAGGGAACAATTAGAAAACGTTAAAAACATATGTTTGACAGAGCAGAGGGAAAACTGTGCGACTGTGAAACTGTTGCATTCATTTGTTGCAGTCTATGTGACAAACTCTTATGTTTTCATCACATTTTTGGGAGCGATTATCACTTCCACAAGAAAACCTAAATCGGGCAAGGTAGAAGAATCTTTTTACCCATTCACCAGGTGTCCAAGTTAGGTGGGTCGACAACATATTCCTGTCATGCGACGCACATGCCTTCACCTGTGTCGTATAGAATATATCATACGTGTTTTCCTGTGGAGGAATCGGTTGGCCTATGACCTTGCGATCAAATGTTGTCGGTTCCCATTGGAGAGGCACGTCCTTTCGCACGGTTTTGCGGTGCGGTCGCAAAACACAGACACTAAACTTACTGCAGTGAACAGAGACGTCAATGAACGAACGGACAGATCACAACTTTGAGAAAATAAAGAAAGTAAACTTTTCACTCGAGGGAAGACTTGAACCATGGACCTCTCGTTCCGCAGCTGCTCACGCTATCCACGGGACCACGGCGCTCCAGAGCCCACACTCTCCTTGATGTTGCCTATCTTGCGCATGGACTACTCAGTTTGTATATTTTGCTTATTTTTTTCATAGTTCCACACAACTTCTTCCTGTTTTCTCGATTGATATGTGTTCAGTTTTTCAAGGCCTATCCACTGTGCCAACTTATAACTAAATCTGAGGGGGGTGCGATGGGGAGGTTCCCTTGTTAGTAAGCATTTGTCAGAATCTCTGGCCCAGCGCAAAGCCCCAAGCGACTGGAATAAAGCGCACGTGACTCCCGTATTTAAGAAGAGTAAAAGAAGAACTCACAAAATTACAGAGCTGTAGCCTTAACAGCAGTTTGCTACAAAATATTTTACCATATTCTGAGTTCGAATATAATAAATTTCCTTAATACGAAAACTTCTGGCTACGAATCAGAACGGTTTCTGAAAGCATCGCTAGTTTGAAACTCAGCTTTCCCTTTTCTTACCTAATGTGCTGCAACCATGGATGAAATGCAACAGGTAGATTCCACATTCCTAGATTACCGAAAAGCCTTTGGCACGGTGCCCCATAGCAGACTATTAACGAAGGTGAGAGCGTACGGAATAGGTTCTCAGTTGTGTGAGTGGTTGGTTGGAAGACTTCCTAAGTAACAAAACCCAGCACGTTAATGCCCAGGGAGGTGTGCCAGGACCGCTGTTTTTCTCTAGATACATAAATGATCTGGCGAACAGGGTAAGCAGCGGTTTGAGGTTGTTTGCTGATGATGCTGTGATTTAGGGGTAGTTGCCGTCGTTGAGTGGCTGTAGGAGGATACTTAGACAAAATTTCTAGTTGGTATGATGAATGACAGCTGACTCTAAATGTAGAAAAATATAAGTGAGCGGATGAGAAGGAAAAATAAATCCGTAATGTTCGGACACAACATTTGTAGTGTCCTGCTCGACATATTCACCTCGATTTAATACAAACATCAAAAGAAGTTTTGCGTCACCCAGGTTCCCAGAACTCCTGAAGATATACGTCGAATGTTCATATTGCATCAGAGATACAGTCACTTTGACTGTTCAGAGATGTCACTAAACCCGGCCAAAGATGTAAACAACCATGCACGACCAGCGCCTATTAGACAGAGGGGGTCAGACACCCGATCAGTTCCAGTCATTCCACCAGAAAAGAGGTACACGGCTCACGTTGTCTGTTGTTCAACCATGCCTAGACGGTCAATACCACGGTTCGCTCGTGTCCACATAGTTACTTTATGCCAGGAAGGGCTCTTAACAAGGGAAGTGTCCAGACGTCTCGGAGTGAACCAAACCGATGTTGTTCGGGCAACTGTCGATGACATACCTCGCTCAGGCCGCCCAAGGGCTAACTGCAGCCGGCCGGAGTGGCCGAGCGGTTCTAGGCGCTACAGTCTGGAGCCGCGCGACCGCTACGGTCGCTGGTCCGAATCCTGCCTCGGGCATGGATGTGTGTGATGTCCTTAGGTTAAGATAGGTTGAAGTAGTTCTAAGTTCTAGGGGACTGATGACCTCAGAAGTTAAGTCACATAGTACTCAGAGCCATTTGAGCTAACTGCAGTGGATGACCGCTACCTGGAACCCTGACAGCAACGCCACCATGTTGAATAACGCTTTTCGTGCGGCCACAGGACGTCGTGTTACGACTCAAACTGTGCGCAATAGGCTGCATGATGCGCTACTTCACTCCCGACGTCTATGGCGAGGTCCATCTTTGTAACCACGATACCACGCATCGCGGGACAGATGGGCCCAACAACATGCCGAATGGACCGCTCGGGATTGGCATCACGTTCTCTTCACCGACAAGTGTCGCATATTCCTTCAACCAGACAATCGTCGGAGACGTGTTTGGAGGCAACCCGGTCAGGCTGAACGCCTTAGACACACTGTTTAGCGAGTGCAGCTAGGTGGAGGTTCCCTGCTGACTTGGGGTGGCATTACTTGGGGCCGACGTACGCCACTGGTGATCATGGAAGGCGCCGTAACGGCTGTACGATACGTGAATGCCATCCTCCGACCGATAGTGCAACCATATCGCTAGCATATTGGCGAGGCGTTCGTCTTCATAGACGACAATTCGCGACCTCATCGTGCACATCTTCTGAATTACCTTCTTCAGGATAACGACATCGCTCGACTGGAGTGACAGCATGTTCTCCAGTCATGAACAATATCGAACATGTCTGGGATAGATTGAAAAGGGCTTTTTATAGACGACGTGACCCACAAATCACTCTAAGGGATCTACGCCGAATCGCCTTTTGGGGAATGGGACAATCTGGACCAACAGTGCCTTAAAGATGTGGATAGCATACCATGACTAATACAGGCATACATCAATGCAAGAGGACGTGCTACTGGGTATTAGAGGTATCTGTGTATACAGCAGTCTGGACCACCACCTCTGAAGGTCTCGCTGAACGGTGGTACAACATGCAATGTGTAGTTTTCATGAGCAATAAAAAGAGTGGAAATGATTATGTTGATCTCTATTCCAATTTTCTGTACAGGAACTCTCGGAAACGAGGTGATGGCAAACTTTTTTTGATGTTTGTATTTAATCCTAATGTTGCAAACTGGTATGAAATGGAACGAGCATGTAAAGATTGGACAGGGTGGGGCAAATAAAAGTGATCCGGACGAGTGGAGGTATGCATATTACCACGTCCCGTGATACGTACACCAAGTGCATGTCGGCCATGTGTTCCACACCGGTTCAGAGCGTAGTGCGGGCTGTGTCAGTGTGAGTGGAGCAGCGCAAAGGGGACGACGATACTCACAGGGGAGCATTAGGTGTTCTTTGTGGAAAGTTATGTGACAACACCTAAAGATAGCTGAATTTATGTGAGCCGAAATATGGTGATAAGCTGTCGATGTCACCAAACTTCAGTCCCGAAACTTCATGGAATACTCAGTATGCTGGGAAACGGTTTGGTTAGCTATTTGCTGAGAAGTTTAATGTTGTCAATGTGTCGGAACTGCAACAGAACATTTTGGATGAGGCTGTAGCAATTCCAGCAGTCCACCTTCGATCCGCCTTCAGCAACTTGCTGCCCAGGGTCCAAAAGTGCGAAGAGATGAATGGCGGTCACCTTCAACATCTTCTATAGTCAGTTTAGTACTGTATTTCCTTTCCTCTGCTGTGTTTCTTTGTATCCTGGAACTTTGTTCTCGCGGCCACTTTTATCTGGCCCACCCAATAGTAGGAAAGGTGAATGGTCGGTTTCGGTGTATTGGGAGAATTTCAGAAAGTTTGATTCGTCTGAAAAGGAGACCGCATGTAGGACACTAGAGCGACTCGTTCTTAAGTACTTCTGGAGTGTTGAGGATCCGGACCATTTTGGATTGAAGGAAGACATCGAAGCAATGCCCAGGGGGTACTAGATTTCTTACCGGTAGGTTCGGTCAATACACAAGTATTACGTAGGTGCTCGGGAAACTGAAATGGGAATCCCTGGAAAGAAGGCAATGTTCTCTTTGACGAACATTTTTGGGAAAATTTAAATAACCGGTATTTGCAGCTGACTCCAGAACTATTCTACTGCCAATTAAAGAACATTTCGTGTATGGACCACGAAGATAAGAGAAATTAGGGCTTCTTTTTCTCTATTTGTGAGTGAAACAGAAAGGGAAGTTGTAACGCCGGAAATGCATATCCTCCTATTTCCATCTATTGTACTATAAATTTGTTTTCCTTATTTTTGTTACCCGAATATATAACATTTCTGTGTCGTCGTATATTGTAATTGTTTTACTATTTGTATATATATATATATTTATGCATTTATGTCGATGTATAATTGGTTTGTTTCGTAAATATTATTTGTATTTTTACGCTGGGTCTTGCCTAGGGAAAACTGCTATCGAACGATTACATCGATAGGTCGTGTGAAGAATCAAATTGTGTAGGATCTTTGGTAGTGTTAACTCTGGCGCGTGGAGCGCGGGCAGAGGGGGAGTCTAGCTGGAGTAGCGAGTGGAGCAGGTGGGTTGTGTGACGCTCCCGCGAGTTGCCGCGCTTTCGGGGTTTGGCAGCATGTAATTGCGCTCGACTTGCGCTGATAGTTTCTGACATGGTGTCGCGGACGGGAAGCATTAGCTGGTGCACATCAAGAGCCCGTTTCGTCTGATGACCGTGTCGAGAAGAAGGCGTGCCAACATCCAGCTTCTGCAACAGCGACGGCCGACAATTAGTGACTGTCGCCACCTCCTCGATCGACGGCTTCAAACCTTCAATCAACCAACAAGGAAGACTGGAAGCACGTAAAGTTTTAGAACTGTATGGCAGACCTCAGCTTTTCAAACTTTTAAAATTGTTGCATCACAAAATTACAGCAACTTAGCATGAACGTTTGTTGCTCATTGTCCCAATTGCATTACCAAGCAGGGTCCCTTCCTTTTCCGGAATGAACCCGAGTGTCGTTGAAATTGAAACGCCAGCATCATTATATTTCACTGTTTTAATTTCAAAGTTCAGTTAAGGTATTCATAGCTGGCTACAATATTTAGATTACACAAGCACGAATTAAGAGTGCGAGTTTTGTTACCGTATTTTAGCTTACCTGTGACTGCAGCTCAGCTTGGTACGTACTAAATTTTACTATTGTTAATTGTTCAGAATCATTTAATTCAAGTTCAAAGTTAAATCTCTTATTTCTAAATTGCGTAGATTCAAGTAGCTTTTGAAATGATTGTTGAGGTAGTCCAAGACTAACCGTATTTTACTGAATTTCGATGTGCTTCAGAAAGGAAGCTCACTATTAACTTCAGTCACTAAATTAACTTTCGATTTCCCGGTTTTATTAATTCTTTTGCTAAATTAAGTCAGAGTGTAGCGAAATTTATTACTTCTGACAAACTTTCAGTTTTCACACTACACTTGTCAACCTTCAGTTGCCACGCTTCTAGTGCTAATTATATGTGTAATAATCTTTCTTTTTCAGTTACTATAGTAATTGTCCTTAGGACTGGCGACCGTAATTTCCCCCAAATCTCAAATATCTAATTACCGCTAGTTGATTGTTAACGTAACGGCCGCACATTTACTTTCTTTATTAACTTTACCCCTTTTTCAAAATTAATTTCCACCAGTTTCATTAGCATTTTTCCTTTCATTTAGATGTAACCCTTTCCTCCCTCTTTACCGACAAATTAACCTCGGTGACGATTGCTTTTCCCAAATTTCCATTAGGTACACGCGGTCTAATTTTTCACTGTCATTAAGGTCGATAAGTGAGGGGGAGGTTACAAAGTGACTAGTATTGATACAGGATAACCTCCGCCACGCATCGTACGGTGGCTTGTGCGTTTGTATGCAGATGCAGATGTAGAAAGTCCGATTGCTTACAGTGACAAATAGAACTGCGCATCTTCAGTGGGACGAAAGCACAGAAACAGGGCAATAGCTGACTGGAGGCGTGTTGTCCGACGAGTTGGAGTTTTGTGTCTCCTCCAAAGGTGTAAGACGTCGAGAGTACCGACACCCAACGAGGTGTTAATCGTTTCCTTCACGTTGGAGCAAACTGATTCAGGTTATAATGATACTGTACCAGAATTTGTATTTCAACATTCTCGGCGATCTTTCCCGTGCATCTTCAAGGTGAGTATGCCGTTTGGAACGACGTCTTCCAAGATAACAACAGTCGCGTTCACAGCACTATACCCACACGTTCCTTCCTCAGCGAAAACTTAGGCGTTTTACTGCACGTAGAATGAACGACTAAATTAACTGATCTGAGTTCGAAAGAAAATGTCTGTGTATATTGTGTATTTGAAACGGTGAGTGGAAAGCAGCCGTCAGCAGTTGGTTACTTTCTGCTACTCCCCCCCCCCCCCCCCCCAAACACACACACATTTCACATTTCAACAAGCAATAAATACTGAAGATATTAATAAAAGTAGTAGAATGTTTACAATAATAATAATAAATTATTTACATTAGCGTTTTGTGCATCGCATTACCATAAAATGAAATTCAGAAAAGTAGATCAACTTAAAACCATTCGTCCAAAACTTTAACAAGTTCATGTAATGTTACTGTAATGGCAACTCAGACTACATCACAATTTAATTATATGAAATGCACTCACTGTTACCAGAATATAATGCAGCCCTACAACTGTGAGTAGAGATTTGGAGAATACCTTTATGCGAGCGAGTAAATGGCGGGATTTATGTTTACACAGTCCTTTCCGCTTCCACCGGGGAAAGTGACTTTCTATTAGCATTTACTTAAGTGAAGGACTTTCCATTTTTATCTTTACTCAACTTCCTGCGAATTCCACCTGAGTCGAGCTGTGCCTCACGAACCTTGTCAGGAGCAGGCAAGTTCTGCCTGTGAGTGTACGCCTGTTTCTGGCCGGCATGTTTTCTGCAGCCTCCCCCACCTCCTTCCCCAACAGCAGCCACCCCCTTTCGCGGTCAGGAGGCAAGATCTCGGCCAAACAACTAAAAAGTGTATTACGGTTGACATAGTGTGTAATTATCTGGAACTTGTTGGCATTTTCGTGACACTTAGTTACCATGCTACTTTATTCCTCGAAAGTTAGCTGTGAAACTTGGGAACTGACGTAAGTAAAAACATAAAGGCTGTTAGTAAAACAGTTTTGCAGGATGGAGGGGCTGATCATCCCCCGCCCCACCCTTGTTACTGAACCTGTGTTGTCTGGAGTTCCTCTCCTTTGTCGCCCTCTTCGACTCAGAATCCTTGGTAATTGATTATATTCCAATCTACATCTTCCTGTGCAACTTTTGTATCATGCATGGTTAACATGATTAGAATATGCGACTGTTGAAGTTTCCCCAGCATTGTGTGTATTGATTGTGTATTGAACTGGAGCATAAAACGTGGTTCTTCTGTACATGCCACTAGAAACGACGGAAAGGTTTCGTCCCGCCGTAGCCCCCAGTGGTACACAACCTCACAAGAGGGTCACAGCAGTCCATCCACCCCACCGCCGCCCCACACCGAACCCAGAGTTATTGTACGGTTCGGCCCCCAGTGGACCCCTCCCCTCCACCCGTGAACGTCTCATACAAGACGAATGTCATGGAGACAGTGTTTGCGCAGCAATCGCCGACATAGTGTAACTGAGCCGGAAATAGGGGAACCAGCCCGCATTCGCCGAGGCAGACGGAAAACCGCCTTCAAAACCATCCACAGGCTGGGCGGCACACCGGACCTCGACACTAATCCGCGGGCGGATTCGTGCAGGGGACTGGCACGCCTTCCCGCCCGAGAAGTTTTGGGACTGAAGCTTGACGACATCTACAACTTATCACGGTATTTCGGCACCCATAAATTCAGTCATCTTTAGGTGAGTGTTCTACACTGGAGCGATGTGTACCAGTAACCTCCTGTGTAAAACACTCACCTGAAGATGGCTGAATGGTTGTCAGCCGAAACATCGAGATGCGTTTTCGGCACCATCCGGCAGCATCCCAGACACTTCCTGGAATGGATTAAAATAATCCCTAGACGCTAGATTATACACTGTCTAGAGATACTAACTTAAGTGCCGCCTGTGTTCAATGTCAACATGCAATAACCACCCATAGACAGCAGTGGAGGGTATATAAAGCGTGTTGGGGGAGGGGGTGGGGGTGGGACGCGGACAACGGTACAGTAAGAGTAGTAATGGGGAAACGGAATCATTTGTCTGACGTCCAAAAGGCCATGATCAATGGCTTTCGGTCCAAAGGTGCAGGCATTCCTGAAACGGCTAAGTCTGTAAACAGTTCGTACGCTGCCGTGATTAAAGTAATGTATACAGTGCATGACCAAATAGCGCTCTCCAACATTACAAAATAGCGCTGTCCAATACCGGCGTCAAGGCAAGTGTGGTGCACGAAGGGGTAAGACGACGAGGGTGAACGGCAGCTGTAGAAATGTGAACGGGGGAATATACGTGGAACTGCCGAGCAAGTGACAGCCCAGATGAACCGAGGGGCTACCAACAGTGTACAGTGCTTCCTCAACAAGCGTTCAGCAAAAGTTACCCCGTATGGGCGTCGGCAGTGCGCACATGGTTCATGCGCCCATGTTGACTGCTGTTACTCGGCGACGAAGGCTGAAATTTGCACGACAGTACCGGAACCGGGCATGTTCGGAGTGGCCAGAAGTGGCCTTTACAGGAGAATCACTTTTTATGCTTCATCAGACACATGGTCATAAGCGCGTACAGCGTAACAAGTCAGAAAGAAACACCCTCGAGCTAGGAGAAATCATTACGATCTGGGGAATGTTTTCGTAGCATTTCCCTGGCTGATCTTCGAATCCTGCATCGGGCATGGATGTGTGTGATGTTCTTAGGTTAGTTAGGTTTAAGTAGTTCTAAGTTATAGGGGACTGATGACCTCAGATGTTAAGTCCCATAGTGGTCAGAGCCATTTGAAACATTTGAACCGGGCTGGTTTCGTCATTCTGGCGTGTGCGATGGATCAACACCAGTATGCATCTATCCTTGGGGAACAAGTGCACCCCTACAAGCAGTTCGTTTTTTCTTGGCACTACGGCATCTACCAATTGGACAATGCTATGTGTAACACAGCTCGCCGTGTACGTACATGGTTCGAAGAGCATGAGGGTGAGTTTACCATACTACCCTGGCTACCAAACTCCCCGGATTTAAGCCCAGTCGAGAATCTGTGGAACCTTCTCGATCGGGCTGTTCGTGCTATGTGTGCTCAACCGAGAAATCTAGCGCAGCTGGCCACAGCACTGTCAGCATAGTCCCACGACCATGTCGATTCCTTCCACAACATCACTGACTCTCTTCCTGCACGTCTCGCAGAGATCCACGCTGCAAAAGGTGTGCATCCTCACTTTTAACATGGGGTCACACTGATGTGACAGAACAGTGTAAAAGTTAGTATATTGGCCACATGCTGCATTACTGATAATCAACTTTGCGGTCATCATCAGATCGAAAAACAAGCATTTTGTAGACAAAACGTATCAATAAACTAAACTCCGTCCGAACAGGCCTCAGAAGGCCCAACGGAGCCGACCGACCGCCATGTCATCCTCACTTGCGTCACTGGATGCGGATATGGAGGGGCATGTAGTCAGCACACCGCTCTCCCGGCCGTAGGTCAGTTTACGAGATTGCTACTTCTCAATCAAGTAGCTCCTCAGTTTGCCTCACAAGGGCTGAGTGCACTCCGCTTGCCAACAGCGCTCGGCAGACTGGATGGTCACCCATCCAAGCTTAACTTCGGTGATCTGACGGGAACCGGTGTTACCGTTGCGGCAAGGCCGTTGGCACAAAACGTATCAATAGGTTTCTAAAACACAGAAAAGGATTGTTAAATATGCGAACAGAGTGAGCAAAACACCTAAAAATTACAATAGCGACGTATAAGATGTAGGCAGTACATAAAGAACAAGAACAGGAAGACTGTTGAGTGATCGATTTTTGGAACGGTTCTGAAACCGCTCAACGATTAACTGGAGCACAGAGGTGTCGGAGACCCTTCAGAGGTTGTTCCTTCATTGACACCGGGTGATATTTTTAGTGTACTCGTACTCTACACGCCGCACAAATAATCCCTTCGGCAGAACTGCGCGAGGGGAGCGCGCAGGTCATTTGTTGTTTGCGACGGAAGCGCGCAGGCAGTAAACAGCATTAGAGTTACGGGTGACGCGGCAGAGCTCCGCGGGGTCGGGTTCGAACGGAAATGACGCGAACCGCGTGTGAGCGGACGTTGCAAACTGCACGCCGACCAGGATGTCCCCAGTTACGCAAACGTATGTGCCGGCGGCTGCGGCGCCGCTAATTTGGAAAGCAAATGTCCAGCCAGAACGGCGCGCGCCTCATTTCGCAGTAGAAGCGCCCCCAGCAGCCAACAGTCTGCGGCCAGGAACCAGCAACCAGCCACCACACGCCACCTGTTTGAAGAGACGTACCGTCCTGCTAACACAGCCTGCGAGTGTTTAACGTGCTTTCCAGATGCCAAAGCACTGGCTGTTACTGCAAAGGGAAACGCTGGGAGGCGTTGTATGCCATCAGGAATCCGTACTGAGCCTTTTAGAACCACACCAACTTTTCAATACTTCTCACATACTTTGAGCCGCAGAGATAAATATACAGGGTGAGTCACCTAACGTTACCGCTGGATATATTTCGTAAACCACATCAAATACTGACGAACCGATTCCACAGACCGAACGTGACGAGAGAGGCTAGTGTAATTGTTTAATACAAACCATACAAAAATTCACGGAAGTATATTTCTTAACACAAACCTACGTTTTTTTAAATGGAAACACGTTAGTTTTGTTAGCACATCTGAACATATAAAAGAATACGTAATCAGTGCCGTTTGTTGCATTGTAAAATGTTAATTACATCCGGAGATATTGTAACCTAAAGTTGACGCTTGAAACCTCCGACGTTCAGTTGCGTGTTGTAACAAACACGGGCCACGGTCGGCGAGCAGCATCTGCAGGGACATGTTTACGATGACGACCGTGTTTACGAGTGTGGCTCTAGTGCACTGTTGTGGTTTGGTCTAGCTGTCGCAGTGTCAGCATGTAGCGCTTGCTGCTATTGTTATTCTGCATTCGTCTCCGCACGCAGACCAACTGTAGTACACCGTGTTACCAGACGTCTATGATAGTGTAGAGTTGTAGGAACTGTGACCATGGTGTATTTGAACTCTGAAAAGGCGGAGATGATACTCATCTATGGCGAGTGTCGACGAAATGCAGCTGAAGCCTGCAGGGTGTATGCAGAACGGTACCCGGACAGAGAGCATCCAACGTGCCGCACATTGCAAAACATCTACCGCCAACTGTATGCAACAGGTATGGTCGTAGCACGCAAACGGGTCCGTAACAGGCCCGTCACAGGAGAAGCGGGTGCAGTTGGTGTGTTAGCTGCTGTTGCCATGAAGCCACACATGAGTACACGGGACATTGCGAGAGCCGGTGGACTGAGTCAAAGTAGTGTCATGCGCATACTGCATCGTCACCGCTTTCACCCGTTTCATGTGTCGCTACATCAGCAATTACATGGTGATGACTTTAATCATCGAGTGCAATTCTGTCAATGGGCATTAACAGAGAATGCGCTGCAGTTCTACCTGCTAACCGATGAAGCGGGTTTCACAAACCACGGGGCAGTGAATCTACGGAACATGCATTACTGGTCCGTGGACAATCCTCGCTGGCTCAGACAGGTAGAGCGACAGCGACCGTGGACTGTAAATGTATGGTGCGGAATCATTGGCGACCACCTCATTGGTCCTCACTTCATTGCAGGGGCCCAAACCGCTGCAACATACATCGCGTTTCTACAGAATGATCTGCCAACGTTGCTCGAAAATGTCCCACTGGAAACGCGTCGACGTATGTGGTATCAGCATGATGGTGCACCTGCACATTCTGCAATTAACACTAGGCTGACCCTTGACAGGATGTTCGACGGGTGTTTCGTAGGACATGGAGGACGCATAAATTGGCCAGCCCGTTCTCTTGATCTTACACCTCTGGACGTCTTTCTGTGGGATACGTTAAAGGAGAATGTGTACCGTGATGTGCCTACAACCCCAGAGGATATGAAAGAACGTATTGTGGCAGCCTGCGGCGACATTACACCAGATGTACTGCGGCGTGTACGACATTCATTACGCCAGAGATTGCAATTGTGTGCAGCAAATGATGGCCACCACATTGAACATCTATTGGCCTGACATGTCGGGACACACTCTATTCCACTCCGTAATTGAGACCGGAAACCACGTGTGTACGTGTACCTCACCCCTCATGGTAATGTACATGTGCGGCAGTGAAAAAGACCAATAAAAAGGTGTTAGCATGTGGACGTAAAGTGCTGTTCCAGTCTCTTCTGTACCTAAGGTCCATCACCGTTCCCTTTGGATCCGTACGTAATTCGGTGCTCTCCGATACACACGATCGAACAGCGGAGGAGTGGTACTCAAGCGTCAACTTTAGGTTCCAATATCTCCGGATGTAATTAACATTTTACAATGCAACAAACGGCACTAATTACGTATTTGTTTATGTGTTCAGATGTGCTAACAAAACTAACGGGGTTCCATTTAAAAAAACGTAGGTTTGTGTTAAAAAACATACTTCCGTGCATTTTTTTATGGTTTGTATTAACCAATTACACTAGCCCCTCTCCTCACGTTCGGTTTGTGGAATCGATTCGTCAGTATTTAAAGTGGTTTACGAAATATATCCAGCGGTAATGTTAGGTGACTGACCCTGTATAAGATGCGTGTGTACCGTTTTGAAATTAAAAAAGACAAGCTAAGATATCTCAATAATTTTATTTTTACATTGAAGCACGTACCTTAATCTACTTTTCTACATAATTTCCGTCAAAATTGAGGCACTTGTCATAACGTTGTACCAGTTTTTGAATACCCTCCTCATAGAAGTCTGCCGCCTGACTTGTTAACCACTGCATCACCACTGTTTTGACTTCGTCATCGTCTTGAAGACGCTGACCGCCCAGGTGCTTCTTCAAGTGCAGGAACAGATGGTAGTCACTGGGCGCAAGATCGGGGCTGTACGGAGGACGATCTAGAGTTTCCCATCGAAAAGATGTGATGAGGTCTTTGGTCTGATTCGCCACATGCGGACGGGCATTGTCTTGCAGCAAAACGATGCCCTTGCTCAACTTCCATGGACTGTTGTTTTGATTCTGGTGTGACGTAGGCCACCCATATTTTATCGCCCGTAACAATTTGGCTTAAGAAATCATCATCGTCGTTGTGGTTCCGGTCAAGGCAAGTCAATGCATTGTCTAAACGTTTGGTTTTGTGCACATCCATCAACATTTTCGGTACCCAACGTGCCACAGTTACCGGTAATTCTAGTGTTCGGTTAAATGCCCTACAAAACACTACGAGAAATATTATGAAAGTCATCCCGCAAGGAGCAAATCATAAAGCGTCTGTTTTCTCTCACCTTATTGTCCACTTCCTGCACCAAACTTGCATTAACGACCGAAGGACGCCCACTCCGTTGTTCATCATGCACATTTGTGCGGCCATCTTTAAATGGTCTCGCCCACTTTTTTTACCATTCTATCACTCATAATGTTTTCTCCGTAAACTGCACAGATCTCACGATGAATATCGATCGCTTTTAGGTCTTTAGCATTAAGAAATCTTGAAACAGCCCGTACTTCACAGTCGGCGGGACTCACGATTATCGGAGGCATCTTAAACACTCAGTACACAAGGTAAACAAGGAAGAATCAGACTGTAATGGCGTCAGTGCGTAGATTAAGGTACAGGCTTTCATGTAAAAATAAAATTATTGACATATCTTAGCACGTCTTTTTTTAATTTCAAAACGCTACTTACTTAGGTATGTTGTAGACTGGGGGCACCCACTTTGACAAAAATCTCGCTGCCGTTGAAAAAAACTAATAAAGGTACAATACTGCAGTACCTGTGTTATCCTGACTGCGATGTAAAGTTCCTTTGGACATGCATGCATGTCTAAAGGAACAAGCACTGCGGCGACCACAGCCGTTATGAAATACATTAAGTGAATTCGCAGTTGCGAATAAGGCAACTATCAGCTGCAGAATGGAATGAGGACAATGAAAATTTGTACCGGGCCGGGGGTCAAACCCGGATTTCCCGCTTATCGCAAGCGTCGCCTTACCATTTGGCTATCCGTGCACGACGCACGACTGCATCCAAACTTCCATATGTCGTCAACCACGCGTCTACATCCTATACTCGTACATCCATTATGTATGTTCCAGTACAGTTCAGGCATTGAAAAAAAAATCTTTATTTCCATAGTAATAATAATTATACAAAGTAACCCACCACCTTAATGATTAGTGGGTCTTAATTATCTTGGTGTTATTATAATAGCAGCTACTACATATTTACTTTACTACAGACAGTACTACATTTTTTATTTAATGGGCAGACAACTTCTAGTGTTAGCATAATTTCTAATAACTACGAGTGATTAGTGTTGACTGCCTGCAGCGTTACATATGTGCCAGTGTTAATATAAACCTACTTGGGTGCCTTGCTCATAGAGCTAATCCCTATGAGCATGCCCCTGGCACAGGGCAGGCAAGGAGTTAATTATCGCTGCAGGTTCCTAATCTACTATCCTATTCTATTTAACTAAAATCTACTACCTATTCTACGTCATAGTCTGTGCGTTTGTCTAGTTCGTCAAGAAGATCGCCCCAGTCCCCCTAGTCCTGCACTGGCGGATTCCAACTGTTAAGTCGACCTATCCACGAACAGGCGGTACGGGGTTGGAGTGCTGGACGCGATCGGTGATTACTAACGAACTAGTCACGAAGGTCTCTCAGAAAAGTTGTTAGTACTTTTTGTGATACCTCGTTCGCTAGCGGGTTCAGCCTCTGAAAGGTCTCTTCTTGTCTGAGTAGGTCATAGGTGTTGTTACTTGATAGTTGTTGTCTTTGTGCGGCTGATACATCCTCGAAAAGGGGTCACTCGTAAACCACATGGTCAGGAGTACCCTCCGATGCGCCGCAGTCATACACGGGCGTCGCTGTTTTCCCAAACCGATATAGATATGTCGGATAGGGGCCATGACCAGTGAGGAAGTGGAACAGTTGGCTCAAAGTATTTCATTCTCATTCTTTCCTTTACATTTGGTCGCTTGCCCGGTATCGGTAGATATGGAAGTTTGGGCCTGGCTGGGAGGTCGTCCACGGATAGCAAAATGGTAAGACGACGGCTCGCGATAAGTGGGAAATCCGGGTTCGACTACCGGTCCTGCACAAATTTCCACTCTCACCATTCCATTCTGCAACCGATGGTTGTCCTTATTCGCATTTACGAAATCATTTAATATACTACTAACGGTGTCTTGGCAGGACGGATGCGTGGTTTCTAGAGCTGCTCACACACAAAGAAAGTGACCTAGATCGGTGAAAGTAAAATATATTAGCCAATTTTGTGACGCCGGTTAAGCAGTTGCAGAAAAGATGTTCAGCCAAGTTGACCTGCGCTGACTACAGTTTCATGAAAACAAACTAAACAATGTTCTCTGAACTAAAGTCGGAAGAAAATTAATCTTCTGTCTTGGTGTACTATTCGAGGAACAGTCAAACTAACAATAGTTTAAATCTCAAGGCAGGCGGTCCCTGTCCATATGCGATAATTCTATTCACTGTTCTGTACCTACTGTAGACTAATCACTGCTTGTCTACTGGCCACTGTTCCTGTCTCGCTCGACGACTTGAAGACACGAAGAACATTCTGCAGGAACTCGCAAGCAATTGTTGGACTGACTGACAGCTTGCGACTGACCACTTCTGCTCGTGCACCGCTACATAAGCGCGTGTCTCTCTCCAAGGCTGCGTTGTTGCTCCAGGGGGTGTGATTCTCGCGGGAAGCGTCATTGGTTTGCAGGCAGCAATGTTCCTACTGCGCATGGACGTCCACGGTACTTCTGGTACCAACTGTCGCAAACTCTTCTGATGTCGTATATCAGTAGACTACCAGATATAAAGAATAAAGATGTAGAATGTTAATAACGTTAGGTCTATTTATAAAGCTTTTATAGTTTTCGTATAATAATTTTGTGGGCATTACTTCTCGGCAAGACCTCGTAGCTTTCTTTGTTTTTGCCAGTTACTTTCTAACAATTCCTGGTGACCAAAGTGGAATGTAAAATTATGGTAATAACGTTAGTTTCATTTATAAAGCTTTAATAGTTTTCGTATAAAAATTTTGTGGTCATTACTTCTCAGCATGCCTTCGTAGCTTTCTTTGTTTTTGCCAGTTACTTTCTAACAATTTCTGGTGACCGAAGTGGAATGTAAAATTATCACAGAACAAGTTCAGTGTTGCCCGACCTACAGTAAAGTATGGTGCCTAATAAAACAGCAAAAAGTTTCTGCACACGAACACGTTGAAATCATTTCCCAAGAAAATGCGGGAGTTCATAACGTTCTTGTACGACTTCGTTCAGTCTGACGGGAACTGTAATTATTCGCTTTGGGAATAAGTAGAATGAAGATGACCTTCAGATGGGAGAGTGAAAGTTGCAGCAGATAGCCTCAAATTACAACCTAACACTGTCGGTAGGCAAAACGAAAGTGATGGAATTTAAAGGTAGACAACCAGTAAGATTTAACATAGTCTTCAATAATAAAATCTTGGAGCAAGTAAAACATTTCAAATGCCTAGGATGCGACATCACTTATGAATACAACCATGACGTGGACCTAAAATTAAATAAATTTACTTTCACGTGTGTAAATATTTTAAAAAGTTTGCAGAACAAAGCCAAAAAAAAGCTGAAGTCTTATAAATCAGCAACAGTAATTATGGAAGCGACGCATGTGCAGCAACGAGACATCAAGAAAGCAGAATACAGGATCAAAAATGAGATACCTATGAAGAGTGGAAGAATGCACAAAGGAAGATCGAAAATGAAATCTTTCGGACTATATAACCTGAAACGCGTACGTTTCATATGTATTCATTACCAGCGATGGCGAGGCATGACAGAATCTCTGACCAGAGAGTTATTTATCGTGGCTAGTCTGCGCTTGACCGCGCGAGAGTTCAGTTGCTAGTTGCACTCAGTCGGATACAGTTGCGTGTAGTCAGTTGGAGAGTAGTAGCAGTCTGGAGCAGTAGCGTGTTGCGAGTCGGCAAGAGCAGTTGCGAGTTGTACTCAGTCGGTGCTACTCTGCGGGAGTCGGCATGCGTCGACGGCGTCCTGTTCTTCCGAATCTGGTCAGGATTGTGGTGGACGATGTATAATATTGTAGAAGGTAATGAAGCAGCATTGCGCTCAGCTAATAATGTATGGTAATTGTAATTAATTTGTTCAAGAGATGCCCCAATAATAATTTTTTTTATAAAGTAAATCTTTTAAAGAAAAGTAATCATTTCAATTTAAAGAATTTTTCCGCCCTTTTGAAGAAAAAGCATTCATTTCAATTCAAAGAATATTTCCTATGCATTTCCTCCAAGAATCAGAATTAAATATACGCCAACATTGCACGAAGCTGTGCCAAAAAATAAGAGCAGATAGAGATACAGTTTTACTGAGGTAAGAATTCATCAGGTTTAATTATTTCACAGGGCCGTAGGTCAGCACTGCTGTGCCTATGAAATTTGTCAGGTTTAATTATTGCTGTTCAGATGTTACATTCAGTTCATGCTTCATTATTTAATTGATATTATTGTGTGGGTTTGTGCTCAATTTTCATTTATTAATTTTGTGGGAAGTTCACGCATGGTTCCATTTCAATTTAACGATATTTGGCTTCATTTTCATTTCCATTTATTATTGACATATTTCTCACGGGGAGGTTACAAACCTAAAAGAGAAAATAAAGGAAAATAGAAAAAAATGGAAGGGACATGCAGACAGTGTGGATGGAGGAAGGTTCCCGGTAAAGTATCTAAATTATAAATGCACTGGAAGAACAAATGTAGGAAGACCAGGGAAGAGATAGGTAAAGTAACAGGCAATAAGCCTAATACATGAAGTGAAGTAGCAGAAGAAGAAGAAAAAGAATAATAATAATATGAAGAAGAAGAATAAGATGCTAGTTTTATCAAATAAACCAGCAATCTTCCCAAAAATTTCATGATTTGAAGTGCTTTTGCCGCCTCCTGGTATGCAGGTCACTATTATTTCAAGTGGTTTTATTGAAAGGTGATTCATTATCAACATACTACCGTCTGATATTTTTCCTCTTTATTAATAGCGTGCAAATTATGGTTTTAACGCGACGGACTCTTTACATGAATGGGAGTTTGTTGGATCCTAGGAGGACATAAAAATGTGACTAAAAACCGGCAAAGAGGGCATTCCTGGCCAAGACAAGTCTACTGAGACCAAACATAAGCCTTAATTTGAGGAATAAATTTCTGAGAGTGTACGTTTGAAGCACAGCCATGTACAGTAGTGAATCACAGACTGCAGGGAACCAGAGTAGAAGAGAATCGAAGCGTTTTGGGATATGGTACTGCAGAAGAATGTCGAAAATTAGATGCAGTGATAAGGAACGAGGAGGTTCTCTGCAAAATTAACGAAGTAAGTAACATACATAAAACACAACAAGAATGGACAAAATGATAGGACAAGCGTTAAGCCATCAGGGAATAACCTCCACGGTATAAGAGTGAACTGCAGAAGGTAAAAACTGTAGGGGAAGACAGCGGTTGGAATACATCCAGAAAATGAATGAAAATGTTGGGGGCAAGTGCTACTCTGAAATGAAGAGCTTGGCACACGAATGGAATACGTGGATGGCTGCATCAAACCAACAACACCATTGACGACTTAAAAAAAAGAAACACTGGTTCGTAGATAACACAGACATAAAATTACTAATAATACACTCCTGGAAATTGAAATAAGAACACCGTGAATTCATTGTCCCAGGAAGGGGAAACTTTATTGACACATTCCTGGAGTCAGATACATCACATGATCACACTGACAGAACCACAGGCACATAGACACAGGCAACAGAGCATGCACAATGTCGGCACTAGTACAGTGTATATCCACCTTTCGCAGCAATTCAGGCTGCTATTCTCCCATGGAGACGATCGTAGAGATGCTGGATGTAGTCCTGTGGAACGGCTTGCCATGCCATTTCCACCTGGCGCCTCAGTTGGACCAGCGTTCGTGCTGGACGTGCAGACCGCGTGAGACGACGCTTCATCCAGTCCCAAACATGCTCAATGGGGGACAGATCCGGAGATCTTGCTGGCCAGGGTAGTTGACTTACACCTTCTAGAGCACGTTGGGTGGCACGGGATACATGCGGACGTGCATTGTCCTGTTGGAACAGCAAGTTCCCTTGCCGGTCTAGGAATGGTAGAACGATGGGTTCGATGACGGTTTGGATGTACCGTGCACTATTCAGTGTCCCCTCCACGATCACCAGTGGTGTACGGCCAGTGTAGGAGATCGCTCCCCACACCATGATGCCGGGTGTTGGCCCTGTGTGCCTCGGTCGTATGCAGTCCTGATTGTGGCGCTCACCTGCACGGCGCCAAACACGCATACGACCATCATTGGCACCAAGGCGGAAGCGACTCTCATCGCTGAAGACGACACGTCTCCATTCGTCCCTCCATTCACGCCTGTCGCGACACCACTGGAGGCGGGCTGCACGATGTTGGGGCGTGAGCGGAAGACGGCCTAACGGTGTGCGGGACCGTAGCCCAGCTTCATGGAGACGGTTGCGAATGGTCCTCGCCGATACCCCAGGAGCAACAGTGTCCCTAATTTGCTGGGAAGTGGCGGTGCGGTCCCCTACGGCACTGCGTAGGATCCTACGGTCTCGGCGTGCATCCGTGCGTCGCTGCGGTCCGGTCCCAGGTCGACGGGCACGTGCACCTTCCGCCGACCACTGGCGACAACATCGATGTACTGTGGAGACCTCACGCCCCACGTGTTGAGCAATTCGGCGGTACGTCCACCCGGCCTCCCGCATGCCCACTATACGCCCTCGCTCAAAGTCCGTCAACTGCACATACGGTTCACGTCCACGCTGTCGCGGCATGCTACCAGTGTTAAAGACTGCGATGGAGCTCCGTATGCCACGGCAAACTGGCTGACACTGACGGCGGCGGTGCACAAATGCTGCGCAGCTAGCGCCATTCGACGGCCAACACCGCGGTTCCTGGTGTGTCCGCTGTGCCGTGCGTGTGATCATTGCTTGTACAGCCCTCTCGCAGTGTCCGGAGCAAGTATGGTGGGTCTGACACACCGGTGTCAATGTGTTCTTTTTTCCATTTCCAGGAGTGTATATGCTTCTCGGTGCTACAAATGTATTAGAAGATAACTCCAATGAAAGACAGGAAAATACGCTGACAGTTGTAAAATTAATAATACAAGAAATGTAAACTTTCCTGGTGCGTTAACAGATCAAATTCTTGACGGGTCTTCAGTCGGATCAAACTGTCATCTGCATACAATATTTCAGCGGTCCACCTGGCTGCCATCATGAGGTGACAAAAGCTAAGCCGCTCTCGCCGAAGACTAATTCAAACCGTGAATATCAGAACCTTTATATGCAGCGAAAATACGAAAGCACATGCGTTAAGGTAATGAGCAAGTTATCAATTATTGCTGCTAATCCCTCGCGCAAGAAGAGTTGCAGCGCCTCCAGTGGCGAATGCTGTCGAAAAGAGATACATCGTTAAAATTTATTACTCAAAACCGGCCTGTTCAGATGCTGTTGTTTCTTTACATGTGGTAAGAAAAGGGATTCCAAGTTTTATTTAGCGGCTTTCCATTATCACGGTTAAAAATATTACCTGTTAGTCTGATTTCGAGTGATCCTTTTAAAACACAATGTCAGTAACGCGAGGCGTCTGCAGCCACTTGTGTCTCATTTTATAACATCCTATGTCCCTCTCTATGACAGGGCTCAACCACTATAGATTTCAGGCAGTATTCACCACCGAAGGCGCTACAACTCTTCTTGCGCCAGGTGGCAGCAGAACGATTGAGCTCTTGAGCATTACCTTAGCACAAGAACTACTAAATTCAAGAAATACTTAGCACATTTTAACAATCAAGGATACCTGCTGATAAAGCTATTAATTCAGCTTCTCAGAATTGTAGTAGGATATACCAGACTGGCATAAAAGTGCCAAGTGTTGTAATTACACAATTAATTAGTTGGTAGTCAAATACCTGTGCGAAACCTTTTGACATTCACAAGCATCTCAAACTAGAAACTGTGCAGTATGATGATACCTTTAAGAAGTGACCATTCCTTTCAACTACTTTACGCCACCGTAGACCCAAGTCTTGTACGCCTGCACAGTAGAAATCACTGTTTACTAGCCTTCAAATGGTTCAAATGGCTCTGAGCACTATGGGACTTAACTGCTGAGGTCATCAGTCCCCTAGAACGTAGATCTACTTAAACGGAACTAATCTAACGACATCACACACATCCATGCCTGAGGCAGGATGCAAACCTGCGACCGTAGCGGTCGCGCGGTTCCAGACTTAAGCGCCTAGAACCGCTCGGCCACATCGGCCGGCTAGCCTTCAAAAGGGAGTCACCATACCACGTTACATCTCCCGAAGCAATTCTTGTAAGGAAATCATCTCCAGAATCCTCTTATTGTTCTTAAAGTTCAATGCACACTCTCTTCTGTGTTTCTGCGTGAGCTTCCGTCAACATTCTCGGAACCCACGCGGTGCAAACCTTCGTCATCGTGAATTGTCTCAATACCCTGCACGCATTAGTTTCTCATACTCCCACTCGGCGTGATAATTCCTTCACTGTATACGTTTGTCCGCCAGAATCAGGTTATGAATACAGTGGAAATTGTCAGGTGTCTTTCACCAGATAATCTGCCTGCCCAGTGACCAACTGTACTGCAAACGACAGCACCATCACCATAAACCTTCTTTAAACTGTTGTGAGTATTTGTCACTACCAACGGCCTATCCGCATTGGTAGCAGCAGATCCCATCAGATCATCAAAGTTAAGAGCTGTCGGCTGGGCTAGCACCTGGATGGGTCACCGTCCGGGTCTGCCGAGTGCTGTTGGCAAGCGGGGTGCACTCAGCTCTCACGGGGCCAATTGAGGAGCTACTACACTGAGAAGTAGCGGCACCGGTCACGAAAACTGGCAATGGCAATAAGAGTGGAGAGCGGTGTGCTGACCACATGCCCCTACTGATTCGCATCCGGTGACGTCTAAGGGCTGTGGATGACACTGCAGCATGTTGGTGTCACTGGGACTTCAAGGCCTGTTCGGACCGTGTTTTTTTTTTCTTTTTGTCTTTTAATATTCATTACTGTTTTCGCAACACAGGAACTCTTAACAGCATGTTCGCTTCAGACAAACGCCAAGTGCAGCAGCCACCTTGACAGTGTGCTACGACAGCTCGAATTGCGGACATAGGTTGAATTAAATTGGAATATAAGCCGCAAGAGGGTTTCTATGACCTGAGTAAACAAGTTCATATTTTGGGCTGACCATTGTATAATACTATTAAGGACAAATTTGTAAATTTCGAAAAAAAAGGAGAGAGATACCACCAGTCTTAATGCTTGAGTAGAAAGGGGAGACAATTTCTTACGAAAAAGACAATATACTTACATACTTATCAAATAATTTACGTAAGTTTCCTTCATATTGAAAATCTGCTCAGTAACGAATAATGTTAAATACAGTCAGAATCTCGTACGAATTAACGTAGGCTCTACCAATTAGTCTCGTATTTCTTATCTTGACACTGAGTTCACAATGCCGCTTCTAACTTCTATGAAAGGAACTTTCTGAAAATAATTTCTATTCGACGGGTAACACTATATGCAATAAGAAATACGTATTTAGATGCTATAGATTTAATTAAAATACCTAAGAATTGCAATTACAAACAGTGGAACCATCAACAGTAAATGTTGTGGGAAAGGCGAATCAAAGACTGCGTTCTATTGGCACAACGCTTTGGAGATAAAACATACGTAGTGAAGAGACAGCATAAACTGCACTTGGCGTCCTCTTCTGAAAGACTGTTGCGCAGTATAGGATTTTACCAGATGGACTGACGGCAAAAACATCGAAAAAGTTCAAAGGAGGGCAGCTCGTTTTGTATGTCACTGTTATGATAAGAGGGTTGGGGTGGCAATTATTTTATCAAAGGCGTTTCTCGCTTCGGCGAGATCTTTCCACGAAATTTCAAACACCATATTTCTCCTCGGAGTGCGAAAATATTTTGATTCCCTCTTACAAAACGAGAAATGACCATAATAATAAAATAAATCAGAGCCCTCACGCAAAGATTTATGTGTTCATTTTCGCACACACTATTCGAGAGGGGAACTGTCGAGAATTTTTCTCAAACTAGTTCTTTGTGCGTTATTCCAAACACTGACGTGTCATTTGCGGAGCGATCATGTTAGATGTAGATGCTCGCGAATAATGGCATAAGTAAAGGACATTAAATCAATTTATTCCTCAGATTCAATTGCACATTTTTAATTACATGACGTATTTCAATTTCTTTGGATCGTCTTCAGATTTAAGCATTTGCGTCAGCAACTCGGGTTGTCTGTGTCAGAACCTCATATCAGAGCGGAAATGTTTTGGCCCAGAAAGGTAGGATTACAGACGCTCCTAATTAGAACCTTCATTATCTGACTGCCACATTTTAGACAGATGTTTTATTTTGACTTGACTGAAAATGTTAGGTTGTCCATTTAATCCCGGCCTGGATTTGATACACACTGACTGTGTATTCCTGAGGATGCAGCTATGAGCTGAAACACGGGTCGTTTTCATAAAGGATCATTTAACAGTTGTTGCGGTTCTTCATGTATCAAGATGTATTTCCACAGCTGTGGCTGCAAACATTATAGAGTGTTTTGCCACTACTTACACATGTAGATGAACCAGACAAACAGGAACAGGTCACGCAGTTACAAACGTGCAACTGTGATTGAGGAATAAATGAGAATAGTTTTAAATATCAGCTCAGGTGACAGCCGGCCGCTTTGGCCGAGCAGTTCTAGGCCCTTCAGGACGGAACCGCGCTGCTACCACGGTCGCAGGTTCGAATCCTGCCTCGGTCATGGATGTGTGTGATATCCTTACGTTAGTTAGGTTTAAGTCTAGGGGACTGATCACCTCAGATGTTAAGTCCATAGGGCTTAGAGCCATTTGAACCATTTTGAACACAGGTGCCGGTCTCTGTGGCGAATATGTCTGCTATTGTGATAAGGCTGAAGACAACACAAAGGATCGTCTTCTTGGGGGGGGGGGGGGAGGTGATAGCCCGTAACCTGCAGCTGAGACGTGAGGTCGTGACACAGTGAGCGGGCAGTCAATTGTTTGAGACGTGTCACAGGGATGGGCCGAGGCGAGAGGGCGGAGGTCCGGCCGCGGCCTGTCGCCTTTTATAATCGATACAATTCGTCCCAGCACGGCACCGCACAGCGGACCGCGACGCTGTCGCAATGCATTACCTGGCGTGGCTGTCCTCGTAGGCGCCACCCACGGAGACTGCGCCTGCCCACGGCCATCTGCGCCTCCCACACAGGCGGGCGCCGTGGGCTCGACACTGTGTGCGCCCCAACCTCGCATTCGCAGCGGTTTGAGATGTAGAGAGTAATTAACACATATTTACAATTGACTTTTTTTTTAACAGTCGATGATCACAAAAATTGTCGTTGGGCTCTCGATTTCCCGATCTGATTAAAACACACAAACCCTTGTTTTATCCTAATGCTACCTGGCCATTGTCGCATTCGTCAGGCAATATAAACAAAATTAACCACACATCGTCGAACAGAAGTAATTATACACTACTGGCCATTGAAATTGCTACACTAAGAAGAAATGCAGGTGATAAACGGGTATTCATTGGACAAATTTATTATACTAGAACTGACATGTGATTACGTTTTCACGTAGTTTGGGTGCATAGACCCTGAGAAATCAGTACCCAGAACAACCACCTCTGGCTGTAATAACGACCTTGATACGCCTCGGCATGGAGTGAAACAGAGCTTCGATGGCGTGTACAGGTACAGCTACCCATGCAGCTTCAACACGATACCACAGTTCATCAAGAGCAGTGACTGGCGTATTGTGACGAGGCAGTTCCTCGCCCACCATTGACCAGACGTTTTCAATTGGTGAGAGATCTGCAGAATGGGCTGACCGGGGCAGCAGTCAAACATTTTCTGTATCCAGAAAGGCCCGTACAGGACCTGCAACATTCCGTCGAGCATTATCCTGCTGAAATGTAGGGTATCGCAGGGATCGAATGAAAGGTAGAGCCACGGGTCGTAACACATATGAAATGTAACGTCTACTGTTCAAAATGCCGTCAATGCGAACAAGAGGTGACCGAGACGTGTGACCAATGGCACCACATACCATCATACCGGGTGATACGCCAGTATGGCGATAACGAATACACGCTTCCAATGTGCGTTCACCGAGCTGTCGCCAAACACGGATGCGACCATCATGATGCCGTAAACAGAACCTGGATTCACCCGAAAAAATGGCGTTTGCCATTTGAGCACCCAGGTTCGTCGTTGAGTACACCATCGAAAGGTGTTCCTGTCTGTGATGCAGCGTCAAGGGTAACCGCAGCCGTGGTCTCCGAGCTGATAGTCCATGCTGCTGCATACGTCGTCGAACTGTTCGTGCAGATGGTTGTTGTCTTGCAAACGTCCACATCTGTTGACTCAGGGATCGAGACGTGGCTGCACGATCCGTTGAGCCATGGGGATAAGATGCCTGTCTTCTCGACTGCTAGTGATACGAGGCCGTTGGGATCCAGCACGGCGTTCCGTATTACCCTCCTGAACCCACCGATTCCATATTCTGCTAACAGTCATTGGATCTCGACCAACGAGAGCAGCAATGTCGCGATACGATAAACCGCAATCGCGATAGGCTACAATCCGACCTTTATCAAAGTCGGAAACATGATGGTACGCATTTCTCCTCCTTACACGAGGCATCAGAACAACGTTTCACTAGGCAACGCTGGTCAACTGCTGTTTGTGTATGAGAAATCGGTTGGAAACTTTCCTCATGTCAGCACGTTGTAGGTGTCGCCACCGGCGCCAACCTTGTGTGAATGCTCTGAAAAGCTAATCATTTGCATATCACAGCATCTTCTTCCGCGTCTGTAGCACGCCATCTTCGTGGTGTAGCAACTATAATGGCCAGTAGTGTATGTTGGTGTGCAAAACTTACGGACGAAACAAATGTAGCTGCCATGTAAAACATCTCTATGAAACTAAGACAACACATATCGGGGATGCGGAGGTGGGGGGATCAAAAAGTTTTCGTTTGAGGTCGTTGCTGCAGCGTATATGGAAAGCTGAGCGACTCCAATGCGGGTATATAATAGTAGTGGGGGCAATCGTGTCTTTCCGATGAGCGTTCGGTAAATGTGGAAATGTGAGCTACGGTGACATTACTACCAAATGCATCCAACCAGGACCAAAGTGGTGTTATTATTTTCGTGGCCCCAGAGGGACAAACAGCGGTAAACATCCATAGGAGAATGAAGAATGTGAATGGGGCAGCATGTCTATCCAAGCCACCACTGTGGACTCCGGCAAGACGTGCTGCTGTTTCATGATAACGCACGTGGACATACTGCAAATGTCGTAACGCAGACGTTCTGCCATCTCAACTGAGCAACTGCCCTGTAGTCCTAAAATCCCTCTCCATGCGATTATCAAGCCTTCGATCCCTTAAAAAAAATCTTTAAGGACAAACGATTCCTGTCGGATTAGTATATGCTGCAGGCAACGACTGACTTCTTCACGTAGCAGGACACGGTAGTTAACATAACGGCTACCTTCAGCCTGGTGCGTCTTGGGATTGTTCCCTCAATGCTCACGGCGCTTTTCGCATATCGATTCTGGACTTTACGACCTTCGAACGGAAACTTTTTGATCGCTCCTTCGCAGAAAGAACTGCTACAGCACAATACAAAATTAACTAACAGAAATGCACAATGATACGAACAGAAATTCTGCTCTTATTCAAAGACAACAATTACTCTGAAGTCATCATGATGTATAATAGTGGCTCTGAGCACTATGGGACTCAACTGCTGAGGTTATTAGTCCCCTAGAACTTAGAACTAGTTAAACCTAACTAACCTAAGGACAGCACAAACATCCATGCCCGAGACAGGATTCGAACCTGCGACCGTAGCGGTCTTGCGGTTCCAGACTGCAGCGCCTTTAACCGCACGGCCACTTCGGCCGGCATGTATAATAGTCCTCCGGACACTATAAAGGTGGGACTTTGTTATTAACAGGGTGTGTGGTGCATCCTGTGCAACGTCCTCCCATGCCGGCTACAAGGTTGGTGAGGGGTTGTGGTAGGGCGTTCCAGTCCTACACCGGAGTGGTTCATAATAATGTTGGTTTATCGTTGGTGACTGTGGACGTACTGATGTACGATCCTCAATGCATCTCGCACATGCTCTATGGGATGGATGTCGAGGTGATGGGCAGGACAGGCTATTCGCCGAATATTCTATTGTTCCCAGAGCTCGTCCATCTACGCTGTTAGAAACTCTCAGGCATTTTCATCCATAAAGACGCAGTCAGGGCCGAATGCACCCCTGAAAAGGCACGCTATGAGAAGGAGTGCAGTGTCCTACTAACGATGACCAGTGAGTGAACCGTTTTCAAAGTTTTGGAAATCAGTACAACCATACAGTGTTATGCCTCTCCAACCATAACACGTTGACCACCGAAATTATCATGTTCGACATCGCCGGACGTACCCTCACATGGCGAAGAGGTGTGAACACGTAATGCGTCTAGGCACATTGTGGAACATGACTGCGTTCCTCAAGCAAGGCTTCTTGGTAGTGAAATGCCCAGTTATCAAAATTCAGTCTTCCTTCTGTCACACGGCACAAACTGAGGCGCGGGACAGTGAGAGCTCTATCGGGGAGTCTCGATACTCTTGTAAGCTGTGACCCCAGTGAGGTCATCTGTGACCTGTGACACACTGCACTGCACACGGCACTGCTCCTTATGTGATTTCGTCGGGTCCCATTTAGAACTACATAAGGCAGATAAGTACTTGGAAAACCTGGATGTTAACCTTTGATTTTTTCCTTTTGTTTATTTAAATGGTTTCTTCTCATTACTTTCATTGTAACTGAAGTGCGATTGTATGAAAGAATCGAACTCTAAACGTAAAGAAATATTAACATACAAGCAACCCATCGACTAACGAGCTAATCAGGGCGACTTGATAGTAGCTCCTGTGAAAAGGTTTAGATCACTGCACTCTTTCCCACCCATAAAACGAAAAAAAGTAAATATATAAATCAATAAAATAAGAAAAGTAGTAACCAAATCATTGAATTCGTTTCGATCTGAGATCGCTGTAATACCCAAAGTGCCAAAAAGGACTCGCAGGATATATTTCAAGGAAGGGCAGTACGACACTGGACTCGCATTCTGGAGGACGTCGGTTCAATCCCGCGTCCGACCATCCTGATTTAGGTTTTCCGTGATTTCCCTAAATTGCTCCAGTCAAATGCCGGGATGGTTCCTTTCAAAGGGCACGGCCGACTTCCTTCCCCATCCTTACCTAATGACCTCGCTGTCTGGTCTCCTTCCCCAAAAAAACAACAACAAGGGCAGTACGAATAACTGCAGGTTTGTTTGAGCCATGTGAGAGTGTCACATGAAGAAATTGAAGATTGGCGTAAACTATCCTGGGAAAGCCTACCTAAAATGTTTCAAAACCTGACTTTAAATGGTGACTAGTAATATACAACAGGCATTAGTGTAATGTGGAAAACCCGCCAGGTTAGCTGAGAGCGCTAATGCGCTGCTTCCTGGACTCGGGTAGGCGCGTCTACCCCGGATCAAAATCCCCGGCGGATTACCTGGATGTAGTTTTTAGACGGTTTTTCACATTCCACTAGGTGAATATCATGCTGGTCCCCACATTCCGCCTCAGATACACGACACGCAGACACTGAACACGGGCCGGCCGGTGTGGCCGTGCGGTTCTAGGCGCTTCAGTCTGGAACCGCGAGACCGCTATGGTCTCAGGTTCGAATCCTGCCTCGGGCATGGATGTGTGTGATACCCTTAGGTTAGTTAGGTTTAAGTAGTTCTAAGTTCTAGGGGACTAATGACCTCAGATGTTAAGTCCCATAGTGCTCAGAGCCATTTGAACCACTGAACACGTTCACAACAAATGGTTCAAATGGCTCTAAGCACTATGAGACTTAGCATCCGAGGTCATCAGTCACCTAAAACTACTTAACCCTAACTAACCTGGGGCCATCACACACACCCATGCCCGAGGCAGGATTCGAACCTGGGACCGCAGCAGCAACGCGGTTCCGGACTGAAGCGCCTAGAACCGCTTGGCTACAACGGCCGGCAATACTTTCGCACTGTTTCATGGATTACTCAGATAGCTGGGATACACTAATTCTGTCTCGGGAGGTACGGGGTGGTGATAGGAAGGGCATCCAGCCACCCCTCAAATTAACCTCGCCAAATTCGACCCTAACCATGCCGACCCAGCAAAACCGCGGGACAAAGGCACATGCAGAAGAAGAAGATTACTGTAATGTGGAAAACCCACATTAGTTACAGCAAGCTGAACATCGGTGTCCGTGGAATGCGAATCTCTGGTGTGGAATTATTGGTGACAAATTCACTGCTCCATCTTTATCGAGGGCATCTTGAATGGTAATAAATATCTAACATTCTCGGAGGACGATCTGCAAGTATTTGCTTGCAGACCTTTCCTCGAATTTGCGACTAACATGTGGTTTCACCATGATGATTGTCCCGCACGCTATTCTGTAGCAGCACGGGAAATACTAGATTGCTTGTCCAATAGTCGGTGGATCGCAAGAGGCGGTCCAGTACCTTCGCTTCCATGGCCGCCAGATCTTACTTCGCCGTACTTTTGTTTGTGGTGTTACTTGTAGAGTGAAGTTTACTATTAACTGCCAACAACGCGTGGTAATATGATTTAACCTATCACCAATGCAAGTCAGCAGTTTACACTGAAAACACTTCTCCGTTGTGTCCAATCATTCCTTGTGCTGATAAACAAGTGCATCGAAGTGGGCGGCGACATATTTGAGAACTTACCTTGAAATTACTCTTACACACCAGCACATCTTTGGAAAGAGAGGAGAGAACACACTTCAAACGGATACCTTGCTGGTGAGAAGACATACCTCAAAGCAGATTTTTTTCGCCATTGCTAAACACGTCTGGTTTCCTTTTATCTTCAGATAGTACCGGTTTGGCTCAGCTGTGTTATTTTTCGATTAGTGCCATCGATCACGCAACGACAAAAGTGTCCACATACAAAAGTTATGGACTTTTACCCGTAGAATCCGAATCTACAATAAAAATGGAATGTTCTTTGGGGGGGAGGGGAGGGGCAATGAGGGCGACGCGTCAACAATGGTATCGACGGATAGCTTTTTTAAACACACTGAACACCTATTTTTCCGTTTTTTAATCGGTGCGTAGTGTTTCAGATATATCATTAGCTCAAGATAAAGACCTCGCCCTATTTATAGCTATGCACTGTTAGCAAGAACTGTACCGTAATCATAATGGAGTGTTCTCCCAGAGAGATGTGAGTACCGCTGTCTGGATTCCTTTTATTTTTAAAAGAAACAGACAAGAATGCAGGAGTGCTTGGGCTTAAACTGGACGTAGCAGCCTTTCGAGTGCCACCCATTAGCCAACGTTAACGGGGCGAAACAAAATCGATGGCGGAAGATTAATCCTGCTGCCTCCACCCGAGAGAACGACGGAAAAAGAGAGCGAGTCAGGCGAGGTCTCGCACTTCGAGTGAGGGGTGAAGTTCGCCAGGTAGGGGCGCGGGAGCTGGACTCGGAGTGGCGAAAACAACGTGGCTGAGTTCACTTGCAATGACGTGAAACAAGTGGACTACCACCTTCTCTGCTTTTCTCAGCTCTTGTCACTAACCATTTGTTTCGTCATTAGTGTTAAAGAAGAGATTTATGCTTATCTCTGAATATGCAATTGCAGGATGGATTTACACTGAGGCCCCAAAGATACTGATATAGGCATGCGTGTCCAAATATAAGATATGTAAACAGGCAAAATGCGGCGCTGTGGTCAGCAACGCTTATCTAACGCACGTGTCTGGCGCAGTTGTTAGATCGGTTACTGCTGCTACAATGAAACTTTGTAAAGACTTAAGTGACTTTGAACGTGATGTAATAGTCGGCACACGAGCGATGGGACACAGCGTCTTCGAGGTAGCGATGAAGTGGGGATTTTCCCTTATGACCATTTTACGAGTGTACTGAGAATATCAGGAATCAGGTGAAACATCAAATCTCCGACATCGGTGCTGCCGGGAAAAGATCCTGCAAGAATGGGTCCAATGACGACTGAAGGGAATCGTTCACCGTGACAGGCGTGCAACCCTTCCGCAAATTGCTGCAGATTTCAATGCTGGGCAATCAACAAGTGTCAGCATACGAACTATTCAACGAAACATCATCGATATGGGATGTCGGACACGAAGGCCCCCTATTGTACCTTTGAAGACTGCACGACACAAAGCTTTATGCCTCTCATGGGCCCGTCAACACCGACATTGGACTGTTGATGACTGGAAACGTGTTACCTGGTCGGACGAGTCTCGTTTCAAATTGTATCTAGCGGATGGACTTTTACGGGTACGGAGACAACCTCATGACTCCATGGACCCTTCTTGTCAGAGGAGAGTGTTCAAGCAGATGGAGGCTCTGTAACGGAGTTTAAAATCACTTGTGATACGTGTCCCGTTTCTTATATAGAACAAACTGGAAGATGTATTAATGTCAGGTAAAAGCAACATTTGTTAGGGAAAAAAGGCACTAATGCACACAATTTCACTTTTGCTGATCTATTTTCCGGACAAATCGAAATGCGTTGAAGAAATTTCCATTTTAGACAGAGAAAAGAAAGATCATAGGCTCGATGTACTCGAAGTGCTGGAGATTTTCAAGCATAATTCTAAGAACGATGGCCTCATCCTCAATGAACATTTACAACTACGTAACAAAATTTTTTTCAGTGGTTTCAATCCACTGCTCGCGGAATTTAGATGCCTCTATTTTTTATTACACTTTTTCCTGCTTCTGGCCCTGAAACATCACATTCTTTGAACCTCGTAGATATGTGCTGCTAAAGTAACCTTCGTGCAAATATTTTCTAGAATTTTTTCTATGTCATTCTGTCCATTACGTAACATTAATTTCTGTAAAGCCTAACTGATGGCTTTGCTATACATAATCTGCTTAACTAATGCGTATTTGTAAAAAAGGTATTAAGCTGTTTTTCTTTATATATTTTTTAATTAACTGTCTTTTTTTCAGTTATTTCTGTTATAAGGTTTCAAGTGGGCACATGTTACTGGCTGGTCCTGACAGGCGGAGCAAATCGTATTGTTTTCGTGGCAGCAGTGTGAACCACTGGGCCGATCAATCTGATGTTGTTCCCAGATAGGCACACGTTTCAAATGCTAAAACTTTTTACTTCACTTTTGACTGCCCAGTTTTTGGTTCTGACAGCAATGTAATTATAGGTGTGTACGCCTTGTACGCCATGACTATTGTCATCTTGGTTAATGTGTTTCTGTCGTACCAAATTTTCGATGCATTAATTTATAGGAGTAATCAAAATTTCATTCTGATGAACATTTCCCTAGTAGGTGTCGAAACCTAGGACAATGTACCTACCAGCCATGTGAAACCGGTTAACTGTATAATCCTATGTTGAAATTAGTATACTGCTCCTGAGTAACAGGCATGTTTAAAGCTGCACAACAAGTCGAAAGAGTATTACGGAGATGCTTCGTGTACTCAAATGGGAATCCCTGGAAATAAGACGTTGTTCTTTTCGCAAAATACTGTTCAAATGGTTCAAATGGCTCTGAGCACTATGGGACTTAACATCTGTGGTCATCAGTCCCCTAGAACTTAGAACTACTTAAACCTAACTAACCTAAGGACACCACACACATCCATGCCCGAGGCAGGATTCGAACCTGTGACCGTAGCAGTCCCGCGGTTCCGAACTGAGCGCCTAGAACAGCTAGACCACCGCGGCCGGCACAAAATACTGTTGAGGAAATTAGAGAACCAGTATCTGAATGTGACTGCAGAACTATTCTACTGCCGAAAACGTATATTTAGCGAATAAACCGCAAAAATAAGATAAGGGGAACTAGGGCCCGTACGGAGACATACAGTCGGTTTCCCTTTCCTCCTTTTGCGAGTGCAATACGAGAGAAAATGACTTGTAGTCGTAGACGGTATTACAAATATAAGGCGGATTGCGGAATATGTAGATGCATTTGTATACAGCTGGCCGTTTAAACTGAGCACAATGAAGATGGTATGCAACAAAAGTTTATTGGGATATAATGTACTACATGCTTCGATACGCAAATGATTAGCTCTTCAGCGCAACAGTAGAAATTATACTCAAATAACTTCCTACAATCTGTATGTATACTAAAATTACGGTGCGATGTTAATCATTCGGAAATCGCGTTTGAAAGTTGTTTGTTTGTGATAAAATCGCGTTAGGTCTCGTGTAAGACGTACAAATGTGTACCAGCACCTATCGGAATTCCATAGCGATAGGATCGTGACCTTTGGAGACTGTGGTTTAGCGTTCCACGATATTGCTGCTCGCGGTGGCCGGGATCCCAAAATAGTCGTGCGGATACGGAATCTGTGGGCTCATAAGGTCAATGCGCAGGATCTCATACGACTAGCCGCCGAGAGGACGGATGGATGTTCATTTAGCCACACAAAATCCTACAGTCTGCTTGTCTGCAGAGGACAGGTTCCCGCACAGACAATGGGACGACATCTGCAGTACCATTAACTGTAGCCCGTGCGGTTGGCCGTACGGTCTAACGCATGGTTTTCCGGGCGGGAAGGAGCGCATGGTCCCCGGCACGAATCCGCCCCGTGGATTTGTGTCAAGGTCCGGTGAACCGGCCAGTCTGTGGATGGCTTTTAGGTGATTTTCCATCTGCCTCGGTGAATGCGGGCTGGTTCCCCTGTAAGTAAGCAGTTTAGGTTTATATGTTGGTAACGCCACGCAGCGCTCTATATGAAAATCACTGACTGTGCTGTGGGAAGTCTGTGGCTGGTTTGCACTGTTGGAATATTTGCTATTGTAGTGTTGGGCAGTTGGATGTGAACAGCGCGTAGCGTTGCGCAGTTGGAGGTGAGCCGCCAGCAGTGGTGGATGTGGGGAGACAGGAGAGCAGACGATCTGGACATGTGTCCATCACAAAGAGTAAATTTGTAATACAGGATATCATGAACTGATGAAATGTCTGAGTACGTTCAGTTCTGCTCAGCTGTTTGATAATCAAATAACGGAAGAGGTTTTCCAGCACAGTAAAAATATAAATTTTCCTGAGGGGATGTTTCACCCCTTATTCCGCCTCAGTTACACTATGTCGGCGATTGCTGCGCAAACAAGTTCTCCACGTACGCGTACACCACCATTACTCTACCACGCAAACATAGGGGTTACACTCGTCTGGTGTGAGACGTTCCCTGGGGGGTCCACCGAAGGCCGAATCGCACAATAACCCTGGGGACGGCGGAGGGTTGACGTGGACTGCGGTAGTCGTCGTAGGGTTGTGGACCACTGCGGCTGTGGCGGGGACAGAGCCTCTCCGTCGTTTCTAGGTACCCGGTTAACATATAATACAATACAATACCATTGACTGTACTCGTAAGCAAGGCGACCACTGTTCAACTTTGCCTGAGGCGTCATCAAAAATAGAGATATGTTGACAACAGAGCGCCCAGAGACATCAGTGGCGCCACGTCGACAACTCACGTGAATCAATATTCTCCGTACAGCATCACGAGGGACGTGTCCGTGTGTGGAGGCTCCGAGGCGAACAGATGTAGCCAGACTGGATTCGTCCAGCATCTGGAGAGACAGTATAGGATGCTACTCTATACACAAAACCACGACCTCTGATTCGCACAACAGATAATTTGAACAGTAGTCTTAATGTTTACGACAGGGCCGTTGGCAGTGCTCCATCTCCGAGGTCTCCGTGACTTGTCTTTCAACAAGATAACACAAGACCGCCTGTTGCTCGTTTCGTCCTGACATACCTCGATGCATAGGGTGTTTGCCTGTTGGCCTGGCCAGCACCTTCTCGTCTCATCTCTGAAAAAAATCTGATAATGGATCGCCGAGAGAGTGGCACTTCATTAGTCGTCAGCCACTAGGATTGATGAACTCTGGCATATGGCTGAAGCAGCGTGGAATGACGTAGCCATACGTATCACCCGAGCTCAGTTCACCTCGACGCCCAACCAGGTTAGTGCTGCCGACAGATATGGCAGAGTCCGATCAGCCTGTGTCGGAGTTTTTCAGAAAACGGAAAAAGTATTATACAAACATTTAAGTTTTCATTGATTCGCAGTGATTTCGTGACAGGTATAACAAAGACAAAGTACGTGCCGCGCGGTCTCGGGCGCATTGCCGTGGTTTGTGCTGCCTCCATCGGGCATAGGTGTGTGTGTTGTCCTTAGCGTAAGTTAGCTTAAGTTAGATTAGGGACCGATGACCCCGGCAGTTTGGTCCCATAGGAACTTACGACGAATTTCCAAAAAAGTATTAGGTGCATAGAGTGTGAAACACCTCTGAATTATTTGCACAGCGTGACCCGGCGGCAGACCCGTGAAGACTATTTGCAACATATCCGCCGGGAAAGCTTGAAGAGTCACATGTCTTTGAGTATTGTAATGTTGAACCATAACGTTTGTATCGCAAACCTTTACTAAATCTGTCGTAACGCCGGATCGCAGCCTGATGGCTTGGCGGGTAACGGAAAGTATTGGTTATGAATGGAGGTGCAATCTCGACATTAGTCCCAAAGAACGAGAGATAAATAAGTAAAATGAAATGAAAGTAGAATTGTAGATGTTTATTTACATAACTGATGAAAAGTGACGCTTCTGAATTTTTTATTTTCTCAATATCGGCTGAGCTGTTAAATGTCACGCATATTACTCTGTAGACTTTTCCGCTTCGGTGACGCATGCTGCAACCATCTCCCGCTAGACGGCTCCGATTTGTAGCCTGTAACGTGGCGGTGTGTAACTACGTCGCTGCGTAAGAAAAAAAAAACATGTTGTTATTCCACACATGGAACACTCTCTCTCCTTCAGTATAACAATGCCAGACCACACATGAGCGCTGCGACATCTGCTACTATGCGTTGCCTTGGGTTGACTGTCAACGATCATTCATCCTCCATACGATCACACTAGGCCCCATCCGATTTTCGTCTCTTTCCAATACTTAGAGAATACCTTCAAGAATTTCACTTTGTTGGTGATGAAGCCATGTAAGCAGAGGTGTGGTTGTGGCTCCGTCAATGAAGTGAGACATCATTCAACGACAGTATCACGAAACTGGTCTCTCTTCGGGAGAAGTGTGTTCGTCGACAGGCTAACTTTGTTGAGAAATAAATATGTAGACATAAAGAATAAAGATGTAGAATGTTAATAATGTTTGTTTTATTTAAAAAGTTTCACGAGTTTTCACACAAAGGTTGGAGGCATTGCTTTCCAGAATTACCTCGTAATCATACCAAAACTACACTGCATTTCTGTCAATAGGAAGACGCAGTAAATGTTAGAGAAGTGAGACTTGGCTGTAGCCCAGGTCGAATGTTATTCAAAGCGGCCACTAGCGAGCAGTAATGGAAACTAATGAGAAACTAATACAAGGGAGAAGATACAGTGCAAAAACTACTAAGTATAAAAATAGCAAATGCATTTTGTATGTACTCTGTATGGTCCCGGCTCAAACCCGTTACAAAGTATTCGCTCCACATTAGTTTCGTTACTGGACTTACACGTATAAAGCTACACACGCCGTTACCGCTGAGCAGCCAGCGTGCTTGTGTTTGTTAATAAACGAAAGGCGTGACTGCGACGGAGCGGGAATTGCAAACAGGCATGTGCCGAACGGCTACTTTCTGATTCCACATATCGTGGTTAAAATTATCTTTCGATGTCAGATTTGATGTCATATTCGTGAAACGTAAGTCCCTTACGGGGTCTTTTGTGTTTTAACTGGCGTGCGACGAAGCAAATTCTGTTTGTGACCGCTGAAGTAGTGAAGAGATATCAACAATGTATCGTTTTGGTACGCTTTATTGAAATCAATTGGTGGAAAAAGGCACGTCCTAACAAATCAAGCATGAAGTAAATCAGTGTTCAGCAAATATCGCGATGCACTTGTGTACATAGGGTCTGACTCCTACGCAACAGATAAACGCTAGAAGATCTTTGACAGTTTTCAGACTTAAATCATATTTTCGGGACCATGCTCATATATACTTCTACTAAGTCTGAGCAGTTTCTCTATCCTGAGTTTTTCCTTTAGGCTTTCGTATTTCACAACACACAGTATCACTTTTTGCTGTTGACCCTACAACGAGGGAAATGGTACTGTAGAAACCTGTGGTAATTGTTACAGCTTTGATGGAAATAGGTGGATCGATGTTCTGTTTGCAGTTGTTGTGGAGCCTCCTATGATGGAATATCATTTTCGAAAATCACACTTTGCTTGGTTTCCTGGTTTTTCTCTGAAAAAATACGAAAAGAACAGCTTGCTTCTTTCCAGTTCCATTATGGTTCCAATTCACTTACAGAAATTGTACTTAATTACCCTTAATATGAACTCGTATGAGTAGCATAATGGCTCTTTCGTAAAACAGAACTAATCTTCCCACTCTCTTCAAACACTATTTAATTTTATAACTGAACTGAAAGAGAAAGAGATGAATGAGACAATGAACGACTGAGGCAGTTTTTATTTTGCAATGGCTTACTGAGAATCAGAGTTCAACAAAGAGACGGGTATTGCTTTTATAGATTTTGAGAAATCCTTTGATAATGTGATTGTAGAAAAGATATAGAGAATAATGGAGCACAGAGGTTAACCTTTACAGTTTATATCAGCTATCAAAAGTCTTTGTAATGAAACATCTCTAATCGTAGATATAGAAGGCACATACAAATGTGTGTGAAATTTTATGGGACTTAACTGCTAAGGTCATCAGTCCCTAAGCTTACACACTACTTAACCTAAATTATCCTAAGGACAACACACACACACCCATGCCCGAAGGAGGACCAGCGCCTTAGACCGCTCGGCTAATCCAGCGCGGCGAAGGCACATACAGAACTAATACAAAGAAATAAAGGAATGAGAGAAAACTGTAGTTTATTACCCACGCTGTTCAATATTTACGTTGACGATGCAGTTCGCAGATCGAATTCTAGGATAAACAATGGGGCATAACTAAGCAATTCCGTAGAGCTAAAAAATCATTTCTGTATGATGATGGCATTACATTGCTTCTTCCAGGAGAAGCCGATTAACAAAAAGGAACAAAATAATACATGTACACAATGTAATATGAAAATATCTTGTAGAAAATCTGTCACCGGCACGATGGGAAAGTATTCCGTGAGAACTAAGATACCAGTTGATGAAAATCCAATTCAACAGGTGAAATATTTTAACTATCTTGGATGTAAAATATCGCATGAATATGAAAAAATATCCATATTAAGTTGAATAAATTTGGAAAGACTTGTAGAACAATTAACGGGGCTTAAAAGCTTAAGTCATGGAAAGAAACAAGACTAAAATGTTACGAAACTGTCTCATTGCCTTCCCTATTATATGGTTGTGAAGTAGAAATGAGATTTCTTATAACAGTGAAGTGGTGTAAAAGAAAGGATAAAATACGAAATGAACACGAAGGAGTTGAAAATTTGGAGCACGAATAAAAAAATGGAATCAACATCTACAAAGAATGGATCAGAGGGACTACCAAGTCAGATAAACAACTGTGAACCAAAAGGGAAAAGACATTCTGGCAGACCGAGAAAAAGATGAGTACTGGAAGAGACCTAATACGGAATGTCCAGAAGAAGAATCGAATACTTCGCAAGAAAAATTAAGCAGGTCGAAGTAAGTTATGTTGGAGATACACATTCCCATAAAAGTCTCTCACGCCATCAACCGCAGACGCGAAACGCATTTGGGAATACGGAACTGGTGGAAAAGGAATACTGCTCATTCTTCCCGAGTCGGATACGAACTGCACGCGGGAAAGAAAACATGGCAACTGACAAGATGTATTCTTTACTCCATGTCACTAACGACTTGCTCCGCTGTGAATAAGAAATTGGAAGAATACGAAATTACCGAGTCGGCACGCAGTGTACGAAGGAGAAGTAAGGCGTCACCACTCAGGCCGCTGTGGATAAAGAATTCGAGAAATATGCAAACTACCGACTCGGCCCTAGTCGGGCACGAACTGCTTGGGGGAAGAAAACATGGAGTAAGAAAACGTCTCAGGCTGTAACGAAACAGTACTTCGAGTTTTGTGCAACTATCGTTAGTCAGTAACGAATAGCGTAAAGTGCCTATATTTTGGGTGGCTGCCAAATTCCGGGTAGTTGAATATCTTTCTTGCTTTGTGCTGCACGCCTACAACGAGTAGCGAAGATCATTCTGATATATCATTGTGAGTTTGATGCCTGTACTGTTAACGTTTCGTTCTACACAGCTATTTTTGCATTATGGTCAAGATAAAAATTTGCGTCAGAGTTTCGTTGTAAATCCTTCCTCAAGCCGGGTTATATGTGCTTTCAAAGTTTTTCATATGACACGGCAGTTTGAAGCAGGCTCTTTCTCATACAATGTCGTCCATCATTCGCTTAAGTATTAACATTCAAATGGCTCTGAGCACTAAGGGACTTAACATCTGAGGTCATCAGTCCCCTAGACTTAGAACTACTTAAACCTAACCAATCTAAGGATATCACATACATCCATACCCGAGGCAGGATTCCAACCTGCGACCATAGCAGAAGCGCGGTTCCCCGGACTGAAGCGCCTAGAACCGCTCGCTCACAGAAGCCGGCTGTGTTTGAGAGAGAAAGACATTGGGCCATTAACGAGTTGGGCATACTTCAGAGCCGCAGCAATGGAGGTGGCCGCAAATGCTTTCAAAAAATGTGGGATCTATCATTGTGAACTCCTGGTTATGTCATCTATGGATTTTCTTCCATATTAATTTGCAGCATATCCTGATAAGACCTCATAAGCTACAGCAGGGCCATTGTCGACTCAAGTAACTGCGATGGAAGAAACAGCGGTTTCTACTTTTGAAGTCAGCCAACCGCTTCTGCTTCCACCATCAAACGCGACACCCATAGCAGGTAAGGTAGCGGTGTTGACGTCATCACCTTTTAAAATGGCTAAGAAACAGTCACTGGCTAAAGGAAGAAAACAGAAGCAAGTACCACGACTACAGGAAAGATACCACCTTGAACAAAACCTGCTCAAGGAGATTCACGTGACACAGCTGATAGACCTTCAACATCAGGAGCTGCCTAAAGGAAGCTCTTCGTAAGAAAGAACCAGAGAATCGCAGCAGGATCATGGTGAGGAAGACCCCGATTCAAATGTTGTTGAAATCATGTTGAAAGATTCATCTCCTGGATACGAAGAGGACGAGGAGTGCACTTACTGCGACCAACTGATACTTCTAATGACACCTGAGTTAAGTCGGCTGTTTTCGCTGTTGTTACGAGCTTTGACACATATCGATGATGATACGTGGAAATATTTTAAATGTAAAATTTGTATCAGAAGACACGGAGACTGAACATTTTTCTTATCGTGGCTGAAATATCTACAGAGTAACGGAGAATTATGCAGCACTCTTTAATTCTGCAACAAATATTTGTTGCGAACGAAGCATATATTATTAACTTATTATATTTTAGTGTCTGTTTACAAACCGTTATTAGGATACTCCAAAATGCGGATTTAGGAACCGTATTTTCCGAATGTAAAACGTACCCTTTTTCATTCTTGGTCCAGTCATTACGGAATGAGAAAGTATTCGAAAGGCTTTTTTGCAAAGGTTTAAATATTCCTTAGAAATAGTACAGCACATTTTTATGTAAACTGAAGGGGGAGGGGGAGAAAGTTCAAAAATGACTCTGAGCACTAAGGGACTTAACATCTGAGGTCATCAGTCCCCTAGAACTTAGAACTACTTAAACCTAACTAACCTAAGGACATCACACACATCCATGCCCGAGACAGGATTCGAACCTGCGACCGTAGCAATTGCGCGGTTCCAGACTGAAGCTCCTAGAAACGCTCGGCCACACCGGCTGGCGAGGGGGAGAAAGAACTCATGGTATCATCTGCATCGGAACTTGATGTGGAATCAGCGGCGACTAGCGGAAATGTTTGCCGGACAGCGATTCGGAGCTCCTGCTTACTAGAAAGTTGCGTTAACGATTGCATCATCCGGACACAGTGTTTATCACAAATGAGCGGACTACCGCGACTCGCTCCTCGGCTGACCCACACTTCCATCTAGTGCCACCTATCTTCAGTCCCTGTCTATATTTTCCATGGTCGCTAATTTCATATTCCGGCAGGAGGTCGAACGTAAATGTACATCCACACTAAATGTTGTGAATCCATTGCCCATAGAGGCAAATAAGTTCTATGAATGTGCGGTGTCTGTTGTTTCGGACACGTCTGAAAGAACAGAAAGCCCGCATTAATGTCATAGCATGGTACAGTTTCCATTATTTAAAAATTGCTCATTAGCTGCAAATCTTACACTACTGGCCATTAAAATTGCTACACCACGAAGATGGCGTGCTACAAACGCGAAATTTAACCGACAAGAAGAAGATGCTGTGATATGCAAGTGATTAGCTTTTCAGAGCATTCACACATCTACATCTACATTTATACTCCGCAAACCACCCAACGGTGTGTGGCGACAGCTACAACGTGCTGACATGAGGAAAGTTTCCAACCGATTTCTCATACACAAACAGCATTTGAACGGCGTTGCCTGGTGAAATGTTGTTGTGATGCTTCGTGTAAGGAGGAGAAATGCGTACCATCAGGTTTCCAACTTTGATAAAGGACGGATAGTAGCCTATCGCGATTGCGGTTTACCGTATCGCGACATTGCTGCTCGCGTTGGTCGAGATTCAGTGACTGTTGGCAGAATATGGAATCGGTGGGCTCAGGAGGGTAATACGGACCGCCGTGCTGGATCCCAACGGCTTCGTATCACTAGCAGTCGAGATGTCTGTCATCCCCATGGCTCAACGGATCGTGCAGCCACGTCTCGATCCCTGACGCAACATATGGGGACGTTTGCAAGACAACAACCATCTGCACGAACAGTTCGACGACGTTTGCAGTCGACGACGTTTGCAGCAGCATGGACTATCAGCTCGGAGACCATGGCTGCGGTTACCCTTGACGCTGCATCACAGACAGGAACACCTGCGATGGTGTACTCAACGACGAACCTGGGTGCACAAAAGGCAAACGCCATTTTTTCGGATGAATATAGGTTCTGTTTACGGCATGATGATGGTGGCATCCGTGTTTGGCGACATCGCGGTGAACGCATATTGGAAGCGTGTGTTAGTCATCGCCATACTGGCGTATCACCCGGCGTGTTGGTATGGGGTGCCTTTGGTTACACGTCTCGGTCACCTCTTGTTCGCATTGACGGCACTTTGAACAATGGACGTTACATTTGAGATGTGTTACGACCCGTGGCTCTACCCTTCATTCGATCCCTGCGAAATCCTACATTTCAGCAGGATAATGCACGACCGCATGTTGCAGGTCCTGTACGGGCCTTTCTGGATACAGAAAATGTTCGACTGCTGCCCTGGCCAGCACTTTCTTCAGATCTCTCACCAACTGAAAACGTCTAATCAATGGTTTCTGAGCAGCTGGGTCGTCACAATACGCCAGTCACTACTCTTGATGAACTGTGGTATCGTGTTGAAGCTGCATGGGCAGCTGTACCTGTACACGCCATCCAAGCTCTATTTGACTCAATGCCCAGGCGTATCAAGGCCGTTATTACAGCCAGAGGTGGTTGTTCTGGGTACTGATTTCTCAGGATCTATGCACCCAAATTGCGTGAAAATGTAATCACATGTCAGTTCTATTATATTTGTCCAATGAATACCCGTTTATCATCTGCATTTCTTCTTGGTGTAGCAATTTTAATGGCCAGAAATGAAAATTTAAAAACGATGCCATAAATGGGTAACGTCCTCTAGATACCATATGCAACAGCCGTAATCATCACCAATACCAGTACGACCGCCAACGACAAGAACAACAACATCAGGGCAGCGGGGGATGTAGCCGCTGCTCTCGCGGACGCCTGCGGCCTTGGAGGGATCCGGGCGACGGTGTCGCGTTAGTGGGTCAGTTCCCGCGGGATATCCCGGCCTGGAGTACAGAGTAGCAGAGTGGTTGGGAGGGTTTAGGAGGCGCGCAGAATAACGCAGCTCCTGGGCTTTGGCGGCAGGGCGGCCATGCATTACGGCGCTAGCCCCCCCCCCCCCCCCCCACCCACCACCGCCACACCAACCGTAGCGATCCCTGCCTGCAACGGGGACCGCGGCCCCACAACACAATTTCGCCTTATATCTCGCCCGCTAACCGATATGGATGGACCCCGCTTGCGCCCGCACAGCTGCTTCGGCCGCCTCGCTATCCGCAAACGGCCTCACTGCTTTCACCAGAGCCACTGGATGTTAAGTCAATCTGAATATGATTGCAAAAGGAACTACCGAAACGTGTGTATAATTTTATGATGTTCTCCATTTCTTACTCCAAATGTTCTGTGCCCATTAATTGTTATTTACTCGAAGTTTCTTGCCGCCTATATGACCATATTACATTAGAATGACATTGATGTATGCGCCTGACGACATCCTAGAGTGTCTCTGAAAAGAAAAAAAAATGCAAGGATATTATTCCCACATGTCGATTGTTTCTGCCGGAAATACAGGTAGCGAAAGGCTATTTACAATTTGTACAGAAACCAGATGGCAGTTGTAAGAGTCGACGGGCATGAAAGGGAAGCAGTGGTTGGGAAGGGAGTGAGACAGGGTTGTAGCCTTTCCCCGATGTTATTCAATCTGTCTATTGAGCAAGCAGTAAAGGAAACAAAAGAAAAATTCGGAGTAGGTATTAAAATCCATGGAGAAGAAATAAAAACTTTGAAGTTCGCCGATGACATTGTAATTATGTCAGAGACAGCAAAGGACTTGGAAGAGCAGTTCAACGGAATGGACAGTGTCTTGAAAGGAGGATATAAGATGAACATCAACAAAAGCAAAACGAGGATAATGGAATGTAGTCGCGTTAAATCGGGTGATTCTGAGGGAATTAGATTAGGAAATGAGACACTTAAAGTAGTAAAGGAGTTTTGATACTTGGGGAGCAAAATAACTGATGATGGTCGAAGTAGAGAGGATATAAAATGTAGACTGGCAATGGCAAGGAAAGCGTTTCTGAAGAAGACAAATTTGTTAACATCGAGTATAGATTTAAGTGTCAGGAACTCGTTTCTGAAAGTATTCGTACGGAGTGTAGCCATGTATGGAAGTGAAACATTGACGATAAATAGTTTGGACAAGAAGAGAATAGAAGCTTTCGAAATGTGGTGCTACAGAAGAATGCTGAAGATTAGATGGGTAGATCACATAACTAATGATGAAGTATTGAATAGAATTGGGGAGAAGAGGAGTTTGTGGCACAACCTGACAAAAAGAAGGGACCGGTTAGTGGGACATGTTCTGGGGCATCAAGGGATCACAAATTTATCATTGGAGGGCAACGTGGAGGGTAAAAATCGTAGAGGGAGACCAAGAGATGAATACACTAAGCAGATTCAGAAGGATGTAGGTTGCAGTAAGTACTGGGAGATGAAGAAGCTTGAACAGGATAGGGTAGCATGGAGAGTTGCATCAAACCAGTCACAGGACTGAAGACCACAACAACAACAACGGAAAAATTACACTTCTAGATTTGTATCCTTACACGACCTGTCATGGAGAATTTTTCCATGTAAGTAAAACAAAGTAACGATATTTCGTTAGGGACAGAGAAATTTGGCATTAGGCAGTAATTTAGAATGCTAGAATGTCGGAAAGTTGTGGATATTTTGTAATTTATTTTACGGCAATGTGGCCGAAGTAGCAGACACGTTGCTCGGGGTCTTTTCTATACAGGCAGTACTGGATTGTGGATGTGAACTGTAACTGGAGTAATGTAATCTGTAAATTGTGATTTTTATATCGTAAATTGAGATTGTATTTGGTCCGAACAGCTGCATTCAGTAAACAAATGGTTAAATAACGGTAATATTGGCGAAGAACTAAGTGATATCACCCCCTACAGAGCCAAAAGTCATCTGAAAACATCGACGAGATTTTTCGCAGGGGCCAGGGCCGATCAGCGTTACGATCGTCGTCATTTAACTGATGTTCAGTTTTCTTATCCATTCTTCTGTATATAGGGTTTAACAAAAAAAAATGGTATGACCAAATTTTCAGAAAACATTCCTCACACGTAGAGGAACAAAATGTATCTGCACTAGGATGCGGAACTGCTTATTTCCATGTTAAGAGTTCATTTTCTACTTCTCTTCGTAATCACATTACTTATGGGAAGCACAACTACTTTTTTTAATTATTTATATTAGGAACTGAAAACCCATGAATTCAAGATCGCACATGCAACCTTCTTTATTTCGATTGCATAGTAATAGCGACTACCAATTTGGCCATCTTCACATCATAAAACATTCTAGACAGCTGTTGATGCCATTAAGGCATCAAATATCAGTAAAATCTTTCTTAATATTACAACATCCATACACGGCATAATTAAAAACAGCTTTTCAGACTAACTGAACAACGATCATAAAACGTTACAACCTGGTAACTCACACAATCAATAGTTGTGTCATTTCGTAATATAGATCATAATTCATACGTTGCTATGACGTGGTACAGTTTCTGTTAAATCATGTGGTTATTTCGCAAAAAAGTACAATGGAAATTATGAATGTGAAAGTAGTAAAAACGGTGAATTTGGTTCTGAGCATTACCTCTCTCATATTAAAGTCAAACTTCTGCCTAATAAAGAACAAAAGAAGTCACAAAGGTCAATAAAATATGATACAGACAGGCTTACTACCAAAAAAAAAAATCAATTAAAAACCATCAAGGCGAAATCAAAGTGGATAAACGTGGCAACTGGCAAGAAATATCCAAAGCAATTAATAATTTTGCACAGAAAATATTTGAGTCAATAAAAAATAAAATAAAATATGGTGGAATGAAATAAGCGAAGAAACCATAGCAGGGAGGCCTAAAATCTGGGAAAAATGGAAATGCTCAAATTGAAGATTATGATGAATTTGAACAACAAAAAAAGGAAACAGCCAGGTTAATCAGAAATACCAAACGAGCCTTTGAAAAGGAGGAACTGTTGGAAACAGACAAAAATTTTGTAAAAAATAGTGCTTGTGACTTTTATCAAACTTTTAAGCACAAATCAAAGGGGTACCAAACTCTAAATATCTGTTTCAAAAATTAAAATGACAAAATTGGGTTAAGGAATACTGAAAATTGTGAAATACTAGCAAGAGATTTTCATCAGCTTCTCAATGGTGCTGAACCAGGTCATAAATTGGGATTCTCAGATATTAATGAAAATTTGAAAGAAGATTTACCACCGACTATAGAATAAATTCAAGAAGTATTCACGTCAGTAAAGCTAGTGGAGAAGTTTCTATTCCAGCTGAACTTTTGAAGTGGTCCTTGCCAAATGTAGCAAAGGAGCTACATTAACTCTTTAAAGATATCTGGAAAACAAAAAAGATCTCAGAGGAATGGAAAGTTTCCTTGATACACTGACTCCACAAAAAGGTAATAAATAGGATGTAAACAACTACAGACGAATCTCTTTACAGCCAGTAGCGTATAAAGTATTTTCGAAGATTTTGTTAAGCAGTATAGAAACAACACTAGACAGCCATTTGGTGAACATCAAAGTGGTTTTAGAATAGGAAGGTCATGCTCAGAACAAGTATTTAATATCAAGTCACTAATTCGCCACAGATTACTTAATTCAAAGGATATGTAGCAATGTTAGTGGCTTTCAGACAGGCTTTTGATACTGGTGACAGAGAAACTATACATAAAATAATTAGAGAATTTGGCATAAAGTCTAAACCGCCAATTCTAATCCGTGAAACACTTACAGATATAGTCTGTAAAGTAAAATTTATGGGAGAAATTTCACAACCTTTCAAGATAAAAACGCGTACGAAAAAGTGACGGCCTAGCCCCAATTCTTTTTAATACTGTGTTAGAGAAAATAGTAAGAATATGTAACGAAAAACATACTGAACTCAACATCTCGCCTTTATGGTTAGGAAGAGGAACCAAAAGATCTAAATCAAATGTCTTACATTTGCAGATGGTTTTGCTATACTTACCGAAAATGTGACATGTGCTGCATCACAAACAACTGACAATGGTCCATTGGTTTAAGACGAGGTGTGGAACATAAACATATATTTATAATATGTATCGATTCCAAGAGACCTAGACGACCGTTATATACGTTCCCACTATTTATACAAAAAACGTAACACGGATATGCAGAGAAAACATCAATTATTATCTTGATCTAAGAAAAGCGATTTCAGTTCAGTCAGACTAAAATTAAAGAAAAAGAATCACAGCATAAACGTCTGCTTCTCACCACCTCTAAGCGAGAACTGATGCAATGTAATAGCGCTTTTCGGACCATTACAGTGTTAACAATAAGAAGCCACTGATAAGGGCGAAATTTGCCCGGGTCCGAGCTTGGGTATTCTTTGGGATTTTTCTATTTTCTGCCAAACAGATGCAAATCTCCTTTGCATTTGTTAGTGCAGAAATCGTCCGTTGCTGGTGTTCCACTCTCTGGAAGTGCCTGGTTTATATTTCTAATCTACGTATATATTCAAGGGAAATTTTAAAAAAGAATACGATTATCTGTGGTGTTATGTGAACACTACATCGTATTTACTGCTGTTCATGTCTACTTTACACGATCTCAAACACCCGCTTGCAAGAATGATTTATATCGAACACTCAGAGGGAGAAAATTTTTGTTGTCTTTTGCTAAAATTGCCTCAGGAAATGTTGCAATACTTTACTTCTGGATTTATTTAGTCATTACCAGTCAGAGATTGCATCCACATAATCAAATGCTTTTTAGCATCATACAGCCCTAAAAATAGCATAAAGGTCAGAAAATACAGGGTTCCAAAATAATTTCCACTTGTTGTTTTCGCGGTTTTAATAAACTTTAGAAATTACGTCATGTAATAACTAGCTGTTAAAAGCATTCTTTAACAAACAACCAGTTTCCGTCAAAGACCATTTTTCAGCATTTGCACCACAACATCATGCATACAGGGGAAAGTTATGTTTCTAATTCGTAGCTCCGAAACTCTAAGGATAAAACTCGTAACCTTACATTTAGTAATTCTCTCAAACGGAGCTGTAAACTGAAAATGGAATGCTATTCATGTACAACAGTAATGTTTAAGCCGATGGAAAACGTAAGGACTTTTCCCTCTTCTGATACAAAAACTAAAGTTACAATAAAAGTCTCATAAACCTGTATACAACGAGACCGTATAGGTCAATTCTTGTCGTTAACATCTCCGTAGAAGGACAACAACGACAACCGATTCTTTACATATTTTATTTAAAGTTTCAGCTTGTTTTACAGTTTTGACAAGTGGTGCGAAATATATCACCTATGAACGCATATAGGCGTATTACACTGAAAACAGCAAGTCAATTTGTCTACGTAGGCGAGTTCAAAGCAATTCTCACGTAATATTTCAAATTAGGCAGTTCTTTGATGTTGTACATTACAATTCGCATGTTTAAAAATCAAGCAACGAGCTACGAAATGTATACAATCAAATTCAGCTCGCACACCCACGGCTAGAGCTCTTTACGCTCTAAAGAAGAGCTTATGCCAGGTCAAACAGAATGCAAATAACATTTTCCTCTGTGCGCTTTTAACGTCCAGTTTAAACTCTGCGTAGCGCCCACTCACTTTGCAGCGAAACACCCGCGGAAGGTTCGTTGCGTGCGATTCTAACTGCTGTGGGCAGGCAGTTCGTAACAATGCAGCCTGCGCTACACAACACTCAACGAGACAAAAATCTGTTCATGTCTCTCACTACATATTCAATTCCTAGGCTGGTTCTGGCAATGTTAGGTTAAGTAAGTAATGACAGCACAGGATCGTGAATTTATAGAGCGTGGGCAGCTACAGCGTGATGATGGTTAATTTGCTGACAAAAACAGAAAGAAAAAGAAGTGCGTCAAATTGGGATTATAGCCTGTTAATCGCATTCGTAATAAAAAATACGCTGTAAATAAGTTACCCCCTTTAACAATGTTCGATCAGTATGATCATGATAGGTTTACACTCGCCATCTGTTTTTCGCTGTGTCCCCCCCCCCCCCCCCCCACACACACTAATCGCACGCGACAAACAGCTCCCCTGCGCGTTATGCAACCCGCCACGCTTCAAGTCCGTTACGACTGATGAAAGCAGCAAGGGAGGCGGTGCGACCTGTGATCAGGTCCCTGCTATCGACACGGTGGTTTTACTACTTTCCGAGCTGAGGCGTTTGAGTTTCAACTCTATGTTCGTTCAAAGTTAGGCCAAGTAATCCATCGGCAGTTTTCCAGAGGTGACAAATCTCGTGAATAAAGAAAAGCGTGGAAATTTCATTAAAATAATTCTATGCCGTCACGTCATAATACGAAATCCGTTTTCGCCGTGTTGCATTGGTATTCTTTAGGGCAGATTGGCGACTCACTGCAGTCAGATGAGCTGGAGCGTTGTCATGTTCCAGGAGAGAAAAAAGAAACGTGAAGAGATTTTAGGCGAATTCGATGGATTTGAACAGTGCCGAATAGAATTCATGGTTTATCATTCTACTTGGTGTTTTTATTCTGACGACACTGATGTTTAGAAATAAGATCAAAATAGTCTTTGCATTAGATTTTTCTAAGCCTAGGTTCCTTGGCTGACTGGACCGTCCTTTAAGTTCCTGTGCTGGAGGAAACGTGAAAGTGCACATCCTCCACTTGTTCGGCTCTTCATGCACGGTCCTCAGAACCACTGTTTTGGAGTTTTTTAGCTTTTTTCTCTAATTCGTCTTTTTCCCGTTCTTTTAGCAGTTTGAGGACAAGTGCCACGTACCTGCCAATTGGAGATTTCAATGGCCTACCACTGTCACTTCAGCCTCAGGTAAACTTCAGTACCACTCAAACTATTTTTTTTTCTGACTCAGTGTGGACGAATCCTACCCTTTTAGAAGCAGCTGGAATGACTTTTCAATAAAACTGTATTACTACTTGCTGTGTCTTCATACATCCCTCGAGTCAGTCTCTCTCTCTCTCTCTCTCTCTCTCTCTCTCTCTCTCTCTCTCTGTCACACACACACAAAATTGTTGTAGGCTTAGGCATCCACAGCCACTTTATTTTGGCAGTATCAAGGAATGGAGAGTAACTACAGTTTGTATATGCACTTAGGAGCGACTAGAGAGACTCTTCACGGTGTTTCCTGTTCTCAAGTATTTCAAGTAGACACAGCTTGTGTCCATTGTGTTCAGTGTTCATGTTTGTACATATACTATATCACTTGTCTGACGGCAAGACACTTCTACACAAAGAGGAAGCTTGTTTTCTCAGATTACAGCTTCTGTGATGCTATGGAAGCACGGTGCACACTGATCTATTTCGCGCTACTAGCATTTTACCCATGGCTTCGCCTGTGTGTGTGTGTGTGTGTGTGTGACACATGCTGAACACACCAACTCCTCACTGTCTCTGTGTCCACTTGTTCCTGCGTTTGTCCACCTCATCCTCCCACCACTGCCTGTGTATCTCTTCCTCCACAATCACGCTGTCTCTTCGTCTCCTCCCCCTCTCTTCATCAATTTCCCCTCCACCCCCCCTTTCCTCTGACTATACCCTTCTCCATCTCTCTCTTTCCATGTCCATCCTCGCATCCCACTCACTTTCCCATCTGACCACTACCCCCTACCCCTTCCATCAGCTTCAAACATCTTCCCCTTCTCCTCTCTCACCAACCATTTCTTCCTCCCCTTAACTCTCTCCATCCCTTCCTCTATCCATCTCAACCTATTCATCAGCACACAAAGTCCTTGCAATACAGTTTAAAAAAGCAGGCTGATACTTCTCCAACAGCAGGCCTTTCATGCAGAGAAGGCTACATGTTGGGGCCCAGAAAACTGTTTCTCTACCCTAGGCTTCCCTGAGAAGCATGTTAATTTGGCAGTCCAATACTGTTGCTGCACAACATGGCTGTTGTGCAGGGCAACCTAAACACCAGGGTCTGGGAAAAACACGTTTTTGCATATACCTCCACTCTACTGTAGCCACACTGTTTGCAACTTACCATGTAGATTTTACTTTCGTTCACAGAGGACCGCTAGTCTCTGGATTCAAGAAATATTTTCCTGCTGTTTCTGTCACTGAGCATTTATTTATCACCAAAACAATACCTATTTTGGTAGATGGTCTACCAACAAATTTTAGTACCTATCGACTGCTGGCAACATTTTGTGGCATTGATAGTGGGCACACTTGTGTTTTGACTTGGCTTTTGCTTGAGAATACTATTAGGGACAGTAGGTTGGTAACCAGCGTTTACAGCTGTTTTTTAATTGTGTTTAGTTCTTGATCAAAGTGAGTACTGAATATTGGGACTGACACAAGTGGCTCAAAAAAAATGGTTCAAATGGCTCTGAGCACTATGGGACTCAACTGCTGTGGTCATAAGTCCCCTAGAACTTAGAACTAATTAAACCTAACTAACCTAAGGACATCACACACATCCATGCCCGAGGCAGGATTCGAACCTGCGACCGTAGCGGTCGTGCGGTTCCAGACTGTAGCGCCTTTAACCGCTCGGCCACTTCGGCCGGCAAGTGGCTCACGAAGTGAAAACAAGCAAGAAAGATCGAAGCAGATTAAAACTATATGCCAGACGTGACTCGAGGCCAGCCCATTCTTTTCTGAGGGCAGTAGTAGTCTTATAGACTGAGCAATTCACACAAAATTCTCAGATGGCTCTCAAAAGCTTCAATTTCGCCAGTCCTACTCTCCCACCTTCCAAAATCCACAGTAGTCCTGCTCCTTGGGCTACCAGGAGATTCCAAAACAGCGTATAATTTGCTACAGGGTGAAATATTCATTCTGGAAAGAGTCTTGTAGATTGCGGCTAATCCATTTCTTCGATAGACGGCAAAGTAGTTGAAGGAGCAACAGAACTGAATGCGTAACTTCATTAAAAGACATAAGATGACTATCAGTAAAAGTAAAACAAGGGTAACATAATGTAGGCGAATTAAATGAGGCGATACTGAGACAACTAGATTAGGAAACTTATAGAAAAAGATCGTACTGTCATCAGCTGTATATATTTAATTTTATTCTTGACTGGTTTCGGCTGTTACAACCATCACCAACTGAAAGAAAACATATAACATCTGTTAGATCAAAACTGCACATTTTTCATAGAAGACATTTTCGTATACCAATTGATGATGATTGAAATAACAGAAACCAGTCCAAAATAAAATTAATAAAAACAGATGTTAGGAAAAATGTTTTCTATAAATATCTTACAGATGTAGCAAGTTCCCAACAGAAATTTTCAAAATATTAGGAAATAGGCACTAGAAAATAAAAAAAAAATTGGGCACAAAAATAACTGATGGTGGCCAAAGAAAGAGGATATCTACATCTACATTTACATGATTACTTTGGAATTCACATTTAAGTGCTTGGCAGAGGGTTCATCGAACCACAATCATACTATCTCTCTACCATTCCACTCCCGAACAGCGCGCGGGAAAAACGAACACCTAAACCTTTCTGTTCGAGCTCTGATTTCTCTTATTTTATTTTGATGATCATTCTTACCTATGTACGTTGGGCTCAACAAAATATTTTCGCATTCGGAAGAGAAAATTGGTGACTGAAATTTCGTAACTAGATCTCGCCACGACGAAAAACGTCTTTGCTTTAATGACTTCCATCCCAACTCGCGTATCATATCTGCCACACTCTCTCCCCTATTACGTGATAATACAAAACGAGCTGCCCTTTTTTGCACCCTTTCGATGTCCTCCGTCAATCCCACCTGCCACCTGGTAAGGATCCCACACCGCCCAGCAATATTCTAACAGACGACGAACGAGTGTAGTGTAAGCTGTCTCTTTAGTGGAGTTGTTGCATCTTCTAAGTGTCCTGCCAATGAAACGCAACCTTTGGCTCGCCTTCCCCACAATATTATCTATGTGGTCTTTCCAACTGAAGTTGTTTGTAATTGTAACAGCCTTGAGAATTGTACTATTTATCGAGTAATCGAATTTCAACGGATTTCTTTTGGAACTGATGTGGATCACCTCACACTTTTCGTTATTTAGCGTCAACTGCCACCTGCCACACCATACAGCAATCTTTTCTAAATCGCTTTGCAAATGATACTGGTCTTCGGATGACCTTACTAGACGGTAAATTACAGCACCATCTGCGAACAACCTAAGAGAACTACTCAGATTGTCACCCAGGTCATTTATATAGATCAGGAACAGCAGAGGTCCCAGGACGCTTCCCTGGGGAACACCTGATATCACTTCAGTTTTACTCGATGATTTGCCGTCTATTACTACGAACTGCAACCTTCCTGACAGGAAATCACGAATCCAGTCGCACAACTGAGACGATACCCCATAGGCCCGCAGCTTGATTAGAAGTCGCTTGTGAGGAACGGTGTCAAAAGCTTTCCGGAAATCTAGAAATACGGAATCAACTTGAGATCCCCTGTCGATAGCGGCCATTACTTCGTGCGAATAAAGAGCTAGCTGCGTTGCACAAGAACGATGTTTTCTGAAACCATGCTGTTTACGTATCAATAGATCGTTCCCATCGAGGATATGAAATGTACAGCTAACAAGAAGAGGACTTCTGGAAAATAGGAATTTATTGACATCTTAAATAAAACTGAGCGTTAAGGAGTCTTTTTTGAAGGCATTTATCTGAGTGTAGCTTAGTACAGAAGTGAAATGTGGACTTTTAGGAAGTTAGGCAAGAAGACGATAGTTGCGTTTGCACTGTGGTACTGTAGGAGGAAGTTCAAGAGTAGGTGGGTCGATCGAGTAACTAATGAGGAGATACTGAATCGGAGTGTAGAAAAAATAAACCGTGACCAAAAGAAAGGATCAGTTGATAGGATACTTCCTGAGGCATCAACGAAGTGTCAATTTAGTAATGGAGGGAACTGTGCTGGGTAAATATTTTAGCGAAAGAGCAAGGATTAAATACAGTAAGCAGTTTAAAACGGAGTAGGTTACAGCAGTTGTTCAGAGACGAAGTGGGTTGCACACTACAGTGTGGAGAGCTACTTCAAAGCAGTCTTCGGACTGAATACCACCGCTGCCGCAGCCACAACCACCATCGTCGTCACCACCTACAACAACATTTCCCCCAGGAGGCCTTACCCCGTGAAGATTCGTATAAGTGACGATCAAAAACTTCCCGTTCAAATGCCACACTAACGGCTTGTCTGTATACTGGTGCTTATATGCCCGCGTCGGGATCACCCTGGGTTGCATATACGCTGCAGCAACGCCCTCAAACGTAAACTCTTTTATCGTCGCTTGCACAGGGAATTCGGAAATTCTCACTACATACTTCTAGGTCTTGGAAAGGGGAGTGAGTACACAATACTTTGAACGGGAACCCATGTCCCAAGCCGCCGCTGTGGCCGAACTGTTCTAGGCGCCCCAGTCCGGAACGGCTCTGCTGCTATGGTCGCAGGTACGAATTCCGCCACGGGCATGGATGTGTGTGATGTCCTTAGGTTAGTTAGGTTTAAGTAGTTCTACGTCTAGGGGACTGATGACCTCAGATGTGAAGTCCCATAGTGCTTAGAGCCATTTGAACCATGTCTCAGAACGTACCATTTCCGTGTTACAGCCGTCTGAGAACATGTTTGCTAGGTAGGTACGCAACAGGGTAGTCATATTGGGGGCTGATTACGTCGAACCAGTTGATGTCATTTGACTTCTATTGTACCTCTCTTACCTGTTTCGAGCCTCATTCACGTGACTACGAGTGTTACAGCAACATGGTTGTGTACACGTTTGAGGAAGACACCGACATATTCCTTCTGAGTGGCGAAATTCACGGTAATCGGAGAGTTGCTCGTCGACTTTATCAAGATCTTTCTCCACACCGTCCGACATCACTGCATACTCTTTTCGCCACAATGACGCAACGGCTTCGAAAAAGGTACCTGTGCTGTCATCAGGGGTGACTGTAGCGGTTCCAAGGAGACGCCACACATCCGAATTGGAAGAGGCCGTACTGTATCACGTTGAAGAGAACCCATCAACTAGTAGACGAACGATTTATTTTGCTATTGATGAGTAGCAGTGTAAAGCAACTGATGTAGTTGTTCACGGCTAATCAATTACTTGTAAAAGGGGTCACGTAACCCACATGTAGCAGAAGCACGGAAACGGTACGCTTCCGAACGTGGGCTCCAAATAAAACAATTATCTACTCATTCTCCTTTACAAGTCCTAGAACTTTGTAATCGAAATTTCTGAACACCCGGTATAACGGACAGTCAAATGAAAACGAAACAGGTGAAAATAGAAAGTAAACTACTTGTTATTTCATGAGTAATTACCATAATTGTTAATATACTTAACCCCCCCTCCCGCACGATATAAGACGGTCATTGCCTCCTTGAAAAAATGTTTCCGTTTGTCTACAGAACCATGACTGCATCTCTTAAACCGTAGCAAATAGACTGCCACGAATGTCATTCTGCGGAGCTTCAAAGGTATGGAAACCGCACTGGTAGTGTATAGAGGATGTGTCAGGGCTTCCCAGCGAAACTTCTGCAGCGTACTCGAAACTACCTTCGCAATATGTGGGCGAGCATATTATTGACAGTCTTAAACTCCCCTTTACTTTCCAATAAAGGGTAACTGTTCACAGAGTTCAAGTATTGTAGTATTGTATTTAAAATAATGTCGTTTACAAATTCTACATACGCTTCACCAGTCTTAACAACGTAGTACTAACTTTATAACGACGAATAAAAATATTTCGAAATGGTCCGGAGTGGCTACTAGGATATTGAGACGGAGTGATGTCTTGCATAGACCATCGTATGGAGGTTCGTCGCGATAGACTCCGTTCCAGTTCCATGCCACGTATTCCTGAAACAACTATACGACAAGAGATATGTATAGGATCCAGCCTCACCCTGAGTTTCCAGAAGAGTCTGGGATTTATTTCCTTCATATTACTCAATTATATTCCTAATATTTCAGAATCGTAATAAGGCGTCGTTTCATCCCATAAATTTCCCCATCCTAGCAGTTTATGTGTAATTTAACAAAAAGACTAACATAATGACTACTTCTTTATCATTATTCTGCCAACAAAAGGAAGTAGAAAGACATAGTATGTACACATTGCCCATGCAGTTAACGTCGAATCATATTGTCTCTGGCCAGTAGCCGCGCGGGATTAGCCGAGCGGTCTGGGGCGCTGCAGTCAGGGACTGTGCGGCTGGTCCCGGCGGAGGTTCGAGTCCTCCCTCGGGCATGGGTGTGTGTGTTTGTCCTTAGGATAATTTAGGTTAAGTAGTGTATAAGCTTAGGGACTGATAACCTTAGCAGTTAACTCCCATAAGATTTCACACATTGAACAACATTTTTTTTTCTGGCCAGTACTTTACGAGTACGTAGATACACAGAGCTGAATGACTGTTTTCCAAATTCGCAGAAGAGGTGATATTACAGGTTGTTTCGACCACGCTGGGAAGTCCTTACACATCGTACTTACAGCTGAGATCTCTCCCCGTGCGATTTCCCTATCTTTGGAACTCTGAAGAAAGAGATTCGTGACGGCAGATTTGAGACGAAGAGATGCACGCCTGGGTACAATCATGGTTCCGTAGGCAACCGCAAACATTTCCAGGAAGACACGAGCTGTGGGATAAATGTATTGATAGTTACGGTGATTACTTTTGAAACAATACATAGTTTACTTACATTTTTTCCACCTGTATCGTTTTCATTTGACTCCCACTTACTCAGAGAGCGTTTGTGAAGTTTGGAAAGTAAGCGAGGAGTATTGACGTTAAGTGAAGCTCTGAGGGCGGGTCGTGGGTCATGTCTGGTCGTCTCAACCTCCGAAGGGTAAAGTTACTAGTTCGAGTTCCGATCCGGTACATTTTTATTCATGCAGAGTGAAAGATTCATTCTCAAAGAGCAGCTTCCTTGTGTGAGGCAGGGTGCACTATGAATTTTGGTTCTCTTCGTTTAGTTTTAGGGATTACATCGAAACAAGCGGAGTCTATACAAGAATAAAGACTGGTTCAAGAGTTGGGATAAATACAAAAGGTCGTGTGCTGAGATTCGATTTCAAACCGAACAATTCCCAATAGCACCAAAAGGGCACGTCTACAAAACCAACAGGTTTCCCGTTGATCGGGGTTCGTTAATTTTGGGCTATCGGGACGCAATATCGGTTTCACGGTAGGCCGCGCGGCGCAGGCCAAATTGTAAACTAATTACATCCTTTGAGTCAGATTAATAACCACTCTCGATATACACCTCTGCCTTCCAGCCCAGAGATGCTAACTGCGGACTGGATTTAATTACGACCGATGCTACGGTTAGCTAACACTCAGTTTATTAGCTCAATTTATATTGGTCTCGGCATCTCTGCCGTGAACGGAAAGAGTTCTAGGTTTTCAGTCGTTAATAAATGTTCCCCTATGTGATCGATACCCATGACTCACTAAGCGTTCGTGACTGACTAAAAAAAATTTCACGAAACTTCTGTGCTGCAGAAGGTTACTTTTTCTCCGGCGTTATTATGTCTCAGACTGAACAAGCACAGAGTTAAAGGTTCGTAAAAGATCTTTGTTATAGGGACACTTAGGAGAATCTGCATTGATCGAATAAGAAATAACTGAACGAGGGAAAAAATCTTACGCTCCTATGCCATTGCATCTAAGGATACATGAATAATACAGCATATGGCGTCAAAGGGTGTAAGTCCGGCGCCACAAAATTATGTGTTCGTAAGCTTTGGCGGCCGGTGTCAGACGGCATAAAATTCTTATCGGATGCAAAACGCTTTATATACTATTACACAGCCTGATGGAAACCGCATAAATATTGGACGAATCGTTGGTTATCGTTTTTAGAATATTACGTAGGCCGCAACTGCTACACCTCTTATTTAGAAATACGAATTTTCCCTGTTGAATTACTTTCAATTTTCCGTTATTATACAGGGAGTGCGAGTGTCAAATGTCTCACAGCAAAGAAGCTAAGTTATTTTTTTGGGACAGTGACAACTTGAAATAAATCAAAGAGAATCTCGCAGACGAGTAACAGAAGTTTCGTACACTGAAAGCATTATGTATTCTGATGCAAAATAAAGTGGCCGCTAGATACTAAGTATGGCCCACACACAATGAATAAATTAATTTAGTATATGACGGGCATTAGTTACAGAAAGGCAATGAAAATTAAACGGGCAGTCGAGTCATGAAATGTGGTACAAAGAGTAGGCGGAGAAATACAGGGTTATTACAAATGATTGAAGCGATTTCACAGCTCTACAATAACTTTATTATTTGAGATATTTTCAAAATGCTTTGCACACACATACAAAAACTCAAAAAGTTTTTTTAGGCATTCACAAATGTTCGATATGTGCCCCTTTAGTGATTCGGCAGACATCAAGCCGATAATCAAGTTCCTCCCAAACTCGGCGCAGCATGTCCCCACCAATGAGTTCGAAAGCATCGTTGACGCGAGCTCGCAGTTCTGGCACGTTTCTTGGTAGAGGAGGTTTAAACACTGAATCTTTCACATAACCCCACAGAAAGAAATCGCATGGGGTTAAGTCGGAAGAGCGTGGAGGCCATGACATGAATTGCTGATCATGATCTCCACCACGACCGATCCATCGGTTTTCCAATGTCCTGTTTAAGAAATGCCGAACATCATGATGGAAGTGCGGTGGAGCACTATCCTGTTGAAAGATGAAGTCGGCGCTGTCGGTCTCCAGTTGTGGCATGAGCCAATTTTCCAGCATGTCCAGATCACGTGTCCTTTAACGTTTTTTTCGCAGAAGAAAATGGGGCCGTAAACTTTAAACCGTGAGATTGCACAAAACACGTTAACTTTTGGTGAATTGCGAATTTGCTGCACGAATGCTTGAGGATCCTCTACCGCCCAGATTCGCACATTGTGTCTGTTCACTTCACCATTAAGAAAAAATGTTGCTTCATCACTGAAAACAAGTTTCGCACTGAACGCATCCTCTTCCATGAGCTGTTGCAACCGCGCCGAAAATTCAAAGCGTTTGACTTTGTCATCGGGTGTCAGGGCTTGTAGCAATTGTAAACGATAAGGCTTCTGCTTTAGCCTTTTCCGTAAGATTTTCCAAACCGTCGGCTGTGGCACGTTTAGCTCCCTGCTTGCTTTATTCGTCGACTTCCTCGGGCTACGCGTGAAACTTGCCCGCACGCGTTCAACCGTTTCTTCGCTCACTGCAAGCCGACCCGTTGATTTCCCCCTACAGAGGCATCCAGAAGCTTTAAACTGCGCATACCATCGCCGAATGGAGTTAGCAGTTGGTGGATCTTTCAAAAATGGTTCAAATGGCTCTGAGCACTATGGGACTTAACATCTGTGGTCATCAGTCCCCTAGAACTTAGAACTACTTAAACCTAACTAACCTAAGGACATCACACACATCCATGCCCAAGGCAGGATTCGAACCTGCGACCGTAGCAGTCGCGCGGTTCCGGACTGAGCGCCTAGAACCGCTAGACCACCGCGGCCGGCGGTGGATCTTTGTTGAACTTCGTCCTGAAGTGTCGTTGCACTGTTATGACTGACTGATGTGAGTGCAATTCAAGCACGACATACGCTTTCTCGGCTACTGTCGCCATTTTGTTCAAATGGTTCAAATGGCTCTGAGCACTATGGGACTTAACTGCTGTGGTCATCAGTCCCCTAGAACTTAGAACTACTTAAACCTAACTAACCTAAGGACATCACACGCGTCCATGCCCGAGGCAGGATTCGAACCTGCGACCGTAGAAGTCGCGCGGTTCCGGACTGAGCGCCTAGAACTGCTAGACCACCGCGGCCGGCGCCATTTTGTCTCACTGCGCTCTCGAGCGCTCTGGCGGCAGAAACCTGAAGTGCGGCTTCAGCCGAACAAACCTTATGAGTTTTTCTACGTATCTGTAGTGTGTCGTGACCATATGTCAATGAATGGAGCTACAGTGAATTTATGAAATCGCTTCAATCATTTGTAATAGCCCTGTATGTCTCTCGAAAACATATGGTATATCCGAGAGTAATGGAGTTGGGTCTAAAAAAGCAAAAGACTAAATGTTGGAAGGATAAACGAAGATCATACAGTAGGTAAAACAGGTTGCTGACGATGATCGAGTTGCTATGAAGAGCTAAGGATCTAGGTTTTCTGAAAGTGATGTGTTACGATGATCTCGTCTAGGTCTAACAAAAACAGCAAAAAATATTTTATTTCTGTGTCTATAGTTTGGATACCCACGTATTTTCTGCCGACGGTAGTTTAGTGCTTTTTGATGTTTCCCCAGCACTTCCGTGTCTGGCATTGGTAGTTGTTGTGGTTGTTGTTATTTTTGATGTTGTTGTTCAGCTGCTGTTATTGTTGTTGTTGAGGGTGAGTGATTTCATTCATCCGCTGATGTAATCATGACAGAAGACGATCACCTCTACCATTAACTCATTATGTTCCATGGGAGAAAACCTTGACGGCGGTGGTTTTACCAAAATCAAGGTTCTCACGGTGGAACACGAGCAATCTGGCGTTCGCACAGCCTCTGAGGTGAAGGATCGCAAAAGACAGGTGCACATGACGTGGCCGCAATCAAACTGGCTGACATTACACGTTGCTGCGATCAATAGTGGGAACATCTGAAGTATGCCAGTCACATTTACAGCTGAAACTACGGGGTGATGAGAATTACAGCATAGTTAGTCGCGGAGGTCCAGTGTGAGCTATAGTTACAGTTTGGCAGTGGAACATGGTAGATAATGTGAATGTTTTTTCTACCATAATTAGGTTCCGCAATAACGCGCTAAAACCTCTATCACGTTTCGCTGCCGTACCGTAATTACTATCCACACAGGACCCCCTGTGATCAGCTGTACTGTAATTACAGGCACCTGATACATCTATATTGTGCTATCATGTATCGATGCCACCCGATGGCGTCGCGAAATTGACAACAGAGATGCAATATTCCGTCAGATACCGATAACGGCCGAGTGGGGTTCGGCGGACCCAATGGAGCGCGCCTACTGGGCCACACCTCCAGTGGCTCTGGACTACAAGCGCCGTCTGCTGCTGCAATAGAGAAGGGCCGAGGCCGACAGGCCGCGGCGCGTACGTCACGTAGGTAGGCCTCACTCTCTCGCTCTCTCAGCTTAACAGACAAAGAACGCGTCTGCAACTGTTAACTCGCAATTGCATGTTTATCCAGAAATGAGAATTGCATCTTATGCTGTGAATCCGCTATTATGGAGTCTTATTGTTTAATAGAACTACAACGATCGAAAGTCCATATGCCTACTAATAATTTGTTGCGGCTGCACTGGGTATAATAAAATTTTACCGAGTGGATGAGGCACGACATCTTGTATGAAACGAGGACTGTTAAGTAGTAGAAACTAAATGCTATAAACGAACTGTTATACCATTTACGCAGAGCATAGATCTGAAATTACAGCCACTGTAGAGTCGTGTATTTTGTTGCAGTACTACAGCTACATCTACATCTACATTTACACTCCACAAACCACCTAACGGTGTGTGGCGGAGGGCACTTTACGTGCCACTGTCATTACCTCCCTTTCCTGTTCCAGTCGCGTATGGTTCGCGGGAAGAGCGACTGCCGGCAAACCTCCATGCGCGCTCGAATCTCTCTAATTTTACATTCGCGATCTCCTCGGGAGGCATAAGTAGGGGGAAGCAATATATTCGATACCTCATCCAGAAACGCACCCTCTCGAAACCTGGGGAGCAAGCTACACCGCGATGCAGAGCGCCTCTCTTGCAGAGTCTGCCACTTGAGTTTGCTAAACATCTCCGTAACGCTACCACACTTACCAAATAACCCTGTGACGAAATGCGCCGCCCTTCTTTGGATCTTCTCTATCTCCTCTGATCAGTAACACTCTAATCCATGGTGGATGCTGTGACTGTTCCTTTATGGGGTGTAGAAAACTATCTGCTACCAGTCACAATAAAAGGTTATTTTCACACGACCGGTTTCGGGCTTGCGCCGATCTTCAGGTGTTTATACATTCACGTACATGTTTGTACTTTTGGAGATGAATAAAGATGAAACACCATTATTACAGCTATAGTGTGGTGATAGTTTTGCCACGTTACACACGTATGGTCATTTTCAAGTCCATATTTAAGTTTTAACAAGTATACTCGAGTGCACATCATAATAGTGTAATATGAAGCTATACTTGGTAAAACTGAAATATGGACGTGAAAATGACCATAAGTGTGTAACTAAGTGGCAAAACTATCACCACAGCATAGCTGTAATAATGGTACTTCATCTTTATTGGCGGTGGTCTAGCGGTTCTAGGTGCTCAGTCCGGAACCGAGCGACTGCTACGGTCGCAGGTTCGAATCCTGCCTCTGGCATGGATGTGTGTGATGTCGTTAGGTTAGTTAGGTTTAACTAGTTCTAAGTTCTGGGGGACTAATGACCTCAGAAGTTGAGTCCCATAGTGCTGAGAGCCATTTGAACCATCTTTATTGATCTCCAAAAGTACAAACATGTACATGAATGTATAAATACCTGAAGATGGGCGCAAGCCCGGAATATGAAATTCTCGTTAGTACGTGAACACCCAGTTACAAGTTAACACGATTAGAAACGCATTTCGTCTTCTGAGCTGAGCGAGCGAGCTAGCTCAGTCCTACCTTCGTGACGTACGCGCCGCGGCCTGTCTTTCTTGTAGGCCTCGAGGAGGGCCAGTGGCAGCCGCTCAACCCGCTTGCACTTGGAGCCTCCTATGACACTATTGTTGGTGCTTAATTTATGGGGAGTCATCCTTGTTGACTATGTAATAGCTCGACACTCTTTCTGCGTTGTGTAAAGAGTATTTGTACTCTTGGAAAAATAAAAGATAAGTAAATCTTCTATTTAGTATGTTAACTTTTTCACTAATCGTTTCTGCTTCTACAACGATAGCTGTAGCCCATCTCTCCTTATCATTGAATACAAAGTCTCACACGAAGTATCATATACTCTGCAAGCCACCTTATCATTATTGGTGGAGAGTACTTAACGCAATACTTTAACTTCCGCCATTTCCTCTTCAGTCACGAATGGTGTGCAGGAAGAACGAATGCCAGTAGGCCTCCATGTGGGCTCGAACATCTCATTGTCTTTCCGCATATGTAGGAGGAAGCAATAGACTGACTACTCTATGAATTTTAACAGTAAACTACATCATAGTGAATACTATCTCTCTTGCAGAGTCTGCCACTGGAGCTGACTGAGCATCTCCCGCTAAGCAAATGAAACTGTAATGAAATGCACTGCTGTTATTCTGCTTTGTTTCTTCGCTCAATCCTTTCTGGTGTGGATACTAGACTGATGAGCAACACTTCAGTATTTGTCGAATAAGGGTGGACAACGCTTCCTGAAGATATTTCCAGTGAATGTTTGTCTGTCATCTGCCGTAACTGCGATTAGTTTTTTGCGGTCGTTACACATTAAATCGTTCTGTACACATAGTCCTATTACTTAATACATATCACTGCTTTCAGTGTGTATTCGGTAATCACGTAATGATACGGTAATGGGTCTTTCTGCTTATTTATGCCCAATGTTATATTTATGTGTGTTACATTTGAATATATTGACTGCCAATCCGTGCAGCAAGTTTCGATTCTCTGCTGGTCCTCCTCCCTCTTCCTACATTTTCTAGCGACGCGACTTCTCTGTATAACAGGACACTACAAAAAGCCTCAAAGAACTCCGACGTACCACGTCGGTTTTCGTGAAAGATTCTGGTGGTTACAGAGATGTCAGGTAATCCTGCGACGTATTCCTTTTGCCCTACTGATATTAGTACGCTGTTCTCAACATTTCAACTATCAGTAATTTAATTCAAGATAGGAGGAAGGACAGCATCGGTCGTAAATTTTTAATCTGTTTATTGCTGATTGATTTCAGCTACTGTGTATTTACCTTCAGTGCAATTACATCCAATCACGATGCTTTATCATACATAAAATAGCAAATGGTACCACACTGAGATTACAAATAACAGTTCACCTTTTCTGTAGTGCCAATGTTAAACTTTCATCTGTAATGTCAATGCGGCACCAAGTGCAATTTTATTTACGATGAGTCATCATGCCTTGGATATAACAGCAATGAAAATGGCCACACAGTAGCTGAAATCGACCTGCAATAAACAGATTAAAAATTTACGACGAATGCTGCCATTCCTCCTGTCTTGGATCTCATTAATAGGGGCAGGGAGCACAATGTCCCTAATGGAAACAAAACTGACTAATTCAATTTGACATGAGATTATTTTTATGTTAGTGACCAGGTAAGAACCAGGTGTCGCCCGGCTGCGTATTTATTCCAGTCCTCTGTTAGCCCATTTTCTCCTTCCTCTTCTGTCCATCTTCCTACCCCCTACTCCAATTCCATCTCCATCTCTCTTTGCCCGTCTCCTCCCCACTCTCTGTGTCAATCTCCTCCCTCCTCTCTTCCTTCCTCTTCCTGTCCATCTCATCCTCTCCCCTCTCTGTCTGTCCATATCCTTCTCTCCGCCCTCAACTCTGGTGGTTCTTAACCCCCCCAACACATACACACACAGTATTTCTTTCTTTCAGATCGTAGCTAATATGTGTATCAATTTTGATTAAAACCATTCCACGGGTTTAGGATGACGACGTATATCCTGAAGTATGTTTTGTACAATGAAATATTTTTCTACATACATTCAGCGGCTATGTGCACACTCCCTGCGAAATGGGTTGCGAATTGAATTAGTAGCAAAGAAGTAAAAACCTTAAATGCCATGCATAATGCGGCAGTTTTCCACTACCTCATTGTTTATGACGTCACATCTTCTGAACTATGCGCCGTACAATGATGTAATTTTTTTGGACCATTCAGTGGTATACGTGAATACTGTCTGCAAAATTTGTCACGAATACAGTTAGTAGTAGAGAATTAAAACGTCATGCTTCATGCGCCAGTTTTACTGCATGAACAGTGAAATTGTAGGAAGCGACAAGCTTTTTTCCTTTCATCATTTTGTGAGAGTCGTCAGCGAGAAGAAGTTTCGTAAATGATTTAAATTACGTGTAAGGATTCTTGCAAGACAGTAATAACTGTCATTCTCATATAATGGATGAATAATTTATGGGTATTCTTGGGCTACACTGCTTTTTCACCCCCACTCCTTTGATAGAGTGGTTGTTCTTACGCTCACAGCGATTTTTTCCAGACAGTAAGTGATGTATATGTATCAGCTCCGATTGAAATCGGACCAGTAGTTTAGGAGGAGACGTGGAATATCCATACATACATACATACATACATACTGGTACATACGTTCATCCACTTTTATAATCTGTACGGATTTGGCAATAGTGTATTTGCTTTTGGTGCTTCCTACTTCGATGCCGTCCTCTTCAACGTACTAGCTTCCACACCCAGCTCCTCAGACAATGCCGAGGAAAGTCTTGGAGCCGGTGTTGGCTGCAGATTCCGGCGGTGTATTCCATGTGAGTCGGAGCGTAAGAAGGGATCGCCAAGTAGACGCGACTCCTTAACGAACCCCTCGCAATCGCCAGCCAGCCATTCATCAAAATGTCCGAGCATGCCCTCGGTGGCCACGTCGCTCTTTACCGCGGCTCTGGCAGCGTCCGGCAGTGGCTCATACAGCAGTGGCAGTTGGCCATTGCACACAATACTGATAGCATCTGCAGGCTGTAAAAACGACTAAGAGGATGCGTACTCCGCAAGGCAGACGCTAACGAATTTAACCTCTGACCATTCCAAAGCGTCTTTCGCCTTGCTGTACGGAAACGTAGACACAAGAAAAGGAACAGTTGGTGTGCAGGTGCAGAAACGTTGTGTATTTATCGAAAACATTTTTTAAGATAAACTGACAATCCATGAGAACACTGTTAACAACGAAGCTTTAGAACGTTTATTTCCTACGCCAACTATAGCTATGGGCCCGACAATAAAATTCGTCTTGAAAAGTAACGGAAGATATCAAGAATGTAAAAATGTTTAAACTGGCAATAATTAACAACAAGCATCTAATCAGTGGAGACCGGCGGTAGCCTCTGTTAAAGATTAATACTTCTGTACTGGATGTTACGGACCAAGAGGAATATCCGATACTAGTCATCGGCATCGACCAATGACGTAGTGAGCATGCGACAAACGTCGTAAACAATAGCGCAGTTATTGTGTCATACAAAAGGTTAAGTGAAGACCAGTTCGAATTACAACTATTCTCACCAATCGTAAACTGACGGGAAACAAATAACAACATCAAAAAATAATTAATAGAGTAATGAAATTTCGAGGACACATTTGTCTAGGTAACACACTTAAGTGGTGAACATCGCAAGATCACGGGTTTATGTAAGCACGAGAAAAAACATTCCAAATGAGAAATGTTGGTACATTAATAACCGGTGTAATCGCTAAAATGTTGAATGCAAGCATGCAAACGTGCATGACTTCTGTTGTACAGGTGCCGGATGTCAGTTTGTGGGATGGAGTTTCATGGCTGTAGCACTTGGTCGGTCAATACAGGGACGGTTAACGCTGATTGTGGATGACGCTGGAGCTCACATCCGATAATGTCCCGCCGGCCGGTGTGGCCGTGCGGTTCTAGGCACTTCGGTCTGGAACCACGTGACCGCTACGGTCACAGGTTCGAATCCTGCCTCAGGCATGGCTGTGTGTAATGTCCTTAGGTTAGGTAGGTTTAAGTAGTTCTAAGTTCTAAGGGACTGAAGACCATAGATGTTAAGTCCCATAGTGCTCAGAGCCATTTGAACCATTTTTTCGATAATGTCCCAAACGGATCCACCGGAGACAGTTCTGGTTGTAAGAACGTTGTTTATGTTTCTATGTTGGTAACGCCACGTAGCACTCTGTATGAAAATCACTGAATGCGCTGTATGCAGTCTGTGGCCGGTTGGACTCACTGTTGGAATATTCGCTTGTGTGGTGTTGGGCAGTTGGATGGGAACAGCGCGTAGCGTTGGAGGTGAGCCGCCAGCAGTGGTGGATGTGGGCAAAGAGATGCCAGAGTTTTGAGAGGTCACTATAAGCGGACGATCTCGATGTGTGTCCGCCAGAAAAAATAAATTTGTAAAGATGGATGTCATGAATTTGAGAGATACATATATATGATGACTTTTGAACACTATTAAGGTAAATACATTGTTTGTTCTCTATAAAAATCTTTCATTTGCTAACCATGCCTATCAGTAGTTAGTGCCTTCAGTGGTTAGAAACTTTTATTTAGCTGGCAGTATTGGCACTCACTGTATTGCAGTAGTTCGAGTAATGAAGATTTTTGTGAGGTAAGTGATTCATGAAAGGTATGGGTTATTGTTAGTCAGAGCCATTCTTTTGTAGGGATTATTGAGAGTCAGATTGCGTTGCACTAAAAATATTGTGTGTCAGTTTAGTGATGATCAGAGTAAGTAAAGAGAAAATTGTTTGAGAATGTTGAGTTTTGCTCAGCTGTTTGTAAATCAAATAACGTAAGAGGTTTACCTGCGCAGTAATTCATAATTTTTCTAAGGGGACGTTTCATGGTGTTCGAGCACGCCAAAGCAACACGCCGACACTCTGTATAGCACGTTGGGTTACAACAGTGGTATATGGGCGAGCGTTATTCTGTTGGAAAACACCCCCTGGAACGCTGTTCATGAATGGCAGCACAACAGCTAGAATCACCAAATCGACGTACAATTTTCCAGTCAGGGTGTCTGGAATAACCACGGGAAAGTTCCTGATGCCATACGAAATCATACTCCAAGTTTAGATACTGTGTGTCTTTCACGCAGGCAGGTTGAGTACACGTCCGCAGCTGGTCTCCTCCTAACCAACACACGGACATCGCCGGTACCGAGGCAAAACCAGATATCACCAGAAAACGCAGCAGACCTCCACCCTGCCCTCCAGTGACCTCTCGCTTGACACTACGGACCTCGTGTCAATGGAACGCACGCTACAGGGCGTCTGGCTCGGAGATGTCCTTGAAGTAACTGATTTGTAACAGTTCGTTATGCCACTGCGTGCCAACTAGTGCTCAAATTGCTGGTACTGATGCAGGACAGTGCGACAGGGCCATACGCCGAACACGACGGTCTTCACACTCGGTAGTGCAACGTGGCAGTCCGGAGCTCGTTCTTCTTGCGCCATACCTTCTCGTGACCACCGATGGCCACAACTTTGTACAGTAGCTACAATCCTGCCAGGTCTGTCTGCAGCATCGCAGTAGCAACATCCAGCTTCTCGTAGCTCTATTACACGACCTCGTTCACACTTTGTCTCAAAGGCATTCTTGACTAACATCAAATCATCACGTCCAATCTCAAATGCAACTAACATTCACGACCGTTACAGCGTTTATTTAAAGCAAACCTGATTTCCATCCTCACTGCGATGCTACTAGCACCATTATTGTGGGATTGGCGGGAAATCAGAATAGACATCATCTTCCAGATGTAGAAACATCCCCGTTTTTGTCGCCCAACTCCCTTTCGGTGTATCGATTTTTTTTTCCGTCATCGCATATCAATAAGAGTAACATTTCTTGGAAAGAAAGCGAATCGAGTATCTTAAAAAGAACCTCTACCGCCGCATTGGATATCATGACATACAGTATTAACTAAAAACGTATATGTCGCATAAATGGTCGTTATTATCGGATATTGTACACTTTATTTATACAGATCAAGTGTGTACTTCTTGTATACACTGAGGTGACAAAAGTCATATGATACCTCGTAATAATGTGTCAAACCTCCTTTTCCGGGCGTAGTGCAACATCTCGATGTGGCATGCCTCATCAACACCTTGCAAGGTCCTGGAGATATAATGAGCATAACCACCCCTATGGCCATCCGTAACGTTTGTTTACGTTTGCTTAACGAACTTTTGTTTACGTTTGCTTAACGTTTGGTTTTTTTTTAGTTGGTCAGTCAATTTGTTGGTTACTTAATTGGTCAGTAAGATAGTTGGTCAGTCAGTTTGTTCATTTTTATTGTCAATTCGAATTTAATCGATACTCGTCCAACAAAAATTTTTTTGTTAATTTATGTCTTCGTTTCGAGTTTGACTCGGTAATTCGCCAGGTCTAGATTTATTTTCATTGGAAATTTAAAGGTGAACCTTAAGAGGTCATGATAAATATTACCTGTTTTTCGTTGTCAGTTAGACCTGCCTGAGATGCGGCCCCCAAACTACTTAAACTTCTTCCTCGAACCAATAATTAGAACAAAAATTATACAAACATTTTGGTAGCGTCAAAACAGCGCTACCTAAAAACACATCAAAGTTATATGCTTCTTTTGTAAATTCGACCACCATTGAGCTGTTTTACTTCTTTGTGTAGAAAATCGTCTTTATAACATTTATCGATATCTGTTTCGCTTTCTTCGTTAGAATCCGAATCGTTTTCTTCCATCTAACATTTATTAATTGCCTTATGAATCTTTTTTATATGTTTGTTTCTACTTCGTTTATTTAAATCTTTTTAGACACTGGACTCGCATTCGGGAGGACGACGGTTCAATCCCGCATCCGGCCATCCTGAATTAGGTTTTCCGTGATTTCCCTAAATCACTACAGGCAAATGCCGGGATGGTTCCTCTGAATGGGCACGGCCGACTTCCTTCCCCATCCTTCCCTAATCCGATGAGACCGATGACCACGCTGTCTGGTCTCCTTCCCCAAACAACCATCCAACCAACTATTTAAATCTTTTAATTCTACAAAAGCATCCTTTTCCTCGTCGTAAACTGTAATTTTTGCAAAATCATTTTTAAGTAAAATTGAATCCAAACATTCTATTTGGTATTCTTCATCTAACAAACTATTTAATTTTTCGCTCGTATCTTGGTAATGCATTTTGTTCTTAAAAAATAGATCTGTAATTTTATCGTTTCTGTCTTACTCCATTTATTACTACAGATTTTTAGTGAGATATAAATAAAGTGAAATAGATTAAATGGAGAAATTAATTATTTCTAAAGATGTTGCACCTTGGGAAACAGACATATTTGTTTACATAATTAAGGAAACTATAGAAAGAGAATGGTATCTGCTATTGTTTACTTATTTGGGATATAATGTTTACCATATCTATTCTGCAGAAGATGGAAATTTAATTCGTCCTTGTTACATTTTTGGAGATTATTATATTTATAAGTACATAGCAAATTTAGATGGCCTTAATTACGAATATCCACCATTAATGTTAGACTTTTTTTAAACAGAATAATATAGTTATTCCAGAGATATTCTAAACAACTGAAATAGATACATAAAAATTAAACAACAAACACAAGTCTTTTTTGTACTTGTTTGTTGTTGTTTTAATTCTATCTAATTTAACTCTAATTTTGTAATTTAGATCAATATTGTTATTTCTAATTTCTCTAGAATTAAAAAGGTAACTAAATAGAGAAAATAAAAAGTAGCTGAAACTGAGTAGCTGAAAGCATAGCAATGTGATTTTCTTATCTATATGATTTGTTTGTTTCCAGGGTAAAAATGTTTGTCACCTGGAATATGGGCCCAGTTGCCACATATAGAGCTAAGACTGTCGTTAGTGATCAAGACGCTCTTCTCCTCGTACAGAGGCACCCATATGTCGATGAACCAAGAGCCCAAGTCGCAGTTTCTCTCTCGAATGAATTCGAAAATGTTCAGCATTGACGAATCTGTCCTAGCAACAACTGTGTTAAAGTCAGCTGAAGATGTCCTAGCGACAACTTCGGTAGAAGCTGCCATTTAAGAGAAACATTTTTTTTATTAGTTTTGAAAAAAACTCATAACTAAATCGTAAAGCCCATATTCTGTCATAAAAATAGCATTTCTTTCATTATATGTTAGAGGCGTGTGGCAGACACTCCTGATATTTTTGTAAATAAGCGTATCATCTTCGACATTTTTTCTAATTGCTTTTTTTCTATCACTATATTCTAAAATTTCAGCTACATCTTTTCCTCTAAACCATGGATTATTATTTTGATCAATAATCATAAACACCTGCTCATTGTTGCATGTAAGCTTGTTGTTGAATAGATCTACAATCGACTCTATTTATGTTTATGTTCAACGTTTACATTCATAATCGAATTTAATTAGGTGGCGTATTCTAGACATGCATCTCTGGATAGCTCTTTTTATGTAATCTGTTAGAAAACTGGGAAATAAACCACAACAAAAAAACCTAGATTTGAGCAATCTGTTTCGGGTTGGAGTAATATTTTTTATTTTTTTATTTTCCGACCTGTTTAGTTTTCTACAGTCTCTACAAATTGATAGTATCTTTCTCTGATTTCTTACAAAACAATCTAAATTCTTTTTAATATTGCATAAATTGCATATTTTTGAGCTATCCTCATTGCTGTTGTTGTCCCCACAATTTTGAGCATTTTGAGTGTTATTCCATTGTTTATTGTCCATAGCAGTCTGCACTTTTCCATACTAATTCTGGGCATTAGTCATTTCAATAGAATATCTACTCATACGATCATTATTTACACATTTTTACAAATTGATCTAGGTTTACCTAATTTCTTCCCATATTCTGTTATACTTTTTACTGTGTCACATTCAGTGCCTTTTTTTAGTATCTGTCCCATATCGTCTCTACTGTTCAATATGTTATAGTTCTTAATTTTTTTGTTTGAATAATATCTATTATGTCCCATATTCCGTAACATCTTCCACTACACAACATTTAGTACATTTCTTTACAAGCTGCTCTATTTTCGACATTTAATACATATTAAAAGTAATAGACTGTTGTCCATTCCTTGTTGTCCTCATTTTTTTCATTCATTCACCTATGTTGTCCATTTTTTGTTGTCCTCACTCGGATTTCAAAAGGCTGAAAATAGAAAAAATAAAAGGTAGCTGAAACTGGGGTAGCTGAAAGTAAGTGAAGTGATTTTAGTACCTATATGAAAGTAAACTGAAGTGATTTTCGTACCTATATGAAAATAACTTCATAAATAAATTAACTATTAAATTTTTTTATATTTAAATCGAGACTCTAATCAAGAAGCTCAAGAATGCAAACGCCTCGAAAGAGATTAAAAAAATAAGTGAGCTAGAGATATATGTTTTGTATTACGTTGCAGGAAGTGAATATCTTAATACTAGATATGGAGAGAAAATTTCTCTAGAGATAAATAATGATTTTAAGATTATTTTACCAGACAGATTTTCCAAATTAATTACTGTTTGGGATTTTAATTATTTGAAAGAAGGGGACATAATACTGAAATACAAGGGAATGAAGAAACTAAACATAAAAATAATGAATTTCATGATACAGAGTTCACGATGTGAATTCGAATAATTTACCTTCGTTAACCAATTCATTTTATTTATTTTCCTACGTTCACCTTTTATAGAATGAAGTAAAAATGGGTGAATTTGATGTGCACTTTTTCTTACGTTCACCTTTTATATGAAATAAAGTACTCAGAAGTCGGTGGGTGAACGAAAGAATGAGGTAAATAGCTAAAACCGGTGGAATTAGTCAGAAGTTGAGGTATTGAGCTAGAGATCAGAAATTGGTGGGAATGAGGTAAACAGAAGGAATCTGAAAAATCGCTAGAGTTAGTCATAAATTGCGGTATTGAGCTAGTGGTCCAGAACCGGCAAAACCCTTCTACTATATTCACTGTTCATACTGCTCACATCCGGACGTATCGGATGGAGAATTATACGTGCCTTAAGCTGGGAACGCTTAATGCGGAGATAAATTTAATAAAAACTATGCAGTTACAACGGTTATGATCCCTCGTTAGTTGAAAACATCTTCAAAGTGAAAACTGATGCTGAAGTGACTACTGTAGGAATCAGTGCTGTTTCGGATAGTAAGGAATATAAGGAAGGTTTTTCGATTCCATTTTTAGGTCCTATTTCTTATAGAATTCGTCGTCTTCTAGTTAAAAAATATAGATGCAAAGTTGTCTTTTCTACTAACAATAACTTGCAGAAAAACTAGCTGTTACAGACTGCCAGGAGAGATAATACCACACATAGACGATGGAAAAACTGATAAAACATGTTTATTATGCTTAGCACAGCCCACGTACGCGGTGATTGGCGCTGTGGACACCGCAAGGTGAGATGACGCAGCATGTGCACGGCCTTTGCGGTCGCGCTGGCTGTGAAGCTTCGCTTGCTGACAGAGTGGAAGTAGGACAGTACGTTACACGAACGCGTAGCTCATTGATATGCATCTGCATATGCGGTGGATGATTGCAGCGGGCGAGGCGCACAGAGGTTGTACGCTCATTTTACGCCACAAGGCAAACTCCCTTCCTTTGCACACTTGCACTATAGACTATCCGAAAGGGGACCCTTCAGCAAGAAGACACGACAACGTGAGAAAAAAGGTGACAATGGTAGACAACGACAAGGCTGTGCTGGGGCTGGTGCAGTACGCGGACTATGGCCAATCATGTTGGTATTTCCCACAGTAGCGTCTAGCGGTTCAAATGGCTCTTAAGCACAATAGGACTTAACATCTGCGGTAATCAGTCCCCTACACGTAGAACTACTTAAACCTAACTAACCTAAGGACATCACACACATCCATGCCCGAGGGAGGATTCGAACCTGCGACCGTATCAGCAGCGTGGCTCCAGACTGAAGCGCCTATAACCGCTCGGCCACAGCGGCCGGCGCGTCTGGTGGAATTGCATGACAACCCCATGCACCCGTTATCATACCCAGGGTAGGAATTCACTGGATGGAGAGGATTTTGCTCCTTGAATGGTCTTTACCTGTCAGTAAAATTTTTCTGGGTTTGCGACCACAGTGTCAAAATGTAAAACTACCGACGTTTCGATCACTGTTGCAAGTGACCTCCTTCAGGGTGTTTTTGTTTACTGCTGAATGAGGTAACTTTGTTTCTTATATACCTGCACACGCGGCTGTTATCTAATTTTGAGACTGTTAAGGATGAAGGGGAGGGATGTTCGAGGTACATAGGGTACTGGAGCGCCTCAGCCGGCGCTAGAAAGCAGGTAAATAACGCCACGTTACAACTGCCGCCTGGTATTCCACTCATCGATTTCCACCAACCACAAGCAGTAATGCAAACACCAATCAAAACGTCGGGTTTCCATCAAAGAAAAGAAATAATAAAAACACCAATAAAAAACTTCTAACATCCCTCCCCTTCATACTTAACAGCCTATCAGAATTAGATAACAGCCACGTGTGCAGGTATATAAGAAACTAAAGTTTCCTCATTCAGCAGTAAACAAATACACCCTGAAGGAGGTCACTTGCATCTGTGACCGAAACGTTGGTGGTTTTACATATTGACAATGCGGTCACAACCCAGAAATGATTTTACTGACTGTGACAATGGCCGCGGGAGCCTATGTTTTTAGAATGGACCTCTGTTTTCCAGCTGCCTTGTTGTTCACCGATGTTGTTATCTTAAGGGGGTCCGGACGTCAAACGGGCCGACCTGAAGCAGGAGAGGCGCCACAGGACGTTCTAATTTTCACTGTCTATACTTTTACAAATAAATTCATAAAACTTTGTCAGCATGACCAGGAAGGTCTCTGGATACACACTCATAGCAGTGGAAGTTCAAAAACGTAACAAAATGATTTTTTTACATGTGAAATTTCATAATTTTTTCACTTACTATTGGCTACATTTGTTGCTATAGGTACACTTTTCTTCATAAGTAAGAGAGATTCTTCGATGAATTTTGCACACCATACAAACCATACTTGCAGATACGCGAAACTCTAGAATTTTCCAAAGCTATTAAAACTGTGGTAAAAATTGAGATAATTTACTATAAAATTTGACTTTTTTCTAAAAATGAAGTGTAGAATGAAACAGCTCGTTCATTTTTTCATCAATTAAATAAATTCCAGAGTTGCTTACGCCTGTAACTATGGTGTGTACGCTATGCGAAATTCATCGAAGAACATCTCTTACTTCTGAAGAAAAGTATACCTATAGCAACAAATGCAGCCAATAGTAAGTGAAAAAAATGATGAAATTTCACATGTAAAAAACATTTATTTTGCTATGTTTTTGAACTTCCACTGCGATTAGTGTGAATCCTGAATCCTTCCTGGTCATGCTGACGAACTTTTATGAATTTATTTGTAAAAGTGTAGACAGTGGGAATTAAAATGTCCTGTGGTGCCTCTCCTGCTCCAAGTCGGCCTCTTTGACGTCCTACCCCACGTGAGGGAATGATCAATCCACAAAACACCCATGCGCAACTAGAACCCATGCCTTCCAGAACTGGTTTTCAATTAATGTATGGGCTGGCATCGTCGGGGATCATCTCATCGGCCAGTACTTGTTGCCCCACATTTGCTATGTGCAACCTGTCTCATATTTCTTCACTAAGTATTGCCGCAGCCGAAGCACATATACCGACTGCAATACATTCTATCATGTTGTTCTACCATATTGTTTCAACATGGTTGGGCCCCCTCACATTACATCCTTGAAGTACGTCGCCACCGGAATACAAAGTATCGTCAAAACTAGATCGTCCAGTGCATTGGTCATCGAGATCGCCAGACCCCACTTGCTTGACTGCTTCTTCTGGGGTACGCCACGACGCTGGTCTACGAAACCGCAGCTAAAAGTGCTGAGGAACTTCTTGCACGCATCCTGATAGCTGCTGGTGAAGTCCGGGACACACCGCTATTTTCCAGACCCTCAGGTCTTCCATTCATCGCTGGCTGGGGTCGTAATTTCGAACAACCTCTTTGACGACGATCACTCTCTATATTTGTTCTTATTTCTTCGTTTCCGTTGTACTAGGTATAATAAACATCAAAAATGTTTTTTTCAGGTAACTGTCAACATGATCAAAATACTTGGAGAAAGACATGATACACAAAGTAATGTCTTACAAAACATTAATTCACTAACGGTTGCGATTATCTTCACAGCTGAAAAATAGTATTCATAAGGACACCACGTGGATATTTTTCCACTGTGAAGATGGTCCATGTATTACCCGTCGGCCGGCCGTGGTGGCCGAGAGGTTCTAGGCGCTTCAGTTTGGAACAGCGCGACTGCTACGGTCGCAGGTTCGAATCCTGCCTCGGGCATGGGTGTGTGTGATGTCCTTAGGTTTAAGTAGTTCTAAGTTCTAGGGGACTGATGAGCTCAGATGTTGAGTCCCATAGTGCTCAGAGCCAAGCCAAGCCAAGATGGTCCATGATTGAAACCAGTGGTGAACAAATGTACTCTTTGACAAAACAGTGTGTATCATGCATTTATCCAAGCATAATAAACATGTTTGCTCACCCTGTTCGTATCCTCCGTTTGTTGTGTTTTGTGTCGTTACTACCATGCCAGCAAAGCGTTTCTGACTACGGATTGCTGTGTGTTTTTCCATTGCCTAGATGTACTCAATCTTACTTGAACGTTTGTAGCCCTTGTATACTGGATGCTTGAGCTGCCCCTACCTATGAGTTTTATCCAATCCACAGTGCTTTCATAAACAATACGCGAAATTTTAGTATCCTCTCGTTAGCTACATGCAAACTATTAGTGCTACAGAAATAATTAGGACCTTTTTGTAGGAAATGTGATGCAGTTAAATTTTACACTGAGATATGTTTTCACTAGAGGCTATACTTCTCTAATTATTAAATGAAAATGTACAAAAATGACCTCCAAACGCGTTTTTCTCAAATAACTCTAAAACTGGGCCTCAAAAGAAAACGTATCACCGTACAAAATTTAGTTAAATTCCTAAGAAAAACTTCTGTTCATTTTTCTGTAGAACTAATAGTTTGCATGCAGTGTGCAAGAGAACATGTAAACCTCGTTTATGGTTTATGAAGGTGTTACATAGGTAGTTTCAAATAAACCACCCTGAATCGAAATCACAGTGGATTGCATATATGCTGCAGCAGCGTCCTCAAACGGAGGCTTATGGTCACCCCTTATATGGGGTCTAATAACTATAAGTGGACATATTTTTACATCTGCTACTTTAATATGCACAAACATCCGTGTGCTGGTTGTTTTTCTCTGTGTCGAACAATCTTCCCATACACACGTCACAAACTTTATGACCTGATGTTTTCTACAAGGCTGTAACTGCACCACTAAGTGTACTAGACCTGACAGTTTAGACTAACCGTTTTGGTTACACATGTCCACACTTCAACATCTGACATGCTGCCCAAGGTTAAATAAGAACTAACGGCTTGCTCTTGCCATATGTACTTGGCAGTAGTGACCAATGTTAACACACACTACTCCTAATAACTATAATTACTAGTCTGAATAAGAAGTACATAAGACGTAATGTTGTAGAGTACACTGTCCTCAGTCACCAACAGAAATATCTACACCTGCACCTGTTATACCCTGTGTAACAAATTTGAAAATTATGGACATTCTAAAGTCTGCCAGATAATGACATTATGTGGGAACTTCGTTTCAGAGCAGTAAAGACTTTAGCAGTTTTACTGCGGTTATACATGTTGTGTATGCCTTCATACACAATGCTAAGGAGACGTGGGCTACAGATTGGTGTGGCAATCATCATAGGAAAAATTAGTGAACAGGTTAACACACAAAACAGAAGATTTACTTAACTTGTATTTCTCTGGTTGTACAAACGTTCATTAGAAATAATCCAGCAAGAAATAAAGTAGCTTTCAGTGTCAACAAGGATAAGCCTCCTTAGCATGAATGATGGAGTTGGAGCTGCGACAAGGTAACCTCATGCACCGAGCACGAGTGGGTTGAGTAGCTGCCGCTAGCCGTCATATATTGCGGCGGCAGTAGGTACTCATGGTACAGAGTCGCTGGAGGGATGACTTAGCGGGCTCGCAGCATTGGGTCCGCCAGATACCATGTAGCCGCTGTTGACGACTGACGGAAACCTCCAGTTCCGTTACCAACTTAAAGACGCCAGTAGCATGATATCGATAAGTGATCCCACAATACGTAAAACATGGTTTAATTTAAAGAAGAATTTTTCAGCAGCTTACTTATGTAGTTCTTTGTGCAGACATAACGCATTTGTTGTCGGTGTACCAGAGGCTGTATTTATTTGTCTTTCCTTCGAACATTGTCCTGAAGTCTATGGAGACAATAAGTGCGTAATCCTCGTTAGCAGTTACACCCAAACAACGTACGTAGAGTACGACGCGGACGAGTGAGTGTTGACTGTTGGCTGCAGCAAATCGGACTCGCCAGCGAGGCCCAGAGCCACCGCGCGGTTTGGCGGGCAGTATCACGAGCGTGTGGGAGGCGGCAGCCGCAGAGGCGAGGAGGCGAGGCGGCGGCAATTCTGATGCAAATGCTGGCGGCCCACGGGCTGGCCCTGCCGATGCGAGTAGGCCCACGTCCGCTGTTAATACAGCGCCGGGCCAGAGACCAGCTTAGCGCCGTCAGCCTTTACTGGTGTTCACGGTGGTCTGTAGGACACGGCGGCTACGACAAGCACGTAGACGACAGGCACACGCAACATCGGGCAGACTCATACCAATCCGTCTTCCGCAATTACTGTGATTCAAAACGTGCCGTAGTTTCTTCATCTGTGGATCCACAGCCTAGACGAAATTTCTGAATGAAAAAAGCGTTTTAAATATCCACTATAGTCTGTTCAATTCTTTATACAATATCACCTTTATTTACCGAACCACTAGCTGAGTAGCATGCATTTCCCAGAGTATCTACTTACTTCCTCCCCTCTCATGTCCATCTCCTCCTTCACCCACTCTTTGTCAATCTCCTCCACCCCACCTCTCTGTCCACCTCTTCCACCGACCCTACTCTTTTTCTATGTCCTTATGCTCTCTCTGATCATCTCCTCTTACCCCCCTCTCTGTCCATTTGTCCACCTCCTTCTCCCCTCCACTACTTCCATTTCCTTCTTACTCCTCTCCTTGTCTGTCTCCTCCTCCGCCTCTCTCGGTCCATCTCCTCCTCTTCCACTTCTCTGGTCATTTCCTCCAGCCCCCCCCCCCCCTTCAGCTCATGTCCTCCTCCTCTCTCTGCATCTCTCTTCTTCGGCCTCTCTTCCCATCTCCTCCTCCTTCCCTTATCTCTCCATTTCCTTCTCTCCTATCTCTGTGCCCATTTCCCTATTTCCCTTTCCCTCTCTCTGCCCATCACCTGCCCCTCCCCCCCCCCCCCCCCGGCTGTGTCTAACTCTTCCTTAAAAGAAAGATTGGCTTCAACGTTCCGTCGACATCGAGGTCATTAGAAATGGTGCACAAGATCGAATTGTGCCAAAAATGGTGAACCATCCCGGCATTTTCCTGGAGCGATTTAGGGAAGTCACGGAAAACCTAAATCTGGATGGCCAGACGTGGGTTTGAACCGTCGTCCTCCCGAATCGAGACCAGTGTGCTAGCGCTACACCACCTTGATCTAACTCCTCCTCCTTCTCAGTCTGTTCATCTCCTCTCCTCCCTACTCTCTCCATTTTATGGTTCTTATCTCTCCAGTATTTCTTTCCAGATTGTATTCAGACTGAAATCGTTCCAGAGGTTAAACATGAGCATTTTACCTATGTACACAAATGGTTCAAATGGCTCTAAGCACTATGGGACTTAATATCTGAGGTCATCAGTCCCCTAGACTTAGAACTACTTAAACCTAACTAACCTAAGGACACCACACACATCCATGCCCGAGGCAGGATTCGAACCTGCGACCATTGCAGCAGCGCGGTTCCAGATTGAAGCGCCTAGACCCGCTCGGCCACATCTGCCGGCCCAGTGCGCACACGTCAAATATATTTCACTTGTATTCATATGTATCTGTACATAAATTTTATCTGTGTAATGAATTCCGCCCTGCAGATTCATTTCCACACAGCCCATGTTTATGACAAAAGTATCTAATATTGAGCTAAAATGTATTAATAAATGAACATCAGCAGCGACAAGAGTAGATGAATGAATATTTCTCCTGAAATATGTGTTCTACAATGATATAATTCTGCAGGTATGTGCACTGGTATATGTGGCTACTTCCTACGAAATGTGTTGTGAATTGAGTTAGTAGCAAGGAAAAAATAGATTAGAGCTTCACGTCTGATGCGGCAGTTTTTCACGTATCTGTGTTTATGACGTCATATATCCTAAACTATGAATCGCACAATGATACAATTTGACAGATACATTTAGCGTAATATGTGAACATTGTGTGCAAAATGTGTCGGAAATATATTTAGTTGTAGGGAAGCACTAAATTAAAACACCATGCTTTATGCAGCATTTATATTACGTGAACAGTGAAAATGTAGTAGGCGATAATTGTTTTTCCTTTCATCCTTTTGTGACGGTTTTCAGTTAGAAAATATTTCGTAAAGATCTGGAACTACGTGTAAAATTTGTTGCAAGTAACTAAGTTCTCTTCCTCAAATACTGGATGACTAAAGTATGGATATTAATGTCGTTGGATACACCACTTTCTCACCTCCACCCCTTTGATAGGTAGGTCGGTCTTACACCCATAGCGGTATTTTCCAAATTGTAAGTAATATGTGTACCAAGTTCGGTTGAAATCGGTCCAGTATTATAGGACGTATTACTTAAGTGACATAAATTGATTGAGGAGTGGAAAAGTACTGAGACCACAAAACAAATTTAATAACAGTTTATTAAAAAACGATCCAAATCTCTAAAATTAGGAAAAATGCACTAATAGTGAAATGACAAGACAAAAAAATTTCAGGTTTTAAAAAAAACTAGTAGTACAAATAATCAACAAGGAATGAAGATCAAGAACAATCTAGTAGTCTTATCGACAAATAACAAGGGAATGACATTTTCACTCTGCAGCGGAGTGCGCACTGATATGAAACTTCCTGCTAGATTAAAACTGTGTGCCGGACCTAGACTCGAACTCGTGACCTTTGCCTTTCGCGGGCCCCGAGCTCGAGTCTCGGCCAGGTACACAGTTTTAATCTGCCAGGAAGTTTCAAATAACAAGCTGTTTCCACAACAGAACTTGAAGTTTTCATTGATGCAGTGATAAATATAGAATCACAATTCTGACTGCTACTGAATATTGAATATTTTTGAGGCTTTATTTGTAGCCAGAAAAGGAGATTAAATGACCAACTTGTTGTTGTTGTTGTTGTGGTCTTCAGTCCTGAGACTGGTTTGATGCAGCTCTCCATGCTACCCTATCCTGTGCAAGCTTCTTCATCTCCCAGTACCTACTGCAACCTACATCCTTCTGAATCTGCTTAGTGTATTGATCTCTTGGTCTCCCTCTACGATTTTTACCCTCCACGCTGCCCTCCAATGCTAAATTTGTGATCCCTCGATGCCTCAGAACATGTCCTACCAACCGAACCCTTCTTCTAGTCAAGTTGTGCCACAAACTTCTCTTCTCCCCAATCCTATTCAATACCTCCTCATTAGTTACGTGATCTACCCACCTTATCTTCAGCATTCTTCTGTAGCACCACATTTCGAAAGCTTCTATTCTCTTCTTGTCCAAACTAATTATCGTCCACGTCTCACTTCCATACATGGCCACACTCCATACAAATACTTTCAGAAACGACTTCCTGACACCTAAATCTATATTCGATGTTAACAAATTTCTCTTCTTGAGAAACACTTTCCTTGCCATTGCCAGTCTACATTTTATATCCTCTCTACTTCGACCATCATCGGTTATTTTACTCCCTAAATAGCAAAACTCCTTTACTACTTTCAATGTCTCATTTCCTAATCTAATTCCCTCAGCATCACCCGACTTAATTTGACTACATTCCATTATCCTCGTTTTGCTTTTGTTGATGTTCATCTTATATCCTCCTTTCAAGACACTGTCCATTCCGTTCAACTGCTCTTCCAAGTCCTTTGCTGTCTCTGACAGAATTACAATGTCATCGGCGAACCTCAAAGTTTTTACTTCTTCTCCATGAATTTTAATACCTACTCCGAATTTTTCTTTTGTTTCCTTTACTGCTTGCTCAATATACAGATTGAATAACATCGGGGAGAGGCTACAACCCTGTCTCACTCCTTTCCCAACCACTGCTTCCCTTTCATGCCCCTCGACTCTTATAACTGCCATCTGGTTTCTGTACAAATTGTAAATAGCCTTTCGCTCCCTGTATTTTACCCCTGCCACCTTCAGAATTTGAAAGAGAGTATTCCAGTCAACATTGTCAAAAGCTTTCTCTAAGTCTACAAATGCTAGAAACGTAGGTTTGCCTTTTCTTAACCTTTCTTCCAAGATAAGTCGTAAGGTCAGTATTGCCTCACGTGTTCCAACATTTCTGCGGAATCCAAACTGATCTTCCCCGAGGTCGGCTTCTACCAGTTTTTCCATTCGTCTGTAAAGAATTCGCGTTAGTATTTTGCAGCTGTGACTTATTAAACTGATTGTTCGGTAATTTTCACATCTGTCAACACCTGCTTTCTTTGGGATTGGAATTATTATATTCTTCTTGAAGTCTGAGGGTATTTCGCCTGTCTCATACATCGTGCTCACCAGATGGTAGAGTTTTGTCATGACTGGCTCTCCCGAGGCCATCAGTAGTTCTAATGGAATGTTGTCTACTCCCGGGGCCTTGTTTTGACTCAGCTCTTTCAGTGCTCTGTCAAACTCTTCACGCAGTATCTTATCTCCCATTTCATCTTCATCTACATCCTCTTCCATTTCCATAATATTGTCCTCAAGTACATCGCCCTTGTATAAACCCTCTATATACTCCTTCCACCTTTCTGCTTTCCCTTCTTTACTTAGAACTGGGTTGCCATCTGAGCTCTTGATATTCATACAAGTGGTTCTCTTCTCTCCAAAGGTCTCTTTAATTTTCCTGTAGGCAGTATCTATCTTACCCCTAGTGAGACACGCCTCTACATCCTTACATTTGTCCTCTAGCCATCCCTGCTTAGCCATTTTGCACTTCCTGTCGATTTCATTTTTGAGACGTTTGTATTCCTTTTTGCCTGCTTCATTTACTGCATTTTTATATTTTCTCCTTTCATCAATTAAATTCAATATTTCTTCTGTTACCCAAGGATTTCTATTAGCCCGCGTCTTTTTACCTACTTGATCGTCTGCTGCCTTCACCACTTCATCCCTCAGAGCTACCCATTCCTCTTCTACTGTATTTCTTTCCCCCATTCCTGTCAATTGTTCCCTAATGCTCTCCCTGAAACTCTCTACAACCTCTGGTTCTTTCAGTTTATCCAGGTCCCATCTCCTTAAATTCCCACCTTTTTGCAGTTTCTTCAGTTTCAATCTGCAGTTCATAACCAATAGATTGTGGTCAGAATCTACATCTGCCCCAGGAAATGTCTTACAATTTAAAACCTGGTTCCTAAATCTCTGTCTTACCATTATATAATCTATCTGAAACCTGTCAGTATCTCCAGGCTTCTTCCATGTATACAGCCTCCTTTCATGATTCTTGAACCAAGTGTTAGCTATGATTAAGTTATGCTCTGTGCAAAATTCTACAAGGCGGCTTCCTCTTTCATTCCTTCCCCCCAATCCATATTCACCTACTATGTTTCCTTCTCTCCCTTTTCCTACTGACGAATTCCAGTCACCCATGACTATTAAATTTTCGTCTCCCTTCACTACCTGAATGATTTCTTTTATCTCGTCATACATTTCATCTATTTCTTCATCATCTGCAGAGCTAGTTGGCATATAAACTTGTACTACTGTAGTAGGCATGGGCTTTGTGTCTATCTTGGCCACTATAATGCGTTCACTATGCTGTTTGTAGTAGCTTACCCGCACTCCTATTTTTTTATTCATTATTAAACCTACTCCTGCATTACCCCTATTTGATTTTGTATTTATAACCCTGTAATCACCTGACCAAAAGTCTTGTTCCTCCTGCCACCGAACTTCACTAATTCCCACTATATCTAACTTTAACCTATCCATCTCCCTTTTTAAATTTTCTAACCTACCTGCCCGATTAAGGGATCTGACATTCCACGCTCCGATCCGTAGAACGCCAGTTTTCTTTCTCCTGATAACGATGTCCTCTTGAGTAGTCCCCGCCCGGAGATCCGAATGGGGGACTATTTTACCTCCGGAATATTTTACCCAAGAGGACGCCATCATCATTTAATCATACAGTAGAGCTGCATGTCCTCGGGAAAAATTACGGCTGTAGTTTCCCCTTGCTTTCAGCCGTTCGCAGTACCAGCACAGCAAGGCCGTTTTGGTTAATGTTACAAGGCCAGATCAGTCAATCATCCAGACTGTTGCCCCTGCAACTACTGAAAAGGCTGCTGCCCCTCTTCAGGAACCACATGTTTGTCTGGCCTCTCAACAGATACCCCTCCGTTGTGGTTGCACCTACGGTACGGCCATCTGTATCGCTGAGGCACGCAAGCCTCCCCACCAACGGCAAGGTCCATGGTTCATGGTTCATGACCAACTTAGCAATTGCAAAATATGCTTAAGGCCCAATTAAAGTTATGTTTATTGGTAAGCCAAAAAATTTCCATTCTTATGATTTTAAGAAGTTATTTTATATGACGGGAGCATTTTGGACATATTTGACATGTGAACATATCAACTCATTAATTTCTCAGTGTAATTATCATTTATCCTTGGTTCGCTCTATGTTAATGTTTTTGTAATCTTTTATAGGTATTTGTTTTTGTTTTTCTTTTCTGATGAAGACACCCATACTCGATGTCGAAACCGGGTCAAAATAGATCTTGTTGCAACCAGTGTGCTGTATTACACACATCACAACTTAACGCTGGCAACAAAGGCCATCGCCTGTATCCATATTTCAAAATGTGAAACTTGTTTCTAATATTTATTAACTGTTTAGCATTACTCGTTTGTGAGGAGCTGAAAAATTTATGTACGAGAATAGGCAGTAGAACTTGACTCGAGGAGTTACGCAGTGCTGCACATTATTTTTTTATTTTTTTAATTCTTTTTTCATTTAATTTTATTTTTCTTAACGAGAAGTAATGGGGTTGGTAGTAGAAATGAGAGACGGATTCGCACTGGCTGTTAACACCAAATATGAGATTTGCAGCCAGCGGTGTGTCGTATTCGTCCGTCGGCGAGAGAAAGATATCGGGGTGAACCGATCATTCAGCGCCCTGTCGCGACCACGGCTATCTCCTAAATACATTTCTGAGAGTGCGGGACTCTTAAAAACGCCACGGAGATAAAACCGTTCCGCCGCTAGACGCTTTTATATAGACATTAGAGATAAAAGCCAAAAAACTGCGGCCCTTTGTTATTCGCTTTTAAGAGAGTGTCAGATAGCCCCCGTCAAGCGGTGATCGGAGGACGGCGAGTTATGAGCTCGTAAAAGACACGGTCCGACCTCATAAAGCGACGGCTGCACCGGCCAGTGCATTGTTTTATAGGCGCGTTATCTGCCCTGTCCTGATAAACGACGTCCGTCAACAGCTTAGCGCTTACGACAGCCGCCCCAGCTCTCGGGGCGCTTCACACAGGCGAGGTCGTACGTTAAGCAGCGGGGGTTGAAAAGGGATGATCCACTGTTTCATGCACACCTTTTGCAAAAATACGCTGTCTAAAGGGTTATCTTTTTGAAAGTGGAGTGGTGTGTGTGGCAAGGCGGGTATTGGAGGTCAACAGGGATAGAGCGCTTCACAGTTGGAAAGAGTTCCGGAAGTCATTGACCTGTTTAAACTGGGTACCTTGTTTCTTTCAAAATGTTCAAATGTGTGGGAACTCCTAAGGGACTAAAGTGCTGAGGTCATCGGTCCCTAGACTTACGCACTACTTAAACTAACTTACGCTAAGGACAACACAGGCACCCTTGTCCGAGGGAGGACTCGAACCTCCGGCGGGAGGGGCCGCGCAATTCGTGATATGGCGCCTCTAACCGCGCGGCCACTCCATGGGGCCTTGTTTCTTTCAGGAAAAAAAATCATAAAATCGTCAGAAACTATAATATTAATAATTCTTAATATTTTAGACTGTTTTTTAAAACTGTCATATTGACAAATACACAGTTGTGAAACACTTAAAAGACTAAAGTAACTTTCGCAAGATGCGTCAGTGGCAAATAACAAAATTCGATGTAACTTGGACCATACTATGCTACGTATTTCAGCATAGTACATGCAATGAGACAAATAGAAATACAAAGAAAATAGTGCAATTGACGTCAACGCGTTCCATTACGGTCCCCTGGACAATACAAACGGCGGGACATGGTTCGTAACGGAGAGTGTGATCATTACGGACGGCAGTGCGTGCCCTGCAACGTACTCTCTTGCTGGCGATAAAGCTGGTAGGGAGTTCTTGTGGCAGGACGTTCCATTCTTCCATCACCACGGCAAAAACGTGCCTTCCACATCAGGCAACAAAATAAAAACTGTATGGGGTACAGTGGAGTCAGAGAGAGGTGGGACCAAAAAGGAAGATGAACGGAGAGCTCTAAAAACAAATGAAACATTGGTAATAAGTGCATGTAGTGTAGCAAACCTGTTAAACAAGTACTTTGTTTCTGTTACTGATAGCATGGGGTTATCAGATTCGGGGAACAGTGCAACAGAGTATCTGAGACCAGTCTTTAAAAATAAATTCAGTAAAATGGAAATGACACTCACGTCTCCCAAAAAAGTAGCATCCATCACAAAATCCTTAAAATGTAAGTATTCTAGTGGGTATGATAACTTATCAACAAAGTTAATCAAATAGTGATGATGCGAGTTAGTTCTGTCTTCAGTTATTTGTGTAATCAGTCCGTTATCAGTGGAACATTTCCAGTGCACTCGCTATTCGACTGGCGGCAAAGTAACTTCCGTCCTTCCATATCTTGGTACATTCTGGCCCAGTGGAAATATGTCCGTTTTCGATTCCTACACAATCTGAGAAAAGTTATCCGGACACCTATTAGTGCACAACAGTATGAGGTGTGTCCAACTTTCGCCTTTATGGCTGCTTGAGCCCTGCTGGGGACGCGTTGAATGACTTGTGGAGGAATGGCAGCCCTTCCTTCTCTAATCAGAGGTGGTAGTTATGTCGGACGCTGGGATCTGGACGTTCTCATTCCAAAGGTGTTTCGTTGGGTTCAAGTAGGGATGTGAGGCAAGCCAACTATTTCAGGGAAGTTACTGACCACAAATCATTGCCTCAAAAATGATTGTTTATGATACGGTGTCTTTTCACGCTGTACAAATAATCGTTTTCACAGAACGCAGCACAATGCTGTGAAATTTCATATCACTTAGCATTTAGCATCTTTTTTTTTTCCAGCGTAGTAAGAGGCCCATACCCTGACCCACGACTGTCAGTTAAATACCGTAACACCACCTGTTCCGTACTTCACAGCTGGCACTAAACATGACGGCAGTAACTTTTTCCATGCATTCGCCAAACCCACATCCTTCCTTTGGTTTGCCTCAGGGTGAAGCATGGTTCATTACGTCATATCACTCGTTTCCAAACATCCAATGGTGTTTGGGATCTCCAGCAGGTAGGATTAAAGGAAGGCTTCTTAGCAAAGCAGAGACGGGCTGCCTAGTTTGTTACAGGTAAGTTCGATCATCATGAGCGTAATGCGGAGAGAAGACGACGTTCTTCCCGCGGAACACTACTGAGAGAACTTAGAGACCAGACATTTGAAAATGACTGCAGATCGATTCTACTCTCATCAACGTACATTTCGCGTAATAAAAACGAAGATAAAACAAATTAGGGCTATTACGAAGGCATAAACAGTCCTTTTTCCCTCACTCTATTTCCAAGTGCGTAGGAAAGGAACTGGCTCGAAGGTATAAGGTGTCCTCTGCCACGTACTATAAGGCGACTTGCGGCGTGTAATGTAAATGTAGAAGCAGAAAAGTGGCGTCTTTCGAGTGGCACCACTGAAACTTTATTTCCCGACAGGCAAGTTTTTTGATGCCACTCAAGTGGCGGCCGAGTGGCATCACCCACTTGGAAACGCGCCTTCAGTCCACGGACTACTACCATACAATTAAATCCACCGGGCATGTAAACATTCGCTGTTAAAGACTGCTTTGTATGGTCAAATGTACACGATTTATTTAAAAAAGCGATGCACCATGAAGGGATTACACGAACTGGACGAGATAGGTCAATACTATGTACAAAAAGGTACGGCCAATCTTTCAGGAAACATTCCTCACACACCAATAAAGAAAAGATGTTACGTGGACATGTGTCCGGGAACGCTTAATTTCTATGTTAGAGCTCATTTTAGTTTCGTCAGTAGGTACTGTACTTCCTCGATTCACCGCCATGATTTCATACTGGATTCTCTACCTGTGCTGCTAGAACATGTGCCTTTACAAGTACGACACAACATGTGGTTCAAGCACGATGGAGCTCCTGCACATTTCAGTCGAAGTGTTCGTACGCTTCTCAACAACAGATTCGGTGACCGATGGATTGGTAGAGGCGGACCAATTCCATGGCCTCCACGCTCTCCTGACCTCAACCCTCTTGACTTTCATTTATGATGGCATTTGAAAGCTCTTGTCTACGCAACCCCGGTACCAAATGTAGAGACTCTTCGAGCTTGTATTGTGGACGGCTGTGATACAATACGCCATTCTCCAGGGCTGCATCAGCACATCAGGGATTCCATGTGACGGAGGGTGGATGTATGTATCCTCGCTAACGGAGGACATTTTGAACATTTCCTGTAACAAAGTGTTTGAAGTCACGCTGGTACGTTCTGTTGATGTGTGTTTCCATTCCATGATTAATGTGATTTGAAGAGACGTAATAAAATGAGCTCTAACATTAAGCGTTTCCGGACACATGTCCACCTAACATATTTTCTTTCTTTGTGTGTGAGGAATGTTTCCTGAAAGTTTGGTCGTACCTTTTTGTAACAACCTGTATACAACGAAACAAATGATCAGAATTTCAGAAAAAATTGTATGATGGAAATTGAGTATGTCAATAAGGCATTGGTCCAACTCTGGCCCTTATGCAAGCACTTACTCGGCTTATCATTGATCGATGGACTTGTTGGTTGCCTTTCTGAGGGATAGCATGCCAAATGCTGTCCAATTGGCGTGCCAGATCATCAAAATCCCGAAATGGTCGGAGGACTCTGCCCTTAATGCTGCAAACATTCTCAACTAAGGAGAGATCCGGCGGTCTTGCTGGCAGAGATAGACTCTGGCAAGCATGTAGACAAATAGTAGAAATTCTCACCGTAATGTATGTCCAGGATGACTTCCTATGAAGAGGAACAAAATTTTACGTAGAATATCATCGACTGTGCTCTGACTGTGGGTATGACTTCCAAAGGGATCCTGCTATGAAATGATATGGCATTCCAGACCATCATTCCTGGCTGTCGAGCCGTATGGTGAGCGACAGTCAGGTTGATACCCGAAGCGTCCACAGACGCATCTTCGGCCTGTATTCTCACTGCCTGGAGTGATGAGTCCCTTGTCGAACTGAGCTCCAGACATCGGTGGAATTCCTGCCTGACTGTCGGTTGCCATACAACCAGACAACCAGGAGTGATTGTCTGGGTGCCTCTTCATTTCATAACAGGAAGGCTTTGGTTGTCATTTGCGGAACCTTTACTGCACAGCGGTACCATACACTGGCAAGGAGGGTCCCCAGACCTCTCCCCAGTTAAGAACGTCTGGAGAATTATGGGCAGGCCCTCAAACCAACTGGGAATTTTGACGATTTAACACGCCACTTGGACTGAATGCGGCACGATATTCCTCACGAGAACATCCAAGTGCTCTATCAATCAAAGTCAAGCCGAGTAACTGCTTGCATAAGGGCCAGAGGTGGGCCAATGCTTTATTGACTTATTCGATTTGTGGAGCCCTTTCTCTTTAATACATCGCCCAATTTTTCTGAAATTGTAAGGATTTGTGTGCACATGTACATCACATATACTGAATTCCGTCCAGCTCGGATAATTCCATCGTGGTGCGCCTTTTCTTGTCCTAGAGTGCACTTGCGCTAGTCTCTCTGCGCTCGCCCTGTCCACGCTGTGTGTTGAGAGGGGGCGAGGCGGCGGGGAGCCGCGGCCGAGCCGGCCGTGATGAACCCGTCGGCGGCCGCGGGGGCGCCTTTACGACGTCGTAAAGCGGCGGGGCGCAGCCACGCCCTCCGACCGCTTCCCCTGGCGCCGATTGAGACGCCGCACCGCGCCGCGAGTCGACGGGAGGTTCTCAGCCAGCGGGGCACGCCCAGCCAACAGCCACTCGTCATACCGGGCGCTTGCCCCGGAGCGACTACTCACGAGGAGCACACAGTAAGTGCCGTCACCCGACTACCCGGGAACTTCCTTCAGTGAACACGTGTCTCGATTTGCCCATCTACACTAGACCATCCCCGAAAAAGCTGCGCTCACTATGTTCGAGATATTTTCAAACTACTCGACGTGCCTTTCACAGCGCGGTAACCGCAGACAAAATGGCATCTGAATTTTGCGCCACTTGTTTGGAGCCACATTATTTTTATTTGTTTCATTTTTACCGTTTCCATTTAACTACCTGTGTCCGTGGAAGCTTACTACACGAATGTTTCTTATCAAATTAGGGGATACAAAGGCTGAGAGGTTCCATGCCCTCTTTTGCATGTCTCCTCTCATTTTCATTAATTTTATTAATGTTCTACATCATTGCACGATAGTAACAGACCGAATAAGGTTATTGTAATGAGGGTATTTGTACTGAGAGCTCAAGAAATACTTTTCACTTGATTCCTAAACATGTTTTGTTACTTCCCTGTGTGGCCTGTGCAAGGCGAGTATCGGACGACGCGGCACACTGCATTGCCGAATTCTGAGGGTTCGTACAATGGGTATAAGCGCCTGGCGGAACAACTTACGTCGGTCGAGTTTCGCGTATTGTATGCAGGGTGAAACGACCTGCGAGACATCTGAGTGTCGCCGCAGTTTGTGTGTTTACTGTTCCGGCGCGTCCGAAAGGAAGACTCCTGGCACCGGCTGCCTGCATTGTCCTCCTGATTCTGAGAATACTTGTGGTCTGTGCCCTGCTGGATGCGACTGTCTGGCACCGGATGGCCGGTGGTCTAGGCAGGTTGTTTTCGTAGCCGGTCAAACGGCAAGTTCAGTACCCTCAGCTGAATAGCAGATTCATGATTGGTCAATTTAAACTGAGGCTAGTTAACGTCGTAAAGCCCTGCTCGAAATTGGGGGGAACGGTCGCTATTGGCGCGAATGATGTCTGAGACAGTGTGGGGGAGTTTAGGAATCAGAACTGAATACCTGAATGCTGATTCGCGGTTTTTCGAGGAGAGTAGGGAGTAGAGCAATGTTGGTTTCGCCCTTGCTTTGCGTGGGTAGGGGATTCGGGATCTGATCTTCCGCGGAGTCAGGCGGTCTTGCGACTTGGTCGCTCTTTTTCAGAAGAACTTAGAATTCTCGGACAGCCTTCGCGGCCAGGGGTTGACACAGAGTTGGTGCACGGCAGAAGTCGGCGCCTACATCATCAGGACGCTGCCTACTGACGACGTACTGCAGATTTCAGTACTGATACAGTATTTTGCGGCTCCCGCATTGTAGGACCTTATCAATTTTATACTGAATCCCTCAGCACCACGCGCGCTCGCTTTGCTACAAGTCCACCTTGCTTGTTTCTCCATGTGATCCCATTTGAGCTCTCACTACTAATTGCGCTACTGCTATACAGTCGGGAGACTAATATTTGATTCATTAGGACCTCCAGTCATTATCGTCAGTCTATTGCATCACAGATAGTAGGAGCCCCTTGTTCTCGAGACAACTCTTATTCTCATAATATTTCAATATACCCTATCCTTTAACCTACTGTGTGTGTCGACTATCATGTGCATTTATGTTCTAATGTATAATAAATCTCATTGTAATACTTAATCCGCATATCATTTCGTACATATAAGGAGAATCCCATTTCCTGTTGTTTATTATGATAAATTTCTCTTTTTTTTCTAAGTAGCTTACGATTTTAATAAATTATTTTGAGTGTGGACTCCTTATTTTACTAACTAGCAGGGTCCACCATCATTTTCTTCCGTTACCGTTGTGCGCATAATTAATTAGGTAGTAGATAAGGAGGGGGTCGAGTGCATGTCTCGTTCTCATGCAAAATTCGTCTGAATTAAAGAGGTACAAAGTCTTCTCCACCCCGGCACCTCGCAAGGCATTATACTAACTGTAAAATTGCATTTGGATTTCAGAATAGGTGTCATACATCTACCGTACTAAATGTCTGTGTAGGGTATCTTCAATGGTTACAATCTTTTTAAATGCTCATACTCCGATATTTCGTTCTCATATCAATTCTTAATTAGTTCTGATACACTGAATCACCAAAGATCAGCCGGCCGGAGTGGCCGAGCGGTTATAGGCGCTACAGTCTGGAACCGCACGACCGCTACGGTCGCAGGTTCGAATCCTGCCTCGGGCATGGATGTGTGTGATGTCCTTAGGTTAGTTAGGTTTAAGTAGTTCTAAGTTCTAGGGGACTTATGACCACAGCAGTTGAGTCCCATAGTGCTCAGAGCCATTTGAACCATTTTTGAACCAAAGATCAAATACAGACATATGTAAACAGGTTGAATATGGCGCTGCGGTCGGCAACGCATATATAAGACAATAAGTGTCTGCAGCATTTGTTAGATCGGTTACTGCTGCTACAGTGGCACAGTATCAACATTTAAGTGGGTTTGAACGTGATGTTATAGTCGGCGCACGATCGATGGGACACAGCATATCCGAGGTAGCGATGAAGTTGAGATTTTCCCGTACGACCATTTCACGAGTGTACCATGAATATCAGGAATCCGGTAAAACATCAAATCTCCGACATCTCTGCGGCCGGAAAAATATCCTGCAAGACGGGAACCAACGACGACTGACGAGAATCGTTCAACGTAGTAGAAGTGCAACCCTTCCGAATATTGCTGCAGATTTCAGTGCCGGGCCATCAACAAGTGTCAGCGTGCAAAACATTCAACGAAACATCATCGATATGGGCTTTCGGAGGCCAAGGTGCACTCGTGTACCCTTGATGACTGAACGACACAAAGCTTTACGTCATGTCAACACTGACATTGGACTGTTAATGACTGGAAACATGTTGCCTCTTCGGACGAGTCTCGTTTCAAATTGGATCGAGCGGATGGACGTATGGAGACAACCTCATGAATCCATGGAACCTGCGAGTCAGCAGGGGACTGTGCAAGCTGGTGGATGCTTTGTAATGATGTGGGGCGTGTGCAGTTCGAGTGATATGGGACCCCTGATACATCTAGATACGACTCTGACAGGTGACACGTACATAAGCATCCTGTCTGATCACCTGCATCCATTCATGTCCATTGTGCATTCTGACGATCTTGGGCAATTCAAGCAGAGCAATAAGACACCCCACACGTCCAGAATTGCTACAGAGTGGCTCCAGGAACACTCTTCTGAGCATAAAGACTTTCGCTGGCCATGAAACTCCCCAGACATAAACATTATTGAGCATATCTGGGATGCCTTGCAACGTGCTGTTCATAAGAGATCTCCACCCCTTCGTACTCTTACCGATTTATGGACAAGCCTCCAGGATTCGTTGCGTCAGTTCGCCCCAGCACTACTTCGGACATCAGTCGAGTCCATGCCACGTCGTGTTGCGGCACTTCTGCGAGCTCGCGGGGGCCCTACACGATATTAGGCAGGTGTACCAGTTTCTTTGTTCAAATGCTCAAACGTGAATGAGTTGCTAAGGGACCAAGCTGCTTAGGTCGTCGGTCCCTAGGCTCATACATTATTTAAACTAACTTACGCTAAGAACAACACACATACCCAGGCCCGAGGGAGGACTAGAACCTCGGCGGGACAAGTTTCCTTGGCTATTTAGTGCATGTATGTGTGTAAGGCATCTTGAGTGGTTGCAATCTTTTTAAAATTCTCATTTTCTGGCATTTCGTTCTCATATCAATTCTCATATTACATCTAATGTTTTATTAGCATGTTTATTCTTCAGGATAATTTTGTGCATCCGCTTGGATGATACCGATCTTAGAAACTTTCCAAATACGGATATTCCGAGCACCAAGAGCTCCGCACATAGGCACGTGTGCCACAGTTACATATTTTCGTATGAATCTCACTCGAGAAAGAAACGTCGGTAACATCGGTGAAGATTCCGTGTGTTGGCAATAATTTCGCGGCAAACTACGCATATCGGATATCTTCGCCGAAAATTGGCTCTTGCAGTTGATTATGAATCAAGATACACTACAGGAATGTCACCGAAAACAGTTTCAAATAATTTTCTCATTTGTTCTTTAAATTCGTGCATCTGACTTACGGCCCATAAATGAATAAGGACAACGTTATATCAATATACAGCGGAAAACATTCGTGTAGTGATCTTCTCCAGACATTAGTGATACAAGTAACCAAAAAGGAAAGTAACTATAGTGTTTCGAACACGGGGCGCAAAATTAACAAGCTACGATGCTAATCAGTCTGACACCATTTCATCTGAGGATATTACGTGGCAAAACGCACATAAAGTACCTGCAAATATCTACAAACTATGATCGTCGTTTTTTAAAAGACAGTCAAATATCTACAGACAAGCAGACAAGCTTATTTTGACCATTCTTCCAAAGAGCGGAGTTTCTGGGAATTGGGGTGATGGCGTCTATCGTGTTCTCCGCATAAGGAGAATGAGACAGTCTTTGGCGAGTCATCGCTATCTTGTTTTTAGGTGCATTACACCATCAATATCTCCTTTTTAAGGTTCCGTACCTCAAATGGTAAAAATGGAACCCTTATAGGATGGCTTTATTGTCCCTCTGTCTGTCTTCTTGCTGCCTGCCTGTCTGTCTCTCTGACTGTCTGACCAGCCGTTAAGACCTCTTACTCTCAGGAACGGGTACGGGTATCAAAATTAAATGTCATGTCACACAGCACCGTCTATGGTCCCTTGAGGACGTAAAAAAACATTGAAAAGATACGGCCGTAAGTAGAGACCTCCTTCTTCAGTACTGTGAAACATATCGCATCTATTGATCATGTGCTTACAGCTCTTAATGTATGCGCTTTTATGTCCATGTTTACTAAACTTTTTTCTTATTATGGTCCATACTACTTCCTCCCAAGATACGGAAAGCAAAGGCCTTACAGAAGAATATGTGCACTGTCAGACGTATCAGATGGATTTCCTTTAATAGCTGTCCACTCAGTCGTTCCCGGATCAGCGTCCCTACCTCAAACTGATACATTTAACCTTCTCCACAATCCCTGACAGTTTCTAACGTCATCACGCCACCACCCAGTATAACAACCAACTCCAAGTATAGGTAAGGGGCGGTCAAAAGGCTTCCGTTCGAAGGCCGTACAATCCAGAATCGGTATGCCAATTAGGCAAAATCGCAGTGAGCATCGAGGCAATCATCTAAACGACGCACCAGGTTGAAGATGCCCGTTTGGCATAACACCTTGTCTTGTTGTGTGAAAAAGTGCATAACTGGCTTTTGCATATCCTCATCCAACAGGAATCGTCGACCTTTCACCCACGTGCTGTCAATGAACCTCCACATCATCGACGTTTCTCATTGAATGTGTGATTAGGAGTACTAAGTGATCGTCTTATTAGGCCGTACGTGTTAGCAAACAAATCTGCGACATCATCTGGCAGGATAGCTCGACGAATGTTATAGCTACGCCGGAGGATGTGGTAAGTGCACAATGGAGCAAAAGACATTTTGCTGCTATGGTGAAACGGCATCTAATCGGCCAAAGATGGCATGGTTCAAATGGCTCTGAGCACTATGGGACTTAACTGCTGTGGCCATCAGTCCCCTAGAACTTAGAACTACTTAAACCTAACTAACCTAAGGACATCACACACCATTGCCCGAGGCAGGATTCGAACCTGCAATCGTAGCAGCAGCGCGGTTCCAGACTGTAGCGCCTAGAACCGCCCGGCCACTCCGGCCGGCGGCCAAAAATGGAATGGGTGGCTAGGACCTGTATCCTGTACTTCATGATCACCTGCTCTGAACTCCATGCGTTTCTGTGTTTTGGACCACCTGAAGGGTGTAGTGTACAGCTCTCCAGTGAACAGGAGCAGAGACTTGTCAGTGCTTGTCAAAAATTTCGAAATAATCCAGACGTGTTTAAAAGCATTAGGAACTCCTTGAGGCGACAGGTACAGGCCTGCATCCAGGTACAAGGACGACACTTTGCACACATATTTTACCTACGAGTACACGCATGTAGCTGTTGTCGTATTCATTCAGAACACCCGCGCTTCTACCAGAGCATTTCAAATAGCTTTTTTCTAAATGATGTACAGTATTGTTACTTTTTCCTAACTAGGATGGCGTTTACACAGAACCAATTCACTGATGGCTGGTAACCACAACGTCGCAAATGGGCAGTTTCTAGATCTGTGTTTGCTAAGACATTTTTGCTTCTAGTATCGCGTGCTTTTAAGTGTATGCATGTATTTGATTAATTATGATACTCCCTGTATACACGTCTGTGTTTTCTCTTAGGCATATAACTGTATGGCACATAGGTTGCACACATTTCCTCCTCCTTCTTCATCACTCTTCCTTGTCTTGCTGCCCAATACCCATTTTCCAGATGCACAGTATACTTCTTCCCCCTCTCTGCCTGGCTCTTCTTACCCCCTTTCTATCGACGTCCTCCTCCTCCGCTTTGTCTACCGACACAATATACCAGTCGTGCACAGTAGCCATACACATATATACCCTTTTTATATATACAACACAAAAACATTCATGCATATGTATGTGTGTTCATGTGTGTATGTGTATTTTCTGCATGTTATGTGTTGCATTAGTCGAAACCAGATTAGGCACTGAAAATTTGAACTGAGTATTTGACTGCAAAAACCTTATTAAATGTCTCTGATTTCTGAATTTGAAATTTGTGTTAAGTTCCTGTGGATGGGGCAAACTGCTGAGGTCATCGATCCCTAGGCTTACACGCTACTTAATCCAACTTACATTAACTTTCGCTGAGGGCAAGACATACATCCCTGCCCGAGGGAGGACTCAAATTTCCGACGGGGGCGGCCGCGCGAACCGTGCAATGCGCCTAAGACCACGTGGCTTTCATTTCTGTTGACACGGTTTATGGTTCCAGCAAAAGCTGTCTCCTCTTGTCTCATATTAATATTTCACATCTAACACGAAAGCGCCTTCATTTATTGCCAATGACGAAAGTATCACGTACCCTTACTGAATATCCATTCCTGGGAGAACGAAAGCAATTTTGATGCGATGCGGCAAGAGGAAAAGGGCATTCAGAAGATTTTGCTGTTCGTAGATTCTTATGTCGAAGACGAAAAGCCCATTTCAGAGTTGTGGGAATTACATTTCGCGTGCCGCTGCTACTGAGAGCCGTCGGACCCCACGGTAAAGGCAGGGGTGACCGGAGGCAGCCATTGGGCTACAGACGCAAAGACAAAGCGGCACAAAACTGCGACGCTCCCCCAGAAAGCCGTCTTCAATATTTGTCGCAAGTTAGACTCGGTTGCGTCGCGCCGGCAGACGAGCCCCCATTCAGCGTCTCGGACGGGCACTAAATCAGGCGCGCAGCAAGTCAACATGGCTGGAAGCTCTCCAAGGAGTCCCCCTCCTTCCTGTAGGGCTGCACTGGGCTGGGGTACCCCTGAGCATCGCCGCTGACGCCACCGCCACCCCCGCTATTCATACCGTGGCGGTAACAAAAACATTGCCGCAGCCGCCGACTGCTAAAAGCGGAGAATTAAGTTTCGGCGCGCTCTGGGGGAACGGTTGCTTCCCCTCCTACTCTCCTATCCCCTTCCCCCACCCCTCTGAGACCGGCTACATTCACGGAATTAGCACCGCATTCAGGCAAATTATTTTAATAAGTGGTATTAGTTAGCGAAAGGGAAATTTACGTCGCGAGCGGCGAGTTATGTCGTCGCTAATGCATGGAAGAAAGAACTGTTGGGCAAGAGAAGGGGGCTGGAGGCTTTTTTTGTAGGGTGGGGGTGTATGAGAAGGGTGGCGTCCAGAGGCTAAGAGCAGAGCGGAACTGTACTTGCCTCAACAGAAATTAGATTCCATTAATTAGTTCTCCGGTACGAGTTTTACTTCTGAGTGCATTTGTCTTGCAGAATTTGTCTCGAATTTAAAGAGCACTGCACCGCCACTTCCAAACTCGTTCAAATTTTGTAGGATTCAGTAATGTGATACTGTTTTTACATTCAAGTGACAAATTTGAGCTCGGAGAGAAAATTATCGAGTATAACGCCGTTCGCCTAGCAAATTTCTGAGATCAAATCTTAGTTCCCCATAACAAAATAACAAAAGCCGGAAGGATTGATTTATTTACTTACTTCACCTGCAAAGATTACAGGTTTCAGGTCTTTGCATACATTTAATCATACATTCACAGTAAGTTAACATTACAATAGGCACGTAGTAATAATAATAGTAATATTAATAATAATAATAAAAGCTACTGTAATGAAAATATGGTATTTTACAATAACATTGTGTGAATTGTCATACCGGAACATTAACACCTAACAGAACAGGAGTACAGAAAGAAAGAAATCTCGAAAAGAAGCAAAATCAAAATGGAAAGAGAGGGAAATTATACTGTATGGTTAGCGTTTGAAATGGAATAATTCAGAAAGAGAACACACGAACTGTGCTGTAACTAAAGCAGGCAATTGCGATGTGCTGAGAGGAAAGCAACACTGACGATAAGGAAAGCTTCAACATACTCATGAATGAAAAGCGTTTTGGATAAGGACGCAGGTTACTTGGTAGTGCGTTCCAGGGTCGTGCGTCTAAAATAGACGAATATAACGATGAAGAAGGAAGATTATGGTAGATTATGGTTTAAGGTACTGCCGACAACGACATCTTTAGAGACAGGCAGAGTACGAGCTCGGATAGTCCTAGTTCGGATGGGGAAGGAAATTGGCTGTGCTCTTTCAAAGTAACAAAAATCTGGATGACCAGACACAGATCTGAACTGTTGCCCTTCTGAATACGAGTCCAATGTGTTAACCATTGCGCCACCTTGCTTGATGAGTATAACGAGGAAACAGCAATTTTCTGTATTGGCAGGCTGGTAATAACACCCAGCAAATGGGTGAAGTCATCATACAGATGTAAGAAGCACATTGCAGGTGGAAATGCAAAAAAGGGGGTCATGGGGACCAAAATCCCCCCTCCTCCCCAAAGCACATTCTTGTCCAAAAAAATAGTAATAATCACATTCATATTTTTACATATATCAATTTCCAAAGATTTCAGCTTATTTTCAGAGAATAAAGTTACATGAAAACTAACCTTTTATCTAGGGTGTCTCACCCAACTCTACCACCTAAAATATCTATGGAACAACAATCGATTTTCGAAAACGGTTTTCACCAGCATGAACGTACGGCAGGGGCTTAGGAAACCAAAATACTATGCAAAATTTTAAAACGTAAACAAACACTATTTTCAACACAAACTGGCGTATTTTTAAATGGACACCCCTTATTACACTCCTGGAAATGGAAAAAAGAACACATTGACACCGGTGTGTCAGACCCACCATACTTCCTCCGGACACTGCGAGAGGGCTGTACAAGCAATGATCACACGCACGGCACAGCGGACACACCAGGAACCGCGGTGTTGGCCGTCGAATGGCGCTAGCTGCGCAGCATTTGTGCACCGCCGCCGTCAGTGTCAGCCAGTTTGCCGTGGCATACGGAGCTCCATCGCAGTCTTTAACACTGGTAGCATGCCGCGACAGCGTGGACGTGAACCGTATGTGCAGTTGACGGACTTTGAGCGAGGGCGTATAGTGGGCATGCGGGAGGCCGGGTGGACGTACCGCCGAATTGCTCAACACGTGGGGCGTGAGGTCTCCACAGTACGTCGATGTTGTCGCCAGTGGTCGGCGGAAGGTGCACGTGCCCGTCGACCTGGGACCGGACCGCAGCGACGCACGGATGCACGCCAAGACCGTAGGATCCTACGCAGTGCCGTAGGGGACCGCACCGCCACTTCCCAGCAAATTAGGGACACTGTTGCTCCTGAGGTATCGGCGAGGACCATTCGCAACCGTCTCCATGAAGCTGGGCTACGGTCCCGCACACCGTTAGGCCGTTTTCCGCTCACGCCCCAACATCGTGCAGCCCGCCTCCAGTGGTGTCGCGACAGGCGTGAATGGAGGGAAGAATGGAGACGTGTCGTCTTCAGCGATGAGAGTCGCTTCTGCCTTGGTGCCAATGATGGTCGTATGCGTGTTTGGCGCCGTGCAGGTGAGCGCCACAATCAGGACTGCATACGACCGAGGCACACAGGGCCAACACCCGGCATCATAGTGTGGGGAGCGATCTCCTACACTGGCCGTACACCACTGGTGATCGTCGAGGGGACACTGAATAGTGCACGCTACATCCAAACCGTCATCGAACCCATCGTTCTACCATTTCTAGACCGGCAAGGGAACCGGCTATTCCAACAGGACAATGCACGTCCGCATGTATCCCGTGCCACCCAACGTGCTCTAGAAGGTGTAAGTCAACTACCCTGGCCAGCAAGATCTCCGGATCTGTCCCCCATTGAGCATGTTTGGGACTGGATGAAGCGTCGTCTCACGCGGTCTGCATGTCCAGCACGAACGCTGGTCCAACTGAGGCGCCAGGTGGAAATGGCGTGGCAAGCCGTTCCACAGGACTACATCCAGCATCTCTACGATCGTCTCCATGGGAGAATAGCAGCCTGCATTGCTGCGAAAGGTGGATATACACTGTACTAGTGCCGACATTGTGCATGCTCTGTTGCCTGTGTCTATGTGCCTGTGGTTCTGTCAGTGTGATCATGTGATGTATCTGACCCCAGGAATGTGTCAATAAAGTTTCCCCTTCCTGGGACAATGAATTCACGGTGTTCTTATTTCAATTTCCAGGAGTGTATTTTGTATGCAATCAAGAGCATGAAAAATCAAAAAAATAATGGCGTTGGTTGCATCGCAATACGTCAATTGCATCCTGAACACTGGACTCGCATTCGGGAGGAAGACGGTTCAATCCCGAGTCCGGCCATCCTGATTTAGGTTTTCCGTGATTTCTCTAAATCACTCCAGGCAAATGCCGGGATGGTTCCTCTGAAAGGGCACGGCCGAATTCCTTCCCCATCCTTCCCTAATCCGATGAGACTGATGACCACGCTGTCTGGTCTCCTTCCCCACAAACAACCAACCAATTGCATCCTGATAAATTGCGAAGCAAGCTCGACGCTTGAAATACACTCCTGGAAATTGAAATAAGAACACCGTGAATTCATTGTCCCAGGAAGGGGGAACTTTATTGACACATTCCTGGGGTCAGATACATCACATGATCACACTGACAGAACCACAGGCACATAGACACAGGCAACAGAGCATGCACAATGTCGGCACTAGTACAGTGTATATCCACCTTTCGCAGCAATGCAGGCTGCTATTCTCCCATGGAGACGATCGTAGAGATGCTGGATGTAGTCCTGTGGAACGGCTTGCCATACCATTTCCACCTGGTGCCTCAGTTGGACCAGCGTTCGTGCTGGACATGCAGACCGCGTGAGACGACGCTTCATCCAGTCCCAAACATGCTCAATGGGGGACAGATCCGGAGATCTTGCTGGCCAGGGTAGTTGACTTACACCTTCTAGAGCACGTTGGGTGGCACGGGATACATGCGGACGTGCATTGTCCTGTTGGAACAGCAAGTTCCCTTGCCGGTCTAGAAATGGTAGAACGATGGGTTCGATGACGGTTTGGATGTAGCGTGCACTATTCAGTGTCCCCTCGACGATCACCAGTGGTGTACGGCCAGTGTAGGAGATCGCTCCCCACACCATGATGCCGGGTGTTGGCCCTGTGTGCCTCGGTCGTATGCAGTCCTGATTGTGGCGCTCACCTGCACGGCGCCAAACACGCATACGACCATCATTGGCACCAAGGCAGAAGCGACTCTCATCGCTGAAGACGACACGTCTCCATTCTTCCCTCCATTCACGCCTGTCGCGACACCACTGGAGGCGGGCTGCACGATGTTGGGGCGTGAGCGGAAAACGGCCTAACGGTGTGCGGGACCGTAGCCCAGCTTCATGGAGACGGTTGCGAATGGTCCTCGCCGATACCCCAGGAGCAACAGTGTCCCTAATTTGCTGGGAAGTGGCGGAGCGGTCCCCTACGGCACTGCGTAGGATCCTACGGTCTTGGCGTGCATCCGTGCGTCGCTGCGGTCCGGTCCCAGGTCGACGGGCACGTGCACCTTCCGCCGACCACTGACGACAACATCGACGTACTGTGGAGACCTCACGCCCCACGTGTTGAGCAATTCGGCGGTACGTCCACCCGGCCTCCCGCATGCCCACTATACGCCCTCGCTCAAAGTCCGTCAACTGCACATACGGTTCACGTCCACGCTGTCGCGGCATGCTACCAGTGTTAAAGACTGCGATGGAGCTCCGTATGCCACGGCAAACTGGCTGACACTGACGGCGGCGGTGCACAAATGCTGCGCAGCTAGCGCCATTCGACGGCCAACACCGCGGTTCCTGGTGTGTCCGCTGTGCCGTGCGTGTGATCATTGCTTGTACAGCCCTCTCGCAGTGTCCGGAGCAAGTATGGTGGGTCTGACACACCGGTGTCAATGTGTTCTTTTTTCCATTTCCAGGAGTGTAAATGAAGCGTGCAGGTAGCACACGTCCTGAGACTCACGCGTGCACCTCACGATGCCGGTGATCGTGTGTGATTGACGTAGGAGTGTTAATGTATGGTGAGGTATTGTATGACAAGATCATTGACCGATATTTCATTGATGGCACTCCTAAAGGGGGATAGTTTAGCCCCTTCTTGAGCTGCACCTTACTTGAACTGGTCGTCCTCTTGTAATGTGTGAAATAAGGGGCTATCAGAATGATGGATGTCCTGCGCATAATATTTATTGTTGCGAAATGACAACTAGAGGTTCAATTAGTAGTAACACACTCGGTTTCACGTTTCTAAACCTCATAAGTTCTGAAATATGTGGCTTGTATAGGATAGCAACGGTATCAAAGTTTCTGACGTAATGCATCGCATATACTACTGTGCTCAGAGCAGGGGTTGCCTGCGCTGGCGCCTGTATCCTGCCGTAAACATACCAACTCACCACAGCACTCTCTACCTTCAGTGTACAAGCGTCTCCAAATATGGTCTGCTAAACTGCTCTCATACTGTTACGTAATTCACGTACGTTGCCACTTTAAAACCTGTTTTCTTGTGGCTTGTTATATTTGCTGTCAACTAGTCGATATGCCGGCCTCAAGTAATTAAGAAAAACTAGATATCACTTTAATTTATGGCTAATGTCACATAAATCCGACCGCAGCTGTGACACTGTATGCAGAACGCTACCCAGATCGGCGGTGTCTGTCCGTCACCTCGAACAATTGGCAACATCTGCAAGACACTCACGGAAACAGGAAGCTGGGCTCCCACAAAACGTCGACGTACAACGTCAGCGACTGGCAGTGGAAACGTAATCGCTGTTCTGGCTGCTGTAGCGCACAATCCTCAGGTGGGTGTACGAGAAATTGCACGAGGTGTAGGAATAAGGCACAGCAGTGTGTGCAGATTCTTGCATCGACATCGGTTTCATCCGTTCCATATCTCAGAGCACCAAGAACCGTACGGGATGACTTTGAATCCCGCACTGCATTCTGTCGTTTTGCACTTCAGCATTTGCAAGGTAATCCAGTATTCCTAAGCAATACGTTGATTAGGGACGAGGCTTCATTTACGTCATGGTAATGTGAATCTGCGGAACATGCACTACTGGTCCGTGCAAAATCCACACTGGATTCGCCAAGTTGCTCATCAGCGACAGTGGAATGTCATTGTTTGGTGCGGTATCATTGCTAACTGTATTGTAGGTCCCTATTTTTACCGTGGAACGTTGAATGGACAGCGATATTCATCATTTCTTCAGCAAAAACTAGCATTCCTCATGGAGAATCTGGGGTTCGAAACTCGTCTATCAATGTGGTTACAACATGATGGATGTCCCGCACACAATGCAAAAGATGCCAGAGACGTTCTAGATGCGACATTTCCTAGTAGGTGGATGGGGCGGGAGGTATTATGCGATGGCCAGCACGGTCCCCCGACTTGACGCCATTAGACTTCTTCCTCTGGGGCGTAGTGGTTCAAATGGTTCAAATGGCTCTGAGCACTATGCGACTTAACTTCTGAGGTCATCAGTCGCCTAGAACTTAGAACTAATTAAACCTAACTAACCTAAGGACATTACACACATCCATGCCCGAGGCAGGATTCGAACCTGCTACCGTAGCAGTCGTTCGGTTCCAGACTGCAGCGCCTAGAACCGCACGGCCACTCCGGCCGGCCGGGGCGTAGTGAGAGAGAGAGAGTGTGTCAAGAACGCCCAACGACAGTAGAGGATATGCAACATCGTATTACTGCGGCGTGTGCCACAATACCTTTAGAAACTCTACAATCTGTGCAACAATCTCTCGTTACCCGTCCGCAAACGTGTATTGATGCTAACGGAGGCCACTTCGAACTATGTTGACGTGACACAGTTTCATTGGTGAAGATGTGAGTGTATTTTCTATGCTGGATGTAATGCACAACAACACAGTTTCTGTGGGCGACAGGGCACTAGTAAATGTGTTCAGCAAAGTAAATTCAACTGTGTTATCTCTAATTGTAGCTCTAGTTGCCATTTCGCTAGAATAAACATACATTTACAATATGAAAAACGTAGCTTTGCGTTGGACATGTTACTTGTTTATTTCTGTGGATTGTGCATACCTTTCCATTGTGTGAGCCCCTGACATAGGCAGCGTGAGGAGTAATTAAAATGATGTTGTGTATTTAATAGTAACGTCATATTCTAGCTTTTTGGATTTACCCAGTGGGAAAATTACTTGGGTAAGGTGAAGGCTTATACTATTACACTATTTCTAATTGCAACTAAACTTTCACATATTAAATATTCAACGGTCGGTCCTTGTTTTTAAGTGAACCTGGAGAAATTTTTTATTTAATAAAGATGTCTTTCCGGATACTGTTTTTTTGGTAGCCTGGCACCTTCCTACCAACTCCCTGCCTGCTAAAGTATTCACAAAAAGTTCTAAAGTGTAACTTATGGCACAGAAATACAGTTCTGGAAATGAGTTGGTCGCGAATTAATTTATTCACTGTTTCGCTTTTCGATACATCATCATCAGAACACAGCTGTGGCGAGAACAAGAAATACAGTATAAGAAATACTGATGGTAAATATTTTCATCCATAATGCAGCGATTTCTGCTTATACTTACAATGAAGTTCAAATTAAAGTTCACGAAAGTCAGTGAAAATGAGACTCTAATACTTATGAACGTAAGGGCCAAACAGCCTATGCATCAAATAACGTATCTATGAACAAAACAACACAGACTCCACATGGCTTTAACAGTCGTACTCAGAATAAATTGCATATCAAAGAATATGACCACTATGAAAAAAGTGAAGTGGCGTATCGACCAACTACATCTACATAGAAACTCCAAAGCCACCATTAGGTGCGTGGCGAAGGGTACCCTGTACCACAAGTTGTTATTTCCCCTCCTGTTCCACTTGCAGATAGAGCGAGGGAAAACCGACTGTCTGTAAGCCTCCGTAATTTCTCGTATCTTATTTTCGTGGTCCTTACGCGCAATGTATGTAGGCGGGAGCAGAATCGTTCGGCAGTCAACTTCAAATGCCAGTTCTGTAAATTTTCTTAATAGTGTTTCTCGAAAAGAACGCCGCCTTCCCTCCAGGAATTCATATTTGTGTTCCTGAAGCTTCTCCGTAACACTTACGTTTTGTTCAACCTACTGGTAACAAATCTAGCAGCCCTCCTCTGAATTGCTTCGATGTCTTCCTACAATCCGACCTGGTACGCTCCCAAACAATTGAGCAGTTCTCAAAAAATATGTCGCATCACCGTCCTATATGCGGTCTCGTTTACAGGTGAACCACTCTTTGTTATAACCCTCCCAATAAACCGAAGTCAATAATTTGCCTTCCCTAACACAGTTTTCACATGCTCGTTCCATCTCTCATCGCTTTGTAACATTAAGCCCAGATACTTAAACAACTTGACTGTTACATGAAGTCGCAACTAATAAGAAGTCATACAGGTGTGATGATGGTAAGTTCCAATGGGACCAAACTGCTGAAGTCATCGGTCCCTAGGCTTACAAGCTACTTAATCTAACTTAAACTAACTTACGCTAAGGACAACACACACACACCCATGCCCGAGGGAGGACCTAAACTCCGACGGGGGGAGTCACGTGAGCCGTGGCAACGTGCCTCAGACCGCTTGGCTATCACGCATTGTATACAGGTGTAATCCATTACAATGCCAAAGTAATAAAATACTACGAAATAGGTTGCGTCGTGTAAATGTAGACAGTATATGCAGTACAAATACAGACATCAAGACAGCATTACGTAGATATTACACGACAGACACAGAAAAGATAGAGTGTACACATGGTTCAAATAGCTCTGAGCACTATGGGACTTTGCCGGCCGAAGTGGCCGTGCGGTTAAAGGCGCTGCAGTCTGGAACCGCAAGACCGCTACGGTCTCAGGTTCGAATCCTGCCTCGGGCATGGATGTTTGTGATGTCCTTAGGTTAGTTAGGTTTAACTAGTTCTAAGTTCTAGGGGACTAATGACCTCAGCAGTTGAGTCCCATAGTGCTCAGAGCCATTTGAACCACTGTGGGACTTAACGTCTGAGGTCATCAGTCCCCTAGAACTTAGAACTACTTAAACCTAACTAACCTAACGACATCACACATATCCTTGCCCAAGGCAGGATTTGAACCTGCGACCGTAGCGGTCGCGCGGTTCCAGGCTGTAGCGCCTAGAACCACTCGACCACCTCGGCCGGCTAGAGTGTACAGTCAATACGAAAATGGCACATACTTCTTTTTTATCTTTTCTTCGTTTATAATGCAACTTTCAAATTCTGAAGGTGGCAGAGGTAAAATACAGGGAGCGAAAGACTATTTACAATTCGCACAGAAATCAGATGACAGTTATAAGAGTCGACGAAAATGAAAGAGAAGCAGTGGTTGGGAAGGGAGTGAGACAGAGTTGTAGCCTTTTCCCGATGTTATTCAATCTGTATATTGAGCAAGCAATAAAGGAAACAAAAGAAAAATTCGGAGTTGATATTAAAATCCATGGAGAAGAAATAAAAACTTTGAGGTTCGCCGATGACATTGTAATTATGTCAGAGACAGCAAAGGACTTGGAAGAGCAGTTCAACGGAATGGACAGTGTCTTGAAAGGAGGATATAAGATGAACATCAACAAAAGCAAAACTAGGGTAATGGAATGTGGTCGAATTAAGTCGGGTGATGCTGAGGTAATTAGATTAGGAAATGAGACACACAAAGTAGTAAAGGAGTTTTGCTATTTGGGGAGCAAAATAACTGATGATGGTCGAAGTAGAGAGGATATAAAATGTAGACTGGCAATGGCAGGGAAAGCGTTTCTGAAGAAGAGAAATTTGTTAACATCGAGTATCGATCTAAGTGTCAGGAAATCGTTTATGAAAGTATTTGTATGGAGTGTAGCCATGTATGGAAGTGAAACGTGGACGATAAATAGTGTAGACAAGAAGAGAATAGAAGCTTTCAAAATGTGGTGCTGCAGAAGAATGCTGAAGATTAGATGGGTAGATCACATAACTAATGAGGAGGTATTGAATAGTATTGGGGAGAAGAGGAGTTTGTGGCACAACTTAACTAGAAGGAGGGATCGGTTGGTAGGACATATTATGAGGCATCAAGGGATCACCAATTTAGTATTGGAGGGCGGCGTGGAGGGTAAAAATCATAGAGGGAGACCAAGAGATGAATACACTAAGCAGATTCAGGAGGATGTAGGTTGCAGTAGGTACTGGGAGATGAAGCAGCTTGCACAGGATAGAGTAGCATGGAGAGCTGCATCAAACTAGTCTCAGGACTGAAGACCACAATAACTACAGCAACAATACAACTGTGATAAAGGCAGTATGATTATCCCCTATTTAGTTTGTGCCTGGTTGTGCTAGATATGTACCTTTTTTATGTTAAAACTCTTGCATACTTCGTTGTTGTTACTATTATATTCTTAGGAATCTGTGACACATTGGAAGTACGGCTGAGATCAAGATAAATTTTGAGGTGTTGAGGTGGGAGTGGGGGCAAGGACAGAGAGACTGGACTCGCCGCGGAACCGCACTCTAGAAGCGCGGCTGCCACGCTTTGCAGCTCGACCACAGCCGAAAGCTGCCGGAGTTGCGCGACTGCTCCGCCAGCCACCGTGTGGATTAACTATTCAGATCCCTCGAATCCTGCTCTGAGCGTCTCTCTTCCGCGTTGCCCTGCTTCTGACCACAATATTCACGCACTGATTCGTTCCAGCTGCCTACGGCTTCCGAGACGGCGGGCGGCGCACAGTGTTTGCGGTGGAGAGGCCGCCCGGAGCGGTGCAGCGGCGGTCAGTGCTCCTCGGTCCCCCGAGCTGTCATCACAGCCCCCACCCCCGCCGCCGCCGCCGCCCCCACCACGGAGCCGGCGGCCGCTTACCACCGGCGCCCCACAACCGGTTTGTGTAACATTTCCTGCCGGCGCACGAGCGTCTGGCCGGCGTTCACCGACCCGTTCCCCCTACCCCACTACCACCTCCTTCCGACGTTGTAACAGCTCTTTGCTCACGAAAAGTGAAAACTCGCTCGCCGAATAAAGGTGGATTCACACTTGCTGGAACGTTACAGTCACGTTTTTGAACGTCGACGGTCAGAGGAATTCCTGAGAATTCACATTACACAGAAAGTCAACGTGGAAGAACGTTTGTGACGTTACAACTTGGTCATAAAATACTCACCAGAGGCGCTATTCCGTAGTTCAGGGTACACCGTCATAAAACGCCAAAATTTACTTTAAAGCAGTTTTCAACGATTGCTGTTGGACTTGAAGATGAAGAACAGAGAGAAAAAAACAGTATGTATTGGAAAAATGTTGAAAAATCGAGACCGTGAACGAGGTTTCCACAGTCTTTACAAGGAGCAGAAATAGGAGACGTCATCGTTGTATAGATATTTCAGAATTTCGAGACAATCGCTTTCTACCAGTTAAGTAAGATGAAATTCAAGATTTAGGCGTCCTGTATCAGCTCGACAGACGCTGATGGTTTCCCTACAGTATGTCTAGATGTACAGTTACGTGCTGCCGGTCGTTGTTGCCGAGCAGTTCTAGGCGCTTCAGTCTGGAACCGCGCTGCTGCTGCGGTCGCAGGTTAGAAGCCTGCCTCGGGCTTGGTTGTGTATGATGTCCTTAGGATAGTTAAGATTTAAGTAGTTCTAAGTCTAGGGACTGATGACTTCAGATGTTAAGCCCCATAGTGTTTACAGCCTTTCGAACAGTATGTACTTGAACTACGTTTACATATATTTCTGTTACCTGGTGTTCGTCGTTAATTTATTACGAATCTTGTTTCAAACTTTCGCATGCCGTATTAATTCACTCCCGTTTTTTCTTTAGCTATTCCACTGGAAAGATCTTGAGATGCTGCGGCCTGCCGCGAACTCCTCTCTTGTGCCAACCTCTTCATCTCAGAATAGTTTCTGCAGATGACTCCCTCAATTACTTGTTTGATGTATTCTAATTTTTTCTTTTCTCTACCGTTTTCGCCCTCTGCGGCTCCCTCTAGTACCATGGAAGTTATTCCCTGATCTTAATACGTGTCCTCCTTCTTGTCAGTGTTTTCTATGTGTACCTTTTTTTCGTCGATTCTGTGGAGAATCCCCTCATACTTTACCTACATCTATAACTACAAACATACTCCGCAAACCACCGTACGGTGTATGGCGAAGTGTACCCTCCACCACTATTGTCATTTCCTGTCCTGTTCGACTTGCAAATTAGGTGGGGGGAAAAGCGACTATCTATAAGCCTCCATAGGAACCCAGATTTCTCTCACCGTATCTTCGCTTTCTTTACGCGACATGTAAGTTATCGGCAATAGAATCATTCTGCAGTCGGCCTCAAATGTCGGTTCTCCAAATGTCCGCAACATTGCCTCGCGAAAAGAGCGTCGTCTTCCATCCAGGGATTCCCAATCGAGTTCACAAAACGTTCTCATAGTTCATGCGTGCTGATCGAACCTACCGCTAACAAATCTAGCATCACGCCTCTCACTTCCTTCGATGTTTCCCTGCAAAGCACCTGGTGGGGCTGCTAAACACACGAGCAGCAATCTGTAATGAATCGCACTAGCGTTACAGATACCGTCCCAAAATTATTCCAATGCAACGAAGAGAAGCATTCGCCTTCCCGACTAACAAACCAATGTGCTCATTCCAATTCATAACGATTTTCAGCATAACGGCCAGATATTTAATCGACATGATTGTGCAAACCAGCACATTAAAAATGCTGTATTCCCACATTATGTAATTTTTTTCCCACTCATCTAAATTAACTTAAATTTTTCTACGTTTGAGCAAGCTGCCATTCACCACACCAACTAGAATTTCTGTCCAAGCCGTATTCTATCCTCCCGCAGTCAATCAACACCTTCCCCTACAACAGCTTCATCAGCAAACAGCAGTAAAGTGCTGCTCACGCTGTCCGTCAGATCATTTATGTATATAGAAAATAAGAGCTGTCCCGTCACACTACCCTTGAGCACTCCTGACGATACTCTAATCTCTGATGAACACTCGCCGTACAGGAAAACGTACTGGTTTCTATTACTTAAAAAGTCTTCCAGCCACTCACATATCTGGAAACTTAATCTGAAAGCTCGGACTCTTCGTCAACAGTTCATCTAATTTTCAACATTTCCTTGTAGCGCCACATCTCAAACGCTCAGATTACCTCCTGCTTAGGTTTTCGCTTACGACTGAATAAAAAGAAAAAAAAAATACGGCACAATTTGACTAACAGAATGGATAGGTTGCTAGAGCACATCTTGAAGTCCTGAAGCAGCAATGAATTGTGACTTTGGTGACTCAAGGAAGTACATGTGAGTGTGTGTTTGGGGGGGGGGGGGGGTAGATAAAAGTTTTAGAATGAGAGTGGCATGAATACAGCAAGCAGATTCAAATGGCTACAAGTTTCGAAAAGCTATGCAGCAATGAAGAGGCTTGCACGGAACAGACCACCATGGGGAGTTGCATTAAATAAGAAGACCACAACAATAATAAATCTACATCATAACACTAAGAACGAAAATATGATTTTTTAAGGAGGAGTGAGTAAAAATTTATTACAAACATTTCTGCTTCCACTGAAATTCGATCATGAAAGGCCACTATTCGGATTCTCTCTGAAGACAGTATCATAATAAATTCACTGGCCACATGATTTAATATCCATACTGAAACCTTATCATTTGATACTCCTGCGATGCGCTTGCAGTTTCCAAGTAATACATTGTCACGTGTCACAAGAAGAGAAGACACTCTTTTCTCGCTCGCTTTATTTACCAGCGAATGTGGACAAAACAACTGAGAAATCTTCGATTACTTTGTGCTAGAAAAGAAAAAAGAGCAGTAAGTTTCATTTTCCTTCGCCTGAGTTGTCACAGAGAGCAAATGTTTGATTTACGTTGAGACGTTTAAACTCGGTATTCCGCGTTTTATTGCTGAAAGAGACAACAACCACAGTTCGGGATCATTAGGAGAATCAGCTACAAACAAAAGCCAATAAATGAGATTTCATGGATTATTACAGTGACTCAGAGGAACTGCCGCACCGCAAACATTAATTAAGAGTATTTGTCGCTATCGCGTTACTATCGCTGACGATACCAAAATCCGAGCTTCCCAATTTGCTTTCAGTTGGCTGAGTTTCTCGAGACGAAGTTGCAAACTTCGAGAGCGAGCTAATTATGATAAATCCGGCTCGAAGCTCCTCTTCCAATCGCGATTGCAGCTACAGATCCATCGCAGTAACTTTCAACCGCTCGCAAGATGGCAACGGAAGGGATGCCTGGGGCGGGGGTGCAGCGGGGGAGGGGGGCCGGAAGAGTAGTTTAAGGGGGTGGGAGCACAGCAGTAATACGTGAGACACATAGATGTATCGAGGAAGAACACTTCTCTCACTATAATGTCAACCGACGTGCTACACCAAAAAGTGTGATAGAATGTGCTTTGTGTCCCAATCTGTTTTATCCAGTTAGGGAATGAGTGATTGAATAAGTTGTTGATTTATAGCGTACACGTGCGAAATGAAGAAACAGAAACACTGTACTCCTGTTGGGCAATTTACATTCCATGTAGATTATAGTACACGGGAGCGTTCTAGACAATGGTTCACTATCTAATTCTGTTGACATGTAAGAAGGATTTAATGAGTTGTCACTTTCTGTTGTCTGACTGCCAAATTACTTACCCTACTGGCATGAGAATCACCCGAGAATCGTGCGGAGTTCACAGGAAATTTGTTGCGCTTACCTGAAAATAAGAGGAACCAAAATTAATAAATGTTATTTCGTAAAATCTTACTCAAACAACACATTTGAATGTGACACGGTAGATACTAATATTTCATAAAAACATAAGAGTACCCACATTAATAGGGAAGTAACTGATTTAGAGAATTCGTGCACCACTGCTTTGAAGCTCCAACTGCATTATTTACTTATTTCTAGCTCATATACCTCTAGGTCTGCTAACTCAAAACTACAGCACACACTTAATTTTTATTCTGCATACCGCGACAAAATTACTTAATAACTAAATAAATAAACTTCCTAATTAATAATTAAGGTCTCGAATCTTTCTTAACTGCAGTATAGTCCGAAATGCATACCTCCAGGGGTCTATAGAGGTTGTAGATACTGACATTCCCCAACAATTACCATCCCACATGCAGTTCAAAACATCTCTACATTGCGATATTCACTAGTATTCAGTTATATGCTTGTCAGTTTTACTTCTCTCTCGTCCCTTTTATTAAACAAAGCCTACCGAAATTCCTTCACAAAAGAAGACGAAGTAAATATTCCGGATTTAGAAAGAAGAACAGCTGCCAACATGGGTAACTTTGAAGCAGATATCCTAGGAGTAGTGACGCAACTCAAAAACATTTAATGGTTCAAATGGTTCAAATGGCTCTGAGCACTATGGGACTTAACTGCTGAGGTCATCAGTCCCCTAGAACTTAGAACTACTTAAACCTAACCAACCTAAGGACATCGCACACATCCATGCCCGAGGCAGGATTCGAACCGGCGACCGTAGCGGTCGTGCGGTTCCAGACTGTAGCGCCTTTAACTGCTCGGCCACTCCGGCCGGCAAACATTTAATGAAAACAAGTCTTCCGCTCCAGTCTATATACCAATTAGGTTCCTTTCAGAGTATGCTGATGCAATAGCTCCATACTTAACAGTCATTTACAACCGCTCACTCAATGAAAGATCCGTACCCAAAGACCGGAAAGTTGCACAGGTCACACCGATATTTAAGAAGCGTAGCAGGAGTAAACCACTAAATTACAGGCCCATATCATTAACGTCAATATGCTGCAGCATTTTGGAACATATACTGTGTTCGGACATTATAAATTATCTGGAAGACAACAGTCTACTGACACACAATCAATACGGATTTAGAAAACCTGCTTCTTGTGAAACACAACTAGCTCTTTACACACACGAAATACTGAGTGCTACTGGCAAGGGATTTCAAATTGATTCCGTATTTCTGTATCACCAGAAGGCATTTGATACTGTACCACACAAGCGGCTTGTAATCAAATTGAGTGCTTATGGAATATCGTCTCAGTTATGTGACTGGATTCGAGATTTCCTGGCAGAGAGGTCGCAGTAATTGGCACAAAGTCATCGAGTAAAAAAAGAAGTGATTTTTGGTGTTCCCCAATGTAGAGTTATAGGCCCTCTGCTGTTCCTTATCCACATAAAAGATTTACGAAACAATCTGAGCCCCTGTCTTACATTGTAGCAGATGATGCTGTCATTTATCGTCTGCCGGCCGAAGTGGCCGTGCGGTTAAAGGCGCTGCAGTCTGGAACCGCAAGACCGCTACGGTCGCAGGTTCGAATCCTGCCTCGGGCATGGATGTTTGTGATGTCCTTAGGTTAGTTAGGTTTAACTAGTTCTAAGTTCTAGGGGACTAATGACCTCAGCAGTTGAGTCCCATGGTGCTCAGAGCCATTTGAGCCATTTATCGTCTAATAAAGTCATCAGAAGATCAAAACAAATTGCAAAACCATTTAGAAAAGACATCTGCAGGGTGCAAAAACTGGCAATTGACACTAAGTAATGAAAAGTGTGAGGTCATCCACATGAGTGCTAAAAGGAATCCGTTAAATTTCGGTTATACAATAATCAATGAACTCCACAGGCCGTAAATCAACTAAATACCTAGGAATTACAATTACGAGCTACTTAATCTGGAAAGAACACACAGAAAATTTTGTTGGGAAAGCAAACCAAAAACTACTTTTTATTGGCAGAACACTTAAAAATGAAAAAGATCTACTAAAGAGACTGGCTATACTACGCTTATCCATTCTCTTTTGGAGTACTGCTGCGTGGTGTGGGATCATTACCAAATATTATTAATGGATTATACCGAGAAGCTTTAAAGAGTAGTAGGCGTTTTATATTATCGAGAAACAGGGAGTGAGTGTCACAGACACGAAACAGGAACTGGGATGGACATCATTAAAACAAGGGTGTTTTTCGTTGCGGCGAAATTTTGTTACGAAATTTCGACCACCAACTTTCTCCTCCGAATGCGAAAATATTTTGTTGACACCGAAATACTGAGAGAGAAACGATCATCATAATAAAATAAGGAAAATAAGGGAAATCAGAGTTCGCACGGAATGATTTTTTTTCTCACCGCAGTTTTTGAGACTGGTATAATAGAGAATTATGGCGAAGGTGATTCGGTGAAACCTCTGTCAGACACTTAAGTGTGATTTGCACAGTATCTATATAGATGTAGGGGATAAACCCTCAGCATGATACTTTTCGGGTATTTTGCTTGTCGTTGTTGTTGTTGTGGTCTTCAGTCTAGAGAGTAGTTTGATGCAGCTCTACATACTACTCTATCCTGCTCAAGCCTCTTCATCTCCGAATAACTACTGCAACCTACATCCTTCTGAATTTGCTTAGTGTATTCATCTCTTGGTCTCCCTCTACGATTTTTACCCTCCACGCTCGCCTCCAAATTTAATTGGTAATCCATTGATGCCTCAGAAGGCGTTCTACCAACCGATCCCTTCTTCTAGTCAAGTTGTTCCACAAATTTCTTTTCTCCCCAATTCTGTTCAGTACCTCCTAAGTAGTTACGTGATCTACCCATCTAATCTTCAGCATTCTTCTGTAGCACCACATTTCGAAAGCTTCTATTCTCTTCTTCTCTAAACTAGTTATCGTCCATGTTTCACTTCCATACATGGCTACACACCGTACAAATACTTTCAGAAAAGACTTCCTGACACTTAAATCTATACTCGATGTTAACAAATTTCTCTTCTTCAGAAAGGCTTTCCTTGCTGTAACCAGTCTACATTTTATATCCTCTCTACTTCGACAGTCATCAGTTATTTTGCTTCCCAAATAGCAAAAATCATTTACTACTTTACGTATTTCATTTCCTAATCTAATGCCCTCAGCATCATCTGATTTATTCGGCTACATTCCATTATCCTCGTTTTGCTTTTGTTGATTTTTATCTTATATCCTTCTTTCAAGGCACTGTTCATTCCATTCAGCTACTCCTTTGCGATCTCTGACAGAATTACAAACCTCAAAGTCCTTATTTCTTCCCCATGGATTTTTATTCCTTCTCCAAATTTTAAGAAAAGAATGTAAGGCACGTGTGCCTTGTGCCTAAAGTGCTTCCTACGTCAGGAATATCGATCAGACATGGTAGCAGATGTAATATTTGCTGAAGGATCACGAAGCACTAGATAAGTGTTGAAGTTGGTGTTAGTAGTATTTATTGCCGTACATACAGGGAACACAATCAAGTTACACATATACACCCTATGCGTTCAAATACGTGGACTAATGTCCATACCCTCTAAGAAAATGAATCGTACGACTCGAGAGTAGAAAATAATTCATTTGAAGCCTTTCCTTCATTTTGGGAAAAGTTCATAGAGCTGTTCTCCTGTTCCTCCTGTCATTCTTGAGCTATAGCCTCACCCTGTGTGACCACAATCGATCACCTCAGCAGCAGTCGACATGCAACATACGAGTTCCTACGCTTAACTGCATTGTAGAAATCGCAGAATTCATGCGTAGCCTCACGAAAATTATATACAGAGATGTTCTGAGGAGCGCAATGAAATAATCCGGACGAGTTTGAAATGGACGAGTGCTCCCGTTTTTCAGGCGACCGTCATACCTGAACATATTTGGCAAGCAGCTCGGTCAAGTTTTTAGTGTCACGCTTTAGTGCACTCCGTTAAGAAATGGAGATAAAACGACAAAAAATTATAATTACGTAGATTAAAGAATATGAAGCACTTGAGGCAGAAAATTAATTCATAAAATTCCGTAATTAGAGTGATCACATTTGCATATCAATTTTATGTATGATGTGGTGGCGGCCGAGAGATGATAAACAGATAAGGGATACACAGGCATAGAGGAGCATTTTTCCCTGATTTTTGCGAGTGGATACCAACTTGCACCAAAAAATTATTTAAATATGTGCTTCTACATGTGCTACCATGTCATGCACAATAGTCGGACGACCGACACAGTCATCATCTTCAAGTGCAGCGTGTTTTGCTTTTGTGAGTCACTCGCTGTCGGGACTTCAATCGGACTGTGAACTGTTGCTGGTCTCATGCCGCTATTTATAGCTGAGTTCGACTCCAGACGGCCGCTAGCTTTGATATTCGGTGAAAAGCGAATTCTCTCAGTTTTTCCAGCTCTGGTGGATGCGACAGCTGATGAGATCTTAATAAACTGAGTGCTGGACTTCAAGCCTTCTTTAAATTGCAGTCTCCATCCCCGTTCATGAGGTTACCTGACATTTTTATTTATACAGACGCCTTAATTATGGTGTCCCAGAAACGTTACGTTTGCACCATGGTACCGCTTTTTCATTTCATGATTATGTTTCAGAGACTGCTGGGTGACAGCCGATTTGTTCGTTCTATTCGATTGGCAGAAAAATCTTTGATGACGTGATTGCAAAATTTTGTGTGGATTCTCGACAGTCCATAATAATAAGAGACAGGAATGGAGCCAAACCTGAACCTCACGGGACTCCTTTAGTGATTTCACCCTTGTTACTAAACGTTTTTGTCCTTCTAACATTGTTTGAATTATTCAGCATAACCTATGGCTTTCTGTTCGTTAAGCATGATTCAGAATAGTTCGGTTTCAAGCGATTAATGTGATTATGAAGAGAAGTAGAAACTGGGCTCTAACATGGAAACAAAGCGCTTTCGGACCCATGTTCATGTGAAACGTCCGAGTAAGGAGAAAGCCACTTACTTCACATGACAAGGGACATTTTATAGATCAATTTGACCTGTGTTATAGTAGAATGTTGGAGAAATACACTGTCCGCTCTAATAACATGAAGGAAATAGTTTGTCGACTGTGTTTGTAATGTATCGATTTACTGAGTCATAATTTTCCATAGCACAAGTTTATCAGTCATTTGTGTAATACACTCCTGGAAATGGAAAAAGGAACACATTGACACCGGTGTGTCAGACCCACCATACTTGCTCCGGACACTGCGAGAGGGCTGTACAAGCAATGATCACACGCACGGCACAGCGGACACACCAGGTATCGCGGTGTTGGCCGTCGAATGGCGCTAGCTGCGCAGCATTTGTGCACCGCCGCCGTCAGTGTCAGCCAGTTTACCGTGGCATACGGAGCTCCATCGCAGTCTTTAACACTGGTAGCATGCCGCGACAGCGTGGACGTGAACCGTATGTGCAGTTGACGGACTTTGAGCGAGGGCGTATAGTGGGCATGCGGGAGGCCGGGTGGACGTTCCGCCGAATTGCTCAACACGTGGGGCCGTGAGGTCTCCACAGTACATCGTTGTTGTCGCCAGTGGTCGGCGGAAGGTGCACGTGCCCGTCGACCTGGGACCGGACCGCAGCGACGCACGGATGCACGCCAAGACCGTAGGATCCTACGCAGTGCCGTAGGGGACCGCACCGCCACTTCCCAGCAAATTGGGGACACTGTTGCTCCTGGGGTATCGGCGAGGACCATTCGCAACCGTCTCCATGAAGCTGGGCTACGGTCCCGCACACCGTTAGGCCGTTTTCCGCTCACGCCCCAACATCGTGCAGCCCGCCTCCAGTGGTGTCGCGACAGGCGTGAATGGAGGGACGAATGGAGACGTGTCGTCTTCAGCGATGAGAGTCGCTTCTGCCTTGGTGCCAATGATGGTCGTATGCGTGTTTGGCGCCGTGCAGGTGAGCGCCACAATCAGGACTGCATACGACCGAGGCACACAGGGCCAACACCCGGCATCATGGTGTGGGGAGCGATCTCCTACACTGGCCGTACACCGCTGGTGATCGTCGAGGGGACACTGAATAGTGCACGGTACATCCAAACCGTCATCGAACCCATCGTTCTACCATTCCTAGACCGGCAAGGGAACTTGCTGTTCCAACAGGACAATGCACGTCCGCATGTATCCCGTGCCACCCAACGAGCCCTAGAAGGTGTAAGTCAACTACCCTGGCCAGCAAGATCTCCGGATCTGTCCCCCATTGAGCATGTTTGGGACTGGATGAAGCGTCGTCTCACGCGGTCTGCACGTCCAGCACGAACGCTGGTCCAACTGAGGCGCCAGGTGGAAATGGCATGGCAAGCCGTTCCACAGGACTACATCCAGCATCTCTACGATCGTCTCCATGGGAGAATAGCAGCCTGCATTGCTGCGAAAGGTGGATATACACTGTACTAGTGCCGACATTGTGCATGCTCTGTTGCCTGTGTCTATGTGCCTGTGGTTCTGTCAGTGTGATCATGTGATGTATCTGACCCCAGGAATGTGTCAATAAAGTTTCCCCTTCCTGGGACAATGAATTCACGGTGTTCTTATTTCCATTTCCAGGAGTGTAGATCAACTGCAAAGACACTAACTTTCATATATACATTTGTAGATGTTCGACGCATGAAATGCTACATTGTCTTTGAATATTAAGAAAGTACTGTTGAACAAAATAGAGCACAGTAGGCAGAACATCAGTAGCCGAGTCCTGGGCGAGATGTGACGGTGATCGGACGGTTTAGCTGAGAAGCACTGGGTCAGAGCAAATAATTTCCTTTTGAAGATGAGAAAATCTGAGTAGCGGAGAATGGCTAAGAAGTTAGTATTATTGGAGGAAAGATTTTTGGAATTTGATTTTGATGCCGAAACGACTCAGCAACAAAAAAGGTATTTGTCGCATTGCTCTGTGTGCATATAGCGATTATTGTGGTTTGTTAACTTTGATTGTTCAGTTACTTCGAGTGTTAGGTAAAGGAGACGATTTGTCAGTCATATGTCCAAGGTGTTAGCGAGTTCCTTCCACTGTTGTTAGTCAGTACGAGATTTTGATTTAATGATTTAACCCTCGAGTAGGTGCGTCTATGCATAAAGCGCACAACATCAAACAGCACTGTCTTGTACCGTTGCATTGTTGTTTTACAATTGTGAGCCCAAATCTATACTTTCATCATTACATCAGGTACCACAGGTAAGTAGCGTTGTGATACGTCCAAGTGAGCAGCACTAATATAAAATAAAAAGCGAGCTAGAAGAGAAAAAATTTACGATCCGTGCTACAAAATGACGCAGATTCCGAGGTAGCGCACAATTCCATTATTGTTGTCAAAGAGATAATTAGTAATCGAATAAGTGTTTGGCAAAAATCTGATGCAAATATGCTGTATAATGCTCCAAGGGGCTCATTGCTGTAGGGTAACACTCGTACACGGCGACGGAATGATACGATGAAAATTTATTTTACTATTGTTTAATTAAACAGCAATATAGCTCATATAAGTTGACTAATTACACTGATAATAAACTGCGATTCTGCTCTTACATATTTACCTTTGTGACGTAAAGACAGCTATTCTTTATATATGTACAAAGTAAGCCGCGCTCGCTCTTGTTAAGAAAATCGGCAAGACTACTCGACGGTTAACAGTAAAACTGATGTCAATTTTGTACTTCAATAACGCTTGGCGTCTGTGATAGGGTTAAAAAGAGTAATTTTATTAAAATTAGTTTAAATGTTGGATCTGAAATTTTGAGAAAATTAAATAAGATGAGGTATCATTTTTACATTTACAGACATCCTTTTCGTTTTCTTAAATGACATATATGTTTCATACATTTCAATGCAGTTAATACTACGGGCGCTGTTAGCTATGAACAGAACTACATGTGGATAGCATGTTTTCTTTCTTGACAAGCGGTAAATTGTAGGACATAGTGCAGTGCTTTTCTCTTTCAGCTTGTTATATCGGGTAAGTCATTATCGGGGCCTAATTACGGAACTCATTTGGAAGCAGATTTCCTGGTCGCGTGCAGTGAAATGAATTAGACGTAAACACAATCTCGACACGTAATGTATAGCCACTCTGAGTGAGCATTTCAGCGACAAATTTAGTTTCGTTTTATACTGTCTGTGTTCAAAGTTTCTTTAGTTAGAAATCTCTAAATTACATAATTATCATTTTATTACATACATTCCGCAATTTCCCATCCTCAATATGTTTTCATTCGATACTCTCCCACGTAACACATTTTATGTGTGAGGAACATTTCCTGAAGGTTTGGTCATACCTTTTTGTTACACTCTCTATAATAAACTAACTTGCCACCGCTCAAATGAAAGATAGTCGAGCGTCACCTTAAAATCCTAGATCTATGTATCACCTTACTTTCTCATTGTTCAGTACCAGGCTTGACGACGAAACGTTATGTTGACGTCCTAGTAGGAGAAACACGCACCAATTTGACGGTGACATTTGTTCCGTGAAGGCCTGTTGCCATGCAGCGTGAATCGGCTTTTCAGTACGATCCCACAGAGTGGCAGACCAAACGCTACGTACCGTGTGTCGATAAGGTAAGTCCATGGGCTTCGGCAGCTTTGATATCTTCATCTCTATAGGTTCCTCAATTATGCTGCCCCAGAAAGTTGGATTTGCACCATGATGTTGGTTTCATAGTATTTAATTTCATGATTATGCTCCAGGCAGTACTCCGCAACCGCTGATTCGCTTGGTTGGTTTAGTCGGTTGCCAGAAAATCATTGTTTGAGATGTGAATGCACTGTTATGTGAGGTTTCTCGACAGCTCATAATAATGAACAGAAGTCGGGCCAATCCTGAACGTTGTGAGACACCCACGTGATTTCTCCCTTGTCACTAAAATTTTTTCTCCTTCCAATATTGTTTGGCTTATTCAGCACAACTTTTCGCATGCTGCTCCATTAAGTTTCGGGAATGCAGCCACATGAATTCTACTTCTTCAAGCTGAAGAAGTAGAATTCATGTGGCTGCATTCCCGAAACTTAATGGAGCAGTCTTTGCGCCGCGAAAACCTGAAGTTTCGCATGCTGTTTCTTCAAAAAAAAAAAAAAAAAAAAAAAAAAAAAAAAAAAAAAAAAAAAAAATGGTTCAAATGGCTCTGAGCACTATGCGACTTAACTTCTGAGGTCATCAGTCGCCTAGAACTTAGAACTAATTAAACCTAACTAACCTAAGGACATGACACACATCCATGCCCGAGGCAGGATTCGAACCTGCGACCGTAGCGGTCACGCGGTTCCAGACTGAAGCGCCTTTAACCGCACGGCCACACCGGCCGGCTGCTGTTTCTTAAGTATAACTCAAAATAGGAGTATTCCCCATGATAAATGTGATTACGAAGAGAAGCAGAAAATTACCTCTGATCCACACGTTCTTAAAACGTCTGTATGTATGTCTGTACGTGTTGTATGTACATCTCCTCCTAAACCACTGGCCCAATTTCAACCAAAAGTCCCTTTTGCCAGGTAACATAGCTGTGGGAGTAAGACCCACCTATCAATCAAAGTTCAGGAGATACGAACTTAAACAATGAGGTGCGTTGAAAAATGCTACACGACGCTTAAATTTATTACTTCTGTGCTACTGACGCTATTCTAAATAAATTTCGCAGACAGTACCCACATATGCTGCTGAATGCATCTACAAAATTATATCATGGTAACACATATAGTTCAGGAGATGTGCCGCGCGGGATTAGCCGAGCGGTCTTGGGCGCTGCAGTCGTGGACTGTGCGGCTGTTTCCGGCGGAGGTTAGAGTCCTCCCTCGGGCATGGGTGGGTGTGTGTTTGTCCTTAGCATAATTTAGGTTGAGTAGTGTGTAAGCTTAGGGACTGATGACCTTAGCAGTTAAGTCCCATAAGATTTCACAAACATTTGAACTTTTTTTTTCCCGGAGATGTGATGTCATAAAAACTAATGCCTGAAAAACTGCCGCATTGTGCATGAGAATTAAATTTCTTACTTCCTTGCTACTGCCCCTGTTCACAACATATTTTGCAAACATTATCCACACAGAGCACTGAATGCACCTACAGAAATATATCATTTTACGACACATAGTTCAAGAAACACCTCATCATGCATGAAATTGTAATACATTAATTATTTACTACTAAGACACTTCTACGTCTGGAACCGAGCGACCGCTACGGTCGCAGGTTCGAATCCTGCCTCGGGCTTGGATGTGTGTGATGTCCTTAGGTTAGTTAGGTTTAATTAGTTCCAAGTTCTAGGCGACTGATGACCTCTGAAGTTAAGTCGCATAGTGCTCAGAGCCATTTGAACCATTTTTGAACACTTCTACAGTCGAGTCATCTTCAGGAAATCTCCGACACGGGGCAGCGCTTTTGACAACTTCAACTGCGAAGCGCCAACAGTTGCAGGCGAAAACAATAGCCGTATACGGAGCTATAAAATGCCGTTGCCGTAGAGACGTTTACAATATCACGTTGCACACACGCGAAGCAGCTGCGCCCAGTATACAGAAGCTGCCCGAGATCGTCACCCAGTCTACTGCATAATTTTCAAGTTGTTTTCACGCAAATATGAAAATTAAATTTCTTCGATATTACACAACAAATGCAGTTCATTTTTTGTTTTCGTTTTTGATATAGAGCTCGCGAACGGAATAAGCGGGCAACAAAGGGTTTGTCAGCAACAATGGAAATTAAGTGCATCCGGACCCATGTTCATGTCACACATTTTACAAGCTGACAATTATTGTACTATATGAGAAAAAACGTAAATTAGCTACGAACTACGGTGTGCACACCCTTTATTCATCATGTAAACGTCACTAAGGTAATCGGATTTAGGTTATGACATGTACGATATGCCCTCCATCATTGGCGATGATGTGGCACAGACGAATAGCGAAATTCTGCATGACCCGCTGAAATGTCGGAACGTCGATGCTGTCGATGACATCCTAAATGGCTGTTCTCAGCTCAGCAATGGTTTTGGGGTTATTGCTGAACGTCTTCTCTTTAAATAGCCCCACGAAAAAGAATCGCATGTGTCCAGATCCAGAGAATGTTACGGACAATCGAGGCCCACGCCAGTGGCCTCTGGGTACTTCAGAGCCGGAGTGCAGTTCCCAGAGAGCTCCTGCAGGAACTCAAACACTCTCCTGTTTCGAGGGGGTCGAGCTCCGTCTGGCAGTAACCAGATACTGTCGAAATCAATGTCACTTTGGATAATGAGGATGAAATCATCTTCGAAAAACTTCATGTACCGTTCGGTAGTCACCTTGCCATCAAGGAATATCATACCGATTATTCCGTGACGGACAGTGCACACCACACCGGCACCAGTTGAGGGTGAAGAGACTTCTCGGTCGTCAAATGCAGGTTCTCAGTCCCCCAATTACGCCACTCTTGCCTACTGACGAACCCATCCAAATGAAAGTGGGTTTCGTCGCTAAAATAAACCATAATGCGCATAGAAGTTCCCACATGCCTCACGGCCAACCGTGCAGTTTGAACGTTCCTACGCAAATCGTTCAGTTCTGACGATTTCATATAGATAAAAAATTGTCACCCTGTAAGTGGGAAGACTGTTTCCGGAACAACTGGTCATACCTTTTTGTTGTATTCTGTATAATAAATTCATTTACCGCCGCTCAAATAAAAGAAAGTGGTGCATCACCTTAGAATCGTAGGTCTATGTATCACCTCACTTTCATCGTTCAGTACTAGGCTGGACCACGAAACGTAATTTGTTGTGGGAAAAACACACCCCAATTTGACGGTGATGTTCGTTTCATTAAGGTCTGTTTGTATCCTGCGTGAATCGCCCTTTCAGCCAGATCATACACGTTAACAGGCTAAACGGTGAGCACCGCGAGTCAAGGAGGTAAATCCAATGGCGTCGGCAGCTTCTCAACTATGCTTCCCTCAGAAACCGGGCGTTTGCCCCATAATTCTGGTTTCATCGTATTTCATTTCTTGTTTGTGCTCTAGGCAGCGTTTGGTAACAGCTGATTTGCTTGGTTGGTTCAGTCGGTTGCCAGGAAGTCCTTGAAGATGGCGTGATTGCACAGTCTTGTGAATTTTCTCGACAACACATAATAATGAACAGGAGTGCAGCCAAAGCTGAACCTTATGGGACTCCATTCGTGATCCCTTCCTTGCCACTAAAATATTTTCTGCTTCCAACACTGTTTGAATTATTTAGCATAATTTATTACATTCAGTTTGTTAAGTATGATTCAAAATAGATAGTGTTTCCCATCGTTAAAGCCGGCCGCGGTGGTCTAGCGGTTCTGGGCGCTCAGTCCGGAGCCGCGCGACTGCTACGGTCGCAGGTTCGAATCCTGCCTCGGACATGGATGTGTGTGATGTCCTTAGGTTAGTTAGGTCATCAGTCCCCTAGAACTTAGAACTACTTAAAGTTCTAAGTTCTAGGGGACTGATGACCATAGATGTTAAGTCCCATAGTACTCAGAGCCATTTGAACCATCGTTAAAGTGATTATGAAGAGGAACAGAAGATGAGCTTTTCCGGATCCATGTGCATGTAACATGTTTTATGTGGGGGGAATGTTTACTGAATGGCCATATCTGTTTCTTACACCATGGACACTGCCGGAAAAAATTATTACACCCTTTTAGAGTTTATTACTGCAACAACGCATATGGAGTACACGAAATTATTTAGTTTACCGATAAATAACATACGCGGTTCTGAGATACCAAGTATCGACCCACACTAAAACGCCCATATTAGTACGCGATGTAACCTCCACAGGCAGCAATCCAGCAACTGATTCTGCCATCCTGTCGATCATACAGTTGGCGAACACTGTTCTGGGGTACACCTGCACGACTTGTCCATGTAGATCTGTCAGAGTTGTTGGTTGGCGAGTCGCCTGATATCCCACATGTGCTCGATTCGAGACAAGTCCAGAGATCGTGCTGGCCAGGGAAGTTGCCGCATGTCTTGCAGAGCATGTCGAGTTCCATGGGCAGTGTGCAACGAGCATTATCCTATTAGAACAGCACATCATTTTCCTCTGTTGCAAGAATGGCAAAAGAATAGTTTCTGACAACATTCAGTACGTACCGAGTGCTGGTTAGCAACCCCTCCAGAAACACCAATGCGAACGAGAGGTGTAGCTTCTAACAACCCTACCACAACAAAGGACAAAAATTAATTATGATTGTAGTGTTGCTCCCGCTGCTAAATATTGCCTTTTCGAGAAACAACAAAGTTATATTATGTGGCAGGTGTCATTAGAGCACAGTTAATAAAGTCATTTCTTGAAATAATGGATAAACTGGACACTCATCTTTTCGTGTTTCCCTCGCTGATCTCGTTGTGAACTCATGGCTCAATCGTCGAAAACCTAGGTGGTGATGATTCTAAGCTCGGATGCAAAGAGGCCTAGGTGTTATTCTGCGATATTCAAAAGTTTTATAGATGTGTTTCATAAACCATTCTTGAGGATTAAACTTTTGCAATGGTGATGTAAAAAAATAATCAGCACTCGGAATTTAAGTTACAATTCTTTTTTATTACTTTTGTTGCAAAATCACGTAACTCGTTCCAAAACATCACTTCACAATATAAAACAAACTTGAAAATATTTTTCTCACTGTTAAAGTTCACATTTCATAAACTGACTGCAATTTGCGTCTTTTTAACATGACGACCAAAGCTTGACTCTCTAATAACCGCTTACGCGCACAAAAATCAGAGTTACAAGTACGTCAAAGATCGTAGTGACAAAAGAAAGAATACACATAAGAATAATATCGTTGCAATATATACATATCGATGTATCGAAGTACCTCTACATTAATGAAATTAAATCTGAATGTTGTCACAGAAATATGTTAACTATTTTACAGAAAAACAGTAGAATATTGTTGGTATCGAGAGGCTGAGGTGAGGTGTCGTAATGGTTACGTAATTTAAGTACCATCTTATCGCACTCTAGACAATTAAGCCTGGGATGGGGCCAGAGTGTCTTGGACGAATGCACTTTACGAGACCAGCACTCATGAGTCACGTGCAGGCAGTATCTGTTTCCACTGCTGTAAGGCAACAGAGCGCAGACCACAGTGCGCCATTTCATCTACCAAGTGATACTCTAACCGCAAGAGTCGAGCCGTGCAAGTTGACGCCCTAGTCCCACTGCTGATAACTGGTTCGCAACAGTTCGTGTTGACACGTCTGGGCTGAAAAGTGCTCCTATCCGTGCTGTGGTAAATGTGTGTTCTGCGACTGCTGCCCCTTGCAATACAACGATCCTGGCCGACGTCTGTGCTGAATGGACGTCACGTACTGCGTGTGTGGCAATTCTCCGAAAGGACCATCCTGCCACTGGAAAGGCCACAATTTGAACCCCTTCAAACTCGCTCAGTTGGCTGTACAAAGCACGAGTGTGTCTTGTCTCCATGGCATGGTTGCCCTCTCGCTTCACACGTTTGCACAGCCTTCTGGCTGAGAGCATTCCCTATCAAGAAGCAGAAGCAGATGGCGCTCCGGTAGCAATGGCACTACGCTACGTGTTGGTGAACGACGTTGAAACCATCACCAGTACATGTACTACACCACAGGTGGCATATGCCCCGGGTGGCTGTTGTTTGAATCTGATTTATTTGATGCGGCCTGCCGTGAATTTCTCTCCTGTACCAACCTCTTCATCGCAGAGTAGCAGTTGAAACCAACGTCCTCCATTATTTGCTGGATATATTCCAATCTCTATTTTCCTCTACAGTTTTTGCCCTCTACAGCTCCCTCTAGTACCATGGAAGTCAGTCTCTGATGTCTTAACTAATGTCCTATCATCCTATCCCTTCTCCTTGTCAGTGTTTTCTACATATTCCTTTCCTCTCCGATTCTGAGCAAAACTCTTCAGTCATTACCTTATCAGTCCACCAAATTTTCAACATTTGTCTGTAGAACCACATCTCAGATGCTTCAATTCTCATCTGTTCCGCCGTTCCTACAGTCCATGTTTCACCACCGTACAATGCTGTACTCCATACCTATATTCTCAGAAATTGCTTCCTCAAATTAAGGCCTACGTTTGGTACTAGTAGACTTTCCCTGGTCAGGAGTGCCCTTTTGCCTGTGCTAGTCTGCGTTTGATGTCCTCCTTTATCCGCCCGTCTTTGGTTAGTTTGCTGCCTAGGTAGCTGAAATCTACTTCGTTAAGTTTCTCGCTGTTCTCGTTTCTGCTACTTCTCTTACTTTCGTCTTTCTTCGGTTTATTCTCAACCCATATTCTTTACTCATTGGTCAGTCCATTCCCTTCAGCGGATAATGTAACTCTTCCTCGCTTTCACTCAAGATAGCATTGTCATCAGCGAATCATATCATTAATATCCGTTCACCTTGAATTTCAGTTCCACTCTTGAACCTTCCTTTTATTACCATCATCGCTTCTTCGATTTTCAGATTGAACAGTAGGGACGCAAGACTACAGCCCAATCTTACACCCTTTTTAATCCGAGCGTTTCGTTCTTGGTCGTCCGCTCTTATTATTTCCTCTTGGTTCATGTACATATTGTATATTACCCGTCTCACCCTATGGCTTACCCCTATTTTTCTGAGAATTTCGAACACCTTGCACCACTTCACATTGTCGAACGTTTTTTGCAGTTCGAGAAATCCTATGAACGTATCTCGATTTTTGTTTAGTCTTACTTCCATTATCAACCGCAATGTCAGAATTGCCTCTCTGGTGCCTTTAGCTTTGCTAAAGCGAAACTAATCGTCATCTAACACATCCTCAATTTTCTTTTCCATATTCAGTATATTATTCTTGTCAGCAACTTGGATGCATGAGCTATTAAGCTGATTGTGCAATAATTGTAGGGCTTGTCAGTTCTTGCTGTCTTCGGAATTGTGTGGATGATATTTTTACGAAAGTCAGAAACTATATTGCCGAACTAATACATTCTACACACCAACGTGTTTTGTTGCCATTTCCCCCAATGTCTTTGGAAGTTCTGGTTGAATGTTATCGATCGCTTCTGCCTTATTTGAACTTAAGTTCTCCAAAGCTATCTTAAATTGTAATACTGGATCCGGTATCTCTTCTAAATCGACTTCTGTTTCTTCTTCTATCACATCAGACAAGTCTTCCCTCTGATACAGGTCTTCAACGTATTCTTTCCACCTATCCGCTCTCTCCTACGCATTTAACGATGAAATTCCGGTTGCACTCTTAATGTTACTGCCCTTGCTTTAAATTTCACCTAAAGTTGTTCTTAATCTACTATACGCTGAGTCAGTCCTTCCGACTATAACTCCTTTTTCGATTTCTTCGCATTTTTATGTAACCATTTCATCTTAGCTTCCTCGTACATCCTATTTATTCATTCCTCAGCGATTTGTCTTTCTGTCTCCCCGAATTTCCCTTAACATTTTTGTGCTTCCTTCTTCCATCGATCTGCTGAAGTATTTCTTATGTTACCCGTGGTTTCTTCCCAGCTACCTTCTTTGTACCTAAGAATTTTTTTCCAACTTCTTTAATTACCCTGTTTAGAGATGTCCATACCTCTTCAACTGTACTGCCTACTGGACTATTCGTTATTGCTGCACCTACAGCCCAAGGGAACTTCGATCGTATCTCGTCATTCCTTAATACTTCCGTATCCCACCTCTTTGTGGATTGGTTCTTGCTGACTAATCTCTTAGCCTACTCTTCGTCACTACTACATTGTGATCTGAGTCTATATCAGCTCCTGGGTAAGCCTTAGCACTCAGTATTAGGTGGAATATCAGATGAAAATCGATGTCGACGTTTCAGGTGTACTATGTTTTCAGCGGTGTGTAATAAAATCATATAGCACGGCTCAAATAAAAGTAAATAGTGCGTCATACGTTTCACCGTTCTAGTGAGGGCAACACATCCCTATTTGGCAGCTATGTTCGTTCGTTGAAATCCGTTGGTATCTAGCCTTTCCACTCCGACCCTGCACAGTGGCAGGCTAAACGGTGAGTACCGGGAGCCGAAGGGGAAGTCCACGGGCGTCGGCGGTTTCGATTGGAGGCGGGTCCCTTCGCCCGCCCGCCCGCGGGCAGAGGCACGCGAGCTAATGCAGCCGCCCGCCCGTCGCAGCCACCACTGCGGGCCATAATTATAATATTAATTAACGTTTCGCATCTGACACTATCTGCCGCACTCTGCGTCTCCCGCCGGCGAGCCCGACTGCTTTAATTACTTCTGAAATTAGTTGGCGGCGGCCAAGAAGGCGCTCCTCAAAGCGCGGCGCGCGCCGCTGCGGTCTGCCCGGCGCCGGCCGCCGGCCTTCCAGAAAAGAAGTAATCAGCGGCCTAATTAAACGAGTAAACGCCGCGCTCTGCCAAATAAATCAGCCGCTGTAAGTGATCCCCGCGCCCGTGGACGAACAGTCAAGGTGAAGAGGCGGCTATCGCAGCGGGGCCCGATCCGGAGCAACCGGAGCGAGTTGGTTAGTTTACAAAAGGAAAACACTGTGCTCCACACGCGGTTCTACCGGGAAATTTCCTCTCCCTCAGTACGGCTTTCCACCTCTGAGACTGGTATTATAATTCCAAAATCGATTATCGACAAACACAAATTTCAAACTGATTAAAATTTTCATAAGAAACAGGACGCAAATATTAGAAAATGCGTGATGGCACAAGGATGTGATCTCTTTCCACCTGTATTCAATGCCTGCGCCCAGGAAGCTGTATAGCGACTTCCCGAAACAATCGCAGCAGGGATAACAATTAATGGACAGAAGACAGAGGTCCTGAGATACGCAGATGATACACTACTGGCCATTAAAATTGCTACACCAAGAAGAAATGCAGATGATAAACGGGTATTCATTGGACAAATATATTATACTAGAACCGACATGTGATTACATTTTCTTCGATTCCCGGCGGGGTCAGGGATTTTCTCTGCCTCGTGATGACTGGGTGTTGTGTGATGTCCTTAGGTTAGTTAGGTTTAAGTAGTTCTAAGTTCTAGGGGACTGATGACCATAGCTGTTAAGTCCCATAGTGCTCAGAGCCATTTGAACCATTTTTGATTACGTTTTCACGCAATTTGGGTGCATAGATTCTGAGAAATCAGTACCCAGAACTGCCACCTCTGACCGTAATAGCGGCCTTGATACGCCTGGGCATTGAGTCAAACAGAGCTTGGATGGCGTGTACAGGTACAGCAGCCCATGCAGCTTCAACACCATAGCACAGTTCATCAAGAGTAGTGACTGGCGTATTGTGACGAGCCAGTTGTTCGGCCACCATTCACCAGACGTTTTCAATTGGTGCGAAATCAGGAGAATGTGCTGGCCAGGGCAGCAGTCGAGTATTTTCTGTATCCAGAAAGGCTCGTACAGGACCTGCAACATGCGGTCGTCCATTATCCTGCTGAAATGTAGGGTTTCACAGGGATCGAATGAAGGGTAGAGCCACGGGTCGTAACACATCTGAAATGTAACGTCCACTGTTCAAAGTGCCGTCATGCGAACAAGAGGTGACCGATACGTGTAACCAATGGCACCCCATACCATCAGGCCGGGTGATACGCCAGTATGGCGATGACGAATACACGCTTCCAATGCGCGTTCACCGCGATGTCGCCAAACACCGATGCGACCATCATGATGCTGTAAACAGAACCTGGATTCATCCGAAAAATGACGTTTTGCCATTCGTGCACCCACGTTCGTCGTTGAGTACACCGTCGCAGGCGCTCCTGTCTGTGATGCAGCATCAAGGGTAACCACAGCCATGGTCTCCGAGCTGATAGTCGATGCTCCTGCAAACGTCGTCGAATTGTTTTGCAGATGGCTGTTGTCTTGCAAACGTCCCCATCTGTTGACTCAGGGATCGAGACGTGGATACACGATTACAGCTGTCATCTCGACTGCTAGTGATACGAGGCCGTTTGGATCCAGCAAGGCGTTCCGTATTACCCTCCTGAACCTACCGATTCCATATTCTGCTAACAGTAATTGGATATCGACCAACGCGAGCCGCAAATGTCGCGATACGATAAACCGTAATCGCGATAGGCTGTAATCCGACCTTTATCAAAGTCGGAAACGTGATGGTACGCATTTCTCCTCCTGACACGAGGCATCACAACAACGTTTCACCAGGCAACGCCGGTCAACTGCTGTTTGTGCATGAGAAATCGGTTGGAAACTTTCCTCATGTCAGCACGTTCTAGGTGTCGCCACCGGCGCCAACCTTGCGTGAATGCTCTGAAAAGCTAATCATTTGCATATCACAGCATGTTCTTCCTGTCGATTAAATTTCGCGTCTGTAGCACGTCATCTTCGTGGCGAAGCAATTTTAATGGCCAGTAGTGTGTTACTGCGGCCACGGAGACGAAAGAAGACTTAGAGAAATTCCTCAGCACAGTGGGAAAGATTTCCTGTGACCAGAGCGGTATGATACCAAACAGAAGATACACTCAAGGGATGGTGAGCATCAATAAAGAATATGAACCTCTTAGAAAGACAACGGATGAAAGGCATTATGTGATTGAGAAATTTACCTACTTGGAGAACAGAATCATAGGGGATGGTAGCACTTAGATAGCTAGAGCTACTTACGTGTTCCAACGATAGTAGTTATGACTAAAAACGCGTCAACAGAACAAACGTGGAACACACAGATAAGTAAACATCTGAAAGTATTTCCACCCAGGTGACAAAAGTCACTGGATAGCGATATGCAGTGTACAGATGGTTGCAGTATCACGTACACATGGTATGAAAAGGCAGTGCATTGCCGGCTGCTGTGGCCGAGCGGTTCTAGGCGTTTCAGTCCGGAACCGCGGTGCTGCTACGGTCGCAGGTTCGAATCCTGTCTCGGGCATGGATGTGTGTGATATCCTTAGGTTTAAGTAGTTCTAAGTCTAGGGGACTGATGACCTCAGATGTTAAGTCCCATAGTGCTTAGAGCCATTTGAAGCATTTGGCAGTGCACTGGCTGAGATGCCATTTGAAATGTTTTCCGAAGTGATTATGACCGCACGACGGGAATTGAGAGACTTTGAACGAAGAATGGTAGTTGGCGCTAGACCCATGGAACATTCCATTTCGTAAATCTTTTGAGAATTCAGTATTTCGTGATCCACAATATAAACAGTGTGCCGCTCAGGCATTACCTCTCAGCCGACGGCCTTCACTTAACGACCGAGAGCAGCTGCGATTGCGTAGTCAGTGGAACAATGCGTGAAATAACCGCAGAAGTTAATGTGGGACGTGCGGTGAAATTTGGTTTTTAATGGGCTATGGCAGCAGACGACCGATGTGTGAGCCTTTGATAGCAGTACGACATCGCCTGCAGGGCCTCTCCTAGGCACGTGACCAAATCGGTTGGACCCTATACGACTGGAAAAACGTGGCGTCGTCAGATGAGTAGCTATTTCAGTTGCCAAATGTGGCGCAGACCCCACGAAGCCATGGACCCCAGCTGTCAACAGGCGCTGACCAAGCTGGTGGAGGCTCCGTAGTGGAGTGTGCTGTGTTTGCATGGAACGGACTGGGTCGTCTGGCCCAACAGAATCGATCATTGATTAGGAGACCATTTGCAGCCATTCATGGACCTTCGTTCGCGCAGGAGAGCTTCTGTGAAGTTTGGAACGTAGGAGACGAGGTACTGTCGAAATTAAAGCTCTGAGGACGGGACGTGAGTCGTGCTTGGGTAGCTCTGATCGTAGAGCACTTGCCCCCGAAAGGCAAAGGTCCCGACCTCGAGTCTCGATCCGGCAGACAGTTTTAACCTGCCAGGAAGTTTCAGTGTACTGTATGTTATGTCAATCAATATCTTCATCAAAAGCAAATAAAAATATGGAAAAGCGACTACATTTCGAAGAAAGGTTTGTTCCATAGAACTCTGCAAATAACTTTCAAAGAAGAAACTGTAATTAAAGTGAAAAGGACTTCGTATGCAGTTAGTTTCGTTTTGACCCACGAGAAGAATTTGATCAAAAGGCGTTAAAACTGTTCTTATTTCATCGAGAGAGAAAAATAAATAGCATCCCAAGCAGACCGCATCAAAATACACTCCACTGTACATCACCACCTATCCTCGCCAATATTTTGCGAAATAATGCGTTGCGAGAGGTTTGCAGCAAAACTGAGCGATGTGAGAAAAGCTGTTGTTTCTCTACAGAAATTTTAAAACAATGTAATGTAAGAATCCATTGTTTATAATGCCGGTAAAATAAGTGCTTCCCCGTTTTTAGTAAGAATATCACCAAAGCTGATGTAAATCATCAAAAGTAACATAATAAAAGTATTTCATTTAACATACGAAGTTCCCGCAACACCTTACAACCCCTTCCTCGAAATTTATTTGCAGACCCAAATTTTCTCTTTGCTCTCCTTTTCGTGATATTCATGAAAACATAAATAAATACAATACAATGAGCATTATTTCGATTCATTTGCAGCGTAAGTAAGGTAAAAATTGAAAAGAAAGTTGTCGTAAGTGGACTCGACCCCATGACCCCCAGGTTAGCGTTCCGCGCCCTTTCTATTGCTCTAACCACTGCCTGGAACGTACGATCATGCCTGCGCTAAAAATGTTGTTTCCTTCTATATTCTGGGCCATCTGTACCTGCCACTTCAGTACTTTCATTTCTGGCCAAGCCCTGCATATACCATCAGCCCCTGATCTACGATATTTTCGAACGGGGGCAAAAACTTGTTAGTTCCCCCCTCCCTCCTCCCATCGAGCGTTTTAGGTAGGACGTCCAAAATTTTAAAAAATCGATTTTTCAAAAAATGTTAATTTTGTACCGCAGATCATTCTGGAGAGTTTGGTATATGAAACATTTATGTTCTAGGAAAATAAGACACGATAGTTGATCTTAAGTACGCCACTGTGCAGTGCCATTCCTCTTCACGGGATTCTTCTATCGCATATGTCTCTATTTCGCTCTGTGAAATCCAAGCGTGTGTATTTTGTAATGGAGGCCATCAAACATCTATTCGTACCTCAGATGGATAGAGCGTCTGCCATGTAAGCGGAAGATCCCCTGTTCGAGTCCCGGTCGGAGCACACATTTTCATCTTTCCCCGTTGACGTATGTCAACGCCTATAAGCATCTAAGGGTGTTCATTTCATTGTAATTTCTTTTCTTTTCACTATTGTCGGTGTTAGTAATATCCACCTGTGGTGATAACGACAACATTATGACGAATTTATCTATAGCAACTAGAAAATGTTAGAATTCTCAGTATTGTATTTCAGCTTTCCACACGCATCGAGTAACTGCGCAACGTTTGAAAACTGCGAAAACTTTTGCCCAGCGAAGAGCAGCACGCCTTCCATCAGTAGACCTTCTTCTTTGTACCAGCTATTAATGCGGTAACACACCTTCAGTCTACAGCACAAACTCCCGCGTCCATTGTCCATTGCCTCAACAAACAAAACGACAGAAATCCAAATTACATGAAAGCAATTTCACTGAAATCTTAAACTACACCGCTGTTACATAAAAATAAAAAAAACTACTGAGGTAGTCTGTAACCACCAGCTTCCTTGTAACTCGGATTATTCTTTATTATTGCTCAAGCAGATATTTTTAAAAAATTGTCGATGAATGGATTGGGCGTATTGCGGCGTGTCACTTGCAAGGAAACATGACAGCAAACCGAAAAAACGGGATTCCATTCACAGTATAGTGCGACTGTTATTCTGGAGAGGCCTTTGACTTGGAACGGGGAAATGTGTTGCTTGATTGCGTTTGCACAAAGACATCTGAAACAAACAGATATATTTTAGAGGTTATAAATTTTGACTTCCATCTCAGTATTTTAATAGTTCATTACTTTTTGATAAAGGCAAGTGAAAATATTTATTTTATTTTGTTTTTATCAAACTAAAAATTTTGTGGGTGCTCGAGCCCCCATGTAGTCTGCGCTCACGTGTGAAAAGTTAAAAATTGGAAAATGTTAGTTTAAACGATCGTCAAGGACTCGAGAACTGAAGAGCACGCACAGATTGAATAGGATAATGTAGTCTGCGCTCGCGTGTGAAAAGTGAAAAATTGGAAAATGACGTTAGTTTAAACGATCGTCAAGGACTCGAGAACTGAAAAGCACGCACAGATTGAATAGGATGGTCGGCGAGGCAAATGGATCGTAAGATATTTAGAGAATACCTAAATTTGCGTGACTGTACACGAATTAGAACTGTGATACACTCAAACGCGAACGGAACTCTTACAAATGGAAATTACAACTGTCAGACGAGAAGAAACAGGATATACAGTAATTACAAGTTATGTACGCTACATTGACATTCTGGCACCAAACCTAACTAATTCCTAATCGTACTACATTCGACACCTGCCTGAATAGTACAATAACGCATACATTTAAATAGCAGTAATTCCATTATCCGCGAGTTGCCTGCAAACCGCAAAATAAAGAGAAAAAAGAAACGTAGTAATACTTACTCGTAGTTGCATTAATGTTCTCATTATGCAAGCTTGAAGTTTGCAGTCAGCTCGTTGAGTTAACGTGGTCGGGCGAGCTCTTTGAGAAGACCTGTTTCTGCTTAAAGGCTGTTCGTCGCCATTAGGTAGTAAATGGGTCCGAGAGCCCTCAACTTCGGGCTCGCCTCGCAAACTTGCCAGGGCAATCCTTCAGGTGAGAAATTTACCGAACCTAGCATCTCGGTGGGTGACGGGCTTGAAAGAGAATGAGGAAGAGGAAGAGAGAGAGAGAGAGAGAGAGAGAGAGAGAGAGAGAGAATACACGTCGTTCCAACAGAAATTATTAGGTGTCTATCCTGTCACAGATAGTCTTTCAGCAAGAATTTGAGTGTTACGCGATGCATATTTGAAAAGATTCCTTGGTATTTCATTATCAGTTGCACTGATAATTCCTATACATGCTACTAGGGATGTTCCAGTTCATTCCTAAACAACCGTCTCCAGAGCTAAGATATTTTGTTCAAATGGATCAAATGGCTCTCAACTCAACTTCTCAGGTCATTAGTCCCCTAGAACTTAGAACTACTTAAACCTAACTAACCTAAGGACATCACACACATCCATGCCCGAGGCAGGATTCGAACCTGCGACCGTAGCGGTCTCGCGGTTCCAGACTGCAGCGCCTAGAACCGCACGGCCACTTTGGCCGGCTAAGATATTTTGTTCATGGGAATAGATTTTTAAGTTCACTTGTAAAATTTAGATACCTGTTATTATATCAAACTCATTCCAATATTTCTCTGTACTTTGAATTCACTGTCGTCATTGAAACGCTAGTGTCTTAACTGTGAAAAACATTGCATCGCCACCAACTGTTCCCTCTATATCCGTAATCACTCTTTACAGTAACCCTTTTAGTCAATATCATAAAAAAATTTCAGTTATTGAACTGAATTTTCCCTTATGAATGTGTTCAGTCTACTCATCCATTACGTCGGTCCCGAATAAACTCCCAAGTCCCACGGTCGTATCTGCCGCACTACTAAGTCAAATCACTGACTGAGTTACATACATGGAGACCATTTCGATACTGCCGCTAGTAGCACATAAATCAAAAGTCTAAGGTAATATTATAAAAGTTAAAGAACCTCCATTAAACTTTCACAACTGAACCGCTGAACCGATTTTGATGAAATGTGATATGAAGGTAGCTTAAACGGCGAGGAAGAACGTAGGCTTCTTTAGAAACTGTGTAGTACAAGGTATTTATTAATTTGAAGAATATAAAGCGAAATATGGAACAATAAATATTGTTTCAAAAATCTCATTACTGTTTTTGACTTTTGAACTTTATCATAGTTGTGAAAATGCTTTCATTCTTTAGTACATTGTGCACAAGTAAGTTTATTCTAATCTCCTTGACTCTACATAACACGATTCAACGTAATTAATACAGTGCTTATACAATACGCAACGTGTTTAATCCATACCAATATCAGTCATAAGGCAAATGCATTTTAGTCACTGAGCGTCACATATCTCTTATAGGTTCTGAGACTCCTGAAGATTCACAACGACGGTGTTATTTAAAAGCTGTACGACAAACAGAGGGACGTTATTTCTTTGGAGGTAAAACATGGGACTCTTTTAGCGAGGCTGCATTTGATTATGTTATGCGAGAGCAGTCGCAGATAACAGGCAGACATTGAGAGTAGCTGACGTTATTAGATGTACAAATAATACAAAATTTGTACCTGCACCGAACTACAAATAATTTATTTTTTATATTAGCGCTATTTAGCAATCGCAATAACACCACATTTTAGTTTAGTACCGTCACAATCGCTCATCATGACAAAACTACTGATATGCGTCAATAGCTCGTTGTGTTGTGGCTTGCATTTTTGTTTATTATGATTATAAAAAGGCTGACAGATTACAAAAGGTAGTCACTAAGTGCTACGGGAACTCCTTTGTTTTCAAAACTTGTTTCGTGCTTACCCATCATCGGATGACCACAATGCAACATAAGTACGCAAATCTAGGAGTTCCATTAATATCTAGTGATTTTTTCTGCGAGCTGTCAGCTATCTTAGATTCATAATAAAAATCATTAAAATAGTCGCACGTCCCACTCACGAATTTCAGTCGCACTTAAAATAATTTAGGTTAGTGTTGCTGATCCTCGATCATGGGTTCCTGGCTTCGATTTCCGTCTCGGGCGGATTTTCTACTGTCGGGGTTGGGTGAGTGTGTTGAGCTCCTCATCATTTTACCATCATCGACGTGCCAGTCGCTGAATTAGCATCAAATAAAAATACATACACCAAGCGACCGAACATTCCGAATGGATTCTCGCAGCCAATAAAGACATAAGCACATTTTATTTTACTGATAACAGAGTACACTGCTTCTACAATAGTTAAAAATCATTCAACACCCAAGATCGCATAAAATATTTCTTCATTTACGAGAATGGGTTTCAACAGATTTGCTGCCATCTTAGGTCTCAAAAATCTGTCTGTTGTAAAACGTGTTCATTTTACGCTGAACCTCACGCACAAAATGTAAAGTGGTCAAAATTCAGTACATAATAAAAGGTTTAGCACCTTGTGTAAGGCCATTTCCTTATACATATTGCTCACATATTGAGGTGCTTTATGTTTTTAAAAATTTTAGCGATGACAGACCTTTTATAATGAGTTGATTTTTATCCACTTGACATCTTGCGCATGAGGTTCAGTGTAAAATGGACACGTTTTACAACAATGAGGTTTGCAAGACCTGAAGACGACAGCAAAGTCTGTTGAAGCCGGTTGTCGTAAATAAAGAAAAACGTGTTTATCCATACTTAGATACTAATATTATTAAATGCTTAGGTATTTCTGTTGGTTCGATGAGGTGATTGCTTGATACCTGTGGAAGAGCATAGGCTACTTAAAAAATAATCACTACGGGAGTGAAGTCAGGAGCAGAAAATTCCTTTTATATCAGTAAAAATAAATCATTTTAAAAATTATTAAATTTGTTGCATAATACGCCCACGCCCCCTGCTTGGTAGTGATGCTGTGCATTCCACATCGTCATGCGTTGGGGCAGCTGGGGGTCTGCTGTAGATCAAGAGCTATGGTTAGCCGAAAATACAGACGCGTGAGGGCAGCTGACGTTTTTGCATGTGCAGTGCCTTACTTACTCAACACCGCACATAAAAAACAAAACTGTTAACACCCAAGTGCAGCCATGAGTAACAGCTGGAGTACTTATAAACAGATCTATTTTAGACAAAAAAAAGACCTCTGTGTTGAATATATGCAAAGTGGCAGCCATCCCACTCTGTGGCCATTATTAACTAACGAAATGTACTTTCTGGACGATAATAAAAATACCAGTACTGATAAAAACCTTTATTTTAATACATCGTATTCTGTACAGCCGGCCGCTGTGGCCGAGCGGTTCTAGGCGCTTCAGTATGGAACCGCGCGCGACCGCTACAGTCGCAGGTTCGAATCCTGCCTCGGGCATGGATGTGTGTGATGTCCTTAGGTTAGTTAGGTTTAAGTAGTTCTAAGTTCTGGGGGACTAATGACCTCAGAAGTTAAGTCCCATAGTGCTCAGAGCCATTTGAACCGGAACCGCGCTGCTGCTACGGTTGCAGGTTCGAATCCTGCCTCGGGCATGGATGTGTGTGATGTCTTTAGGTTAGTTAGGTTTAAGTAGTTCTAAGTCTAGTGGACTGATGACTTAACATGTTAAGTCCCATAGTGCTTAGAGCCATTTGAGCCATATTCTGTACAGGGGTAAGCATGCTTCCAAATACCAGTACTGGTCCACTTTAGTATTTTCCTGCATAAGAAGAACATTTAGAAGCACAATGGAAGTGAATTGATGCAGTCGTCAACATTATGCTTGGTTAAAAATCCGCCGTGCTCTGGCAAGTGCTATCCTGCTGGAATTGATATGACGTTGCATTCCTTCCACCTATCCATCGGCTACCCATTAGTCCTTAGAGAGAACGATAGCTGGACGTCCAATCCAACAGTGCACCTTCATCTCTTTGACGAAGCTAATAACACCAAATAATTAGATTCGGTGGGCGAAAAATTAGGGAAATAAAGAACCCTAGGACCAAATTAGAACGCTTGATTTAATTTAAACTCTCGTCAGCGTTTCCCTAGCTGCAGTCGAAGCACTGGATCGGTTAGAGGAAGCTGCAAGGAATGAGTTGTCTAATATCCTACCTGTCCGGACAGCTGACAGCGCTAAGGCTCACGCTTGTGGGACATAGTGAAGCGAGACAGCCCTGGACCGAATTCGTCTCTCCGATTAACGACTAGGGCTGATGAACCAAACAGCCTGGATGTTGTTTCTAAGCAGTTTCCGACATCCGGCTAGGTAAATAAAGGTCTAGTATGCACGACCCGCTTCAGATACACGCTACACAAAATGGTTCAAATGGCTCTGAGCTCTATAGGACTTAACTGCTGAAGTCATCAGTCCCCTACTTAAACCTAACTAACCAAAGGACATCACACACATCCATACGCAAGGAAGGCAGGATTCGAACCTGCGACCGTAGCGGTCGCGCGGTTCCCGACTGTAGCGCCTAGAACCGCTCGGCCACTGCGGCCGGCCACGCTACACAAGTGTTTAGATTACGTCATCATGTTTCAACATGAGACCTACAACAGACGCAGACATGTGGAGTATGCAGATCCCATCCTGAATGGCGAGATGGGGAGAGGGGGGGGGGGATGACAAGAAGGGGAACTGGTGACCATAAGTACACCAACACTGCCAAGGCCGATGTATAACAATTCGGATCTCGTAATGTCTTAAAGTGTCCAAGAAGCCCTTAAGGAATCCACGTGAGGTGAAGAAGGGAAACTGCGAAAAGTCTGAACCAAGAATGAGAACTCCACAGCTCTCCACCACCCCAACCTGTCTGTCATCTTTGCGTGATACGCTGGTGGAGATAATACACTACTGGCCATTAAAATTGCTACACCAGGAAGAAATTCAGATGATAAACCGGTATTCATTGGACAAATATATTATACTAGAACTGACATGTGATTACATTTTCACGCAGTTTGGGTGCATAGCTCCTGAGACATCAGTACTCAAAACTGCAACCTCTGGCCGTAATAACGGCCTTCATACACCTCGGCATTGAGTCAAACAGAGCTTGGATGGCGTGTACAGGTACAGCTGCCCATGCAGCTTCAACACAATACCGCAGTTCAACAAGAGTAGTGACTGGCGTATTGTGACGAGCCAGTTGCTCGGCCACCATTCACCAGACGTTTTCAATTAGTGAGAGATCTGGAGAATGTGCTGGCCAGGGTAGCAGTCGAACAAATTCTGTATCAAGAAAGGCCCGTACAGGACCCGCAACATGCGGTCATGCATTATCCTGCTGAAATGTAGGGTTTCGCAGGGATCGAATGAAGGGTACAGCCACGGGTCGTAACACATCTGAAATGTAACGTCCACTGTTCCAAGTGCCGTCAATGCGAACAAGAGGTGACCGAGACGTGTAACCAATGGCACTCCATACCATCAGGCCGGGTGATACGCCAGTATGGCGATGACGAATACACGTTTCCAATGTGCGTTCACTGTGATGTCGCCAAACACGGATGCGACCATCATGATGCTGTAAACAAAACCTGGATTCATCCGAAAAAATGACGTTTTGCCATTCGTGCACCCAGGTTCGTCGTTGAGTACACCATCGCAGGCGCTGCTGTCTGTGATGCAGCGTCAAGGGGAACCGCAGCCATGGTCTCCGAGCTGATGGTCCATGCTGCTGCGAACGTCGTCGAACTGTTTGTGCAGATGGTTGTTGTCTTGCAAACGTTCCAATCTGTTGACTCAGGGATCGAGACATGGCTGCACGATCCGTTACAGCCATGCTTATAAGATGCCTGTCATCTCGACTGCTAGTGATACGAGGCCGTTGGGATCCAGCACGGCGTTCCGTATTACCCTCCTGAACCCACCGAATCCATATTCTGCTAACAGTCATTGGATGTCGACCAACGCGAGCAGCAATGTCGCGATACGATAAACCGAAATCGCGATAGGCTACAATCCGACCTTTATCAAAGTCGGAAACGTGATGTTACGCATTTCTTCTCCTTACACGAGGCATCACAACAACTTTTCACGAGGCAACGTCGGCCAACTGCTGTTTGTGTATGAGAAATCGGTTGGAAACTTTCCTCATGTCAGCATGTTGTAGGTGTCACCACCGGCGCGAACCTTGTGTGAATGCTCTGAAAAGCTAATCATTTGGATATCACAGCATCTTCTTCCTGTCGGTTAAATTTCGCGTCTGTAGCACGTCATCTTCGTGGTGTAGCAATTTTAACGGCCAGTAGTGTAAGAAGTCTCACAATCTCCTGCGTCAGGGTGTTATGGGGCCTGTAGAAAATCAGGTACAACGGCTCTTTTCTTGTGCACAGTATTGGTATTTGTACACCATTTCAGCGGTGTTATTGAGCAGAATAAAAGAAATTTCTGTTTATTCCACAAACTTGGGAAGGTTTCCGGCAGCAGAAACACAGGGTAGGACAAATCCATGCTTAACATAAAGGCAGCTACTAACCAAGCCTGCAGGTTGCGTTCTCGTATTTGACCGCGAGCGGCACCTGCGCAATGTCATCAATAAGCTTGATATTCGCTGCTTCAATTGTTGGGAGACGTTAACTCTTGTTTTTAGCCAGAGGCTGTTGTTTCAACGTGACGGGGCACCATCCCACATCGATATTAACTACAGTGAGCACCTCAGAAGCTGCTGTTTCAACTCTGAAGTAGAAGGGAAGACCCTGCTTCATGGTTAGCACGATCTCCGTGGCATGGTCCCAGTTTCTTGCCACACTGCCATATTACTTTCCTGACGGACTCTCCAATATAGCACAATAGTATTTGAGAGATTGTACAAAAATTTTGTAGGCCGTTGTAGTGCAGCCTCGTGAGTACAGTATATGGATTTAGAGCAAAGACGGAAAAGTCACAAGTAGTGAGCAGTAGCAGAAATGAGAATAGCGAAAAACTTGAAATCGAAATTGATGGTTTCGAAGTAGACGAAGTAAAGGAATTCTGCTTCTTTGAAAATAAAATAACCCATGACGAACGAAGCAAGAAGGGAACCAGTCGCAGACTAGCACAGGCAAAGACGGCATCGCTGGCCAAGAGAAGTCTACTAATATCAGACGTGGGCTATAATTTAAAGAAGAAATTTCTGAGAATGTACGTTTGGAAATCACCAAGTAATTGATAGTGAATCAAGGACAGATTAGAAGCGTTTGAGGTGTGTTACAAAAGAATGTTGGCAATCGGTTTGACTGATAAGATTAGGAATAAGGAGGTTCTCCGAAGAGGCAGCGTAGAAAAAACATATGGAAAAAAAAATTGACTAGAAGAAGTGACAGGATGATAGGACAATTTGTTAAGGCATCGGGGCATAACCTCCATGGTACCTGCGGGAGATGTAGAGGGCAAAACCTGTACGGGAAGACAGAGATTGGAATACATCCAACAGATAAGAGAGGACATAGGGTGTAAGTGCTACTCTGAAATTAAGAGGTTGGAAGAAATAAGGAATTCGTGGCTGGGCGCATCAAAACATTAAAAAAAAAGAAAAGAAATACCTGCTTGTAATGAGACTTGAAGCCGCCACTTTGAACAATCGCTTTGAACATTTCTTATGAGTTGAAGTAGTTGTGTTAAGTTTTATATGACAATAACAAAAAAGAAGTCATCTTGTTTGATTCTGTTACGCCAAGTACTCATCTAGGATACTCCACCGTATCTACTTGATTCTAAAGATTTCGGCCATTGTGTATTTAAAGTAAATACCATAATTACCAGCTCACTCGAGATGCTAATACCCAATTTAGTAAGAACCATTCTGAAAATGGTAATTCACAGTGATTCTGCTGTAGGCTGCTAGAGCTTTCTCGCAATAAATTCGTAATCTAAGCTTTAAATTTAGGGCAATGGTGACACAGATTCAAATCTGTAACAAAAGCCCACTTTCGCACCTTCAGGGAGGAAAGCTAGTCCTGATGGCAGAGTATAACTTGGTTCAAATTTCTCTAAGCACTATGGGACTTAACATTTATGGTCATCAGTCCCCTAGAACTGAGAACTACTTAAACCTAACTAAGGACGTCACACAACACCCAGTCATCACGACGCAGAGAAAATCCCTGACCCCCGCCGGGAATCGAACCCGGGAACCCAGGCGTGGGAAGCGAGAACTCTACCGCACGACCACGAGCTGCGGGCCAGAGTATAACTAAAGAAGTATATCTGGCATGTAGTTGAACGCTCTGGCCCGCATCTCGTGGTCGTGCAGTAGCGTTCTCGCTTCCCACGCCCGGGTTCCCGGGTTCGATTCCCGGCGGGATCAGGGATTTTCTCTGCCTCGTGATGGCTGGGTGTTGTGTGCTGTCCTTAGGTTAGTTAGGTTTAAGTAGTTCTAAGTTCTAGGGGACTTATGACCACAGCAGTTGAGTCCCATAGTGCTCAAAGCCATTTTGAACGCTCTGGCAAATGAAGTTTTCTGTTGGCCACTTGTCTAATTCGCTGATTAGTTAAGACAAGAAGTCAGTAAGTTATCTAACAGGTAGACGAAACAAAATGCATGTACGCAATCTGCTTCCAAGAGCATCGCTGCTGCTCACCGGTTGAAGTAAAGTGTAAGGCGGAAGGTGGAAAGGGGATTGGACGTGGGGCGAGGGGGAGTAGGGGCATCTGTAGCGAACAAGCAGTTCTCGTCTGGCTGAAAAATGCGCAGGCGTTAATCCTAGTAGTTCTGTGTTCTACGTCTCCTCTCCATTTTTGCCCCCATCAACCTCTCCTACGTCCTCTACTCCCCGTGTCCTCCTCTTCCTCTATCACTTTTCCGACTAAAAGAAAAAAATAATAGAAAAGCTTTGCAGGAAATCGTGTGTCCGGTAGATATATGTCACTGCGCTGCATTGGTGGAACACTGGGAGTAGCGCAGTGTTTCTTACCGACCGTTGCAGCAGCGCGGGAGCAGAGACAGATGAAACGGTTTCTGTAGATATTGCTCCTATACGGCATATAAGAAAGGCAGATCGAGATACGGAGAACTGACATTCGGGGCAATATTTTATACAAGCTAGCAATAGAGGAACACATCGAGAGTATTGAAATAAACAAAAACGAGTAGCTAGCAGAATTGATATCTTGTCGTGAATGTTGCCTTGGCGAAACAAACAACGTCTATCGCAGGCGATTTATGTGACAAGTCGTCTACTAAGAAAAACTCCGTACGGTCGGAAACAGTCCGTGGGTCCTATTTCCGTTATGAAGTAATATCTGTCGACTGCAAATGACAAAACACGGAACGACTTTAAGCACAATATACGCTGTTCTCAACTAGGAGGTTGGTTTTATCACTGAAATATTTCACTAGGCATGGTCCTTGGATGTGGTACGCCGTTTTCTCCTTCCGGCTGTACAAATGACTTGCCTATTTGATTATTTGGACACCAACAGTTCAGCGTGAACTACGAACCACGATACAGCTTGCAATTTTTCGCGTTAAGACACCGTCGACACAGTGGAAGGAAGCCATAGTAAAAAATAAAAGCCTTGGACGAATGAGGGTTAAACTGTAGTAGTTAGCCACCAGAGTGCTAAATGGCAGTAAGTTTCGCCTCGTTAATCCGCAAGTTGGTCCCTGTGCATTACAAGAACTGCTGTAACACTGTCGATGAGACTTCTAGGGAGATACTTATTTTTATTATTTACGTTAATCATATTGGTTACTGCATAGCATTAATTCACGACTAGCTGGTGATAAAAACAAAGAAAAAAGTAAACGTTTCTCTTCTCTACATAGATGACGTGATTACAGAATGTTGTATACTACAAATACGTAGTGATAAACTGCTGCATTTCACACAGTTATTGTGTTCAGAGTTGTTCTGATTCACTTCAACTACTTATCTTGGATTCTGAAAAATGTGTGATATATAATGTTGGTTTTGTAACTACATATTTGACTACAAAGATCATGTCCCTGGACAAAAAACATCCGGTAAATAAACTGTATTAAAGTCAGCGTTTGTGTTATGCATTTCCTACATTACAAAATATTTGGCAGTTACACGACATTGCGGAGTAACCAAGAGGCCCATGGGATATCACTATATGGCTGCCCAAATCATCACCGAATCCCCGCCATGTTTCGACCTTGTGATGCAAACTCGACCAGCATTTGGAAACAGTCCCAAACAAGAGTCATCCGACCAAATGACTTACCATTGCTTTATAGGCCAGGTTTTATGACTACGACAACACATTTTTTGATACGGGAATTTCAATCACTGATGAGTGTTTTCGGAATTTCAGCTCTCTTTGCAATTCCGTGCTTCAGGAGCTCCCTTCGTGTTGGTGATGATCTGGTGCTGTACACGGGTCGTGAGTGCGACATTCAGTTCTGCAGTAACTTTAGTAGCTGTCATCCCCTTAATTTTCATAACATTCTTCTTCGATGACCCTCTGTCACGATCGTCAAACGCACACTTTCAGTCCCTCTGTTACTTAGTAGTGGATGTTCTTCCACTTTCCCTACACGAGGTATAAATCTTCGATACAGTGCCTCTTGAAACACCAAAATCTTCGTCCCCTTGGTTAAGGAAGCAGTCACCAAACGAGTTCCAGCATTTCACCCACGTGGGAATGCACTGAACTCCGACACAATACTCTCACAACCACCCATAGTACTGTTCTGCCCAAGACTGACACATGAAACGTACTAAGGACATTGCACAGGCGCTGTTCGTGGTCAAAGACCACATTGCATAGACCACAGCGCAAACAGCAGGCTTGGCTCGCATCGGCATTTATGTTCAAGCATACTGTTCTGCCCGAATCATGAAGGGTTGCCACAAAAAAAGAGAAACCATCTAAGTATGAATGTTATCCGTAAGCCTAATAAATTAGGTAGGGATGTATAGTCCAAGCCGCTTTTATTAGCCCGTTAAGGGGTCACACGCATAGGCAAACCAGTGCTCTCGAACGTTAAGCAAGGCAATGTCCACCGAACAGAAGAGTTACAGGAGCATCGGATGAACGAGCGTATAGAATATACTGTGTGAGTGAGCATTATCTTCAGTTCATCTTGTTCACTAACTATAAGAATGACTTGTAAAAAGCTTGCCTGTATATGCCGAGGGTTACTGATTTCCATCGTGCATTTATCTACATGCACCTATGTCTGTCTGTCACTTGCAATGTGACGAGTACCTTTACCTAAGGATTCCATTAGAACAATAGAATTCATGGTTCATGGTCTATAATAATAGACATTACTGTGTATACCCGAATCTTAAGTAAAGTTACTTTTCATTCTAGTAGCCTGTTGGAAAATCAAGCAAACCTCATCTGTGCTTCCATAAACTAGTGTCTGTGCTCTTCCGTGTGTTCCTTGCTAACAAGTGAAGAAGCCTCGGTCCCGTTCCCGTCTGTCCTGCTCGGTCTCGCTCGGGCGTACTCGTCCGTCTTCGCGTCGCCCCTTGTCGCATTTCCGCTGCTCATAGTCCAGTATTGAGCTGTTCGTTTCGTTCGCTGTCACGCCCATTCTAGATCTGTTTCTAACCTTTTTTTGAACTCTGAACTTCTGGTTCTTTTCGCATGCTATTCAGCGTCCATGGCTGGTAATTAAAATTTATTTTATAATTACGTAAATTACATAAAAATTACGTGGTATGTAATACATACATCTTTTCAGGTAACATAACGGCATATCAACTTACTTCACTATTTCGACAAACAGTAGAAGAAATACTTGTAAAAAGGCAAGATTTTTTTATTAGACATACAAAGCCGGCCGGAGTGGCCGTGCGGTTCTGGGCGCTACAGTCTGGAGCCGAGCGACCGCTACGGTCACAGGTTCGAATCCTGCCTCGGGCATGGATGTGTGTGATGTCCTTAGGTTAGTTAGGTTTAATTAGTGTAAGTTCTAGGCGACTGATGACCTCAGCAGTTGCGTCGCATAGTGCTCAGAGCCATTTGAACCATTTAGACATGCAAAGGAAGTTGGCACGGCACACATGAGCGGCCATTTTCCGCCTTTTTTGATCCAAAGTAAACGAGCATGTTCGTTGTTATGGAAGGCAGACCGACCTACAACCGAATGAAGCCCGCGCTCCATAATCAAGTGTCTGATGACACATTTTGGTACAGGGTGGCGCACGAAAAATCAGCCCCAAGTACTACATTACTCATTGCCGCCCACCAATCGTCATCAACTGTTTCGAAGTTTGCTTTAGCTTATTTGTTATTTCTTCACTGCCTAATTATTGCACGTTTATCTATTTTGCTCGTAGCGGTCAACAAATCGTGCGTAATTGGCGAGTAGTCTGTACTCGGGGCCGGTTTTTGGTGGTGTGCCACCTTATATTATTTCACAGCGATCAGCCACATAACGCTACGGCTGGCTAAACGAGAGGTTTTCCAGGATCAGGAAATTTACAAGCGTGTGAGAATTCTGTTATGAACAAAAACTCTGTACTCCAGGGGTGAGGCAAGTGCCGCCGCCCCCCCCCCCCCCTTCTTCTTGGCGCCTTCCATGTTCAGTCCCTATGCCACTAATTTTCAATTTTTCATAAGAACCGTATACCAAGCACAAATGAACGATGAACGAGTAAAAATGACCGGTTCCCAAAAAAGAGTGATCACCAGTGAACTAGTTCCGAAGCATGAATGACTTTGCCCATCTTTAGTGGGTAGAAGCTTTTGCTTTGCAGTTTTAATTTTCGTAAGGATGTGGGCGTAGTTGCCTAGCCCGCAAAACAGTCGCATGGCTGCGGCATCGTTATTCACTGGCACAGCAGCAGAGTTTTTGCTTCCGCGCCGCGGCTGCGGCGGCGCTGGTCACGGCGCGACGGTCGGCCGCGGCTGGCCGCAGGCTGCGAGAGCGCAGCACCGCAGAAGCCACAGCCGCAGCTGGCGCCTTCTTTCGGGCCGTACGTGCCGGCTGTCCGCTTAATTAGGGGATCGGTCCGGGCCCTGGTCGGGGCCCGCGTGCGGTCACAGCCGTAATGAGAGGCTGGCCGGTCTGCCGAGCCACTTGCTACGCACCGAGCACACCTGTTGAGTGGCGACCCTGCCAGGACCCACGGAACGTACCGCGTGGCGGTAGTCGAAGACTCTCGAACTACGACGAAATGTGCCGTCTCCAGAGCGGGACCTTCAGAGACGGAGGTAGCAACATTATCTGCACTGGTATTTCTTTTCGATGAAAAGCCTGCACGAAACGAGTCACGCATTTTGTTCATTTTCCGCATGATTACACAAGGTTCAGTCACAATGTGACCACCGCGTATGGTCGACGTCAGTGTGCAACAGACACTCGAAGACGGAAGATGGCAGCACTGGCAGTTGTAATGGTACTCGAATTACGTAACCATTACGGCACATCACCTGAACCTCTCGATACCAGTAATATTCTACTGTGTTTCTGTAAAGTAGTTGACATATTTCTGAGACAACATTCAGATTTGATTTCATTAATGTAGAGGTATTTTGATACATCGATATGTTTATTTCTATGTGTATTCTTTCTTTTGTCACTGTGATCTTTGACGTACTTGTAACTCTGATTTTTGGGCGCTTAAGCGATTATTAGTTAGTTGTTAGAGAGTCGGACCTTGAGAAGATTAAGTCTTGGACGTCATGTTGGAAAGACGTATATTGTAGTCAGCTTATAAAATGTGAACTTTAACAGTGAGGAAGATGTTTTCAAGCATGTTTTGTATTGTGAAGTGATGTTTTGTGTGTTACGTGATATTGCAGCAAAAGAAGTGTAACTTAAATTCGGAGTGCTCATTACTTTTTTACATCATCATTGTCCTGCAAAAGTGTAATCTTCAAGAATGGCTTGTGAAGCGCATCTACAAAACTTTTGAATACCGCAGAATAAAACCTAGGCCTCTTTGCATCCGAGCTTGGAATCATCACCACCACGACTGAGCCATTATTTTACAACGAGACCAGCGTGGGGAACACGAAAAGATGAGTGCGTAGTTTATTCATTATTACATGAAATGACTTCATTAACTGTACTCTAATAACACCTGCCACATAATATCTTTGTTGTTGCCCGAAAATGCAGTATTTAGCAGCGTGACCAACACCACAATCATTATTAAATTTTGACCTTCGTTGTGGTAGGGTTGTTAGACAGTGGATATATAAAGTGTGTCAAGGGCTGGAATACGATTGTCTTTATTGTAATATATGATCACTACCTTTCATCCCACGCGTGGAAGCATTTCTGAAACGGCGAAGTCTATCACCTGTATGTGTGCCGTCGTGTTTAAAGTATACCATGAATCGTAAAAAAATGGCACTATCTGAGATCTGCGCTGAAGCAACTGTGCTGCACCACGGACCATAGATGAAGGAATGAAAGACTGCTGTGGAGATTATTGTATGTCCATCTTTGCGATTGGAGGTCTGAGAGACTTCGGCCGCTCACTTAAGTAATAAAATTTAACACCTCAGCCGTCCTTATGGCCACTTACTTTATGAATACCAGTTTCGGTGCTTCAGTGCACCATCTTCAGGCCTTTGCTGACACTGCCATTAGTATCAGCTAAGGCCTGAAGATGGTATTATCCCGATGGCTAACACTACCGTTATACACAATGAATTAGTGGCCAACATAAATAACTGGCTTTCGCAAACTATCTTGTTAGTTAAAACTTCCTGGCAGATTAAAACTGTGTGCCGGACCGAGACTCGAACTCGGGACCTTTGCCTTTCGCATAGAAGTCCTCTACCAACTGAGATACCCAAGCACGACTCACACCCCGTCCTCACAGCTTTACTTCTGCCAGTACCTCGTCTCCTACCTTCCAAACTTAACAGAAGCTCTCCTTGCCCGCGAAAGGCAAAGTTCCCGAGTTCGAGTCTCCGTCCGGCACACAGTTTTAATCTGCCAGGAAGTTTCATATAAGCGCACACTCCGCTGCAGAGTGAAAATCTCATTCTGGAAACATGCCCCAGGCTGTGGCTAAGCCATGTCTCCACAATATCCTTTCTTTCAGGAGTGCTAGTTCTGCATGGTTCGCAGGAAAGCTTCTGTTAAGTTTGGAAGGTAGGAGACGAGGTACTGGCAGAAGTAAAGCTGTGAGGACGGGGCGTGAGTCGTGCCTGGGTAGCTCAGTTGGTAGAGCACTTGCCCGCGAAAGGCAAAGGTCCCGAGTTCGAGTCTCGGTCCGGCACACACTTTTAACCTGCCAGGAAGTTTCATATCAGCCCACACTCCGCTGCAGAGTGTAAATCTCATTCTGGTATCTTGTTAGCTGACAATTGATGGTTGGAGGGACAAAATCGCTGTTGAAGGCAGTCTGCGGAAACCAGTTATAGATGCTGGCCCCCAACGCATCGTGTATGCAAATGGAGTTAACCCCATTAGCGTTAGCTAAGGCCTGAAGATGGTGCAGTGAACCGCAGGAACTGGTTGCCATAAAATAAATGACACCATAAGGATGGCTTTGGGTGTTACTTTTTATTACAGGTGGAGACTGCACGAGCAACTGTTGAGCAACTGGCCGACAACATAAGCCAAGAGGCTATCAGAAATGTCTCCTCAAGGACATTCTAAAAGTATGTTGCTGTGTATGGACCTCCCCAGCAGGCACCTGCTGTTCATTGGTGAGGAAATCTGGAATTTGCACGCCAATACCGCAACTAGACGTCTACTGAGTGGCGATAGCTGCCAGTTTCAGACGAATCACTTTTCATGCGCCATCGTATGGCCTTGTACAGTCTTCAGAAAGGTCGACTGGGAAATGTTTTCGTGGCGTACCCCAGGGTGGTCCCGTCATCCTGGGAGGCACACTGAACCACGAGTATGCTTCAGATCTTTGAGACCATATGTACTCCTAAATGCAGTTTGTGTTTTCCTCAGCACGATGACTCAACCAGCAGGACAACGCACCGTGTCATACGTCTTTCAATGTACGTGTGCGGTTCAATAGAGCACCAGGATCAGTTTACCATACTCCCCAGGCCACCAAACTCCATGGGTTTAAACCTTATCTAGGTTCTTTGGGATCACATCGATCGGACTGTTCGGGCCTTGGATCCTCAGCCGAGAATCCAAGCGCAGGGACCGACATAGCTCCACATCCCTGTCGGTACCTTCCAGAACGTCACTGACTGTCAGCCTGCATGTTCCGCATGTCTCACAGTGGTCCACACTGCAAATGTTGGTTATTCAGGCTTTTGACATGTTGTCACATTGTTGTGACAGGACCACTGAGTACATAAAACACCTAATCAACAGTATATGGACACTCGTACGTCATAAAAAAGTGACAACTGTAGGTCTATGTCACGAAAGGTTGACCCGTGCTCAGTGGACTAGTCACTGGATGTCACCAGGGTAATAAATCTATCAGGGACATTTCAAACCTTCCAGAGCTACAAAAATCGACTGTTGGTGATGTGATTTGGAAATGGAAACGCAAAGGAGAAACTGCAGCTAACCAAGGCCAGGCTGCCATCATGTCCTGTTTGATAGGGTGCTTAGAGCATTGTGGTGAGTGGATGCAAGAAAATCGTGGAAGGAATCAATAGTGAGATCCAAAATACTAGCAGCAGTCTAGCTAGCACAGTAACTGTGCATAGGGAGTGAAAAAAATGGGGTAGAACGTGCAGCTCCTGACAAGCCTCTTATTTCTGTTGTCAGTCCTAAGTGACGCATGAGGTGGTGTTAATAGGGATGTCACTGGACAGCGGACGACTGGAAACGAGTGATTTGGAGTGATGAATCACGGTATGCCCTGTTGAAATCCGATGGTAGGTTTTCGGTTCAGCGAATCCCAGACCAACATCACCTGACATCATGTGTAGTGCCAATACTGAAGTACAGAAGCGACTGTACTATGGGACAGACGTATTTCGTGGCTAGGATGTGTTCCTCTTTCTGCGCTGCATACAGAGACGGAGAACATATCACCATGGCAATGAACTCTGTCATAAAGCAACATCTCTGGACAATGACATTCATGAAATAAACCTATGTTTCCCGAGTCCCGGTCTTGCCACAATGGAACACAGGAGAATTACAACGTCGATCTTGCTCCAGACCCTTCCTTGTGTTTGACATTGCTAACTTGTCTTGTGGAAGAATGACCTGTCATTCCTTCGCAGACATTCAGACCTCGCTTAAGGTGTCCCGAACAGAGCTCAAGCCGTCACAATGGCGAAGGGTGGACGCAATCCATACGAATGTCTACTAATTGGTGTCCGGATACTGTTGATCTTATAGCCATCTCCATGTTATTTCAAATGTACTTTTCCTTTTCATTGAAACTAAGCCTTAACTTTAGCCTAGTGTTCCTGCATTCGTTTCCTGAGCTATTCCTTTCTCGCTTCAGTCCACGGCTGCCCGTTTTTAGTTTTGGCTTTTGTCTTGAAAAAGGCGCTTGTGGAGTTTATTATTGGACGAAATGCTTTTATGGAATCCTACAGCGTCATACCCACTTCTCTCAGATCTTTTTCCATCTCTATTATTTTCTTGCTGAAAATGTAACGGATTAGATTGACATCTCCAAGTGTCGTATTTTGTGCCGGATTTCGGCATCGCTCATGCACAAGATTTCGACAGCGTGACTCGTTATCTTCCTCAGGTATCTGGTGAACATAAGAGACACGTTGTCGAAGTGTTGTATATGAACGACGCTGACAACCTGGAGAAAATCCAACACCTCAGGATGTCGACAGATTGCCGGGAAAACCTGAAGAATTGAACCAGGAAGACTAGATTCCGAAACCTTTTTGGACTCACATAATGTGGCCACAGTAAACAATCCTCTTTCTGCGAATGGTGTGCTTTTATTCCGGAAATCTTCCCCAAAACCTGTTTTTCTCTTAGTTCTAATTCCTCGATACAACCTATTACGTCCATAACAAGGAATCTGCAGCATACAGAGCCTCAGGTCGTATTACTGTACAGTATGGTCGTATGTTGGCATTGACAGGTATTTACTCCATCTTGTAGAGAACTTTGGTTAGCTGATATGCTGTGTCCATTCTTCTGTTTCGTGATGCAAAGCCTTCTTTCTTACTTCTGTCTAGGTATCAGTAATGACGGTTGATATGTTACGAAATCAAAGTGAATACAGGGAAAAGTGGAGACTTTCAACCAGCTATCCAGATGATAAAAAGTCGCATGATTTTCAAACAATGGATTAGTCGCTTTACTGACACCAATGAAGGCAAAACACGCCTGGGTTCACATAAACGTGTGCAAAATATAAAATTAATGTGCATCAGGTAATAGATTTTTCTTGTAAATTATTGTAATTTATAGGCAACAGCTGCAAAAAAAAAAATGACCACCACGTTAAACTTGGTCTAACAATATTACACTATATTTCTTCATTCACCTTTTAAAACTATATCTGAGTTCGTCTGATCCCCGAATCTGATGATTCTTCACTCACCGTTGCAAATTCTGATAACTGCTTCATTTTAAAACCACAGTAAACGTCTCTTTATAATAGCGAAAGAGCGTCCTGAGCAGTTACGCACAATATTTAAATTTGTTGTGTATATGCTCTGCACAAGGAACATCATTACAAGCGATTTGAATGAATTCACACACATTAGCTTTTACAGTTCTAGGATAAAATTAATAAAATTACTGAGATTAATTTTCGTGACATAAGTGCCAAAGTGTTAAGGATGTGGTGCACTATGAAAAATGCACTATGAAAAAACTAATCTACGAATTTTGTTCAGATATCTGTAACAAAGTGGAAGTGAAGCTCATATTGTTTTTTCGTGTTCAGCAAAACACATTCGTAGTCGTAAAAAAAAGAACAGTTATAATATATCACTAAATTGACAAGTCCAATGCCAAAGTGTTAAGGATGTGGTGCACTATGAAAAATGCACTATGAAAAAATTTATCTACGAATTTTGTTCAGATATCTGTAACAAAGTGGGAGTGAAGCTCATATTGTTTTTTCGTGTTCAGCAAAACACACTCGTAGTCGTAAAAAAAAGAACAGTTATAATATATCACTAAATTGACAAGTCCAATGCGTGAAACGCTTACAGGCAGTCTCTAAAATAAAGTTCATGGTCAAATACGCTTACAGACACAACCTCGAAAGTAAAGAGTGTGCTTCCGTATATTCTGCGAAATTGTTGTTTCCATTATATGCATAAAACAGTGCACAAAGTGGATATAAAAACTCGACAGAGCACCTGGAAGCACACCATTAATCACACATACCGAGAAAGCCTAAGAAATCACTTCAGAGGCGGAATTTATGAGTCCCTTAATACAAATACGAGCATAAGAAAACGTGATGACTTATACCCAGTGCTTTTCTACTGTCGTTTCGTATGAATTAGTTATCAGTAACGGTAGGAATTTTGACCAAAAAGGAATATCACATATAAAACTGAGAAGAAAGAAACAGTGTGTTACAGTATACTGCCTGGCAGCTGAAATCGATTTTATTGTACTATCTGACAGACTAGCAGATGCAGAATACGTCTCCAGGAACGAGATAGACAGCAGAACACGTTTAAGAACCTCTATAGAAAAAAACGAAATGCATGAGTAACAAAAAAGTGTATCTTATAGAAAAACAAAAAGATATTTTCAAAAAATAGTACATATAAAAAAAGCAAAAATAATGCATTACAACGTGGTAGTTGGACCAAAATGCGCTGAATAAGAGAATGGACAAATAACAAATAGTGGAGGGAATAATCATGAGAAAACTGTTAGGTCTAATAAGAAGCACAGTTGCCTGGAAATTAAGAAGCAATGATGAGACATCAAAATACACAAAAATACCAGAATCAATCAGGAAAAGAACTATGACTTCTCTGGGTATTTATACATGATGAATGGCAACAAGCTGACAAATTAACAACAATCTGGATCCGAGAAGTTACAAAAGGTTTAGAAATTAACACAAAAGCAGAGGGAGCAGCGGAGAGAAAGCTATTCAAAAGATGGTGTTCAGTGAAGGAGGGTTTCCAAGGCAAAATAGATACGATAATTGGTGCAATGTGGTCTGAAAAAAGGAGATGTGGTGAAAATAAATTGTCACAGGGTCCTTAATTAGAAAAGTGAAGCAAAAATATAAACACCGTTGAAGGTGGTAAACTACGTAGAGATGATAATTTATTTTCAAGTGGTTGCTAAATTTGCCTACTTGATAGTGAAACAGACCAGCCAGTGCTCATGTAGGTGGTACATTTTCTTGTCAAAGAGAGGAAGAGATATCATTTCCTTTTTTCAGCAATTACTGACTATTATTTCAGAGTCATCTGGATAGCCGGGCGCGTTAAAGCGTCGCTTCCGAGATACATGGAGACAAGCTTGGCCAGATGGAGTCCGCCTCGTTGGTGAATGGTTTTTACCTGGTTTCCCATAGCCATCTAGGTAAATACCGGACTGGTATCTAAGTCCCGCTTCGGATATAGGCAACGCACACGTTTGTAAAATGTTGCATAGATTTACTCTGGATGCAGACAGATAGGGGAGACAGTTTCCGTTCCTAGGAGGGAGGGGGGGGGGGGAGGATATGTGGCCACATGGAAGGCATCTAGCCGCCAACTGCCACTAACGCCATATCAACGCAAGTAACAAAGCGTACCCCGTAGAAAAAACCGGAAAGGGCAGAAGAAGAAGATTTCTACTAGGAAATCAGTAAAGTTAGTAACAGAATAGAGATTCCAATAGAACAACGCATAGGAATGTAAAGTTAGCGACAGCCTAAGATATGATTATGGAATTTATCACACTTTTTCCACTGCGCACACAGGTACGACCTAAACAAAACGTGGTCACGTTAAAAGTTACAACTTCAGCCAATACGTTCTATCATGTTATTTGAGTACTTCTTTTTACGTATACGGTAACATCAACCTACCTGCTGCAACAAGTGTTCGTCGACAGCGTCAAATGCAATGTGGCGTACCTTTTTCTCACGACCATAAACTGCTGTAGTCGTTCGTTTCTGTAGTCGTCAGTCACAATACAGCGTCAAGATAACTGAGCTGTAGCATCGTTTCCCTCATATTCCGTTCATCTTATAGCTGTCACCGATGATGCAGTTTAGTCATATTAGCAATTTCATGTGAGTGCAATACTGTCAGAGGAACATGGTATACATTATTGTTCCAGAGACATTTTGGCTGCCACGTAACATCCAAATATGAGAAAGAAGTAAAAATAATTTCATGTGGCATTGTGGCCTATAATCATAATGTTTCACAGGTATATCTCTCATCAGCACATTAATGTTTGCGACTACCACTTTTGACATCACAGCACGAACTGAAAATCACAGAAATTAAACTTAAAATCCCAACTAAAAATTACCTAAATCGAACAATTAATGTATCAACTTCATTATAAACATTCCAGACGGTTAAGTTAATAAATAATTTACACTTCTATATACGTTTATAACATTGTAAATTTCCCGACAGAAGATTCAGCAGAATCATGCTAGTGAATTCCTACACTTAACAGTTTGCCTAGCCGTAAAAAAGATCACACGACAAAAATCATTACGTGTTTAGAATAACTACGGAGTGAATGCCAGCTGTAACAGTCATTCTTCTCTCTTGCGGACAGAACCAGTGTCTGAAACAGGAAACAAATTTTTCCCCCTTTTTCTGAATGTCAAATTACGATTCAGACATGCAAGGTAAACTCTTTATTCAATGTACCTTAGTGCCAGACCGGAGGCCCTGTTCGACAAACTATGATCCGCGTTCGACTTGTCCATCCATAGCAAGCCAGTTCCTTTCCAGTGTTAACGATTGATCTATGTCAACAATACGAATGTTTCCAGTGATTGGTGATACTTTTCTGAGAAGTTTGCTATGCTGAAGTCGTTAAATTTCGAATGATTTGGTCTCCTCCATGCTTCTCAATAGCAACAAGCATCGATTCGGATAGTTTTAATAACATACACGAAACAGAAAGCGTGCTTTTCACGTTTTAGCAAAATTCCTTGGATGAAGAGTTGTTGACAGGTTGTTTATTGTCTTTCCCCTATTTGCTTGTCCCCTATTGAGGAGTTAGGAAGAAGAAAGAAACGAAGAATGTGTTATGGGAAAATATACATCTCCCTGCGCTCAGGAGAACTCTTTTGGGATCAGGAGTACTTGCCGTCTAGGACATAATGATAAAATACTTAAATAAAAGGAATTTATATATACAGTGTCTAAACGGTAATTGCTTACAATGTACCACAGTGTTGTAGAGGAAATCGAGATGAACACTTTAACGTCAAGAGGGAAATTACCTCAAACTGGCTTACAAAAATCATCTAAGCTTCAGCGCTTGTGCATCGCACGAGATTTTCAATATTCTCTCGCTCTCTTAGCGCAAACTGTTAGTCCTAAAGAGAAAAGAATCCGACGGCTTTTGTAGGAAATTTGACTTTGTACTCGGATACATTTTCGTTAGAGGCCGCGGTTTTCGAGTTATTACAAAAAACGTACAAAATTGACCTTCAACCGCACATCCACCCACACACTCACCCCTCCAACGGTCACGATTTTTTTTAGTGTGTTGTTCATTGCATTCCTTCCTATAACTGTACAAAAATTTGCGACTGCACAAAGTATTTCCCATATTCGAAATTTTTTGGTATCCACTGAATGGGATTAGTCCCGCACATGCAAATTTTAAAATTGCATTTGCGTAAATTTTATATTACACTTTTGGAATTTCAACAGCGTAAAATTATCAGTTATATCGTTTTGTTTGTCTGGCATTTTAATTACGAAATTACTGTGCTTGTAAGGATTAAGTTTAGATCTGCATGACGTTTGCAAAAGCGGGAGACTTTAAAACCCGACTAAGCTACGGGTCCAGTCGATTAAAAGTAAATACTTCGTTTACGGGAAAATATTCGTGCAGTCGCAAATTTTCGTACAGTGGTAGGACCGAGTGCCATGAACAAAATACGAAAAATCCTGAATGGAAGGGGGTGGTTGTGAATGTGGGGTTTCGTTTGAACGTCTCTTCTGTACGTTCTTCTTGAATAACTGGGAAACCGCTGGAAGAAAGTGAAAGAATGTGGAAAATCTCACGCTATGCCCTTGTGCTGTAGTTAGGTGGGTTTTGTAAGCCAATTTAAGGTAATTTCGACTTCATACCTCACAAGCGTCCTATGTTAAATTCTTCGTGTGCATTTCCTGTACACTACTGTGATACATTTTTCAGTATAATGTTTTCCACAATAAGAACCTGATAAATTCATAGAAATAAATTTAACATCAATGAATGAAAAGTTGTGACTGCAGTCTTTATCATATGTTAGCAATAAATATTCTATTACTACGTAGAACTTAAATCTACCCACTCTCTGTTATCGTATGATCTGTTCATCACCTTAATCAGTCTTGATATTCTCAACGTGTATTTTGTGTAAACGTGTACATGGAAGATGGTTGTATGTTGGAAAGGCAGGAAACCAATAAAGAACCAATAATAATAACAGCACTTCTGTAGTAGACTTTGATGCGATACTAAATCAAAATGTGTTCGGAGGCAGTAATGGAGCAGCTGTACGAAATGATTAAGGACTGTTCGATAGTCAATACGAAACTTATTGTACTGTAATGTACAGTACACACGGTCGGGCTCAGTTTTGATGAGCGACACAGTGGAATGACAGGAACATCACCAATCATGTTATGCAGTTATGCCTCACAGGAAAACGTTAATTGAAACGTGAGCCATTTTAGATGTTGCTGTACTATACATCTCGATCCACACGAACATCCAATGAGAGTTTTACAAGATTTTGCTCAAACGCAAACAAAGGCAACTGTAAATGATGAGAAGCGCAATGTTGTTGATTTCACAATACGATGAAAACAAAAGTCTCTGAGCATACGGACAATAAGTTAAGACAAAATAAATGTTTCATATAAATATGAAGTAGTGAAACGAGGGTATATGATATGGTCTTACACCCTACAAAGTTTCATTCGTAGGTAACAATAAGTAACTCGTTGAGGCTCAGAGGTAGAATTATGGGAGCAACAACATGACAGCAACATAATTTTTTTACAAAATAAGTGAATTCTGCAAGTCTGTCGGACACATCTGGTTTTACACTAAGAGGTGACAGGGAGAGACTTCAAAGAAAGAACTGTGTGAATCAACAGTTGTTTATTTGGTCTGCAAGAAAGTATTACATTTTCTTAAATTGTTTGACTTTGCAGGCGCTCCAAGAAGGACGCCTAATACCTCCAGGAAATACTTAGAAAATTCGAAGAATACCTTTTCACGCTGAATCACACGAACATAGTTTTGACAACATATTCTGCATCTCTAGCAGCCCAGCGGTTGTTCTTCCGGTGTTTCGCTTTTGAATACAACGAAGAAAGGAAATCTTGAATATAAGCTCTTAAAGAAATAGTGCCGTGCAACGAATCTTACACGGAATTTTCTCTCTCTTACTACTTCTGGTATAATCAAGTATCTGAACATTACACCTGAGAATCCTTGAGACAACTGACAATCCGACCTAAGTGATTCAACTGCAAGGTTTGCAGAAACAGTAAGATTGACGTGACCACCCAGAAATCTGTACTCGTCCCAGAATATTTACATGTCAGTCGGTAGAGCCACTACGGAAGTAGACCTACTGTGAGAAACAGATAATATCACTTGAGATACATATACTCCCTAGCTAATGACCTAATCGGCGACCGGATACTAAACCGTAATCTTCCTACCATACTGCCGAAAAATTCTCATGTAAATCAGTCCTAATAACGTATTCACTGAATAGTTTTACCAGCTCGAAACAGATTACACTCGTCGTTAACTGCTCAGAGACATTAGTGTGGCAACGAAACCTCACAATTTACAGTACAGAGCACAGTATTTACATTCATACACAGCGAGTGACTCTGCTGGTCGAAATTTTCCAATTGCACTACAGCTAATTTCCTAGAAATGAACCTCTCGTATTGGTCATGCAATGTGTGGTCTTCTTGTTCGGAATTTGTGTGTGTGTGTGTGTGTGTGTGTGTGTGTGTGTGTGTGTACTCGCATGTGTGTTTTACGGAGAGAGGGAGAATGTGATGTACGATGGACGAAATAATGAAGAGGCCACCATAAACAGTATAAGTTCTGATTTATTATAGAATATTACATTGCTAGATCTAAGGAATCATCATATCAAAGTACAGTTACTTCTTGAAACTACAAAGAAATTTCCGAAACGGCGATATTACACGGATAAATCTGTTGTGCGCCCTAAAACCACACGGATAAATCTGCAACCAGCTTTTACCGAGCAATAATAAAACATCGTAACAATGAAACGTCGGCAACATACACGGTAAATACCTTGTCACAGAGAACAGTTATAGAGAAAGTACTGTCGCTGTTTTTAGGGTATGATAATCGTTTTATAGGAAACAGCAAAGATACTTAAGTTCAAATTGCGTTTCTCATATCTCTATTTCCATTGGAGATTCAATGTTTAACCCTGGATTGTGTGGGTGTGTGTGTGTGTGTTTGCATACGTTAAGGCACGATGTTCATCACATTAGGATGCACAGGGAGATATCCGCGCAATGGATTGCTACAGCATTCGATTACCCGGATCTTAATTGGATCAAAGTGGTATTAACTGCGAACACGCATGTCCGTCCAGGAGACGCTAACTGCAATATATTGCTCAGAGTAGCTTCCGGTCGCGTAAGCAATATTCGAACATCCGCTGCGACAAATTTCATGTTTACGAAACTAGGCTGTATCTTGTGAAGAACATCTTTTCTTATTGGGTTTCTTTGATTCCCTTTAGAACAGAACCTTAGATACTGAATAGGGCATCGGTCGTATCGCGTATCAGATTGAATGGATGCAATGCATAGCGCTATACTGAAATATTCTTTCGGAACGTACGAGAATGAGTATGCTACGTGCACCTGAAGTACAAATCTCCTTAGAACCAATTCGTATAAGCTTGAAGAGAGATGAGAATGTAACTTATGTCATGCTGAAGGAAAGCGGTAAGGGATGAAGTGCAATACATGAGTTTGAAATGGCCCTACAATATACAGTGCGAGAAGAGGACAATAATACAAGCTAGCAATACTAACAGACGATCCGTAAACCAGGCGTATCCCCAACATAGCGTATGTACAAGTAGTCATGTCAGTGTTAAAACACTCTTAATGTCCAAGGCAACGTTTATTTACAAACATCAAACACCATAAGCCAGATGTCAATGACAAAATGATAAACTGTACTCATTTGATTTTATCATCATTCCGGATATCAAAGTACTGGTAAATATTGTTTCGACACCAAGTGTGCAGGTTGTGGTTCGCCAGTACCATGGACTGCCAGTTTCGCCAACCAGAACTCTTTGGTTTTGTTGTTTGGGCCTATTTAAAAGCTTTTCTGTATTCCAGCCCTGTTGGTAGTGACGATGATCTCTGTGATCGCATTGTGGAGAACTGTCAGTGCATTCGGAAAACGTCTGAGATTTTTGAACGTATATGGGAATCTGTGAAGGGACGTGTTGAAGCCTGCCTTCACATAATCAATGGCCTTGTTGAACACTTATTGTGTTTGTCCTCAGATGAGTATCTGAAGTTTGGGATGATGATGATGATGATGATGATGATGATGGTGATGATGATGATGATGACGATTTGAGGTGAGGGCGCTCAACATCATGGTCATCAGCACCCTGACGAAAAGTCGGCATGCCAGTCTCATGGGTGGGGACGAAGGCGGTCCCCACATGCGCGAGCAGTTTATAATGCATTAAAGTCTGCCTCCTTTCCCCATCAATTTAGGAACGAGGTCTGACAGTTCACAAAATTTCACCTCTTGTAAGACTGGAATCAGTATCGGCGAGGATAGTGGGCAGATTTCCATCGAGACTGAGGGCTGCCTTAATATCAGTATATGGGACACACGTTGCCAAAATATGCTGAATTAAAAGTGGCATATCACAAACTTCACAGAGTGGTGGATATTCCCGCTGGAGGAGGAAGCCACTAAAGTTTTGGTCCTTGGGGACAGTTGTAGGTGCTCAAGTACTCAGTCGTAATATATCGTATGGGGAAACCATTCGTTTTGCGACAACATTTATTTGGATTATTTACATGCTTCATTGTCTTTTACTAGCTCCATTTGTTTCTACTTTTAACAGTCAGTTACACTGTATAGTTTCTTACATCTACATCTACATTTATACTCCGCAAGCCACTCAACGGTGTGTGGCGGAGGGCACTTTACGTGCCACTGTCATTACCTCCCTTTCCTGTTCCAGTCGCGTATGGTTTGCAGGAAGAACGACTGCCAGAAAGCCTCCATGTGCGCTCGAAGATGGTAATAATAGTAGAATGTTGAAATTTTTGATTTAAATTTGTGCTTGCCTTTCTTCAGTTTAAAAAAGCACTATTACAAACAAGTAATCTCATAAGTGATCGTCGTAGGAAAGTAGTGGCGAGTTACATGACACAGCATTTGCCTAAACGATCGTGGGAGACCATCTATAAACCAAATTTTGTCTGGCCGGTGTTCCTGATCATCTTACAAGTTAGTGCGCTGCTTCGCCTACACGACAAGGACGTCATATCCAGTCACTTACTCCCTTATTTATACTTATTTTTCCATAGAGTCTTATTTGTCCTTTATGGACTAATGAAGTATTCCAAGAGGAGATTTTTTTATTGGTGACTAAGGGCAATGTACTGAACAATATTACATCAGTATTTACTTCACCTGTAGATTAATAATTATAGCTATTACTGCTATTTTCTCCTAGGCAGCAGGTCAGTTGTTTGAGTGTGGAGACGTGGACGCCAAATGGTTAGTCTGTAATGATAGGTGAAGTCCACTTAGTGGTGCAGTTCGACCATGCAGAAAATATCAGGTAGTAAATTATCTGACGTGTTTACGAGGAAACTGTTAGACCTAGAGAAGAAACTACTAACTCAAGCGAGTACGTACTATGGTATCAATTGTCACAACATATGCCCTTATACATGTAACGCCCTGTACATATACTACGGGGCATTGCTAAGGGTTCTCAGGTGCATTTTCTGTGGTGTTTCGACAGATATTTGCAGGTTATTTTTGCAGTGTGTATCTGGAGTCATCCCAAACAAATAATGCATATCAAGCCTTTCAGCCGACACCCAGCGTCAACGAAAAACGTCAGTTTGTTGCTTGTTAAAAAAAAAATTCATTTTTGAAGTGGAATTTTACGTGCCCATTCGATATAGCGGTCACAAATTAGTCTAGTGCTATATTCGTTTTATTGGTATGTATTAAAACAGCAGGAGCAGCAAAACACAAAGAATAACCAGTATCCCAGCTGCGACAAGTTGCCGAGAATTCTTCCGGGTTATATGGCCGCGGTCCATTAAATTCTTCTATCGCTGACGTTTCGTCCAAAGCTATGTTGTACATCCTCGGAAGTGGTCCTGGCTCATCGATTCTGTAGCGCTACTGTCCATATACCATTGAGTTTCATAGCTTCTTCTTTTCTGTTAAAATTATCCCCATGTTAATATACACTGCTGGCCACCGTAAATGCAACACCAAGAAAGACAAGAGATAACACAACAAAATTTATTTTGTAGATAACATGTTGACCAAGTATCAAATGATTACGTTTACAGACGTCTGTGACATGTGGTTCCTGACAGAATCAGTAGCCAGAGTAGCCGCCATTGTTGGAGATCACCGCTGCCACACGTCTCGGCATTGAGTCAAAGAGACGTTGGATGTGTTCCTGGGGTACAGCAGCCCAAGTTGCTTCCACACGTTGCCAAAGATCATCTGGTGTGGCAGCTGGGGATGTAATCTGGGTCACTCGTTGAGCAACCATGGACCACATGTTTTCTATCGGCGAAAGATCCGGAGAGCGAGCCGGCCAGGGAAGCAATTCAATCTGGTTATTGACGAAGAACCTTTGGACAATGCGTGCCACTGTGGTCGCGCATTAGCCTGTTGAAATATGGCTGTGGCCGAGCCCTGAAGGTAAGGAAGGACAACTGGCTCCAGCACCTCGGATATGTAGCGCCGGCTATTTAAAGTACCGGCAATGCGTACTAGAGGCGTGCGAGAGTAATATCCAATACCGCCCCATACCATAATACCCGGTGCAAGACCAGTGTGGCGGTGCATAATGCAGCTGTCCAGCATCCTCTCTCCACGGTGTCTCCACACTCGAATCCGACCATCGTGGAGCTGCAGACAGAAGCGTGCCTTGTCAGTAAAGACAACGTCATTCCATTCTGCCGTCCACATCCGTCTGTCATCACACCATTGGCGACGGAGACGTCTGTGGTTCTGCGTCAATGGTAGACGAAGCAATGGACGTCTTGCGGACAGACCACTCTGCTGTAAACGGCGTCGAATGGTACGCGCAGACACTGGATGATGCGTTACAGACGCAATGTGCTGTGCTATGGTTCGGGATGTCACTGAGCGATCCGTCACTGCCATGCGCACAATTTGCCTATCAGCACGTGCAGTGGTGCACCGAGGTGAATGCGGTCGACCACGTCGGTCCGTCGTACCCTCCTGCATCCAACGGTCACATATCCGCATTACAGTTGTTTGGTTTCGTCCAACACGACTAGCGATTTCTCTATATGATAATCCACAATCTCGGTAAGCCACTATCCTTCCTCTGTCGAACTCGGATACTTGATCAAAAGATGTTCGCTGTTTTCTACGAGGCATAACTGATCGTCTTGTGAAACAACCACAAGGTAAACACACGTGCCGAACGTACACTCGTCGAAATCGCCAAGCCTTAAATGGCGCTATGAGGTGGCACCACAGGCGCGCGTGATGTGCGTCTGCGCTGAAATTCTAATCAGTTGCATATCTCATCGCTGCAAACTCATCGTGTAAATTTCACTTGATTCGGATGCTTCCTTCAGGGTGTTGCATTTACGGTGGCCAGCAGTGTATTTCGATGGCTTCTCTGTATAGCCTTGGATAAAAGGTCGTCATAGTACATAAAACTTCAGTTTCCGAAAATTTTACTACGTGATCACCCGACTGTAGAGCATGTTCCGCCACGGCTGACTTGTCTGTTTTCCCTAGTCGGCAAAGACTTTTACGTTCCTTCAACCGTGTATTCACACTTCTCTTTGTAATTCCAATGTAGACCCTACCACATGTACTCGAAATCTTGTATACACCACTTGCAGACAGAGGGGGACGTTTATCATTAACGGAACGAAGTGCTCAGCCTATTTTCTTAGTTGGTCTGAAAATTAGTCGAACGTTATGTTTCCTTAAAAGCTTGCCGATTTGATCCGTTACTTTTTTGATGAAAGGTAGAGAAACCGTGTTCTTCCATCTCTGTGTCCTATCGTTGTCCTTAGGCCTCCTGTTATTCGGTCGCTAAACTCTCTTTATTTCCTTACTACAGTACCCATTCTTCTCAAAAGCCTGCTTTAGATGTTTTAACTCGGCGTCCAGGTATTCCGGTGCACAAATCCTTTTAGCTCTGTCCACTAGACTTCTTATTACACCCCTTTTTTGTTGTGGATGGTGATTGGAATCCTTATGCAAGTATCTGTCGGTATGTTTAACCTTCCGAAAGACTTTATGTTTCAAGCTGCCATCAGTCTGTCTCATAACGAGGACATCCAAGAAGGATATTGCACTGTCTTTCGCCATTTCCATGGTAAACTGGATTTTAGGATTTATACTATTTAAATAACAGAAGAATTCCTCTAAAGCTTTTTTGCCATGTGACCAAACTATAAATGTATCATCGACGTATCGATACCATCGATATGGTTTCTTATTCGCTTTTTCCACAGCTAATTGTTCGAATTTGTCCATGTAAAAATTGGCTATCGTAGGACTCAATGGGTTACCCATGGCCACACCATCATACAATCTGGAAGAATTCTCGGCAGCTGAAACATCCGGTCGTGAAAGCCTTCATTGTATGAACGTGGGACAAACCGACGCTTTCTGATGACATTGGGCATCGCAAGAAGACGTGATGAATAAGATTTGTTGAGCTGTCTCCAACTACACATTATAATAAACGAAATTGCAAATATCTGCCGAAACACCGGAGAAAACGTGCCTGACGACTTTTAGAGGGACACCCTATATGTATATCGTACATCAGTTCCAAGAAACGCAAGGGCATACCATCTCCAATGAAACCATGGCAAGTAAAATACAGTGGCTTTACTGTATTGTGATGCCTGAGCCTCTAATTGAAGGAAGGTATAAGGTAAAACCAGCCATTACCTAATCCTTTCGAAATCTTCCGCGCTCCGTCGATATTAATATCCTCACCATAGAAGGAGTCACAAATCACATGTCCTCATTTCAAAAAGCGACTAAGATACATTACGAAATTAATTGAGGACGTTTAGTGTCCAATCTGTTGACGAACAATCATACATCGCTGTGATGCTTTTGTTTCTAGAATCCTGATCCGAACTAGGTACCTCGAAAACCAATGCCATCAAGTACTGCATGCAGTTGATGGTACATTATGTAAAGTCAACTTCGCAGATCATAAAATTGCACCACATGGAACCCGACTCACCTGGATTTAAATAACTGTCCTTGAATTCGTGTCCGGCCGCATCAAACCAGTCGAAAGACAGATGACGAAAAAATACACAAAGAGGGTACTGAATTGCTCGCTGAAGAATGGATTGCAGGCGAAGAAAATCGCGGAAAGCTGTTCTTGTCAAAAAGTGCACGTATATTAGTAATATCTACTACGACATTTACCTCCGTGACTAAACAGAAACCGCGATGAATACTTTTAAAACACACCACCGCTCGTCACATTTCTACTTAAAGCTCTGTGCATATCTACCTTAACCCCATACGTCTGATCAGTTTCAGATTCAATTTGAAATGATGAATTACGGTAATGCGGAATTTCGTCACCAATCTATGATGAAGCAAGTGGAAGAGCTTCTTAATGCATCACATTCACATGGATTTACACGTTAATTACTTTGCGTATGGGTATCAACCACAAAACTTCCAATTAGATTCTCCGATCACTGCCTAGATTACGCACGTAGCGCTAAGCACCTAAGAAGCCACACTAATGCTAGGCTATTACTACGGTGCGCATGGTGGAGCCTAGCGATCTAGCGGTGCACTAAGCAAATTAGTATGCTGAATTTCATTCCCTTAACATTCTGCTATAAACCGTATTTTATGCGGAAAATTTCAAATACCAAAGCGATCAAATGAGACGGGACGTGTTTCGTTTGCTTCTTCGAGGTTTGACTTCTGCTGTTATCCAAAGCAATATATTCATTGACTTTGCTAGATAAATCTGTTTTATACATTTTATCTGCTTCTGCCGTAACCAAATATATTAAGTTTTTTCAATGTTTTCTGTTTTCGTGCCTTCACTTTTACATGCTGCAACACGGAACTAAATAGGAATAAAGCTATTTTCCTTTTCTCCCGAATGACCACTGTAAACGAACGGGTAATGGAATCCAACAAAATATGCAATGAACACAAGTAAAAATGCAAATTAAATCATGAAGTATATGTACTGCAGAGACTTCATACACATATCCATAGGTTCTCAAATACACAGCGAAAATAGAATAAAATGACGTTGAATTTTGAACCAGTTTTCAGTTGGATATATATAAGCAATTACTCATGTATCGTAGATTCTGTTATACACACCCTTAATTCGTGTACAGTGGATGAGGTTACCGGATGTTCCTTTGGCATAACATATACTGCGATTTTAATGACCCAGTGAACATTTTGATTTAGAATCTGTTGCTTTACTCTATACGAACGATATAGAAGAATAATGTTTGATAGTCTGCTGTAGTAAGGTGTTAGACGCCTGTATCACTGGAAGGAGGTTAGCGTGGCGCTATGTACACACACAAGTTTTGATACATGTGGTGCGTGGTAGAAATCGGCTCAGTGACAACTCTTAAGTGTTCAGTGAGAACAATTTACGTGTGCAACAATAAGAATGCAGTGGAAATGCATTTACATCTGTTGGACGAATTTTATGAAAACAAACACTCGAAACCGACGTTTCACGACAATTAATCTGTAAAAAAAAAAAACACACCACGTGTCATAAAGAAAGCATGTAAACCGTCTGAGGATGAATCACAACGATTTGAAACCGGAAACGGTACCCTTTGAATAAAGGAACTGAAAGTAAATTTGTGGCTGGTTGCTGTCCTAACACCATCAACATTTGTCTTCAAACAACAGCCACGGTCTCCATCCTGTCATCATATGACAAAATTGCATTTTCAATGTTGTGTCATGCTCTTCACTCTGCAAAACATCACATCCATCGCCATCGATATTTAGTGTAGTTGTTCACCTCTACTATTTCTTCCCTGTCAAGATGTACAGAATGTTCCACCCTTTCTTCTTACTATAAGGATTATTGCTGGACTCCTTATAGGCTTATAGGATCACTGCATTGGCTGTCTGTCTTTCCATCTATCCAACTGTTAATACCTCTTTTCCTCTGGAATGGGTAGAGGCATCAAGTTGAAATTTGTCACCTAATCCAGTCTACAGCCCCTTGGCGGTGTAAAAAATATAAGCTTTTGAGTCACTGCTGTTACGAGATACGGCTATTTTTTTGATATTCGCAAACTCAGTCATCAAAACCTATAGGGTATTTCCAGCTGACATAAAATCACGAAATTTGGCAACAAAAAGGTATATCAGTGCAAGTAAAGAAAAATTCAGAAACTAGTAAATTTGTGATTATATCACCAAAAAAAATGGTTCAAATGGCTCCGAGCACTATGGGACTTAATATCTGAGGTCATCAGTCCCGTAGAACTTAGAACTACTTAAACCGAACTAACCTAAGGACATCACACACATCCATGTCCAAGGCAGGATTCGAACCTGCGACCGTAGCGGTCACGCGGTTCCAGACTGAAGCGCCTACAACCGCACGGCCACTCCAGCCGGCTGATTATATCACAAAGAAAAATATTTTGCATTCGTAATCCGTCAAAAATATCGGGAACTACTGTAGGGATTTTTTCAGTAATAGGTAGAGTGGTTCACAAGAAAAAGTTTTTATGCATAATTTACAAATATTTCATGCTGACTGGCTCAGATACAATGGAGTGAACCCCGTTATCCATGTGAAAACGATACCTCTGTCACGTAGCGGTGATAGGTTTAAGGCTGTCCGCCTGTCGCGCCACACATGTGCTGGCATCGCAGGTTCTTTACGAACTGCTCACTCTAAAGGCAGACATTCCTTGACAGTCTATGGCGACAACACATACAGTATCTGTAGTGTTGCAGAGGAAACTAACACTGGTAACTGATGTAGAATTGCCCTTCCAAAGTTTGGGATCAGATTCCGATAAGCCATAAAATACCTGCTGACGCAATTCACAGAACAATTCTACATTTGCGTAATGGAAATATCCCTATGGCCGGCTGCACCGTTTTCTTCTCTGGGGACTTCCATCAAATCTTACCAGTAAACGCAACAGTGACGAGAGTAGACGAAGTCATCGCATCTGCAACTGCCAACTAGCGCAGCATGTTAATAACTCCAAAATTAATAGAATAAATAAAAAAATCATGACAGACAATGCAAAATTATACAAGGTAACTTAAAATGTTCTCAAAAGTCTAGGAATTCCTGGGACCTGTTTCTTGCCCGTATTGATATGAATAATAGGTAAATATCACTAAGATTCTCGATTCTCAATATGGATGAACTACCTACGTACGTATTCAAGCTTGTACAGAATCCTCAGAGTAAGTCCACTTTTTATTTTCCTTCACATAATTATTCTGGAATATCCAAACAAGTTGGTTCAAATGGCTCTGAGCATAATGGGACTTAACTGCTGAGGCCATCAGTCCCCTAGAACTTAGAACTACTTAAACCTAACTATCCTAAGGACATCACACACATCCATGCCCGAGGCAGGATCCGAACCTGCGACCGTAGCGGTCGCGCGGTTCCAGACTGTAGCGCCTAGAACCGCTCGGTCACCCTGGCTGGCTATCCAAACAAGTCTACATTAAATATATACTCCTCAAGCCAAGATACGTTGAGATGCAGAGGACACCCCGTACAATTTCAAGTCATTTCCTTTTCTGTTCCACTGGCAAGGAGAACGAGGGAAAAACGACCATATATATGCCTCAGTACGAGCCCTAATTTCCCTTATCTTACCTTCGTGGTCCTTACGCGAAATGTACGCTGGCGCCAGTATAATCGTCCCGCAGCAGATTTAAATGCCGGTTCTCTAAATTTTCTAAACACTTCCTCGAAAAGAATGTTGCCTTCCCTCCAGGAATTCCCATTTGAGTTCCCGAAGCGTCTCCGTAGTAGCTGTGTTTTGTTCGAAGCTACCGGCAACAAATCTAGCAGCTCACCTCTCATTTTCTTCGATGTCTTCCTTCAAACCTGCTGGTGAGGATCCCTAACACTCGAGCAGTACTCAAGAATGGCTCGCACTAGCGTCCTATGTGTGGTCACCCTTGCAGTGAACCACACTTCTCCTAAAATTATCCCAACAAATCAGTGTCGACAATTCGTCTACCCTACTACAACCCTTACACGCTCGTTCCATTTCATATCGTTTTGAAACATGACGCCTAGATATTTAATCAATGTGATTGTGTCAAGCAGCACACTACGAAGGCCGTATTGGAACATCACAGGTTTCTTTTTCCTACTCATCTGCATTTCGACATCAACCATTCTGGACCTGTTGCGAGCTCTCTACGCAACAAGCAGTTGGAAGTCGGTCATTATCTTGGGAACGTCGTGTCCGTCAGGGCGCACGCACGCCTGACGTCGGTCTGCTGAGGGCCGGATCGGCCGCGAATCGCTGGCGAATCGAGTGGAAGCGGCTGGTCCCGTCATCCGGGGAGATTTGTCGCTGCCGCCGGCTGAAAAGTTCCGCGTGGGAGGCCATTTGGCCGGGCTTTGTGCCGCGGAAGCCCGAAAGGACCGCCGGCCTCCGCCTCCATCGCGCTGCTTTAAGCACGCTTCTCAGCCGTGGAGAGTCCGCCCAATAGCTCCTGCTACCGCACATCGTGGTCTGCCGTTGAGGGGTTCGCTGTTCACAGAGGCTATGAGAAGTACACGGGCGAGCTCGGACGTTGCACAAAACACTGTATGGACTCACTAACGGCATCTCGTACCAACTAGCATTTAGTTTACTTTTTCTGGGTGGTCAATACGGTTTTTATAAATATGAAGAATGACATCCTTTAAACAAGGCTGTCGTTTCGAAAGAATAATCAGACGGCAATAACTGGCTTAGGAACTTAGCTCACTGTTGATTGCATCTACAATAAAGAAAGAAAAAACTCGTACACCTGTCTCATATCTTGTAGGACCCCCGCGAGCACTCAGAAGTGTCGAAACACGACGTGCCATGGGCACGACTAATGTCTGAAGTAGTACTGGAGGGAACTGACACCGTGAATCCTGCACGGCTGTCCATAAATCCGTAAGAGTGCGAGGGGTGTGCAGATCTCTTCTGAACAGTACGTTGCAAGGCATCCCAGATATGCTCAGTAATGTTCATATATGGGGAGTCTGGTGGCCAGTGGAAGTGTTTAAATTCAGCAGAGTGTTCCTGAAGCCACTCTGTAGCAATTCTGAACGTGTGGGGTGTCGCATTGTCCTACTGCAATTGCCGAAGTCTGTCGGAATGCACAACGGACATGAATGGATGCACCTGATCAGTCAGCCTGCTTATGTACGTGTCACCTATCAGACGCGTATCAGGCGTGACAGGGGTCTCATATCACTCCAACTGCACACACCCCACGCCATTACAGAACCTCCACCAGCTTGAACAGTGTCCTGCTGACATGCAGGTCCATGGATTCGTGAACTTCTCTCCATACCCGTACACGTCCATCCACTCGATACAATTTGAAACGAGACTCATCCGGTCAGGCAACATGTTTCTAGTCATCAGCAGTCCATTATCGGTGATGGCGGGCCCAGGCGAGGCGTAAAGCTTTGTGTCGTGCAGCCATCAACGGCACACTAGTGGGGCTTCGGGTCCGAAAGCCCATGTCGATGATGTTTCGTTGAATGTATATTGACGGTACACTTGTGAAATGGTCATACCAGAAAATCCCCACTTCATCGCTACCTTGGAGATGCTGTGTCCCATTGCTCGAGCGCCGACTATAACACCATATTCAAACACATTTACATCTTGATAACCTGCTTTGGAGGACTTACGGTCAAATAAGGCAGAAGGGATAGATAACATTCCATCAGAATTTCTAAAATCATTGGGGGAAGTGGCAACAAAACGACTATTCACGTTGGTGTGTAGAATATACGAGTCTGGCGATATACCATCGACTTTCGGAAAAGCATCATCCACACAATGCCGAAGACGGCAAGAGCTGACAAGTGCGAGAATTATCGCACAATCAGCTTAACAGCTCATGCATCGAAGCTGCTTACAAGAATAATATACAGAAGAATGGAAAAGAAAATTGAGAATGCGCTAGGTGACGATCAGTTTGACTTTAGAAAAAGTAAAGGAACGAGAGAGGCAATTCTGACGTTACGGCTAATAATGGAAGCAAGGCTAAAGAAAATGGTTCAAATGGCTCTGAGCACTATGGGACTTAACATCTGTGGTCATCAGTCCCCTAGAACTTGGAACTACTTAAACCTAACTAACCTAAGGACATCACACCCGTCCATGCCCGAGGCAGGATTCGAACCTGCGACCGTAGCGGTCACGCGGTTCCAGACTGAAGCGCCTAGAACCGCACGGCCACACCGGCCGGCCAAGGCTAAAGAAAAATCAAGACACTTTCATATGATTTGTCGACCTAGAAAAAGCGTTCGACAATATAAAATGGTGCAAGCTGTTCGAGATTCTGAAAAAAGTAGGGGTAAGCTATAGGGAGAGACGGGTCATATACAATATGTACAACAACCAAGAGGGAATAATAACAGTGGACGATCAAGAACGAAGTGCTCGTATTAAGAAGGGTCTAAGACAAGGTTGTAGCCTTTCGCCCCTACTCTTCAATCTGTACATCGAGGAAGCAATGATGGAAATAAAAGAAAGGTTCAGAAGTGGAATTAAAATACAAGGTGAAAGGATATCAATGATACGATTCGCTGATGACATTGCTATCCTGAGTGAAAGTGAAGAAGAATTAAATGATCTGCTGAACGGAATGAACAGTCTAATGAGTACACAGTATCGTTTGAGAGCAAATCGGAGAAAGACGAAGGTAATGAGAAGTAGTAGAAATGAGAACAGCGAGAAACGTAACATTAGGATTGATGGTCACGGAGTCAATGAAGTTAAGGAATTCTGCTACCTAGGCAGTAAAATAACCAATGACGGACGGAGCAAGGAGGACATCAAAAGCAGACTCGCTATGGAAAAAAAGGCATTTCTGGCCAAGAGAAGTCTACTAATATCAAATACCGGTCTTAATTTGAGGAAGAAATTTCTGAGGATGTACGTCTGGAGTACAGCATTGTATGGTAGTGAAACATGGATTGTGGGAAAACAGGAACAGAAGAGAATCGAAGCATTTGAGATGTGGTGCTATAGACGAATGTTGAAAAGTAGGTGGACTGATAAGGTAAGGAATGAGGAGGTTGTACGCAGAATCGGAGAGGAAATGAATATGTGGAAAACACTGATAAGGAGAAGGGACAGGATGATAGGACATCTGTTAAGACATGAGGGAATGACTTCCATGGTACTAGAGGGAGCTGTAGAGGGCAAAAACTGTAGAGGAAGACGGAGATTGGAATACGTCAAGCAAAAGGAATTTGTGGCGGGCCGCATCAAACCAGTCAGAAGACCGATGAAAAAAAAAACAAAAAAGAAAAAAAAACCTGCCATTGTAGCCGCAGTAACCGATGTAACAACTACGCCACAGACTTCTTGTTTTATACAGGTGTCGCCGTCCGCAGCGCCGTATTCTGCCTATTTATACATCTCTGTATTTGAATACGCATGCCTATACCAGTATCTTTGGCGCTTCAGTGTATAAAGGATGTAGCGTTTTCTCAAAAACAGTACCTTAATTCGAAAGAAATGCGAGTACTTCAACCTCTGAAGTAGTATGACGGAAAAGTCAAATACCATGCGCAGATCATGGTCGTTAACGTAAAAACAGGTAAAACTCTCATCAACCTGAATACTCGTTTGAACACCAGAGTGCATTATTAGGCATCGTCCTATTAGAGATGATATACAGGGTGTTCGCGTGATTATGTTACAGACTTTCAGGGGCGATAAAGAAGGGCATACACATCAATTTCTTGTAAGGGAACCTATTCTGGAAACGATCAAGTCGAAAGCTATCGAGCTGCTTTTGGTTTACCCTATCGCAATATCGTATACGTCACATTGCAGCTATCGTACAGTTCACAATACATATTCTAATATCGCACCGCCAACTTCACTGTACTCTTGGCAGAACGTCTGAATGCCTCTGTACGTTCCCTAACGAGGGCAGCAGCTTACATTATGCGACCAACCAGTTCACCTCGCGTATTCACGTTTCTTTTGTACACTTCACACTTCATCCAGTTCCTTAAAAGGAAACCTGGTGATGATGGTGGCCAATCCAGCAATTAGGGTAAGTGCGACTGAGATGTTCTCTCAAACGTCTGGTAAGATGCGGAGGGATCCGTCATGCTAGAAGTACGTTCTAGTCCGCGAGGCCCATCGAACTTCCTCTTGGCACTCAGCCAACGAATTTTTCGAAAAATGCAAGAAATTTAGTGCCGTCATTCACTCTTCTAAAACGTCTGCACCTATCAACATGTTACGGAGCATGCAGCACTGAACATTGGTACAGAAACGAACTTGTAAATCGTAGCGAGTGAATTTTCTTAACACCAGTAATGATTACTTGCATTGTTGATTGAATTCCGCATAAACGTGGCTTCGTCGCTGAATGGAAGCAAACAACGACAGACATTTAACCAGCAACACAATTAAAATCTTGTGGCAGTGTCACCAATGTGATTATTGTGGACGCGTTGTATGTGGAATGGGTACGAATGTTCCGCATGTAATGTTAGCCATGCACGTGTTCGTGGGACACTGATCCGTACATGAAGTCCCCGTATGCTGGCAGCAGGACTACGCTGCACCATTCTCTTCCAGCACGTGTTGTTGAACTACGCATTCAGGAGAAGAGTGGGAACTTGGGAGAGCACTTGTTTCACCCAGTATATTAAATACTCTGGTGAAGACTCTACGATTAGGAATTCGACATGTCGATAAAATCAGACGGCATTCTTCGACAGCAGCAGGACGCACTACCACCACACGACTTGTAAACGTACATCATATTTGCATATTATTCGTTAGTGGAGATATGTGACATTTTAGACGACGCCTGAACAAAATTAACTGATGATTCTCTCTGAAATATCCTCAGTCCCTCACACTACTTCACTCACGGCAGCCGGCCGGTGTGGCCGAGCGGTTCTAGGCGCTTCAGTCCGGAACCGCGCGACTGCTACGGTCGCAGGTTCGAATCCTGCCCCGGGCATGGATGTGTGTGATGCCCTTGGGTTAGTTAGGTTTAATTAGTTCTAAGTTTTAGGGGACTGATGACCTCAGATGTCAAGTCCCATAGCGCTCAGAGCCATTTGAACCATTTTTGAACCACTCACGACACGCCGTGGACACCTGAGCGTTCACCGGGCTGGTGTATTCACAGAGAGACACCGAACAAAGAGGTGGAAAGCAACGAGATACGATCAGCTACAAAAAATCGCCAAGAGTTTAGGTGGGTAAGACACGTAAGTGGGTGTCACTAGCCCAAAACCAAATTTAAATTAAATGTGTTTCATCTCGGAAACCTTTCGGAATTGGGGATATGACAACATGAAGTTATTTGCTTCAATTGAGCGTTCCAGTGAGATGAGTGGATCGCATGGCATAGCTGGCCAGGAACCCACACCTAGGTAACTTCGGCCGCAGAGTTGCAAGACTTTCGTGTCGATGATGGGATATGATGATGAGAACAACACAACACACAGTGCTCGAGCGGAGAGAACTTCCGACCCGGCCGGGAATCGAACTCGGGCACGCTGCTTAGCAGTGAGATGCGCTGACCACTTATCCAAAGAGCCGGACAGTGTTCCTGTCATATTCCTGAATAGTGGCCATTCATCCTGGAACGTCTTGTATAACTTCATTTAAAGTAAAATTGCCGGACAGTAACACGTGGAATTTTAATGCGAAGAGAAAGAAAACGGATGGTTGTTCGGCAAGCAACGGAGAAATGTATGTTAGGAGTTGATAGGAGCAGTGGAAAAAGAAAGAAATGCATCGCTGGGCAGACTGAGTGGAAGAAGTAACTGTGACTTCAACGAAAATGCAGCAGATATGGGCGGAACGCGCAGCCAGTTGAATGGATGGTGGGTGGACCAATGAAGTACTTCACTCATTTACAGTCAATAATAAAAGAGTTTCTCGACATGATAACGGTAGACTGGCAGATGACGTTAAGAAACACGCAACAGCAACGTTGACACGTATAAGTTAAGGCTGCTCTCATCGAGCTAGGGTAGACAAAGGGCAGTTTACAGATACTTAAACGATTTCATTCCTATTAACAAATGGGACAGAGTAATGAGACTTGATTTAGCTGTTTGTGCACAATGGAAACATCAGACTGAGAGCACGGATTTGTTGCTTTTCCCCCTTCAGGCCTGAAGGAAAAGCTCACAAACGAGCAGATGAATGTCATCTCCTTTAGAGGGATGACGTGGCGAAAGCGACCTGCTTTGACTGTTGTTCAAGCTCTCCCCCACACGTGTTCTTTTAGTAAGGGCACGAGAAGTGAGAGCATAGCAAATCCGTTAGGAAACGCAACGCTGCCGCTTATGAATTGATAATGTAAATGGCTGCTACCTGTAGCGACAGCAACACCACAAAGATAGCGTCCTGTGACGAGCGGCACGACGCACAAGCTACACCGAAACACTGAGTCGCGTGACGGCTGTGCGTGTTTACTTTAATTACCAAATGGGGAAATGAAATCGCTTGTCAGCACACGTTTCCACAGCCACTGAGAGATTCATTAAAACTCGTATCACAATATGTCGCCCACGCTGCTTTAATGACATGCCCTATTCATCTGGTAACATTTATGATAAAAAGGGAGTAAATACAGGGGTCGATAAAAATATGGAAACACCAAAAACGCAACATGCACACATCAAAGAAATTTTTGCATCGCCTCGATTCCGAGAGTTCCGCAACCTGTACAGAAAACTGGAATAGAGAGCAACATAAACATCATTTCCGCCCTTTTTATTGGTCATGAAAATCACACATTGCATGTTGCACCACCATACAGCGAGATCTTCAGACGTGGTGGTCCAGATTGCTGTACACACTGGTACCTCTAGTACCCAATAGCACGTCCTCTTGCACTGATGCATGCCTGTATTCGTCGTGGCATATTATCCACAAGTTCATCAAGGCACTGTTGGTCCAGATTGTCCAATCCTCAACGTAGATTCGGTGTAGATCCCTCAGAGTGGTTGGTGGGTGACGTTGTCCATAAACAGCCCTTTTCAATCTATCCCAGGTATGTTCGATAGGGTTCATGTCCGGAGAACATTCTGGCCACTCTAGTCGAGCGATGTCGTTGTCCTGAAGGAAGTCATTCACTAAATGTGAACGATGGGGGCGCGAATTGTCGTTCATGAGAATGCCTCGCAATATGCTGGCGATATGGTTGCACTATCGGTCGGAGGATGTCATTCACGTATCGTACATCCGTTACGGCGCCCTCCATGACCACCAGCGGCGTACTTCAGCCCAACATAATGCCACCCCAAAACAAAAGGGAACATCCACTTGCTGCACTCGCTGGACAGTGTGTGTAAGGCGTTCAGCCTGACTTTGGTTGCCTCCAAACACGTCTCCGACAATTGCCTGGTTGAAGGCATATGCGACACTCTTCTGTAAAGAGAATGTCATGCCAATCCTGAACGGTGCATTCAGCATTTTGTTGGGCCAATCTGTACCTCGCTGCATGGTGTTGTGGTTGCAAAGATGGGTCTCTCCACGGACGTCGGGAGTGAAGTTGTGCAGCATGCAGCCTACTGCGCACAGTTTAAGACGTAACACGACGTCCTACGGCTGCACGAAAAGCATTATTCAACATGGTGGCGTTGCTGTCAGGGATCCTCCGAGCCATAATCCGTAGGTAGCGGTCAGCCACTGCAGTAGTAGGCCTTGGACGGCCTGATCGAGGCATGTCATCGACAGTTCCTGTCTGCCTGTATCTCCTACATGTCCGAACAACATAGCTTTGGTTCACTCCGAGACGCCTGAACACTTCCCTTGTAGAGAGCCCTTCCTGTCACGAAGTAACAATGCGGACGCGATCGAACAGCGGTATTGACCGTCTAGGCATAGTTCAACTACAGATAACACGAGCCGTGTACCTCCTTCCTGATGAAATGACTGGAATTGATCGGCTTTCGGAATCCCTCCGTCTAATACGCGCAACTCATGCATGGTTGTTTACATCTTTGGCCCGGTTTAGTGACTCTCTGAACAGTCAAAGGGACTGTGTCTGTGATTCAGTATCCACAGTCAACGTCTATCTTCAGGAGTTCTGGGAACTGGGGTGATGCAAAACTTTTTTTGATGTGTATTTTATCATGCCTAATGCAATGTAGTAAAACTGTCGGCTTTTAAAACAGCATCTCCTCGGAATTGATGAAGGTAAATCCTATATGGTTTTCATGAGAATTATATACCATTCTTCCTGCAAAATAGTGGCAAATTCGGTGACGATGCTGGAGGTGGATAACGAGATGCTGGAGGTGGATAACGATCACACACCCTTCTCTCCAAAGTAGACCATAAAATCTCAAAAATACTGTGATATGGGGACTGTGGTGGTCATGGGAGAGGCAAGAAATCATCCTTGGGCTCTCAAAATCACACCCAGACGACGCTGTAGTGTGAACAGGGGGTCATGTCGTCTTGGACCACAGCATCACCATTGTGGTAATGTTTTGGTAAGCCATACCACCTTCCCCATGGAGTACCACGATATGACTGTTCACATCATCACCAAAACCCCCGATGTCTCACTTTTCATAGGAAGCTGTCTGTTGTCTTGGCTTAGGCGGGATGTAAACTTGGCCAGAAGTTAAAAACTGTGTCAAAAGACTCATGCGCCCAAATGATTTTCTTCCATTACTGGATAGTCCAAGTTTTCTGGATTCAGTACCACGCTTTGCTGTTGTAGAAGAATGGTGGACATGGATGGGAACTGTCAGGATGCACCATATTAAAACTCATCCGAGTTTCCCAAGTGATTTATTATTACCAGCTACACTTTCCCCGTTCTTCTCAGTCTGTGTCACCAGGTCCCGCAATGCTGAGGACATCACTTCGCTGTCTGCGAAACACCATGGTGTGGAATGGCTGCCTCAGCGACCCGTGCAGCGCACTGCTTTGTGTCGACCTTGTATGGCCACAGAGTTGTGATGACGTCAGGATGCGCCGGCAGTCGACTCAGAGGTCTCCATCCTTGCTATCTCAGTGCCGCCCGCTGGGAGCTGCAAGGCAATTCACGGCGTGCTTCCTCGCCTGCATGGCTACGATCGCGGCGACAACATGCGTCCATGATCTGGTGGCCGAATCTGCGGCCTTCGCCTCAGGATGCCTCCGGAGTGTGTTGGGAGCCAACAAGACTGCCCGCAGTAGCGAGCCATGGCGTGGCCCGTCGCTGGCTGGCTGTGGAACCCGCGTTGGCCTCAGGGGGTCGAACCAGCGACCTGCCGTGGACTGCAACGCTGGCGTCCCATCTGCTGCTGCGTGTAGTTGGTGGTGTGTCACCCCCCGCCGTCCAGGAGAGCTGTCACATTTGAATGCCTTTTTAGCGGACCGGGCTGTGTCTGTGAGCCCCTGTTTTGCTAACGCGGCACTCCGAGTCATGTACTCATAACACATGGGTTGGGCAGTGGGCCCCTTCTGCCTGTAACCTGCGCCATGCACACCGCTGCGTTTACTCTTTTCAGCGGGTCTACGGACCTGTGGCCTCCATTCCGCTTCGCAACCGCTGGTCAACAGGCCTGCACCTGGCTGCAATTTGTGCGATCAGAAATATTGCACCGAAGGTAACCTTTTCCAATCTTAAACGACGGTGCCGCTACACTGTTAATGGGCGTTAGCAGCACTGACGTATGGTTTTGGAATTCGAACTCGTCTTGCAGTTGACTAGTTACGGAGTTCCATCTGTGTTGTTTTCGTGCTGCCATGCTTTGTGAGTGCAACACGCGTTTCTGCAGCTGTCGTTCACTTAATTTTCGTCCCGATCATCTTCATCGACCGTCTGTCACGATCACTCACGACACATTTTCGTCCGCGTTATCACTTAGTGGATGATGTTTTCCGCTTTTCCTGTACGCTGTACAAATATTCAATGCGGTCCCTCTTGAAAACCCTCATGCTTCTGTGCCTCTTTTACAGAAGCATTCACCATATGAGCACTAACAATTTTTCCACGTTGGAATTCACTTTGCTCCAACGTAATGCATAATGCACCCACAATTTCCCTACTGGCCATTAAAATTGCTACACCACGAAGATGACGTGCTACAGACACGAAAGTTAACCGACAGGAAGAAGATGCTGTGATATGCAAATGATTAGCTTTTCAGAGCATTCACTCAAGGCTGGCGCCGGTGGCGACACCTACAACGTGCTGACATGAGGAACGTTGCCACCCGATTTCTCACAAACAAACAGCAGCTGACCGGCGTTGCCTGGCGAAACGTTGTTGTGATGCCTCGTGTAAGGAGGAGAAATGCGTACCATCATGTTTCCGACTTTGATAAAGGTCGGATTGTAGCCTATCGCCATTGCGATTTATCGTATCGCGACATTGCTGCTCGCGTTGGTAGAGATCCAATGACTGTTAGCAGAATATGGAATCAGTCGGTTCAGGAGGGTAATACGGAACGCCCTGCTGGACCCCCAACGGCCTTGTATCACTAGCAGTCGAGATGACAGGAATGTTATCGGCATGGCTGTAACGGATCGTGCAGCCACGTCTCGATCCCTGACGCAACAGATGGGGACGTTTGCAAGACAACAACCATCTGCACGTACAGTTCGACGAAGTTTGTAGCAGCATGGACTAACAGCTCGGAGACCATGGCTGCGGTTACCCTTGACGCTGCAGCGCAGACAGGAGCGCCTGCGATGATGTACTCAACGACGAACCTGGGTGCACAAATGGCAAAACGTAATTTTTTCTGATGAATCCAGATTCTGTTTACAGCATCATGATGTCGCATCCGTGTTTGGTGACATCGCGGTGAAAGCACATTGGAAGCGTGTATTCGTCATCCGGCGTGATGGTATGGGGTGCCATTCGTTACACGTCTCGGTCACCTCTTGTTCGCACTGATAGCACTTTGAATAGTGGACGTTACATTTCAAATGTGTTACGACCCGTGGCTCTACTCTTCATTCGATCTCTGAGAAACCCTACATTTCAGCACGATAATGCACGACCGCATGTTGCAGGTCCTGTACGGGCCTTTCTGGATACAGAAAATATTCGTCTGCTGCACTGGCCAGCACATTCTCCAGATCTCTCACCAATTGAAAACGTCTGGTCAATGGTGGCAGAGCAACTGGCTCGTCACAATACGCCAGTCACTACTCGTGATGAACTGTGGCATCGTGTTGAAGCTGCATGGGCAGCTGTACCTGTACACGCCATCTAAGCTCAGTTTGACTCAATACCCAGGCGTATCAAGGCCGTTATAACGGCCAGAGGTGGTTGTTCTGGGTACTAATTTGTCAGGATCTATGCACCCAAATTGCGTGAAAATCTAATCACATGTCAGTTCTAGTATAATATATTTGTCCAATGAATACCCGTTTATCATCTGCATTTCTTCTTGGTGCAGCAATTTTAATGGTCAGTATTGTAATACCGGCTTTAATGCAGAGCGTGCCTGCGATGGAGAGTGTTGGTCTGTACGCTTGGTAGTGTTTGCTGGATCTCAGTTTTGGAGCAGTATGTTATGCTTCCGACAGACTGGAACCAATGTGTGTGCCCCAAGCGAGAAGGGGTGAGGGCTACGGTGCCGTAGTGTGGCATTTAGCCATAAACATATCATTTGTGTTATGCACGGCCAATCGACGGAAGTCTACAGGCGAGTGGGTCTGGAAGCGTCGGTAGCGAGTTCCGGAGGCATGCCTATGGGTGCTCGGCGTGCTGTGTGGTGACTGGTCGAGGGCATGTATTTTCACAGAAGTCATTACCGGAATTTCACTAACACACACGGAGCCTATTAAATTTGGCGAGAATGAACTTCGTTAAAGTGCAAGTAGTTGTGAGTGATTCGCTAAAGACCAATCGTCTTGTAATGTTCTTGGTCGGTCTTTGCGAAAGTACGATAAAAGTAATGGCGCTAGAGAAGATCAACACGTTTCTATACAGGTATTTCTATCTGCTGCAGTCTTGTTATTTCAGGTAAGATGATTTAAGATGTACTACTTCTGCAGAAGCTCATAAACGTCCTATAAAGGCTGTGTGTAAAGTTTTATTTTTTATATTGCACAGATTTTTTTCTGAACATATACCTTTTAATATGCACACTGGTATACATGGCCAGCCGTGCGCCGAGGGCTATTTGAGGAATGTTTACGGTGCAGTTATTTTAGGCAAGAATTTTCATTGGTAATCATTTGCGTGTACTTCCTCATTGTGTTACATTTTCTTTTTCTTTTTCTTTGGCATTTGCCTTGTATAAATTATATTCTCCTTAACTGTGTAGTAACAAAATATGTGGAACCATTTGAACAACTGTTAAGCATTCAATTCGCTGCAACCTCAGAGATATCTTTAATTATTATGTTCTTTATATTATTTAAAAAAAAAGCATTAACAACTGTATACAAATAAGCCTGTAACAATGAGAAGTCTTTGCTATTAGATTCAGAAGCATACGAACCACCTTACATTTCAAGGCGGTGGATTACTCTGTACTGTTAATGAAATAAATAAATAATAAATAACTTCCTTTTACGTAATCATTTATCTTGTAAGGTGGTGACTCTGTTCTCTAATGTTGCAGCAGATTGTTGAACTGATAGTGCGCGTTGCCTTTGTAATTGAATCAGGAAGTCATACGATCATGTATCAAGCCACTCGATTGGCGCGCTTGTCACCGAATTTTGTATATATATATTCTTCTATTCGTTAATTTCAAAAATATTTTAAACCCATAATTCGGAACATAATGATTTTTAAAGGACATGATATTCACCGTTGACTGTAGAGATTACTTATTTTCCAATTGCAATTTCGACCTTGAGGTCATTATTAAGTTCGGTTCTGACAATGGCATGTATACATGTCGGAGGGTTTTAAAGTTTGACGTAGTGATGCAATATTAGCGCTTGATATTGGCGATGAGGTCGAAATTGCAACTGTGAGACAAATAGAAGAATGACGAATATGATGCCCTTCAAAAAATTCGACATGACTGTGAACCCAAACCATGATGAAGATCGGTTTCTAAATTCCGCAGTTTCCTTCATTAATACCTCTGGGAAACAAATGAAAGTTGTGAAAGAAGTTTACACGTTGCATTCTAGCTCCTTACCGCTCCCAATTCAGTGCATTGCTAACTTATCAGTATTCGTCGTTACAGAATGAATTTATAGTCCTGCGAGGTCCGAATGTATGATCCCAAATGTTGCAGAGTAGTTGGCGAGTATACTTTATTGACGGTCAGAAAGTGTTTTAAGGGGCTCCGGAAAGGCTCAAAATCATGAAAAGTCCAATTTTTAATTTTTTGCGTTTTCTGAATCTGAAGACTATTACCTTTTAATAGATATAAAATTTATTCAATTCCGAAGACTACAACTATTTTAAAATTTTTTTTGAAATGTGTTCTACATGGGCGTGACCCACTGTGGCGCTGTTAAACTGCTGTCAAATGGTGTTATTATTAACGTCCGTGTTCATCAGGTACATTTTAGTGATGTGTGAGAAAGTATGTGTTGTGGATAACCTGTGATGGTTCAATATATATCGCTGGTGTGATTGTCGATTGTTTCATGTTTATTTACTCTGTCGTTATCTCGAAAATATTCGTAATTAATTCTGTTTCTTGAGTCTCTGTTTTGTTGAAGTATAATAATGAGTAAAAGTAAAGTTGCTGTTGCGACTTTCAATGATGGCAACATTGTAAGGCGCAAGGTATTTAGAAATATGGGAATGAAGATAGGTTCTAACATGGTACGAGCGATGCTTGCTTTAGACAAGGAACGCCTTCGGGCTGCAGACAGGGCTGTAAAGAGTCTAGAAATACAAGCAAGAGTAAACAGGAGGAGGAACAAGAGGAAGCTGGAGGAGGAGTTTGCAGAGGATGAAGATAATCCATCCTATGGACCTGGAATGCACTAAAAAGTTAATCCAATCTTTGTCGCTCGATTCCCAAAACTTTTATTTTCTCACACTAATTACATGTTTTCTAAGGATCTTCCAAACATATTGGTTTCAAACTTTCAGTAAATGTTACACAGTACCTTCTGCATAATTTAACACAGCCTTTTTCCAAAAAACTGTATATTTTTGAACATATAAATAAAAAATTGAAAAAAAAATGTTGTGAATTTTCATTACCATTGAAAAAAATCATCTTTAATAACTGAACTAAAATTTTGTAAAATCCCTGTGTTAAGTTGTAGCCCATATTGCAATAAATAATCTGTAAAAAGTTCAACTTCCTATCTCAAATACTTTGTGAGGAAAGATGTAATTTATAAGCGTTATTTTAACATTGCAAGTATAGGGCGTTCCGGAGCCCCTTAAAAAAAAAAACTCACTGGATGAGAAACGCGCGTGTGTGCGCGCGCGCGTGTACGTGAGAGAGAGAGAGAGAGAGAGAGAGAGAGAGAGAGAGAGACAGAGAGAGAGACAGAGAGGGAACGTGCTGCAGGGAACAGGAAACGCTTTCTAAAATGCGAAAAGAAACAAAGAGGAAAAGCAGTGCAGTACATGAGAGAGGAACAGCAGTTCCGCAGCGGAACAGGTGAGGACGTGTACCGAGCAGTAAATGACCAAAAGGAACTCCTGGGAACTGCTGCCACTGCGGCGAGAAAATGCGATAATAAAGAAAAAGACATTTACGTGCGTCGGCCGCCCTTACACATACACACACGGACGCACACAAAGGGCAGTGTGACGCGGCTATGAATAATGGGGCGGCGAGACAAAGGACGGACAGGGGGCAGACAAAGCTCACGGGATTAATAGCGGCACCGCGCGCCCATTAGCCCGGCGGGCTACCTGAGGCAAGAGCGGCTGCTGCCGGCGGACTTCCAGCATCGCCAAGTCACCGCCGGCCTGGCACATCCCAGGGCAAAGTGCACTGGACGCTATCCACGCCAGCCCCTATCATCTCCCATGCGGTGTTCCCCGTGCTTCCTCACACGCATTCACAGTCTCTCCCATCCAGATACTGAGGAAAAGAGAATGTCTACAATGAAACCCAACTTTTTTTTTCACCCTTGGGTGCAACGTTGTGGTTTACACAGACGGCGAGAATTATTTCAACACCGGAACCCCTTACCTTAAAACATAAAATCTGTGTTAATATTTGCAGTTATTCTTCCTCAGTTCCTACTTATATTTCACTGTCCAGTCACACTGCGGTGATGACCTGTCAAAGAACTAAATAACTGTCTTGAAGAGAGTCAGTGAGGTTCTGGAAGGTACCGACAGGGATGCGGAGTCATGCCAGCTCCACTGCCACGACCGGCTTTACTAGGTTTCTCGGTTTATGTTCCAATATGCGAGTAACCCGATCGAGGTGGATCAACAGTTTCTGGTGCTCTTAGAAGCAAGTACGTACACTGCAAGCTGTGTGACACGTTGCAGAAAAAGTTCTCGGTTTACTTGCCGCGTCAAATTTGGATAAAATCCCAAGCTTTCCATGACTGCCTCCGTCATCTTCGTCAGGGGTAAAACTGGCTGTCGTGGACCGGTGAGGCTTCCGCTTTTTATAAGCAGTGGAAGCCTCACCGGTCCACGACAGTCAGTTTTACTCCTGACGAAGATGACGGAGGTAGTCATCGAAAGCTTGGGATTTTATGCAAATTTGACGCGGCAAGTAAACCGAGAACTTTTTCAGCAAGGACTCCGTCGCGAAAGACTTCGTAGTCATATGTGTGACACGTTCATTGTGCTGCTGATGTCATCATCCCGAGGGAAGTGAACTCCATGTATGGGTGGACATGGTCTCGAACGATAGATGCGTATTTATGTTGATCCACTGTGCCTTCCTGAACCAGATATCATTCAGGGAATGCCATGGAAACATTCCGCAGACCATAACGCTCGTTCCGACAGTTGTAGCAGGTTGTTTTCTTTCAATCTTTTCATGCCGCATCTATCTGGTGCTTCCTCTGATAACACCACGTATCGCCACTCAGTCCACATCCAGTTGGTGTACTGGCGTGCAAATACCACCCATCGTCGCCGATGAACGGCAGTCAGCATGAATGCATGAACAGATGCTTGCTGTGTAGACCCATACGCAGCTGGACGGTCGTTGAGCAGTCAGTGTTGGTAGGCCCTTGGTTCATCTGAGTGGTCAGTTGCTCAACAGTTGCAAGCCTGTTCATCTGCAGACGTCTCCGCAGCACCTCTGTCATTTATGGCCCCTGGCGCGCCACTTTGTTAGGCGCCGGTTCCGGACAGCGTCATTTTGCTATGCACGGTATACCTTTAAACAGGCGGGGAGGGGGAGAATGCATGCAAACTCAGCAGTTTCGGGAATGCTTCCATCCTTGGCACGAACGCCAGTGTTGGACTTAGATAATTGTCTCTGTTAAAGCATTACGACAGCGAAAGCACTGTTTTCCGCGTCCCCCGACACACTACTAGTGCTGGCATCTGCCGTCTATGAATGGCTACTGCACGTTGACATCGCACGTAAGTCACATTAATGTGGATTGACCATTTGTATTCATCGTTTAAATAAGAACAAACATAATACATATTTTGCGACTGAGAGTTTATTTTGTTTTGAACCAAACATCTTCACCTGAATCTTCCTCGCAGACAAACTGTTACGGACTTGAACACGGGGGCCATAGCCTTTTGCGGGCAAGTGCGCTATCGATTGATTTACCCAAGCACAACGTGTTTTAATTACTCCTATTAGCCATCATCGGTGGTTTCTAAATTGACCTGCCTGAAAAGTGAAATGCGCAACGCTCTAACTTGCGAGACAGGGAGCTAAACCAGATCCAAATCGGATCCATGCGGTGAACCGTGGGCTTGTACACTGACTAACCTGATGTGATTTTTAAGCGGTTTACCACGGTCGTTTATGCAAATGCTGGGCTGGTCCCCAATTTCCGCCGCATAAAACGCTTCACTCAAAAAGTTAAAATACGATAACACACCAAAAATGTTTATGCAGTTCACAGAGAGGTAGCGCACACGACTTCCGTCCCTCAGGTAACTGACGACTACGTGGATCGGATGAATTAAATGAAATAAATACGCCAAACCTTGAGTACAGCAGACTACGTATTAGACGCGATTAACGAGAAGAAGAAGAGGTATATAACACAAAATATCATTAAATATACATATGGTATCACGAGACGTGTAGTGTTTCCTGGCAATACATTTCGATTTGTTACTACGGTTATCTTATTTGTATTTACGCGTGAAGCGGCACTTTGGACTTCCCGCCACCGGGTCCAAGAGTTCGCGGATTTTGGATATGCACTCCACCAACCAGATGGCTCTACGCGCAGGCTTCAACGTGCCTGCGGACTACCCTCTAGCGAAGGAGCGGAGCGGAAATGTTAGCGGCCAGCAACTGCGGCGGAAGTTCAGCTGGAAAGTGGCGTGCCGAGGAGTCGGGTAGCCAGTGCAGTCAACTGTTCACACGGGACGTAGCCAAGCCGTCATGGACATCGCCTACCTGCACGACAGACGTGGCCGCAGAAGGCGTCAACCACAAACAGGTACTGAGGAGAGTGGTTTTCTTATTGCTGTAATACACGGAGCACTAGGAGTGTGCTTTAATGGTCTGTAGTGTTTGGTGGGCAGCTGACAAGTTGTCAGATGGTGATTATTGTCATGCGAGTATTGTGCGCAGTGGAGATTGCCATTAGCTGCTGTATGCGTTTTGAATACAAAGTGCTTCTTACAAGTTCCAGTTTTACATGGCGTGGCTGTGTGCTTATCTCAAGCTGAGGGCATGTCCCACCATAGTACAAGAGAGAGTTTTTTATTCTGTTGGTAATCACGTTAACAGCCTGTTCTACTATTGTACATATTTTTCCGTACTTTATGCTGCTGTTGTTGCCGACAGATTGAGTCGCCCTGTGGTATGTTGCAGTATAAGGTTGAATTGTTGTTGTTGTTGTCGTCGTTGCTGCATCTGGAGGACGCTCAACATCGCCGTCATCAGCGCCCGTACGCTGACTGTGTGAGGTGAATGGAGCTATAGCACACAAAATGAGGATAGCCTAAAATAGAACGTAAGACCATATACGTTCCCTTGTACTAGTTTTTACATGACTCCTCTGAACGGTACAATGGAGCAAACGAGTCAAGGCAGGCCACAACGATATCTGATCTGGACAGCCACTAAGAGGCAAGTAGAGAAAAGAAGATCGGCGGATCATAAAAATAGTAACGGGATGAGCCAGTCGTTCTCTAACGCATTAAAAGCGACGACCTCTAAGAGCTTAGGTAGAAGTGAAGACAAAACACAAAATCGTAAAACGCATGCCACATTCAGTTCATCACCATCTAAAATTGAGGGCAGATCTGTTGGTAAACCAGCTTGAACCCTCTCATCATTACATGAAATAAGTCGGTTAAAAAGTGGTGAGTAGAAGATTGAAGTCGGAGGTCCTTGCTAGTAGAGGGAGTAAAGGACTTTTAATTCATTTACTGCCCAATTGTAACAGTGCCCACTTGGGTGTTACAGCGGCTGATACAGACTTTGTTTGCATATGTACTATTTTGCTTACAAAGCATTTATATTTATTTTATTATGGTCTAAGCTCATGAACGTTACCTCTCAGAAGAATATTGTTGATTTATTGTTAACTGGCTGACATTCCACTGTGTTTGAAAATACTATATTGTTAATAAGTGTAACCCTACGCCTGCAAAGCCAGAATTGTGATTTATCACTTACTTCTGCGTTTCCAACTCTTTTCGTGCATCAGTCGATTCTTGTGCAGAGATTAGATAAACACAGCATTGGTTTCACAATTTTGGACCCCACTGTACACGACACATGACTGCACTGGTCGTGACTTAGCTGTAGGTTTGAGTTAGGAGTCATGGGACCTCTGGTCGAGTGAGAATGGAGTGCGGTGTGGGATGGGAGAGGAGAAGAGGGTGAGTGGTGCGGTAGTTGGGGTTCTATCTCTTTCTCATTTTCTCTCTCTTTCTCTCTCCCTCCCTCTCTCTCTTCCCCTCCCCCCTCTCTCTCGTGTGTGTGTGTGTGTGTGTGTGTGTGTGTGTGTGTGTGTGTGTGTGATCTTTTTCTAAATTTTCTTCAAGTGGGGCACCACAGCTGTGTATTTGTTACTAATTTTCAGTATCACGCTAACACACTTCGAACTGCACGACGCCTGAGTGCGGAGCTCAGTGTACTGAACACGTTTCAGACTGATATACTAACGACAGGCAGCAACCAGGTTAACTGAACACGCTTCCACAATGTACTGATGCCTGGAGACACGAGGTCACTATGCTGAACACATTGGTTGCCATTTTGAAAGACCAATCATCTACCTCGAACTTAATGTGAATTTCCTGGTACTACCGAACAGCTTCAATTTTATATATACTCACTTCACTCTCAGTTGTGTTTTCGATACTTAAACATCACCTCCGACGGGAGGCTATGGTGCCAAGTGTATCTCCTGAAAAACGTACACCTTGACCACATTACAGGAGTGTTTTGGAGGCGCAAGAAATAAATACTTAAGCTATGACACTGAAAGGTCAGTTACCGACTCGTCTCCAAATGGGTGGAAGACTCTCAGTTGAATTATCGTAAGTGAAAGTACACTAGTGGCCATTAAAATTGCTACACCAAGAAGAAATGCAGATGATAAACGGGTATTCATTGGACAAATACATTACACTAGAACTGACATGTGATTACATTTTCACGCAATTTGGGTGCATAGATCCTGACAAATCAGTACCCAGAACAACCAACTCTGGCCGTAACAACGATCTTGATACGCCTGGGCATTGAGTCAAACAGAGCTTGGATGGCGTGTACAGGTACAGCTGCCCATGCAGCTTCAACACGATACCACAGCTCATCAAGAGTAGTGACTGGCGTATTGTGACGAGCCAGTTGCTCTGCCACCACTGACCAGACGTTTTCAATTGGTGAGAGATCTGGAGAATGTGCTGGCCAGGGCAGCAGTCGAACATTTTCTGTATCTAGAAAGGCCCGTACAGGACCTGAAACATGCGGTCGTGCATTATCCTGCTGAAATGTAGGGTTTCGCAGGGATCGAATGAAGAGTAGAGCCACGGGTCGTAACACATCTGAAATGTAACGTCCACTGTTCAAAGTGCTGTCAGTGCGAACAAGAGGTGACCGAGACGTGTAACCAAAGCCACCCCATACCATCAGGCGGGTGATACGCCAGAATGGCGACGACGAATACACGCTTCCAATGTGTGTTCACCGCGATGTCGCCAAATACGGATGTGACCATCATGATGATGTAAACAGAACCTGGATCCATCCCAATAAATGACGTTTTGCCATTCGTTCACCCAGGTTCGTCGTTGAGTACACCATCGCATGCTCTCCTGTCTGTGATGCAGCGTCAAGGATAACCGCAGCCATAGTCTCCGAGCTGATAGTCCATGCTGCTGCAAACGTCGTCGAACTGTTCGTGCAGTTGGCTGTTGTCTCGCAAAGGTCCCCATCTGTTGACTCAGGGATCGAGACGTGGCTGCACGATCCGTTACAGCCATGCGGATAAGATTCCTGTCATCTCGACTGCTAGTGATACAAGGCCGTTGGGGGTCCAGCAGGGCGTTCCGTATTACCCTCCTGAACCGACCGATTCCTTATTCTGCTAACAGTCATTGGATCTCTACCAACGCGAGCAGCAATGTCGCGATACGATAAATCGCAATGGCGATAGGCTACAATCCGACCTTTATCAAAGTCGGAAACATGATGGTACGCATTTCTCCTCCTTACACGAGGCATCACAACAACGTTTCGCCAGGCAACGCCGGTCAACTGCTGTTTGTGTATGAGAAATCGGTTGGAAACTTTCCTCATGTCAGCACGTTGTAGGTGTCGCCACCGGCGCCAGCCTTGTGTGAATGCTCTGAAAAGCTAATCATTTGCATATCACAGCATCTTCTTCCTGTCGGTTAAATTTCACGTCTGTAGCACGTCATCTTCGTGGTGTAGCAATTTTAATGGCCAGTAGTGTAATAATGTCCCGAGTGCAACAATACATGTTACCATTAATTGTTTGGTTTAATGGATAGGGACGGAAACGGAAAATTTGTGTACGATGCTTTAGATATTTCCCGTCAAGGACCTAACTGACGAGAGCGGCGAACAAGTACATACGCAGCTGAAGTTTGAACAGCGTTCTCACTAAGCGGCGGGGATCTTCTTAATGCGCAAGGCACCGAATTAAGCACTCGGTGGGCACGCACGGTTTCTTGTGTTATTTGCATAACCGGAACCGCAGCAGGCTCTGTGCGACTTCCCTGCGCGAGATACGTCGAGTAAAAACGTTTGCTCTCGCAACGCAAACACTGCTGAATGAGATTAAGGGAAGGACGGGGGAGAGGAGAGGGAGAAAGGGGATGGCAGTGCCGCTTGTCAGCACAGGGCGCAAAACGCACCACGTGTAGGACGCACGCCACGACTAAGGTCGCTTCCCTCTTGGCAGCAACCTGGCCATCTCCTGTACAACCACTGCAGCCTACAAGCCACGATTCTTTCATGTCGCTTGCAACTGCTAAAGGCGTCGTCCTACCAACATATCAGGAACGTTAGAAGACTGGAACGGCAGTGGTAAAGAGGTTAATATTAAACAGAGAAAAAGAGTGACTGCTGCTACTAGCGCCAGCGTTCGTACTTCGCAGGAATTTGCCCACGTAATGATTGCGGCTGTAGTCTGAATATTCTTGGCTTTGATTTGGTAGCTAAGGTCGTGCATTTAAGAATGTGAGACCCAACATATCTAACCTTGTGCTAATTTAAATATTTTAATTCACGCAAAACAATGCCTCATATACAGTTACTGCGCAAGGAAGTGCTGTAGTGTACACCCTGGATCAGAAGTGGATGAGACATGGGATGAATTTCAGTTATAGAAAGTTTGAATATAATTAAGGGTTAAAAATGAAAATTTATTGACTCCACAGTGGTAATGAACAAAACAAGTACTGAACAATTGTAGGTACAGAATAAAAATGATTGAAAAATCAGTGACAAAATCATAATGGTGTCATGAAATGCACACGTAATCGTGGCTAGAAAAGTAAGAAACTGTTGAACTGAATCGTCCCCCACTCAACAGACTTTCCCGTGTTCAAGTGAATAATTGAATCAAACAATAGCCCAAGAAACACCTAAAATTTCAAAGTATTCAACATTCACGATATTAAATTAAAATTCGTCACACGAACTAACAGACTATGAAGCTGTGGGAGGAAAGCGTTATGGTGTCAGACTGAAAACTTACACAGTTCTAACATTCAACAAAACTGTTGAGGAGAAGGTCTTACGTACAACCTATCTTACCAAGCTCCAAGGGAACAGTAACGAGCTCCCCCTCACGAAACCGGGGTTTATGCTTCCTAGAAGTGACTAGAGAGCAGGCCTGCTATCTACTATTGGCCATACTGTCATACTAGCAGACTACTTTAACTCACACGGTTATACACACAATTCGTAACAACACACACACAGTTATTTGACTTTTTATTCCAGGAGGGAAAGCAAAGCACAGGTACAGCGAAATATGACACTAAGACATTGTAACAATGAATGTGGGACTCAGAGAAGTAGCAAAACTTAATGACCTTTACAGAGGTGCTGCTGAATTAGACTTTGGCTGATACGAACGCACTCAGACAGTCACTCTTCTCATACCCAGAGAAATCTACTAATTGCACTGTAAATTCAGGTGCCAGAGATATTGACATGACGCTGCTTTAAATACAATCAATCTCATGAAGAGGCTCACACGGAGACCCTTCGTGGTGTTCGCCGTTGTACGACGTCGTGAACTACTAACCGAGAGTATTTTCGATGATACAGGGTGGGAAAAACCGAGCAAGTCCGAAAAATATTTACTGTACGTTAAGATAGGCAGTCCAACTTCACGTCATCTACATTTGCGGCAGCTGGTATAAGTGGGTTGCCTACGTTAAGACGCACGAAGTATTTTCTGAACCAGTTTATTTTGCTTGTCCTGTACGTGACTGGCTCGATAGGTGTATACTACATAAACGGCTAATCCGGTTCGTGGTTCACGGTGCACGGTCCTAGTTCCAGATTGCCTGTCTAATAGTTTCCAGGGGCCACAACAACTCGATGTTCATACAATTACTGACCAGATTTAAAAATTTAAAACGCTGTCGTGACAAGCTCACTGGGGGGTATGATATGTTAAAGTTTAACGCAGTAAGACAAGTATTACAGTCAGAAGCAGTGTACGTGTCTGAACCGTGAATTTAATCTGTCAAAATCTTTTCTTAAAGAATTTACTTATTTTACTAGCGATTCATCAAGAACATTAACACATTTAATAACACTATGTGAGCGTGGAAGTAGTTCCCAGTGGGTAACAGATGAAAACAAATTAAATTTTTTTAATAAATGGAAATTTATTCCTAAAAGACGCTCTCTTTTTTTAAAAAAAATTCAATTATTATCAGAAATCACCCTGCAAATACCAAGTTACAATTTATTCAGATGCAGAAATAACTTTTTTTTTTGACAGTATGAGCTTTCGGGCTGAGAACCTTGCCGCCCCCAATTAACACGGCCGTAATCACGACCGCTCACAACAACCTCTGAAAGACTACACTGGTGCAAATCTGCAACACACCAGATTACTTCACACTAAAAATTTTAACAACTCGCACAAACACATAAACTATGCACCCCGTAGGAGGGATGGAAATGGTGGAAAACATCACATTAAAAATTATTTGCCACCGAAAGTGCAACTTGTTTTTAAAAGAGCTCTTACGGTGGAAGGGTGCCAACTTTATATACTAAATAAATAATTTAAATAAAAATCCATGAAATACAGTCTTACATAAAATCTACAAACATGCTCTACATTACACATATACCGCCTCTCAAGATGATAGGCAAGACAAAAACATATTTCAGGAATTCAGCCTTTACACCTTAAGCAATAAATTCGTTAACACCGAATCCGACGAACATGACAGAGGCAGCTATTAACGTACGGCAGACCGACAGACAGACAGACAAGACACTAACTGCCTAACGAATGCGGACGGGAGACAGACGAGCAGGCTGGGGACAGGAGACTGAGGAAGAACACAAGCAGAATTTAACAAGTAAACGAAACAACATATCACGAATCACTTAACATTTAATAAACTGCGATGTCTGGCGAAGCCGGCCGGAATGGCCGAGCGGTTCTAGGCGCTACAGTCTGGAACCGCGCGACCTCTACGGTCGCAGGTTCGAATCCTGCCTCGGGCATGGATGTGGGTGATGTCCTTAGGTTAGTTAGGTTTAAGTAGTTGTAAGATCTAGGGGACTGATGACTTCAGCAGTTAAGTCCCATAGTGCTCAGAACCATTTGAACCATTTTTTTTTTTGTCTGGCGAAGACCTGCCGCAGCACCCCCAAAACGCTCTCCCGAACCGCCGCTGTCAGCCGCTTCAACGGACGCAGGAAATCGCGCCGATCTCCCGTCTCAAGGCGTCGCTGCTCGCGCCGGCCAGACCGATGTCGTGGGTTGACTCCTGCTGCTCTCGTGTCGGCCGCGAAGCCACTACCCCTCGCTATACGCCGCGGGCCACTGGACTGACGTGGCGACGTCTCATCCGCCGACGCTCAAGGCGGACAAGTCATCTTGTGTCCCAGTGCGCGACCGACCAACCGATCGATCGATCCAATCGCCAATGACCATTGCCTGAACAAACTCGAGCAGACTGGCGGCCTAACACATACTAGCACTCCGGACGACAGACAGACACTGACTGCCCCACACTGACCCGGCTCACCAACTGACCAGACACTCCGAGACTGACAGATTGCACTGCCGAGGTTTTTTTTTCCCTTTATTGATTTTCAATCCCCCCCAAAGGGGACGGGCTGGCAGCAGCTTAGTACGCTGCTCTACAGCCTACAGACTTTTTTAAAAAAAACGAAAGAAAAAAAGAAACAAGAAAAACAGGCGATAAAACGGTGACTTAAAGTGTAAAAATGGCGGAAAAATGCGGAAAGTTAAAACAGAAAGCAAAAGGGGTTGGCAATGTTAATTTAAAACTGTGAGCCCGACCGAGACACTGCCCAGCTCATAGCGTCCCTTAAATGCACGTGAACGGGCAACCTTTCCCATCAGAGGGAGACACCAAAGCTGCGATTGCCACAGCGGTACCACTGCCAGAAACGGAGGGCGACTGCTTCACACTACGCGCTGCGGCGCGCTGTTCAAAAAAGCCATTTTTAGCACGGCTCAGTGTCGTAAGGCCGAATAACGCACGGTGCTCAAGTTACCCACACTATATTCACCCAGTATTTGGGAATGAGACCACTTAGGGACTTCCAAAAAACTTTACACATAATTTAATTTTCCAAACTTTTTCTTCGTTAGTTGCTTACCTTCAAATATTTAACATATTAACTCATTTGTAACCAGAAGCTTGAAGCTCTTAAATATTGGGATTTCGTTTCTTTAAAGAGTCGGGGGTTTACTGGTATTTAACTAAGACAATCCAGTACGTTTTACTTGATGGTGAATGTTCAACAAAAAGGGAAGTAACATCCGGTGTGCCTCGAGGAAGTGTAATAGGACCTCTAATGTCTTCTGTATATACAAACTGTTGCAGCACTGCAAGAGTGTTCGTTGGCGATGATATTGTCTTCAGCAAAGTATCGTCGGTTGACAATCGTAAGAAATCGCAGAAAGACTCAACAAGCTTTCGACTTGTTATAATGAATGGCAACTCTTTTTAAATGTAGATAAATTAAAGACAATACCAGCAACAAAGAGAAAGTATCCAGAATTCTGCAGCGGAGTGTGCGCTGATATGAAACTTCGTGACAGATTAAAACTGTGTGCCGGACCGAGACTCGAATTTGGGACTTTGCCTTTCATGGACAAGTGCTCCACCTTCTGAACTGCCCAAGCAGAACTCACGCCCCGTCCTCACAGCCTTACTTCCGCCAGTACCTCGTCTCCTATCTTACAAACTTCACATAAGCTCTTCTGCGAAACTTACAGAACTAGCACTCCTGGAAGAAAGGATATTGCAAAGCCACGGCTTTGTCACAGCCTGGGGGATGTTTCCAGAATGAAATTTTCACTCTGCAGCGGAGTATGCGCTGATATGAAACTTGCTGGCAGATTAAAACTGTGTGCCGGACCCAGACTCGAACTCAGGACCTGGCTGTGAGGACGGGGCGTGAGTCGTGCTTGGGAAGCTCAGATGGTAGAGCACTTGCCCGCGAAAGGCAAATGTCCCGAGTTCGAGACTCAGTCCGGTATACACTTTTAATCTACCAGGAAGTTTCGAAGAGAAAGTACTCGATAATATGCGATTACATCTTAATCACTTCATGCCTTACGTGTATTTAGGGATAATAATAAGATATGATATGAAATGCGACGATCACGCAAAATCAGCAACACGAAAGCCGTTTGGAAGACTTGTATCTAGTGGACAGGTCCTGGGAAAATGTATGGTATCTGAAAATAAATTTACAGGACGCTAGTTCGACCAAACCTATTGTTCCTGTATCTGGAGCCCTTATGAAGTAGGCGTAACCCATACGAAAGAGGAACATTTACATAAATGATCCAAGAACTTGTATAGAAATTCCCTGAAGATATCTTGCTGCATAAATTCAAAGAATCTTTATTTCAAGAAGGAAGTACAACAGTGGTTAGCAAACTGGACTCGCATGCGTGAAGACGATGGTTCAAAACAGCATCCGACCATCCAAGATTTAGGTTTTCTATGATTCTACTAAATCGCTTCAGACAAATGCCGGTATGGACCATTTTTAAGGACACGGCTGATTTCCTTCTCCATTTTTCAAAGAATCCAGCTCTGTAAAACTGGTGAAAAATAATTTAGATCGCAATAGTTATTTTATTTAAAATAACGAGCAGTTTCAGCGACTGTCTACCGACTGTTCTGGCCATCGTGAGCTTCAGCTGATGGTGCTATTCTGTTGATGGCCTAAGAAGGAAGGCCGAAACCCGTCATTTTAAATAAAATAACCATTGTGATCTAGACTGTTTTTCATTAATTTTATACAGCTTACTAGGTCGCTGTTCTCCGAAAATGTTACCAAAAGAATATCTAATGACCTCATTGTCGACAGGTAATCCTAATTACCCTTCCTTGCTTTTCAAAAGTGTACTGCTGCTGCACCGTACACTGACCAGTCAGATTAATGTGACCACCGGTTAAATTCCTGAATAACCACCTTCTGCAGCGCGAACCACTGCGAAATCTGCAGGAAGAGAGTCAGTGAGGTTCTGGAACATGGAGACAGGGATGAGCCTCGCCTACCCCCGTGCTGTGGCCTTATGCGCTATCATTATCGGTGGAGGATCCATAGCACGAACAGCCCGATCGAGGTGGTCCTACGGATTCTCCGTAGTCCGTGGAGTTTGACTGCCAGGGGAGTACGGTAAAGTCATCATGGTGCTCTTCGAAATACACACGTACACTGCGAGCTACGCGTCACGTTGCCTTGTCCTGCTGGTAGATGTTATTGTGCCGAGGAAAAACACACTGCATGTATGCGTGCACAAAGTCCCCAAGTACAGATGCATACCTTTGTCGATCCATTGCGCCTTCGAGAATGGCGAAAGCATCCCTGAGACCATAACGTTCACACCTCAGACCTCGACCGTTTGCCCTCAGACGATTCACGCCGTATGCCTGGACTCTACGCTTTCACACGTTTCACGCCGCACACGCCAACGGCCATTTGTCCGATGGAACACTCAGTGGAAGTCCACTTTTGGTACAGCCTTCGCCGTTGATTAAGAGCTGTCAACATGGATACATGAACCAGACGCCTGCTGCGATGGCCCATACGCAACAAGATTCGCTGAACAGTCTTTGAGAAGACGCTGACGATAAACTTTTGGTTCACCTGGGTGCTCAGTTGCTGAACAGTTGCACGTCTATTCGCTAGAGATGGGCAAAACTGTTCTTTTCAGAGATTGGATCAGGACTGTTCACTCCCTGAAATGAATTAGCTCTTTTTCATGACTCACCACTCATTTACAATAGAAAATAAATGGAAGGCACATTGCCCTTTAAACTTGGTTTATTCCAGTACTATACCTGTATTTTGATCTTATTTGATCCTATTTTGAAGTAACACAGATAATGAGTAAGAATTTTGTATTGTTTATTGAAATTTCCACTATATGACAAAGTTTTTGATTATTGATTTATTTTGCACTATCGTGGTTTCTTGGGTGATCGGAAAATGTTGTAACTTGAGATTTACATTAACAATATATTTGGCTATAACGTATTAAAATTTCATATATATTTTTAAAGTGAACGTTTCCTTTCGAAGACGCCTAAAATCGCAAAATCCGTACCAGAATAAGAAAAAAAAAATATAAATTTGACTGTAAAACGAAAGTGCTGCATATAGCCTTACGCAGAATAAAACAAGGAAAATATTGGTGTATCACATTTTGCGATACGTTTATCGGTTCGCTCGTAATTAAAGCGTAAATTCGAGTGTCTATAATAAAAATCCTATAGTAAGAGGAGTCATCAGGAACCTAATCTGATCAGTTTAAACAAATAAAAATAAAATAAAAACAATAAATGTATACATAACATAATAATGTAATATACATAGCGGCATTACTACGAAGAACAATATCCAGTGGGGACGAACTCCGATGCAGAGGCGCTGAGTCGAGCAGGTCGAGCCGCGAGCTGTATTACTGCGTGAGCTGAGACCGCAGAGACCACAGTGACACCTGAGTCGCTTTGCTCGACACTCTGGCTAGAGTCGAGACGGTGGGGCGAGCGTTGAGCGGGCGAGTTCCGAGGGAGGGGGTAGCGGTGAACTCACCCGCTCCGAGACAAATAGTTCGTTCCCTTGCGAGCGGGTTTTTGCAAGTAGTTCCTATGTTATCCGCTAGGTGGCTCTCTGTCCTGTTGCTCGCATCAACTGCCCAGAGGGCAGGACGTGCGACTGAAACGATCGCCGACAGAGTGCGATGCGAAGTTACGCTGCGCTAGACACTGCGCGGCAGACGACGCACAGAGACGCCACGGCGTATGTCAAACACAAAATCCAATGGGGCACTGCACAATGCAGGCAGCCAAGGTAGAAGCAGGGCAGAGGCCGGCGCTGGCTGTGTTGTGTGGCGTGCACTGTGCTGTGACCAGCAGAGGCGCTGCTGATATGCTCCGTCTCTCTCTCTCTCTCTCTCTCTCTCTCTCTCTCTCTCTCTGCCGTGGGAAACGTTTGGAGCTACCGTTCTTTTTTTCTGAATCACTGATTGTTCACTCCTTTGAAAGATTGAACTCTATGAATTAGTTCAAGAGCGGATCGCCCATCTCTACTATTCGCCGGTACTGATCTCCCCAGCCGTCGTTCTCCTCTGTCATCTATGACCCGTGGTGTGCCACAGTTGATTCGGCACCGATTTTGAACTGCACCATTTTGCCATGCACGGTATACTTTAAACACAGCTGCAGACCAACGTCCAAAAACTTATCCGTTTCTCAAACGATACCATCCTTGGTCCGAAAGCCAATGATCATGCTCTTTCGACGTTAGATAAATCGTTACTACAATGCCTGCATCCCCCCCCCCCCCCCCACCGCGCACTCGGCATCACGACACACTTCACTGCTAGTGGTGTCACCAACCTATGAGTGGTTACTGCACGTTGACATGGAACACAGGCGATGGTCACTTTAATGTTACTGGACCGTGTACATATCCCCTGTGGAGTATTATGATGAAGAGATTTGTTGGTAACATACAGAAGAATATAACCATTTTTATCAAGCTCAGTGCGCGTATGGAATACGTAATAAAATCAATACAGGAACGATGTACGCTCCGTCATGAACTGTACAATACCTTGCAGCGTATGTACACTATATGGTCAATACTATCCGGACACCCCAAAAACAAACGTTTTTCATATTAGGTGCATTGTGCTGCCACCTACTGCCAGGTACTCCATATCAGCGAGCTCAGTAGTCATTAGATATCGTGAGAGTGTAACATGGGTCGCACGACCGAACTCACGGACTTCGAACGTGGTGGTGTTACTTGTGTCATACGTCTGTACGCGAGATTTCCACACTCCTAAACATCCCTAGATCCACTGGTACCGATTTGATAGTGAAGTGGAAACGTGAAGGGACACATGCACAGGACAAAAGCGTACAGGCCGACCACGTCTGTTGACTGACAGAAACCGCATACAGTTGAAGAGGGCCGTAATATGTAATAGGCAAACATCTATCCAGACCATCACACAGGAATTTCAAACTGCATGAGGATCCACTGCAAGTACTATGACAGTTAGGCGGGAGGTGAGAAAACTTGTATTTCATGGTCGAGCGGCTTCTCATAAGCAACACATCACGCCGGTAAATGCCAAACGACGCCTCGTTTGGTGTAAGGATCGTGGAGAAACGTTGTGTGGATGCGGCGATCCGACGGCAGGGTGTGAGCATGGCGAACGCCCGGTGAACGTCATCTGCCAGCCTGTGTAGTGACAACAGTAAAGTTCGGAGGCGTTGGTGTTATCGTGAGGTAGTGTTTTTCATAGAGGGGGCTTGCACCCCTTGTTGTTTTGCATGGCACTATCACAGCACAGGCCTATATTGATGTTTTAAGTACCTTCTTGCTTCCAACTATTGAAGAGCAATTCGGGGATGGCGACAGCATCTTTCAACATGTTCGAGCACCTGTTCGTAATGCACGGCCTATGGCGTAGTGGTTACACGATAATAACATTCCTGTAATGGACTGGCCTATACAGAGTCCTGATTTGAATCCTATAGAACTCCTTTGGGATGGTTTGGAACGCCGACTTCGTGCCAGGCCTCACCGACCGACATCTATACCTCTTCTCAGTGCAGCACTCCGTGAAGAATGGGTTGCCTTCCCCAAGAAACCTTCCAGCACCTGATTGAACGTATGCCTGCGAGAGTGGAAGCTGTCATCAAAGCTAAGAGTGGGCCAACACCGTATTGAGTTCTAGCATTATCGATGGAGGGCGCCACGAACTTGTACGTCATTTTCAGACAGATGTCCTGATATTTTTGATCACACATTATACGAGGTGCATTCAAGTTCTAAGGCCTCCGATTTTTTTTCTAATTAACTACTCACCCGAAATCGATGAAACTGGCGTTACTTCTCGACGTAATCGCCCTGCAGACGTACACATTTTTCACAACGCTGACGACATGATTCCATGGCAGCGGCGAAGGCTTCTTTAGGAGTGTGTTTTCACCACTGGAAAATCGCTGAGGCAATAGCAGCACGGCTGGTGAATGTGCGGCCACGGAGAGTGTCTTTCATTGTTGGAAAAAGCCACTAGGAGCCAGGTCAGGTGAGTAGGGAGCATGAGGAATCACTTCAAAGTTGTTATCACGAAGAAACTGTTGCGTAACGTTAGCTCGATGTGCGGGTGCGTTGTCTTGGTGAAACAGCACACGCGCAGCCCTTCCCGGACGTTTTTGTTGCAGTGCAGGAAGGAATTTGTTTTCGTAGGATGCACCTGTTACCGTAGTGCCCTTTGGAACGCAATGGGTAAGGATTACGCCCTCGCTGTCCCAGAACATGGACACCATCATTTTTGCAGCACTGACGGTTACTCGAAATTTTTTTGGTGGCTGTGAATCTGTGTGCTTCCATTGAGCTGACTGGCGCTATGTTTCTGGATTGAAAAATGACATCCATGTCTCATCCATTGTCACAACCGACGAAAAGAAAGTCCCATTCATGCTGTCGTTGCGCGTCAACATTGCTTGGCAACATGCCACACGGGCAGCCATGTGGTCGTCCGTCAGCATTCGTGGCACCCACCTGGATGACACTTTTCGCATTTTCAGGTCGTCATGCAGGATTGTGTGCACAGAACCCACAGAAATGCCAACTCTGGAGGCGATCTGTTCAACAGTCATTCGGCGATCCCCCAAAACAATTCTCTCCACTTTCTCGATCATGTCGTCAGACCGGCTTGTGCGAGCTCGAGGTTGTTTCGGGTTGTTGTCACACGATGTTCTGCCTTCATTAAACTGTCGCTTCCACGAACGCACTTTCGACACATCCATAACTCCATCACCACATGTCTCCTTCAACTGTCGATGAATTTCAATTGGTTTCACACCACGCAAATTCAGAAAACGAATGATTGCACGCTGTTCAAGTAAGGAAAACGTCGCTATTTTAAGTATTTAAAACAGTTCTCATTCTCGCCGCTGGCGGTAAAATTCCATCTGCCGTACGGTGCTGCCATCTCTGGGACGTATTCAGAATGAACGCGGCCTCATTTTAAAACAATGCGCATGTTTCTATCTCTTTCCAGTCCGGAGAAAAAAAATCGGAGGCCTTAGAACTTTAATGCACCTCGTATGTAGATATAAAGTGGGCAGTCAAAGGTTCAAACTTGCGCCCATATGAGTGTGTGGTACATGGTGGAGCAAGGAAAGCTTCCCAGTGACTGGAAGAAGGCACTGGCCATCCCCATTTTAAAGAAGTGACCAACGCTACAAGAGAAGCGTTGGGCATCACGAATAGGATCATTGCGCAACTTGTGAGGGTGCACGTTCCAAGAAGAAACAGGCCAGATGTTACTTTATACAGACCTCGCAGAATGACTGACTTTCCTACATGGCTGACATGTGTGTTGCAGAATCATGTAAGACATTTTATGCTCGTTTATTATGACCTCCTTTGTGAATGAAAATCACTATCGGAAAGAATAAGGAATCCGCAAACAGCGGTTGATCACCGCCTATAATCGACGTGACAGTGAAATAACCACGCACACACGACATGTGGCAGCACTAGCACTTGAGGGTGTATACAGCGTGTCGGGGTGCATGGAGTCGTTACATTGCGCAAACGGAGCGATTCATCTGACGTCCAAGAGGGCAATGTCATTGGCTTTCGGTCCAAGGGTGGAAGCATTTCCGAAACAGCTAAGTCTGTAAACTGATCGCATTTCGACGTAGTTAAAGTTTACCGCGCATGGCAAATGGCGCTATTCAAAACCGATGCTGCGGCTACCGTGGTGCACCACGGGCCACAGACGACAGGGCTGAACGACGGCGGAGGAGATGAGTACGGGCGAATAGTCTGAACCTGCCGAACAAGTGGCCGCCTTGACGAACCGAGGGGCTACCAACAACCGTCCGTTAAGCGAAGGTTGCTGCCTGTAAGGCCCCCGCAGCAGACGCCTTTTATATGCATCCACGCTGACTACTGTTCATCGGCGACTAAGGCCGGAATTTGCATGCCATTACTGCAACTGGACGTCCACTGAACGCCGCCAGATGGCATTTTCCGATGAATCACTTCTGTGCTCCAACGAAGACACGGCCATTCGCGTGCGCGGCTTGAAACGCCTGAAAGCAAGCACCCTGCAACAATCATTGAAAGGGTCCAGGCCGGTAGCGGCAGGTTTATGACATGTTGAAGGTTTCCGTGGCATTCTCCGAGTGAACTCGTCATGCTAAAAGCACAATGCATCATAGTAAGTGTGTATTTATCGTTGGGTACCATGTGTCTACCCCTAGATGCAATTTGTTCTTTCTCGGTACGATCGCATGTACCAGAAGGACACTGCAAAGAGTCACATAGGTCGCAGTGTACCTGTGGTGTTCGAAGAGCAGCAGGATAAGTTTACCGTACTCTCCTGGCCACCGAACTCTTAGAATTTAATCCAAATCGAGAATCTGTGGGACCATCTCGATCATGCTGTTCGTGCCATGGATCCTCAACCGAGAAACCTAGGCTGCTGACCACGGCACTGTAGTCGGCATTGCTGTTGGCACCTTCCACAACCTCAATGACTGCCTTGCTGCCAGTCTTGCAGCGGTGAGCGCTGCAAAAACTGGTCATTAAGGTGCTTGAGAAGTGGTCACATTAATGTGACTGGACAGCGTACCTACGAACGTCCGTGTGGAACTACCTAAAGTGAAACCATCTTATAAAACGAAAAGCGTATCCCGGTCTTAAACTCATACACGGAAGAAGTGGTTTACGAGATACTTACACTGATGATTCTTGAAGTGGGTTTTAATGATAAGATACAGCAGATACAAAGAAGAGCGGCACGTTTCGTCACTGATTGATTTCATAAGGAAGACAGCGATACAAAGATGCTCCAGTGACCAACGCTACAAGAGAAGCGTTGGGCATCACGAATAGGATCATTGTGCAACTTGTGAGGGTGTACGTTCCAAGAAGAAACAGGCCAGATGTTACTTTATACAGACCTCGCAGAATGACCGTAACGAGGACATCTGAGAAATTAGAGGTCATACGCAGGCTTCCCGAAAGTCATTCTTCCCATGCTGTTGTTGTTGTATTGGTCTTCACTCCTGAGACAGGTTTGATGCAACTCTCCATGCCACTCTATCCTGTGCAAGCTTCTTCATCTCCCAGTACCTTCTGCAGCCTACATCCTTCTGAATCTGCTTAGTGTATTCATCTCTTGGTCTCCCTCTACGATTTTTACCCTCCACGCTGCCCTCCAATACTAAATTGGTGATCCCTTGATGCCCTACCAACTGATCCCTTCTTCTAGTCAAGTTGTGCCACAAACTTCTCTCCTCCACAATCCTATTCAATACCTCCTCATTAGTTATATGATCTACCCATCTAATCTTCCTAACACGTAAATCTATACTCGATGTTAACAAATTTCTCTTCGTCAGAAACGCTTTCCTTGCCATTGCCAATCTACATTTTATATCCTCTCTACTTCGACCATCATCAGTTATTTTGCTACCCAAACAGCAAAACTCCTTTACTACTTTAAGTGTCTCATTTCCTAGTCTAATTCCCTTGGCATCACCCGACTTAATTCGACTACATTCCATTATCATTGTTTTGCTTTTGTTGATGTTCATCTTATACCCACCTTTCAAGACACTGTCCATTCCGTTCAACTGCTCTTCCAAGTCCTTTGCTGTCTCTGACAGAATTACAATGTCATCGGCGAACCTCAACATTTTTATTTCTTCTCCATGGATTTTAATACCTACTCCGAACTTTTCTTTTGTTTCGTTTACTGCTTGCTCAATATACAGATTGAATAGCATCGGGGAGAGGCTACAACCCTGTTTCACTCCCTTCCCAACCACTGCTTCCCTTTCATGTCCCTCAACTCTTATAACTGCCATCTGGTGTCTGTACAAATTGTAAATAGTCTTTCGCTCCCTGTATTTTACCCCTGTCACCTTCAGAATTTGAAAGAGAGTATTACAGTCAACATTGTCAAAAGCTTCCTCTAAGTCTACAAATGGTAGAAACGTAGGTTTGCCTTTCATTAACCTTTCTTCTAAGATAAGTCGTAGAGTCAGTATTGCCTCACGTGTTCCAACATTTCTACGGAATCCAAACTGATCTTCCCCGAGTTCGGCTTCTACCAGTTTTTCCATTCGTCTGTAAAGAATTCGCGTTAGTTTTTTGCAGCTGTGACTTACTAAACTGATAGTTCGGTAATTTTCACATGTGTCAACACTTGCTTTCTTTGGGATTGGAATTATTATATTCTTCTTGAAGTCTGAGGGAATTTCGCCTGTCTCATACATCTTGCTCACCAGATGGTATAGTTTTGTCAGGACTGGCTCTCCCAAGGCCGTCAGTAGTTTCCATGCATTATTCGCAAATGGAATAGGAGAACATGAGGATAGGAGAGACGACAAATGATATCATGAAGAACCCTCCGTCACATTACCGTAAGGGGGGGGGGGCTAGCCTAGTATGCGTGTAGAGGTGTTATTTTCTCACAAACTAATCAACATTGTAATTCCTTAAATGTTACACCGTTTTATATGGAACAACTGTCAAGACGGAATACGCCCACTCATTTTTATGCTTGATGCAACAAGGCCTTGTCATCTGCCGTTCTCACACAGAGATCTGGTTGAATGCTTACGAAGCTCTGAACCTTAAAAACATGTAGTTTTAATGCAAAATAATGCATTGAAAGTTAATCATCATATTCATATTCAGGTACATTATAATATATAATTACGAAATCAAAATAAATGTTAACTTATTATGAAAAATACGAATTCTGTGAATATTAACTTCTCACTCATCGACCAAATGAAACCAGTAACAATACATATATATCGATTATTTTTTTGAAAGTGTATTTCACGTAAAGAAAGTAGGTCCCCAATATCGGGATGCGGGTTTGAACCGGAGTACGCAAATCAGTGGTACAACAGCTTCAAAACACACACAAACACACACACATACAACATTGTAACGGCGCGCTAACCGCTTATATTTCTTTGTAGGTGGCACTGGTAACTACGTCGTTTTTTTTTTTTTTTTTTTTTTTTTTCACTGACGAAATTCTGAGGGCAATTCCATCGAAAATTTTAACTCGTAGTAGCTAGCCACGACTTGCAAAATAATGTGTCATGTTGGCTTCTTCATAATTATTTTATTGACAGAAACGAGTGATGCATTAATTTTTATTACTATCACTGTTTTGTGAAGACCGTTTGCCTGGTACATTGGGAAGTCCAAGTTAGGGGCTTGTACTGCTTTCCACAATTTTCTTAGGTGAATGTTCGGCTGGTTTCCTTGAAGAAAGGAATGCTAGTGTTGCAAGGTTCGCAGGAGAGCTTCTGTGAAGTTTGGAAAGTAGGAGACGAGGTACAGGCGGGAGTAAAGCTGAGGGGACGGGTCGTGAGTCGTGCTTGGGTAGCCCAGATGTTAGAGCACTTGCCCGCGGAAGGCAAAGGTCCCGAGTTCGAGTATCGGTCCAGCGCACAGTTTTAATCTGCCAGGAATTTTCATATCAGCGCACACTCCGCTGCACAGTGAAAATCTCAATCTGGACTTTTTGCTGTCTGTTTTTATCGTTCAGATCCCCCATTGTTAATTATAATGGGCGTAGTAATATTTGATCACGCTAGTACTAATGAATTGTAAACTATATAAATGGCTGTAATCAAAAACACTTCAATTTCTCAGAAGAAAGCTGCGAGAAGCCTAATTACAAAATGGTTCCAATGGCTCTGAGCACTATGGGACTTAAATGCTGAGGTCAACAGTCCCATAGAACTTAGAACTACTTAAACCTAACTAACCTAAGGACATCACACCCATCCATGCCCGAGGCAGGATTCGAACCTGTGACCGTAGCGGTCGCGCGGTTCCAGACTGTAGCGCCTAGAACCGCTCGGCCTCCCCGGCCGGCGCCTAATTACAATCTTGCGGCAAGCTCCCGATTTCCCAGGTATGTATTTATTCCAGTTCTATTAGTACTTCATACTCCCTATCTCTATCCATCTCTACCGCGCTACTCTCCATTTATCTCCATCTCCTCCTCTCTCTCTCTCTCTCTGTCTCTGTCTCTGTCTCTGTCTCCACACACACCGTCTCCACCCCACACTCTTTGTCCATCTGCTCCTCTCAAATCTCTCTGTTCATCTGCCCATCTCGCAATTGTTCATCTGCTGCTTCTCCGTCTGCCCATCCCCTCCTTCCCATTTTGAGTGTATCTCCTCGTAACCCCTCAATCTGTTACTCATTATCTAGTTCCTCCTCCTCCGTGTCATTGTCTCTTCCTCTATCCATCTCCTTCTCCTCTTTAACTTTCCCTCTCCTTCTCTTCCCTTTCTCTATCTATTCCCCCTCCGCCCATTCTCTGTCCATTTCCTCCTCCCTCACATGTGTGTCCATGTCCTCTTTCCGTCTCTCTGTTTAGCCTTTCATTGCTCCCCTCTTCTCTCCAAGTTGTAACTCACACCACAGTTAGAGGTTGCTGGTTCTTAGCCCCACAGTAATTCTTTCCCGCCAATGGGCAAAATGTGTACTAAGTTTAGTTGAAATCAATCCAGGAGATAGAACCTTTTTACCTGGGATTTTGCATGCATAAGCACAGGTAACATAGGTTTTACACGTACGTAATGCATTTCACACATATTTGACTGAAAATGTTATAGTGGTTTAGGAGATGTGGTACATATGTACGTAAGGCGACTTAAGTACATATTTGTACATATAATTTGACCTGCATCTCCAGCGAATTTCGCCCTGCAGTTTCATATACGCGGAGCTGAGTGTTAATGTTAGTTCATTTCATGTTCCATGATTCATTTGCACGATAATTCGTAAAGATATGGAACGAATTATTTTACATACATGTCAGAACTTAACTTTTAAATATTGCTATGTGGTTGAACTTTGTTTACGTCACATATCCTGACATAATTTTGTTGGGACATTCAGCAGCTTATCGGGCACTGCGAATAGAGTTAGTAGTAAAGTACTAATGAATGTAAACTTCATGCATGATACAGCAATTTTTCATACATCTCTGTTTTGATGATGTCATCCCTCCTGAACTATTTGTCGTCAATGATTCTGCGTGAATATTCAATGGTGTATGTGAATACTGTCTCCAAAATGTATCACGAACACAGTTAGCGAAACTGCACGGCGAAAATTTAGAAAGGGACAAACTTTTTCCTTTCGTCATTTCTTTTGGGTTGCCGGCGAGAAAAGGTTTGCAGTCACGTGTAATGTTTGTTGCAAGCCACTAGTGTACTAATTCTCAAATATTGGACGAAGAAAATCTGATTATTAGCGCGTCGTAGGCTACACTTCTGTTTCAGTGCATCCTTCCCCCCTTCTCTTTTTTATACGTTGATAGATTTTACCCTCACACTGATTCTTTCCAGACAGTATGTGATACGTGTACCGAGTTTGACTGAAAATGTTATAGTGGTTTAGGAGATGTGGTACATATGTACGAAAGGCGACTTTGGTACATATTTATGTACACGTACGTACGTGCATACAAACATACATACAACTTCTGTAATATGTATCGATACAAATGCCGTACTGCAGGGCAGATTAAATTAAAGTACTATTTTAAGTAAACACTGAAGCGAGCGCTACAGGTTTCTAACTGTGGAAAAACAATCTCGTGAGGTACGTGAAATGTATTTGCAATTGCGAATATGCACATCAGCTGTATAACGGGCTGTATGACGGCAATGAAAATCTGTGCCGGACAGGGACTCGAATCCGAATTCCCGCTTATAGCGAGCGGTCACCTTACCATTAGGCTACCCGAGCACGACTCACGGCTATATCCAAACTTCCATGTGTCGTCAACTACACTCCTGGAAATGGAAAAAAGAACACATTGACACCGGTGTGTCAGACCCACCATACTTGCTCCGGACACTGCGAGAGGGCTGTACAAGCAATGATCACACGCACGGCACAGCGGACACACCAGGAACCGCGGTGTTGGCCGTCGAATGGCGCTAGCTGCGCAGCATTTGTGCACCGCCGCCGTCAGTGTCAGCCAGTTTGCCGTGGCATACGGAGCTCCATCGCAGTCTTTAACACTGGTAGCATGCCGCGACAGCGTGGACGTGAACCGTATGTGCAGTTGACGGACTTTGAGCGAGGGCGTATAGTGGGCATGCGGGAGGCCGGGTGGACGTACCGCCGAATTGCTCAACACGTGGGGCGTGAGGTCTCCACAGTACATCGATGTTGTCGCCAGTGGTCGGCGGAAGGTGCACGTGCCCGTCGACCTGGGACCGGACCGCAGCGACGCACGGATGCACGCCAAGACCGTAGGATCCTACGCAGTGCCGTAGGGGACCGCACCGCCACTTCCCAGCAAATTAGGGACACTGTTGCTCCTGGGGTATCGGCGAGGACCATTCGCAACCGTCTCCATGAAGCTGGGCTACGGTCCCGCACACCGTTAGGCCGTCTTCCGCTCACGCCCCAACATCGTGCAGCCCGCCTCCAGTGGTGTCGCGACAGGCGTGAATGGAGGGACGAATGCAGACGTGTCGTCTTCAGCGATGAGAGTCGCTTCTGCCTTGGTGCCAATGATGGTCGTATGCGTGTTTGGCGCCGTGCAGGTGAGCGCCACAATCAGGACTGCATACGACCGAGGCACACAGGGCCAACACCCGGCATCATGGTGTGGGGAGCGATCTCCTACACTGGCCGTACACCACTGGTGATCGTCGAGGGGACACTGAATAGTGGCACGGTACATCCAAACCGTCATCGAACCCATCGTTCTACCATTCCTAGACCGGCAAGGGAACTTGCTGTTCCAACAGGACAATGCACGTCCGCATGTATCCCGTGCCACCCAACGTGCTCTAGAAGGTGTAAGTCAACTACCCTGGCCGCAAGATCTCCGGATCTGTCCCCCATTGAGCATGTTTGGGACTGGATGAAGCGTCGTCTCACGCGGTCTGCACGTCCAGCACGAACGCTGGTCCAACTGAGGCGCCAGATGGAAATGGCATGGCAAGCCGTTCCACAGGACTACATCCAGCATCTCTACGATCGTCTCCATGGGAGAATAGCAGCCTGCAATGCTGCGAAAGGTGGATATACACTGTACTAGTGCCGACATTGTGCATGCTCTGTTGCCTGTGTCTATGTGCCTGTGGTTCTGTCAGTGTGATCATGTGATGTATCTGACCCCATGAATGTGTCAATAAAGTTTCCCCTTCCTGGGACAATGAATTCACGGTGTTCTTATTTCAATTTCCAGGAGTGTATGTGTCCACACCTGTACTCGTACATTCATTACGTACACTGAAGCGCTAAGGAAACTGGTATAGGCATGCGTATTCAAATACAGAGGTAAGTAAACAGGCAGAATACGGCGCTGCGGTCGGCAACGCCTGTATAAGACAACAAGAGTCTGGCTCCGTTGTTAGATCGGTTACTGCTGTTACAATGGCAAGTTATAGTCAGCGCACGAGCGATGGGACACAGCATCTCCTAGGTACCGATGAAGTGGGGATTTTCTTGTATGACCATTTCACGAGTGTATCGTGAAAATCAAGAATCCGGTAAAACATCAAATCTCCGACATCGCTGCGACTGGAAAAAGATCCTGCAAGTACGGGAACAAAGACGACTAAGAGAATCGTTCAGCGTGACAGAATTGCAAACCTTGCGAAAATTTCTGCAGATTTCAATGCTCGGCCATCAAATCGTGTCACCGTGTGAATCATTCAACGAAACATCATCGATTTCAACTTTCGGAGCCGAAGGCCCACTCGTTTACCGTCGATGACTGCACGACACAGAGCCTTACGCCTCGTCTGGGCTCGTCAACATCGACATTGGACTATTTATAACTGGAAAAATGTTGCGTGGTTGGACGAATCTCCTTTCAAATTGTATCGAGCGGAAGGACGAGTACGGGTATGGAGACAGTCTCATGAATCCATGGACCCTGCATGTCAGCAGAGGATGCCCAAGCTCTTGAAGGCTCTGTAATGATGTGAGGCGTGTGCAGTTGGAGTGATATGGGACCCCTGATACATCCAAATACGAATCTGACAGGTCACACGTACGTCAGCATCCGGTCTGATCACCTGCATCCATTCATGTCCATTGTGCATTTCGACGGACTCACGCAATTCCATCATGATAATGCGATACCCCATACGTCCAAAATTTGTTCAGATTGACTCCAGGAACACTCTTCTGAATTTAAACACTTGCGCTGGAGACCAAACTCCCCAGACATGGACATTATTGAGCATATCTGGGATGCCTTACAAGGTGCTGTTTGAAGGGATCCCCACCCTTTCGTACTTTTACGGAGTTATGGACAGCCCTACAGGATTCAGGGTGTCAATTCCCTCCGATACTACTGCAGACATCAGTCCAGTCCATGCCACGATATTGGGCAGGTGCACCAGTTTCTTTGGCTCTTTAGTGTTTGTATGGATACAAATGCCGCACTCTAGGGCACATTAAATTAAAATATAATTTTTGTAAACGCTGAGTCGACCGTTACAAGCTTCAAACTGGAGAAAACTAATTTCATGAAATGTATTCGCAATTGCGAATGTCGACTTCAGCTGTAGAACGGAATGACGACAATGAAAATTTGTGTCGAACTGGGACTCGATTCCGATTTTCCCGCTAATCGCGAGTGGTCGCCTAACCATTTGGCTACCCGAGCTCGACTCATGGCTATACCTAAACTTCCATATATCGTCAACTATGTGTCCACACCTGTAGTTGTACATTCGTTGTGTATATTCCCGTACAGGGGAGATATTTCAGACGGCCGTTGAGGCCGAGCGGTTCTAGGCGCTTCAGTCCGGAACCGCGCGACTGCTACGGTCGCAGGTTCGAATCCTGCCTCCGGTATGGATGTATGTGATGTTCTTCGGTTAGTCAGGTTTAAGTAGTTCTAAGTTCTAGGGGACTGATGACTTCAGCTAATAAGTCCCATAGTGCTCAGAGCCATTTGAACCAGTTTGAGACATTTCACTTGAAACTCGCTAGACGGTTTCGACGGGTAAATACAACATTGCAGTGCATGTGTTATTCCGAATAACGATGCAATGTTGTATACATGCATGTCCGAAGACACTTTGCATCGTAATTCGGGATCACACAGGCACTGCAGTATCGTTACCTCGCGAGAGATCGCTCCGAGTCGGGAGAAGACGGCAGCACATCCGCGGAGTACAGCAAGTGTTTGCCGGCGGTTTTCGCGATACGCGGATCGATGAGCTAACGGAGAGCCCGTGGCAGGTTAATGGAGCCTTAGAAGCGCTACGCCGCAGTGACGTGGGATGACGCCGGGAGAGCGGGGCTCGGCGTCTGCGAAGTGGCGGGCGGTCCATTAGCAGGGCACGGCCCGGCCCGCTGCGCTCCTTGTTCCCAGAACGCGCAGCGCAGGCTGCCGTCTCTGGTGCCAACCTCGGCCCGGCCGCCGGCTGGCCTTGGAACGCGCCGAGCCGCGCACAGCCGCGTCGTGAGAACCCGGGCCGGCGCGGCTACCGTGCGGAACCTGCCTCGCTGTTCCTCTCGTCTCGCTACACGGTCGCCCCGAGTGGCGTACTCTTCAGTACCACAGTGCTAATGGGGGCTCGCTGTGGCGGAACCGCACACCTGCGGCAAAGCCACTTCCTCACAAGCCAGTGATACGGCGCCGTGATGTTCGTTGTTAACGGATGACCCGATTCGCCCGGAAAATCTCATTTTTAAGGGTGTAACGCCCCGTTACCTTTGGGGAAAGTCAGTTCGAAATAAATTGTCAATATCAATGAAATTCTGGAACAGACGTGTGACTAAGATGTTATTATTTTTTTTTTACTGTTAAAAACACTCTTGATCACGATTTATTTATCAAGGTGACCGGTTTCGACCAATACTGTGGTCATCTTCAGACCATACAGTAGGAACCTCATTCTGTTGGAGAATCAGTAGTAGTGATTCTCCAACAGAATGAGGTTCCTACTCTATGGTCTGAAGATGACCACAGTAGTGGTCGAAACCGGTCACCTTGATAGTGATTCTCCAGCAGAATGAGGTTCCTGCTCTATGGTCTGAAGATGACCACGGTAGTGGTCGAAACCAGTCACCTTGATAAATAAATCGTGATCAAGGCTGTTTTTAATAGTAAATATTTGTAAGGCATTGATCACTGCCTTTCCCATAATGTATCCAAAAGTAATTTATTTTATTTTATTTTGATAACTAGTTTCTGCAGTTATGCTGTATGGGTGTGAGACTTGGTCTCTCATTGTGCAAAATGAAAAGCCGTTTCGAGTATTTGAAAACAAAATTTTGAGGAAAATCTTCGGGGCAAAAAGGGATGACACTAGCGGAGAGTGGCGGAAACTGCGTAACGAAGAGGTTCACGAACTCTATTCAAGCACTGACATAATCAGTATTATTAAATCACGTAGCCTGCGATGGGCGGGTCACGTAGCTCGAATGGATGAGGGCAGGGCAGCGCGCAGAGTACTGGTAGGGCACCTAGAGGGAAAACGTCCTGTGGGGAGACCGAGGCGTGGATGGGAGGACAATTTGAAGGCTGATTTGAGGAGCCTAGGTATTTAAGGTGAATGGAAGGAAATAGCCCAAGACAGGGACAGATGGCGAAAATACGTTGCTGCGGTAACGGAGTCTAAAGTCCGCTTGACCAGTGAGTGAGTGTGAGTGAGTGAGTTTCTGCATTCCACTACGTCATCTTCAGGCCGCATATGCATGTCTCAGAATAAACGATAATGCCATACACTGCCATATATCCGTGGATTTCGTTTGGTCGGGTTGATTTGGTGGAAGAGACCAGACAGCGAGGTCATCGGTCTCGTCGGATTAGAGGATGGGGAAGGAAGTCGACCATGGCCTTTCAAAGGAACCATCCTAACATTTGCCTGGAGCGATTTAGGGAAATCACGGGAAACCTAAATCAGGGTGTCTGGAAACGGGATTGAACCGTTTTCCTCCAGAATGCGAGTCCAGTGTGCTAACAACTGCGCCACCTCGCTCGGTCCTGGATTCCGTGAATTCAAACCGGTTCACAAGTGTTCCATTCGAAGAGTTGGTAGCAACTAAGTCTTCCAATAAAGCACTTATGAAACAGTTTGTATTCACGAAATCCAGGGATGTATGGCACTGTATGGAATTATCGTTTACTTTGAGATATGCATATGGGGCCTGAACATGGCATAGTGGAATGCCGGTACTGGTTGTCTTCAAAATAAAATAAAAGAACATCTTAGTTACACGACTGCTGGTGAATTTCATTGAGACTGACAATTACTTAACCAGCTGTTGCCTCCTGTCCATGATGGACCAACAGAGATTCGAAACAAAGGTTCTTTCAGAAACAGAGGGCATAATTTCAGGTATGTTTTCCCCATACATAGAAAATAAAAAAGTTTGAACACGTGTCCGAAAGTGCTTCGTTTCCGAGTTATGGCTTTGAAACAACTGATGTTCCCTCTACACACACGAGGGAACAAGCCGGGTATGTTACAGTGGTGCTAGACCGTGGATATGCACAATTCTTAACCAAGATATCTGCACAAACTATTCTGTTAGCTTGGCCATCTACAAAAATGACAAAATTCTCAACATGGAATTTCTTGAAAAGCATGTCCCAACTTTTAATAAGACAACAAACTTTCATCAGCTCATTTGTTGTACCATTTTTTTTAAACGAGTAAGCAGTGAATAACTCGTTGAATTCATTAAATAACTTTTACTTCTGAACAATTAAAGAAACATGCTTCTGACAAAACTGCCAGCTAGTTGCACCACATAACTAATGAGGAAGTATTGAATAGGATTGGGGAGAAGAGAAGTTTGTGGCACAACTTGACCAGAAGAAGGGATCGGTTGGTAGGACATGTTCTGAGGCATCAAGGGATCACCAATTTAGTATTGGAGGGCAGCGTGGAGGGTAAAAATCGTAGGGGGAGACCAAGAGATGAATACACTAAGCAGATTCAGAAGGATGTAGGTTGCAGTAGATACTGGGAGATGAAGAAGCTTGCACAGGATAGAGTAGCATGGAGAGCTGCATCAAACCAGTCTCAGGACTGAAGACCACAACAACAACAACAGTTGCACGTCAGAAGTTTATTCAAACCTTTACCTAGGTTTCGATAGACAGTTCACGATCTGATGTATACATGTTTATTGCAAAGATAATTGTGCACAGTGCAATTCCAAAGATAATAATATATATACCTGAAGATATTTAACATTAACAATAATATATCTGACACTTCGTCTTTTTGGTATTCAGTTGTTGTACTAATAATACGAGTACTCTTTGATTTCACTATCATTACGTTTTAAGGACATCTGCTCATCTTTTGTCTGTCAGCCTGACCTGTTTTTATTAAATATCATGTGCTCCCATTATTTACTGATCTGTTACAAGATGGTGATTTTACATCTGTCACTTCGTAGAGAGCCAATTTTTTCTTAATTTATGGCCAACTTTGAGCTTGACATCGTGATAAGTGTCCTACAATATATCTTACACTGTAAAATGTAAGTACATATTTCGAAATTTTACACCAATTTACATTTATTGTTTAAGACATTTTACATCTTTTGAATTTTACGTTGTCTTCCTGTATGCAATTTTTGCTTTTAGCAAATACTTGATAACGGCATAAACGGCGGAAACCTGGTTTGTACTTAAATGAAGAATGAAACAGTGAAACGGCGGTGTGTCCCTCAACAAAAGTAATTACACCTATTACGTACCGCATGAGAAGAGAAAATAAGTCGTAAAACTAAGTCAACAGTAAATTGATCCGTATAAATGCTACGGCATTGGTTTGTGTGTACGACGCTCGTCTGCCTTAGATTTTACACGGATCATTTTTACTGGTGATTAAGCCTTCTGGCTATGCCATAGCATTTATAGGCATCAGTTTACTGTTGATTAACCCTTACGACTTCGTTTCACTCTTCACACAATATCTAACACGTCGGATTACTTTTTACGAGGAGGACAGGTTTGTATTTCTCGAAACCTACGTAAAAGTTTGAATAAAATTTTGACGTGCACTGGCTGGCTATATGATTCCCTTTGTGTCCATGATTCTGCAATTGTCGACCGCAGCCATGTTCAAGATTTTAAAATAATTGAGCCCACAGGCGATGACGTAACAAGTCCACTGGAGCCTTGGAATAGGAGCAAGAATTAGTTAGGATAACGAATTGTGCATAAATGTAACACACAATGAAGAACACAACAAGGGCATTTACGTTGTTATATCACCAAATTAAACAACTAGTAAGTCTTGGCTACAACGATACGCGAGATTCCAATTACACTTCATTAAATAACCCAAGGCTTCATATGCCAGTTATGTCCAGAAAACACTCAATAGTTTACAGCAGAATAAAAATAAAGGGCAGCAGTGGTTAAGTGGTGCTAAAACTATGTTCTCCGTTGGCACTCCCTAAATTGTCACAATAACCGAAAAAAGACAATTACAAATTGGCCACAGCTGAGATAATAAAAATATTAAACACGATACTCAACAGTTAGCAACCGACCCACGCGAGATAAAACGTACACTACAAACATCGGTAACTCCCATAGACCCAAATTCACATGAACTGTACCAACCATGGCAAACAGAAAAGGTAAATCTTCAGTGCCGATTTTCGGGTGAGATGGTTGGTTGGTTGGTTGATTCTGGGGAGGAGACCAAACAGGGAGGTCATCGGTCCCATAGGATTAGCGAGGAATGGGGAACAAATTCGGCCGTGCCCTTTCAAAGGAACCATCCCGCCATTGGCCTGCAGTGAGCTATGGAAATCACGGGAAACCTAAATCAGGATGGCCGGACGCGGATTTGAAGCGTCGTCTTCCTGAATGCGAGTCCAGTGTCCTAACCACTGCACCACTTCACTTCACTCGGTTTCGGGTGAGAGCTGAAGCTATGAAAAAAACGTTCTCGCCGAATAATTTTCCATGGTCCTATACCAAAGAATTCATAACCTGTGCCAAACTTAATACACTCCGGCTAACTGCCTTCCCAAGGTGCTTCGCCAAGTTAATAGCTAGGCCTGGACTGTATAAAACGCACCGAAAGTAGAAAGGCTCCAAGATAACTTTCTCACTCGTCCATAACATGGACTAATGTGGCAATGTACCAGACCTACTCCATCATCGGTAGTAATGTCATAATTCGCTCCAGCACACGGTTGCCCCGGAGAGCTCGACCAAACCGGCGCAATGTGGCGCTGTGCCGGCTGCCCCTATGGGCGCAGAAAGTAAACAAGTTGTCGTAAGTAAAGAAAACATACTCTGATATACACTCCTGGAAATGGAAAAAAGAACACATTGACATCGGTGTGTCAGACCCACCATACTTGCTCCGGACACTGCGAGAGGGCTCTACAAGCAATGATCACACGCACGGCACAGCGGACACACCAGGAACCGCGGTGTTGGCCGTCGAATGGCGCTAGCTGCGCAGCATTTGTGCACCGCCGCCGTCAGTGTCAGCCAGTTTGCCGTGGCATACGGAGTTCCATCGCAGTCTTTATCACTGGTAGCATGCCGCGACAGCGTGGACGTGAACCGTATGTGCAGTTGACGGACTTTGAGCGAGGGCGTATAGTGGGCATGCGGGAGGCCGGGTGGACGTACCGCCGAATTGCTCAATACGTGGGGCGTGAGGTCTCCACAATACATCGATGTTGTCGCCAGTGGTCGGCGGAAGGTGCACGTGCCCGTCGACCTGGGACCGGACCGCAGCGACGCACGCCAAGACCGTAGGATCCTACGCAGTGCCGTAGGGAACCGCACCGCCACTTCCCAGCAAATTAGGGACACTGTTGCTCCTGGGGTATCGGCGAGGACCATTCGCAACCGTCTCCATGAAGCTGGGCTACGGTCCCGCACACCGTTAGGCCGTCTTCCGCTCACGCCCCAACATCGTGCAGCCCGCCTCCAGTGGTGTCGCGACAGGCGTGAATGGAGGGACGAATGGAGACGTGTCGTCTTCAGCGATGAGAGTCGCTTCTGCCTTGGTGCCAATGATGGTCGTATGCGTGTTTGGCGCCGTGCAGGTGAGCGCCACAATCAGGACTGCATACGACCGAGGCACACAGGGCCAACACCCGGCATCATGGTGTGGGGAGCGATCTCCTACACTGGCCGTACACCACTGGTGATCGTCGAGGGGACACTGAATAGTGCACGGTACATCCAAACCGTCATCGAACCCATCGTTCTACCATTCCTAGACCGGCAAGGGAACTTGCTGTTCCAACAGGACAATGCACGTCCGCATGTATCCCGTGCCACCCAACGTGCTCTAGAAGGTGTAAGTCAACTACCCTGGCCAGCAAGATCTCCGGATCTGTCCCCCATTGAGCATGTTTGGGACTGGATGAAGCGTCGTCTCACGCGGTCTGCACGTCCAGCACGAACGCTGGTCCAGCTGAGGCGCCAGGTGGAAATGGCATGGCAAGCCGTTCCACAGGACTACATCCAGCATCTCTACGATCGTCTCCATGGGAGAATAGCAGCCTGCATTGCTGCGAAAGGTGGATATACACTGTACTAGTGCCGACATTGTGCATGCTCTGTTGCCTGTGTCTATGTGCCTGTGGTTCTGTCAGTGTGATCATGTGATGTATCTGACCCCAGGAATGTGTCAATAAAGTTTCCCCTTCCTGGGACAATGAATTCACGGTGTTCTTATTTCAATTTCCAGGAGTGTATGCTATCGATTCCACGCATTCGTAGGGGTTAGTCACCGTTTCCGAGGATAGTCAGTTCTACCTCGAGTTTTGTGTTTGGCATTAGAAATTTGCTCAGATCAGGAGATGGCAGAAGGGCAGTACTGCATTTGCTCGTGTCGTTTGTACCAGGAGAGGTGCCCACAGCGAAGGGGTCTGGTCCGGAAGACATTTAAACGTCTCCATTGCAGTCTATTCGTTCATGGGAAGTTTACATATCCTGGTCGGGAGATAGGAAGAGCATGATCGACAACTCCAGATATAGAGGGGGAGATTCGGAGTTTTGTGCACACGACTGCTTATGTCAGTACACGACGGTTAGCTACGACATTACCTATGGTCCCCACACTGCAGTGGCAGCACATAGAGTTGTGACAGCTGAAAATAGTGGAAAAAGCAATGTTCTCGTACTACATCCTACTGTAGTCTCCATTCAGTTATCTTGTCTGAAAACTGCAACTTCTCCGTCACAATACCTCTCTAATACAAGTTCATAGTAGGAAGGGGAAAGCTGTTGCCTACTAGTAGCGTCAACACCTCTTTTTGTAATAACGAGGTTACATTCCTGAATTAATAATTTCACATTCACTACGAGCAAATCCTCTACATTCTCTGACTGATTTAAAAGTGGAATAATGGGAGTGTTCATTCTGAACAGTGTTCTTTCAGAAATGGGAAACGTTAATTTCACCGAACGCGGAAAACTTGTCTGGAAGCTGTCGTCAGTAAAATTCAATCGTAAAAGTTGCTCACCCTATGTGAGATCGTTAACCACTGTAACACTAATTTAAATTATCATACGAAGGGAGCACCTGCTCTAGTAACCGAAACCCTTAGGCGGCGTGGATCTCCGTATTGTTGCTAATGGCAAGGATGGAAAGGCCATAGTTACTTCCTATGAGGTCAGCAATGTAGCATTGGGGTAAAAGCGCATTATGGACTCCCGCGGCTGTTGCGTTGAGTGCCGATACTGGTAACAACACGCATTTTGAAAGATGGGAACTGAATATGGCGAATCGTGAGTCAGCTGTCGGTAGCGAACCGGAATGCTCACCCATAGTTTCCTATATTCCCTAAATAAAGGTTGCTGGTATGTTGTTCAATTAGGCTATAATTAAACCAAATCGTCGGATATTTTTTAACTCAAAGAACCAGTCTAGGTTGCCAATGACATTAGGAGCTTTATTTACGTATTTCAGCTTTTTGAGACATCTTTGGTATTTATTTGGGAACTGCGAAAACGCATTAATGATAAAGAGCCAAAATTTAGGTATACACCTTCGGTGAAGGTGTACAGAAATACTAAGATAAGGCCACGCTTAAAATGTTACAACATAAATATTGCAACAGTGATTGTAGTAGTCGTGAATACATAATACGTAAGACTTGAAGATTTTAAGCGTGGCTCTATCGTGGGATTGCTGTATGCCTTCGCCGGACGTGTATACCAAAATTTTGGCTATTATTGACTAATGCATTACTCGCAGTTTCCAAATTATTTTGAAGATCACTCAAAAAGGCGAAACACGTAAATAAAGCTTCTGCTTTCATTTGCAACCTAGACTGTTTTTCATACAGAAACAAATGTCGCTAAAATTGCAGCACCATAAGCATGGACTGGGACGTTTTACATATCCTCAAAATTTGCAGCAAAATCAGAAAGGTGACATAGAAGAGGATTAACGCAGTGATGATTGTGTACCTCGGGTTACGGTACATGTTAGCCTGTTATTGTAATAGTATTACAGTACAGAGGTTCGTTGGCTTCGCCGACTAGGCCAGTTATAACCTTGCAACCTAACCTAGGCCTCGGGCTACGAAACAGATTTGTCAGCACATCTAACTTTTTTTTTCATACGCCAAAAAAATGTGAAAGTCAGTAACTAAGCTTAAAAATCATAATAAACAGATCGCTTAAAGTTATTCTACTGCTCACTGTACGACAAGTGTATCAATTCGTATCGCTTGCCGAATGAAAACTAATGTTCAGCAGTTCTCCTTGGCTAGGTTATACTATTGAAACGTCCCCTTAGAAAAATTAAATAATTACTGTGCTGATAAACCTCAAACCTCTTACATTACCGCATCTCGTGGTCGTGTGGTAGCGTTCTCGCTTCCCACGCCCGGGTTCCCGGGTTCGATTCCCGGCGGGGTCAGGGATTTTCTCTGCCTCGTGATGGCTGGGTGTTGTGTGCTGTCCTTAGGTTAGTTAGGTTTAAGTAGTTCTAAGTTCTAGGGGACTTATGACCACAGCAGTTGAGTCCCATAGTGCTCAGAGCCATTTGAACCTCTTACATTATTTGATTTTCAAACAGCTGAGCAGAACTGAACGCACTCAGACATTTCGCTCTTTACCTATTCTGATCAACACTAAATTGACACACAATATTTTTAGCGCAACGCAATCTGACTTTCAAAAATCCCTACAAAAGAATGGCCCTGACTAACATTAACCTATACGTTTCACAAATCACTTACCTCACAAAAATCTTGGTTACTCGAACTACTGCAATACAGCGAGCGCCACTACTGTCAGCTAAATAAAAGATTCAAACAACGGAAGGCACTAAACTACTGATAGGCATAGTTAGCAAATGAAAGATTTTAGTAGAGAACAAACAATGTATTTACCTTAATAGTCATCAAAAGTCAATATATATAGCAGTTCATGACATGCAGTCTTACAAATTTCAAAATTCCGCCATTTCTCTCCCCACATCCACCACTGCTGGCGGCTCACCTCCAACTGCGCAACGCTACGCGCTGTTCACATCCAGCTGCCCAACAGTACAATGGCAGACAACAATGCAAACTAGCCACAGACTGCACACAGCACAGCCAGTGATTTTCATACAGAGCGCTACGAGGCGTTACCAATATAAAAACCTAAACAGCCTACTTACACTATCACCAGAACAACGTCAGCGGGTTGCCGACATGAACACGCAACGCGAAATCACCGGGAACCGCAAGTGCACTTTAGCGTTGCATTGGTCACGACGAGTAATACGTGGAAGAACGCAGATTATTGTTGTAAGACTTACCGTAAACTGCCTGCTTCGAAAGCTCCGCAAGTAATTGTTACACCGGGAGATTCTGATCACGTGACGACTCTGACAATTGGTTGGTTTCACAGAACTCCCCGCTGTCATCACACTTCGCAGGTGGGAAAGAGGCGGGGCGGAGGGGTGGGGTGTTGGTTTGACGTCGCCGTTTATATAAAACACTCCCTATTGTCGTCCACCGAATGTTACTGACCGGAGAGTACTTTCGTAACAGGGCAGGGTGGGGTGGCCACGTGTCGCGCCGTTTCCACGTGGACCGCACGCGGCAGAGAATCCGACTGCACGCTACGCGAGCGACGGCAGCCGTGCAACTGCGGCCAGAGGCAGGCGGCTCGCAGAGCCTGCAGCCAAGCCACGCCGTGCTGTAGCGGCTCGGCTCGGCTCTGCCCGGCCTTGGCGCGCAGCCGCGTGAATGGGCAGCGGCGGCCGTGAACCCGCCTCGCGGACAGGTGGAAGGCACCGCGCCGCTGCAGCCGCAGCCGAAACCCGCTGCACGCACTGTGCCCTGCCTCCTGCGTTCTCCCAGAACCGTCGCCACAGGACCAAACATTCACTATACGACGGACGAATAGGCAAATCAAAGAGGATCACAGCAAGCAAAGCTGCAGCATACATCCCCTGTCACAGTCGAGCGCCGCTGCACGTACTACGTTGTACGTCCACCGTTCTCCCTGAAGTGTCACCATAGGACCAAGCTCACTTGACGAAAGGTCTGTTCCTAAAGACTGGAAAGTAGCAGAGGTCACACCAATATTCAAGAAAGCAAATACACTACTGGCCATTAAAATTGCTACACCACGAAGATGACGTGCTACAGACGCGAAATTTAACCGCCAGGAAGAAGATGCTGTGATATGCAAATGATTAGCTTTTCAGAGCATTCGCACAAGGTTGGCGCTGGTGGCGACACCTACAACATGCTGACATAAGGAAAGTTATCAGCCGATTTCTCATACACAAACAGCAGGTGACCGGCGTTGCCTGGTGAAACGTTGTTGTGATGCCTCGTGTAAGGAGGAGAAATGCGTACCATCACGTTTCCAACTTCGATAAAGGTCGGATTGTAGCCTATCGGGATTGCGGTTTATCGTATCGAGACATTGCTGCTCGCGTTGGTCGAGATTCAATGACTGCATCACAGACATGAACGCCTGCGATGGTGTACTCAACGAAGAACCTGGCTGCACGAATGGCAAAACTCCCATTTTTTCGGATGAACCCAGTTTCTGTTTACAGCATCATGATGGTAGCATCCGTGTTTGGCGACATCGCGGTGAATGCACATTGGAAATGTGTATTCGTTGTAGCCATACCGGCGTACCACCCGGCGTGATGGTATGGGGTGTCATTGGTTACACGTCTCGGTCACCTCTTGTTTGCATTGACGGCACTTGGAACAGTGAACGATACATTTCAGATGTGTTACGACCCGTGGCTCTACCCTTCATTCGATCCCTGCGAAACCCTACATTCATCAGGATAATGCACGACCGCATGTTGCAGGTACTGTACAGGCCTTTCTGGATACAAAAAATGTTCGACTGCTGCCCTGGCCAGCACATTCTCCAGATCTCTCACCAATTGAAAACGTCTGGTCAATGGTGGCTGAGCAACTGGCTCGTCACAATTAGAGATGGGGGATCCGCTCTTGAACTAATTCATTGAGTTTAATCTTTCAAAGGAGTGAACAATCAGTGATTCAGAAAAAAAGAACGGTAGCTCCAAACGTTTCCCACGGCAGAGAGAGAGAGAGAGAGAGAGAGAGAGAGAGAGAGAGAGAGAGACGGAGCATATCAGCAGCGCCTCTGCTGGTCAGAGCACAGTGCACGCCACATAACACAGCCAGCGCCGGCCTCTGCCCTGCTTCTACCTTGGCTGCCTGCATTGTGCAGTGCCCCATTGGATTTTGTGTTTCACATATGCCGTGCCGTCTGTGCGTCGTCTGCCGCGTGCAGTGTCTGGCGCAGCTTAACTTCGCATCGCACTCTGTCGGCGATCGTTTTAGTCGCACGTCCTGCCCTCTGGGCAGTTGATGCGAGCAACAGGACAGAGAGCCACCTAGCGGATTACATAGGAACTACTTGCAACAACCTGCTCGCAAGGGAACGGATGATTTGTCTCGGAGCGGGTGAGTTCACCGCTTCCCCCACCGTCGGAACTCGCCCGCTCAACGCTCACCCCATCGTCTCGACTCTAGCCAGAGCGTTGAGCAAAGCGACTCAGGTGTCACTCTGGTCTCTGCGGTCTCAGCTCACGCAGTAATACAGCTCGCGGCTCGACCTGCTCGACTCAGCGCCTCTGCATCGGAGTTCGTTCCTACTGGATATTGTTCTTCGTAGTAATACCGCTATGTATATTACATTATTATGTTATGTATACATCAATTGTTTTTATTTTATTTTTATTTGTTTAAACTGATTAGATTAGGTTCCTGATGACTCCTCTTACTATAGGATTTTTATTATGGACACTCGAATTTACGCTTTAATTACGAGCGAACCGATAAACGTATCGCAAAATGTGATACACCAATATTTTCCTTGTTTTATTCTGCGTAAGGCTATATGCAGCACTTTCGTTTTACAGTCAAATTTATATATTTTTTTCTTATTCTGGCACGGATTTTGCGATTTTAGGCGTCTTCGGAAGGAAACGTTTACTTTAAAAATATATGGCTTGCGATGTATTTGTATGAGGTTAATGAAATTTTAATACATTATAGCCAAATATATTGTTAATGTAAATCTCAAGTTACAACATTTTCCGATCACCCAAAAAACCACAATAGTGCAAAATAAATGAATAATCAAAAACTTTGTCATATCATGGAAATTTCAATAAACAATACAAAATTCTTACTCATTATCTGTGTTACTTCAAAATAGGATCAAATAAGATCAAAATACAGGTATAGTACTGGAATAAACCAAGTTTAAAGGGCAATGTGCCTTCCATTTATTTTCTATTGTAAATGAGTGGTGAGTCATGAAAAAGAGCTCACTCATTTCAGGGAGTGAACAGTTCTGATCCAATCTCTGAAAAGAACAGTTTTGCCCATCTCTAGTCACAATACGCCAGTCACTACTTTTGGTGAACTGTGGTATCGTGTTGAAGCTGCATGTGCACCTGTACCTGTACACACCATCCAAGCTCTATTTGACTCAATGGCTCAAATGGTTCAAATGGCTCTGGGCACTATGGGACTTAACATCTGAGGTCATCAGTGCCTTAGAACTTAGAACTACTTAAACCTAACTAACCTAAGGTCATCACACACATCCATGCCCGAGGCAGGATTCGAACCTGCGACCGTAGCTGTCACGAGGTTCCGGACTGAAGCGCCTAGAACCGCACGGCCACTGTGGCCGGCTGACTCAATGCCGAGGCGTATCAAGGCCGTTATTACTGCCAGAGGTGGTTGTTCTGGGTACTGATTTCTCAGGATCTATACACCCAAACTGCGTGAAAATGTAATCACTTGTCAGTTCTAGTATAATATATTTGTCCAATGAATACCCGTTTATCATCTACATTTCTTCTTGGTTTATCAATTTTAATGGCCAGTAGTGTATATAAAAAATACTGATTCCTCACAAACCTATCTAAGTTGTATACGTACTATCGAAAAATGAGTTAGACTGACAGAACTACACCATTCAAGAAACAGAGTTAGCAAAGGTGAGTAATGGCTGTTATCATGTATATGTGGATAGCATTAAAAAGCTGTGTTCTATACACACTGTAGCGCAGTGACACGACACAATATGACTTCGTTGTTATTGATTTACATCGTGAGAGATTACTCGTATTCAAAGTAACTGTGAACAGCCCTCTACGCAATGTCTCAAATCTGGCCTTAGGACATAAAAAAAAAATCCAATGACACAGAGATTCCGGGCCACACACGTTGCCGGCATTCAGAACACGCATTTCGCTGTTGATACAGGACGCATTCCCCAGAAATGTAAATACACAGCCATATTTTTTCGGATTAATTACAGCTGTTGGATGCAGCGTGGCGGCAGATTTGCGAGAATGTTATTTGCCGAGAGGCGACAAAAAAGCAACACGGAACAGGCTGACGCGAACCGACCGGCCGGCCGCGCCGCCGCCACCGCCGCCGCCGCCGGATGAGGGACGGCGATGCGTGGCGCCGTGTTTACGGCGACGCGTCGCTACGTCTCCCGCCCCCGAGCCTCCTAAATCCGTCCGCGCGGCCACCGGAGCGAGCGTAATCGTCCGACAACAGGCCGCGTTCCGCCGAGGCGACCATTCTCCACGGCGGTGCGACCAAACTGCGAGCAGACGCCTATCAGCACGTGCGGCTGCCGATTACTGCCGTGATTTATGCCCTTTCATGTCCTGCTCTGCGTGCGCCAGCAATACAAGGAAGATGTTACTGCGTCAACACCAATAGGTATACTGCATGAGACACATTACGGGGTGTCGTGAAAGGTACTTCACTCTCAACTCTCCTCCTCTTATAGCTTGGATGGTTGGTGAACCTTTGTATATCTACGTGCCTCTTTTCCAAAGAAATTTCTAATATGGCTATGGCGTGCCTAATTTTTTGTTCCTGTATTTACATAACCTTGCTGGGCCAACTAGCGTTTTCTCTGGAGAGCGTATTCTGCCATTATATGTAACAAAAAAAATTGTTCAAATGGCTCTGAGCACTATGGGACTTAACATCTATGGTCATCAGTCCCCTAGAACTTAGAACTACTTAAACCTAACTAACCTAAGGACAGAACACAACATATATGTAACATAAGTGTAGATATTTCTGTTGGTGACCGAGGATGGCGTACTGAATATCGCCACATCAGTATTTACTTCATCAGCAGACTAATAATTGTAGCTATTAGGAGTAGTATGTTTTAGTTTGGTTAGCATCTACAAGTACATGTGACAAGAGCAAGCCATCAGTGTCTATTTTCCCCTCGGCAGCAGGTTACGTATTGAAATGTTGAACTTCGACGCTAAACGGTTGGTCTATACTGACAGGCGTAGTCCCTTTAGCGGTGCACTTACGATCATTCAGTAAACATCAGATCGTAAAGTTTGTCTTGTTTTTTTTGGAAAGACTGTTCGATGCAGAGAAAAAAAAACAACCCGCAAACTAATGTGTTTACATGTTAAGGTACCACATATAAAAATATCTCCATTTCTATTTCTGTAAATATATATATAATATATTTACATTCATTTTTAGTCATGTAGTTATTTCGATGTTAGCAGATTCATTGCTATTTCTGCAAGCATTTTTATTTCACTTCACTGACTGTTGTCATGAGCAATTGATGTGCATCTCTGAGACCTACATCAAAGTAATCGTGGAACTAAAATTTGATACCGCATATTACTCTTTTTATTGCTTATATTGTGGACATATAGACATATTACAGAGCACAATGCATGCATATATTAAGATTTGATAGTGTATAGAAATTTGAGCTCTGCCGATTAATGAAAATATTAAATAGCCTACTTCCATATTAATACCCTCTATTCGCAGACTGAAACGCACCTTTTGTAAAGCAATCATGAAATAAACATTTTAATTTATCTAAATGAAACAAAAATTAAGTGACACCTGCAGTCTACACGATTCATCTGACAAACGGTTTCTTTGCGAGTCTTTAATGTTATTCACTTCAGAAAATAATGACTCACAGGCACAAGTAGATGAAAATATCGTGAATACAGCTAATCTTTAAGCAGTTACGTATGTCTGGAATTGAATTTCACGTTTCCATTATTTAGTGTCAGCATTTGTGATCATACTGCCTGATAGTCTACCTAAATCGTTTACTCCCAATTCTTTTATTTTTTCGATAAATTTTTGGGTATTTACTGAACTAGACTGGAAATCAATCAGCTGCATTTAAGTTTCTTCAGTTTCCAACCAATAAAATTTAGACAAGTCAGTTTATCTACTGAAGTCAGATCTGGATACATAATAAATTTTAGTAATTCCGATAACTCTTTAAACTGAGGAAATCTCTATGAATGTTCTTCGATTGAAGACGGTATTAGCAAAGAAAATTCCTCAGTGTTTGTTTTTTTTCCCTGGCTTTTCGTGTAATTCCAAATAGCTGCTAATTTCATCAAATTCGGGAAAATAACTTGTTGTTTCTGGAGACAATATCGTTACAAGAAAGTTGCAGTTTAGCCTCAAAAGCGCGAATAAGATCTCTTCTTATTGTGCCCTGAAGCTTTACATTCACCTCAGTGAGACGCTCGCACATGTCCGTTAAAAACATCACCTTTGTAAGCCATTAACTGTGAATAAAGCACGATTGTACCCTTATTTTGTAAAAAACAGCCTCATTTCTTCCAAACAATCCACAAAACTTAGAAGTACGTTGCTGCTGCTCAACCATCGAACATTGTTATTCATCAATAAACTATTATACATCGAATTCACTTCATCTTATAATGCCTCGACATTTCTTTTATTAGAAGCTTGCAACAATATTAGGTCCACAATTTTCGTGACTGTGGTCATTGTGTTATGAAGGGAAGCGAAACCATCTTTCGCACACAAGGTTTGTTGATGTATGACACAATGGATTTCAAGAATACACTGTCCAAAGTATGTTTGGAATGAATTAGTAAAACGATTTTTTTCCTCAGCACCAGCAGTCGTCATCGAAGAAGTGTTGCCTAAATCTATTTCGTTTTCAGTAAACGAATTTTTCATAGCTGAATAAATATCTAGGACCTAATTAGTTACTGGCAACGATGTTATCGCAATCACTTCTTCTTTGATGTCATTAAACACAATGTCGGGCTAAGTCACCTAAACGTGTAGATTTAGTTACATATGTACTTTCGTCAAGGAGCAGCGAATATAAAGAGAGGACCTAGTGTCATTGTTTGTAATTCTTTTACATGTTCAGCCAGTTGTAGGATTCTGTCTTTTTTGTGTTTCTAGATAAAGGAGCATCTTTGATACGCTATGTCATCTAACTTTTATTTTCAAAATTTTCAGAAAGTAATGGGAGGCACACATTAATCAGACTTCTTTAAAAAGTTCCCTCTCACCAAAAGTTTACCCAGCCAGGGAATGATCTCTGCTGCCGAGAAACTTGCGACAGTGGTGTAGCGATCCTTGGTAAGATATTTAATCATAAATGTTGACTGTCTGTTCCCGTCTTTAATAGCACATGCAGTGAATTTTTTTTGCTCTGGTTCGCTTCTTCGAGAAAGAAATTTGTAATCTGATTCTTAGTGCCGTTTTACAGACGATGTTCTGCATACATACTGCCGCGGAACATAAAACACACACCGCTTTCTACCGAGCGAGGTGGCGCAGTGGTTAGCACACTGGACTCGCATTCGGGAGGACGACGGTTCAATCCCGTCTCCGGCCATTCTGATTTAGGTTTTCCGTGATTTCCCTAAATCGCTTCAGGCAAATGCCGGGATGGTTCCTTTGAAAGGGCACGGCCGATTTCCTTCCCCATCCTTCCCTCACCCGAGCTTGCGCTCCGTCTCTAATGACCTCGTTGTCGACGGAACGTTAAACACTAATCTCCCCCCCCCCCCACACACATCGCTTTATTGCTTTTATTAATCATGCCACATTTCTCTGACCATCAAATCTGAAATTCTCTGTACATCGAACTCTGTTAACTTATCTTGTTGCTTCTTTGCCAAACTAGCCATGTTCGGTAACAAACACAAGTTTAAAAATTGTGCTAACTATGCCTTCCAACACGTGACATAAGCGCACAAATAAAAAGGGAAATTTGAATACTGTTTCGCCGCCACAATGTGGCAGCACGGTACTTGTCGGTAGAGGTCGGAACTCGTCGTTATTGTAATAGCTGCCAATTTATGCGATATAGTAGTATATGACGGCGTAGTATTACCAATGAATCTCAGTGCACCCTGATTTACATTGAGTGAATGCGATCCAATATCTGGAATACTCTCTTTAAAATTCTGAAGGTGGCAGGGGTAAAATATAGGGAGCGAAAGACTATTTACAATTTGTATAGAAATCAAATGGCAGTTATAAGAGTTGAGGGACATGAAAGGGAAGCAGTGGTTGGGAAGGGAGTGAGACAGGGTTGTAGCCTCTCCCCGATATTATTCAATCTGTATATTGAGCAAGCAGTAAAGGAAACAAAAGAAAAATTTGGAGTAGGTATTAAAATCCAGGGAGAAGAAATAAAAACTTTGAGGTTCACCGATGACATTGTGATTCTGTCACAGACAGCAAAGGACTTGAAAGAGCAGTTGAAAGGAAAGGACAGTGTCTTGAAAGGAGGGTATAAGATGAACATCAACAAAAGTAAAACGAGGATAATGGAATGTAGTCGAATTAAGTCGGGTGATGCTGAGGGTATTAGATTAGGAAATGACACACTTAAAGTAGTAAAGGAGTCTTTCTATTTGGGGAACAAAATAACTGATGATGGTCGAAGTAGACAAGATATAAAATGTAGACTGGCAATGGGAAGGAAAGCGTTTCTGAAGAAGAGAAATTTGTTAACATCGAGTATAGATTTAAGGGTCAGGAAGCCGTTTCTGAAAGTATTTGTATGGAGTGTAGCCATGTATGGAAGTTAAACATGGACGATAAATAGTTTAGACAAGAAGAGAACAGAAGCTTTAGAAATGTGGTGCTACAGAAGAATGCTGAAGAGTAGATGGGTAGATCACATAACTAATGAGGAGGTGTTGAATAGGATTGGGGAGGAGAGAAGTTTGTGGCACAACTTGACTAGAAGAAGGGATCGGTTGGTAGGGCATGTTCTGAGGCATCAAGGGATCACAAATTTAGTATTGGAGGGCAGTGTGGAGGGAAAAATCGTAGAGGGAGACCAAGAGATGAATACACTAAGCAGATTCAGAAGAATGTAGGTTGCAGTAGGTACTGGGAGATGAAGAAGCTTGCACAGGATAGAGTAGCATGGAGAGCTGCATCAAACCAGTCTCAGGACTGAAAACGACAACAACAATATCTGTCATCTTCAACATATATGATAAAATGGATGTAACTCCATCTTCTGGTGGAGTGTGGGGCTACGGCTGTTCAATGTTCAATAAAAACAATACCAGTCGCCGTTATATAGGTTTATTTCTAGGCAACGTCGAAACTGGTTGCCTAGAAATAAACGTATATAACGGCAATTAGTGTGTTTTTATTGTATTTGATGAAACTTCCTGGCAGATTAAAGACGTGTGCCGTACCGAGACTAGGAAGCGGGACCTTTGCCTTTCGCGGGCAAGTGCTCTACTAACTGAGCTACCCAAGCACGACTCACGATCCGTCCTCACAGGTTTGGACGGTAGGAGACGAGGTACTGGTGAAATTAAATGTGTAAGGACGGGTCGTGAGTCGTGCTTGGGTAGCTCAGTTGGTAAAGCACTTGCCCGCGAAAGGCAAAGGTCCCGCTTTCGAATCTACATCTACATCCATACTCCGCAAGCCATCTGATGGTGTGTGGCGAAGGGTTCTTTGAGTACCTCTATCCGTTCCCCCTTCTATTCCACTCTCGTATTGTTCGTGGAAAGAAAGACTGTCGGTATGCCTCTGTGTGGGCTCTAATCTCTCTGATTTTATCCTCATGGTCTCTTCGTTAGATATACGTAGGAGGGAGCAATATACTGCTTGACTCCTCGGTGAAGGCATGTTCTCGAAACTTCAACAAAAGCCCGTAACGAGCTACTGAGCGTCTCTCCTGCAGAGTCTTCCACTGGAGTTTACCTATCATCTCCGCAACGCTTTCGATTACTAAATGATCCTGTAACGAAGCGCGTTGCTCTCCGTTGGATATTCTCTCTCTCTCTTCTATCAACCCTATCTGGTACGGATCCCACACTGGAGAGCAATATTCAAGCAATGGGCGAACAAGTGTACTGTAACCTACTTCCTTTGTTTTCGGATTGCATTTCTTTAGGATTCTTCCAATGAATCTCAGCCTGGCATCTGCTTTACCGACGATCAATTTTATATGATCATTCCATTTTAAATCACTCCTAATGCGTACTCCCAGATAATTTCTGGAATTAACTGCTTCCAGTTGCTGACCTGCTACATTGTAGCTAAATGATAAAGGATCTTTCTTTCTATCTATTCGCAGCAGATTACACTTGTCCACATCGAGATTCAATTGCCATTCCCAGCACTATACGTCAAATCGTTGCAGATCCTCCTGCATTTCAGTACTATTTTCCATTGTTACAACCTCTCGATATACTACAGCAATATCCGCAAAAAGCCTCAGTGAACTTCCTATGTTATCCACAAGGTCATTTATGTATATTGTGAATAGCAACGGTCCTATGACACTCCCCTGCGGCACACCTGAAATCACTCTTACTTCGGAAGACTTCTCTCCATTGAGAATGACATGCTGCGTTCTGTTATCTAGGAAATCTTCAATCCAATCACACAATTGGTATTATAGTCCATATGCTCTTACTTTGTTCATTAAACGACTGTGGGGAACTGTATCGAACGCCTTGAGGAAGCCAAGAAACACGGCATCTACCTGGGAACCCGTGTCGATGGTCCTCTGAGTCTCGTGGACGAATAGCGCGAGGTGGGTTTCACACGATCGTCTTTTTCGAAACCCATGCTGATTCCTACAGAGTAGATTTCTAGTCTCCAGAAAAGTCATTACACTCGGCCCGGCACACAGTTTTAATCTACAGGAAGTTTCGTATCAGCGCACACGCCGCTGCAGAGTGAAAATTTCTTTCTGGAAACATATATGATGCCTCGGCACCGATAGCCTATTCAAGATGAACGTTGGTACTATGACTCCAAATGCAGACAAACAAATAAATTAGTTAGTTTAGGTAGACATACCTAAATTCCTCATTTGAAGCCGTGCCCGAATTACGTGGTCGTTTGCCACTAATGGCACGTGCGCCAATGGTTCGCCATCCCTGCCCTGTAATGTTCCAGTCACCAACCACACTTGGGAAAGACACCTGTTGATAAGGTGCCTCTACGAGTACGCCACATTCAGATGATGCCATGCACTGGAGATTGTATCACGTACACTACATGAGAAAAAGTACATAGACAACAAATAGTGACCGTTAATATGACGTGCGTCCACCGTTCTACCTTATGTCGGCTTATAAGTAAAAAAAATATAGACTCCTGGAAATTGAAATAAGAACACCGTGAATTCATTGTCCCAGGAAGGGGAAACTTTATTGACACATTCCTGGGGTCAGATACATCACATGATCACACTGACAGAACCACAGGCACATAGACACAGGCAACAGAGCATGCACAATGTCGGCACTAGTCCAGTGTATATCCACCTTTCGCAGCAATGCAGGCTGCTATTCTCCCATGGAGACGATCGTAGAGATGCTGGATGTAGTCCTGTGGAACGGCTTGCCATGCCATTTCCACCTGGCGCCTCAGCTGGACGTTCGTGCTGGACGTGCAGACCGCGTGAGACGACGCTTCATCCAGTCCCAAACATGCTCATTGGGGGACAGATCCGGAGATCTTGCTGGCCAGGGTAGTTGACTTACACCTTCTAGAGCACGTTGGGTGGCACGGGATACATGCGGACGTGCATTGTCCTGTTGGAACAGCAAGTTCCCTTGCCGGTCTAGGAATGGTAGAACGATGGGTTCGATGACGGTTTGGATGTACCGTGCACTATTCAGTGTCCCCTCGACGATCACCAGTGGTGTACGGCCAGTGTAGGAGATCGCTCCCCACACCATGATGCCGGGTGTTGGCCCTGTGTGCCTCGGTCGTATGCAGTCCTGATTGTGGCGCTCACCTGCACGGCGCCAAACACGCATACGACCATCATTGGCACCAAGGCAGAAGCGACTCTCATCGCTGAAGACGACACGTCGCGACACCACTGGAGGCGGGCTGCACGATGTTGGGGCGTGAGCGGAAGACGGCCTAACGGTGTGCGGGACCGTAGCCCAGCTTCATGGGGACGGTTGCGAATGGTCCTCGCCGATACCCCAGGAGCAACAGTGTCCCTAATTTGCTGTGAAGTGGCGGTGCGGTCCCCTACGGCACTGCGTAGGATCCTACGGTCTTGGCGTGCATCCGTGCGTCGCTGCGGTCCGGTCCCAGGTCGACGGGCACGTGCACCTTCCGCCGACCACTGGCGACAACATCGATGTACTGTGGAGACCTCACGCCCCACGTGTTGAGCAATTCGGCGGTACGTCCACCCGGCCTCCCGCATGCCCACTATACGCCCTCGCTCAAAGTCCGTCAACTGCACATACGGTTCACGTCCACGCTGTCGCGGCATGCTACCAGTGTTAAAGACTGCGATGGAGCTCCGTATACCACGGCAAACTGGCTGACACTGACGGCGGCGGTGCACAAATGCTGCGCAGCTAGCGCCATTCGACGGCCAACACCGCAGTTCCTGGTGTGTCCGCTGTGCCGTGCATGTGATCATTGCTTGTACAGCCCTCTCGCAGTGTCCGGAGCAAGTATGGTGGGTCTGACACACCGGTGTCAATGTGTTATTTTTTCCATTTCCAGGAGTGTAGTAAACATGAACTCTAAAAGTCATACCTCAAGATTCACGAGCCCGTCACCTCCGATACTGTGAAACAAATTTCTACTGGAAGCTATTTGCTTTCCATATTTTTGAAGTAGGTGGTATGGAACAAAACAAAACAATTATCTATTAAGCATAGGCTCTAAAATGCATACCCGAAAGGTTATGAGCACTTATTCAGGAGGAGAGATGTATTTCAAAGTAGCGAAAGGAAACAAGTGCTCACAGCTCTTCCGGTATGAACTTTAGAACTTAGGTTTACTGGAAATTTTTGTAACAAGTACTGTTGTTTGTCATTGCGGCACAAATGTACTTGGCGTACGCTACAGTTGGAATGTGTCCTCAATTGAATTTGGTTTCTTGAACACGTTTCTCGTCTTCCTCTTTTGCCACTGAACTCTACAAAGCTTGCCATGATGTATATTTTAAGGAACACAAAAATTATCCATTCTCCTCGTTGGGGGAGTTACTTAATCTGTCATAGAGTTCCTCTTTTTGGGATTTGATTCTTGCTGTTCATTCGTGTACCCTAGAGCTACGACACGGCTGTCTTCCAGCAATATCAGCGCCCCACGTAAATCACTGAAAGCGACGAAAACACTGGCGAAAACAATTTCTGTTGCGTCCCAGAAGAGACCTTCTCTTTGACCACTTGTCAAAGAGTGGAAGTTAAATGTAATCTGTATGCATGATTCACCCAACGCATGTTTTTGCTGTGATCACGTACAATGACTGGACATGGTATATTCCCATTACTTCTCCCTTTACGCTTTCTTGACTCTGTGTTCTTTTCAGTACCATGGAAGTTTGAGGCAAAATATACTACTTTCACTATAGCCAAGATAATCGTCTTGAGAGATACAGCTACTATACTGATATATAAGATACTTCTCACTTGTTGTTCCGTCTCAGTCGCACATTTTTAATTACTTTACATGTTTCGATCACCTTCACATCTAAGTAGTTGCGTCAGCAACCCGTCTTTTTTACTTGGAACCACATGTCAGGGTATTGTGTATACAGTACAATTTTTCGATACAGCTCTCTCTCCAAAACCGTACCCTTCAAATTCCTTTTCCTGTCTCTCACTTCTTCCTTGATTCACATAAAAACGTAGTGTGTATCCTTTTTGGTCATAAACTGCTCATTTTTATAGGCTCTTTTGGTTGGTTTTAGTGAGTTATATTACTTTATGCTACTTCTTCCCTTGACGATAATCACTGATTCGTCACTTGTAGCTATACAGCGGCCCTCTAAATGGAAATAAATTGCTTACTCAGAGGAGTTAGAAGTTGGTGTACTCGTATTTTATGCAAATTATCAGCGCTTTTTCTGATTTTTTTGTTTTCATTAAGATATGAGTTGCTCAAAGTAAAATAAAATCTGTCCCTATTCAAACATCACCTTACAGTAGAAATACCAAGGCCATAACACGCCAACGTTTCCATGATGGTAACTTGTGGTAAACCATTATACAATTAATTCCAAAAATAAGCTAACAACTCATGTTCCTTAAGATTTAAAACTTTTCCCTTCCGTGTTGCATAACAATCGCTCTGAAGAATTACTACTTCTAAAAGTGGCTTAAAAAAGAAAATAAAAACAACAGTAGCTGAGAGGGAGTCCTGAAATAACTCTTCTACAGGACCTGCGACAAGAATACATGAACTGAAATGGTACTACAATTATAGACGGAACAGGTTTCTAGCCTAATTCATGAAAAAGAAGAAGAAGAATAAATTGTTATAGACTGAAAAACTTTTATAATCAAGGAAGAATTAGAACGTAACTTCACTTTTATCAGTAGTCACTGTTCCTTGCTTAAGCACATTTCTATCAAAGTTTGGTTGATTTTCAGTCTGGGTGTAGGCGTGGATGCGAAATACTCTATCATTATCTGAATCACTGAAAGTTGTCGCAATCTTCCCCTCGCAAATTGCAAGAAAAATCCGTGTCAAACTGTCAATTGTTCTTCTTCTTCTTCTTCTTCTTCTTCAGCGTTAGTGACTTCTGAAATATCAGTGGGAAATGTTCACAAAGAAAATCACTTAAATTTTTGCGTCAGTCAAAACGGGAAAAACTCCACCAGTATAACTATTTTTCCATCTGTATGAGAAAAAAAAAAATAGAACAACGTGAAGGATGTTACGTCATGTTGCCACAATAAAGTATTCGCGCAGCCTCCGGTACTTGTAAGTTCATTTCATAGTTTTTATTTTATATCATTTGCTTCTAATATAATGCTCCAAACTATTGTGAAAGAAAACAATGAAAGTAACTGCTTAAATAAAAAATCCGACAGAAATTTCTAAAATTTGTGCACAAAGCTAGGCAAAACGATGGAAACAAGAACGTGCAATCTTCTGTATTCGCAGTTTCAAGAACTGGCCAAAAAGGGCCACCCACTGCGAAGTAACATCCACGACAGAGTAGGGCGGAACTACAGGCTCTTCAGTACACAAGACTGAACTGTGAGAAACTTAAGCTTGCAAACTATTGCTGGTATTTTTACCTACTGTCAGGCAACACAGACTTACAACTCTTAATGGACCACTTACTACAAGAACCAAGAGCACTCCTGTACATCACTTGGGTTGTTTTACAAGTCACTCGTTAACGATACTGTATAAGCTTTTCTCTTATTCCTGCCATACTGTCCGTTCCCTTCTATTCTTCCATTTTTATTGAACTGTAATTTCCTATGTATATATATAGTTTTATACTTATACTATGCAGATATAGTACGAGAAATTCTTCGAACAACTAATATACAGTTTAGTTTGTTTATTTCCAGGTACATCTGAAAATTCAGTATTGAACTTTTTTTCCAATCTTTCATTTTTATTTAATTGTGATTTCCTATGTACATATATTGTTTGATGCTGTGCACAACTTCCTTATACAGTAGTACAAGAAATTCTTCGTGCAACAGGGTGAAAAAATAGCTCTGAGCACTATGGGACTTAACATCTGAGGTCATCAGCCCCCTAGAACTTAGAATGCTTAGACCTAACTATCCTAAAGACATCACACACATCCATGCCCGAGGTAGGATTCGAACCTGCGACCGTAGCAGTCTCGCGGTTCCTAACTGAAGCGCCTAGAACCGCTCGGCCGCCAACGGCCGGCCAATATACAGGGTGAGTCACCTAACATTACCGCTGGATATATTTCGTGAACCACATCAAATACTGACGAATCGATTCCACAGACCGAACGTGAGGAGAGGGGCTAGTGTAATTGGTTAATACAAACCATACAAAAATGCTCGGAACTATGTTTTTTAACACAAACCTACGTTTTTTTAAATCGTTAGTTTTGTTTGCACATCTGAACATATAAACAAATACGTAATCAGTGCCGTTTGTTGCATTGTAAAATGTTAATTACATCTGGAGATATTGGAACCTATAGTTGACGCTTGAGTACCACTCCTCCGCTGTTCGATCGTGTGTATCGGAGAGCACCGAATTACGTAGGGATCCAAAGGGAACGGTGATTGACCTTAGGTACAGAAGAGACTGGAACAGCACATTACGTCCACATGCTAACACCTTTTTATTGGTCTTTTTCACTGCGCACATGTACATTACCATGAGGGGTGAGGTACACGTACACACGTGGTTTCCGTTTTCCATTACGGAGTGGAATAGAGTGTGTCCCGACATGTCAGGCCAATAGATGTTCAATGTGGTGGCCATCATTTGCTGCACACAATTGCAATCTCTGGCGTAATGAATGTCGTACACGCCGCAGTACATTTGGTGTAATGTCGCCGCAGGCTGCCACAATACGTTGTTTCATATCCTCTGTGGTTGTAGGCACATCACGGTACTCATTCTCCTTTAACGTACCCCACAGAAAGAAGTCCAGAGGTGTAAGATCAGGAGAACGGGCTGGCCAATTTATGCGTCCTCCACGTGCTACGAAATGCCCGTCGAACAGCCTGTCAAGGGTCAGCCTAGTGTTAATTGCGGAATGTGCAGGTGCACCATCATGCTGATACCACATACGTCGACGCGTTTCCAGTGGGACATTATCGAGCAACGTTGGCAGATCATTCTGTAGAAACGCGATGTATGTTGCAGCTGTTTGGGCCCCTGCAATGAAGTGAGGACCAATGAGGTGGTCGCCAATGATTCCGCACCATACATTTACAGTCCACGGTCGCTGTCGCTCTACCTGTCTGAGCCAGCGAGGATTGTCCACGGACCAGTAATGCATGTTCCGTAGATTCACTGCCCCATGGTTTGTGAAACCCGCTTCATCGGTAAACAGGTAGAACTGCCCGTGGCCCGTGTTTGTTACAACACGCAACTGAACGTCGGAGGTTTCAAGCGTCAACTTTAGGTTACAATATCTCCGGATGTAATTAACATTTTACAATGCAACAAACGGCACTGATTACGTATTTGTTTATATGTTCAGATGTGCTAACAAAACTAACGTGGTTCCATTTAAAGAAACGTAGGTTTGTGTTAAAAAAACATACTTCCGTGCATTTTTGTATGGTTTGTATTAACCAATTACACTAGCCCCTCTCCTCACGTTCGGTCTGTGGAATCGGTTCGTCAGTATTTGATGTGGTTTACGAAATATATCCAGCGGTAACGTTAGGTGACTCTCACTGTATAGTTTAGTTTGTGTATTTCCAGCTACATCTAGACACTCTTATCTTACTTTGTTTCTGCGTCGTCTTCCATACTGAGATTTTTTCTTTTTTATAAAAGTACATATGTTTTTCTTACTGATATCAAGGCCAGCCTAGCTCTATTGTGTATGTGCTACTTTCCTTCTTTAATTAAGGATACACAAATTTCGTTTAAGTCGGTATTATAAAAACCTGATATCCTATGAAAGATACCAGAAACCTGTATTTTAAATCAGAAACGCTGAGACATGCGGCATTCGTTTAATAAAACAAGGGAATGTAAATATATTTTATTGTCGAATAAAATTAAATATGGGCGTGTAACATACACTATAATTATCATTTGAAGAATACTTCCCACTCCTCGAATTTGGACGTATATACTCGTATGTATTATTCACTGTTTTCCAGAATATTCATCGACAAAAGCAGCGAAGTCGGCGCAAAATTCTTGGGAGACATAATTACCAAACACGTGCCGTGTTCAGCCATTAATTTGTCTTTGGACAAAATACAAAGAAGTCTTGAAATGGATTACCAATTGTTTAAAGTCTTTTGCAGTAATTTTTGTGCAAGCTATGTTGAGAATGATTCTATCGCTGGTCTCCACACAATGACGTTGTTGATCTTCAGTACCAGTCAGACATAGGCCCCGCTGTACTATTTAATCGATGGTGGTAGAAAAAAAAAAGTGTAGTATTCTCATATCACCGGCCGCTGTGGTTGAGCGGTTCTAGGCGCTTCAGTCTGTAGCCGCACCGCTACGGTCGCAGGTTCGAATCCTGCCTCGCGCATGGATGAGTGTGATGTCCTTAGGTTAGTTAGGTTTAAGTAGTTCTAAGTTCTAGGAGACTGAGGCCCTCAGATGTTAAGTCCTACAGTGCTCAGAGCCATTTGAACCATTTATTCTCATACAGCTTACGAACATACACTCCTGGAAATGGAAAAAAGAACACATTGACACCGGTGTGTCAGACCCACCATACTTGCTCCGGACACTGCGAGAGGGCTGTACAAGCAATGATCACACGCACGGCACAGCGGACACACCAGGAACCGCGGTGTTGGCCGTCGAATGGCGCTAGCTGCGCAGCATTTGTGCACCGCCGCCGTCAGTGTCAGCCAGTTTGCCGTGGCATACGGAGCTCCATCGCAGTCTTTAACACTGGTAGCATGCCGCGACAGCGTGGACGTGAACCGTATGTGCAGTTGACGGACTTTGAGCGAGGGCGTATAGTGGGCATGCGGGAGGCCGGGTGGACGTACCGCCGAATTGCTCAACACGTGGGGCGTGAGGTCTCCACAGTACATCGATGTTGTCGCCAGTGGTCGGCGGAAGGTGCACGTGCCCGTCGACCTGGGACCGGACCGCAGCGACGCACGGATGCACGCCAAGACCGTAGGATCCTACGCAGTGCCGTAGGGGACCGCACCGCCACTTCCCAGCAAATTAGGGACACTGTTGGTCCTGGGGTATCGGCGAGGACCATTCGCAACCGTCTCCATGAAGCTGGGCTACGGTCCCGCACACCGTTAGGCCGTCTTCCGCTCACGCCCCAACATCGTGCAGCCCGCCTCCAGTGGTGTCGCGACAGGCGTGAATGGAGGGACGAATGGAGACGTGTCGTCTTCAGCGATGAGAGTCGCTTCTGCCTTGGTGCCAATGATGGTCGTATGCGTGTTTGGCGCCGTGCAGGTGAACGCCACAATCAGGACTGCATACGACCGAGGCACACAGGGCCAACACCCGTCATCATGGTGTGGGGAGCGATCTCCTACACTGGCCGTACACCACTGGTGATCGTCGAGGGGACACTGAATAGTGCACGGTACATCCAAACCGTCATCGAACCCATCGTTCTACCATTCCTAGACCGGCAAGGGAACTTGCTGTTCCAACAGGACAATGCACGTCCGCATGTATCCCGTGCCACCCAACGTGCTCTAGAAGGTGTAAGTCAACTACCCTGGCCAGCAAGATCTTCGGATCTGTCCCCCATTGAGCATGTTTGGGACTGGATGAAGCGTAGTCTCACGCGGTCTGCACGTCCAGCACGAACGCTGGTCCAACTGAGGCGCCAGGTGGAAATGGCATGGCAAGCCGTTCCACAGGACTACATCCAGCATCTCTACGATCGTCTCCATGGGAGAATAGCAGCCTGCATTGCTGCGAAAGGTGGATATACACTGGACTAGTGCCGACATTGTGCATGCTCTGTTGCCTGTGTCTATGTGCCTGTGGTTCTGTCAGTGTGATCATGTGATGTATCTGACCCCAGGAATGTGTCAATAAAGTTTCCCCTTCCTGGGACAATGAATTCACGGTGTTCTTATTTCAATTTCCAGGAGTGTATGTTCTTTCTTTTCGAAGAATGAACTCCATGCGATAACAGAAACGCTTACCACAATGAAATAAAGTGTTGTCCTCTCGTGACGACTGTTGTATTCATCTATTACATATATGTAATTTAACGTAAATAATTCGATTGACGCGCCGCTCTGAAAAATTTCACTGCTGCAGGAAAAACGGAGGGAGGAAGCACTTAATTTGTAATAGTTCTTGGAGCTGTTCTTCCGTACTCTTGTCTTGTATTAATTTTACATTGTGATCGTCAACTTAATTTAAACTGTTATATTGTTTTCTACTTCATCTTCACACACACACACACACACACACACACACACACACACACACACAGAGAGAGAGAGAGAGAGAGAGAGAGAGAGAGAGAGAGCTCATTTGGGCAATTTTTTTCGAGGATTAGTGTTAATCTTTTTCTGGTTTGTTCCCTTATCTTTATTTACTGTTTACGATTTCCAATTAGGTCATACTGCACTGTCAAAGATGACATTTACTCTGTGTTTGTACCTCAGGCTAGATGTGTAACATCTTTCTAAATGCTGTTCCCCATTATTGTACATTATTTGACAAGGACAAACATTTGAAGTCTGATGATGGCCTTGTAAGATGAAAATCAGCTAAGGAGATAAAATAATATTGTATAACATCCACAATACCGCGTCTTTCACTTATAATTATCTACAAAATAATTAACTTACTACAGCTGTTAGTGCAAAAGCTCCAGATATTATATCAAGTAGGTTTTCATATCAACAGCGTATCCACCTGTGAATTGAAGAGAAGAGAAAAGCAACAGTAGATCATCTTGCATCCAGTGTGTTATGCTCGAACCAAAACTACAATTCTCGAAAGCAAAGTAGTGATTAGCATTTGGGTTAAGCAGCGGCCAAGGCCGTCCATCACTTTTCTTCTGCCCCTTGCTCATTATTTACGCTATTAATGTTGGGCGGAGAGGCCCTCATCGCATCCGGGCTATTTACTTTCGCGATGGGCTGATACAGCGCAAACATTTGTCTCGTGACTAATGATCGTCAAATCCGTGCGCCGCGCCAGCCAATACAGGCCGACCGCCGCAGTCGGACTTTCTGAATTATTACTGCGACACTGTGGACATGGTTTCCGCATTAATCGGTTTTGTGTGTACTGCTCGTGATCGAAGGAAAACACTGCGCTCTGTTATGTTCGGAGCCGATCGGTAATGACCGTTGTGCTCCATAGCTTTAGAAAAGCTGATCAGCGCTCGCCATTCGGTAATATGCGTGATGGCGTGTTACATCATGCACAACTTCAAAAGCAAATATTACGCTCGTTTACCACCGCTTCTGTCCAGTTGGCGTGCTGGGCACAGTGGGTTTACATAGCGTACATACAGAGGATGCGCAAAGTAATGCAAAACCTTGAATATTACGTATCAGTCAGAAGTATGCATTTGTTTCGCTGTAGCATACATCTATCCGGACTGTCCCCTAGTGGAATATCATGTCACTGTTCAAGTTCTGTGTATCTCTGTCAATTTTGTTTTGCTTCAAAACGGATAAAACTTTCACTTTACATATTACATGAAGCTCATTCGACCTAGAGAAGAGGGATAAGATACGGATCAACAAAACATATTTACGTGACAGGGTTCAAAATGGTTCAAATGGCTCTGAGCACAATGCGACTTGACTTGTGAGGTCATCAGTCGCCTAGAACTTAGAACTAATTAAACCTAACTAACCTAAGGACATCACACACATCCATCCCGAGGCAGGATTCGAACCTGCGACCGTAGCGGTCGCTCGGTTCCAGACTGCAGCGCATAGAACCGCACGGCCACTCCGGCCGGCTTACGTGACTAGGAGTCGAAACAAGATTGTTCTTTCCGACTGTTATCTATTCACGTCTTCAGAGCTCAACTTCATTTCTGTCTTTAGCTCCCTGCCCTACACACAAACCCCTCGAACGAGCTCTTGTATAACTATCACATCCGGAGGACGACAATGACAGAGAAGTGGCTCAGCAACAAGCGGGGTTTGTTTAGAAAATAGAGCTTGCATACCGTAACAGAAAGTATGCCGTTAAGAAACTTTGTGGCAGCTGCAACGATACAGTCCTCTCGTTCAGCTGTTAGCGCACATCAAATAGGCTATACTTGGTTTCTGTGCGTTGGGTTTCCTCTGTTGGGTATGAAGGGTGCCGTTAGCGCCTAGCTGTGCCACTTGAGCGCCTAGCTCTGCAACTTGCAGGTAAAAAACGCCACAGGTTCTCGGAAGAGACCGCCCTGAAGGTCATAACATTAATTATGGGAAAGAATAGTGCGTGAGCAACCGTAATAACCTCATTAATGTTACAAATGCTCAAAATGATGTTCAGTAATTGTCGCACATGCATTGACAATGCGCTGACCCATGTTTTCATGCGTTGGTATTTCTTGCCGATGTCAGCTTTTCACATTACTGGCTGGAACACACTGAATTTTTTTGAAGATATCACGACTAACATACAGGGAGCCAAGGGCAGTCTACATGTACAGGAAGTAGACGGCAGCTCTGAGAGTCGAATGGGGTGAAAGGGAAGCAGTAGTCGGGAAAAGAAGTGAGACCATGTTGTAGCCTACCCAGTACAGTCTGTACAGTGAGCAAGCTGTGCCAGGCACAAATTCGGAAAGGAAACTGAAGTTCAGGAATAAGAAATTTAGATACTGAAGTTTGCCGATAACATGGTAATTCTGCCACATATGGCAGACCATAGAAGATACGTTTTGCCATTTGTCTCCGGATCAGCATTGTTATAACGGTTGTGAAAACGTTAGGAACAGAATGCCCTAACGAGCACCACCATCGCCGCTCCCTGCACCCCGCCCCCTTTTCCCCGACGGAATTTGTGTATCCCTTCTGTCTCCGTCTAGACTAAATCTCATGTTCAAGTATGAAAACGTTTTCGAGATCTTTGGGGTACCATCCCAGTGTTTACATCGCAGGATGAGGGAAACGGCCTAAGAACCACATCCAGGCTGGACGGCTCGCGTTCCTTCGTCGTTAATCGGCGAGGCGAATTCGAACTGTTGCAAGCTAGCCTCTCTGAAACAAGGAAGCGGAGCTTTGACAGGCTCGGCTGTTCGAAAGGATTTGAAAGAGAGGAACCAGTTTTGTTGTTTGGACAGTGAAATAACTGATGATGGCTGAAGTAGAAAGGATGTAAAATGCTGGCCTGAAATAGAGAGGATGTAAAATGCTGGCAGGAAGAACGAAGACAAGTTTATGATAAAGAGAAATGCGCTAACATCAAATATAAATGTAACTGCTATGAAAGTACTTGTGTGTAGAAGTGTAACGTGGACGATAAGCAGATCACACAATAAGAGATTAGAGGGGCTGGAAATGTGATGATACTTAAGAATGGTAGGTTTAGGTCGAGGAACTAATGAGCAGATAAGTAAAAGGTATACTTCTGCAATCGAGGCCGACCGACCACCATCTCATCCTCCGCCAATGGGAACATCGGATGTGGTATGTAGGAGCATGTCGTCAATATACCGCTTTCTCGTCTATTGACGGGTTTCATGACCTAGGAACCGCTACTAATCGGTCGAGCAATTCCTCAATTGGCCTCATGAGACTCAGTGCACCGCGCACCAGTCCTTCCGCCAACGAAAAGTCCCTAGCACCACCGGTAGGCATATGACAGTCAGCTGTATTGATCTAATAGGGTGGAAGTGAGACATGAAGGAATAGTTAGTTTGGTAAGGGGGGGAAGCGGGCAGCTAAAAACTATGGAAGGAGATCAAGGTTTCACTGTAGTAAGCAGATAGAAATGGATGTCATTTGCAGTAGTTAATGCAGAGATGAAGAGTCCCACAGGACAGAGTAACTTGATGAAGTGCCTCAAACAAGTCTGTGGAGTAAAGATCACATCAACACAATTTTTTTTTTAAAAAAGTGCCTTAATATCAAGTAACTGATGTAGTCGAGTTACCTGTCACGCTCTGCCGCTCCCCAAGTGCTGAGGATGTGTTTAAAGGGGGTTTACGCATTTCCCTGAAGCTCTACTGAAGTGCCTACAGCCGTGCGGATTAACCGCGCGGTATGGGGCGCCTTGACACGGTCCGCGCGCCTCCCCCATTGGTGGTTCCAGTCCTCCCTCGAGCATGGGTGTGTGTGTCGTTCTTAGCGTAAGTTGGTTTGAGTTAGATTACGTAGTGTGTAAGCTTAGGGACCGATTACCTCAGCAGTTTGGTCCCATAAGACCTTGTAAGTAGGCTGTTTAGGTTTTTATATTGGTAACGCCACATAGCGCTCTGTAAGAAAATCACTGGCTGTGCTGTGTGCAGTCTGTGGCTAGTTTGCATTGTTGTCTGCCATTATGGGCAGTTGGCTGTTAACAGCGCGTAGCGTTGCGCACTTGGAGGTGAGCCGCCAGCAGTGGTGGATGTGGGGAAGTGAGATGGCGGATTTTTGAGAGTGGATGATCTGGACATTTGTAAGAATGGGTGTCATGAACTGCTATATATATTATGACTTTTGAACACTAGTAAGGTAAATACATTGTTTGTTCTCTATCAAAATCTTTCATTTGCTAACTATGCCTATCAGTAGTTAGTGCCTTCAGTAGTTTGAATCTCTTAAATAAAAGTGGCAGTAGTGGCGCTCGCTGTATTGCAGTAGTTCGAGTAACGAAGATTTTTGTGAGGTAAGTGATTTGTGAAAGGTATAGGTTAATTTAGTCAGGGACATTCTCTTGTAGGGATTATTGAAAGTCATTGAAAGTCAGATTGCGTTGCGCTAAAAAAATTTTGTGTGTCAGTTTAAACACAGTCATGTATAATTTTTCTAAGGGGACGTTTCAACCTTACCACAAATTTCCAAAAAAGTGTCTACACGTCCCGTTCCCCTTTAACTCTCAACGCTGCGACGGAACTTCTTCTTTACGTAAGCGAATAAAAAAGTTTCCACCATTTATCGTACAACATACGAAACTCTTTGCGTGCTATTATTTGCAAAATATCTCGTTTCAGTGTCTTGAACCATTATTACAACTATCTGATTTGCGATGCACAGTGACAGAAATGGACGTATCACGCAGGACTGTATGTCGGATATAAAAATCAATAACTCGAGAAGGAACTGAGATATAGTTCTGCTCTCAGTTTTAAATAAAATTTCCATATATTTTCTACATTTCATTTACTGCAACGCATGAGCTAAAATCAACCTTATACAAAGCTTAGACAGTGTATTTTTACTTGCGCAAACTCTTTAAAATTTGGTGCGATGTTTTACTTACGAGGTGCATTCAAGTTCTAAGGCTTCCGATTTTTTTTCTCCGGACTGGAAAGAGATAGAAACATGCGCATTGTTTTAAAATGAGGTCGTGATCATTGTCAATACGTCCCAGAGATGGCAGCACCGTGCGGCAGATGGAATTTTACCGCCAGCGGCGAGAATGAGAACCGTTTTAAACACTTAAAATGGCGACGTTTTCCTTACTTGAACAGCGTGCAATCATTCGTTTTCTGAATTAGCGTGGTGTGAAACCAATTGAAATTCATCGACAGTTGAAGGAGACATGTGGTGATGGAGTTATGGATGTGCCGAAAGTGCGTTCGTGGGTGCGACAGTTTAATTAAGGCAGAACATCGTGTGACAACAACCCGAAGCAACCTCGAGCTCGCACAAGCCGGTCTGACGACATGATCGAGAAAGTGGAGAGAATTGTTTTGGGGGATCGCCGAATGACTGTTGAACAGATCGCCTCCAGAGTTGGCATTTCTATGGGTTCTGTGCACACAATCCTGCATGACGACCTGAAAAAGCGAAAAGTGTCATCCAGGTGGGTGCCGCGAATGCTGACGCACGACCACATGGCTGCCCGTGTGGCATGTTGCCAACCAATGTTGACGCGCAACGACAGCTTGAATGGGACTTTCTTTTCGTCGGTTGTGACAATGGATGAGATGTGGATGCCATTTTTCAATCCAGAAACAAAGCGCCAGTCAGCTCAATGGAAGCACACAGATTCACCACCACCAAAAATATTTCGGGTAACCGCCAGTGCTGAAAAAATGATGGTGTCCATGTTCTGGGACAGCGAGGGCGTAATCCTTACCCATTGCGTTCCAAAGGGCACTACGGTAACAGGTGCATCCTACGAAAATGTTTTGAAGAACAAATTCCTTCCTGCATGGCAACAAAAACGTCCGGGAAGGGCTGCGCGTGTGCTGTTTCACCAAGACAACGCACCCGCACATCGAGCTAACGTTACGCAACAGTTTCTTCGTGATAACAACTTTGAAGTGATTCCTCATGCTCCCTACTCACCTGACCTGGCTCCTAGTGGCTTTTTCCAACAATGAAAGACACTCTCCGTGGCCGCACATTCACCAGCCGTGCTGCTATTGCCTCAGCAATTTTCCAGTGGTCAAAACAGACTCCTAGAGAAGTCTTCGCCGCTGCCATGGAATCATGGCGTCAGCGTTGTGAAAAATGTGAACGTCTGCAGGGCGATTACGTCGAGAAGTACAGCCAGTTTCATCGATTTCGGGTGAGCAGTTAATTAGAAAAAAATCGGAGGCCTTAGAACTTGAATGCACCTCGTAATTCGATGCAGCTTAATAACGCGGCGAATAACAAAAACAAATTCAGCCCTTTTTCGAACGAAGATATCAGACTGTAAGATACTCAAAAATCAAATTTTTGCAGGTAATAGTTTTCTCAAAATCGGATAATAAGCATTTCATAGCGGCCGCAACGACATCTCTCAGCATATATAGCAACATTTGGCGAGCAGTACAGTCACAACAAAGTACCGCCTAGCATGGAATGCAGAAAGCACGTCTGTAGCAGCGAAAGGGCTGATGCCTCGAAGTTACTAACAATGCCAGTATGCTAAGATACTCGCTTGTACGCGTACCTTCACTTGGTGGAATCTTTAATTCGATTTCTTGAACAGATATTAATTTATCTTTGGTTAGATCACCTTTTGTGTGATACTTCATAGCATTTTGATAGCTTTACAATAACGAAAATGACTACACCAAATTCAAAATAGTGTGTACAATCGGATTATCAGATTATCGGTTTGTGTTATCGTAGACAGTACAACGTGCATTCGCCGTATCTCCGAAAACAAAAACCTCTGTCTCCCTAAGCAACAAATCTTCGGCGTTGTTTACCGGCGCTGTCGCCGGAGGAAGCGAAGCGTCCTGTCTTTTTTTTTTTTTTCTTCCCTTTTTTTGCGGTGCCGGTGCTCCCCTTGAGGAGAGAATTTGCCAGTGCTAGACTGGTGGGTGGCTCCGCGTGACATATACGGGCAAGTTAGCGCCGACACGACGCGCGCAGCCCGTAACTAAATTACCGCGCCATCGAGTCAGCCGTTTTTCAGCCACGCGTCGCCCGCAGGCGCCGCCAAATATTTTGGCCGGTATTCATTATGTGCTCCGCCGTCGGACAGCCTTATCGCCCGCTCAAGTGTCGTCAACGGCCACGGCAGGAAAAAAAGTGGAGAAGGAAACAGAACCGAGTGAATTTGCAGCGTTGTGTAATCCATCCTGCACTATCGTCTGCACTAACCACTGCTCTGGAGCCAATAATTTTTTTTGAGTCTTCAGACTAGTTTGATGCTGCCCGCAACCAATACCTGTCTCAGATTAGCACTTGCACCCACTGTCCTCAATTATCTATTAGATATCTTCTAATCAGTTTCTTCCCCTATAATTTTTACCTTCCACAGTTCCCTCTAGTACCATGGAAATTATTCCGTGATGTCTTAACACATATCCTTCCATGATGCTACTCCAGGCGGGTGTAAAATGTATGTGCGCAACGGAAAATAATAAACGCTAAAATGAAGATTTGGCCCTGTCTGACTACCCCCTGAAGTAGATATTACGATCTCTTAATTCTATAAATTACAATCTAAACGTAAATGACCGATGAAGGCAACTAATCCCACTAAACGATAAACGTTGTTCCTGCTTATATATTTATTGTAGATTATAGAAAACTTTATATTATAAAGTTTACATTATGCTACAGAAGAATGCTGAAGATTAGATGGATAGATCACATAACTAATGAGGAGGTATTGAATAGGATTGGGGAGAAGAGAAGTTTGTGGCACAACTTGACTAGAAGAAGGCATCGATTGGTAGGTTATGTTCTGAGGCATCAAGGGATCACCAATTTAGTATTGGAGGGCAGTGTAGAGGGTAAAAATCGTAGAGGGAGACCAAGAGATGAATACACCAAGCAGATTCAGAAGGATGTAGGTTGCAGTAGGTACTGGGAGATGAAGAAGCTTGCACAGGATAGAGTAGCCTGGAGAGCTGCATCAAACCAGTCTCAGGACTGAAGACCACAACAACAACAACATTTCCTAAGTAAAATTACTCATCAGTTGCCCAACTCTGCCCCTTATTATGACTGCGCGATCTAATATCAATAACGCGAAATGACTGACATCATCTACGTTCCACACACTAGAAGACACTAATTTCAAAGATGATCTACGGTGGTATGGAACCTTAGTGGAAATAAACTAACGTGATCAAAGCTGTTTAGCTTTTATAGCCCCAATAAGCCGAAGCAGTTTGCGATATCACCGTATGTACTACGCCGGTGCGTCGAAGTGATGGTTCTCGTACTCGTCTGCGACGATGGAAGAACTCCAGCCACAAATAAACCCTCTCAAACACTAGGACGGCAGAAGGCGGTCCTCTGACTAATTAATACTGTCTTCTCCTCTCTGTTTTCTACAGACGAGAAACGCGAACTCCCAGCCACAAGGACGGAGTTCAGATAACGGCTCAACGTAAGTACAGGCAGAGGAGTGCTCTCAATTACTGAAGGCTGCGTACTCAACGACGGCTTCCAACCCGGAGGTGAAGTCCAGAATCGTATAACTTCGCAACAGTACAGTACCTAACTGTTCTAACTATAAACTCTCCTGAGAGGAAAGACAGCAAGTTCGTCCGTGCCAACAAAGCTGATACCGAGCGACAGTCACACACAGGCTTTCCACCAAGGCTCGGCTGCCCACCCTCGTGATTCTGAAAACGAATCATTCTCCTGAAACCGCGGAATATTCTCCCTCTCTACAGATTCTTCCGAACGCCGACCAATCATATTTTAGTCTTTTGTCGTCCAGCGCGGCAAGTTCGCGAGGAAAGACCTATACTCAAACAATTGTACGCTTCTGAGTAAAAATCCTTGGAAATAACCCAGCCTCCCTGGCTTCCGAGGTGACACTTCCTCGTTCCTCTCAGCTACGTCCAAGATTTTCGTAGTTTTCGAAGTACAATCCTTCCTGTACTGCTACAAGACTGGCCGGACGTGACTCTATTGTGCCCCAGCGCTCATGTGTCCGAAAGTCCGTCTTCCTACTTCCTGTGTTTAAGCAGGGCCAACACACCTGTGTCGGCCTTCCATCAGGGCTTGAGTTCCACCTGCCGTTTCATTTCCACTGTCGTTCCAACCTTCTCTAATACACTCCTGGAAATGGAAAAAAGAACACATTGACACCGGTGTGTCAGACCCACCATACTTGCTCCGGACACTGCGAGAGGGCTGTACAAGCAATGATCACACGCACGGCACAGCGGACACACCAGGAACCGCGGTGTTGGCCGTCGAATGGCGCTAGCTGCGCAACATTTGTGCACCGCCGCCGTCAGTGTCAACCAGTTTGCCGTGGCATACGGAGCTCCATCGCAGTCTTTAACACTGGTAGCATGCCGCGACAGCGTGGACGTGAACCGTATGTGCAGTTGACGGACTTTGAGCGAGGGCGTATAGTGGGCATGCGGGAGGCCGGGTGGACGTACCGCCGAATTGCTCAACACGTGGGGCGTGAGGTTTCCACAGTACATCGATGTTGTCGCCAGTGGTCGGCGGAAGGTGCACGTGCCCGTCGACCTGGGACCGGACCGCAGCGACGCACGGATGCACGCCAAGACCGTAGGATCCTACGCAGTGCCGTAGGGGACCGCACCGCCACTTCCCAGCAAATTAGGGACACTGTTGCTCCTGGGGTATCGGCGAGGACCATTCGCAACCGTCTCCATGAAGCTGGGCTACGGTCCCGCACACCGTTAGGCCGTCTTCCGCTCACGCCCCAACATCGTGCAGCCCGCCTCCAGTGGTGTCGCGACAGGCGTGAATGGAGGGACGAATGGAGACGTGTCGTCTTCAGCGATGAGAGTCGCTTCTGCCTTGGTGCCAATGATGGTCGTATGCGTGTTTGGCGCCGTGCAGGTGAGCGCCACAATCAGGACTGCATACGACCGAGGCACACAGGGCCAACACCCGGCATCATGGTGTGGGGAGCGATCTCCTACACTGGCCGTACACCACTGGTGATCGTCGAGGGGACACTGAATAGTGCACGGTACATCCAAACCGTCATCGAACCCATCGTTCTACCATTCCTAGATCGGTAAGGGAACTTGCTGTTCCAACAGGACAATGCACGTCCGCATGTATCCCGTGCCACCCAATGTGCTCTAGAAGGTGTAAGTCAACTACCCTGGCCAGCAAGATCTCCGGATCTGTCCCCCATTGAGCATGTTTGGGACTGGATGAAGCGTCGTCTCACGCGGTCTGCACGTCCAGCACGAACGCTGGTCCAACTGAGGCGCCAGGTGGAAATGGCATGGCAAGCCGTTCCACAGGACTACATCCAGCATCTCTACGATCGTCTCCATGGGAGAATAGCAGCCTGCATTGCTGCGAAAGGTGGATATAACTGTACTAGTGCCGACATTGTGCATGCTCTGTTGCCTGTGTCTATGTGCCTGTGGTTCTGTCAGTGTGATCATGTGATGTATCTGACCCCAGGAATGTGTCAATAAAGTTTCCCCTTCCTGGGACAATGAATTCACGGTGTTCTTATTTCAATTTCCAGGAGTGTATGATAATAAAGACACTCCTTCACCTTTCATGCAATAAGCGTTAACAATTATTTATAAGACGTAAGGGACAACGTCAGTCTCCTTTATGTATTCATATATACAATGTACAACCTATCACATGGTACCTAATTGTGTTTGTAGGATACCGCAAAGTATGTGGATAGGTGCTTGTAAGGTACGAAATTATAGCCACCTTACATCCTTTCATCACAGTCCTTCTTCTCGTCAGTATTTTCCACATGCTCCTTTCTTCACCGGTTCTTATTTTATCGGCCCACCTAATTACAATATCCTTCTGTAGCTCCACATTTCAAACGTGTCGATTCCCTTTTTTCCGGTTTTCCTACAGTCCACGACAATTGCATAGTGTGTGGTGCTCAAAACGTACATCCTCAGAAAGTTCTTCCTGTCATTAAGATCGACGTCATAAGTAGATAATTTTTGGCCAGAAAAGCCCTCTTTTCCTGTGCTAGTTTTCTTTCTACGTCATCCTTACTTCGTACGTCATATGTTATTTTTCTTCTAAACCTGCAGAATTCATTCGCTACTCCATGGACCCCAACTTTGGAAAATTTATAGCTAATTTCATTTCTGATGCTCCTCATTACCTTAGTCTTTCTTTGGTTTACTGCCAGTCCATAATGTTTGGTCATTAGAATATTCCATTCAACACATTTTTGTGTTGAAGAAGGCATCTTCCGTACCGAAAAACGGATAGACCTAAATCTAATCAAAGTGATCCTTAACAAAATGCTTAAAGAAGAGCATTTCGGTGTAATATCAAGGGCTGCTAAAATAACTGAGATTACTCAACAGTATAAAAGTATTTCACCCTTCAAGACAGTGAAGCAGAATTACTTTTAATAATTTTGTGTTTATTATTAACTTCATAGGGGAAGTGACACGATATACACTGATATAAGATTTTTATGTTTCATGATGAGGATCACTTCAATGGAAACTGGCAGCCGGACTGAGTGGTGATGGTACGAAGCTGAACCGGTTTTGTGAAGAACTAGTGAGGTATTTAACAGTGCAGAGACCGAGTAGAAAGAGCACTGACGAATGTGCATGAACGTGTTTAATTTTGGTTGAATGTTACATGACGGACAGAAAAGATGATAGCGGAGGTATTTGATAATAGTTGGTATCAGAAATAGTGAAATATAAGTAATAAAGAAACAGGGGTGAATCATATCTACAGCAAGACAGGATCAACGGAAGACATCACAACTCAGTTTTACCTCAAGATAGCAAAGAACGAAGTATTTGCTTTTACAGACGTGGCAGCAGAGTGTTTTAGACGAGAAAAATTAATTGGAGGTGTGTGTTGTTTGCACGTCGCAGAAGCCATACTAATACTATAAACGCGATAGCAATTCCGTCCGTTACGCTTTCACGAGTAAACCGCTGAACCGATTTTGATAAAATTAGGTATGGAGATAGCTTGAGCGCTGAGGAAGAACACAGGCTACGTTATAAAGTGCATAGTACATTATACTTACTGATTTGAAGAATATAACATGAAATATGGAACAATAATTACACTTTGAAAAAACTATTTACTCTTTGACTTTTGACATTTTCTGTATTTATGAAAATGCTTTCATTATTTGATATATTCTACATAGTACGGTTCAGGGTAATGAACACAATGCGTATACAATCCTCTAAGTGGTTCATCCATACTGACATCAATCACAAGTTGAAACAAGTATGTATTCAGTACAGCGATGGCGAGGCATGACAGAATCTCTGACCAGAGAGTTATTTATCGTTGCTAGTCTGCGCTTAACCGCGCGAGTGTGCAGTTCCGAGTTGGAGGCAGTAGTGGTACGTAGCGAGTCGCGAGAGCATGTAGTTCAGTTGCGAGTTAGCAGTTCAAGAGCAGTAGTCAGTCTGTACAGCAGTGTGTGAGGAGTCGGCGGGGGTCGACATGGGTCTCTGGTCACGATTCAGGACGAGGTATATTGTTAAATAAGGTAATGAAGCAGCATTGCGCTCAGCTAATAATGTATTGTAATTGTAATTAATTTGTTCAAGAAATATTAAAAAAGAAAAAAATCATTACAATTGAATGTTCATTTCTCAATTTTTGTGTCGAGTTTACATGGGCCATTATTTTTCAATATTTTTGTAGCGAAGGTACAGTCGCTTTTATTTCGATTTAACGATGTTTTGTGGGAGCTCAACAACATTTGGGTCATTATTATTCAGTAATCTTGTGGGGAAATAACTTTTGGCACGTTTTCATTATCATAGACTTTTGTTTTATTTTTTGCTGGGAAATCACACTTGGCTCCATTCACATTAACATTTGTATTGTCTTGTAAGAATTTGCTGGGAGGTTACGTTTAATACGATTCCCATTAACATTTTTAATTATTGTCCTTTTACAAAATTTCTGTGGAGAGGTTACAAAGTCCGTCGCACTTTAGGCCTTTAACGTCACCCGTCTTATATAGCATTCAAGACGCTCGAAGACTCACAACCGCGGCATCTTTTAAAGGTTGTACGACAAACAGAGAAACGTCGGGCCTTTACATGTGGAATGTGCGAGACTTTTGGTAAGGCTGCATTTGGTTATTATCCATTAATTGGCTATGTTAATCATAAATTAGTCATCTTAGTAGATGGACAAAAAATGTAGGCGCTACAATGCAATGAAATGGAAGGAAGAAACGGTTTGTGCATGTTGTTCTGGTGGTAAAATCTCACATCCAGTACTAGTTGAGCCATAGGAACCCCTCGAAGCTCTACTTCTGTACGAATTTAATGAGTCGCGGAATTTTTTAAGTGTAATTAGAAAATATAATGCATTTAGACGTTCAGCAAAATAATAGAAACACATTCATCACGTAACTACAAACTGCCATTGTATACACTTTTTATACGTACGTCTCTACATTGCTATATATACAGACATTCATAAATATTACTGGTATACTTACGATCACTCATCACAACAAAACTACTGATATGCGAGCGCACCCGCGGGTAGCAGCTGGTCCTTAAATAACTTTCATTTTAATAATAAGGGCACATATATAAAGTCTTTTTCGCAAACATTAAGATTTTTCAGACAGGTAATAGTAAGCATATTACGCTTGTATTACAACATGAAAAAACTGACTGATATAACGAAAGGGCGCGTTATTCTTGGCTCCGCCTACCAGAAAAATGACGACGGCACTGTCGTTATGCAAGGAAGTAGTTACTGATGGAATTTGTAATAGCTTTTACACTGAACATGCTGCACAATTATCCTATGTCCTAGCTCTTATTTAACGAACATATGCGAAAGATTAATGCATGTGTGGAAGCTGCTCAGACAGCCTTGTTAAGGTGGCTGGTCGGAACATGTTCAGAGCTGTTTGGAGAGGGAGGGGGATGGAGGGGGAGGGGGGAGGGATGGAGGGAGGGAGAGGGAGAGAGAGAGAGAGAGAGAGAGAGAGAGAGAGAGAGAGAGAGAGAGAGTCGTGGAAACTTCAGAGACAGGTTGATTCAGGAGATACATAAAAAACTTGCACATGATTCATTGTTATTCTGATTACCAAATACGAAGAACGATGTACGAGTTGGACACAGAAATACAATACGTTTCAGTCAACAGGATTCAAAACCGAGCGTGAAACGAAATCCCTCTAGTTGAATGTGCTTCGTTTGCGTCATCCGTAATACGTAACACACAGACGCCAGTGGCGTCAAGAGAAGATTACAACCGAGAGTCTAAGAGTAGAATGCCTTTTTGACGATGATACGTACGCCCTCACGCCGTTTGTTATTCCAAGCCTTGGCCTGGCCATAAGTTTTGTCCTCGTAAATCCCCCCCCCCCCCCGTTCCCCCTGACACGATCTACAGGTTCAAGGCGACTGCGCGTTGCCTGCGGCCTCAAAGCAAGCGGAAGCCTCGTGCGATTGGCAGAAAGAAGTGTGTCAGGATGGGCTTGCGTTATTTGTCCCCTGGTCTTTCTCTTCTCGTTCTCTAGGAAGACTGCTTCGTGGCGTAAGTGCCCAGTGCGTGTGTTTCCAGTCAGTAGACCGCCTCAATGAGGCTGCGCCGTCCTGAATGGAGCAACGGGAACCGCTGGTCGTTAATGGCGGCCGGCGCTGACGCGTGGGCGACGCGGCGCCGCGGTCTGGCGAGTTGAGTGGGCAGGTGGGAGCCCGGGCGCCTCCAACTAACACGTGCGGACTTATCTGGCCGCCAGTGGCCCGCACAGTGCCGCAAGGGGCTGCGGACTGCAAGCCTCGTGCTGTCTATGCTAAAGTCAAGAATGACATCGTAATAACATATTACATTCAGTCATTATGTCAATACGCTATTAATCTCACCTAACGAAAGTTCAAAAAATGTCCGACAGATGGCGCTTCATCTGATCAGAATAGCAATAATTAGCATAACAAAGTAAGACAAAGCAAACATTATGTTCTTCACAGGAAATGCTCAATATGTCCACCATCATTCCTCAACAATAGCTGTAGTCGAGGAATAATGTTGTGAACAGCACTGTAAAGTATGTCCGGAATTATGGCGAGGCATTGGCGTCGGATGTTGTCTTTCAGCGTCCCTAGAGATGTCGGTCGATCACGATACACTTGCGACTTCAGGTAACCCCAAAGCCAATAATCGCACAGGCTGAGGTCTGGGGACCTGGGAGGCCAAGCATGTCGAAAGTGACGACTGAGCACACGATCATCGCCAAACGTCGCGCGCAAGAGATCTTTCACGCCTCTAGCAGTATGGGGTGGAGCGCCATCCTGCATAAACATCGTACGTTCCAGCAGGTGTTCATCAGCCAGGCTGGGGATGATGCGATTGTGTAACATATCGGCGTATCTCTCACCCGTCACGGTAGCAGTTACAAAACCAGAATCACGCATTTCCTCGAAGAAAAAAGGCCCGATAACGGTAGATGTGATTAATGCAACCCATACCGTGACTTTCTCGTCGTGCAATGGAATTTCCACGACAGTTCTAGGATTTTCGGTAGGCCAAATTCTGCAGTTGTGGGCGTTGATAGACCCTCGGATCTTGCAATGAGCTTCGTCGGTCCACAACTCGTTACTCAACCAATCGTCGTCTTCCGCCATCTTTTGAAACGCCCACACCGCAAATGCCCTCCGCTTCACTAAACCGCCAGGTAACAGTTCATGATGCCGATGGATTTTGTACGGATAGCATCGGAGGGTACGCCTGAGTGCCAACCAAACAGTAGTGTATGGAATGCCGGTGCGACGTGCGACTGCACGAGCGCTGACTTCCCCGTGCATAGACGAACCCGCTACAGTCTCCATTTCTTCCTGAACTGTCTCAGCAGCATTACGCCTTGTGCTCGGTCGGCCACTACGGGGTCTATCGTCTAAACAACCCGTGGCTTCGAACTTCGAAATCATTTTCGCCACAGCTGCATTTGTCAACGGACCTTTAACCGCTCGATTCCCCTTCCTATGGCGATAGGATCGTAACGCTGAACTAGCACATTCCCTATTCTGATAATACAGCTTCAATAAAAGCGCCTCTTCAGATAACGTCAACATGCTGCGACTGCTGGCGCATCTGATTCTCTCTTTTTTTTTCCTTTATTGGGTTTCGATTCCCCCTAAAGGGTCTCTCTCTCTAATTACAGCTCCTTTTATACACGATTGTCATGCGCAGTCACTGACGTATTGCTGTCCAGCGCCATCTGTCGAACATTTTGTGAACTTTGTTGTATGCTTTGCCGGCGATGGGCGAGGCATGACAGAATCTCTGACCAGAGAGTAGTTTGTCGTTAGTTGTTGCTTGTCGCTAGTCTGCGCTTGTCTGCGCGAGTCGAGAGTAATCTGGTGGAGTCGGTATGTGTCGGCTGTGTGCTCTGCTCGGAACTCTGGTCAGGACTCTGGAGGATGAGTATTGTTGTAGAAGGTAAAGAAGCAGCCTTGCGCATATCTAATAATGTATGTTAATTGTCAATTAATTTGTTTAAAAAAATGCCCCAATAATAATTTTTATAATATAAAGTAACTCCTTTAAAGAAAAGCATTCATTTCAATTTAAAGAATATTTCCAATGCATGATCATTCCTTCCAAGAATAAAAAAAAATATACGCCAGCATTGCACGAAGCTGTGTCGAAAAATATCTAATTAAGAACAGATATAACTGCAGTATTTATTGAGGTATGAATTTTTGCTTTTTTTATTCAGAATACAGGACCGAAGGGCAGCGCTGCAATCCTCATAAAATTTATCAGGTTGCTAAACTTTTTATTATTTTGGTGTTTAGGAATTTTTCTGTTTCGAACTTGACATAAAATGAGAAAAAAATTTGTGGGAACATTGAATGTGAATGCATTTCTGCACACAGACTGTAAATGGGAGCCAATTTTGTTCAGAGGTTACAATATTTAAAATTCATTTAATTTTTATTTTTGTGGGGAGTTTACACATGTTTCATATTTTAAATATAAACAATTCTGTGGGGAGGTTACACTTAGCTCATTTTCATTTTTCAATTTTTAAAATTATTTTTGTGGGGAGGTTACACTTGGCGACCCTGCCAGGATCGTATTTCTTTGCGAATCTTCTGATAAGTAGTCATATATCTGCTCTTATTTATTTAAACGTAGTTTGCATCTGGCGCAACGCATTTACTAATTTGTCACTCTTTCTTTCACAGATCATCGGCAATTTGTTGCTCTTTGTTGTAATTGTGTTTGTTGCATTTTGCATTGTCTTTGTTTCATTTGTGAATAATTTTGATTTGTAAAAAATTGCCGCGAAAAACTGTTAACAGTACATCGCGATGTGTAATGAGTGAAATAGCCGACTCTAATAATTTGACCAATAATACTTGCGACACTCAGTGTAATGATGACAATCCTCCATTTACAGACCATGAGTGCGTACTGACCACTAGTAATGATTTTAATGCTAATGATGAACAAATAAATTCAATTGTGCCCTCTGTTAATTTAACGACAATTGATGACGCGGCACGTTCTGTTACAATGAACGCTGCCCAGCTTGACACACCCGGTTTGCAAAATTTACGTAATGAACAGACAAATTTTTCTAATGAAAATGAACAGTGTAATCAGAGTACGACAGATTTATTTCATTCCGGTGTAGTGACCAACAGTGCACATCCGATTGGCAAACCTTTTCAAAAATTACAGAATGACCAAATGGTTACAGAAAACGTGACAAATGCATATACACCATCACACAGCACAGAAAATACAGCAGCTACTTTTGGCTTGGATCAAATTATGGCAGTATTGCTACAGTTTAAGAAGGAACAAAACGAGAATCTCAAACAACAATTTGGTGAAAATTTCAAACAACTTAATGAAAGTCTTAAACAGTCGAATGATAGACAAGACAACAATCACAAACAACTTAGTGAAAATCTCAAACAACTTAATGAAAAACTAGATAAGTTCCAAACAGCTTAGTGAACAGATTACAGCCGTTGCCGCGCAATGTCATGATACTAAAGAACAATTACGTGAGGAAACTGAGGCTTGTGCTAGGAAAAGTAGTGAAGAAATTAGATCTGTTGCTCAAGAATTAAGGGATATGCAAACAGCTACAACAGAATCACTTAGAGACGAAATTAGTGCAGTCGGTAAACAATGCTCTGAAAACGCAACACAGTTACGCGACGAGTTTAAATTAATGTCAGCAGAACTTTCGCGTACACTGGATGCAAAAGTAGACGCGAAATTCGACCAACAGAACAGTCAACTTGACGATCGTTTTAATCATCACCTGAAAAACAGTGAAACGCGTTACCGTAAATTTATACAGGAACAGAATAAAGTAAAGCGACAAGTTATGGAAACAATTACCGCACAGAGACAGGAAGATAAACGCAAATTGTTTACGAAAGCAAAAACATACGTAGACAACAATATTGCTACTGTATCAGACGAAATTAATACTATCAAACAGTTGAACACCGAATTGCGTGATGAAATTTCCGATCTTAAAACAAAAACAGACACACACACAGTAGACTTTCAGTCAGTGACCGACAGACTTGAACAATTAGAACTAATTCAGGATCCCGAAGTCATCAAAGCTGACGTTAAAAAATTGAACGAAACCACACGTAAAATACAAAAACAAATTAATGCTTGTGACACGAAAAACGATGAACAGGTAAAAATACTGTCTGAAAAATATGATGAATTGGCAAGTCGTATTGACGTTATTGAAGGTAATAATGACAGCAAATCAGACGATACTTCACCGATTTCGTTTAATCAAACACCTGAATTCCAAAATTTACAGCAGACGATCAGTGAGATAGATTCGTCCAATAATACATACGTAGAAAATTGTCAACTTTACAGCAAGAAGTGACAGAGATAAAAAATATTTCGGTTAATAGCACGTCACAGCATACGGCACATTCCGAACATTTCTCACACGCACACAGCCAGTATAATTTGGGTAATTTACACAGAGAACGTGACTTAGATTCCGAACAATCACAGACAAATAGATTCTCATACAATCCTGAACCTGTTCAGACGTACAGAGACGATAATTTTGATTATAAACATTTTCTATCAGTGAGAAAATTTAAAGTATTTAAAAATGACAGAACACAGATTCACCCCTTGGATTGGATACAACAATTTAGCTTTGCTTTTCCACCGACTTGGCCTGTAACGCACAAACTTGAATTTATTTGCAGTTTTTTGGAAGGCGAACCGGCAACTCGTATGAGACCGATCGCGAGACAATGCTACTCGGTAGAAGAATTTCAGAATGCTTTTCTGTCAGCGTATTGGTCGAAGACGACACAGCGCGGAATTAAGGATCAACTAATTAGTTGACCGAATTATGAGAACTCAAATTTTCCCAGCGTCACGCAATTTTTTGAACACGTGGTCCAACAAAACCAGTACTTAAGTGAACCATACAGTGAATCTGCACTAATTCAGTTATGTATTTCTAAATTACTACGATCATTAAGAGTGTCACTTTTATCGGGTCAGCAGAAAGAAAATATTTCGGCATTCAGAGATCTGTTACAGCTTTCGGAAGTGCAGCAATCGAATTATTCCTTTATAAACAAAAATTTTTCATATAATAACCAAGGTCAACAAACATACAGCAATTACGATCAGCCACGCAATTTCAATAGCAAAGCTAATAGACGCTTCAGGAACGACAACCACCAGAACTTTAATAACAGACAAAATTTTAATTATCAGTATCGTCAAAATTATCAGCAACAGGAACCACATTTTTGTAACAATAGACGTTTTCCACCGCAACAGCATGAAAGCCAACCGGTTAGCATACCTAACCGACAATGTAATGCACAAGGTCAAACAAGCTTTAATGTTTCGCCGCGTTCGCGTATAGCGTCGGCCCCAACAAATAGTAACGCACAGCAACAAGGAAATCAGTACGTACAGAAAACACACTATTTCAATTCCTATCGCAATGCGCCGTATAGAAATGACTATCATGACAGACCTAAAAATAATGAGCACAATTTTGAGCGTACATTTAATAACAGTCTATCTTATCAGCAGCAAGAAGATCAGCAACAACATATTATTATGAATGAACCAGACAGTAGGTATCATCCCGAACGTAATACGTTAGGAAGAAATAATAGAACAGTACAAATAGTGGAAATGCCACAGCATCCTCCTGAAAATAATAACACGTCAGATAGAATTTGACTAGATACAGTACAGGTTGCATCTTCCAGCAACGTAAGCAATACTTCAGATACACAGAATCTTATTCACGAAAATGTTATTACTTTTGACGACATCCGAGACACTCTTTTGCAGGAAAGACCAGTTGTTCAAAAAACCATTTCACACCCTGTCATCGAAGTTAAAATTGGATCATCGAAATTTTCAGCAGTAATCGATTCTGGATCACCTATGTCAGTTATAAATGAAGAAACTTTCAACGAGTGTAACAAAGAGAATACCTATCCTACGTTACCATTAGGCAAAACGAAAGTAAAAGGAGCAGTATCGAGTAAAGGAGTAGATGTTAAATTACAGACACATTTATCATTTTTTATTGCAGGTCATACATTTCACTCAAATTTTTGGATTGTTCCCTTATTGACAACAGACGTTATTTTAGGTACGAATTTTCTGGTACAACACGACGCAATTATTGATTTTCAAAATTCCTATTTAATGTTAAAGGATGAAAATGTACAACTGGCTTTAGAATTTCAGCATTCTTTATCTGCAGAAGAACAAACAATTAATCGTACAGAGATCATTTCTGCATCACGTAACATAGACTGTAATTCCATATTGTTCACAGATACGTACGTACACAACTATAATACTCCTGACGAAGCCGACTATGACGTTATACAGACGATTTCTGATAAAGTTAAACAGAGCAGTTCAAATACAGACGACGAACGCACGCAACTACGCAAAATTCTTTTACAGCAAGCTCCAGTTTTTGACAACGTTCCTGGTACTATGTCCGGTTTTATGTATGAATTTCAAGTTAAACAGCACGACACATTTAAAGCCAAGCATTATCCCATTCCGTACATTCACAGAGAACAAGTTAAGAAAGAATTGCAAGCTATGCTTGACCAAGGAATTATTGAACCGGCAGTTAGTCCGTACATAAACCCGCTCCATATTGTTAAGAAAAAGGATGGTTCACTTCGCCTCGTACTTGATTCGCGTCACATCAACGACATTATTATTAATGAAACAGATCGCCCACAGACACTAGAAGAACTTCTACACAAATTTCATGGTACTGCTATTTATTCCACATTAGATTTGAAATTGGGATTTTGGCAAATTCATCTCCATCCAAACTGCAGAAAGTACACAGCATTTCTCTGTTTTGGTGACTGTTATCAATTTTGTAAATTACCGTTCGGTTTAACAATTTCTTCAGCAGCTTTTATTCGCGGTTTGAATACAATACTTCCGACAGAACTTAAAGACAGAATCACAACGTACGTAGACGACATTCTTATAGCAGAAGCTAACTGGTCTGAACACAATCTGATTCTAGAACAACTGTTGCAAACTTTTCGTGCATAAGGACTCACAGTTAATCTCAGTAAATCGCACTTTGGTAAAACTTCTATAAAATTTCTTGGACATGTAATTTCAGCAGAGGGCATTACGCCTGACCCGGAAAAACTTCAAGCTTTACGTGACATTACTGTTCCTACGACGAAGAAACAACTACTCAGTTTTTTGGGTCTAATTAACTTTTTTCGTAAATTTATTCATTACTCTGCTTTAGACACCCCTAGATTATGTCAATTGACAGGTAAAAACACTATTGGTCCTGGGATAGGCAAGCACATTCTGAATTTGTGAACCTGAAAGATGCCCTGTTGAATGCACCACTTTTATCGCACCCAGATCTTACCAGAAATTTTTCCATTACCACCGACAGTTCTAACACCGCTTTAGGCGTACATATTTTTCAGGAAATTGAAGAAGATGGTTATACAGTAATTAAAAACATCGCTTTTGCAAGTCGCATTCTGTCACCTGCTGAACGAAATTATTCTGTTACAGAACTTGAAACATTATGTGTTGTATGGGCTTTTAGCAGATTTAGGCATTTTCTTTATGGAAGACACACTACCGTTTACACAGATCATAGAGCGATACAATTTTTACTTTCGGCTAAATTTACACACGACAGATTAAGTAGATGGAAACTTTATTTGCAGGAATTTAATTTTACAATTGTTCACATTCCCGGTACACAAAATATGGTAACAGACGCACTATCCCGTTCTCTTAACAACAATCAGCAAGACATCGCAACCAACTTCTGCAAAGCAAATTTCAGCGTCATGTACATTCAACAAGTTGCATTTGAAAATTTCATTTCGTCGTCATTACAAGACATAGCACAAGAGCAGAGTAAAGACAACGTGTGGAAAGAAATTAAACACCTTTGGCAAGATAAGAATAATGTTACCATTAGAAACCATTACACTGTACGCAATGACATTCTGTTTCGCCGCTCTCATCCTGACAGCAACAACTGGTTATTATGCATTCCTGACGAACTTGTTAACAAATTAATCTGGTATACTCATTTAAGTTACGCACATTACGGAGCCATAAAATGTTTTCTTATACTGAGGCAGAACTGTTATTTTACCAACATGGAGAAACGTATACGACGAGTTTTGTGTCATGTAAAATCTGCCAGAAAGATAAATCAGACACGACTTCACATGTTCCTCCATTACATCCCATTGTACCTGTTAAATTGAGACATATTGCCGCTGTAGACATTTTTGGTCCGATTCCCAGAACTAATAGAGGTTTTTGCTACATCTTTGTCGCTGTTGAACTCACTTCAAAATTTGTTACCTTCACACCGTTACGCAAAGCTACTGCTAAAACTGTTTCGAAAGCATTTGTAAAACATTTTCTATTTCATGTAGGGCATGTGTTGAAAGTAATTTCCGACAATGGATCACAATTTCGATCTGCTATATGGACACTTATGTTACGAGCTAGAAACATTTCTCCGATCTATATATCCAGGTACCATGCTTCTTCGAACCCATGTGAACGATTAATGAAAGAAATTGGTAAACTGTGTAGAATATACTGACATAAAAAACATATTGATTGGGACACATACATACTCTCATTCCAGGAAGTAATTAATTCCATACCAAATGAATCTACTATGCTATCTCCGTCTGTTATACTGAAAAATGTTGAACCACCTAACAAAATTAAAGAATAAGTAACCTTTCCTACATCTCGTCGACTACGACACCATGAAATAATTGACATTACGCTGAACAACATCAAACGTGCCGCAGAGCGCCGGAGAAGACAGCAAAAACAGGTTTGTACACGCCGTTACTTTCACACTGGACAGAAGATATTAGTACGTACACACTATTTATCCAACAGAGGAAAGAGTAGATGCAGTAAATTTGAGCTTCTATACGCAGGTCCATATCGGATTCGCAGCATTCCTCACCCCAATGTAGTACACGTCGAAACTCTGAGAACCAGAAAAACCAAAGGGAACCACCACGTCTCCAACATCAAACCTTTTATTGAATGAACATACTTTATGATTTATCACACTGTAATGCCATTTCCTAATTTTTTTATGACCACTTATGCAATTATATTCACATGAACACTTACTGATGATTATCGTATTTTTTCTTGGCAAGTGCCCGGCAAGGTCAGGTTAGCAGGTCGCTCTTCTTGTCGCTACACATCAGACCGTGCATATTTTTCCAGATGAACTTACACATTTTATGACTACTTATGCAATTATATTTATGTGACTACTTACTGAGGATTGTCGTATTTTTTCTTGACAAGTGCCCGGAAAGGTAAGGTTAGCAAGTCGCTTATGATAGCTCAACATCGTGACTATTTTACATTTTTTTTTTTTTTTTTTTTTTTTTTTTTTTGCTGCTACATTGTGATACACTGTGTACATTTTTGCCTCTGAACACTGTCTATGTTTTTGACATATTACGTTTTCTGTCATGCTATGTTGTATGCTCAATTATATCACTAGAAACCAGTTTTTATTTAATGGGTATATGAATTAAATGCAAGACATTAATCTTTGTTCATCATTTTCAGAAAGAAATAACGTGTAAAAGAAATAAATTAAACAGAAATGGGAATTTCACCTTCGGAATGAACGAAAGAAGATGCAATACCTCGTGACGAAGAGTAAATGGATCAGAATTAATAAGCATTAACAAGAATATACTTTACACATCGTAGAATAGCAGTCTTAACTAATTTTTTCTTTCAGAATACGAGACGATTGATGCAGGCTGTCAGACAGAACTACACATCTTAGTTTTAGTGGTGAAATATGCTAGAAATAAGGAATAGTTGTATAATGAATAATGAAGTGACTTTTTTGCAGATGATAATGAATGGTGATGAATAATGATGAAGAATATGCTACTATGGATAATGAAGTTTTTCTTTACAGGTGATGATAATAATGGAGTTATGATAATATGGATAATGAAGTTTTTTCTTTACAGATGAGGATAATGATGAAGTTTATATACTTACTGTTAGTTAAGAAATGCTATGTAGTTATTGAAGTATTTGTTGCAGTTCGTTTTGACAGTATGTCTTATAACGCATGGTATGATGACTGAAGGTTTTGGAAAGGACAGCTAGAGAACATATATATATTTTTATACACATTTCACTACCTGTTAATTCGAAGTTCACTACTTTTCAGCATAATATGCGTTTCTTCTTTCAGTTTAATAATCCATTTTGTATATTTTGCAGGAGAAATTATTCATGAAATTAATGTGCTATAAGCAGTTGTTCATTAAACCTATGTCATTTATGAATGTGATCACATATACTCCACTTGTTTCATAACCTTGCTACAGCTGCATTTCCAGCAATAAGTCAAAAGCAAATATTGTTATTCCCCAGTAATTAATTATCGATCTCAACGCAATGCATTGCTAGCACAAAAAAATGTATTACCAGTCCCAAATAATGCTACCAGTTTAAGAGAGCTCTGAGTAATACTGATCAGCTCTGAATAGTATGTCATTTGAATGATGAATTCTGAGTAATACTGAATGATGCTTTGTAATAACGCATCAATACTATGCGCATAATTTCTGTAAATAATATTTTTGTTATACTCTATACATGCTATGCCAATAATTAACTCTTGTTTTGAATGATCACTTCTGAATAATGCATAAAAAATGCTTTGTAACTGGCCAATGAATGCCACTGATTACTGTAATGAGATGACCTATGATGCCAATGATTACTATAATTAGATGAATTATGTATAAATGCTATGCCAATAATTAACTCATTTTGAATGATGACTTCTGAATAATGCATAAAAAAATGCTTTGTAACTGGGCAATGAATGCCACTGATTACTGTAATGAGATGACCTATGATGCCAATGATTACTATAATTAGATGAATTATGTATAAATGCTATGCCAATAATTAACTCATTTTGAATGATGACTTCTGAATAATGCACAAAACAATGCTTTGTATCTGGCCAATGGGTGCCAATAATTACTATATTCAGATAATTTATGAACATTATTCTGTAATACTACATACATGGTACAGAAATGTTCAATAACTGGGCGATGAGTGCCACCAATTACTCAAATCAGTTGTTAGACTAGTGTAATTCTCAATGAAGACTAGTATGTGACTTAATGTCCTTCACCTTCTGACCTAATTACCAGAAATTACTGCAATATCCGTTTGTCCTGTCTATCCTCATGATCTTGGAGCACTATATTTGGTTTTTGCACTAATTCTACGTTGGTGTACTTTACAAGAACGTGGTGTTGACACGACATGCTGTCCACCACCTTGAGCGATGGAGATGTTATTATGGTCCCACTGTTTGGTGTACCTAGTGTACTACCAAAATGATAGCATGGAATATTATTACGACATTTCAGTGTCTTGGCTACACTGATTAATACTTCAAGGAAAAGAACTTCAGATTGTCTCACTTGGTGTTGTGCTTCTATAGAAAGATATGGACTTTCAGTGCAGCTGCGTGCAACCTAAAGTGCTACAACCATGACGCAATCCTTCTCATTCCTTTCCTAGTTCTTGTAAAATGGTAAACACTTATACAATGCGTTTAAATTCTTGTAAAATGATAAAGACATATACAGTGCGTGTGCACTTCATTTCATTTGTTAACAAGATCAGTTGTTCTAAAAAATGCTAAAGACTTATACAGTGCGTGTGCACTTTATTTCACTCCATGATATGTTATGTAAGAATGCTAAAGACTTCTACAGTGCGTGTGCACTTTATTTTACTCCATGATATGTAAAAATGCTAAAGACTTATACAGTGCATGTGCACTTTATTTCACTCCATGATATGTTATGTAAAAATGCTAAAGAGTTTTACAGTGCGTGTGCACTATATGCCATTTGTACTCATTACGTATACATTTTGTGATTCCTAGATATGTTCTGTACTACAGTGCGTGTGCACTTTCGTCATTTTGTTAACATGATTTGTATTCATTGCATATACATTTTTGTGATTTGCTGATATGTTCTGAACTACAGTGCGTGTGCACTTTTGTCATTTGTCGATATGATTTGTACTCATTATGTTTATTTGCTGTAAAAATGCTAAAGAGTTTTACAGTGCGTGTGCACTTTTGCCATTTGTTAATATGTTTTGTACTCATTGTGTATACATTTTGTCATTGCCTGATATGTTCTGTACTCAGGGCATGTGCACTATATTTTATTTCATGTTCTGCACCTATATATATGTATATATTCTGTGATTGTAAAGTTAGTTCATTAAGAAAAATTTGTTGTTCATGGCAAGTCCAATTGACTCACCATCGCTGCCAAATTTTTGCCCCCTCAGTGGAGGGTTATGTAAGACGTATGCTTTGCCGGCGATGGGCGAGGCATGACAGAATCTCTGACCAGAGAGTAGTTTGTCGTTAGTTGTTGCTTGTCGCTAGTCTGCGCTTGTCTGCGCGAGTCGAGAGTAATCTGGTGGAGTCGGCGTGTGTCGGCTGTGTGCTCTGCTCGGAACTCTGGTCATGACTCTGGAGGATGAGTATTGTTGTAGAAGGTAAAGAAGCAGCCTTGCGCATATCTAATAATGTATGTTAATTGTCAATTAATTTGTTTAAAAAATGCCCCAATAATAATTTTTATAATATAAAGTAGCTCCTTTAAAGAAAAGCATTCATTTCATTCTAAAGAATATTTCCAATGCATGATCATTCCTTCCAAGAATCAAAAGAAAAAAAATATACGCCAGCATTGCACGAAGCTGTGTCGAAAAATATCTAATTAAGAGCAGATATAATTGCAGTTTTTATTGAGGTAAAAATTTTTGCTTTTTTTATTCAGAGTACAGGGCCGAAGGGCAGCGCTGCTGTCCTCATAAAATTTATCAGGTTGCTAAACTTTTTTATTATTTTGGTATTTAGGAATTTTTATTTTTCGAACTTGACATAAAATGAGAAAAGAATTTTGTGGGAACATTGAATGTGAATGCATTTCTGCACACAGACTATAAATGGGAGCCAATTTTGTTCAGAGGTTACAATATTTAAAATTCATTTAATTATTATTTTTGTGGGGAGTTCACGCATGTTTCATATTTTAAATATAAACAATTCTGTGGGGAGGTTACACTTAGCTCATTTTCATTTTTCAATTTTTAAAATTATTTTTGTGGGGAGGTTACATTGTTTGTTTTTTTTGTTCTAATAAAACTCCATGTTATTCCAAGCATGTGTGTCAATTTTTACCTCTTTATCTACATTATTCCGTGGTTTATTAAGTTTTCAAATTTATACTGACTTTTTGATCACCCTGTACTTATCTGCCCAGTATCTTTCCACTGCACTTCACTGACCCCAACTACACCAAGACTGAGCCTCTGTATTCCCCTTTTCAGATATTTTAGCTTCCCTACGACGTTCAAACTTCTGACATTCCACTCTCCGACGCACAGAACGTTATCCTTTCGTTGGTTACTCAATGTTTGTCTCATGGTCGCTTCCCCCTTGACAGCCCTCTACCCCCGGAAATACGAATGGGGGACTGTTCTGGAATCTTTTGTCAATGGAGAGATCATCATGATACTTTCTCAATTTGCAAACTTGAGGTAGGGTTCATGCCTGATGCTGCCGTTTTACTGCATAAATTTTGGAAATTTGTGGTAACGTTCTGTGGGACCAAACTGCTTTAGGTCATTGGTCCCTGGGCTTAGACAACAATTAATCTAACTTAAACTAACTTACGCTGTGTACAAAACCCACACACCCATGCCCCCGAGGGAGGACTCGAATCTCCGGCGGGGGGAGGGGGGGAGCCGCGCGAACCGTCAAAAGACACCTCGATCTCGCGGCTACCACGGGTGGCACTTTTTCAATTACTGGCCACATGCCAGATGGAGTTTCAACAGGGAGAGTCCACTACTATTGTAAACATTACTACCGCACTACTAAGGTAATTGCTGCAAACCGTATGAGCTGAGCAGTCCAAGACGCCAACGCAGCAAATTGATGTTACAGGCAGAGAAGTGCCGTTACGACACATGATTAAGCAAGATAGTGTAAGTCGGACGCAAGAGTAGCTATTCAGTACACTGACGCTGCAAAATGCGCCAGAAAGAGTGCCTGAAGCGTAAAAATGGGATATCAGAGGACATTCAGAAAAACCGAGGGTGAGGGAAAAGCAGGCCAAGTCACTTCTGCCTCATGGAAGTATAACCAATGGGGTCTAGTCACTTGCAAATATTGTTCATTTCCAGCGGAAGCACCTTAGTCTGCAATAGATCGTCCTGGATTAGAGACCCATGTCCATTTATCGTAGTCTCCTCTAGCTGTGTACAAGCTTCTGTCAGGTCCCATTCTCGTGACTTTGCCGCTTTAGCCGCAGCGCTGTCATCTACACCGAGTCTGGTGGGAAGGACTTCCGCGCCTTCGACTGGTGGGCCATTTGAGGGCTCTATTATAACTGCTGCCGCCTTTCACTCTGAGGGTCTCTGGTTCCCGTCCAAAGACTTCAGCCGCTTTGTTATCATCTTGCGGATGCAGAGCCTCTACTGTCCGGCGTCGACCATGGCGAGGTCCATCTTTGCAACCACGACACCATACAGCGCGCTAAAGATGGGCCCAACAACATTCCGAATGGACGGCTCAGGACTGGCATCACGTTCTCTTCACCGATGAGTATCGCACATGCCTTCAACCAGACCCACCAACCACTCTGAGGGATCTAAGCCGATTCGCCGTTGAGGAGTGGGACAATTTGGACCAACAGTGCCTTGATGAACTTGTGGATAGTATGCCATGACGAATACAGGCATGCATCAGATCAAGAGGACGTGCTACTGGGTATTAGAGGTACCGCTGTGTACAGCAATTTGGACCACTACCTCTGAAGATTTCGCTGTATGGTGGTAAATCAAGCAATGTGTGGTTTCCATGAGCAATAAAAAGAGCGGAAGTGATGTTTATGTGGATCTCTATTCCAATTTTCTGTACAGGTTCCGGAACTCTCGGAACCGAGGTGATGCAAAACTTAGCCGCAGCGCTGCCATCTACACCGAGTCTGATGGGAAGGACTTATGCGCCTTCGACTGTCGGGCCATTTGAAGGCTCTATTATAACTGCTGCAGCCTTTCACTCTGTCCATGTGTTTCTTTTCTCGACGATTCCCCAGAGAACTTCCTCAGTTATTACCTTATCAGTTCATCTAATTTTACACGTTCTTGTGTAGCACCACATCTTAAATAAAGCGATACTCTACTTTCCGGTTTTCCCACTGTCCATGTTTCACTACAACGCAATACTGTGCTCCAAACCGCTACATTCTCAGAAGTTTCTTCGTCAAACTAACGCCTACGTTTGATACCTATAGACTTCACATGGCCAGGAATGCCCTGTTAGCCACTGCTAGTATACCTTTTACGCCCTCCTTGCTACGTCCATCATGGGTTATTTTTATGCCTTGAGGTTGTAGTGGTCTTCAGTCCAGAGATTGCTTTGATGCAGCTCTCCTTGCTACTCTATCCTGTTCAAGCTTCTTCACCTCCGATTAACTACCGCAACCTACATCCTTCTGTATCTGCTTACTGTATTCATCTTTTGGTTTACCTCTACGATTTTTACCCTCCACGATTCCCTCAAATATTAAATTGCTGATCCCTTGGTGCCTCAGAACGTGTCCCACCAACTTGCCCTTCTTTTAGTCAGGTTGTGCCACAATTTCCTCTTCTCCCCAATCCTATTCAGTACCTCCTCATTAGTTACGTGATCTACCGATCTAATCTTCAGCATTCTTTTGTACCACATTTCGAAAGCTTCTATTCTCTTCTTGTCCAAACTATTTATCGCCCATGTTTCACTTCCACAAATACTTTCAGAAAAGACTTCCTGACAGTTTAATCTACATAATGTACTCCTTCAACTTTTCTGCTTTCCCTTCTTTGCTTAGAACTGGGTTTCCATCTGAGCTCTTGATATTCTTGCAAGTGATTCTCTTTTCTCCAAAGGTCTCTTTAATTTTCCTGTAGGCAGTATCCAACTTACCCCTAGTGATATACGCCTCTACATCTCTTGTAGCCATCCCTGCTTAGCCTCTTTGCACTTTCTGTCGATCTCATTTTTGAGACGTTTGTATTCCTTTTTGTCTGTTTCATTTACTGCATTTTTATATTTTCTCCTTTCATCGGTTAAATTCAATATCTCTTCTGTTACCCAAGGATTTCTACTAACTCTCGTCTTTTTTTTTTTACCTATTTGATCCTCTGCTGCCTTCGCTACTTCACCTCTCAAAGCTACCCGTTCTTTTTCTACTGCATTTCTTTCCCCCGTTCTTGTCAGTCGTTCCCTAATGCTCTCTCTGAAACTATCTACAACCTCTGGTTCTTTCAGTTTATCCAGGTCCTATCTCATTAAACTCCCACCTTTTTGCAGTTCCTTCAGTTTTAATCTACAGCTCATAACCAATAGGTTGTGGTCAGAGTCCACAACTGTCCATGGAAATGTCCTAAAATTTTAAACCTGGTTCCTAAATCCCTGTCTTGCCATTACATAATCTATCTGAAACATTCCATTGTATCCAGGCCTCTTCCACCCATACAACCTTCTTTCGTAATTCTTATACCAAGTGTTAGCTATGATTAAGTTACGTTCTGTGCAAATTATAACAGGCGGCTCCCTCTTCCATTTCTTACAACCAATCCATATTCACCTACTACGTTTCCTTCTGTCCCTTTTCCTACTACCGAATTCCAGTCACCCATGACTATTTAATTTTCGTCTCCCTTCGCTATCTGAATAATTTCTTTTGTCGCATCATACATTTCTTCAATCTCTTCATCATCTGCGGAGCTAGTTGGCATATAAACTTGTACTACTGTGGTCGAAGTGGGCTTCGTGTCTGTCTTGGCTACAATAATGCATTCACTACGCTGTTCGTAGTAGCTTACCCGCGCTCCTATTTTTTATTCATTATTAAACATACTCCTGCATTACCCCTATTTAATTTTGTATTTATAACCTTGTATTCACCTGACCAAAATTTCTGTTCCTCCTACCACCGAACTTCGCTAATTTCCACTATATCTAGCTTTAGCCTATCCCTTTCCCTTTTTAAATTTTCTATTCGACCTGCCCCATTAAGCGATCTGACATTCCACGCTCCGATCCGTAGAACGCCAGGTTCTGCCTAGGTAGCAGAATTCCTTGACTTTGTCTACTTTGTGATCCCCAATTCTGATACTAAGCTTCTCGCTATTCTCGTTTCTGCTACTTCCGATTAATTTCGTATTTCTTCAATTTACTCTCACTCCGTTTTCTGTACCCATTAGACTGCTCATTCCATTCAACGTTTCTGTAATTCTTCTTCACTTTCGCCAGCCAGCACTATGCAAAAAAGGGGAAGATGAAAGGTGAAAGAGTATACAGAACGGCTATACAAGGGGGGAACATAAGCTACGTTATAAAAAGGGAAGAGGAAACAGATGATGGCGAGCTTGGAGATAAATTATGAGAATAATTTGACAGAGCACCGAAAGACCTAAGTCGAAACGAGGCTCCTGGAGTAGACGAAATTCCCTCAGAATTATTGAGATCCTTGGGAGAGCCAGCAATGTCAAAACTATTGCACTTTGTGAGTAAGACATAGGAGATAGGCGTATTACCCTCAGACTTCGAAAAAGTCCAAACCCAAAGAAGATAGGTGCTGTTGCTATGAATCCTACCGAACCATCAGTTTTTTTAAGTCATGGTTGGAAAAAGACAGAGGTGTAGAGTATTTACAACCTGCACAGAAACCAGATTGCAGTGTTGAGTCGAAAAATAAGAAAAGGGAACAGTGGTTGGCAAGTGTGTGAGGCAGGTTTGTAGCCTATCTCTGATGCTATTCAACCTGTACGTTGGCAAACTTTGAAGAAAACCTAGGACACATGTGGGTAGGAAATTAAAGTTCATGGAGAAGAAATAAAAGCTTCGGCGTTTGCTGATTAATTGTTAACTGTTTCAGAGACGCCAGAGAACGTGGAAGAGCAATTGAAGAGTGGATGGTATTTTAGAAAACAGACTAGGATAAGAATCTCAAAGTAAAACAAAGGCAATGGAACGTAGTAGAATTAAATGAGGTAATACTGAAGAAATTGTATTAGGAATGAGTCATTAAAACTAGGTATAAATTTTGCTATTTGGGCAACAAAGCAAATGATGGTGACCGAACTAGGAAGGACATAAAAATGAGGGCTGACTGTAGCAAGAAAAGTTTCTGAAAAAGAATTATTAACAACGAATATAAATTTAACTATCAGGTAGTCTTTTTTGAAGATATTTGCCTCTAACGTAGCCATGTATAGAACACAAAAGGCAACAAAATTCACACCTTCCAATTTCACTATTTTTCTGACATATTCTCCCAACAGCTGCAAGGTCACTGTGAGGGACGCCGGCAGACTCCAAAGTAGGGATTACACTAGCCTCTTATCTTTTGGTGCAGAGGTCGGCCATGTGAGGCTCTCCCAGTAACAATGAAAGTTCTACATGGCTCATATTAAGGGGACGGGGAGTTGTCTCTGTTCATATGTATCTCATGACTTAAAGCAAGGTTTACAGTCCCTCTAAAAATAATTCATAAGTACAGGAGTGTAGGAAGTTGAACCTGCAACTACCACAGAAATCTAGTTGCAAGAAACGCATATAGAGTGATACACTCGTTAGTGGTAATGCTTAAGAAGCACAATTCATCCACGAATCAGATAAATCACTCAGCTGCAATTGATACTTTCCTTTAATGTGCTAGACATGTTTCAACTTTAATTATCAAGAGTGCCAGTGGTAGAAATGAAATCGAATCACATTAGTTTCTTCGGCCCGCACTTGTTTCTGGATGCAAATATTGAAATCGTATTTAATCCTATAAACATCCATACATACTTTTGTATATACATCCACACACACAGATAAAATGAGACATTCAATCAACATTTAGCGGTCTGAGGAGACGATTTGGAGGATATTCACAAAACGAGGACCACGATCAGGAATGTGAACCCATGGCTTCGCAATCGCCAGTCTTTCCTTGGTGCTAACTTTCTCGCTGAATAGTTTACAGTTTCAGTTATGACCATGGGACAGATCGCCTGGAGAACGTTTTTTACACTAGCCAACAAAATGAGTCTTAAATCTGATTCCACGGCTACTCAGTGATATTCTGCTCTGAATCGACATTCGATGGTCCTTTCCGCCTCCCGCCAATTCCCTTTTCGTGTTGTTCTCCATTTGTTTCCCTGTCCGATGATTCTCCTGTCAGCCACTCTTACCTCCTCCATGAACTTCACCTTCGTCCCCTTCCTGCGACCTTCTGGTTTCCTCTATTTTCGCATTTCGATGTATTCATTACTGTGCACGTCACATTTTTTCCATCTAATTTCGTACTGGACGTTTTCATTTCACGACCTGTCACTTCTGATATTTTCAGGCAGATTTTATTGAAATTTAATTCTAAGAACCTTTTCCCTCCTTTTTCCCGCGGCATCCATGGCCCCTACATTATTCCCTGCAGTCAGGCATCTGCGATGACTATTCACAACTTGGAAGTTAAAGCGTTCCGTAAAAATGAGAAGGAGAAGGCGACATTGGTGCTGAAAAAGGATCACAAAATGCGAAGTTTTACAACATTTGTCTCAAGTCGAACCTCAAAAGTACAAAATACTACACAGAAGCACTTGACTGGAGATACAAGAAATCTTACAAAGAAAGTTAATTCTTTAAATAATTGAACACTGCATCAAATTTGTTGTTGCTGCAAGGGTTTGTTATTTCAATTATCATTGAAATAGTTTTGGGTTTTGAAAAACGTCGATGGTGATGAATGAAACGAAGTTTATTTTTACTCAAAAATTTTTCGATGCTATACAAATGATCTATGCCAGCATGATAGCTTTTTTGCAGATGACTGTAATCCGCTAATAACCTGAGATAAAAGGTGGAGGGTATGTTATTGTCCGGTAATGAAACGATTCCTTTGTCTCGTCCTAGGAGAGGTAATGACGTCAAGCGATATCTCACTGGCTGTCGCAGCCGAAATCATCGCGCGAGACAAATCAGGTGACGTATTTCTCCCAGTTTTAACTAGGAAACATTTATTGGCTAATCCAAACACGGCTTTGGAGGTGACAGCGCAGTATGCTCAGTAGCTTTGTCACGGCCAAAAAAGCTTTCGGATGCTTGCAGATTCTGCATCGTACGTGGCTCAGCTGCACCAGCGTTCACCATATAAATACGCAGATAGTCTACAGATACGCCCGCATCACACACTGGAAACGACTCTTTGGTGTATAGGGTCGTGTCATAATAAGCTCCTTTTATTGCATAATCCTATGAACCACAGTCTCTAAACAGTTTCAAATGGTGCTGGTAGTTGTCACCTTTGAAACAGCCCTTCCCCACCCCTATGACCAGCGGCTGCCCGCGCTCTGTGTTTTTTGGCAGTCTGAAAAATATTGTCACTTCGTTACTGGCCATGTTGTGTTTTGGTGTTCGGTGTGTATCACCACAATTTTTATTTCTCTATTTATTTCAGCGCCAGTGTCAAAGGGGAAAATTTTTGTGAAGCGGGAATGTAAACATCACGTCCCCATCATAAAGAAGAAAAAGGCTAGGAAACCGTTCCACTGAAGAATTTTTAACTGATACAACTTTCGATTCTCAGTAACTCATAGTTATTACTTGACAAACCTAATTATAGATCCTGCATTGGCGGGTACTGTCTTGGACATGTGACTTCGTCCAGCTAAGTTTCAGTTCAAAGTTCTGTATATTGCCGTTTCGCAGTACAACCACAGAAAACAACAGTGGAAAATGGTTGTGTGAGGGCTGCGACGAATTGCTGTGAACATCATTAAATTTATTTACAATGAAAAGGAGAAACGAATGACAGTGTTGATTGATAAGGTGGCGGGATGAAAGAGATAAACGTTAAAGTTCAGTAATTCAAGTTCAGTAAGTCTATGCAGGGATAATTACAATACCAGTGAATGCTGCTAAGTAACGTGGCATCCAGGTTTCTAAAAATTCCCACTGACGATCGTGATAAATATTTAACAGGCGGTAATTTCTGCGATAATATATATATAGTATGAAGAATACCGACTCTGCACAGACCTCACGGTTTCTGTCTATGGGATTTGGTTTTAAAATATAATAGAATAAACAAGTTGTTATTCGTTCAAAGCAGACGACAGACTACATTAATTCGTTATTTAAAAATGTGCTGGGAGTATTGCTAGACAACAGTGCCAGTCTGTATTTAACTGTTGAGTTTTTTCGAGCCACGCGTACTAGTCTGGTGTACAACACAACACAATGAAAACGCGCATCGCGTCTGCCTTGCTATCGCGCGTTCTTTTCATTAGAGAGCAGTACAGCATGTAATTTTCTGGTAATTTTATACGAATGCTGAAATTATTCCTTACGTTATTTGCTGGTAATTTTATACGAATGGTGGAATAATTCCATAACCAGGCCAACGGCGTAGTTTCTCTCTCGTCCAGTGTTTTATTTCTGAATACCCTGACTGTAGCTTATATGACTTCATTTACGGTCATTGTCTGCCTGTACTGAGTCGAAATTAGACTGGTACAAACCGACGGCTTAATTGCGACGATTTTTATCGCTACAGTGCATCTTCCTTTAAGACGTGAATGGAAAAGATGTGGAATATGTGAATATGGAAGATCGTTGAGAAACACATTGACGCTGTTTTGAATTTTCTCGACAAATAAAACCTTTTTCGTGAACAAAGCTCTTGTCGGTTGAGCTATCGGAGTTGCTCTCACAGCTTTAGGTTTACGAGTATCTTCCTCCTGCCACTTCTTCGCAGTATCCGATCTTCCAGGAGTGCCAGTTTAGCAAGATTGATAGGAGGACTTGTCTGACGTTTGAAAGGTAGAAGAAAGGTACGGGCTGAAGCGAAGCTGCGACGACGTGTCGTCAATGGTGGCCGAGTAGCTCAGACGGAGTTCTCGCCTTAGAGAAGAAGTGCTGATCTGCAACAGAAGACGTGTTTGCTTTAGACAAAGAAGGGAAGCCAGTTTGCTTGGTGAAGAGAAGAAATACACTACTGGCCATTAAAATTACTACACCAAGAAGAAATGCAGATGATAAACGGGTATTCAATGGACAAATATATTATTCTAGAACTGACATGTGATTACGTTTTCACGCAATTTGGTTGCATAGATCCTGAGAAATCAGTACCTAGCACAACCACCTCTGGCCGTAATAACGGCCTTGATACGCCTGGGCACTGAGTCAAACAGAGCTTGGATGGCGTGTACAGGTACACCTGCCCATGCAGCTTCAACACGATTACACAGTTCATCAAGAGTAGTGACAGGCGTATTGTGACGAGCCAGTTGCTCGACCACCATTGACCAGACCTTTTTCAGTTGGTGAGAGATCTGGAAATGTGCTAGCCAGGGCAGCAGTCAAACATTTACTGTATCCAGAAAGGCCCGTACAGGACCCGCAACATGCGGTCGTGCATTATCCTGCTGAAATGTAGGGTTTCGCAGGGATCGAATGAAGAGTAGAGCCACGGGTCGTAACACATCTGAAATGTAACGTCCACTGTTCAAAGTGCTGTCAGTGCGAACAAGAGGTGACCGAGACGTGTAACCAATGGCACCCCATACCATCACGCCAGGTGATACGCCAGTATGGCGATGACGAATACACGCTTCCAATGTGCGTTCACCGCGATGTCGCCATCCACGGATGCGACCATCATGATGCTGTAAACAGAACCTGGATTCATCCCAAAAAATTACGTTTTGGCATTCATGCAACAAGGGTCGTCGTTGAGTACACCACCGCAGGCGCTCCTGTCCGTGATGCAGCGTCAAGGGTAACTGCTGCCAAGCCATGGTCTCCGAGCTGATAGTCCATGCTGCTGCAGAAGTCGTCGAACTGTTCGTGCAGATGGTTGTTGTCTTGCAAACGTCCCCATCTGTTGACTCAGGGATCGAGACGTGGCTGCACGATCCGTTTACAGCCATGCGGATAAGATGCCTGTCATCTCGACTGCTAGTGATACGAGGCCGTTGGGATCCAGCACGGCGTTTCGTATTACCCCCCTGAACCCACCGAAACCATATTCTGCTAACAGTCATTGGATGTCGACCAACGCGAGCATTCGCGAAATGATAAACCGTAATGGCGATAGGCTAAAATCCGACCTTGATGAAAGTCGGAAACGTGATGTTACGCATTTCTCCTCCTTACACGAGGCATCACAACAACTTTTCACCAGGCAACGCCGGTCAACTGCTGTTTGTGTATGAGAAATCGGTTGCAAACTTTCCTCATGCCAGCACGTTGTAGGTGTCACCACCAGCGCGAACCTTGTGTGAATGCTCTGAAAAGCTAATCATTTGCATATCACAGCATCTTCTTCCTGTCGGTTAAATTTCGCGTCTGTAGCGCATCATCTTCGTGCTGTAGCAATTTTAATGACCAGTAGTGTATTTAATTGAGAAGAGAAGGCTGAATGACGTAGGCGAGCTTCGTTTGTCATGAAAGAGGGATCTTCCTTGCTTTAGAAGGGGAGCTTTATGCGGAGTTCTGTTTGTTTCGGAAGATGTATCATGTTTGTGTTTTGATTTCAGAGTGCAAGATTCTTTCTGTATAGCAATTTTGATTGGATTTTGATTCCTACGAACCCATTCGGACCGCCATCAGGAAAGTGAGCTCGTTGGCGATGCAGCAACGTGAGGATTAGTGCATTCGATTATACGAAAACGAACACGGCGCGTGGACGCCGGTTTCCGCCAGTGGTGAGCGAGTCCTTAAGCAGCCACTCCCATTCGGCCGGTCACTGATTAGACGGCCAGGAACACGGGCAGCGGTGAGCGCGCGTACAGATACACCTGCCAGATATGCTAAAGAGCGGCTTTCACATTCCGTGTCGATGCCGTCAGCTGCGTTTCTGGCGACGGGCTAACAGGTCCGCGACGCACGTGTTCGTAAACGCGTCGCCAATCGAGTAGCCCAGTCATCCGCCGGGTTTAATTGCGATAACTGTAAGGGAAAACATTATCGTACCTGAGATTTAGAGGCCATGTGTGATGCTCTGCACGCTAAAGCAGGGAGGACTAGTGGTTACAGGCTTTAGCATACGCAGAGAGGTCCGTGATACCCTTCAGCTTCAGTGTTTCTTACGTTAAGCCCCTTTCGCAACCTACTTTATACGCAGTCGAGCATCTGTTATTTATGAACAGTGCAGGTAAGTGTAGCATTCATCACCATGAAAAATAAAAGAAATTGGCGTGATAACAACAGCAATGTAAATAAACAACTTCGTAACAGTTTTTCTTTCCACAGAATTTGATTTATTTACGTTTGTGGCAAAACTGTAACTGCTCTCTACAAAGTTAATTAACTGCTTATTGTGAAACAACATTTTGCCAGTACACACTACGATTAATCTTTCTATGCCAGCCCTTAGGAGAGCCAGGCCTAACAAAACTTTACCATCTAGTGAGCAAGATGTATGAGACAGGCGAAATACCTTCAGACTTCAAGAAGAATATAATAATTCCAATCCCAAAGAAAACAGGTGTTGACAGATGTGAAAATTACCGAACTATCAGTTTAATAAGCCACAGCTGCAAAATACTAACACGAATTCTTTACAGAAGAATGGAAAAACTGGTAGAAGCCGACCTCGGGGAAGATCAGTTTGGACTCCGTAGAAATGTTGGAACACGTGAGGCAATACCGATCCTACGACTTACCTTAGAAGATAGATTAAGGAAAGGCAAACCGACGCATAACGTAAGCCATAGGGTCCATCGGACCTAGGTTATACAAAGGTGTGGTATAACAAAGAAAATCTAAATGACCTTTAATGACACACATTTCTATTAATAACTTTAATGTGTAACTGAATACTGGAAGGGCATACCTGATGGGCAGGGGATCAATTTTTAAGTCTTTCATACAGAAAAACTCTTTCTGGGGCCATTGGATTCAGGGTTTGCACACTAGCATTAAAAAGAAACTAATGACACACTCTGATCAAAGTCCGCCCTCGGTAGCTGAGTGGTCAGCGCGACAGAATGTCAATCCTAAGGGCCCGTGTTCAATTCCCGACTAGGTCGGAGATTTTCTCCACTCAGGGGCTGGGTCTTGTATTGTCCCACTCATCATCATTTCTTCCCCATCGACGCGCAAGTCGCCGAAGTGGCGTCAAATCGAAAGACTTGCACCCGGCGAACGGTCTACCCGACGGGGGGTCCTAGTCACACGACTCTGATCAAAGGAATCCCAACAACCCTATGTAATGCGAAATTGGCCAGTAGATGTCACGAGAGGCTGACCTGGCAGTATAAAAGGAGGCGGGGAGTACTGTGTTGTCAGTAGAGGGGCAGTAACAGCAGAGTGGTTCTGCCAGGAGTGCTCAGCGACTTCCAACGTGGGCTAGTCACTGGATGTCACCTGAGTAACAAATCCGTTAGGGAACATTTTAACCCTTCTAAATCTGGCCATGTCAACTGTTGGTGATGTGGCTATGAAGTGGAAGCTCAGAGAAACAACCACAGCTACACCAAGACCAGGTGGAACTCATGTACTGACGAACGATCGATCGTCCACAATTGAGAAGGGTGGTTGTAAAATATTGTGTGGTATCAGCTGAAGGAATTACTCGTGACTTCCAAAGCGTTACCAGCAAGTCGGGTGGAGCAGTGCCTCAGCGTAATGAGTTAAAAAGAGTAAGGTTCGGTGGTCGAGCACCTCCTCACAAACACACTTCTCTGTAATCAGTGCTAAGCGACGTTTGACGTTGTAAAGAGCAACGCCACTATAGTGGATTACTGGAAATGAGTGACTTTGTGTAATAAATAAAAAAAATTCCAATACTTTATTTATTTTTAATTCCAAAACGTAATGTACTTTGTGGATAGCCCTCGTATTTCGTAAACAGTGCCAATAATTGCTTAAAACATGCTGTAACATACAATAAATAAGATTCAAAAAACCACTGATGATGGTGATATTTGTCACCGAAACTAGTTTGGGATAATAAAGAAATAAACGAATAACAAGGTGTTTTGCATCAAGGCGGGCGCAATTTCTGATATTACTGTTTTTCTATGGAAACACGGACCAAATCGTAGAGTTCCAAGATAATATTATTGTTTATTAATACCGAGGATGTTTCCCGCAGGTAAAAGCTAGCTGGCACGAAGCGCCCACCATCTCTCTCCCTCCCAGCGCGCTGGCGAACAGAAAGGCTGCACTTTACCAGCACTCAGGCTGACGTGTTTGCGTCAGAGACTTCACCTATACCCTTTATTTTTGAATGTAACAATTAATTCTCTTATACATTACTGAGGATTTTGAGTCTGGCTGTATGTATTGACAGAGACGTTAACCTACTTAAGGTACAAATATAAAAACCTACTCGCTATTTTGTGAATTATGAATTAAGGAAAGGCATATTTCATGAATGCAATGTTTTAAATTATGATTCCTGTTCTATTGTAGTAGTGACTGGTTCATTTTAAAACCACTGTTTAATATTCACAGGTGCTTATAAAGTTTTAATTCAGAAACCTCACACCAAAGATGATATTGCATCGCTATATATCTTTAATATAGAGACAAATTTCGTAGTAATTATTGCCTTTCACCCTTTATCTGCTAAACCAAAACTGCAGTCTCTGCGGTAAAACGAAAGGTGTTGTTAAGGAATTAGAGTACAATCGATCGACAGTCGTCAGTTTGTAAGAGAAGTTCACTCGAAAGCTGTGTGTCTCTATCTATCAGTCACATCGATAATTATATTTCAGTTATGTTTGTTAACAGATTTGCCACTGACAGGACTGCTTCACAGTGTTTGCCAAAGACAGGGCAGGTCTTAACTTTTTGTCGCTAAGTCAATATTTAGAAGAAACCAACAGGCAATGAAATTACATACGTAACAGTAGATTATTCATCGTTTATCGTACGGTGTCAGATCTTCTGTCTTCCATTGCGTACTACTTAGCCTTCACTTTGAAGTTGTCCTAGCTATAGGATTCAGACTCGTAGGTGGGCGTGGCGTAAAAGAATTTTTTTGTGGTGTCCTCCATCTATTCCTATCTCCTGACATCTCTTCACTTTTATCTGATTACCACAGCAAATTATCTCTACAATCTGTATTGCATATTGGAGTCCCTTACGTCTTCTTCTTTCCTCTTTACTGTCCCTTCCAGCTCCAAATGTCCCTAGATGCTGCAGAAGATGGCCCACTAATATGTCCTTTCTTCTGGTAAGGGCCTTCCATAGATTTCGTTCCTCACCCGTTCTTCTGATTGTTCTTCACTTTGTACTTTGTACTGTCAACATAGTTTTAAGACTCTTTGATAGCAACACAGTTCAAATGTTTCCCGTTTCTTCTCTTCAAAACATCATACGACTCACGTTTCATTGGGATACGATGTTGTGCTACACACACACACACACACACACACATACACACACACACACACACACACACACACACACACACACACACACACACACACACAAATTCATTAACTTCTTCCTTTTTTTCGACAACGTAGCTGATGTCAGACAGCTCTCAAAATAAAGCTATCTTCGTTTGTGCTAATTTACTGCTGATATCTTCCCTCCTTCGGCCTTACTTTGCAATCCGTCTTTCCAGATACGATAACTGCTTTACTGCTACTGCTACTGCAGCCTACGGAATATCAGACCAGCTGTGTGGCTGGATTGAAGAGTTTTTAGCAAACAGAACGCAGCATGTTGTTATCAACGGAGAGACGTCTACAGACGTTAAAGTAACCTCTGGTGTGCCACAGGGGAGTGTTATGGGACCATTGCTTTTCACAATATATATAAATGACCTAGTAGATAGTGTCGGAAGTTCCATGCGGCTTTTCGCGGATGATGCTGTAGTATACAGAGAAGTTGCAGCATTAGAAAATTGTAGCGAAATGCAGGAAGATCTGCAGCGGATAGGTACTTGGTGCAGGGAGTGGCAACTGACCCTTAACATAGACAAATGTAATGTATTGCGAATACATAGAAAGAAGGATCCTTTATTGTATGATTATATGATAGCGGAACAAACACTGGTAGCAGTTACTTCTGTAAAATATCTGGGAGTATGCGTGCGGAACGATTTGAAGTGGAATGATCATATAAAATTAACTGTTGGTAAGGCGGGTACCAGGTTGAGATTCATTGGGAGAGTCCTTAGAAAATGTAGTCCATCAACAAAGGAGGTGGCTTACAAAACACTCGTTCGACCTATACTTGAGTATTGCTCATCAGTGTGGGATCCGTACCAGATCGGGTTGACGGAGGAGATAGAGAAGATTCAAAGAAGAGCGGCGCGTTTCGTCACAGGGTTATTTGGTAACCGTGATAGCGTTACGGAGATGCTTAACAAACTCAAGTGGCGGACTTTGCAAGAGAGGCGCTCTGCTTCGCGGTGTAGCTTGCTCGCCAGGTTTCGAGAGGGTGCGTTTCTGGATGAGGTATCGAATATATTGCTTCCCCCTACTTATACCTCCCGAGGAGATCACGAATGTAAAATTAGAGAGATTAGAGCGCGCACAGAGGCTTTCAGACAGTCGTTCTTCCCGCGAACCATACGCGACTGGAACAGGAAAGGGAGGTAATGACAGTGGCATGTAAAGTGCCCTCCGCCACACACCGTTGGGTGGCTTGCGGAGTATAAATGTAGATGTAGATGTACTACTACAATCATGAGAAGAAACGAGAATTGTTACTCTGAGACGAAGAAGCTGGCACAGGAGAAGAAGAATTCGTGGCAGGTAGCATCAAACCGGTCAGAAGACTGATGGCTGAAAGAAACAACTCCCACCATAACCATTTTGTATGGGGAGATTATTCGTGTGTGAGTGAGTGAATGTGTGTGTGTGTGTGTGTGTGTGTGTGTGAGAGAGAGAGAGAGAGAGAGAGAGAGAGAGAGAGACAAAAGGCATAACAAAGGAATTACCGAACTTGAAGCTGTTAGGGCCAGGGAATTTTTTAATAAGTATGTTACAAGTACGCTCCATGCCTCTCACAAGAGTAAACGAATTTATGCAAATAAGTCTGCAGCTTCCGCAACAGTGATGGTAGACTAGTGGAATATTTTACATTTTGCATCTGCGTTGCTAGAGGAAGCATAAAATAGATTACTTAAAGAAAATATTACTAACGATATAGTTATCAACATATTGCCTTCTTTAGCTTGCTGCCGCACAGTCAGGTAAGTGGTGTGCAATATTTTAGCCGCAAAAACTTCTTGCGCCCTGCCTTTTGGAGCGTACGAGCTACCGCCAAAAAGAACAGCAAGTCTCTGTAAGATTGAAGTAACGGAGGGTTTTGCGTAGCACTCCTATTTTTTTTTTTTTTTTTTTTTTTGTAACCGTCTGTATAATGAGATAACTGTTTTACCTGAAAATTCAGATCTAGAGCGATATCACCCACGTCTTTACTCGAGCAAGAAATTGCATTGTTTCGACCTTTAGATTTTATTTTAAAGTCTTGTCCGGCATGTTATAAGCAAGATTACCGAGAAACGATCAGATTGAAAGCAAACAAGATCAAAATCACGCTTCTATTCAGGCATTATTCCTAAGTGTCCCCAGCGGCAGAATTCTTTCCTTTATTTATTTTGTTTTACCTTCCTGTCTTTTCCTTTTTTATTTAGCAAAAAAATGAATTTGCTACTCAATTAAGGTCGAAATTAGCCGAAACGAGATGAACGCTCTCTGCCGGCCGGCAGTTAGGCATCTCGGCTCTCAGACCATTACGTGTCGGCTGGAACGAGATTTTACAGGCAGCGTGCAGATCTTCGTAATAAGCAGTTAATGTTCCATACATCCGCCGCGGTGAAGTAAATCACTAAGCGTTAAAATATTTCCAGCGTGGATACCGCCACCTGAAAGTTCACTAGAGCCAAGCTTTACGATCCCAGCTATTCTGTTCCTACACAGCTCCATGAAACACGACCCCGATATACATCAAGCTTTGTAGAGATGTTCATCATGTAATGGGCACTAAACAATTAAACCAACATTCCATTCAGAATTGATATCTATCGTCAACAGCAATATGAGGCATGTTTCCATAGGCAAGGATACACTCTTGCGTTCATTGTCGCATTAAAGTAAACAGCTTCAGAATGTCATTTTGAAGTCTTGCGATGCTCTAAAATATTGTTGTACAGCAAATTATATTAGAGCGAAGAACGAAGTTTTTCGAATTGTCTGGAACGACGTCCAAGCATAGTGTGGTGGGACAGCACACAATGGTTGCGAAACGAGCATAAACACTCAGAGGCGCTGGAAGAACAAAAAAGCAAGGAGCACACTGTCAGAGACTGAGCGACAGGGAGCATGATTCATCACGATGACATCACCGCAAAGGAGGCATAGTGATCTTCTGTGTACACAGCACCGTGGAGTAACTACATGTAAATATTATGCAAGAAACATTAGTCCAGTAGAGAATACTCACATGCTCGAAAATCTGGAGAACATTTGGTCACCTATAACGGGGAATCATGTCACTGACCACTATATAACTCTCCCCTTCCTTCCCCTCAGGGATCAAGGGTCTGACCATTCCATCTACATCACTGATAGAACCAGAAGACCATCCCCGTCAGCTGCAGGACGGCCTATTGATATTTGAAGAAATGTTGCACCCACTGCCCATTTGGAGTCCATTTCTATGAGCCACAGTGATGTTGCTTTGAGGGGGTAGGGGAGGGACATCAACTCTGTGAGCTGCCATTCTTCCAATCTTGCTGGTCACAACAGTGACCGGCTGAAGACGAGGGCGGGGTAGACCTTCCATGGCTGAAGAATTAGTCTACCTACTTGCAAGATGACCGACTTGGGAGGCGGGCGTCTGGTACCACTAGTCCTTCACAGTGCACGTAATGTTTACCGGCTGTATTCTGGAACCACCCCTCGGGCATTCTTTGGACTTGCACCTTCTTGGCCGGTCGGTGTGGCCGTGCGGTTCTAGGCGCTTCACTTTGGAACCGCGTGACTGCTACGGTCGCAGGTTCGAATCCTGCCTCGGGCATGGATGTGTGTCCTTAGGTTAGCTAGGTTTAAGTAGTTCTAAGTTCTACGGTTCTGATGACCTCAGATGTAGAGTCCCATAGTGCTCAGAGCCATTTGAACCATTTTGCACCTTCTTGCAGTCACGAAAACCGTCAACAGGAGTATACAGATTTTGTGAGTTAAGCCTAAGCGTAACTACACTCAATGCTATTGGTGAACCTTTGGGTGGACGCAGACAGTCACGTTAGCCTGTGAGGACATACCAGCCACTGTTCGGCCTTGCACGAGCCACGGAACTGGCCATGGGCAACCCCAAGGGCTATGACTACAGATTCCACGTTGCACACTGATGCACCACTCAGTGTGTTCCTGCAACCCGGATGCAAAAAGGCTGCTTCCTGGCTGTGCTGCTCTCTACTGTCCTGAGCCCTCGTAGATCCAGTGAACCCCTACACTATTCTGTGTAAGTTAATGAAAGTTGGTGTGTGGAGGCTCGCATAAAAGTGCACGTGTCCCCTCGCATTCCAGAGGTGTTCTTTGGGGGCCAATTTGGATCTAAGCAGGCTTCTCGACGGCCCGTGCATCCCTCAATGCGTCTCTGTTGCCAGCTGTTGGGTATTGCAGTACCATTGGTCATGAGACTTATGACAACCAGGTTCATCATTATTACCACATACGGGTATGCAATCAGCTTCTCTTTCCTGTTCTCAGAGCCAACACCACCCCGTGCAATGTATCCAATAGCTGGAGTGGTGTGGGTCTCCATAATGGCTGCTTCCTGTGACCTTCCGCGAGGTCGCATTATCGTCGACGGCCACAGACAAAAGCGAGACTCGTCGAAGAACACGACAGAACGTCCCAATTGACACCTTCACTAAAAAAGTCTGTGATATGTGTGGTATGGTATCAGAAGTAAAAGATGCATGGTAAATAGAGATTCCAGCGTAGCTTCCAGTGATATGTTGCCGATATTTCGTGGTGACCATCTGCAAGTAACTACTGCCTGGGTTTCAGCTGCTGTGATCCGTGTTTTCGTCAGAGCTAATCCAAGAATCATACTATCTTCCAGTGTGTAGCCTTTCAAAAGGATCAGTGTCAACCCTTGTTAGCGTACAGTTGTCCCGAGACCATCTCGCCACCTCTTGCATTCATTTCACTATACACCTGTGGAAAGCGATCTGTCAGCATGACCATCACATGTCCCTCATGCCAATGATTCGACCGATCTCAGGGTCCGAAAGATGGTGCACGTCCTCTGGTCATGCTCTGTCGACTGCCTCTATCTGAAAAGTTTCACTTCAACACATTTAATAGTTCGCCATTCTCAATCTGCAGGAATTAATTATTACTGCACCGAAGATCAAATCTGAACGAATTCCACTGGCATCCAGTATGAGGTGTTGATAGTGTAATTCTTCCAATTTCCGTCACTTTTTACGTTTCCGTGTCTCACTCAGTAAGAAATGAAACACTTATACGATCACTTAGTTATCCGTCAGTCTGTCTGTCTGTCTGTCTTTCTTTCTTTCTGTCTAACCGCTAAAAACCCCTTTTCTCGAGAGCGCATAGACGGATCAAGCTGAAGTTTATGTAACATACTGAGGTCTATTGCCCTTCACGGTATTAAAACCTTTAAGCTTCCAAGTCAATGCAAGAAACAATACGGCTATTTATACAATATGTTTTGATACCTGCAAACTCAGTCATCAAAACCTATAGGTTACTTACAGCTGACCCAGAATCCTGAACTATGTCAAGAAGCAAGATTTAACACTACAAGTCAAGGAAAAACACCCAGAATTTTAAATTTGTATTTATATCAACCGAAAAAGATTTTTATCATGTTTGCCGACTTCAGTCCCTTTTACTCAGGAACGGGTAGACGTGTCAAGTCGAAATTTAGGTCACTTATTAAAGCCGACGGTCCCTTGGCGGCGTTTTAATTTTAAGCTTCTACGTCAATGTAGTCGAAACATACGACCATTTATGTCACATATTTTTATATCTTGCCAGTATCGGTATCAACAACAGGCAAAAATCATCGAAATTCTCGATTCTCGGGATGGATGAACTGTCTGTATACATAATGAAGTTCGTACGTGATCCTCGCTGCGGTAGTCCTACTTGCATCTATCCGGTTTTTTGCTATAACTACGTCTATACTCAGTAAGATGGCATGCATGTCGGATGCATCCGGGAATGCCTATAATATCACTACCATTTCACTTTTTTCTGACCCATTCGTGAATGTTAAACAGGATGAACTACCTTCAGTTAGCATTTGTTTAATCTCTAATTTCTCTATTTTCCAAATGATACGTGAGAGCAAGCTAGATGTTGCCTGAAACCTCTTGGGTCAGACGCTCTAGGAAATTCAATACTAGTCCTCCCCTTTACGCGCGGCTGATCTCTTTAAGCGGCAGCTATTGAGTTTGCCGGGCATCTTCGTAACTGGCGCTTACCCAACTAATCCCTCGACGAAACGGGCGGTTGCTCCATATACTTTCTGTTACTGAGATTTTCTGCCGACGTAAATTTACATCCGCAATATGTTCAATATACTGGTGCCAATACATTACGTATATTTCACCCACAGGCCCCATGTGATCAATCAGGACCGATCGACCGCCGTGTCATCCTTTGCCAATGGCGTCACTGGATGCTGTGTGGAAGGGCGTGCGGTCAGCATTCTGCTCTGCCGGGCGTTGTCAGTTTTCGAGACGTTGGGCCGCTACTTATTGGTCAGGTAGCTCCACGATTGCCATGACGAGGCTGAGTGCATCCTGTTCCATTGCTTCTACCAAAGAATAATCCCTGGCAGTAACGGGAATCGAGCCCTGGTCCTTCTCATGGCAGTCATCCCACTGACCGCTCAGCCTGGAGGCGGACTGTGGCAGTACATTTCACGGAAGGATTTGTGACAATATATCCATCTAAAACCATACAGGACCTCCATCATTCCAACGAATCGCTGCAGTCCGTGGTAATTTCTGAAAGAATAATAGCTGATGCTATCTCGACAGCCTGTCATAAATGTTGTTAAGTCCAGTGCTTTGTTCACTGGAAAACATTTTCAGCTGTCCCCATCGAGGTATATCAACAACACCCGTCGGCAGCAGAGGGTTTCGACTAATTATCATTTATTCCAGAGAGGCTGCACGGTCATCAACGGTATCTGTTCTTTCGAGAACAGTTACTGTCTTCATGTATATATATATATATATATATATATATATATATATATATATATATATATATATATATATATATATAGGCTATCCAGCCATTGACCTTTGCCTGCGCGAATGCGCACAGGTTGCCCAAACTCTTACGGGAATCGTCGCCTTAGTGTGCGCGGGTAATGAGTGGATGGGCAAATACACTCCTGGAAATGGAAAAAAGAACACATTGACACCGGTGTGTCAGACCCACCATACTTGCTCCGGACACTGCGAGAGGGCTGTACAAGCAATGATCACACGCACGGCACAGCGGACATACCAGGAACCGCGGTGTTGGCCGTCGAATGGCGCTAGCTGCGCAGCATTTGTGCACCGCCGCCGTCAGTGTCAGCCAGTTTGCCGTGGCATACGGAGCTCCATCGCAGTCTTTAACACTGGTAGCATGCCGCGACAGCGTGGACGTGAACCGTATGTGCAGTTGACGGACTTTGAGCGAGGGCGTATAGTGGGCATGCGGGAGGCCGGGTGGACGTACCGCCGAATTGCTCAACACGTGGGGCGTGAGGTCTCCACAGTACATCGATGTTGTCGCCAGTGGTCGGCGGAAGGTGCACGTGCCCGTCGACCTGGGACCGGACCGCAGCGACGCACGGATGCACGCCAAGACCGTAGGATCCTACGCAGTGCCGTAGGGGATCGCACCGCCACTTCCCAGCAAATTAGGGACACTGTTGCTCCTGGGGTATCGGCGAGGACCATTCGCAACCGTCTCCATGAAGCTGGGCTACGGTCCCGCACACCGTTAGGCCGTCTTCCGCTCACGCCCCAACATCGTGCAGCCCGCCTCCAGTGGTGTCGCGACAGGCGTGAATGGAGGGACGAATGAAGACGTGTCGTCTTCAGCGATGAGAGTCGCTTCTGCCTTGGTGCCAATGATGGTCGTATGCGTGTTTGGCGCCGTGCAGGTGAGCGCCACAATCAGGACTGCATACGACCGAGGCACACAGGGCCAACACCCGGCATCATGGTGTGGGGAGCGATCTCCTACACTGGCCGTACACCACTGGTGATCGTCGAGGGGACGCTGAATAGTGCACGGTACATCCAAACCGTCATCGAACCCATCGTTCTACCATTCCTAGACCGGCAAGGGAACTTGCTGTTCCAACAGGACAATGCACGTCCGCATGTATCCCGTGCCACCCAACGTGCTCTAGAAGGTGTAAGTCAACTACCCTGGCCAGCAAGATCTCCGGATCTGTCCCCCATTGAGCATGTTTGTGACTGGATGAAGCGTCGTCTCACGCGGTCTGCACGTCCAACACGAACGCTGGTCCAACTGAGGCGCCAGTTGGAAATGGCATGGCAAGCCGTTCCACAGGACTACATCCAGCATCTCTACGATCGTTTCCATGGGAGAATAGCAGCCTGCATTGCTGCGAAAGGTGGATATAGACTGTACTAGTGCCGACATTGTGCTTGCTCTGTTGCCTGTGTCTATGTGCCTGTGGTTCTGTCAGTGTGATAATGTGATGTATCTGACCCCAGGAATGTGTCAATAAAGTTTCCCCTTCCTGGGACAATGAATTCACGGTGTTCGTATTTCAATTTCCAGTAGTGTATCTATTAGGTACATTACGTATGTAGATTGTGGACAGTTGGGAATGTGGGTCTCACTGGATGCGTGCAAGGGATAAGTCCCTGCAGTCGCGCTATTCATCTGTGTCCTCGGTGGCTCGGGTGGATAGAGCGTCTGCCATGTAAGCAGGAGATCCCGGGTTCGAGTCCCGGTCGGGGCACACATTTTCAGCAACCCCCATCGAGGTATATCAACAACACCTGTCGGCAGCTGAGGGTTTCAATCAATTATCGCCTTCAATAGTTTCTAAAATAATCTCAGAAAGGCGCAGGTCTCTTGAAAGAAGCGTAAAAGGGAAGGGAGGAGGGGAGAGGATGGTTTGCATAAAGCACCACTATAGTGCGCGCCAGTAAAATGTTGCTTGTGCTGTATTATCGTAGGCTAGCCTCGTCCACACTTTCTCTAGAAGATATTAACAGCTTTCAAAGTAAATAAATTGCCTACAAAACGTCTCACTGTCCAACGTACTTACGATGAGACACAGTCGCAACTTCTGAAATCCGTCGTCCTTGGTCACTGACCTGTCGTACATATACGGCAGTCTTGGTTCCACGGATAACTCACGAAAACCCGCCGATTTGACCTCACACACGAACGGACCCTGCCTGCAGGCAGGTTGGAGAGCTACAGCCAACGGGCAGGGACTGCGTGTCAGCGGAAAACGACGAATCCCAGACCGGCGGTCCAGATACATCAGAGATATCCGCGGAAATGGCCCGCAGTTTTAGCCCCTCGCGGAAATCCGCTTGTGTATGGCCAGCTAATGGGAGAAGAAAGGGGTTTTGGACTATGGTACAGTACCTCCACCAGCAGTGTCTGAAGGTGTGCTATTGAGAGAGAAGTCAAACTGAGAAAATTAGGAATTCACACGACCGTCTCGCTGTTTGATGCGACCGCGGCCAAATGTTTGCTCGCCCCGACGGCAGACAATGCGAACATCCGGCGGCGTCCCCCCACAGCGGCCGTCTGTGAGACGGGCGGCCATCTTGGACCGGGCTGTCGGTGTCCTCTGTCGGACATTACTTAGCGGCGACTCGGGGCAGGGCAGGTTTTTGTTGCGGCGAATGCGCCCGGGGGCGGCGAGCCTGGAGGCGGCGGCGGCGGCTGCGCCAAGACAAAGGCGCGCGTGCTGCAGCGACGCCGAATTAAGACGAGGGCCGTTCCATTAAAGGGCGCTGCAGGCCGCGTTAGTTCAACTTGGCACCAGGCGTGACTGCCATGTAAATGGCGCGCCGGCGTCTCGGAGGACAATGCGGGGACCTACCTCCTGCCTCCTACCTGCTGCCCACAATGGCCGCCGGCGCTGTCTTCCTGCGCCCCCTAATGGACGGCCGCCGCAGGGAAACCCCCGGACAGCCAGAATTATTACTGGCACCTCGCCTCGCACCACTCCGCTCGCCATGTTTCCTGGCTAAACCTAACGTTACCTCGGGTCCGAAGGAGTGAACGCGACATTGTAGCAGGTACGAAAATGTAGTATTTACCCACAGTTTGGTATTCTAGTTACGCCTACGTGCTTCCTTTCTATGCCAAACTTTCTATGTACACCTGACACTTAGCAGCACAGTGTGCTTTCGAATTTTGTCAGAAATGGGAGAAGCCAGCCAGGTGGATAGTTCCCTGTGCTTAGTGAGCATACTCAGTACTCTTTCGCTGGAAACATCAAAGAGTGCTGTTTCGCTGGTTGCGATTAACAAAAGTTGAGCCCATTTGCGAAGCTATGAGAGGTGCTCAATAAGTCATGCAACACTTTTTTTTTAATGTAGTTTAGTTTTATTGAGGATTCCAGATATTATTCCCTCTCTTTTAGCTATAAAACTTTTTTTTTTTTTTTTTACATCATCTCGGTTCAATGCGACGGCCTTGTGGCACCTTGTATTGTATGTATTGTATGTTAATCGGGGACCTAGAAACGACGGAGAGGCTCCGTCCCCGCCGCAGCCGCAGTGGTCCACAACCCCACGACGACTACGGCAGTCCACTTCACCCCTCCGCCGCCCCACACCGAACCCAAGGCTATTGTGCGGTTCGGCCTCCGGTGGACCCCCCAGGGAACGTCTCACATCAGACGAGTGTAACCCCTATGTTTGCGTGGTAGAGTAATGGTGGTGTACACGCACTTGGAGAACTTGCTTGCGCAGCAATCGCCGATATAGTGTAACTAAGGCGGAATAAGGGGAACCAGCTCGCATTCGCCGAGGCAGATGGAAAACCGCCTAAAAACCATGCACAGACTGGCCGGTTCATCGGACCTCGACACAAATCCGCCGTGCGGCCTACCAGGCGGGCTTGTGGCACCTTACTGGGAGCGCGTGTATCACCGCATTGTAACTCTCTCCTGGTCGACGTCGGAGGCAATGTCTTGCTGCATCAGTAACCCCCCCCCCCCCCCCATCATCCACGCACTGCTTCCCGCGGAGAACATCCTTCTTTGGGACAAACAGATGGACGACGGAAGAAGAGGTGGCGCGGCGCCGTTTCACGGACTGTCGTTTTGTTTCTAGTCAGAAGTGATCAACCTGAGCCGTGGCTGGCTCACGCTATGCGCTGAAGGTTTACTTCATTGCGATTCTGTGTTTAGTCTCCCGTGGTTATCGCGATTATGCTGTTATCCTCTCTTTCCGCGGGTGGCAGCAGCAGTGCGTATCGATATTCGCACCTTGGACTATCTTTGACAGGTGGCCGGTGTGCGGCCAGTCGATCGGTTGGCGTGGAGCAGCGAGGAATTCTCGGCGGGGAGCAGTTTGGCCGGGGCCCGCGAGCGGTCTCTACGCGGTGTCGGCGTGTGTGGCGCTGTTTCGATTGCTACGAGGTCCGTGGCTCACCGACCCTGTACACGAAAGTTGAGTTTTGATTTCACCTACCAGCAAGTCAAGACTGTTCACATTGTGTCGTTTGGAGTTCGTTGTCAGCTGTTGGGATAGTCCCGCGAGCAACAACGTGGTTTTCAAGTTGCAAAATTCTAGCCACCCTCCGGTGGAGTATCACTGTATTTCGTTATTTCAATTGAAGTGCACCAGCGGAATCTTCTGCCTTGTAGCCCTTAACGTTCCGGTTACCTGCCCCGGCTGTTGACGTAAATTTCAGGCAATGTGGTTTCCTCATCGTTTTGTCGCTGTCCAGCACGGTGTGTAGTTTGACAGCTCCGCCTACGATTGGTTGTGGGCGCCAGTATCTTCTACGTCGTTCCGTTCAACTCCCTGTTGTGCCCTGGTCGGGTGAGGTGGAAGTTATCTTGTCGGTGCGTCCGCTGACTGTCGATCGGTTGGGTTGTCGTCGCATCGTGAATGGTTGGCCCGACTGCCTGTCTCACCTAAGCGAGCGTTAGTGTTTGAATTTCATGCCGACCCTCGCACATCTGGGCACCCTTGTGTGTACTGCCTTTTTTTAAAGAATTTTCTTGTTGTTGGTACCTGTATGCCTTCTAGCCGGTTTTGTGTTTTAAATTAGAGTTGTTTTACTCTTAAGGCCTTCAGCGTAGTTTAAAGCACTGTTTCACATAAGCCCTTTGACATTCTAAAAAAAATGAATTTTTAAGTCTTCGGCCTTCCACCCATTTGAATTTAACTTGTTTACTTCAGCCTAACTAAAAAACTGTTTTAAGATAAGGCTTGCCTTTTAAATTTTTGATTATGCTTGCGTTTTAAGTTATTGGCCTTCAGCCGTTTTTAAATTAAAGTGTCTTTCAGCCAGTAATTAAGTCCCAAAGATTAAAGCTGTGTGTTCAAAAAATCTTTTCGGGCTCTTGTAATGTTTGATCAAATAATAAAGTTGTATGTTCGAGTGTAACTGACAGCCCCTTATTTTGGCCCCTTTCCACAATTTATTCTATCTGCCCTGTCCTGCGGGTTAAGCAGGGCATTTCACAACCCATGTTTCATCGCCTGTGATGATTTTCGACAAAAAATTGTCACGTTCAGCCTCGTAACGCTCAAGGAATTCCACACAAAGGGTACTCAGTTTGTCTTCATTTCTTTTAGAAAATATCACACCGACTGTACGACTGGCTGGAAGAGTTTCAAGCAAACAAAATACGGCATGTCGTCCTGAAATACCAGAACAACTGTGCGACTGGCTTCAAGAGTGTCAAGGAAAGAGAACATGGCATGTTGTTCTGAACGGACGGAAGTCTTAGAAGTTACTCTGGCATGCCCCACGGAAGTGTTATAGGGCCATTACTTTTTACAATATATGTAAATGGGCTAGTAGATAAAGTCAGATGTTCCATAAAGCTTTTCGTGGATGATGCTGTTGCATACAGAGAAGTTGCAACGGGATGTAGGAAAACCAGCAGAGGATCGACGCTTGGTGTAGGGAGTCGCAACTGACACTCAAAGTAAGTAAATGTGACGTATTGCGAATAAATGGACAAAAATGTACATCAATGTATGATTACAAAATTGCAGAACAGTCACTGGAGGCAGTTACACCCATATAATTTCTGGGAGAGGGAACGAGCACATAAAACTATTCATGAGTAATGGAGATGGCAGACTGAGATTCAGTGGAAGAATACTTAGGAAATGTATGCATCAACAACGGAGGTAGCTTACAAAACACTCGTCCGACCAATACTTGAATACTGCGTGTCAGTATGGGATTGATAGGGGAAACAGAAAAGTTCCAAAGAACAACAGTGCGTTTCGCTACAGTCTCATTTTGTAAGTACGAAAGCGTCACAAAGATGCTCAACCAATTCCACTGGTTGACTTGCAAGAAAGGCGCTCCACATTATCGTGTGGTTTACTGTTAAAGTCCTGAGGGTTTACTTTCCTAGAAGAGTCAACAAATGTAATGCCTTCTCCTGTCTCTGTTGCGCGGAAAGATCATGAAGATGAAAATAGAGAGATTCGAGCCTACATAGAGGCTAACTGGCAACCCTTCTTTCCACGAACTATTCGTATCTGGAACAGGAAAGGGAGGAACTGACACCGATACACAAAGTATCCTCCGCCACACACCGCAGGGAGTCGGCAGACTATAGATGTAGATGTAGGAGTAATTAGTCATGGTTGCAAAATATTTCAGAGGAAAGCAAAACCTGTAACATGCCCAACTCGGAGATGTTTAGTTTGGATTCCAGAGAAATGTAGAAGCACGCAAGGCAATACAGACTTCAAATTCCATTTCGGAGATCGTTAGGGAATTCAATATTCCGAGATACACAGTATCAGAAATGTGTCGAGAATACCAGATTTCAAGCATTACCCTTCACAGCGGCAGACGGGCTTCCCTTAACGAACGTAAGCAGCGACTTTTCCATAGAGTTGTCAGTGTTGACAGACAAGCATCACCGCGTGAAATTACCACAGAAATTAATGTGGGACGTGTGACGAAGGTATCCGTTCGGACACTGAGGCGAAAGTTGTCGTTAATGGGCTATGGCAGCAGACGACCGACGTGAGTGCCTTTGCTGACAGCATGACATCGTCTGCAGCGCCTCTCTGGGTTCGTGACCACATAGATTGCACCCTGGACGACTGGACAACCGTGGCCTGGTCAGATGAGTCCCGATTTCGATGAATAAGAGATGATGGTAGGCTTCGAGTGTGGCGCAGACTCCACGAAACCATGTACCCAAGTTGACAACAAGGCACTGTGCAAACTGGTGGTGACTCCACAATGTGTCTACATGGAACGGCTGTGACCACCGGTCCATCTGAACCGATCACTGAGTGGAAATGGTTATGTTCGACCATTTTCAGCCATTCGTGGACTTCATGTTCCCACACAACGATGGGTTTTTTATAAACTGGAATGTGACATGTCTCTGGGCAACAGTTCATTGCGACTGACTTGAAGAACTTCCAGGAAAATTCGTGCGAATGTTTCGGTGACTGAGGTCACTCGATATCAGTCACATCCATCGTTTAGCCGGCTGAGGTGGCCGAGCGGTTCTAGGCGCTTCACTCTGGAACTGCTCGACCGCTACGGTCGCAGGTTCGAATCCTGCCTCGGGCATGGATGTGTGTGATGTCCTTAGGTTAGTTAGGTTTAAGTAGTTCTAGGGGACTGATGACCTCAGATGTTAAGTCCCATAGTGCTCAGAGCCATTTGAACCATCCATAGTTTATGGGGCATAAAAAAGAGGTCAGTTCATGCACCAAAAGCTGCACTGGCGACACTTCACAATTACGGACGGCTATAGAGGCAGCATGGCTCAATATTTCTGCAGGGGACTTCCAACCTGAGTCGATGCCACGTCGATTGCTGCAATACGGTGAGCAAAGGGATGTCTGACACGACATTAGATGGTATCCGATGACTTTTGTCACCTCATTTTATATTCGAATAAGTGGATAATGAGGAGACAGAATATTATAATAGCTTGGAAACTCTACTGCAGTGACTTTATGTAGTCACCAATAACTTATTTCTTGTTCTAATTACATTTAATATGCAACTTCCTCGCGGATTAAAACTGTGTGCCGGACCGAGACTCGATCTCGGGACCTTTGCCTTTTCGCGAAAGGCAAAGGTCCCGAGTTCGAGTCTCGGTCCGGCACACAGTTTTAATCTGCCTGGAAGTTTCATATCAGCGCACACTCCGCTGCAGGGTGAAAATCTCATTCTGGATACATTTAATACGGTGCGGTCAGATGAGTGCCATTAGCACCATCAGATTTCTTGGCTTTCCGAAAGAGCTTAGGAAAAGGGCACACGCTGCATTTGGGGCAAGGAATACAGTGACTGCCATAGAAAAAAGCAAGTCCAAACAGCCAGCTGGGGCTCTAGTATTCGTGAAATGTATGGCAGGTAGCGTGAAAGATTGTCAGTGTGCAAACTGCATCGCAAGGCGAGTCTCCAGGAGGCAAGAACTATTGTACATTTACGACATGGGTCCAGCGTAGTAGCCAGGCAGTGCCGAGGGAATGAACTTTATCAGTGGTAAGTCGGCATTCTACCGTGTTCAGGATCGTGCATTCCGCAAATAGAGTTTAGTTTTTCTCCAAAAGATAAAGGGGATGCCGCAAAATAAATGCCTTGCCTCGCGTACAGATTTTTACTTAGGACCTGTGATTCGTTGCTAGGTGCTGGGAATGAAAACGTATGACTGGTAAAATCGCTTTTAACGTCATGAGGACGGATCACAGGGAGACGCTTTTACAAAAGAGGGATGGATCGAAAAGTCACTGAACTTTTATCACAGCACGTTTTTCTTCGTGCGACTTTTGTGGAAGAAGCAGTTACACTGTTGGTCGGCTGAGAGTTGTTACACAAAGACTGGTGGTCGTGTCTTATTGGGAGTGAAGGATGGAGCAGGCTGTACGGTGCTCCGGGGATGGTGAGGTGCGAAGATCGGGTGAGTTCGATACGAGTCTTGGCGCTGAACAGATCTCTGAGGACAGCGAACTCAACTCGAGCAACCGACCAGGAGTCCGGAGTTCGAGTTGGGGAATAGCACTAATCTCGTTCTGTACATCAGAGGGGCTGTCGCAATTGCAGCACCCTCCATATCTCATGCTGATAAGTTAATGTCAACATAATTAGCATCATCAGCACCTTAAGATAACTCTTGGTCAAAATTTGGTCAGATCATTGCAATTGTCTGACCCACGCTCACCAGTGCATTGGAAGATGCACGCGTTTCTTAGACTTAAAAGCAAACAGGCACTGTGTTCGTTCAGTCAGAAACCGGGGGGGGGGGGCGTTTTGTATGTCATTTGTGTGTATGGGACACGCCCACAAACTCTGGGAACCAGCAGGTTTGCTTAATCCAAATCATATGATAGAGAACTTTTGTAGTATTAACTTAGTATTGTAAGGTACTCAGATGTGTTTCATGTGTATGTCTTCAACTGAATAACTTAATTAATTCATTCAAAACTTGTTGCTGCTGACATCTTCGTCTAATCACATTTACTAATAGTATGCAATTCTCCACTTTAGGTTCCACAGCTAGGGCCTTAGTATTTCCCCGCATTAGTTAATCCGTTTCTGCTTAGTAATTCAGCGTGCGTCTTAAAGGTTTGTATGTCTCATAAATAATTTTCTGAGTCAGGTTAATTGTTCAAACATAAACAGGGTTTTGCAAATTAATTCAATTTTTCTGTATAACTTACTACCATCACTTCGAATATTTATAGCTGAAAAAGATTTGCTTGTAATATTAAACAATCTATGTTAGCAAATGAAAAACGTAAAGTGTACAAATTATTTTGAAAGTACTATGTGACAAATCTCAAAATATTTTAAAATCTTTTTTGAAAATTGATATAATTATGCTGACAGCAGGACAAGTAAAAGAAATGGCATGTTGCGACCTGTGACTTAAATGGAGAGCCATTAGAAACAAAATTTAATATGAGGAAAAGAAACACCACTGAATGCGCTATAAGTGCGATGAAAAATGTTTGGGTGAAGACATATAAAATCGTTTTCTATCTAGGAGGCAGATCCTTGTAATGATACTACACTGAAGAGCCAAAGAAACTTGTACACCTGCCTAATATCGTGTAGGGCACCCGCGAGCACACAGAAGAGCCGCAACACGACATGGCATGAATTCGACTGATGTCTCAAGTAGTGCTGGATGGAAATGGCACCATGAATATTGCAGGGCTGTCCATAATTCCAACATGTTTCTTAGTCATCAACAGACCAATGTCGGTGTTAACGGGCCCAGGCGAGGCGTAAAGCTTTGCGTAGTGCAGTCATCAAGGGTACACGAAGGTGCTTTCGACTCCGAAAGCCCATATCGATTATGTTTCGCTGAATGGTTCGCACGTTGACACTTGCTGTTGGTCCAGCATTGAGCCGGCCGTTGTCACCGAGCGGTTCTAGGCACTTCAGTCCGGAACCGCGCTCCTGTTACGGTCGCAGGTTCGAATCCTGCCTCGGGCATGGATGTGTGTGATGTCCTTAGGTTAGTTAGGTTTAAGTAGTTCTAAGTCTAGGGGACTGATGACCTCAGATGTTATGGCCCATAGCGCTTAGAGCCATTTGGTCCAGCATTGAAATCTGCAGCAATTTGCGGAAGGATTGCACTTCTGTCACGTCCAACGATTCTCTTCAGTCGTCGTTGGTCCCGTTCTTGCAGGATCTTTTTCCGGCCACAGCGATGTCGGAGATTTGATGTTTTACTGGATTCCTGAGATTCCGGTAGTACGGGAAAATTCTCACTTCGTTGCTACCTCTGAGATGCTGTGTCCCATCGCTCGTGCGCCGACTATAATACCACGTTCAAACTCACTTAAATCTTGATAACCTGCTATTGTAGCAGGAGTAACCGATCTAACAACTGTGCCAGACATTTTTTGACTTATAGACGTTGCCGATCGTGGCGCCGTATTCTGCATGTTTACATATCTCTGTATTTGAATATGCATGCCTATAAGTTTCTTCGGCGCTTCAGTGTAATTGGCCGTCCCATGTGAAATAGCATGAAGCGGATGGTATCATCACGGTTTTGGGACGTCGTGTCTCTCAGTATGCAAACACTATCATACGCCTGGTCTAGAAGGTAGAAAATTGATCTGTAAGCCGACGTCATATACAGAACGCCTATTTCTGCCGCTATTTGGCCGTGGAATCTAACTACTAACACCTCCAAACAACCGAGTGAGTTCTTTATTTTTCACGATCAGTACGCCTGACACAGAAGTGGGAAACGCAAATGAAATAAAATACCAGAGGAGATTTAATTAGTGCAGTCAGTTCTTTGTTTGGAGAGAGAAGCCCTGTTTGAAACACACGTTGTAAGAACAGAAGAGCAATTTCCGGCAGGATACTCCGACACTGTCGCTATTCATTTATCCCGCTAAAGAGAGGCGTCGAATGAGCTACAACGACACTAGCTGCGCTAACTTGGGAAGCTATAGAAACAGCCTACTGAGAACAGCGCTCGTGGCAAAGGCGACCATTTAAACAAAACAAAAGAGAAGGAAATTTACCTGTGCTGGGTTATTTTAATTCCCTAAATTTACTTCTATTCGCACGGAACAGAAGCTCCTATGTATCAATTTACACACTTTTCCATTATTTGTTTACAATTAAATTTTATTTAAAAGTTCGTTGTGTCGTGCTGTAAGAGAAACACACACACACACACACACACACACACTTACATACATACAGAGGGAGAAAGGGGGGAGGGAGAGAGAGAGAGAGAGAGAGAGAGAGATGAGGTTTACGATAGATACTGTTATTGGAAGCATTAAAAATTGCAATTAAATAATGATCCTTTCCTATCAAGACAGGGTATACCATTAATGAAGATAGGCTCGGTGCATGTTGATTATTTGTTGACTGGGATACTAACATGTAAATCCGAAGCCATTCATACAAGAAGGGCCATTTGCGAGATAACGAATTGTGAGAGTCTGACTATGGGTCATTAACCAAGGATAAAATCTGACGGATTGATAAGTACCGTGTAAATATTTTTAAGGTAGATTACATAGACACATAAAATGTAAGCATATTTCATTAGCACGATCTAGTTAAATCTTTTTATGCTACTAATACGAATATAAATAACACCTTTTCGATTTCACGACCTTCATTTGTCGAAATCCACCGAATCCATGAATTCCGGAAAAGAAGCTAAGAAATGCACACTAAATATATGCATATAGCGACAATGACAGATTCAAACTGAACATTAAAAATCTGAAATAGAAAAAAAAACTGGCAGATAAAGTTCTGTTGAATGCAGAAAAAATAGCCATCAAATATTACCACTGATTAATAGTCTTCAAATTTTAGCAAATGAGTTCTTTAAAAAATATCTTACACTGCTTGCTTTGCAAAGCTTCATCTAATCGTGTTAATAAATTTTTTCTTTTATTTTCATTTCATTTTTGATTTAACGTTACATTTCATAGTTAAAGTAGAAAGAATCTGCTTTTAAAGCTACTTTTTTGGGTTAGTTGCATAAAGCATGACCCATGGCCAACGTTCAAGCCGTCGAAAACAACCTCCAAATCAGCCAGTATAACCGTCTCTTAACAGCCTAGGAGTGATGAGATGGTTCTCGTATATCCAGTCTGACATGTCACTGCACAGCCACATCAACCTCTCTGTGGAATACTTAAGTCTGTAATTGCAGTAGAGGAATTACTCCTTGTGCAAGACACTGTTTTATAGCTTTTTTGTTACTCAGCCTTAGTTCAGACTCTATTTGCTCTCTTCAGTGGGAATTTGTTTTGTTTCTCACATGATGTTGTTAGTTGTGTATGCTGGTAGCTTCATATTTACCACACATTCTACAGCTTTCCCTGTTTTTTCTGCGTTGTCGTCTTGCTTCCCCTATTTGTGACGTGAGCAAGCACTTATTGCTTTTACTGCTGTCACACACTCACCTAATATAATTAATCAAAAAAGAAAAAGATTTCTGCCGCCAATCAATGTGTTTTCTTAGCAAGCACACAAAATAAGAGCTACACATCCAAGAGAAACCTATCCATACCTACATGTTGCGCTGTTTCCCACCCCACAGAGTGTGAGAAATTCTCCATTCCTGGAGCATACATCTTTTCGACTTCGAAATTACACATTTCTCTCTCTTCTACACTGTCGTAGCTGTGTTCGGAAAGAAACAGTACTGCAAGCACTAACAGAAAGCTGACAAGACACCCAAGAGAGTGTTTCTATGAACCCTCTGCTAGGCACTTAAGTGTGATTTGGTGAGTAATCATGTAGATGCAGATGCAGACAAATGGTGGCATATTCCTATGATTAAATTGCACTGCGCGGTGAAGGCGTGTCCTTGAAGGAATTAGGTACAGATGTGGCCGGTGTACTACATCATTGTTTTGGAAAGAACGACATTCATAAGGTCAGTGATCCCTTGTTTGGAAAATAAATAACTTCTCTGCACAATGACATCAATTTCAAAACTAAATTACTGGTTACGACTGTCATGACCTATCTTCAGATCGGAGGACGTGCTTTTGTTCGCTCCCACCACTCCGAAGCCCATTTTCAAATGACTGACAGTGTAGTTTCCGCAGTGGTCGGCCGTTAAATTTCCCGATTTCGAAACTATAGAAAATATCTGGGATTATCTGGAGAAAGGGGTGAGAAGTAGGAATCAGCTTATCCGCAGTTTGGTAAATTTACGGTACCTAATCGTGACTGCGTGGCTCCAGCTGGATACAGCGTACCTGGAGAAATCTTCTTGGTTGTACGGTCACAGTCCATGATACTTTTCCGTTCCTAACGTTTCGTCCAAAGCTGCACTGGACATCTTCAGAGATGCAAGTGGTTGAGCACTGCCGGCTGACGGGTCGGACGTTGAAAAGCGACGTAAATACTGTGAGAAAGGGTCATAGTAGAAGATAATCCTTGTCTGGGATCATTGTCAAAGATTATCTCTGCCGATCACGTGTAAACTTGTACCACACCCTTTTCTACGGTATTTACGTTGCACTCCGAACCCCGAGAACTCTGACAAGATTTTTCTATGCCAACCACATGTAAACTACAAACAATCCTGTTGGAAGAACATCCGCAACTGAGCATTATAGCAGAGGTTGAAAATACCGCTTCAGTTGTAAATTACTTAATTTTCACACGACCGGTTTCGGACTGTCATAAGCCCATCCTCAGGTGTCATAGCTGTACTTTGGTCCCCGAGCGCCGCGTGTACCAGGCGCGGTGTGCTGCGCTCATAAACACCACACCGCGCCTGGTACACGCGGCGCTCGGAGGCCAAAGCACAGCGATGACACCTGAGGATGGGCTTATGACAGTCCGAAACCGGTCGTGTGAAAATAAAGTAACTTAGAACTGAAGCGGTATTTTCAACCTCTGCCACAAGCGAACTTCTACCACGCCCATTTTCCATGTTATTTAAGTCGTTCTACAGATCTCCGAGCCACGGGGATTAACCTCATATAGGGACTTCCGATAACACTGCCTTGGTTCACTGATAGGGCACCGGAGCGTTGCAATTTAATCAATCCGTCATGTCGCTATCTTACTGGGTGAGTTTTAGTCTTCCATGTTTGTTTTCGTTTCATAGTTAACCGAAGCTGGTTTCACCACTTTAAGCTTAGGATTGCGAATTCTCATGTGTATTGCACTCCTTGGATGGCATTGTAAACATTTTGCTCGTATTCTGAAAGTGTTCTGCTCGTATCCGTAATATTGGGAGGCGTAAAAGATTCCATATTTGGTTTCATCGCACAGTGTTTTGTGAGCTTACGTGTATTTGTTACTGTGTATGAACTGCTTCCTTTAAATGCATATTAAGTGTACTGCTTTTGTTCTACATCATTTTTGTTTGCATCCGTTTGCCGTACTTTCTCGCTTTTAATGGAGAAATCCATGTTATCAGGTTTTGACATAATTACTATTTACCTTTATTACATCTTGTCACGGAATGAGTGTGTAATTCTGCTTCGAATGGTGTTGCCACAGAATGCCTTGCATTTCACAGTGGTTTGCAGAGTATGAATTTAGTTGAAGATGGATATTCTTTGTAGTCGTAGTCACTACAGAATTCTTTCTTGCAAATACAAAAAATTGGACAGTAGCTACACAAAAATGTTCACAGGTTTTAAACAGGTGCCACAAACAATACATTTTTGCAGAAGTCAATGAAAATTTCAGTGGCCTCCATTAAATGCAGAAATACGAAAAACGGATGCAAACAAAAATAACACTGAATACGAGGAATAAATTTCCAATGCATTTACGTCGAGCATTTCGCACACAGATTCGTAAGAAGTAACAAAGAGACGCCAACGATCTTGCTGCAGTGGTACCAGCGGTTCGCGTCATATCAGTGAATTTAAGCGCTGTTGGGCTTGGAGGGGGTGGAATGTCCATGTCTGCCAAGTGCTGTTGGCAAGTGGGGTGCCCTCAGCCACTGTGATGCCAACTGAGGAGCTACTTAATTGAGCAGTAGCGGCTCTAGTCTCGAAAGCTGATAATGGCCGGCCGAGTGGCGTACTGATCGCATGCCCCTTCATATCCACATTCAGTAATGCGTAGCGGCTCAGGACGACACAGCTGTCGGTCAGTACTGTTGGGCCTTCGATGGCTGTTCAGACGATGTTTAGTTAACAAACAGACATGGATCTACAGATCTGTGACGAAACCAGTTTGCGAGCAGAAATTAAGCTTAATATGAGCAACATACTTACGATGCGATTCAAAGGCTTCAGTACGCACACGGAAGTTGTAATCAGAAATAACATTTTCACTTGATAAAGGCCAAATAATGAAAACTGCACTACTGGGTTTTACAAATAAATAATTTTGCCCTCCAGAGGTTGCCACGATCTCATTTACAATATTTTACGTCATAAGAAGTGAATCTTAGTATTCGATTGAGATTTCTCGAATATATTACTTTGCAGCGTAACAAGAAAATGTCCAGGAAACTTTATCACCAAAATAGCAAGGCCACGGAGAAAGTATAAATGAAAAATATTACACTACTGGCCATTAAAATTGCTACACCAAGAAGAAATGCAGATGATTTACGGGTATTCATTGGACAAATATATTATACTAGAACTGACATGTGATTACATTTTCACGCAATTTGGGTGCATAGATCCTGAGAAATCAGTACCCAGAACAACCACCTCTGGCCGTAATAACGGTCTTGATACGCCTGGGCATTGAGTCAAACAGAGCTTGGATGGCATGTACAAGTACAGCTGCCCATGCAGCTTCAACACGATACCACAGTTCATCAAGAGTAGTGACTGGCGTATTATGACGAGCCAGTTGCTCGGCCACCATTGACCAGACGTTTTCAATTGGCGAGAGATCTGGAGAATGTGCTAGCCTGGGTAGCTGTTGAACATTTTATGTTTCAAGAAAGGCCCGTACAGGACCCGCAAAATGTGGTCGTGCATTATCCTGCTGAAATGTAGGGATTCGCAGGGATCGAATGAAAGGTAGAGCCACGGGTCTTAACACATTTGAAATGTAACGTCCACTGTTCAAAGTGCCGTCAATGCGAACAAGAGGTGACCGATACATGTAACCAATGGCACCTCATACCATCAGGCCGGGTGATATGCCAGTATGTCGATGACCAATACACGTTTCCAACGTACGTTCACCGCGATGTCGCCAACACGGATGCGACCATCATGATGCTGTAAACAGAACCTGGATTTATCCGAAAAAATGACGTTTTGCCATTCGTGCACCCAGGTTCGTCGCTGAGTACACCATCGCAGGCGCTCCTGTCCGTGATGCGGCGTCAGGGGTAACCGCAGCCATGGTCTCCGAGCTGGTAGTCCATGCTGCTGCAAACGTCGTCGAACTGTTCGTGCAATTGGCTGTTGTCTCGCAGACGTCCCCATCTGTTGACTCATGGATCGAGACGTGGCTGCACGATCCGTTACAGCCATGCGGATAAGTGCCTGTCATCTCTATTGTTAGTGATACGAGGCCGTTGGGATCAGCACGGCGTTCCGTATTACCCTCCTGAACCCACCGATTCCGTATTTTGCTAACAGTCATTGGATCTCGACCAACGCGAGCAGCAATGTCGCGATACGATACACCGCAATCGCGATAGGCTACAATCCGACCTTTATCAATGTCGGAAACGTGTTAGTACGCATTTCTCCTCCTTACACGAGGCATCACTACAACGTATCGCCAGGCAACGCCGGTCAACTGCTGTTTGTGTATGAGAAATCGATTGGAAACTTTCCTCATGTCAGCATGTTGTAGGTGTCACCACCGGCGCCAACCTTGAGTGAATGCTCTGAAAAGCTAAGCATTTGAATATCACAGCATGTTCTTCCTGTCGGTCAAATTTCGTGTCTGTAGCACGTCATCTTCATGGTGTAGCAATTTTAATGGCCAGTAGTGTATCATCTAATACTCAAATTTGGCAAAACAACAATGGAGATCTCGGGCCGTATTTTCTCATATTCGAAGTTCTCTGCCATGTCACTAGGAGCGCTGCTGTAGGTCTCTGCTACCGTACCTTAACGTCGGCCTTGCACTTCCAGTTCCACCCACCAGTCGGCAAGATCCAGCAGTACCACTAGCACTTCTGAAGATATTCAGTGCAGCTAAGGACGAAATGTTAAGAACACAAAAGTTTCAGGCACCAAGGCCATTTAACCTTGACGATTTACCAGCCACTATGACACCCGGCCTTGAAAGGATTCATCGTGTCAGTACCTTATGAAATGTCGACTCTCTTCTTCGCTGAACAGAGTCCATTATCACGACATGGAGCGATGGGTGTCTGATATTCATAGAGGTGACGAATTTTTTTTTTTTTTTTTTTTTTTTTTTTGTATGTTGTGGGTATGGGCACAACAGTCCTCAAACACTGGGTGTACACTAGGGAGAGAGACTACACACGAGAGGCGAGGGTGCTATGTGATCGCCGGATTGACGCTGCAGAGACGCCCGGCATACGCCGCCGGCAGCGGAAGCTGGGCGGCTGGGCGCGGCCCGGGCGTGCTGTTCCGTGGAGCGGCTGTCGGAAGCGGCCCGCGCTTCCGGTCGTTACGCGCCTAACACGCGTAATTAAGCGGCTCTCACGCGCCGCGCCGCACTACGCCACGCACCGCCGCCCGCGGGCCTCCACTTCCCGCGCTCCTGCCGATCGCCCAGGTAGCGTTCCCGTCCATGTCTAGGGTTCTGAGGCACCGTCACAGGGATGTCACTCTGACCAACGCTGCGGCTGCTCGAGGAATGTTAAGATCCAAAGTTATCCATAAGATCAGCCGTGATAGCTCTGAATGCGTTACATGCATTGTCATAAATAGAGCTGCACCAAGAGAAGGAACCAGCCGATGCATTCCAGACTGAGTGGGGTATTGCACACCATCAGCTGTGGCAGTGATTACTTTTGCAGGGACGACTGCACTGTGATGCGTGCGCATCGGTTGATGTAAGAGGGCATCCAGTGGTCGTGCCGGCCAATACGTAGTAGACAGCGTCTCTAGAGCATCACCTGAACATGCACAATGTACAAGCAACACCTTTGACAATAGGTTGATCAGCTGGAAGAATACAAATGGCCTAATTTAGTGATGCTGTGGGAGGATGGGTGGTCCTATCGTCATACTGTGCACTACACTGGTCATAAGGGCACCACCATTGTATGTTGGTAGCAATGGATATGTGAAGGCAAGCATGCAGGGTGCATAGGATCTGGACATCCAACATGCACCACAAGGGAGGACCACCAAAGGACTGTCTGCCAAGCTGAGCAGACAAAATGGCAATGATTGGGGCCATTCAGCTGGCTGTCTTTTACGCAACATACTAATATGACAGTACCATTGGCAGCCACCTGCACGATGCAGGCCTCACTACACACCAGCCTTTATAATGCCTGCCACTCACACAGCCTCGCAACTGACTCGCCTGGTGTTCACAGTGACAGATGTGGAGCACTGCAGAGGGGCAGCAAGTCATCCTTCGTGACGAGTCCCAGTTGGAGGTGGCTGCCACCTGGTCTGTGTCTGGAAGTGGTTCACAGACTCCCACTACACATTCCACCAGCCTGGAGTGATAGAGTGAGGAACATTATCTTATGGTACTCATTCACCATTTCTGTTCCTAATTAGTGTTCCTAACAGGCTCCATGACAGCCTCAGGGTGCACAGATAGCGTCCTGCTAGCAGTAGCTCTGCTCCTCATGAACGTTTGTGCCCCTATTTCAACAGCGCATTTATCATCCTCATATTGCTGCCACTTCTCGAATATGCCTTGTACCTGTGAGCACTCTACATTGGCCAATCGACAATGTTTACGATGCCAGGGAGCATGTCAACAGGACTCTATCCACTAGTCTTTAGGATCTGCAAGCTCCGATGCTAGTAGCATGGGATGAAGTGTTACAGAAAAAAAAGGGTCAAATGGCTCTGAGCACTATGGGATTTAACATCTATGGCCATCAGTCCCCGAGAACTTAGAACTACTTAAACCTAACTAACCTAAGGACATCACACAGAGACAAGGCAGAGAAAATCCCTGACCCCGCCGGGAATCGAACGCGGGAACCCGGGCGTGGGATGTTACAGCACCATGCCATATGTTTTGACACTTTTATCCACAAAGATGGCGACCAGGACGTACATTTTGTGGCTGTTTAGCACAATAGGATGTTTTTTCTTCCAGGTTGATGATGTAATCATTTGATAGGTGTCATACCATCTACTTACAGGCCAACAATGAGCGCAATCTGCTTTCTTCTTCTTCTTGCGTGGCTCACTTTATGACAATGATTGTAGTTACATGCAGTGTAGGTCCTCATATTTGCCCCTCTCTGTGTTCTGCAGTGCTAGTAAAAGTACATGTGATAGTAATAGTAAAATAACCAAAATGATAAATGTTCTAGACTTTAAGTCACATCAAAGGACACAAGCTTTCTACCAAGTGCTTCTGACCACAGCCAAGTGGCAGATACTGCTGACAGGCTAGTGGTATGTCTCTGTATACTCCAGTTGTCAGCTATGACGTACTGGCGCCCACGGTATCGCCATATCACCAAGGAGGAAGATCGATTTAGTTTCAGGCCTCTGTCAAAGATCCGGCAGTTACTGAGACCAGAGCATCTACAAAATATTCTGTGAGTATGGACAATCTTATGTAGTGGCCTGGTGCGTAATGACCGCTTTTGAGGGATGGGGGCCGCTCTTCTGCTTTGTCAGGAGTGTGTCACGTTCTCCCACCTGGCAGTCGTTAGATGGGTTTAGGGGGGGCAAAGGAGTCTGTTGGAGGAGGAGTTCGCTGCAGCAACACAGATACTGTTAGTAAAAATTCCTCATTGTTCCAAGAAGCTTACAGCAGCTACAGGAGCAAGCCCTCATCATGGGCACAGCCTGGCATTGATCCATAGCGTCCATGTCCCCTGGACTTGGTCGGATGTGAGTCTCACGGGCCTCGATGAGAAACGTTGGTGTGTAGGCGTCAATAGCTGCGATGCGAGGCCCGATTGTGGAGTGATCTCGCATGGAAAACGTTTCCGGCGGCACTGTGTGATGTGGTGGTGGTGGTGTTATGCCAATAGCGAGATGGCCGCGACCTGCTCAGCCGTAATGGGTGACAAGGATATAGTCAGCTGAGGCTTAGAACAACCGCGGCCTGTCTTGTGGCAGGTGGTCCTTTCAGGATGACAGTGGAGCAGTTGTGATCTCACGGAAGAATGTTCTTAGAAAAAATCTTCAAATGTGTGTGAAATCTTATGGGACTTAACTGCTAAGGTCATCAGTCCCTAAGCTTACACACTACATAACCTAAATTATCCTAAGGACAAACACACACACCCATGCCCGAGGGAGGACTCGAACCTCCGCCGGGACCAGCCGCACAATCCATGACTGCAGCGCCCCAGACCGCTCGGCTAATCCCGCGCGGCAATGTTCTTAGAGAAAAACTTTCTTGGCGAGTGAATATATGGGAAAAAGAGGGTGTTACAAAGCAGCTAAGAAAGCTGGTGGGCAGAAGAGCTTGAGGTGCCAATGAGATGTTTAAATACGCCACAGACAAGTGTACAGAATGTTAGGGGAGAGGTCGTCCTAACGTGA